>NC_143559.1:96220000-97576250 GCF_054136105.1 Typopeltis vanoorti | reverse complement strand
TGTAATAATAATAATAATATGCTTACAGATCATTCGAGAGTTTGTTTAATTAGAATACGACGTTACACTTTTTTTTGCTTGAAGTACGAGAGAGAAATAAAGCTTAGAAGAGATATGAAATGATGAAGCTCGAGAATTTGTTATTGAGTTTGCATATGCGAAATAATGTCTGCATGAACTTCTTACACGTGTGTTTTACTACTAAGATAGATTTTGTAAACAATAATTTCGATATAGTTTACAATCTTTTGATGGGAATAAACACAACTGCCGTCTCCACACTAAAATCCTGTACTGTTTAACGATTTTATAGTGGGTTGGTGAGAGTAACTAGTGTACTAGCATTTAGAAATCTTCAAGCAAAGTTTATAAGTGTAACTATCTCCTTCCCCCTCCCTCCCCTCGTCTTTCTCTCTATATTAAATAACGTGAAAAAGAACTGCATATTCCCTTGTATGAAGATGAAATTGTTTTCTTTATTGAATGAAATTTAAAAAAAAAAAAATACTTTTTCCAATTCTTTTCGGCTTGCCATTTTCTGCCATTGGTTTCCTTTAAAATTTAAAGTTTCGTTTTAAATGAAAACTGTTCATATATTGCTGATCTGAAATATCTGAGATAGCATTTTTAGGGAAATTAAAGCACGCGTACAAGTTATTTAAGGTTAGCCCCTTCAAAGTGAGATTTTGCAGCAACATTTCAATTCATCTTCTGGATCGAATGATCTTTCCGGGACTTAATTAAATCGTTTAATGAAAACCTAAATCTTTTCCGCTTCAGACTGCTTTCTATCCTGTGGGAGGGAAGAGAAGAAGAAAAACAGTTCATAGAAAATAAAACTACTAAAAATTCAGGTTAGAAATCACGAGAATTTCTGCATTGGTTGCCGATAGTTTCGGAACATTCAAAATCCTTGACATGACACGTTGACGTAATGCCGGAAGACAATTTTAAAGGCCATTTTCGATTAATTGTATCGCAAAGATGTTGGAAAGCCATGATGTATACAGTCGGATTCACGATTTGTTCTTGAAAAACAAGAAATTTCCAGATTTATACGTCGAAGAAAGCATTACTTTGTAGGTGGCATCAGAATAGGTGACAAATATCCTGCACGGTGCCCCTTCGACACTGTTACAAGTTTTCCTAGTTTTTTTTTAAAAAAAAGAAGTCTGTCCTATATGATTTCGATCGTCTTCTTACACCCATACCATCAGTATATTTTTGTGATTCCAAACCTTACTTAATCGCACTCTCTTTGGTATGTATCTCTACGAAAATTAATAGATAACTTCACTGATTATAATCTCCCAAATTCTAAGCAAATCGAAGGCATTTTCTACGTAAATTACCCTTCTTAGTTCCGCTAAAATAATTAATAAAGTGCATGTGAGAAGTATCATTCAAATATTCGCTTTATATTTTTTTACCCCTTCCTTATGGCGAAGTGCATCAGAATGACAAGGATGTCAAGAATCCTTCCCAGTCGGTGCTGGATCCGGGAGCGTTAAACCTAAGTTATGCTGTAGTTATACTAAAATTATTATAAGGAGGATATCGTCAGAATCAATGTGTAAAAACTGAGAAAACCAAAGTATCTGTTACTGAAATAGTGATTTGAAAATTGGCGCATTTGGACTTCCTAATATGTAGTTTGTTCCATATACTTTGCTTGTCTTAAAGGTCATACGCATGAGTATCGCTCTGATTATTGAGTCTAAGACTGTGGAAATATGAGATTAAGAATCAAAGTGCAATCCGAAAACACTTTTCAACTATGGCATTAATTAAGGTTAGTGAAAGCCTCGTGTTGGATATATGTAATCAGGGTTATTCTTGATGATAGGACCACTTCACTCATGTCAGCGAGCAATGCTGAAACCAGTCAAAGAGGTGTGATGACCTAGGGGGAGGTGAAAACTTTCCGTTTAGCGGGAACAGCCACTTGAGCTCAGTTTGGTGTAAATGACATCAATAGAAGCTAAAAATACGAATTATACTAAATAAATGGTATTCAATATGCACTTATTCCTGCCATTAACTTTTCTAGCGCAATTTTCGGGATCATTGAAAATGTCTTCTTTTGTTTTGTGTATTAACTTCACGAAGAGAAACTCCCCCCCCCCCTCAAGTCTTTCACGGTGCTTTTACGTTATGCAAAAATAGTCAAAAGGAACCCAACATTGGTCAATGCAGTGAAATGTCGCAGTCGCAATTGTAAAGAACTATACTTGGACTGAATGTGCAGGTGCATTGTTATGGTGAAGTTTCCGGCACTCAGTATCCCAGAGAAGTTTAAGGAGTTGCGTATGCTTTTTGATGTTTTGGTCTTGTGACATGTGTATGGAGCCTTCATAGCTCAGTCGGTATAGACGAAGTCCTTTGATCGAAAAGACGTGGGTTCGATTCCGTCCATGAAGTGAGGAACCTTTATCTGGTCTCTTTCGACTAAAGGTGAGTTAACTGGTCTTATACGGAGGTTTTTCATTACTCAAAGCAGGCAAACCGGTCCTGTGAACACACTATTTTCTTTACGAAATCTTCGGTTAAAATATCCTTACGTGTATAACAAACAAAAAAAAATGTCTTCAGATGTCACCCTTCACTGACCTCACGTCAGTCACTGATTCTTCATTTTTTTAAGCAGCTCAAGGCTATTCAAGTGTGCATTGCTGCTTTACTGATTTTGTCACAAAATGTAATGCAGTTTCTTACAATTAGACATGTGAGTATTGTCCCGTTAATGTCAGTTTGGTGATAATGAACTCCTCAAGACAAATAAGATCTTCGAAGATTTAAAGGTAGTGATCAATGCTTACTATTTACAGTGAGCATTGGCATCCCAAGAAGGACTCCAGCACCATCTAGGGAAAAAGATAATTATATATTTTAAGTGCGTTTCACAAAATGCGTGAAACCTAAATAGATTCGTTTGATTCATCGTTATTACTTAAGCATATACTAGCACACTTTTGATTGGACTAGCACACATTTCTTTATAACTGATGTTACTAGTTGCAATCCAATAGCGGGTTTGTACATACTTGATAATTCCACTGTCGAATGCTATGAAGTTGTTTGATTTCTATGACTTGCTGTAGACGAAGTTCCATTTCCAATGATAATCTATTTAATATTGATTTGGAACTTGAAAACTAACCTGTTAGTCTGAGTATTCTGTAAATGTCTTCGGTGTATTTTAAGTAAGTAATTTTCGATGATGATTCCACCTAAAATTAGTTTATGATGCAAATGATTTTCTTCGCCCGGTGTGAGACCACCATTCAGCTTATTGGATGTATCAAGTCACTTAAAAAGTTGGCCCGAGTAACTAACATCCTTGTCGCCAAGTTACTAATGTGCTATGCTCTAAAATGTTCCATTGGTGGAATTGTTATAAAAAAAATAATACTAATAAATCACATTATTGCAGTAAAAGTCAACTTCTGGAGACCAACTTCTTTTTTTCCCAGTGCCACTCCATACTCCAGTACCAAAAAGCAAGATACTGGACTCGTCTACCATCTAAAGCTTTTCACAAACATTCACGTCACAGTGGAATGCGATCATCTCCGGTAATAAAGTGGAGGATTTATCCCTCGGTCATCTAGGCGAGTAGCGACATTCAGAGAGAGAGAGAGAGAGAGAGAGAGAGAGATCCCATTTATGTTGGAATTAGCTTTTGAGGGGTGGGGGATAAGTAGAGTTTTTTTTTTTTCTCTTGTTTTAAAACGATTTACATGATTAACACAATAAATAAGCAGATAACACATACATATGCATGGGCTCTAACACCTCTGATCTTATAAATACATACATACACCACTAACGAAGAATTAGACATCTCTAGATTATCTGAAGCCTGTATAAGACTAGTGCAAAAGTCTCTTGTAGGAATTACACGACGGAAATTGCAGCAACTACTTTCGGTGATCGGACTAGAGCAGAAACTTGTTTCAAAACAGAATCAAACGATTTGTTACAATGACGAATAAAGCGGGTGGATTGGACCAAACACCCGATATGCTAAGAGCGTAGATCGAGAGTTAGAGACATCAACTGGAAGGAGTTAATTTTCTATGTTTTGTCTCGTGAACAGTCCAAGCTAATGAAAGTTTGTTGTTTTATACTAAGGGGGAGGGGGGTCCTTCTCTCTCTCTACCTATTTACGGGATGCTTGGCTGTCATGCTTTACCCGTTGACGATCAAATGCACCTACTTTTGATCGTCAGAACAAGTAATAGTGACATTACTTACTGTGAAGTAAAGTGGGAGAGAATGCTTAAAAATTTATTCATTTCTCTCTTAGCTCGCTCAGACCCCATACTTAATCCCATTAAGCACCTAATATCATCTGTAAGATGCAGAGAAACTCCAACCTACTTCCTAATGTTTGCTTCTACCTTCAAAACAGTTCTCTTGGGTGCATGCGCACTCATTTTGGCTGCCTTTCTATTCTCCAGAAGTCACGAAATCTTCAACATCATCGCATTTGGCTTTGAATCTCGTTCTTTTCAGAGGAACCTTCAAGTTTGAGAAGAAATCTCGGAGAAGCCACAGAATACAGTGGTATAAATCGCTTACGACATTGTGCTTAGAGAGAAGTTATTTCAGAGAGACAGTGCATAACGAACAGGGACATTAGTAACTGGTCAAATGCGGAGACAGACTTTTTTTTTTTATCATTCCGGAGGAAAAGGGCAAAAGTCGGCCGGAGAACATGTGCAATTGTATATGTTCTCTTGCCGACATAAGAGCCATAATACACCTAATACACTGACCTCGTAGCTTACTTGCTTAGAACTGTTAACCGAACTCAACTGGGGATTACCATGTTAAGAAGCTAATTTCCACTCGTTTTCTATTCTCCGGATTTCTGTTTACAGAATCTTGCAGATATTTCAACACTGCAGTGTGATGTTGCTGACCGAATGTATTGTTGGTCTGAATATAAAGTGCTGTGGCATACAACCGTGTGTGGATCGGAAGGAGGGGGAAAACAAGTTCTCCCCCTCCAAGTCTTTGTGAGGAGTTTTCTCAGTTTTTTTCTTGCACAGTTTTTTTTATATATTGTCAATTTACGTGTGACAATTTATTGTCACACGTATTTCTTTATAACTATATACAGTACTAAATACAGGTTAACAGAAGTAATGCGAGAACACTATTGAAAGCGGATAGTAACATCAATATATTACAACTATGTAATATATAATTCACTGATCGGCTCCCAAATTATTTCTGAATTATAGCACCGGTCTTTTTTTAGAATGCTTTTGTTCATACTTTCTACCAATAATTATAGGTCTTCTGATTAGCGCTATATATAAAATAAAATAATATTTGTATAATACGTATAATAAAATAAAATATATGATATAATAAAATATTTTGGTATATAAATAATGTAAGACTACCAGGGATAATAATTCTTAGATACTTCTGCCTCCCATCGGTTGCATTTTCCGAACTCTACTTTTTCCTAAGACTGTAGCATCATTTAAGATGACTTATATGTTAAAAATTAAAACTAAAAAGAAACTAATCCATAGTAGTAGTTTTTTGCATAATTATAACAAAATAAAATTAAAATAATAAATAACAAAACCATTGATTGGATTAGCGACCTGCTTACCCTTTATCTCAAGATGCTGATCCATCCACTCTAATTTATCCTTAAAATATCCTTCACATTGCTTGCTTAACAGACAGTTGCTCAAAGGGAAAAAAAAATAAAAGTCCATGGACACTTTGCTGTCAAAATTCAATACAATCCCAAGATTCAATTAAAACCAGGAAAATACGCCTGAAGCATCCAGCTACGGTTTAATCTTTTTTTTTTTTGTTTGCTTGTTTGTATTTTGTTTTAGCATCTTCCTCAGGCCGGTTTTGCTACGGAAAAATCGCGCGCGCTACGTGACAGCCCGTCCCTTCCACAAGTTCATCCATTCCCGACTAACGGAACAGCTTCGAAAACTGCCAACAACAAAAGAGGACTACACTTAACAGACCTCAGCGTTCTGCTCAGTCACGCACAAACGCGTTCCACCCGTGCGACCGCAAAGTGATTAGGAACTTACCTGTAAGCGTTCGAGAAGAAACTGGGATGTTGCTCAGCAACCAAGGCCTCAAAGTACAGAGAAATTCTCATGATTCCAAGGATCTGTGGCAAGTAATTGGAATCGGTGAGTCAGATAAAGGCATATTTCACCGAACAAAGCACTGAATGCAGAAACTCGTCTATAAATAACTTGTCTGTAGAGCTGGAAAAGGCGAGCAATACGACCCTGCAATATAAATGTGTACACTGGTTACCCAAAGTATTAGAAACCATCTTCAATATGGTATATGATAAAGTTATAAATCGTTTAAAGTATCCATTTCTTAAAAATATTTTAAAAAAAAGAATAATTCCTATAAATTTTATATAGTGAAAACTGTTTATTAATTTTTAAATTAATAATGAGTAGATGTGGTATCTTACAGTTAATGCCTTGAAGTAAACTTGCAAATTAATATTTTCCACCAATAATTAACCGTCATAACAGTTACATAATACAGTCAACATTTTTGGGGAAGGATACTATTAAGTTTAACGTGATATATTTAAAATGAATGAAAAAATTATCTACCGGTATCTGTTTCTGTATATCCTTTATTCTAATTTCTTTCTTTTCTTTTTTTTTTTTTTGGTCCGACGCACTGTTCACATAAGTTCCCAACAATATCTGCCCTCCCTAACTTACTATGTGACCCTCACTTCTTGTGAATCTCACGCCTCGATACTTCTTGTAAATCGAGAAGATTAACAAGAAGTATCAAGGCAGAACAAATTTAGGTTGAATTTTGGTTTCACATAAAGATTTTTTTATCCAACACTTCACTAAAATAATACATTTAGTAACAGTCGCTAAGCATGAAGCCTTCCAAGGCTCTTTCAACTTAAAAATCATTAACATTTTTAAGTATTGAATAAAATTGACTTAAATTTAGTCTGCAACACATACAGAAAACTCTAGTTTTTCTATATGGAAAAATCATCCAAAATGACCAACTTCAAAGAAAAAGAAAAAATGTGTGGGGAAATATCAAAACTTTCAAAAATTTCCCGTGTGTCTTTGTAAGCTTACTTACACAGAACTCTTAAATTTCAGCATAGTTAACTTTATTTGGAACACGAGTGATAATTACATTCCTGTAATAATAATAATAATAATGGTGATGATGATGTGCAGTATATTTCGGCATATATGATGTTAAAAGTTTAAAAAACCTTTGAATTCGACGATGGAAAACAGTCAACCGATAGTGTAGTCCCTACACTATCGGTTGTGTAAGGGCATAAGTTAGAGGCGTGACTCTGTTCTAATAAGCTTTTGCTTTTATATAATGTTAATTGACATGCTAATATACCAGTATATTAATATATATGTATTTGTTAATAATTGTATTCATTAAAAAAATGTAATGATCCCATCAATTACAATATATGAAACCGAAGACCGATATGAATATAAAAGACAATTTTACCAGTCCCTTCATACTAAAGACATTGCATAAATTACAGCAAAGAAAATACCTGCTGTAATTTTCATGCTTATATTATGTTAAAATACAAGTAATATGTTAGAAGCGGCGAGTATATATAGCATAAAATAAACATTTTGAAAAGGAATTTTGGTGGTCGCTGACATATACGATATTTTTTTGTTCGTTGTTTTGAACAATGGCTATCAGGAGAGGACTTGGTTATTTTTTTTTTTTTTTTTGGCAGGTTGTAAGCGTGACAGCTGTGTTACTGCCTGGTGCAGTTTCATCATCTTAACCAGAGGCTACTTCCCATTAGCTTTTTTTTTATTCCACACACGAGAGGTACAAGAATCTATAGCACATCTGTGCCATTGTGTGAGGTGTAGGTGAAGATTGAGAAAGAAGAAACTTTCTTCTTTCTAACATTCTTCTTAAAGAGCTATAGATTGAAATCGTTGGGAAACACATCACGAAGAAGGTTCCAGAGGACAGAGGTAGATGGAATAAATGAGGAGAAGAAGAAGCAGGGTCGATGAGTTTGCAGTTGTACTGTAATGGGATGTTGGACAGCAGCTGCTCTCGTTTTAACAGGCCTAACAGCAAGCGAAGGAATGGTATTTGCCAAGCCATTGGAGAAGTGACCATGGAACTATCCGTAGAAGAGACATAGAGCGGAAAGGGTCATCTATGAGCCAAATTGCTCTACTTTGCACAGCATAAAGAATTTTTACGTGGACCACCCCAAATGTGTGAACAGTATTCTAAGGATGGGCGGGATTTTGGATTTATATAGATGGGTGTGTGTAAATTAGCTTCTTGAACGAAAAAAAAATTCTTAGTTTTTTAGTGTGTATTACTGAGGATGAGGGAAGGTGATCTGAGATCACTTGTTTGATCTCTAACTTGTTTAATTGGATAACGTGGAAGAAATTGATCATGCCGTTCACAACACGAAGAAATCTGCTATTCAGTTCTGCTGTTAAACACGTCTGAACTAATTTCTACCCACGTTTATTAACTGTGGAGGTAGTCAGAAGAAATTTCAACTTAATAAATCGCACTACAGAGATTTATTAATAATTAATAATCAATCAAAAGGTGAGTTAGCCAGTCTCAACGAGGTGGAAGTTTTTCTCTCCCGAAAAGTTGGGTTTTTTATCCCTCAATATTTATGAATGGTCCCGGACATAAATATTACTATTGGGCAAGAAAGGCAACGGGAAATTACACTGTACTACGATCACTTTACTACTCCCTAGTAAAGTAACATTGCTATCCTAACCAGTCTTCGGATTGACGCATCCGACAGAGCAAAGTAGCACCGGTTATGTTAAAAACGTCTGTAACTGGTACTATTTCGTTCGGCTTACATCTTTATTCGTTTTTATGCAAACATCAGTATTTTTACAGGTCATATTATTACAATAAAGACACACATTATTCCATCTTCAAACAGCAACCATTTTGAATAACTCCAAATGTTAAAAACGTATCAACAACAATAGAACTCGATGTTTAATTTGAATAGGATTGATGTCCATTATCTCTAGTCGTATTAAATATGTTCCAGATATTCTTACGGTGAGTCTTTCGATTCTTTGCGGGGATATCACGTAATAATAATAGTGGAAAATGGAATGTGCTGAATACATAATTTCATCGCAGTGAGAACAACTCATCTCTAAATTGTAACACTGTGGCCATGTTATTTCGATTAAACCATGATACCGAAGACACACTTACTAAGAAAACGCAGGTATGGGACAAACTACAAAATCTACTTGCAATTTTAAGGAAAATATTTCCATTTTAGTTAAATATCCCATATGCACCCCTAAATTACTGTTTTCAAAACTACAATTTAATTGACCACTTACGAAAATTTATAGACTCGAGCACATTAAAATTCCAGGCTACTCTTCAGAACAGTTACGCCTCTATCTACTTAATGCAATTTTACACTATTCAGAATACAATTTGTCTTCTAAGTAAAGCCTCTAATGAGATATTAATGCAGATCTACACCTGTAGGCCCCATAAAAGGGAATGAATAGTGGGGGGGAAGAAACACGAGAAGATAAAGGATGAATCCTTAATTCGTTTTCAAAGAAAGATTGATAACTTTGTACACTGGCCTTACTTAAATTATACGCATTCGTTTCACTTAGCTTGTCTTCATTTCACAATATCCAAGTAGAACTACTAACCCATTTCGTTGGACTTCAAACTGGCTGTTTTCTCTGGGGGGGAAAGCATTACTAGACTCTTTATTCTCTGGAGTGTAATCACAATTTGCTTGAAACGGTTTCTAAATTTTGATGTTCATAAGTGACTGGAAGGGAGTGTTAACAGTTTTTCGCAAGAGGTACTGCTTGAATCCTACCTAATACCGAAAATCTGCATAATTCTGTAGCTTAACATTTATGAGAATCAAGGTTAGTTAGCGCATTAACCTGTAAAGTACACAGTTCCATACAAGATGATTATTCCACTTGGTTTATTTATTCCAACTTATAAACACACGGCAGATTTAACTTTGACACATTTAAACTTCCTGGAACGCATAAATCTACGATGATATCACAGATCGTCAGTTCAATGGTAGAACAGATTTGTGATGTGTAATTAGGTTTAATAGCTGTTCGGAGGTAAAACGCTTGAAGCAAAAGAGAAAACCTAGTTTGCTGGCTTCTTGTGGAGACGAGACTTGAAATATATGTTTATTTGAGGAAAGATAAATTTCGTGTTGTTTAAACATGTATTATTAAAAGTAAGGGTGGACCAAAACCTGCTTTGTCGTTGTTCTTAGAAATTAAAATAACCAAGTCATTAGATCCCTGCTAAAGGATGCTATGGAGATCTGTATTTAAAAGCATGAGCATAGACATTCTAGAAGCTGTGTATATTTGGGTATTATAAAGTATGTTAAATAAAAGTGAAGAGAATAATATACTCTTTATCAGAGCAATCAAACCAATGTACTGTCATAAGCAAAACTGTCTACTGGATATGGGTAATTGAATTTTTGGGTCGAACTAGGAGTGAGCAAATGGAATAAAAGAAATAAGTAATTAAGTGGAATAAAAAAGCAGAATAAAACAGTAAAAAGATTATAAAATCCAGCCATTTTCAATAGTTTAATTTAAAATTGACTGATTTAAAAAAGAAATGACAAGGACGACTGTTTTTAAGAAAATGTTAGTTTATATTGGACTGTCTAACCGTTATTCCAGAATAGGATAGTTAGCAGTATACTTATAGTATATTTTATTTGTAAATGCCATGTGTTCTTCCAGCCGGTTTGGCTTTTTGCGGGATAAAAAAATCTAGTTTATTTTATTCCCTTATAAGGAGTAGGCGAGGCCTTTAAACCCTATCTAGCTTTTGGAGACTGAGCGGGTAGTTCAGTCTCACCAAAGATAGCTGCCCAATGTCTATCACTAATTATAGACGGTCACCGATGAAGAGACCAGCAAACAAGTGCTGCCCTCTCTTGATAGCTAACCCTAATAGGATATGTTACTGCCTAAAATAATGTGGATTCTACGTTCGATTTTCTTGAGTTTACAGGACGAAACACCAGAGTTTCTGGGAGAAAAAATCTGCCTGCCCGTGCCAGAGATCGACTAACTCGGGAACCGGTCGAAGAAAGGCTAATATTAAGTTCGCCCACTAGACTTGAACTATAAGTCTATCTTCGGGCGGCCTAGCGCAGAAGATGCAAGCGTCACTTCCACTGAGCTACACAGGCCTATTGATTATAAAAATTGATGTATAAAAGGAAGAGAGTCAGTTGATAGAAAGAAGAAAACAGATAAAGTGGCGGAGTCCTGAATTTACCACAGAATTTGCTCAGTTTAAACGGGCAAAGATACGTCTGTCATCAGAAGCGCCCATTGCAAAGGGGAAAAAAATGACATCCAGTGGCAAAAGGTAGAAAACGGATCATAAGATGGGAGCTTAAGCCAAATCCACTTGAATGTCTTCATACTTTTCCTTGACACATGTTCAATAGTGAATGACCTAAGCAGAAATAGGATCTCTTTTATGGTGAGCAATGAGGAAATCTATACTGGTGATCATTTATTAGTTGCTAAGTTTCCCGGTAAAATAGAACTTCAGTGATTTCTCCATTACTTAGAAAGGATCCAATGCATTTGGACAGGTTAATTTTCAAGGTCGAAACTGAGAATATAAAAACACATCACAAAAGAGAAGTCAACTCCAGAGCATAACCCTTGTAAACAATCAAAAAAGGCCGTCCGGAACTAGGCGAGTGATTTTTTTTTCTTTTTTTTTTATCATCAAGATCGGAGAAGATATTTCTGCTCTCTTTCTGAGCGAATCATCAAATGGTTCATTAAATTCAGTATGTTTGAAATGTTTCAGGACATTTACCTTGATTATCAATGCAGGAGTGAAGAAGATGTCTTGATTGGGAAACGAAAATAGAATCGCTACCAGATGACGCGCTTCAGCTTTGGCTGAAGATTCTAGTGACTGTTCAATGAAAGTATTGTTTTCTTAATATTTAAGTCTCTATATCTGATATTCCGGTTTTATATAATGATCATATGAAAGTCAAAATAATAGTCACCGAATGAGTTCAAACTTCGATTGGAAAAAATCTAGGATTAGATTCTCATATGAGAGAGAGGAACCTTTATTTAGGCTGTTCAATTGAAAGCCAGTCTCATATAGAGATAGTAGGATTTGTTTTTTTTTTCTCCTTCCGGAAACTTAGGTTTTTATCTCCGGCAAAAAAAAAAAGACAAACCTGCCAGAGAACGCACGTAATTAACGGACAAAAATGTTGTGTACTATAATAGCTTATGTAGTCCCGACTGTTTATATTGTGTAATGTAGAGTATCCTCCCGCCGTGAGTCCTGGAACTCCATGGAGGGGATAGACAATAAGGTCAGGAAGGCCAGTTAGTGCAGTATCCATTTTGCAGCGATATGCATGCATGGGGAAAAAAAGAAAAAAGATTCACGTTTCAAATTGGGGCGTAATTTTTTCACCTCCACGATTCCATTCGCACTTCGATTTCTAACGGCTGCCAACGCCCTAATCAGAAAGTTCTCGAATGTTGATAGAAACAATATTTTAATTGCACGCTCATCAACCCAGGTGGCAGACCTCCTGCTCGTACTATTATGTCCTAGCGATGCTATCTGGACTAGCGAAAGAAACAGTTCTCCACCCGTGCCGCAGTTACGGATGGCTGAACTCCGTAACACTGTATTCTTCGGGTCAACCCGGAAGCGATGAATCATCAAATGGCTGAGGTCAACTTTTACGTAATCAGAATAGCCACACACAACTCTAACAGTGAGCAACAAACTTCACTTCAAGCGACTGGACGTTTGATTCAAGAAACGAAACGCAAAATAAAAAATAAAAGAGGAATACCTTCAGAATAACTTAATTTAGACAAAGAAACCTTCAGCGACCTTATTTCAAAACCTTTGCCACATCGTGTCTATAAAATGTTGTAACGTAATGCAAACCTTCTTGCACTGTAATTAAAACTGTGACACCAAATGAATGTTGCAATTTTAAGTTGCGAGATAGGCTAACCTTGTTACTATATTTAGAAAGGTAATTTGTTTGGTATGTTGGCGAAACCATGTCAACCCTGAACTAAAACAAGAAGAACACTCAGCAGGAAGAATCTGGAAATGAAAATCAGTGTTCATTGATCTTTGCTCAAATTTTCAGACTGATGTTCATACAAAGCGTTGGTCCTATTCCTATATTATAAGTCATATGCCAAAAGATGCTTACAGAAGTTATTATTATTATTACTCATATTTCAAAAATGAAAGATCTATTATTCGATAACTGCGTAGTATGAAAACTGATATGTGAAGAAGTGTGGGGTTCTCTTAGATTAACTATAAGTTCAATGAGCATTGGACTCACGTCCAAACTATCATACACATACCGGCTACTGAATCAGAAACTTCGCAGAAAACAGTGGTTTCCGTATAGGCATGCGACTACCAATACCGATCTTCAATTCCTTGCGCATACTTCAGTGAGATATGGGCCAGGAATAGTCTTCATTAAATGCTTCGGTTCAATTGCTGCACAGAGGAAGTTCTGTTTGTTCGTACAAGCGTTCTCTGATGATGGCGACAGACGTTCCTGATAGACTGTATTAAGACCACAGTTACGCTTCTTACACAAGAAATGAAGGTTATTTTTCCACTGATTAAACACTCGAGATATGTCGCCTTTTGAGAAACCAATTAGCTCTGCTGTTTTCAATCGTGGCTCCAGCGAGACGAGCATCCACAATAAGCCCTTCTGGTACTCGGAAAGATCCTTTGTTTTTCCCATTGTGATCATCCCTATTCACGATTCCTGACCAGCAACATTCTTAAATAGTTGCCTAGAACACGTAGTGACGCACGTTACCAAATATTTTGCATATGCTCTGCGTAAGGGACGTTCACTTACATCTGCATAAAGATTTCTACTTCAGTGTCTGGCATGTGTACACCCAAACAAATTTATAGAGTGAAACTTTACATATTTGTCCAGTGCAGTCAACGGAGATGGTTCCAATCAGAGAGAGAGAGAATAATAATAATAATCGGCTCTTTTTTGAAATGGCCATTTCTCAAGAACCTCCCAAAGCCTTCCTAAATAACTATGAGTATAGTTGGCTATGTGGAAACGCTTCCATAACTCTAAACCGCCAGCAGTACATTTCAATTTCAATTCTAATCAATGACCAGTAGTCACTGGCATTTTTTCTAGGCTTTGTTTTTTTAGTGTGGGTAAGTAAAGTTCTTCCAGAAATTTGGATTTTTAACTCTCACAGCTCAGAAAAATCGACCATAGAACCAACCCTATTACAAAGAATACTACCAGTTAGGGTTAGGAACATAAGATGACAGCTACTTGTTACAGTCATAAATCCTCAAATCAGCGGTAGATAAATTCAACTATTGGTGATGATTATGACTGGAAACGGCTATCATTGATTTTCAGATCTAATGGAGTTCCACTTCCTCGCTTTGAAGAATAAGAAAGAGGACTTATTTATACTAATATGAACCCACCCCTTTAAATTATAAAAGTTATCGCCATGATTGATCCAATTTATTTCATTTATTTTAGCAAAAAAGGAAGATATTTTCTGTCCACTTCTGAAAACTGATTAGTCTGAGTTCAAATACTTTTAAAACTGCGTTTTCTTAAGCATCTCTTCCTGTTTTCACTTTTCACAGCAATTTTCACCAATCATAAATAAACATACAATAGTTGATAATATTTCCATTGGTTTGGAGGTGGGCGTCAGCAAAGATCTTCCCCTCTGTAAACAAAAAGAGAAATTGCGACAACAGTAATCATGGATCGGATTACTCGATCAATACTACATGGTGCTCAGGAAAATTGGCCAAAGAATGTACGCGATTAACAGAGACACATACATTTGCGAAGTAGATTAGCCTCCCACAATGATTTTTAATACTTCATGAAAGTACCATGTAATAATAATAATAATAATAATAATAATAATAATAATAATAATAATAATATCAAAAATTTTATTTAAATGGAAAATGTTAAAGATTTTTAAAGAAAAAATTAAGGCAGTAATTAAAATAAATAAAAATAATAATGAATTCTAAATCTGCTTAGTTTTGTATTATTATTATTATTATATTGCAGACAGATAATATACATATTTAAGAAATAAAATTTTTGCAGTTGATAAGTAGATCTACAATTGCAAAATCTAGAGGTTGCGATGTCAATAGATAAATGCTGACGCGTGTAATATTTCACTCCGCGTGATGACGAACCACAAAGAAAAATATAATAGTGATAGAACAGTAACCGCATTTACAGGAAGCGGAAGCCATAGCAAGAAGAACTAGCAGCAAAATATGTAAAAATAAACTTTGACTTAAGAGTAGAAGTGCCTAACAACGTAAAAAAAAAAAAAAAAAAGATAGCAGATATTAAACAGCGATAAAATGAACATTCTTCAGTGAATTTATTTATTTATGAACATTTTAATCATCCTTTAGTTCACTAATTCTCTAAAAATGCTTTTAAAAATATTTAAACTCACTTATCGCAGTCTCACTGATCAAAAACAAAGGAAAAAAACAAATAATCAATTTGTGGCAATATTATTACAATCCTTCAAGTCCTTATAAGGACTGGATTAAAGGGGCGAAGCAAGAATGCTTTTCATCTTCCCCGTTATCTCTAGAGGACAGTGTAGGGATAAGGTGTTAATGAGCTATTGAAGCCCTGATCATGGCAGGAGGGTAACAGCAATAGCCGAGCTTCAGTTAGAACTTCATTGGCTACAGCATTGCCATCCATTACCCTCCCTGGGTACCCATTTTAGTCGCCTGTACGACATGCATGCGCTACATTTTATGCTATTCTTATATGGGCTTATAATTAAGTAAAGCCGTCTAAATGTTTTTAAAATTTTTTAAAAACATTTTAAAATATTTGAAATTTTTAAGTATAAATTATAAATAAAATATGAGTTACCTTATTATTTCAGAGAAAAATAAAATGTTCTCTTGACAAACGGTGTTGTAATTTAATTTAATAGATATGGAGATCAATCGGTGATAGAACGCAACAAGTGAAAGCATACTCAGTTACCGGAAACATTGGACTCTCTTTCGCCTTCCGTACAGCTGCGTGTGTGTATCAATTTTCAATAAATTTTAGGATTTTCAATCACTACAACTGTATTCAACGAATTGTTTTACGTAGAATAGAATTCGGGAAAGAGGAGACCAAATTACCGAATCCTGTATATGTTACTGATATTTTCTTATCGATCATTACTCTACGGTTATTTTTTGGTAAAAATAAATAAAAATAAAATCTCTTTAAATTATATGATCAAAAATGTTATATTGCCAAACTAAGAGATGCTTAAAATGACAGGTTAAGTACGTTATCACGTGCAAGGATTTCGTATGAATAAAGAGCACAGAATTACTACTACTATTATCTACTATTAAAGCTTGAGCAACACACACACACACACACACCATTGTCGTATGTGTTTAACACGATACCTTGATAAGACTACAAGATAGTAGCACTTGGCGGACAGTGGCTAACTGTATCTCAGTGATGGCATAGGTCATTGGCCTATTAACAACCCGCATGCCTAACATTTCTCTATCGCTGTTCTCATAGCTTTAGGCAGGTGGAACGAAGGGAAGTGTTAGGAGGACACGAAGATGAAGGGAGGGAGGGGACTGTAGATTATCTGTCTTAGCAAAGCCAGTTGACGTAACACACACACACACACACACACACACACACACACACACACACACACACACACACACACACACACACACACACACACACACACACACACACACACACACAGCTTACGGTTTACTAACCGATGTATTCGGAAATCTAATTTTTATTAGAGGTAGACGATCTGCCCGTTTCTATCATTGATTGGATTGCATAAATAGCACATCTAAATTTTTACAAGTAAAGTCACTTATTTTTATTATGATATTTATGTTTAATACATATAATAATGTGTTCGTTATATTTTATGCAATAAATATATGTGAATTATACTTGTATATAATGCGTAAAATGCATGAATCACATTATGGAGAAAAGTGGATATATTATGGATATATTCAACCGGGTTTGTTTAGGAGTACATCATCTACTTTATGCAAATCCAGTAGAAGTTTTCAGGATCCCCTAATTGCATTGAATAGCAGCCAGTGGTAATAAATTCGGTATGAAAATGGGCAGTAAAAAGACAACTATGAAAACAGGCAGAAACCTAGACAACTTCATCCACATTCTCAATGGAGAATCTTTAGAATAAGTAGAACATTTCAGCTATTTAGGCAGGTTTTAGTGAAGATGGCAGGCATTTAAAAGACCCAGAGGAGACTAAGATGTAGGTGGATTGATACTAAGAGGGATGATAAGAGGAATCATCCCATCTCAGAAGACCAAAATATAACATGTGGTGATGCCGAAGTCCTGACAAGATAACAGATTAATTTGAAGGAAGATTGTCAATCGGAAGTTAGTAATAATGTAAGCTTAATTATGTCGTAACAACACGGTCACCTGTGCATCCCTTGAAGATACATATCTGGAAATGATGAATTAAATGATGATGTATAAAATCTTCTAAGACCGTTTTAAACAACAACAACAACAAAAGTATGAATGTGGTCGTTAAAAATTAATCTTTTCTGCAATACATAAAATTATATTATTTATAATTAAAAGAAACATTTTTTTTTTTTAGGCTCGAATCCCCACTCAAAGAACTTTACAGCTTAAGACTAGTTAACCCTTTTCATACGAAGATGGAAGATTCCCTCCCCCCGGAACCTCGTTTCAACCTCAAGACAGACAAAAATTAGAAAAGCACACACAGTTAACAAACGTAATACAGTAGCTTTATATGCTTAATTGCTTTGATCCTAATTGAAAAACAACAACTAATCGATTACAACATTAGTGAAAAAACATCGCCATATTGATGGTA
This sequence comes from Typopeltis vanoorti, assembly GCF_054136105.1. NCBI lineage: Eukaryota > Metazoa > Arthropoda > Arachnida > Uropygi > Thelyphonidae > Typopeltis > Typopeltis vanoorti. The sequence continues at coordinate 97,558,179 of NC_143559.1, read as the reverse complement.
ATTTTGTCCCCCATCAAATGCCATTTCATGTCTATCACACCTTTCCGTACGCGGTGACCTCCAGCATCTTTGCAATGACAAACGAATCGAACAGGAAGTGGAGCGGGAAAAGAATGAAATTGGTGTTCGATTTCCTGAAATCTGGTTCTCTTTTGGAAAGAACAGAAACGACCTTGAGTCGCGTGAGGTAAATGGGGTGCTTATTGTAAATGTGGTTAGTCTGTTGAAGTACCCTAAGAAGAATCCCTGTGGGAACTCGGTAGTTGATCATACTTGGGCGTTTTCTGTTCATATAAAGTTAGGTTAACACTCTCATAAAAGACAGGGTTTACCCTGATCGGAAAGGATGATACAGAAAGAGGGAACTTTATTTATTTATTAGAAGGCTAAAGGGAGCTGTAAAGAGTCACTATCAGAATGCAGACCATCGTGGAGAGAAGAAATTCCTTATGCGATGTGAAAATAAAGTGACTATAATTTTCTAAGAGCGTGCAAAAGAAAAATAGTATAATAATAAATAAATAAATTATATTTAAAAATAAAGATAAAACATGAAAAAACTAAAAATACGATAATTTTTGATTACTTATTATTATCTTATTTTCTAAATTGTTTATGACTTGATATGAAGTAAATTTGTTTACTAAACTCATCAATAATTTTACTCATTAAGAAATTTATTTCTGATTTTTAAATCATGCCTAGGCGACTATATTTCATCTTCTGTACGTAAGTTCAGAAGATGAAATATAGTCGCCTAGCTGAAATATATTCATAATATAGTCGCGTAGCTGAAATATATTCAGCTACGGGTAATTTTTAATGAAATTAATATATTTATATATTACTATATATTTTTATTGGTGATCTCAAAGCTGTTATGTTATTTCATGTGTCTTTTATTTAATAGGTAACTTGGCGAATGGATAAAGAAGCGGGAAAAAAGTGGAGTTTCAAAGTAAGTTAACGAAATACTCATTCTGTTTGCTTTTTGAACTTACTGAAATTTGTTAATTATAAATATTTACTTTTTTTTGAAATCTACTTTTACATCCCTTGTTTGACTTCAAAACTTTACTCCTCAATACGATGACAAGGGAAAGAGGCTGCTTTGATCACAGAAAATGAAGAAGAAGAATGAAAACAGGGAATCGAAATCGCGATTCTTGTGATGCAATGGAAAATCGGAGCCAATCTATGATGTTAAGACAATCATTGCCGGCCTGGTTGGCCGAGTGGTTAGCGTATCCGCTCTCCAGCCAAAAGACTGCGAGTTCGAATCTCGCCGTGGACGTGGATGTTTGTGAGTGTCTGTGAAAACACTAGTGGTGGTGGGCAGTAGATGGCGTTGGTGTAGATGATGCGGTTCGCTGTAGTTGGTGGATTGAATGCTGGAGACGGAGAGTTGTAGAGTAGATGCGCTTCCTCAATGAGGCTTAGAACTCCTTGGAGGTATCACATAATAATAAGAAACTTAATTCAAGTACTGGGATGATTTTGAGTTACAAACTACGATAGGTTTAGCATCTTGTCTTATTCAACCTCACTTTAGGCAATAAATCGTAAATAATAAAAGAAAATGGGAGACCTCTCCCAAGAAACAAATATTTTTATTGGTTAACTTAATTAATTCCGTATTTATATAATTTGGGAACATACTTTATATAGAGATGAAACTGAAATGGAGAAAGTTCAAACATTTCAAGATCTCAAATAAGAATTTCATTCAGTTTCGTCCAGCCAAATAGAATCAGTACTAACTCGAATCGTTTTGTCAAATTTTGCCAACAAAACTGGCCCAGCTGAAATCAAAATTGAGATAAATGGATTCATTTGAGCAGAGATCGTAATCGTAAAGAGCATATTTCGTCGAATTCCATCCAGCCATAGCGGATGTGTTACTTTCTGTCTTTTCGAAACATTTTGAAAATGTGCCCCTGCAAATGATGGTCTGATTTTCCAGGAAAGAGTTATTTTTCTTTTCAAAGAATATCTATCGTATTGTGTTTTTATTTCCCTGTCTCAGGGATCGAATCGCACTAGCCCTGGTAGTGATAAATCAGGTCATTACATAATTAGTTTGTAAAAATACGAACAAATTGATTGAGTTAATTGTTTCGTAACTAATATTTCGCTAATTAATTAAGATGCAAATTTGCGTAGCTAATTAATTTGAAAAAGTCCTTATGAATTCGACAAATTTATTTTTGTGTTGATGTATATATGCAAACATATATATGCGAAATATGCAGTCATTAAAAAAAAAAAAAAATACAGCTTAAAATAAGTTAAAGGTCAGTTACAACAGCCCTCGTTACGAATGCAGTAGATAGATCCATGCATGCAGTTCTATGGTAAGTGAACCGTCATCTATTCCCATCCCAATTACCACATTCATTACCTAAGAACTGCATGTTAATTGGTGTCTTATTCTTTCATGTTAACCCCCCCCCCCCTAATTCTCTTAAAATCTCAATTACTCTGGGAATTTTTTTTGTAAGAAATTCTCAATTCCCACGATTTCCCTTTGATTTAGGGGGGGGGGGGGGTTAACATGAAAGAATAAGACACCAATTGCATCTTATTATACAATCGAAGAAATTTAGTGGAAATTATTGGCGTGGAAAATGATCAATTCGGCTCAATGAAGCATGCCTTCAAAAGCAGACATGCTTGGAAGAGAAATTGTAATAATAAAGTCATGACTCAAACCCACAAAAATTGTACACCGTATAATTTTTTGAACAATAACTCGAAGCAAATTAGATGCGTAAAAAGTAGGCTTGAATCAGGGTGGGTTATGCAACTGTGCATATGGGTTTTAACGAGTTGAATTTGTTTTTGTCTATACTGTAAATAAAATAATTTCGGATGTAAAATTTTTCACTTAATAACTCTCTTTGGGAAAGAGAAAAAAAAATGAAATTTACTTAAAAATCCAAATTTCATCACAATTCACCTTCGGGTGTTATAAACGTACAGACGATGGATAAAACAACACTACTAGACACGTATTGCTATAAACGCATGAAAAACCTTATTACCCCACAAAATAGTATTAAAACCACGATCTCTGCCTAGTAATTCCTACGTACAGGACGAAAAGATTTCTCAATCAGTCACCCGATGGGGATTGTGGTTCATCTCGCCCACTCTTGTTACAATTCAGTGATTCGGATAATTTTCTCTTCTGTTCCACTCCTAGGATTCTGGAGCACGTTCCGAGCTTGACCCTCGATCCCAAGATTGCTGTGTCCTAGACTTTCCCTCTCTCGCTTACAGCAGAAGAGGACTAGTACCTGCTGCATATAGAGCAAAGACTGCTAACAGCTCATACAAACATTTTTTTCATCATCACCAACGAATGACACAATCTCAGTGATGATAATAAACAGGAAATTATTATAAAGTGTATTGTTCTTTATTTGCTAAATATTGAAATTATTATAAAGTGTATTTGCTCTATATGCAGCAGGTACTAGTCCTGCTGCATATAGAGCAAAGACTGCTAACAGCTCATACAAACATTTTTTTCATCATCACCAACGAATGACACAATCTCAGTGATGATAATAAACAGGAAATTATTATAAAGTGTATTGTATTATTGATGGGTTCGTGCATCCTTTAAAAATGTATAGTTTATCCCGGTTACTCATTTAACGTACTCAACTTATTCGAATTCAGTCAGTAACGGTAATGTCTTTTAGTTGGAAAGATCCGGGTTTGAATCCGATATAGGAGGCGAAAATCCTCTATAAGAGCTTTTCAACTGGAGGTAAACTAGAGAGTCTTCATACGCTGAGTTTTCTTTTCCCCAGAAAATCGAGTATTTCATCTCTACAAACTGTCCCGAAGAGTTAAATTTAAAATATCGAAACTAATTGAAAGACATTTAAAGTCTGAAAAAAAAAAAAAAAATAAAAACACCCAAGATGTACTGAGATGCGCGCAGTGGTGAGACATTTCTAACATTTTTATATAAAAAAAAATAATGTATTCATTCTTGTATTCGTTCGTTTAAAAAATATTAAATAATCATTTTACATTAAACATGCAAATTCGATATTTGAAGGCGTCTTTAAAAACTTCCTGCACTCCAGAGTTCATCGAAGCTCTTTAACTTTGTATCGGTCCGTTTAAGCACTTATTTTTGTTGCTTTCTCTACAATTTCTTGTTTATTCAATAAAAGTTTTTTTTTCGTTCTGTATACCATTAATACAATAAAACTGAACTAAATAAAGCAAAAACCATCAATTTTTGTAACAGACGATAATTGTGCGCAATGCATCAAAACATGCAGTTTAAAATAATCATAACGGAAATAATAATGACGTAGTGGAAATTTCGTCTGCCAAACAAATTTATTTCCTTTAGACTATTTTATTAGTGCATGTTTTAATACATTCCACAAACATTTGATGTTTATATATATATTACTTCAAACTAAAATATAAAAATAACATCTTTACCTTTCATTTCTTTAAAAGAATAACAACCATGAAGATATCTTGTATGAAGTTAAGATGTTTTCCACACCTTTTTCTGAATTTTAACACATTACTTTTTCCTGTAAGTAGCAAATTTCACAACACTTAAACTCTGGAACCTAAATGTCGAAAACACTTGAGAAATAATAAAAATAAGGAAGAAAAAAAAAAACGCCTTCTTTGGCCACGCACGTTCCAAGGAACTGTTATTTAACGGCACCAGTGTCGACGCAATAACAGAACATCGGGGGTCGATTGTGAAATCACACCTGCCTCGTTCGACCAAGTTCGGCAACCACACGCACGCAACCTCACTACTCGACTTGACAGCGGTCCGAAAAACTTAGTCCAGCTGATCACACCACACCGAAAACGGTTTACTTCGATTGTGACCGTTCAACCGGCGATAACTGCGGCAGCCCTTCGTGCATCTGCTGTTCCTCTGCTCTTGCCCTCAAGCGTTACAACGACCTCCGTAGTTATTATTACGGCAGGTTACGACAACCTGGACAGAGTACGGTTGGTGTGTAACTTTCGCCTTGAGTTCCTGTCATGTCAGCTAGGCAAGTGACCTCGGAGACAGGTTTCGTGGCTACGGGCAGCTCTTTCGTGAAGATGGGGAAAGATCTGATGGGGGCCAATATGGAGGGAAGAAAAAAAAAAAAAAAGCACATTTTGTTCATCAGGCTGGCACGAGGAAACTACGTCACAACACACTCAAGGTTCGCTTACCTGTCAATGACTGGTGATATATTGTTGGTTCACCACTCGTGATCTTGACCCGGGTCTACGACCTTGGGAGCGAACTCCGTGTCCTTGTAGAGGACGATCGATAATGTTAACATCAAAAACATTTAGTTTTTCTCCTTCAGAAACAGTGCTAAAGAAGATAACGTCAGGATATCTTCCTCCAACTACTTAAGACTTCGTTCATGTTCGTAAAATGTAAACCTCTATTCACATAACTCATATCATCTGCAATATTGCAATATATATTATCATATTACAATCTAAATTTGCTATTAAAAGTAGCTCAATACAGAGATTTTTTTTTTTTTTTTTTACAAAACTTGATATTTTCCAAACTTGAAACAAAAAAATTTTTTTTTCGTATTTTGCTTAGTTATTTTCAATAACTGCATGAAAATTGTATACAATTACGGTTTTTAAGACTATTTCCTACAATTTTTATTCAAAACTAGTGAATTTTATTATAATTATAATTATAATTATAATTATAATAATTATATTATATTATATTATATTATTACCTCTTCTAGAGTCAGTCTCATCGATAGAAAAAAAACTCGCAGGTTCTTAATAATTCATTATTATACAATTTTATATAATAATATAGTTGGTAATTTTATAATATTGTAAAAATATTATAATATATAAATGTTTATAATATTATACTTGGTAATATTATAATATTTTACTATTACAATAGTATTTTATATAATATTTTACAATTTTAGTGATTTCAGCAGTTATATAAGGTTAAGATTTATTTATAAGTCTATAAAATACAAAATTCATTCTAACTCATATGAATACATTTCATTAGCCAAACTATCAGTAGGAAAAAAAAAAAAAAAAAAAAGAGATGCAAAACGTTTGTATACTGCTTGAAGTGTGAGTATATCGCCACAGTTGGCATTTCCAATCACAGCGGGTCGTAAGCCACACAGTCCATTGACCTCTACAGTTTCATAAACATTCTGTTAACGATCAAATCATAAATAATTGCATTCCAAAATCTAATTGTTTCAAATTCCGCTAGCATTTAAATAGTATTAAACAACTTTTATTAAACGAATCGACTGCTTCCTTCGCAAAACAATGCACGATAAATACCAACACCGATTAATGTTTCACTTCCATATCCGCTAGAGTGCTTTGGGCTCATCTGTTGCATGAATGACGCTTAAAATTTACGTGTAGGAAATAAAATATCGATAATGAGAGTTGTAAACTGTCCAAGCGAAGCAGATATAATTGCAGAGGTGGGGAAGTTTTTTTTGTTTTTGTTTTTTTACATCCCGAATACGAAGAGACGACAATGTTCTAAATAAAAACAAGAGTGTTCTAAAATCAGCTTTTTTTTTTTCAACTCAAAGATTCAAAAATATTAAAAAAAAAAAAAGAAAAATATTTTGAGGTAGTTTTGCTGATGTTAGCAAACTTTTAAAAAAAGTCCACTTGGAAATAAATTAACTTATTTAAGATATCACATATTTTCACTGGTATTTTCTATGAAAAAAAACAGCCTTTAAAAAGAAAACCTTTTTAAAAATTAGCTTTTAGTTTTTATTTTATACTTATAATTGCAATAAGTATAAATTAATTAATTTGTACAAATTAATAAATTAATTTGTACATGAAATGATCTGAGAGGAAATCTTCAGTTTTTTGCCAATGATGCAAAATTAGGTAGAGCAATAATCAATAAAGATGATGTTGACATTTTATAGTATGATTTAAATAGACTGGCAGTATGGGCAAAGGAAAAACGGATGTCTATTTAACGTGGCAAAGTGTAAGGTTATTCATTTTGGAGAGAAAAGATTACCAGCTGTGTACTGTTATATTGATGGAATTGTACTCAAGGAAATTATCCACCAAATACATATCAGCGATATTCCATTTATAATATTTTTGTCTGTTCTTTATTTATGTTCTCCGGCCTGTATGCGGGATGAAAACCCGAGTTTCTGGGAGGAAAAAACCTGCTACCTTTGTATGAGATCGAAACTGGCCGTCAGTTGACAAAAATCCATATAAAGATTTCTCTTATCAAGACGAAAATCGGACTCGAGTCTTTCAGAGTGTATGAAAGATGTTTTGGAAGAAGCTGCTGAAAATATGTGCTTATACACTCACAGGATTGGACAATGACAAAAGTAACAAGATAGCGCTATAGCTAAAGAGTTGGAGTCCAGTGAAAATATCGAGCATTTGTTGGAAGCTATGGAAGAAGCGCTCTCAAACAAAGACCTTGTAGAGCTGGAAGCGCAGAAAGTTGCAGAATAATAGAGAAAAAAAACAGAACAAGAAGGAGAAGAAGTCCAGTCCCTAAAAACGGTTACAGAATAAAAAAATAAAAATAAAAACTGACAGGCATTTACCTCTATTAATATTAATAAAGCAGATCGGTTCTTTGAGGAAATGAATCCTAACATGGAGCGAATTATCAAAGTAGACAGAATGATGCAAGCTGCAGTGCTTGCCACAGAGAAATTTATGCGAAACGAAATGTAAAAATTGGATATTACCAAAATAAATTATCTAAACCATTGACTTTATACAGAAGGAGTTCACCTGAATTTTCTTGTACAAATGTATATTTTATTTCTCTATGTAAAGCTATCTGCATAAAGAGCAAAATAAGCCCAAAGGGAATTAACTCCTCATTGTTTAAGAAGGGGTGTAGAAGTATTGAAACCAAGAGCATCCCCCGAAATTCGGCATGTCTTTTGAAGATTGTTTGCAAGACCCATCGCAGGTGACCTTCAAGGTCAATATTGAAAGGGCGCGGCGCGAATCAAAAAGAAAGACCTGTAGGCAAGATTAAGCCAGTAAAGGGAGGAAGAAAGATTGTCGGCGAATTTTCGAGAAACATTATACAGGGTTCTCCAAACTACTAGCAAGACTCGCACGGGGACGCTAGGAGTTCCGAAAACTTAATCAAAGGCAGGGACTCTGGTGTATAAAAGAGTTGGTTCGAAGATGAGAAGGGCTTCCTTTTCTTCATCCTGAGTGAACCATCCACGAGAGAGGACCCGAGTTGTAAGTTCCGGAGGGGAGAGTGGAGAGACCCATCCACCGATGTCGTTCCAGTCACAGCTGAAGATATCCGGAGGCGGTAGTTAAGGAGAAATCTTGCCGTAAAGGTCCTGTAGTCGAATAAGTGTGACCAGGCCTATGCAGAAATCCTTTGCCGGGCAGTTCAAGACGCCGGAATGCCTACCCTATATCCTGCCTGCTGCCACGACTATTCATCGGTGCTCGGTGTTGCTTCGAGGAGAATTCCAAAACACGGAACGGAGGAAAGAAACCCCACTCAAGCGCCAGAATAAGGAAAGAAGGATGGAAGACACATACAAGATAGGAAGAGACCCATGTGAGTCTACATATTCATTTATTGTTTATGAATTAAGAAAGAATTCCCTATCGCACTGTGAAATTTTCTAGTTTAAGGAAATAGTATTTAGAGTGTTAACATTTCTCATAAAAGTGAAATAGCTAATGAGTGAAACATGAGTGCAGTTAATTTCCCTGGGAGAAATTATTGAGCTATTGAAATTTCTTTAATTGATTATATGTGTACTTATGATTGAATCTTATGATAGAGTATGTTCCTGATATCATACCAGGAACATACAGAAATTAAACTTGTTGTTATTGTTGATAAAAATAGTTGTCCGATTCAATCTTTTTGCAATGAACTGATCCAAAAAAAAAAAAAAAACACTATATCGGACCTGATGGCGGAACCCCAATGATTAGCAGTGATTGATGAGTAAATTTTGCCATGACTGCAAACCTTGGCTAAAATGGGATATTAGTGATTAATTCATCTACTAGGGTATAACAACTTTTTTCTGCCTATAGGGGAATTTCAGAGGGCACAGTCTTCAATCAAATAAATATCTGGAGATCCCAGGCAAGAAAAATTTTACTTAAGGTAGAACAATAAAGAAGGGAAATAATAGAAAACGAATATTAAGTTAAAGAAACATATAAGCTAAGATATATGATTATAGACAACAGACCTCCCAAATATTACAGAATCCTCTGTACAGACTAAGTTGGGCATAATGTACAACTTTTAAAGAAGCCTGCTCCTGCTACCACCTCAACCCCTGAAGATAAATCTATACCTTCCACATCTGAGGAATCATCCTCAGAACGCTTTGTTACAATTCCTGAAGTTGAAGAATTTGTTGTTGATTGCATGTGCCACCCCTACCTGTTTTGATGAACTGCCCAATTAATAAAGTACCAGCACTGAAGAATTATTCTTGCTCCATCTGTTTCCATCTGATTATTGTACTGGCAAGCCCACAGATGCATTGTACACTCAAGTTTCATTATTTATTACAGCAGAGAGTTTGTGTTATAATTTGTAATTTGTATTATTTCAATATAAACAAAGATTAAAATTAGATTCAAATTTAGCAAACCAGACCTACACATTTCGTCAATCAGTTATGTTAATTTTTAACATAATCTTATACATCACACAGCAATTTCTGACTCTACGGGATGATTGGAACGGAACAAAGGCGTAAGTCGAGAACTGACTATATATGCAATATATTATATGTAGATGCATTATATACATAGATAGTATATTATATATAGATAGATACAACGGATTTACTCGGCTATATGAATAATTAACGAAATTTAATGGTTAAATTCCCAGAGATACGAAAATTTCTGGAGTCCAGTGAAATTGGCGCACCCGAATTACGTGGGCATGATCCGGGTACGCCGAAAGCTGGATAGCTAAGTATTATTAACTTAGCTATAACCTGATTGTCACTTGAACTATCCAACTTTGGCGTACCCGAGATCATGCCTGCGTGAACCTGCCCAGTATGTCAGCATACGTTTGGAAGTTAATTTATAGCTGCCTCTTGCAATGTATATTATTATTATTATTATGTGACACCTCCAGGGAGTCCAAAGACTCATCGAGGGAGAGTGTGCCAACAGCGACGAACGATTAACCCCTTCCAACTACTAACGCGCTCAAACTTCACTGGCATATATTTGTATTCCTTTTATATTGCTGTATCTTGCTGTATTCTAGTTATATATATATATATATATATATATATATATATGTACATTCAATCTTATGACATTCGTCATAAGATCTGTGAACGTACTACGGTACGGCATGAACGTGGGGTAAAGCGTATTACGGTCAAACGGAAAAATCCAACGAACCCTGCCTGGAAGAACACAAAAGAGACATTTCCTACAACAGAACTCGGCAGCGCCTTGTCCAGCCATGTGTTATTTTCGGCAAACTCTAATGAAGAAGGCCTAAAACATCAAATACGCTGGGATTTAACTAACAACGTTCACAGATCTTATGACGAATTAGAGAGATGGATTCTAGAATCTAAGGAAATCGTTCTTGATCCCGTCCACATAAACAGCAACCTGAGCTATCGTTTGCCAGACTCTCACAGCTCTGCCATTCAATACTGGAGATCACGAGATCTTACACGTACGCATAGCCATGTTGCTACAGCCAGAGTTCTTTCTCCCATTTAAAAGTTAACCTCTGTTGTTTTATACGTTCTGCTGTGTAGAAATCCAGTATTCGTTTGGTTTTCTCTGATATTTTTGTCCTTTATAGCTTACACCTGATGAAGTCTGTCCTCAGACGAAACTAGTCGTGTATATATTAATAAAGTTTTTACTCGAAATCTCGGTTTTTTAGTCATTAAATAATAATAATATATTATTATTATTATTATTATTATTATTATTATTATTATTATTATTAAGAGAGACCTCCAGGGAGTCAGAGACTCATTGAGGGAGGCCACATACTACACACATGAGCTATCATACTTATTCTTGAATTCATTCACACTGCTTGCACTCACAACATCCGAAGGCAATCCATTCCAATCATGCACCACCCTCTGAGAGAAAAATCTAGCTCTCGCACGCTTCTTGGCAGCCTTCATTCTCAGCTTCCAAAGATGCCCTCTCGTCCTTTTCCCACCCTCCATAAATTGATTTTCAATTTATGGAGGGTGGGAAAATTAAAACCATGTATCAATTAAATCATGTATGACCCTTTTAGAAGTTAGTAAGTCTCAATCATATCACCCCTCTTTCTCCTGTTTGTAGTGTCTGCAGTCTGCAAATTCTCAATCTGTCTTCATAATCAGTATTCCACAATCCTGGTATCATTTTTAACACTCGCCTTTACACTCTCTGCACTGTATCAGAATCACAACGGAAAACAGGAGACCAGACCTGCGCACAATAGTCCAAGTGAGGTCTTATCAAGGCCTTGTAAAGAGGCAAAATAACATCCTCATCTTTACATGTAATCGTTCGTTTCAGCATTGCAATTATCTTTTGAGTTGTATTTGCAATCTTTGCCACATGGGCCCCTGAACTTCAACTTCCTATCTATTAACACTTCAAGATCCCTAGCCTTATCAGTTTCTTCTAGCCTAATCCCACCAATATAAACGACATTGGATATCTAATCATGCCGAAGTGAATGACTTTATATTTACTGACATTGAACTGACACCCATTTTCCCATGCCCACAATTCCAACCTATTCAAATCATTCTGCAAAGACTGCATTTAAACAGCATTCCTGATTACCTTGCCTATCTTTGCATCATCAGAAAATAACTGTATGTCGCTTGTCAAATCCTTCCCAATATCATTAATATACAGATTGAATAACAGTGGACCAAGTACTGATCCTTGTGGTACACCACTTGTTACTTTAAACCTTGCAGATTTACATCCCTCGTATACCACTTTTTATTTATGTCAGTCAGTCATCCTCTTATCCATGCTAATACTGTAAAACCCAAACCCAGTTTCTCAAATTTATGCAGCACTGCCATGCTGTATTCTGTCAAAAGCCTTGGCAAAATCCAAAAGAATCATGGTGCATCCATTCCCCTTGTCTAGTTCAATGGTAACATTGTTAGAGAATGTGAGCAAGTTGCTGAAACATGACCTTCCCTTAGTAAACTGATGTTGTTCATTGCAAAGTAGAGATTCACTGTCAACCCATTTCTGAATGCGGGCCCTAACCAATTTTTCCAAAATCTTCACCACCACTCCTGAGATACTAATTGGTCGATAGTTGGATACATCGGTCTTTGCACCACCCTTGTGCAATGGAATTACCATACATTCTTTCCATTCCTGAATCTTCCCTGTACTGAGACTCATATTAAACATTCCGGTCAAAGGAATGGCCAGTTCAGCTGAACGCACTTTTAGCACACGTGTTGATATTCCATCAGTCCCTATTGCTGAATTCTTATTGAGTTTGTGCAACAGTCTAATACCTCGACCACACACACCTGCGTTTCTTCATCTAGTGAAGAGGTAATGTACGCTCACAGATGCGAGACCCTTCGACTTGTGCGCATGTCAGAAGAAGGAAAATCCATTCCGATAATAGGGTAATCAATCCGTTTCGTGGGATGAGTGTTTATCATTTATACGTCTGATAATTAGCTTTTCTTTTATGAAAATTCTAGTTCTTAAAGTGGTAATTATTTTGCTTGTACAACAGTTGGAAAATTTATGTATAAAGCACGTGACTTCGCGTGTTGGTGGCCAATTCAATTCATACATCCTTTATTTCTTTCTCCCTTCAGCATGAATTGATTATTCTTGGCACAAAGCCAACGTTCGTTCTTCGAAGTGTGGGCGTACAATAACAGTGAGCTCTGTTGCGTTCACCAGGTTGATAGCTCGAATATATATATACAGATATATATATATATATATATATATATATATATATATATATATAATATTAAATGTTAAAACATAATATTGAAAATTCCGATTAATTTTATATTAAAAAATTATATTAAAATTAAGAATTAAAATAATAAAGATAATTTTAAAGAAAGAAAACTAAATGGGAGAAATTCGTCACTAAATTATCGATACGAAACTTTTTCAACCGACATAGTGCTGCGATTCTTTTTAACGGGAGTTTCATAGTAGCAGAAGAATGGGGAAATCAGCCAATTTTATTCCATCAGTTATTTAAATCCGTAACAAGTTAAATTTTTATTTTATTCCCTTAATCTCTAACAAAATCTGTTCATATTAAGTAAATTTATAAATTTTATTTGCAAATAAAATTTAAATAGAATAAAAATCCTACAATCCTCTGTTAGCATTGAGAATGCATTAGTTTCGTGTTATAAATATTTCATCGTAGGAATAAAATATCTAGTATTTTATTCCTACGATGAACAATTATACAGGTTAGTATCTTTATTTCATGTGTTATTTAGTAGGATAAAGCCGCTGCCAATAAAGTACATTTACCTCGCAGTTTCCTTCTCTGCACGTGATTTGACTTTAATTGGCCACCAGCTATCGATATTAGAATGAAATGAAGGACATGTTACATATTAGCACCCATGTGTGCTAGAAATTTATCTTGCCATCTCAAGTCGCATTAAGAATGCGAATTTGTGTTGGGGAAAATTTTTTAATGCAGAGACCAGTTTTGAAATAGGTCAAACCAGCCGTAAGACTTTCCTTTATTGTGGAAGGGAAGAATTTTATATTCTTCTTCAGAAATTAAACCTCAGCACCGCGACATTAATAAATATTCAAATCGACAGATTCAAGGGTAAATAGCCCTCAGCGAGAATGTATTCGGTGGTAAACAAGCACTTTTCTATGTTATCTCACGCTAGTTTTCGGTTATGAGGTTTTCGACATTGTGTCAAAAGACGGAATGACCTACAAGATTGGTGAGTCCCAATCTGATCGAGTTCGTTGATCTTTTTTTTTGCATATCAACAGTGACCTACACTGGGACTTGAGTGTGGTTATAGATGAAGTGTAATAGGCCAATACTAACTTTATTTCCTGTTCATTTTAAAAATGCCAACACAGTGCCATCTTTAAGGTTTTAGAATCTCAACATTATTTAAGATCCTTCTAATAATAATAAAAAATTCAAATATTTGTTGCAATATTTTGGGATTCTGGTAGTAACATATGAAAGGCGATATTGTTTTTGAAGAAACTCAAGGAAGTGTAGAAGTAAGTTAAACCTTACAAGTCGTTTCTTGAACAGTCCAAAATTCCACCATCTAGAAAAATGATGTTTTAGTTTCTTATATTTCTGCTTTCTAAGTCATCAGCCTTTTCTGTATGTTAATGTTTATGTTGGTATTATTACTACTCGGCGTTTCCTTATTGCAATCGATTGCTAAGATTCCCTTTGATTTCTAATGGGTTTGAATCCCATCTGAGCTTTTATAAGGGCATCTCGAGTGAAGGTAAGTTAGCTGGTCTAGTAAGAAAGTGTCAGGGTATGTCGTCCCCCAGAATCTCTAGTTTTTTTTTCCTTCAGCAAAACCTACAGCCATTTAGCGAACACATGCACTGACAGACAGCCAATTATTATTTTATTCACATAATTGATACGCAGTCAAAACAAGATATCATAGAAATAAACATTCGACTGTTGATTCAGAACAATTCAGATTCTACCAAAGAATCTAAGAATAATCCGTCAGGTAGCGTCGTAAAATATGGACTTCCAAGTAATGCTGTTTTTTGTAGGTCATATGGGGTCACTTCGTTGATGTTTAATTGCGGTAAATAGTTGGACAGCTCCTTTGAAGTTGCACCAAGTGCACCGATAACTATTGGAATGACTTTGGTGTGTTTAAGCCACAGTCGGCCAACTTCGATTGCCAGATCTCGATATTTAGTAATTTTTTCCAGTTCTTTGTTGTTGATGTTATTATCACTGGGTACTGCAATATCGATAATCCAAACCTGTCGATGTTCGATAATTGTGATGTCAGGTCTATTGTGTTCCAAATGCCGATCAGTTTGTATTCTAAAGTCCCAGAGAATTTTTGCTGTTTCGTTTTCCAATACAGTCTCTATTTTGTGCTGCCACCAGTTATCAGAAGTAGGAAAGCCATATTTTTGCATACATGCCAATGAACTGTTTTGGCCACTTGATCATGGCGGTATTTAGAGTCAGTTTGAGCTATTTTGCTGCAGGAACTGATTAGATGTTCTACAGTCTGATCTTTCTGATCGCATAATCTGCATTTGCTGTTATTATTGATGTTGAAAATTTTTGCTTTGATTGCATTAGTTTGTAATGAGTGTCTGTTCTTGAGCTGCTAGAATAAATCCTTCTGTTTCTTTCTTAATGTATTCGCGTTGAAGCCATTGCCACGTCTTGTTCACGTCAATTTTGTCCTCAGTATCTCGAAGAAATTGGCCATGCAAGGGTTTATTTTTCCAGCGCACATATCGGCTATTTTGTTGTTCCTTTTTGTAATCGGATTTATTTCCTGTTGCTTTCAGAAGGCCCTCTTGTGTAATTGCTTGAAGCATTGGCTGAGAGCTATTGTCGATGTAATTTCTTAAACCAATTTCTTCTTCTTCCAAAGTCTGTCTCACTTGCAGCAGACCCGTCCACCTATTCTCCTCGGTAGGTACAACCGGT
Organism: Typopeltis vanoorti; assembly: GCF_054136105.1. Taxonomy (NCBI): domain Eukaryota; kingdom Metazoa; phylum Arthropoda; class Arachnida; order Uropygi; family Thelyphonidae; genus Typopeltis; species Typopeltis vanoorti. The sequence goes on along the minus strand of NC_143559.1, from coordinate 97,542,446 downwards.
CAACATCACTTCGGATGTAATGCATGATGCATCATGCATCATGTAATGCATGATGCATAGTCATTAGTTTTCTAGTTTTGCGGTCTAGTTTGTCCAATTTATTAAGCCAGCTGTGTATCGGATCGCTAGTATAGCCCAAGAATTCATTGCTCTAATTGTGTTTAATCCATTTAGTTTTGTTTTCAGAATATTTCTAACTCCTTTTATATGTATTCTGATGGTGCCTGTTGTTTAAATTTCGAGTGGAGAATATCATTGGCTTCTAATATTCCTAGGTATTTATAGTGTTCGTCAGCTGAAATTGCTTTTATATATTTCTCTTGATCAAAATTAAAATTGCTGGTGTCATTAATTTTTCCTCGTTTAATAGATAAAATTGAGCATTTATCGATTATTATTATTATTATTATTATTATTATTATTATTATTATTATTATTATTAATATGAAAGCTGAGAAAATACATCTCATCTCATCCAAGATAAAATAAATAAATAAATAAAATCTCCTGTAAATAAATAAATCATATGTAATCAAATGCATGTAATGTACGTGTCACATGTAAACAAATGTATGTAATGTTGTATCATATGTAATGTAATGTAATGTATGTAATGTATGTAATGTAATAAGTATGTAATGTATGTATCATATGTTATAAATTATTATAATTATTATTGCGAAAAAAAAATATTATTACAGCCGGGTACGAAACTCGGATCGAAATCTTACAGTTTCATGCAGAAAAAACTATCGGCGAGCCCAAGTGTAAGTAATCACTTGGGTAGTACAACACCAGGGCAACTCGGAGCAAAGGTGGAGCAAGATCCGTCACTTTCCTTAATATTCTCTCATAATGTAAAACGCAGCTCCTAGGAGATGTATTACTGTTTTACATTATGAGACGAGGTCACTACCCAGACCGGTTTCCATCTTTATTGAGGTCTCATCAGTGAGTAGGTAGACCTGGAATATCAAGGTTTTAAGTGAACCGAACTTACATATACCTCGACTAACGAATTGCTAAACTGGTGTACTCCTATATTGTTATTACTAGTATAACAAGCCAAAAGGCTATTTTACCGGCGACATAAGTTAAGTTTAACACTTTAGCAATTCGTTAGTAGAGGTATATGTAAGTTCGGTTCACTTAAAACTTTGATATTCCAGGTCTACCTACTCACTGATGAGACCTCAATAAAGGTCGAAACCGGTCTGGGTAGTGACCTCTCCTCATAATGTAAAACAGTGATACATCTCCTAGGAGTTGCATTTTACATTATGAGAGAATATTAAGGACGGTGACGGATCTTGCTCCACCTTTGCTCCGAGTTGCCCTGGTGTTGTACTTCCCAAGTGATTACTTACACTTGGGCTCGCCGATAGTTTTTTTCGGCATGAAACTGTAAGATTTCGATCCGAGTTTCGTACCCGGCTGTAGAATAATACGGGATTTACCATCCCCCTTATACTTAAATGTATGTAATGTTGTATCATACGTAATCAAAACTATGTAATGTATGTATCATATGTAATAAATTACTATTATATTATTATTATTATTACGTGACACCTCCAAAGAATCCAAAGACTCATCGAGGGAGGGCACCTACTCTACAACTTTCCGTATGCACCACTTAATCCACCAATTACAGCAAACCGCATCATCTACACCACGATTTCCCAAACTGTGTTCTTCCGCGGAAGGTGAATAGGTGTTCCGCGAGAAGTTCTCCTGGAATTTGTCATTTTAGTTTTCTAAGCATTTTTCATGAATAAATATTTCATAGTAGAAATATTCCGAGGAGAATAATATTCGTGAATATGTCGAAAAGCTCACACCCAGAACGCCTAATAACATCTGTGTAGCAAATGTCAGTGAGCAAGCGGCATATTTTTAAACGTGGAAGTATTCATGAATTATCGTTAATTTTCACACATCGAAGTCTTTCAACAATCGGGAAAGAGAATACCGCTGCTTATGATCGATCATAAAAATTGCCTGCAAGCCGATTACAACAATGGGCGGCGTATCCTCTGTTCTCAAAACTGAACGAAATAACATCTGTGTTGCAAATATCAGTGACCAATCAGCAAGGAAGTATAAAGAAAATTTTTCCAATGAAATTGAAGATCAAGTCTGCATCCGGTTCTCAAATCTAGTAATACTGAATACTTTCTTCGCAATTTCTTATTGTAGGGTGAAAGTTTCGAAACCGTAGTGCCGTGATTTTTTTGAAAGTAATAAGCCTGCAGATTTAAATTTTAAAATGAATAACAGACAAGGGACTTTGTTTAATTTTGGTATTAAGAAATCTCTTATTGAAGGTGTTTGTGACGCAACAGATAGTGAGACATCCACCACCAGCCCATAAAGCGATCTCCAGGATGTACAAAAGGAGGGGAAAACTACCAGCACTCAGGAGAAAAAGTCTGCATTCACTCGTAAGTGCTTATAATAATATAATCAATTTTTGATGATCGGAATGGGATATGTCAATGAAAATCAGCACAAATTAATTTAATGATGTTTATGTTTAATTGATGTTTATTTAATTAATTATTAATTAATGATCAATTATTAATTAATAATAAAATTAGCTAAATTAACAATTAATTATTAATTAATACATTACGAAATAATCAAGGTGTTCCGTGAAAATTTCAGGATTTGTGAAGTGTTCCGTCGTAGGAAAAGTTTGGGAAATACCGATCTATACCAACACCATCTACTGTCCTCAACCACCACTAGTATTTTTTTTTTGTCTGTAAATTTCGTGTGTTCTCAAGGCCGATTTATCTGTTCTAGCAATAATTAGTTTAATAAAAGCCGAGTTCATTTACATTTACAGACCTTTTAATGTAATCCCTAAAGCCGAGAGAGGTTTAGTGCTGTTATTAATAAATTCACAAATCAGAAAATTAAAGAACAGCTTGAGAAATCAATTATAAATTTGTCAGTTTATAAACGATTTTAACCACTGTCTCAAATTGTTCATTTTTCTGTCTTACACCGAGATATTTAACTTGAAAACAATATTAAAAAATTGGATGAAAGTAGTATCTGTTTACTTTTGTCAATACTTAGTTTTCCAGCAATTCATGAAGAGGATCCACAAGATCAAAAACTGTCTTCTGAGTAGTGAAAAAATCCCTAAAATGTACTGTAATAGGAACCATGCAGGTTGCCATGACTTCTAAGTCTGCTATAGCTATCACACGCACTAGAAACTTTCAATTCGCTCTTAATGCAAATTTTATTGTAGAAAAAAAAAGTTTAATGATGGATTATATTCTGCTAATGATTGAAATATTTATCTGAGTCCATAATTCGTTGTCGACCAACAGTGGCGGCTCATTGCTTGAAATCGTGGGGGTGCTTGCAACTTTCGAAATATACATACACTCTGTAAGTACAGTGTATACGTGTTTGGATAAAATATCAAAATTATGGTAAAAATTAAACATTAAAAAACACTTTGTTATCGATAAAATTATACAGTTTGGTATAATTCAAATTTATTTAAAAATAAAATCCATTCCTTTAATTGTAATTAAAGGAATGGATTTACAATTTTTGGACATTATAATTAAATCCTTTAATTGTAATGTCCAAATATTTAAGGAGACGGAGTAAACACGATAAGCACTACGAACACTCACTACTGGCGCAAACTGCATATAAACAACAGTGGAACTGCGCGACGGACAGTGCCGCATTACGCTAATAGCTCGTATCTCACTATGACGTGCATATTCTTGCGCGCGTAGCAATATGACACTGTGGAAAACACAGTGCTGCTAGCGTCCTTCGCCCTCCTAAGTGCTACAAGATGGATTTTTATTCTTTTTTATACAAAATAAGAGAATTGTATAGGATTATTGATGATAAAATTAAATATTGCAAGCAAATATAAATATATTTATATAGAGAGAAAAATTGGGGGTGCTGCAGTTCCGCAGTGCCTATGCACGAGACGCCCCTGTCGACCAAGTACCCGAGGTGCAGTCAGTCGGCAGTGATGTTTCATTTTAAATCATCTATTTAAAGCAGTCCGCGCGGTTAGCCTAGTGGCTTTGCGCTTCGCAACCATATGTCAACCATATGTCAACCATATGGGAAGGCGTGTCCTAGGTTCGATTCCCGTCGCCGACGCGAGTAGCTTAAGGACCTTCCTCAGCCATAGCCGGTCTTGGGCGTGGACAGCAGGGTTTTTTTTCAGTTTTCCTGGAGGTTTTTCCTCCCGCTTCGCAACCATATGTCTGGGGAAGGAGTGTCCTAGGTTCGAGGTCCCGCAAAGCAGACAAACCGGCCCCGTGAACACACCCCTCGACAGACATGGGATACCACCGGGAGTAAAGAGCAACCAACCTATGCCGCGGGAATATTGGTTAAGGAAGCTTACGCGGTTAAAATGTGTAGGCCTGCGCGAAAGCGTAACATACGATGACGACTTAAAAGAATAGAAAAAAAAAGCTTCTTCAGGTAGATTGTACCATTGTACCACGTGGCACCATTCGATCCTAAATTTCGGGAAATGAAACTGTTAATAAGCGTTACCTGAAACGCGGTATTAGTCTCCAATTCCTAAGATTCTATTTATCATGGGGATGCCTGTAATAGTTTATGCAATTAGAGCAATATATATAAATCCGTGGCGCGAGAATACAGCTCTCTCTCTCTCTCTCTCTCTCTCTCTCTGTGTGTGTGTGTGTGTGTGTGTGTGTGTGTGTGTGTGTGTGTGTGTGTGTGTGTGTGTGTGTGTGTGTGTGTGTGTGTGTGTGTGTGTGTGTGTGTGTGTGTGTGTGTGTGTGTGTGTGTGTGTGTGTGTGTGTGTTAGAAAAATATGACTGAATATGCTTCAGAAGAATGCAGTATAGTGTGCATACTACTTTTATGGGATTTACCAATGTAATTTATTCAATTTTTCATTGAAATATAATGTACTTATATTGTACTTCAAAAAGTAGACATTTCAAATAGTTTAAAATATTTTCCAAAATTCTAAATAAAAAAAAAAAAAAAAACGTATCCAAAAATATACCTTTAAACTTATCATAACATTCCAGTGATATCAGGACAGCAACAACAACCTCTCAGATGCTAATTTAAAATGAAAAACAGGTAATGTTTCCCAACTTCTTTACACTATATAGTAACAGTTCATTATTATTTCTTTCTTTCTTTCATTAAAATGCAATGCAACACAAGAATACAGAAATTAACGGAATTGGCCCATCCATATAATTTTCTTATGAATTTTGAATTCTGAAGCCGGCCTGGTTGACCGAGTGGTTATGTATCCGCTCCACAGCCAATCGGCTGTGGGTTCGTATCCCGCCGTGGGCATGGATGTTTGTGATTGTCTGTGGAAATGTTAGTGGTGGGCGGTAGATGGCGTTGGTGTAGTTGGTGGAGACAAGAGAACTGTAGAGTAGATGAGCCTTCCCTCGATGAGTCTTTGGACTCCCTGGAGGTGTCGTGTAATAATAATTTCATGCTTTGTATTTTTATTTTACTAATTGTATAGATATGCGATATGTCTATCCATAGTCCCTTCTAAAATAATATGGAAACTAATTTCATTTCAGTTGAGATTTCAGATTTGTTTTACACAAACAAATTTCAGCCGTACATGTGACATGTACCGCTGAATTTTTTTTTCTGTAAAAAAAAAAGTTAAACTGAAATGCACGAAATTAATTTCTATATTTTTTGTGACTTCAGGCTGCTAATACACGTAGACACAAAGAATGTAAAATATAACTTTATTTAATAAATACTTCGATCTGAGATTAACAGATTATCCTCACGGTCAAGCCAATCTAAACAAGGTAGAAAGATAACAATGGATTTTTTAAAAGGTACGAGCCGCGTGCTAGCATAATGAGGCATATAACATACAACGAGCTGTCGACAAACAAACAAAACTGTTCACGACTGATATAAATGAGACTTTCCCAGATTTTTGACAAGTAAAGGCAGTTCTTTACAGTGGTCTTCTGTTGTGTTTCTAAAGTCCTTTTCTACTTCCATTAGTTAATTATTCACATTCGGAGCTATTGGACGCAGTAACTCCCATATCACATATGGTACCTCATAGTTCAGTGGCCAGTACATGCACTTCTTCTACTATACAGCACTCGTAGAGATATAACTTATTATTAAATGTTTGCTCTCCATTCTCTTTCTGAGATCTTGTCCCGCTTCAAGGGATTGAGCTTCACATTTTGGAAACGTAAAAGTATTATTATTATTATTTGACACCTCCAGCGAGTCCAAAGACTCATCGAAGAAGAATGTGCCAACACCATCGAACGATTGACTCCTTTCTAACTACTAACCGCGCTCAAACCTGCTTAACCTTTTGCGAGCCATTAGTAGCAGAGGCTCTACCAATCGACCAACCTTATGTGGTGTATTGTTGTGTTTCCCTTTAATCTCCTACTAGGTAGCTGACCTTGTTCGCCACTCTCTCTGTGTTCATGAGGTGTGTGTGTGTGTGTGTGTGTGTGTGTGTGTGTGTGTGTGTGTGTGTGTGTGTGTGTGTGTGTGTGTGTGTGTGTGTGCTGATTGATAGAGCTTTCACAATTACACACACACACACACACGACCACACTCTAGAACCTGTCTCTGAGACAGGTTGCTCTAGGTATGCGATAATCTTTCATGGCTGTGAGGCATCTCATGTCTATAGTGTGTTGTAGCTCTGTAGTTTTAAGATCAGTCATACACATACTGGCCATCAAATTAGAAATTTTTATTTAACGCCGTATTGGACTTCCTTTAGGGACTGCCAATACCGATCTTCTTCATTTCCTTGCACATAGTTTGGTGAGATATGGGTCGAGAACAGCCTTCATTAAATACTTCGGTCAATTGCTGCGCACAAGAAATTCTGTTTGCCTGTACAAGCCTTCTCAAATGACTGATCTCATTCCTGACAGACTGTCTTAGGACCTCAGTCACGCCTCTTAGACAAGCAATGTGCGTTATTTTTCGACTGATTAAACACTCGAGTATGTCACCCTTTGAGAAACTAGTCAGGTCTGCTGTTTTCAAAATCGTGTCTCCAGCGAAATGGGCACCCACAATAAGCCCTTTATCGAACTCCGAAAGTTCATTCGATTATTCCCATTGTGGTGAACACTATTGATGATTACCGACTACTATCATTCTTAAATAGTTGCTTACAACACATGGTGACGCACGTGACTGTCCAAGTATTTTGCATGTACGCTACTTAAGTGACGTTTAGGTGTATCTGTTTCTAATTTAGTGGCCAATATGTCATTCTTTGCACCACCACCACCACCAATCTTGTGCAATGGTTATCATATCGTACATTCTTTCCACTCTTTATATTGAATCCTCCCTGCACTAACTCCAATTATAGAGCTGGTGAAAGGAGCAGCCAGTCCAGCTGAATACCCTTGTAGATCTTAAGCAGATGTATCCCTATTACTACAGAAAGCATTATTGCATAATTGTTTAATATGATTAAATAAGTGTGTCAACTTTAATATGCTTGGACTTTTTTCTCTTCTCTAATAAAGTATTAGTCATTGATCCCTATATATTGGATTCTTAAAGCACCATAGAAAAGACTCTTCTGCACTCTTCTAAATTCACAGACAACTGCAGTGTTAGCATTGATTATAATGCAGTGTCTTATAATTTTGGCAAGTACCATGATAAATAATTTTCTTAGTATTGATTGGTATCATATCGGAAGAGTTTTGCAAAGAATGATGTGAAGATACTTGTAAAAAGAAATGGTAGATGTTATTCTGTGTAGATGGAGAATTAAGCAGCGGACATGGTGGATTGTGTGAAGTACCCTTTCACAACAAGTCCTGGACTCATTGGAGATGTTATGCAATAATGATAATACTATTTTATACACTAACCTTTATCTGGTCTCTTTCGACTAAAGGTGAGTTAGCCAGTCTCATACAGAGGTAGAGGGTTTTTCACCCAGAAACTCGGGTTTTTCGTCCCCCAGAACAGGCAAACCAGCCCCGGGAACACGCATGGATTACAGTCGTGAATACGTTCCAGCCATATGCCGGTCCCGAGCCTGGATAAACCGGGGGGGGGGAGAAAGGGGAGCAATGGTGAACTACCCTGTAAAAATCTCACCAGGAATGCTTTGTGGGCAATGCTTACAAAGTCACCTACGGTCGGAAACGACTGAAAGGGAAAACAAGGCAACAAGTTGCTCAGACATGACCTTCTCTTGGTAAATCCATGCTGTTCATTGCAAAGTCAACCTAACCAACTTTTCTAAAATCTTCACCACCAATCCTGAGGTACTGATATGTCAATAATTATACACATCATCCCTTGCACCACCACCACCCTTGTGCAACGGTTATCATACATATTTTCCGCTCTTGTGGAATATTTCCTGCACTGACTCAAATTACAGAGCCAGTGAAAGGAGTATCCAGTTCAGCTGAACACCCTTGTAGCATTCGTGATGATATCTGATCAGCCCCCATTTCTGAATTCATATTCAGTTTATGTGATGGTTATAGTACCTTCTCTCCTACACCTGAGTTCCCTTACTCTGAAGAAGAGGTATTGTTGAGCTTAGTGTTGAATACACTAAGTATTCAACAGGTTGATAGCCCTTAGAAAAATATGCACTCATTAGATAAACAATCTCTTCTGCATCTGCCATGCTACCTGCATTGTATACCTTAAAAGTGATGAGATAATATTGCACCTTCAGAAATTTCTTTTTATGTACATTTTTGCTATTGATTGTACTATTTTTTTTTTTTACCTGGGATTTGTTGGTCATTCCTGAACCAGAAATGTAGTGCTCTCCTCTGATTTTAATAGAGTAGACTTTGTCCCGAAATATATCACAGTTATAGCAATAATTGTTTTTATCGTATTGGTAATGTCTTCGAATCATGTGGCTGTATTTTTAATTTTTAAAATCTGCATTCCTATTAAGATTTTATATTTCTGTAATTACTTTTGTAATCTAGTGTGTGTACTAGATTATAAAAATACTTGAATCGTATATTCCACTGGGAAGCTGCAGAAGTACTGAATGAAGGTGCTCATGTGTGTTAAAAGATCTGTTGTTAGCCTAATGTTATCTATTCCTAGACTGGTTTTGGGATTTAGTTGAAAAAGAGCACACCTGCTCTGAATTTGTGTGGGTCGAGTCTGGAATTGTGTGCGATTCCAGTTTTTTGTGTGGAATACATACAAATATATATAAGTAATATTAGGATCTGGACTTGCTTTCCATTAATCGTGTCAAATAAATGCACAGAATTGAGACGATAATGACAGACGCTGCCTAACGATTTCCCAAATAGTCAAAAGGAATCAGAGGATTTATTTCATTCATCATATATAAATAATGGATAACTTTTTCGATAGTATGAACGCTGCCAAATGGATATTGACAGTCACTTAAGAAAATATATACATTTTTAAATGATAAAACTGAAATATTTTGGAAATCGATACACAGCGATCTCCATCTTTCACCATCGTCGAGGTCAATCTTACCTAAATCCTAACTAGTATTTGTACCTATCCGTGCATGCATGTTCTTTTCTTCAGTCAGTTTTGTTGAGTTGCATGATCTCTTCATCTGTAATAAAAATATAAGCAGCTTTGTTTTCAGTACAATAGTATGATACTGTTATTTTGTTTTGCCATAGAGTAAAATTTTTGATTTTTTGACTACTTAAATGTTGCTGTAAAGTTTTCAATAACCAGATCGTAGAAATACTCCATCAGAAAATAATAAACAATTTGAATAATTATTGAAATATATATTTTAATGTATCCCGTGAAAGAATTATGCAGTGAACAAGTGGAGAAAGATGATTCAAAATAATGACGATTATCATCATGAAAATATGGTTACTTTATGAAACAAAACTTTCTGTCAACTGATTACCCCTTTAATCACTAGGACGAAGCATGCATATACAATGATATGGTTGCTGTTGAACCACATCGCCTAAATACTACTTCAACTATTTTATTCTCGTGACAACGTGCAAAAGCAGTTTCCATGTATTCCTAACTTGGTGTGTGTATGTATGTGTATATATATATATATATATATATACATAGATATAGACGTTAAACTAAGCTAAACACCGTTATAATTTATCCCCAATAAACGTTAAAGCTTTTTTCAATGTGGTTATATATATTGCATGGATCATAGAAATTGATTATTCTGTTGCTTCAATTTTAGTTGTCTGGTATCATTTTACTAGTCAGCCTGAAGCATTTTCACTATGGACTGATATATTTAGTTCTTTTCTTTTTTTTTTAAATATAAAATTTGTATAATGAATTTCTTCAATTTATTAAGAATTTGTCTTCATGAGTTTATAATTCTAAAATAACTATAATCCTTCGTTTCTTCAACTATAATCCTATGGTCACGTTCAGTGAGTGTGGTGGGTCGTCTACTGCAGGTAGCACTTGACTCCCATCTCCGCATGGTATCACTGATTGTTGACCCGGGATGGCCCTATTTGTCAACAATTTGCCAAACAAAATAGGGCAACCTACTGCAACACCTCTTTCAAACTAAATCACCTTCTCGCAGCCATGTCACCCAGACACAGTTTCACTGACTTGGGAACATCATATTTCGATTTTTACTGGCTAGAAACTGCGACTTTCATATGGCATGCAATTTGGATGTCCACTGACTTTTTTTCCAAGCAGTGTAGATGGATATTTTATTTTATTATTCACAGCTCACAAACACTCAAATTTTAAACAGCGTTCATTGACAAAAAAATATCCTAACGAATTTGTTCATTTTATATAAACAAAACATCTGCCCATAGAAACTGGCAATTCATTTCACATATTACCAGTAATACGAGTACACCCTGCTGTCCATTATACATGAAAACTGGACTCAAAATAAATGAAATGTACAGATAACATGCACAATTCAGATTCGATATGAAGTTTTAAAATAATTTCCCCTTTATCTACTCTGTAATATATATATATAATGATAACCCTTCCCTTTTTTTGTAAGGTTTTTTGTCAAGTTATTTGAAACTCAGCGCTACCCTGAGTGTTGAGTCATCAGAATTCAAGAACAGGCCTACCAGTCCAGAACTCGAAGATGGGGGGGGGGCGTATGCGCCAGGGGTGGAACCCCCCTTTCGAGTCATCAGAATTCAAGAACAGGCCTACCAGTCCAGAACTCGAAGATGGGGGGGGGGCGTATGCGCCAGGGGTGGAACCCCCTTTCGAGTCATCAGAATTCAAGAACCGGCCTACCAGTCCGGAACTGGGCGCCTTATGCGGCGGGGGGGGGGGGGGGGGAGCACCCCCTTTCGCGTCATCAGAATTCAATGGGAACTGGCCTACCAGTCCAGAACTCAGAGGGTTGAGCGCCGTAGGTGTCAGAGCACCCTAGTCAACCAATAAACCCATTAAAAATGATTTCCTTTAAAAAATCTTTGTTTCAATATATATCAGAAAAAAATGCTTTTTGCATTTGCAACATACATATTTTCAATGTTACTGTGGATTGTATCATACATATCCACATTTAGCATGGGATTTTGGACAATGCTTTCATAAAAGAAATACATAGTGATAACATCAAGGTGAATGCTGTTTAGAAACAGATGCTCCATGAGAAAGTACTGTATCCTTCCACAAAAGGTTGTTAAGCCCATAGTGCATTAGTATTAGTACCATGGTTAAACCAAAATCTGGGACATGCTGCTCTAGGAACTGTTGAAGCCACTTCAGGCTTCCAATAGAGTAATGATCCCTTATTGGGAAATAAAGCTCATCTGCCACTTAAAGACATTCACAAAACATCCATACCCAATGGGATTAGAGAATAGATATGCTAACAACTAGCAAAAACATTGAATCAGTAAATGTATATGACTGCCAGTTAAACATTTTCATAGGTGAATGGACAGATCAAGAGCAGTTGCCAATGAAGAACCCAAAATGGAAAAAAGCTAAGCATCATAACAGAAAATAGATTAATGAAAGCTTAGCAAATGAGCCTATTAACTAGATGAACAGCGAGGTATATCTGTGCTTAATTCATCAGTATCAACAAATGTAGCACAGAGATATTTTTGGATTAACATGAAATATTAACAAATGGTTGTCTTCCTACAGTATTTTATTTTTTCCAGAGAACATGATTTGCACTTGATAAGTCTTTTTGAAATCAAGTTTATACATTTAAAAAAAAAAAATTAAATCTTGTAAAGTATGAAGTGCTTTTCTCACTGAGAAAATCCCATCCTATAGGAATCAGCAACTAAAGCTCGATGGGTCTACCGAATGTTAGTTTTTGCACAGGCAATCCATTCTACACTCTCTTTGATACACACACATTCAAACACCCACCAAAAAGGCTCCCAAATTATTCTGAAATATATCTTTTTTTTGCATAGGTTCAGGAAAACTATTTTTGCACATCCATGATGAAGTAAATTATGAATTCTCGGGAGTACTGTTACACCATGATAAATTAGAAAGATTATTTTGGTTCTCTACTTTTTGTCCCCTTGCAAGATGTCAATGTTATAAAGGTAAGAATTAAAATTTGATTTCCTGCTGTTTATATTAATCATTTGTTTATTCTATATTCAAGACAAAGGTGATTCCATCCCCATTCAGAAAATTACTAAAAATCTAATGCCAAAACAGATCTGGTACCCTGTTTTATTAGTCATTGTGGTACAAAACATTTCAAGTGACAATAGAAAAGTACAAAACAATTTAGCATAAAAACATATGCCATATACAAAGTTACAAGAGAAAATAAAATGCATTTTTAATGTTCTATATACACAAACTGTTACTTCAGTTTAATTGATAACAGGTGAGCATTTTATATGATGTTTGCTATATTTGTCTGCTTCATAGATTTCTGCATGAGAGAAGCAGCAATACAAACAGGACTAGACATAAGAATCTAAATTTACTTTAGATTATATCAATGAAAGGGTGGCATTATCTGAAAATGTTCATATAAGTACAAAAAATGGAAACATTAAGAGACTGCTTAAGTTCCACAATAGTTCTGCATATATACAGATATGAAGTAAAAAATCATAAACAGCTAGTCTTCTGATAGGGTTCATAATGTAAAAGTGGGTACTAAAAATAATCTTTAGAAGTAATCAGCTGCCTGTTTGGGAAGATGAATTACACATTTGTTTGTCAATATCCATGAAAAACAGTTGCTAGTCCATTCATAAGAGTAAGAAAAATGCAATAATATTTTAAGTATCATATTCTGGATAAATGAACATTTTAATACACAAATCATATGTAGTGAAAATAAATAGTTAATTCTCAATACGGTAATCATTTAGGGACCAAAGAAGTCGTTATACAGTAAGCTACCATTATCCAATCTTCAAAAGAATTAACTGACCCTTGTATTTCAGACTTCTAGTGTAGCACTATTTCATTGTGCCTCCACTTATCCAGTCCTTCAATTATCAGAAAGGCCAATCACCTTCCCACTGTGATCAGATAAACTGTAGTAGTTTTTTTTTTTTTTTTTATCCAGTAAATTTCCTGTGGCTGAGAATTCAGTAGTTTGTAATATTAAGATATGATTCTAGACATTTATAGCTAAGACAATAAGCATGAATTTAAATGTAAAGACTTCTTTGTAACTAAATAATGAAATCCCTATTTTGTTAGGGGATAAACTTTTTTTGACCTCTACTATACCATAATAGTGATTTTATTGCTAATTTATATATTAAATATTAAATATTATTAAAGCATGTGATGTTAATGATATCATGAAAACCTTTCCAACTGACTACAGGACTTTGTAATGTGCATGCTGAAAATACACAAAAGATTTACATTTTCTAGAATGTTATTCACAGCAATTAAATTTATTTTTTCCATTAACTATTAAGTAAAATGATATACTTTTATATAAAAACTTAACAAAGTTAGTACACTTAACTTTGATAAGTGCCAATCTGATATTAAGGATCTATAAATAAAACAAGACTATCCTATAGTTAAATTTTAAATATAGAACAAAAAGAATGCGATATGAAGTCTTTCATATAACTAAAAAATTAAGGAATGCAAATTTTACCATGATTATATTAAAATTTAAAAGATCTGGTAATTCCTAATTTACCCTAAGCAGCAACAACAACAAGGTTCCCTTTTAATTTTTACTATTTTTTGCCATATTTATATAAAATGTAATAATATATCCTGAGATTACTTAACATTAGATTAAAAAAATTGCATCAATTGGTTATTTAAGATTTAAATGTAACCTTTCATGTAGTACTATCATAAGATCCTGTACACCCCTCACGGTATATATATATCAGGAATTTGAAGATGATTATTCAAGAAATTCAGTAATTTGTAATAGTAAGATCTGATTCCAGATATATTTAAAACATCCCATCTTCTACTGAAAATGCTTCAAAAAGATATGCTTATATAAATATTCTTTCCTTTTACCATGATTAGAAATCTTGAGCTTTCAGTTTTATGAAATTGTAAAAAATGCCCCTCCCCCCATATATTTTTAACTATTACTTGGCCTAGTTAGGTTAATTTTCCTGTAATCCAAGTGCAAGCAACTACTTAATTTCTGTAGTGCTTTTGCAGGAATTTTTCTGACATTAATTTCTCTCAGGCTATGAGAGATATACCAACAGACAAAGTATTTTTGAAGAAACAATTGTTGCAGCACCCTTTCTATTTGTAAACAGATAAGCTAACTGCATTTCATAATTGGAATAACTCAAAAGTGAGAAAGCTCAGTGGTCCAAAAGTGTTGCTACCCTTACATTTTTCTTTTAAGTAAATATATTGTTAATGAGAGGTGCAGATAGTAACAAATTCTTCCCTGCTCAAGATATATAACATATAAGCTCTTATAATGTGGAAAAAGCTTGTTTCTCCAGCCTATAGGATGTGGATTAAGAAAAGTCACAAAAGGAGTTTTCTGCAAGATTTAACAAAGACTATTATATTAAGCTGTTCATGACCAAATCAATTCTGGATAAGAGTGAATTGCTGTTAACATATACAATAATGACAGCACATTAGTGCTCAGATTCTCCCAAAATGTCAAATATGGAAATTATCTTAGAACCTGATATTCTAGAAACCACATGTAATCTTCAACCTAAATCCTCAAGGCCTAAAGCAACATAATATGCAAAAAGAAGTGAAGCATTGTGTAGTTACATGAAGATTTTGTAATGCAAAACATATTTTATCAGGGTATGCATAATTTATTAATGTACCCATAACAGGACTGTATTTCAGGGGTCAAAGTAACATGTTATCATGAAACATCAGACTATAAATAAACCAAGATATGCAGTGTCCAGTAAGTTTGAGGTCCCTGTTTCTTCAACATTTATACCTAGCCATCTTGACAGGATGGGTTTTTTCCTCCAAAAACATACTGCTAGTTCTAACAGAATAGAGCCCCCCCCCCCCCCCCCTGTCCACTAGACCATCAGGGACAGAAAATTTTGACATGGCATGTTTGGAGAAAAGTGAATAATGAGGATTAACATATTTAGAAATCCTAAATGATGGGCTTTCAGATTTCTATCCCTTTACAATAATGCACTGCAGGATATTAAAGATTGTGTATTCAAGGGAAGGCATCAGATAACAGAACAACTATGAAAGTTACATTTACACACATTGACAGTCATGGTAACATTAGTTTTGTTGTGAAAATGGTTATTATCCTGACAATCTGAATCTGTACGGAGTTCCCCCCCCCCCTCCTACCTCCAGCTGGCATAAGATAAAGGCAGTAAGTCTTGTTCCCCCCCCACACACACACATACGGTATTACCTTATTTCCATATTATGGATGAGGATAGGGAATAACAATACTTTTGGACCACCCCCTGTATGTAGTTAATAACAAACCATAAACCCAAAACTGTTTTTCCCTACGGTAATTAGTTGCCAAAAAGAGAAAAAAAAAACATAGTAATGATGGTTAAGATACTATTTAGAAAAAATAAATCCAAGTAAGATTTCACCTGACTGATATGTATGCAAAAATGCTAGTGTCTTTAGTGCGCAAAACAATTTTCATATTTGTTGACAGTAATCTGGATATATCTAGAGACAGTATTATAACCTTTCATCATTCGCTAATTTTATCTTCTTATATAGGCTAAGTTATGCTATTTATTTTTAAAAAATGTCTTAGCTAGGGAATAACTTTTGAAATGCATGGGAAGGGAGAGGGACAGTAATCTGGATATATCTAGAGACAGTATTATAACCTTTCATCATTCGCTAATTTTATCTTCTTATATAGGCTAAGTTATGCTATTTATTTTTAAAAAATGTCTTAGCTAGGGAATAACTTTTGAAATGCATGGGAAGGGAGAGGTTCTATTATTTTTATGCACCAGCTAAGTTAATAATTCATTGACATTGTAAACAATTTGTTTTTTTTTTACATATTTAGTTTTGCTAGAGCTATTAATTTTATAATTAATAAATATAATTAGATCAACTTGGTGCCAAATCCTTTTGATCTTATTTGGATCTCATTTCAAATTATATTCCTTAATATGCAAGTTTTTTCGCAGCTTGTTTAACGCAATTTGTTCACCAAGATGGTCGCTGACCTTCGATAGAGGATAGCACAATAAGAAGAAGAATATGTAAGTGCAGCAGAAGAAAGAGTTAAGAGAAAATTATCACTGTGGTTTCCTTAGAGGAACCAATCACTACTTTAATCACCAAAACATAATAAATATGATGGCATGTTTATCCCTTAATATATAAGGCATAAAGATAACATGTTTATTAAGAAATTAATAAACATGGCACAAAGAATGGCATATTTTTTTTAATTTAAAAAAGGCATGCATAAATGTAACAGATTCATTGCATCTTAACTGTATATTGCAATAAAATAATGGCAGAAGCCATTATTTGTTCAATACTAAGCAATGAAAAAAAAAAGGAAGAAATGATGCATACCAGTTACATATTCCATTAATTAAAACATATATGAAGATTTATAATAAGCTACTAGAAGAAAAATTCAACTGTGAATCCCAGAATTAATGTAATGTTACATATTAACAAATGATTTGCATTTAAAAAAAATATGAATTTAGTCAATAATATGGGATGACATTCCAAATAATTTCAACCTTTACTCCTCTCAGTGAGCAATATTAAATAACAATTTAAAGTGATAAAACAAAAGCAAATGTACATTATGTATGAACAAAAAAAAAAAAAAAAAAAAAAAATGAAATAACACTTGTACAAGAGCAATGCCATCTACTACAATGAGAACAATTAAGAAACATTATAAAACAAGTATACTCCATATTTTACATTCTTAACCTATGTACACAACGATATCCCTGCAGAATGGAAACAATCATTGGCATTTATAGTAACAGCACTGTACACTTCTAATGGTGAAACTTCGCATAAAGTACAAAAGCATCCAATACTAAGAGACTTTTCTTGTGATTATCTTCTTCCATTAATGATATTATTATCATGAAAACCTTTCCAAATGACTACAGGACTTTGAAACTTGCATGCTGAAAATACACAAAAGATTTATATTTTCCAGAATTTTATTCACAGCAATTAAATTTATTTTTTTTACATGTAAAATGCTATACCTTTCCTGACAAAAACTTATCTAAGTATATTGTTGTAACTATTAAGTGCCAATCTGATATTAAGGATCTCTTTTTCTCTCATTCAATGGTCAATTACTCAATCAGTCCACTATCTGACCAAATGGTAGGTTCTACAAATAGCCAGTCTTTATCTTGGTATTCAAAATAAAAATACTCCAAATTTTATTACATTAAATGTGTTATTAAAAGATAAAAACTTAAATGCAGTATTCAGCAAGCATATGTGAAATATTTTAATGGTAACATTCACTGTAAATAACTTAATGTTCTTATAATGTGCAAATAGATTAATTCTTGAATGTATTAGTTTAGTTTACATTTTCCTGATTAATAACACCACTTTAATTATTATTACATAGGCACCTCCATGGAGTCTGAAGACTCATTTTTGGAGACCCAGTCTATCCACACAATCTAACCTATGCGACAGACACTAATGTGGGAATAGAGGGGGATGAATTGGAGGTTCTTAGAATATTACAGAATCTCAATGTAAATACAGCTGTGGGATTAGATGAGATATCAGCTAGGGATTTGTGAGAATGTGCAGGGGAACTGGCACTATCTTTGTCTAGACTGTTTAATTTAAGTCTCAGCTCTGGTAGAGTTCCAAGGAAGTGGGGAAAGAGAGCAAAATTATTCCTTTGCATAAGGGAGGTTCTAAGACTACTGTAGCAAATTATAGACCAATCAGTATCTCAGGCATGGTGGTAAAAGTACTAGAAAATTTGATAATAAAGAGAATTCAAGAATGGATAGATAAAAATATGATACTGTATTAAGGTCAACATGGCTTTATGAAGCGTCAGTCATGCCTTAGTAATTTACTAACTTTTTATAATATAGTAACAGCTGAGTTGGATAAAGGAAATGGCTACATGATGATTTTGCAAAGGCATTTGATAAAATACCACATGGAACACTGTTACACAAATTAGAATAAACGGGGATGGATGTGACTACTGGATAGATATCAAAAAGTGGTATATGGAGGGGCAGAATCGAGACAAAAGCAGGTGACTAGTGGTGTGCCACAAGGTTCAGTGCTGGGACCATTGCTGTTTCATTTATACATAAATGATATAGGAAATGACCTGAAAGAAATATTGTTTGCTGATTATGTGAAATTAGGTAGAGTAATAGTTAATCAAAGTGATGTGGAGAACTTGCAGGAAGATTTAAATAGGCTGTCAGTATGGGCAAAAATTAATGTCGAGAAATGTAAAGTTATGCATTTTAGGATAAATAGATTAAAAGCTGTGTATCACATTGATGATACACAGAATACAAGATAAGAATACAATTTCGTCGACTAAATCTCAAATTGCCGGCCCATCCTCGTTCCATGGTCATTTCTCTAATGTGAATAATTTGGTTCAAATTTGCATTTGGGACTCTGTTCCTGTCTAATTTGTAACTTTTTTGTTGTTGTTAAAAAAAAATGCCTCATAGCCATTCCTGAACAAATGAGAATTACACTTAAATCTTTTTTATGCTTCAATAAGTGCATATATTCAATAAATCTATTTTAACCAGAAATTTTACAAAAGCAATTTCTGAGGCATAGGTCTTAATTTCTGATGATGATTCAAAAAATATATATATATACACACACATATAAATTAAAGTATTATATAATAACACTAGTATTATTAATTAATAAAGAAACACACAAAAACCACAGTGATATCTTTAATTAGTAAAAGGACAATTTCGTACTAAAATTAATAGTACATCTTCAGTGTCTGTTACAGTAATAGGAATGGAATATAAGCAAAACGTTTGGTGGATCACCTATTAAAATATAATTGTTACCACATGCTAGGAAATAATAGAAAATAACAAATTTAATCTATTAAGATAAATGGTTTTTTACATAAATCTCCCAGATCTTTGAGAGAGAGAGAGACAGTCATTTCTATTTAAATTCGGTCGGTGTAAAATAGTTTCACAACTTTCTTTAGTACGAAATATTTGTCCTTTTACTAATTAAAGATATCACTGTGGTTTTTACGTGTTTCTTTATTAATTAATTTACTATGCCACAGGCTCCTCTTAAAATCACTAGTATTATTATAAGTAATTAATTACCAATTATGAACATTGCAATGGATAAATAATGGCTGCTGGAAACATTTGAGGGTTTTTTTTCATGTGTTTACACACACACAGTCAGCCATATATATATATACAGCAAAACATGTCAGAGTAGCATTGTTTTAGTGAATAAGTAACCCACAAGTCAAACCTAGTTAATCATTCATAGTGAAAGCTAGTGCTATCCACAATTTTTAAATTGAAACTTAATTCAATTCAGTCATTCATTTCACACAAATATATACCCAAAAAGTGAATGCCATCATCTAAAAAAATGGATTTTGTGCCATTTTACGAAATGGCACAAAGGGATATACCAAATATCCAGCTTTAACTGAAATCAGTAAAAAAAGGCATGCCAATGCAAAAAAAAAAGTCACGTTACATGCAACATAAAAGCATTGAATTGGAGAAAAGTTTCCCCTTATCTTGCATAACTGGATCATGCCAAAGCTCGTGTTTGCTATAGGTACTTTAGCAAGTATATAGGTACTTCAGCATGATGCAGTCATGCAAGGTAAGGGGAACTTTCCTCAAATTCATTGCTTTTGTAATGGGGCTTTTTTTTTTTTTTTTTTTTTTTTTTTTAAAGAAGATGTTTAATTTAAGTGAACAATCAAGATGTAGCACTCCACTTTTTATATGCTACAATGAATACAAGATCAAAAATGAGCATTAAATATCTGTGGAGGTGACAATAATAATTTCAATACATTAAGTTCAGAATCAGTGGTCTTTAAAGAAAATTATCAAAACTGAGTAAAAGTTGCTTTAATTTCAGAAGTGCTCCCAATTATCAGGAACAAACAATGAAAAAATTATGACTATATGATACTTCGTTCAAAAATAAATATTCTACAGTTAGATCCAAGATTTAATCTAGCATTTTTAAAATCAGAATAAACTGATTATGTTAATTAAAAGCATTATAATCAATGAAAATCTAAATCTGATTCTGAAATCAGGAGCGAGGAAGTTGATAACATTCCTTTATCAGAGAAGTGAAACATTAATGAAGAGTAATTATATATTTTAATATATCATTGTGTCCACGTGGTTAACCTAGTGAAGTAGCAAGACCACTGATTCTGAACTTAATGTACTGAAATTATTACTGTCAACTGCACAGATATGCCTGGGAAAGGAGTGTACTGGATTCAATTTCCATCACCGACATGAGGAGCTTAAGGATCATTCTCAGACATAGCCATGTTAGCCGGTCTTGGGCATGGACAGCAGGGTTTTTCTCCCCAGTTTATCTGGGGTTTTTCCTCATGCAAGCAGACAAACCAGCCCCCCATGAATACACGCAGCTACAGTCATAGAATATACTGGGAGGCATAGGGCTACTCATCTCATCCTCAGGGCAGGCCTGTAGGCCTAACACATAAGGGAGAAGAAGAATATACCATTGTTAAAAAGAACTGATGATTCTTTTTAATAATCACACTACTGAGTGAAGTAGAAAAAAAAAAAAAATTAGCACCAACTGCCAGCATATACAGCAAAAAAAAAAAAAAAAAAAAAATTCAGAAGTCAGAAATATTTACAAAGAAACTGAAATAGACTTCTTCCAAAAAAAGCGAAAAAATTGCTTTTCCTCACCTCAATTTATAATTTCATTTTTTTTTCTATATTTAACACAACTGAAAATCAAACATCCATCAATATTTTTGATATTTTTGTGTTATTTAAGGAAATAAGAGCAATATTTTTTTTTCATTTTCATGCTTTTTTTTTTTATAATAAATGTTCTTGTAAAATTAAATGACTTATTAAAATTTAAGGAAAGTACAATATTTTTGCACGTTCAGTTACATTCTTAGTAAAGTATTATTACACCTTTTTTAAATCTTTTATAAAAAATATCAATTTCTGATGAGTATTTTTTGTTCAACTGGTAATTAGTTTACGGAATTAACAACGCAAATGAAGTATATTAATTAAAGGTAACTTTAATGAATCACTTCTATATTTCGGCAACTTCACATTGCCATCTTCAGGAACATAAAGATATGGTATGTGCACGCAGGCACTAACACAAAGCAAATGAGGAAGAAAGCAAGAAACTAATATTGTTCCTAAAGTCCTAATGGTGCCCTCTTGCGGGCTAATTTGGTAGTCTTGGCTGTTGGGCTGAAGTTCTCATAATGTAAGTCTCCCAAATTTGGGGTAGTTTCATGCACCCAAATTTGTTGAGGTTAGGAACGTTTTTTAGAGCTGCTGAAGATTCTTTGAATAATCTTTCGTATTTAAACTTGCTGCGATGAATTATTTTTGTTTTCTTCCAACGAATTTTATGGTGGGTATCTAAGGCATGGTCTGCCAGCCCAGAGCGGCTGTACTGGTGAAACCGGATGTAGTCTTTGTGTTCTGAAATCCTGATATTAGTTGTTCTGCCTGTTTGGCCAAAGTAGGACAATTTGCAGCTGCAAGGGACCTGGTATACACCAGGTAGGTCTAGGGGAAGTGGTTGGTCTTTGGTAGAGCGGATAAGGGATGCCAACTTTTTATATGGTCTGTAACAGGAAGTAAGGTCATATTTTTTGAGGATATTGGTTATTTTCTCAGAGGTGCCCTGGATGTAGGGGATGGTGATAGACTTGGTGTAATCTTTATTGTGAAGGGGGGGAGGGGGGGTTGTGGTTTACTGGTTTTAGTATTTTTTGGATTTTTTTGGGGTTATAGCCATTGGCTAAGAAAGTGTTGAGGATGTGGTTTAGTTCAGTAGTCAGGGCCTTATCATCTGAGCAGATTAATTTTGCCCTGTTATATAGTGTTTTTATAACCCCATATTGTTGTGAGGGGGGGGGGGAGGGATTGCTGGTGAATGTATCGGCCAGTATGGGTGGGTTTTCTGTAAACAGAGAAAACCAAAGATCCATCAAGCTGGCGGGTGATTAAAGTGTCTAGGAAGGGGAGGGTGTTGTTTTCCTCTTTTTCTAAGGTGAACTGGACTCTGGGGTGTTGGTTGTTTAAGTGCGTTAGGAAAGAGTGGAGTGTGTCTGAGCCATGTGGCCAAATAGCAAACACATCATCCACATAACGAAGCCAAATAGTGGGTTTTTGTGGGGCAGAGTTTAAGGCTTTCTCTTCAAATGTCTCCATAAAGAAATTGGCCAAGGGTGGGGAAAGTAGTGAACCCATGGCTGTCCCCTCTGTTTGTAGAACTTTCCTTGCCAAACGAAATAGCCTGAGTTCATTGTGAACTGAAATAGGGCTGAGATATCGGGAGGAAACTTGGCTTGGATGAGCTCAAGGATTTGCCCTGTTATATAGTGTTTTTATAACCCCATATTGTTGTGAGGGGTTATAAAAACACCTTAATGGATCTTTGGTTTTCTCTGTTTACAGAAAACCCACCCATACTGGCCGATACATTCACCAGCAATTCCCCCCCCACACACACACAACAATATGGGGTTATAAAAACACTATATAATAGGGCCAAATTAATCTGCTCAGATGACAAGGCCCTGACTACTGAACTAAACCACATCCTCAACACTTTCTTAGCCAATGGCTATAACCCCAAAAAATACTAAAACCAGTAAACCACAACCCCCCCTCCCCCCCTTCACAATAAAGATTACACCAAGTCTATCACCATCCCCTACATCCAGGGCACCTCTGAGAAAATAACCAATATCCTCAAAAAATATGACCTTACTTCCTGTTACAGACCATATAAAAAGTTGGCATCCCTTATCCGCTCTACCAAAGACCAACCACTTCCCCTAGACCTACCTGGTGTATACCAGGTCCCTTGCAGCTGCAAATTGTCCTACTTTGGCCAAACAGGCAGAACAACTAATATCAGGATTTCAGAACACAAAGACTACATCCGGTTTCACCAGTACAGCCGCTCTGGGCTGGCAGACCATGCCTTAGATACCCACCATAAAATTCGTTGGAAGAAAACAAAAATAATTCATCGCAGCAAGTTTAAATACGAAAGATTATTCAAAGAATCTTCAGCAGCTCTAAAAAAACGTTCCTAACCTCAACAAATTTGGGTGCATGAAACTACCCCAAATTTGGGAGACTTACATTATGAGAACTTCAGCCTAACAGCCAAGACTACCAAATTAGCCCGCAAGAGGGCACCATTAGGACTTTAGGAACAATATTAGTTTCTTGCTTTCTTCCTCATTTGCTTTGTGTTAGTGCCTGCGTGCACATACCATATCTTTATGTTCCTGAAGATGGCAATGTGAAGTTGCCGAAATATAGAAGTGATTCATTAAAGTTACCTTTAATTAATATACTTCATTTGCGTTGTTAATTCCGTAAACTAATTACCAGTTATGTCTAACCAACGTATAAGCCTTGCTACTAGAATTTTTTGTTCAAAACATGCATTTTGTAAAATTTAATTGAGTATGCTTTGGCCAAATTGTTTACAGTAATACTACTGGACCTTGCCAAGGCTTTTGATAGGATACCACATGACTAATCAGTAAACTGGGGCAGATGGGGATAGATATAGGGTTGGTGAGATGGATAGAAGGGTGGTTGAAGGAGAGATACCAGAGAATGGTTTATTCAGGAGTGGAGTCTAAAAGACGGCTTGTGACTAGTGGAGTGCCACAGGGATCTGTTCTTGGACCACTACTTTTCAATTTGTTCATCAATGATATAGGAAAGGATTTGAGAGGAAGTGTTCACTTGTTTGCTGATGATGCAAAGTTGGGTAGAGCAATTATGAGTGCACAGGATGTCAAAATTTTACAGGATGATTTGGATAGTTTGGAGGACTGGGCTAGGAAAAATGGATGTCAATTTAATGTGCCAAAGTGTAAGGTTATGCACTTTGGGGTGAAAAGAATAGCAGCAGTATATCGCATTGGTGGAACCGTACTCCAGGAGATTGATGAGGCCAGGGATTTGGGAGTGTTGGTGGATAGGGAGTTGAAGTTTAGGGGGCACATTGCAAAAGTGACTAAAACACTCACCAAATCACTTGGCTTCGGAAAAATACTTTAACATGCAGAGACAAACAAGTTGTTGTTCCTCTGTATCGAGCCTTGATAAGACCCCATCTGGACTACTGTGCCCAGTTATGGGCACCAGGGTTTCTTCGTGATGGGGAGGAAGTGGAGAGGATCCAGAGACGAGTGACCAAGATGATAGCAGGTGTGTGGAATGAACCTTATGAGAATAGGTTGAAGATTTGTGGGTTGCAGAAATTGGTCGATAGGCGAAGGAGGGGTGATATGATTGAGACATTCAAATTACTGAAGGGTTTCTATAGGATTGATCCAGAAGATATTTTTGAAAATATGACTGGTGGTGGGAGGACTAGGGGCCATGAATGGAAACTGGGCAAGAGCATGGTTGACAAGGGTGTTAGAGCTAGGTTTTTTACTTGGAGAGTAGTGAATGAGTGGAATAAGCTTCCAGAGTCTATTGTGGGTGCTACGACTGTGACTGAGTTCAAGGCATGGTATGATTGATACTGTGTGAATGTCGAATAGTTGTTCTTGACATGATGTTAGGGCCTCCCTCGATGAGTCTGTCGACTCCTTGGAGTTGCCCGGAACAACAATAATAATAAGTCTTCAGTATTTGTTTATTCAGCCAAATCTTGCTTTGACACATGTTTGATCCACAGTACACAATCACTATAGCACCTCTAGGGATCAGAGAAATAATTATAACACAAGGTTTACTATAGTGAATTTGGGGTAAAAAAAAAAGCAATTCTACACTCCATTCCCATGAAACAAAAGAAATATGGAAATAACACAGAGAAATTGCAAAAAAATATAAAGGAAATACCCAGAAATAGAACAAAAGAATTTGCAAGAAATAAAAGTAATCACCAGAAATTGAACAAAATAAATTGTACATTAATAACATAAGACAAGGGATTGGCAGAAACTACGTAAAGCACATAAAATGCATGAAAAGGCAAATGGTAACAATGATAAGAGACATCAGCATCAATAATTCCCCCACCCTGTACTAAGCCCATTGGAATAAGTACAGCTGCAGCCCAACATCCTTGCCTCAAAACCCACAACTCACCTCAACCCACAGAACATCAACCACCACTGCCCTTAATTTCGACCACCAAGCTATCCACCAGTGGGGTTCAGATGGCAATGGCAAATGCCCTCCAGTCATTCCAACTGCCCAACATACAATGCCCCTTATCTTTTTGCCAAAGAGACATCACAAACCTGTTATCTAAATTAGACACAAAAAAGTCTCCTGGCTCTGACGGCATTCCTCCAATTATCCTGAAGGTCTGTACATTGGAACTGACTCCTATCCTATGTCACGTGTACACACTCTCTTACTCCACTGGTGTGTGTGTGTGTGTGTGTGTGTGTGTGTGTGTGTGTGTGTGTGTGTGTGTGTGTGTGTGTATCCAAAACCTGGAAACTGGCCTATAATCAACCCATTCCCAAAAAGGGCGACAAATCACTACCATCTAACTACTGCCCTATCTCTCTCACTTCAGTCCTATCTAAAGTAATGGAGAAAATCATCAACTCTAAACTCCTAATCTACCTTGAAGGTATGCGGCTATTAAGCTACCACCAGTACGGATTTCATCAAAGTCGTTCAACAGGAGATCTACTCTCATACACCACCCATCACTGGATAAACGCCATGGAAACAAATCACTACCATCGAACGCCATGGAACAAATCACTACCATCTAACTACTGCCCTATCTCTCTCACTTCAGTCCTATCTAAAGTAATGGAGAAAATCATCAACTCTAAACTCCTAATCTACCTTGAAAGTATGCGGCTATTAAGCGACCACCAGTACGGATTTCATCAAAGTCGTTCAACAGGAGATCTACCCTCATACACCACCCATCACTGGACAAACGCCATGGAGAAATTCGGTGAATCTCAAGTAGTTGCACTTGATATCTCCAAAACCTTTGACCGAGTCTGGCACAAAGGCTTACTAAGCAAACTCCCATCATTTGGACTGCCAGCTTCCTGTTTGCTGGCAATCCATCTGCAATCCACTAATGCTGGGGTCCCACAAGGTTCAGTTCTCTCACTGACCCGCTTCCTTCTATATATATCAATGACCTACTTCAGTTGACCTCTAACCCAATACGCAGTTTTGCAGGTGACAGCACATCACATTCCTCCCTTTCATTTGACAAACTCTACTCTACACAACTCACCTCAACCCACAGAACATCAACCACCACTACCCTTAATTCTGACCTCCAAGCCATCTGAAGTTGACAAGGTTATCTGGGGCTCAGATAACCTTGTCAACTTCAATGCTAGTAAAACCTAGTTCTATCTTATTTCTCACAAAAAAAGAATCATTTTCCCCCAGCATTGTTTTCAATAACACTCAAATTCTCAGACAAGATGAAATTTCTCTTGGAATTACCTTGACATCAAGCCTCTTCTGGCATAAACACATCGCAACCATTGCATCCTCAGCTTCCAAAAAACTAGGTTCTCTCTTTCACTCAAGACGCTACTTCACCTCTAAACAGCTGTTAACACTATACAAGTCACAAATCCACCCAGCTCTCGAATACTGCTCTCACATCTGGAGTGGGGCTCCAAAAAGCTCCCTCAATACAGAGGAGAGCAATAAGACTAATAAATGACCCATCCCTCACCAACTCATTCCCCTCACTTTCACATAGATGCTTGGTCTCTGCAATCTGTATATTCTATAAATATTTCCATGGGGAATGTTCATCTGAAACAGCATCAATAATTCCCCCACCCTGTACTAAGCCCATTGGAACATATACAGCTACCGACAACATCCTTTCACAGTACACCTTGAAACCCACAGAACAAGTTTCTTTTCCTCCTCATTCATTCCTGCTACTGCAGTACTGTGGAACAGTACTCTGCCAGACATATTTCCCAAGGAATACAACATACAGGCGTTCAAATCAAATGCAAACAAGTTTCTCATTTCGCAACCCACCACCCATATACGGTACTAACTTACTATAGGTTGACCAGCCAACCTCCTGTATATGGGCCCAACATAAAAAATAAAATAAAATTACAAAAATCTAGAATTAACATTTAAAATTTGAAATGTTACGTTAACGTTATGTGTCTGCACCATTAAACTCAAAAATAACTTGAAAACCTCAGTACTCAGTCAGCTCGATCACCTCCAATTACAAAGAGGAAAGGAACGATGGTGATGGAACATTAGTCTGTATTAGTCAACCATAGAATGGGAGAAAAGTCAGGAAGCAGGTATTGACACCAGCTTCCTGACTGAACAGAGAGGCAATGTGTACAGTTAGTATGTTGATACTGTTCTGTCAGAACTGTAAATTAAATTAAATTAAATTTTTTTATTGTGTTTTCTATTTGGTCTGTTTCCCCCATTTCTTTTTGTTACATTTCTGGCCATTTCCTTTGTATCCTGACTGTGATGTCAACTACTAGGAGATTCAGTTTGCTATAGCAAGGTATTCAGTACTTAATTTTTGTAATAGCAATCTTAAAATAATATTGGTTCTAAGGGACTTAGGCTGGGAATTTTCAGTAGTTTATTATAGTGCACATCTGTATCAGATTTGCTGACATGCCAATTTATACATCAGGAAAGTTGCATTCTAATAAAACTATCTATGAAACTTCTGCATCTTATTTGATTGAAATTTACATTACAATGACATGAAAGCACTAACAGGCATGCATGTTTTTCTCCTGTTACTTGCATTAAGGTTTTTACTTTACTGAAGTAAAATAACAGAAAAATATTACTAACATTAGAAACATTCAAAAAATGTTAATATTTATCCTTTTTAAAATATTTTTATTGCCAATTTTACTGAAATGAAAAAAAAAAAGACCTTAATCAAAAGGTGCAAAAAAACATTGTATCATTCTAAAAATGAAAACATGTTATATGTATGAGATGCATCCAGAAAGTAAGGTCCATTCACAATTTACTGGCCAATAAGATGGAGTGTGTGTGTGTGTGTGTGTGTGTGTGTGTGTGTGTGTGTGTGTGTGTGTGTGTGTGTGTGTGTGAGGGGGGAGTTGCACATACATTGTAGCATACAGTGACTCATTCACTAACTGTTGATCATTTTACTTCAATCATCTTATCGTTTATTGTCTTCTATGAAGAATATATATTGAGTGCTGTGATAAAAAAACCCTGCCAGTTGCAAGATTTGTGGTGTGATAGTTTTTGTTGGCAGAAAATAACTGAATTAGGTGAATTTGCTGCAGAAATTCACCTAACATAATGAGTGACAGTAAAGTTAGGCAGTAATGCCTAACTACTGCCTAACTTTACTGTTACTCATTATGCTAGGTAAAGTTAGGGAATAGTATCATTTGTTTAAAGAAGGGCACTACGATGTTTGTGATGAAGATCACAGTGGTTGCTTAAATGTGGTGACAGACAATTCAGTGGAAAGGGTGAACATAAAAATTCATGAGAATTGTCATTTCACAATTACGGAACTTTCTTTTGAATTCCTGGTAGTTTGACACTGTCATTCGTGAAATTGTGTGCCAGATGGGGGCCAAAAATGCTGACAGATGCACATAAACAGCAACGAGTGGAATCAGCTCAAAAATTTTGGAGCATTACACAAACGAAGGAGATTAACTTTTTTCTCGTATTGATAAAACGTGGAATTTGTACACAAATGTGGAGTCAAAACAACGATCAATGCAGTGCTGCCATTCATCATCTCCAAAAGAAAAATTTCAAATAGGTGCTGTCGATCAAAAGAAAAGATGGCCACTGTCTTCTGGGACCAAAAAAGGATCTTGATCATTGATTATTTTTTTTCAGAGAGGAACAAGATTTAATGTTAATGCATACTGAAGAAACTCAAATGAGCAATTCAGAAGTTTGGGTGGGAATATGTTGACCCTCAACACCTACAGCCCCCAACCTAGCTCCTGATGATTACTTCTTGTTCCTGCATATGAAGCAGTGGCTCCCACCATTTCAGCACTTTGAAGAACAATGTGCATGACTCAATGGTTGAACTCATTAGTGCCACAATACCAATAATAGCTGGAAGTCAATAGCAGTTAAGTAGAAAATAAAGTATATGTGTAGGTATTTTAGAGTATAATAAAACTTTCTTCTCTACCATTTTTTTTTTTTTTTTTAAATTCTTGACCATATCTAATGAGAGAGAGAGTGATTTAACTGAAGAAGTTGAGGGCATGTTTAAGACAGATAACTGCACTTGGAGATGTTCAAGTTCTGGATGACTGGATTAGAGCTCTCATAGTACCCATCTATAAAAAGGGAAATAAAACAATGTAATAATTATAGAGGAATATTCCACTGAGTGTTAAAGGTTAAGCTGTATGCAAGCATACTCATGAAAAGATTAAGAAAAGTGTGGGAAAGAACAAGATGGATTCAAGCCAAATAGGGGAGGTCAGGATCAGATTTTCACTTTACAACAAATAGTCAAGAAATTATAGCAATATAACAAGAATTTAAGCTTAGTAGACATGGAAAAAGGTATACAGATTCAAAATATTGCAATTTTATAATTTAATATGGTATAAGGACATCAAGCAACATAGTCTACACTTTAAACTGAGAGTAAGAGATCAGAACTCTCATATCTCAGGAAGATATGATGTAAAATCAGGTGTGAAACAAGGGTGCATATTCCTATTATCAGATCTTCAGGAAGTCAAGAACTCATCAAGGGAGGCTATAAATCACCCATACCAGTTTCTCTTAAATTCATTCCCACTACATGCACTCACTACTCCTAAAAGCAAACCATTCGACTTGCACACTACTCTGTGACAGAAAAATCTAGCTCTTATCCCTTTCTTTGACTGCAAATAAACTTAACTTCCATGGATGTCCCGATGTTCTCTCCTTCCATTCCCGTGGTATCATTCCTGAGCTGAGACTCAAGTTATACAAACATGTAAAACGCATAGCCAATTAGGCTGAACATTCTTTTAGCAAGCATGCTGATATTCCATCTGACAAATTATTCCTATTGACAAATTCTTATCCAGGTTATGCAACAGCTCTTCAACCTCATTTTCCTGCACCTCTAACTCTTCATCCAATGTAGCAGTAGCACTGTGCACCATGCTACATACATCGGGTTGATATATCTTAGCAAAGTGAGCACTCGTTAACTGAACAATTTCATTAGCTTCTGACATTAAAGTACCATCTTCATTCAATAAAGTTATTCTTCAACATTCGTTTTTTTTGCTTGTGGCATAACGATAAAATTCTACTGAATTGCCTTTAGAGCTTACATAGCCAATTTCTTTTCATATTCTGATTTAGCTTTCTGCATAATGCTCGTTACTTTTCTGGCCTGAGCTTTATATATTTCATAACTCCTGTCACTCTTATTCTCATGATATTCTTTCCATAATCGTCTTCTTGTGGATCTCTTTTTTTTTTTTTTTTTATTAAGGTTGCACATCCATTTCACTCCCAACTTATTTGTTCTTCAAACACTACAGACATTCACATACTGCCTCATTTAAACACTTTTTCAAAGATTTCCATGCATTGCTGACATTTTTTCCTATTCAGCAACTGATACCATTCGACCAAAAATAGCATTCTTCCAAGTTGATCATAATTTCTAGCTTTGTAGTT
Organism: Typopeltis vanoorti; assembly: GCF_054136105.1. NCBI lineage: Eukaryota > Metazoa > Arthropoda > Arachnida > Uropygi > Thelyphonidae > Typopeltis > Typopeltis vanoorti. The sequence continues at coordinate 97,511,049 of NC_143559.1, read as the reverse complement.
CAAAGCTGGAAATTATAGATCAATGTTATGAAGGAAAGTGGCATTAAACTTGATAAAGCTCAAAATGTTAATCTCAGCTCTTTACTTTATCTATATGATGTTATACTCCTAAATAAACTCAGTACAAGTCTGCTGGATTCCTTAACTAAACTGAATTACTGCTGTAACAAATTTGGCATGAAAATCTGCAATAAAAAGACAAAGCCAGGAATTTTGAAAAGATTAGTTGCAACCTGTAGAAAGTAAAATATTTCATCTATTTAGTAATAATTTTTAGTGAAAAAAGCAAATTAAATATAGAAATAGAATAAACTTTTTAATAATTAATCAGGTTTTGATTCTTAAATTTTTTTCCCCATTAAAACAATGTTTCTCTGACATTTTATTGTCTATATGGCAGAATCTTCAGAAAGATGTTTAACACAAACAAAAAAACAAAGAGTTCAAACATTTCCCAACAGCTGTTATTTCTATAAAGTGAAAAATACTGAATTAATAGTTTAATCACATGCATCATTAGGCACATCATGTGTAGTCTATCATATACATTGTTGTGTAAACTCTAAGTTGCGAATGTTATATATACTAATTAATGACTTCCAAATTTCAGCAAGTATAAGTCCTTGGTTTCTATTTAGTATACAATGTGAGTGAATGACCTTGGAAGATTTCTTGAACAATTTGAAGAAAATTATACTTTTCTAAGTAAGGCATGGATGAAGCTTGCCAATTTACTGTCTGATGTTCTGCGAGATGTGTACTGCGAGTCTGCTGCATTTTTTTTTTCTCCATCTCTCTCGTTTTCAACATCGGTTACTTTTTCTTAATGGATTTCAAAACTTCTTTCAGTTTGGCCAATGAACACCTTTCTGCAAGAACAAGAAATCTTCTATACTCCAGGATATTTGTAGAATGCAACACTGTCTTTAGGGGAATATAGGAAACTAAGATTTGAAAGCGCTTCTGATGTTGAACGATTTTAATAATTAGGCTATTTTTCTTGATTTGTTGCTCACATATGATAAGGAGACTGTACCTTTGTAATTAATTTCCAGACTAACATGGGATGGTTTATCAGAAAATAAAAACTTGTTTAGTAACTTTGAGTAACCATTTTGGAGGAACTGATCCAATAAGATTCAAAAATTCTTTTAATTTCATTTGTGAGTATATTTGCAGGTTTATTTTTAAACATTTTCTGATAAAACCTAACTTCTGTTGAAGGTGATGGAAAGAGTTTGTATGTAGAATACCTGCTGATGGGGATATTTGTGTTAGAGTTAAAAATTCCTATAAACTTCTCCAGATGCAACCTAATAAAATGACAAGGATATCTAGGAATGGTAATTTACTATCCTTTTCTATACTGGTGTTGAAAACCTAAGGATGAGAACACTATTTCTGAAAATTACAACCGCAAATTCAGACGAATCAGTTGTGACAATTTTTATAAATACCAATTTTGAGGAGAAAGCAGTTGCACGTTGAAATTTTCAAATCACATGCAAAGTGATCACATGGTAGCACTCAACAATATAAAAGGCAAAAAGCTGCATTAAGAAAATTGTGTTTGAAGGAAACTCTTTTCTGAGGGAATAAAGTTGCAAATTTGGATGTCTTGGAATGTCTCAATGACATCATCTACATGATTCCATTCACATGGGGAAGAATTACTGGAAAGCTTGAAGGCGGCTTCAGAATTACTGATATTGCCAGAGTTTGGAATCCCACATAACATTGTATTCAGACTCTGGGCAACATTTCAAACAAATGAAATGTGCTCTAAACATTTGCTAAGAGGTTCACCCTTGCTCTATCATGGAGCATGAAGACAGATTTTTGGTTATAAAAGAAGTTAATAATATTGTAAACTTTGCACCACCCTAAGGGTTCATATCAGGAATTTGATGATAAACTGTTACTGTTAGGAAAAACAATATATGTGGAATGGCTTTGGGCTATAGGAGCATTGAATTTAACTTTGATAAATTTACAAAGCATTATGACGGGAAGATAGGTTGATTACATATAAATTTTGTGCATCTAAATGTCAAATATTTTTGTCTTCAAAAGCATCTTCTTACTACATCAATCTACACAGATACTGATCTTCCTCTGGTCCATTTTCCTGCTCTCTTGACATCAAATGCCTGTTTTTCTATGAAACCTAGTTATTATAATTAATCATTGAAAGAAGGAAAAAACATCTCTAGTTCAACTTAATATCTATTAAATTTAATAGATATATATTATGGCAAAAGCTTCTTATTAACATCCTGAATTTGACTACTGAAACTACTGGTATAGCCCAGAGGTTCCTGGGCTATACCAACAGTTCCTTTCTTAGTCCATGATACTCCTAAGTCAAAAGAAATACCAAAGAGTCCCATTTATTAATTAGCTAGCTCCAAACTACTTAAGCATTTGAATCCTAAAAAACTAAAGTAGCTATTTACAAAAATAATGCACATAAATTAAAAGAAAACCCAGTATTTTTATTTCATTCTTAAATAACCACAACTACTAATAGGATGTGTGGGAGCCTACTTAGCAGTGGCACAACTTCTCAAACTTTGGAATCAGATTGGAAATGAGGGTGACAGTTTACGTGGGTAGCCTGAAAAGTTCTCGGCCTAACAATGAAAAACGAACTTATAATTTCAAAATTATTTTTATTTTTCAACATAATCTTCCTTAAGACTAATACATTTATTGCAGCACCATTATCCTGTCCCTGTAGTCCCATTAAGATCTACAAAATACCCCTCTACAGCTGCAATCACCTCTTGATTCGAAGAGAAACACTGACAGCAAGGAAGAGTTTTAGTTTTGAGAAGAGATAGAAGTCAGAGGGAGCCAAATCTGGGGGAATAGGGTGGATGTTCCAACAATTCATAGCGCAGATCCCTTAATTTTCCCATTGCCAAACACCTTTGTGGGCAGGTGAATTGTTCTGATGAAAGATGATTTTTTTTTTTTTTCCTTCTGCAAACCAGGTCTTTTCTCACGAATTTTGTCATCTAGTCTGGTTAAAAGATCGGAATAATAATCCCCAGTTATTGTTTTACCCTTTCCAAGATAATTAATAAACAAAATGCCTTTAGCATCCTAAAACACCAATGCCGTGACCTTGTCTTTTTTGGAACTGACCAACCGGCTTCTGTCCACTGTTTTGACTGCTGTTTGGATTCTGGTGTGTACTGGTGAATCCTAGTCTCATCTATCAGAGATTTTCATGCGAGTGCGTTTTTGATCAGCACGGCAACCATCTTGCACAAAGATTTTTCATTTGCAATTCTTCATGCAAAATATATCCTACATGTTCTTATTAAATGCCTATAGTCTCAGCAATTTCACCCACTTCGATTCGCCAGTCATCCAATACCATTGTGCAATTGATCAATGATTTCTGTTGTTACACGTTTTGGACATCCTTCACATGGATCACCTTCAAGGCTGGTATGGCTGCATTTAAACTTGGCAGCCCATTTCTTAATTGTCGAAAACGAAGGAGAAGAGTGCTCATAAACTTTTATGAATTTCGAATGAATTTCTTTTGGCATTAAACCTTCTTTTACAAATAATTTTATAACTGCACGATACTCAATTTTATCCATACAGACAACATTTTGGCTTCTGACAGCTGTATAAAAAAAAAAACTACCTGATAGAATGACTTGCGAATTTACATGGATGCGTATGACAGATGTACCAACTTAGAAAAAAAAAAATCTTGCCGATAGTGTTGCCATTTATGGTCGAGACTGAGAACTTTTCAGACCACCTACGTAGATAAGTATAGTCATGTTTTCAATATTTCCATTTCTCTACAACTCTGCCTCTAGTCTATGGTTTGTCATCCTTTGCTTCACTCTCATACTTTTTATTAATGCTCAAAATACCAACAAAATAATTCACTGAACTTCTAGACATTGCAGACACCTGATTAAAGCACTCTTCAGTTATTTCGATTCCTGATGGATCTGGGGAGTTAACAGGTATTTATAAACAAAATCTAAAGAAATAGAAAATTTGAGAAATTACTGGTGTAGCTGAAGGTTCAAGTAAACAAAAACATCTCAAACATTTGAGATCACTGAAAGAAATGTGACACAGTCTAATGTTGAAAGTAGGGTGACCAACTCTCCCGTATTTTAGCTAATTTTTTTGGATCATCCCAGCTCCCATATTCAAATACTCCCGTATTTTTTCATAATCAATCATTGTCATTAATTTTTCAATGTATATTATAACCTCCAAATACAATTTGACTAATATCGATAGTTTGGAAAATTCTAATCAATACAATTCTGTTTCAGCCAATGAATATACATGGGTGTTCTGGCAAAGATGTTATTTTGTTGCATTGATCTTGTAATCTTTGGTGCCATTTTGTTTATCTGTTTCCTATCTTGCGTTCTTACCAGCCATTGTGTCTGCATTCATTCTCAAAGTATTTTCAGTATCCTTGAACATCGAGTGCCATAGCATATTTTCATGATGGATAGTGACGGTGGAATGGAAAGTAATAATGTAAAAATGCCACCAAAAAAGAAATGTAAATATTTTTGTTTATCTGAAAAAATGGGAAGAACAGTACTCGTGGCTAAAACCCTTGCCATCCAACGTTCACAAAGCTAATTGTATATTAGCTAAATGCGACTTCAGTATCGTCCATGGGGGTAATAATGACTGCAAGCAACATTCTAGTATACTGAAGGACAAATGGAGAGAGAAAGATGTAAAGACTTCTTTGAATTCGAATCTCTTTTTCAGTAACACAAGTAAGAACTTAAACAACACTGCAGGTGAGCTAGTGTTAGTTTTTCACACTGTAAAACACAACATTCGGTTATAGAAACATGGACTGCACAAATAAGCTATCAAGGGACATTTTTTATGACTCGAATTTGGCCAAGAAGATTGCATGTGGTCGAACAAAGGCAGAAGCAATGTGAAAAATGTTCTGGCTCCAAGAAGTGTGCAGGACTTTATCGATGTTTTAAAAGATCATTCAAAAATCAGCAATCTTTTTTTTCAATCTCAACTGATGACTCGAACCATAAAAATAGAAAGATGTTTCCTCTAGTTGCAAAATTTTTGACCCTCTAAGTGACATTAAAAACAGGCTCCTGGACTTCATTGAGCAAGCTGATGAGACAGCTAACTCCATTCATAGCATGATAAAGTCTTCCCCTGATGAGCACAATTTAGATATAAAAAATGTTACTTCATACTGTGCAAGTAATGCACATGTGAATTACGGGAAACATAATTCTGTAATGAAGCTGCTCACAGAAGACAATGAAAACATGGTTAAAGCAAACTGCTGCAATAATATTGCATAATGCAACCAAACATGCCTCTGATGGATTGGATATTGAAATGATAGTTTTAAAAATTTATGGACACTTTGCAGTATCTGCAAAAAGAAGAGAAGAATTAAAATCATTCTTTGATTTTCTTGAAGCAGAGAATGGTCTGAAATTCTTCATCATGTTCCTACTTGGTGGCTTTCTTTGACATCAGCTGTAGATAGGTTAATAAAGAACTGGTTACCTATTAAGAGTTATTTTAAAAAGTGCCAATGACTGTCCAAAAATCTTGAAAAAACAATTCAGTGATGAGGATCCAGAAAAGGAGTATGTTGTTGAAGTACACCTTAATTTTTTTTCCAACACTGGGGTGCTATACTTGTTCAAGCTGTCAAATCCCTTGAAACTGCAGATCTTAGTATCATTGAATGCCACATATAATGCAATGCTTAGGTAGTAAAATTCAACAGAGGATAAAAGGCAGTTTTTTTTTGTAATGCCACTGAAAAGATTTTAAACTGTATGACCCCATTTCTTAAAAAAAAAAAAAAAAAAAAAGTGACTTTTGTTTTTACTGTTCATTGTACAAGTAAATTTCCAAAAATTTTGATTTGTCTGATGCAAATCCTCCATTGTCTTGTGCCCCTAAATTTGGACAGTGAACTTTTTTTCAGGTATTTGCAAGCCATTGTTCAACAATTTCATATTGATATTGAATGAAGACAATCTGTATGAAGAGTTTTGTAGTGCAGTGAGTGTTGTGAATAAGGCGAAATCAGGAAGTACTGAACAAAAGCAGGTGAATATATTTACTGAATTAAACAACAAGCAAATCAATGTTCCAAATCTTGGTAAAATTTTAGGGTTTGTGTTAAGTATTCCAGGCTCAAATGCCCACACTATGAGAATGTTCTCAATGATGAACAATAAATGGACAGATCACAAAAATCAAAGTAGCTTAGAATTAATTAAATTAGAACTAATGGTAATGATCAATTTTGATTATGATTGTAAAGAGTTTTTGCAGTTTGCACAAGGAGACAAGAAAATCAAAGGTGCTCCAGCATGTTGGATATTTTAATGTGCTATAATTTAAAATTGCTATTTGTATATTTTAAATATAAACCATCATATCAATTAATGTAGGATTCACATCCCAAAATTTTGCTAAAATTTGTCGTGACCCAATCTCCTTTATTTTCATGTTCAAAAGTAGGTCACCCTAGTTGAAACTGAACTACAAGCTCATAGTTCTCAGTCTGACAGATATTGAGTATCACTTCCCCCCTATGACTTCACTGTGGTGCCCAAGGGCACTGCAGCACACAACTGGGAAAACCACCAGTATAGATTATTATGACTGATAATAAAAAAACAAAACTGAAAAAATAAAATAAAATTTGCTTTTGATGTTCCAAATCCAGGAAAGGCTTCAGAAGAGTAGTTAAAGAAAACCTTTCTTCAGGACCTGATAATGATTAAATCAAATCATAAGAAAAGCAAACACAAATTAAAAGCAATATATGCAAATAAAGATGACCAAAGAGAAAGTGAAAGATAAATGAGCCAAGAAAAAAAAAATGAAAGAGGAAAAGAAATGTAATAAAAGGAGGAGAGAATGAAGGGTGCTCCTAGAAAGGAATAAACAAGTTATATGGCAGATATTGTGGAGGAGTATCAAATCGGTATGAACCAGGAGTTACAAAAGTTGAAGATATAGACAATTTCACAATTTTCAGGTTTCCCAGATATCAGAAATGTTGATAGGTTTCTAACATTTGAAAGGAGGGATGGGACAATTAATTTAATTGCTAGAAATATACTGATTAAAGCCCAAATAGATTTTGTTCTCTATTGGCAATAATAACTCAATGAAGTCACTATAGCATTCTTCTTTCCTTTTCCTTAAATGTTAGAAACTGCTGTCAACATTTCTGATTTCTGGGAACTTTTCTCTAACTCCTAGCACAAAATGATCAATCAATCTCTCTTTCTCAGACCCTGTCAACATATGTTTGCTCATTTCACTGCTGAAGATTAAGAAAAGGAATTCTTATTTTGTAGAGTGCTATTTTTCTTTTGCATGTTTTCTCCTTTTACTTATATATATATGGTTAGCATATCTGCTCTCCAGCAAAATGGCTGCAGATTCGAATCCTGCCATGGGCATGAATGTTTGCGATTGTCTGTGAAAATAATAATGGTGGTGGGCATTAGATGGTGTTGGTAGATGTGGTTTGCTGTAGATAGAGAGTTGTAGAATAGGTACCCTCCCTCGAGGGTGCCTACTCTATCAATCCAAACAAAGACTCCAATGAGTCTGTGGACTCCTTGGAGGTGTTACATAATAATTATAAAATAGGATATGCAGAACTATGCAAAACAATAAGGAAAAAGATGAGAAATGAAATAAGATCTTATAACACTAAAAAAATAAAAGAAACAATTGAAAACAATAAAAATATGAAAATACTAAGGAAACATTTATCAGTTGGCCAGAGTCAAATAACTGCAATAAAAGATAAGAATGGAACTACAATGGAACCAAGAACAAATCCTAAGCAGGCTAGAAGAATTTTATAAAGAACTCTATAGTGATCCTTCAATAGATAAATGAAATATAACTCTTCATCGCATACGGAATTCATACACCCCTCCCCCCCCCCATTCACTTCAGATGAAATAAAACAAGCATTAAAACAAATTAAAAATGTCCTGGTGAAGACTAAATTCAGATAGAATTAATTAAATGGGGAGGAAACAATATAATTCACCATGTCACAAACTTACTAAATCTATGCCTAGAAGAGGGGAAGATACCAGAAAACTGGAAAAATGCTACTCTGATACTGATATTTAAAAAAGGAGACAAAGAAGTAAAGAACTATAGACCAATTAGTATTCTCTCTAATCTGTACAAAATTTTCATTAAAGTAATAACAGGTTAACCCCCTCTTCTAGATTCAAATCAACAAGTAGAACAAATAATAGAAAAAGCAGAAGAAAACAAATTGCCTCTCTGTTTAGCCTTCATTGATTATGAAAAAGCATTTGATTCCATCAAAGCTAATCAAAGCACTCCAGAATCAAGGAGTTCCTGGTGGACCTCCTCCAGGAAATATACCACACTGCAACAGCAACAATCCAACTTCAGACAAGTAGCAATAAAATATCAATTGAAAAAGGTGTCCAACAAGGAGAATCTCTCTCTCTATCACCCGAAATCTTTACAGCAGTCCTTCAAGAAATATTTAATAATATAAACTGAACACACATAAGATATGCAGATGATATCATAATTTTTGCAAATACTCCAGAAGACCTTAATATAATGATAGAAGACCTACATCATGAAAGCAGAAAAGTCAATCTAAAAATAAATAGAGAAAAAACTAAAATCATGCTTAATCATTTTGTTTAATCATGTTTAACCAAAAAACATAATAGAAAACAATTTCTTGGAAAGAGTCTCCATATACATACTTAGGTCATCTCATTGTTCTAAACTGTGGACTCCAAAAGGAAATAAATAGGAGAGCTCAACTTGCCTGGAGTGCATTCAGAAAATTGAAAAGCATTTTTCAAAACGACGATGTCCCACTCTGTTTAAAAAGGAAGACATTTAACCAGTGTATACTTCCAGTCATCTTATATGGTTGTGAAACTTGGTTGCTAACAAAGGCGCTGGCAAATAAATTAACAACTCAAAGAAAAATGGAGAGGTTGATGCTAGGCATCACATTAAAAGATAAGAAGCAAAACACCTGGATAAAAAGCTAGACTCACATCACTGACATCATTCTTCACCATAAGTGACTAAATTGGAAATGGGCCCGACATCTATCCAGAAGAGAAGATGAGCGATGGACCACCATACTAACGAACTGGATTCCAAAGTGACAAATCATCACTCTACCTAAAAGAAGGTGGAGTGATGAATTGTCAAATTTTGTTGGGAAAATTGAGGGAAAAAAAAAAAAAAAACCACCTGAAACAAGTAAGATTGTGCAACTATATATATAGTTGCACAATCTTACTTGTTTCAGGTATTTTTTTTTTTTAATTCCCTTACAAAGGGAATTAAAAACCACTTTCCCTTTTCTATTAACACATGTTATTACAGACATCACTCATCTGCCAAAGTTATTTTCCCAGATTGCAACCTCAATGACCTCTAAGAAGTCACTTAGAGGTCAATGAGGTTTCTCAATGACCTCTAAGTGACATTTTACTTAATGAGAAACATTATATATTCAGTATGATGTTTCTCATTAAGTAAGACACTGGATGTCTTACTTAATGAGAAAGATCATACTGAATCTTAAACCCATTCAACACTCCTAGCATTCATAACAAATTATGGCAATGCATTACACTCACCCAGCACTCTATATAAAAAATCTACTGTTTACTTCACTCTTCACCACACCCTTACACAATTTCCAGAAATGGCATCTTGTTCTTTTCCTGTTATTTTCCACTTTTCTTTTCTTTTTTAATAATCCTCTTCATATTAATCCAGTAAAATTCACTTCCCACTTATATATCATGTCACCTCTTTCCTGAATATCCATCATACTCAACAGTTTATATTCCCTCAACCTTTATCAATACACAACATTCCAGAGTTCTGATATTACCTTAGTTCACTCCTCTCCAGCATATTCATATCACAACGAATAGTGACCAAATTTCAGCACAATAATTCAGGTGTGGTCTGACCAATGCTTCAATGAATGGCACAATCACTACCTCATCCCTACTTGTCAGTATACTCCTTTATCATAGCAATACTTGCAATATATATGCTCTATACTTCAGACCAATGTTACTAGTGATCTGAAATAGAGAGCACCATTGTAATCTCTCTGTCGCTATTTATTTGTTCCAAATTCTGTATTTATTCTTCTTAATTGTATATAGTTATTTTTTACATTATAATTTTTTTTATTATTCAGCTTTATATTTATTTTATGATTAAATTTTTGAATTGGGAGAGTTTCAGAATTATGATAAAATGAAGAATGTACAAATAGTAACATAAAGGCACTTCATTCTGTAAATGCAAATTTGAATGCAAGATATATTTTCAATACTCAAACAGTTGACAAGATTGATTTTGTATTCATTCGCAATCTCTTAGAATACTTAGGAGGAATTCAGATGAAGAGGTTTTTTTTTTTTTCTTCCTCCCTCTCATACTTCTCCTACCTCTCTTCCTAGTCCAACAGTAATAAGTAGTCTATAATAGTGCACGAAACTTATAACCCTAACCCAATAATAGCAAGCTTACCAATATATATTTGACCATAAAAAAAAAAAACTAAACTGCTTGAAGAATGGAAAGAAACCAAGGAACCAAATGGCACAAATCGTATACACTTTTGACCATTCTGTGAATTCAAAGCAAAAAATTTCTGCTGATCAGGAGATATACAACTTATATTCACTTGCCAGTTCAGGCTCTAACACGAAAACCAGTTTCTAGGATAACTGCCACATTAGAAAATGATTCCTAGAATGGGAAGCATTACAAAACCTTCCCGTTCCGGTAAGCATCAGACAAATGAAACAGTGGTGTAATAATCGTGTTTTCAAGAAGCAATCAGAATAGATGGTTTACAATCCTATAGGAAATTTGTAGATGTAGGAACTAAATTTGTTGTGCAAAAATAATTCCAAAGTACAACACTTTAAGCCTCCTCTACTCCAGTAGAGGAGACTGCGATTCAGATCAAGTGTTAAAGATATCCACAGTGAACATAATGTATATCATGCATATACATTATGTTCCAACATATGCAAGACAGAAGATGAACACTCCTATTCACAAAGTCACTTTTCCCAAAGAAAGTAGAGATAAATTTACAATCCAGAAAGGATACTACTACTATCTTCTCATCTACTTATTATTCAGTTAATTTCAAAATTGACCTTCTGGACATAAACATTGCCAATACAAATATACACGTTATTTGGCTTAATTTTTAAAATTTTTTTTCGACCAGTAATACAATATTAGTCAAATACAAATATGCCATACTCACTTCTTTCTTGAAGTTCTTCGACCAATGTGTAAAACTACAGATCCCTGTTTTATTTTCTTGAAAGCACTAATAGCTTCAGCATGTGACATACCCTGCAGTGACTGTCCATTAAGCATATATACTTCATCACCTAATAACAATAAAAATAAGTGATAATTCAAATTCAAAAAGACTAAATACATTAATTTCATTTTTTTTTTTTTGTTATGTATACTCTCAAGAAAGGTATCATATGATAATCAAACAACACTTCATGACTACTTTCTGATCAACAACTCATCCAAATTAGTCTATTATTTGTCAGATCTGATTTCTTGCATTTTGATCTTAAGGACTCAAACTTTTTTTTTTTTATGTGTATCCTGCTCAGAGAGGTCTTAAACCTATTGTATATTATCATCACAGATGGGATAAATTAGGAAATCTAAACTTCAGGCTTACCATAAATGGTAATGTGTTTGTATACATGAGGTGATGAAATTCAACTATCACCTGAAGATCTTCACAGGCATCCAATGCCACAAATTAAGCACCTCCGTAGCACAATTGGAAGAACGACGGTACATTGTGCCCTTCGATTGGAATAGGCCTAAGTTCGATTCTCGTCGCGACGGGAGGAATCTTTATTTGGATGATTTCAATCGAATGTGAATTAGCCGATCTCATACGGAGGTAGCAGGGTTTTTTCTCCCAAACTCTGGTTTTTCATCCCGCATACAGACAAATCGGCCCTTCAGAAGACACGCAATTTACAGACATAGAATACTAGTTGTGGTGGTGGTGGGCGGTAGATGGCTTTGATTCGTGGTAGAGGTTCGGTGTAGTGGTTGAGACAATTTTAGGTGTCCTCCCGCAATGAGTCTTCAGACTCCTTGGAGGTGTCAGGAATAATAATAATAATAAATCCAATGGGATTTAATACTACAAACTATTGGCTGGAAAGCAGAGATGCTATCTTCTTTGCTAACTAGGCTGTCATCAATCAACCTATATTTTTGTCATTTCTGCTTCAAAAGCAACACTTGTTTTGTTACTCTTTCATCTCCCATTCCATTTTGATAAGCACAAGCAATGCTAACCTAGCATAGTATATGTTCTGAATTATTATGGCATCTGCTCATAACCTTGATATATACGTGGTCTCCAGCCTTTGGATGAACTGTTTCTAACTGAACAGACACATATGGTAAAACTGATTTGAATACCGTCTTATATACTGCTAGTTTTGGTTTTTGGCTGATTTCTCTCTTATTCCATTATTCTTATTATGGTCCCTAACAATTTGCTTAACTATTAGGGAACCATCATAACAATAGTTTATGGTGAACAGTTTGCTACAGCCATTTCCTTTAGAATACCTTATCCATGGGACCAGGACTTTTCAGTGGTTTTAGTGAGTTGTTTTATAACAGTGTTTACTATAATAAAACCACTGTAAATCTATTGACTGGTTTCCCACTGCATTAGCTTTAAAAATTTTTAATTATTTTTTTAAAATGGGGAACCCCTCCACAAGAGGTTGGTCAACCTACAGTACATTTAAAATGGTACAGTGGATGAGCAAGAAGGCAATTCATAAGATGACACTGTTGTAAAATCTTAAACAAAAAGAATTTTGTAATAAAATACCTTTAATACAAATTTTAAAAGTATGCTAAGTCCCACTAAAAATACTTGTGTATTAATAGAAAAACTTGATGTTAATTAAAATGGAAATAATGTTTTTTCTTTGAATTATTGAATATTGTAATATCAAAAGTCTTGTGTAAGAACAAAGGAAATTATAAGGTAAATTGTATCTAAGTAAACCTCTAGTCAACAAAAATTCCAGATAGATTAAGGGATTAAGTCATGACCTGAGGGGTGCTTAAGGGTCAAAGCTGTATAACTGAGAGGAGACCTCCACATATCCTTAAAAGGAATGCGGAGAGCCGACCAGGGCTTCTGACCTAATGTCCAATCCTCACCTTCTCGTGGTGCACCCTGTTGGGTATCTACTTGGATACTGAACGAACGAGGATGGGCTGGAAATTTGGGATTTAGCAGACCAAATTGTATTCTTATTGGTTAACCCAAAATAAAAAATGATGGTACAACATGACAAAATTTCATGCTGGCTGGAGAGTCGCCTGGTTAAACAAGGCCCCCGTTGTTTTCGCCAGGGAACCTGATGCAACTAAGGCACGTCATATTAGGAGGAACTAGATGCCGCTTCCAAGCCGTAGGAGTTAAATTGTCTGCCGATAGCAGGAAAGAAGTCTTGCAAATTACGTAAAGGATGTTCAGGTGCAGTGACGAAGTCTAACGGAAACAAGAAGGGATAAGCAGCTATAGAGGACCAGATTTCATGAATAGTAAGAACTTCCCATTATTTTTGTCAGAAAGAAACTTAGATTGTGACGGTGGTTTGTATTGATGGAATTGTTTTAAAATTAGAGTTACAGGACTTTAGGCCTTGTACTAACAATCGACTTAATTTACTCTATGTAAGAGAAAGCCTAGCTGAATTGTATTGTGAATCTAATTGTATTTTATAGTTGTAGTCATTACTTAAGGCTCAAGTTATATATGTTGACGATCAGATTATGTGCAAGGTTAAGAAAGGGGGATAAGATTCTAGACAAGTAGTTCTGCTGAGATTCAGATGATTGTTAGAATTGATCGTGTAGGTTGTTAGATATAACGTACATATTAGATTTAAGTCAGATTAATTTGTGTCATTTGTGTAATTGTTTCTTAGTGATGAACAAATTGAATAACTTGCCTGATTTCTAAGTCCAATGCGCTACTCATAAAATTGAACCTATGTGTCTTAAAGTAGATATTGCCACGACTGCAGAGTAAGAAATATTTGTAATTTGGTATAGAGATAAGTAGGAAAGGAAGGAGCTGTGTCATACTGGGTGTTCTATTCTTCGGACGGAAATACCACTCTTATCCTAGAATTTTGGTGGTGCAGCTGACTAACAAATAAATTTTCCAAAATTTAATTTAGAATAAACACCAGTAAATCAGACAAAGAGATTGGCTCCAGCCCGAGGCACTTTCTTTGTTCTTGATGTCTTGCACACGTAATCCTTACTAATTGCAGCCACAAGATAGAGGTGATGTAACTGACAATAAGTCAGAAGTATAGTGAAGATGATAAGTTTCAAACAAGAAAACGTAGATTTTACAAAGCCGCAGCTGAACAAGAATTAATAAATAAGAACCATAATTAAAGTAATTAATAACAGTAGAGACAATGATAAAAACCATGATTTTAACACTGTTCCAAAGGGCAGCAATGGAAGAGATTTACAAAGAGGAGAAATCTATTATGCAAGCGTGGAAATGCACTGTGAGGGAGTGTTGATTAGTTGCTGCATGCATCTGAACTGATTTGATAGAGTGGGGATATTGATGCTCGTTCTGATGAACAGTGGCCACAGAAGTATTTCTAAAAGATGCAAGCAGTGGAAACTGAGCATTTGTGTGAAAGTAAGTGAAGTGGAGATGGGGAAATCATTAATCAATCTCAATGCCATTTTCTGTATAGGGTCCAGTATCTTTAAGGAGCTCTTAGGGCACCATCCCAGATATGGCAGCAATATTCAATAATCAACAAAATACAAACATTAAATAAAAAGAGAATTTTTAAATTTTTATTGCCTCGTCCACTTCCTCACTTTATGTTTAGCGAAATCTTTAATCACCTTGTCATAATCAATTTTCATTGCCAGGTCATGTTCTATTAATAGCAAAGCTAGGCCGTTTAATCTTTCCTGGAGCATTGATGACCTACTGAAGCTCTTTATTGCTGAAAGTTTACTAAACTTTCTTTCACCTTCAGCAACTGTTACTGGTATTGTGCAAAAAAATTCTGCACAATTCGGCGAAAGTGAATTCAATTACTAGCTAACGCTAGCGCAGCTGACTGCAACAACCTTGCACAAATGACTATTGACATCATCACCCGCTATAACTACAGCGATCCGTGCCGAGAGAATCGGTGTCTTCCGGACACTCATGGCGAGCTAAAGAGCGTAGCTCTGTCTAAAACAATGCACAATATCATTCTCGATATGCCATTATCCTTTATCATTGTTGTATTATTATGAGAATTAAAACTATGCATTATAAACACAGTTATGCGACACGTCGTGGCTCGATGGTCAGCCCTTTTCGATACCAGGCCTGTGACAAAAGTCTCAGATATCACCCCCTCTCGGCAGCCCTGCTCATACCACAATTTTGCTATCCTTACTAAGAGAGTCCTTCCTTGCTTGCTCTTTGTACTCCTCATGTAACTGATTATTACTACTCATCTTGTGCTACCTCCACAAAGACTTTCTTCCAGATTGTATGGTTCACCTCTTCAGTCATCCATTTCACAGCAACCATATTTAATCTCCTGACCTTTGGAATACACTCAGTCATTGCCTCTGACAGATACCTTCTGAGTAGAGACCAAGCAGCATTGATTCCTTACCATGCAATTCCTCATTACATGATATTGCTGCATGCTGCTTACCGAGCTTGCCATAATCCCTACCTATAGTTTCATATAACCCTTTCTCCCAAAAGTCCTGATATAGATGGCCACTACCCAAATAATTACTTCATGGTCACTTTCACCAACTGGATGAAGATCCGACTTCATTTACAATATCTTCGGATGAGATAATCAAATCTAAGTTCCTTGATTCACGTGCATTCTTTGTTACGTATTACTTAAGGTAGTTAATCCCTTAACTCAAGAATTTCACTCTCTTTGGTTCCCGATGCTGTTTCTTCATTCCAGTTTATATACCCATAATTGAAATTCTCATAATGATCACCCTTTTCTTATTCACCAGACCAATTTGCTTAAATATTTCCTTCTCACTGCCTTCCACATTACCAGGTCTATAGCAATACCCTACTGAACATTTAATCCACCTCCACTTCACACCATACTGCTTCAAACCACTGTTGCATTTGCTCCCTGCATCTCAACCCTAGATGGATACAACTCCTCTGCCAACCATCAAATAACACTCCTCCTCCCTTTTTGCTTTATCTTCGCGAAATACCACTTATCCCTCCATCTCTATTCCTGTCAGAGTGTCATCCTTGTTCAATAATAACTTATGCCAAAAATTTTAGGGTGAATGCACCCTATCAACATTACAATTTCATTCTACTTGTTTTGAATACTTCTAGTATTTGTAAACACACACGCCAACTCATTTCTGTTTCTATAACATGTCCCACTAACTCCACTTCTCAGATATGACTCCTCAACACTCCTCACACAAATGGAAATAGATATCACTGAGGTTTGAATTAAGTCCACATGTATTGGTGTAGTATATGTTAGGAAGGTTCTGCCAGATTTACTGTTGACTGCATTGTTCATACATGTTCTCTACATAGTGAGAGAATTCAGGTTTACATATTGGCTGGCAGCAGAATTAGATTTTCACTTAGTACTGTTTTCTTCTCGGGGGGGACCCTGTAATCCCTAGAGAGTGCATCCCCTGGGTGTCGGATAGGGGAGCCCACCATGTGTGTGTGCGCACGTGTATATAAACACACGCGTGGGATGGTCCAAATATACTGAATAGGGACTCGTGGACCAACAGGGCCATAAGTGGCAATCATCTTGATTGTAAGGGAAGCGGCACTCCCCTGGACCCCTAGCTGGATCTATCCTCTCCTTCTACTACTTTGAGGAAGATCCACTTACTTTAATCTTCCTATAAGGCCTTATCAGCCAACTCTTCTTATTTTATGACCCTTATGCTATTAGAGTATTTGAGGGCCATGGGGTCTTTTCATTTCTGGCCTTACAACTATGCCCTCTCTATAAATCTTACTATAATTCCTCTATAATCTAGTCTTTCCCCCTTCAATATGCCCTATTCCTCCTAGGGGTTTAAATTCGGAAGAAGGCTAGTTCAGAAGCCTTAAGGTAGCAGCCCTACCACTGAACTATTCCATCATCAGGCTAGTCCCCTGACATGGAGAACATAATTCTACTAGTAAGCTGACAGAAAAAGATAATCGGATTGAATCTATAGGAAACGACCCTAGAATGGAAAAGGTAAAACAAAAATGGAAATGACAAAATATAACACACATAGCAAACTGGAATGTAAGCGGAATAGCATATAAAGAAATAGAATTAGATCAATTATTAAATGAAAGAAATTTTAAAATAGCAGTAATCACTGAAACAAAAAAAGAAATTAAAAGGAACCACAAGAACTGAAAATTTTAATGTGATATACAGTGAAGTTGACATACACCAAAGAGCACAAGCAGGCTTCATGATTGGGATTCATAACTCCCTTTCAAAACAGTTAAAACATTATAAATTATGGAATGAAAGAATAATAGAAGCTAGAATAAAAATAGATAAAGGCTATTTAACAATAATTGGTTTATATGCCCGAGAAGAGGGAAGAAAACAAGATAATATTGATTTTTATAATCAGTTACAAAACATATTAATAAAATAAATAAAAATGATCACATAATTTTAGCAGGAGCCTTAAATGCAAGAATTGGAAACACGAAAATGAATAATAATATAGGAATACAGAGAACATACTCTAAACAGGAATGGTAAAAAATTGATTGACTTTGTAGTTTATAATAACCTAAAAATAATGAATTCCTTCTATAAACATAAAGACATACATAAATATACTTGGGCAGCAAGAGGATGGAAATCAATATTAGATTACTTTATACTAAATGAAAAGACATCAAAATTTTCACTAGATGTTAGAGTTCACAGAGGATATGAAATAAGCAGTGACCACTTCCTTGTTAAAATAAAATTAAGATTACCACCTAAATGGCTACAAGTAACAAGAACAGAAAGAAAAATTGAAACATTTGTTTATAAAACTAGACTATTGAATGACACAAATGTACAATGGCTATATGAACAAAGAATTAACCAATATCTAGACAAAATAAAACAAAATGAAGAAATAGAATGGCTTAATATAAAAACAATACTATATGCAGCAGCAAATGAAAGCTTAGGAAAGACTAAAAAATTCAATAAAAGGGAAAAACTGAAGATCTGGGATGATACAATGAAAGAAATAATCAAAAAGAAACCTATCACAAATGGTTAAGCAGTAAAAGATTAGAAGATGAAATAGAATATAAAAGAATAAGAGCCACAGTTAAAAGAGAAGTCAGAAAAAGACAGAGAATCATGGAACAAATTTGTTTCTAATTTAGAACATGATTTATATAAAATAAGACCCAATATATAAAATTTTGAAACACTTAAATGCAGATACCAAAGAAAACATAACATTAAACACTGAATTGTGGACAGACAAATATTTTAAAAAAGACAATTGGCAAACAATTAACGAAAATAAAAAGGAAATAACTAAAGAAGAATTACAAATCAGCCTGAAAGAAACAAGAAACAGAAAATCACCTGGAGAAGATAAACTAGGTTCAGAACTACATAAATATGCAGGAACAAGATTCAAAGAAAGACTTATTATTTTTAAATAAAATTTATTCAACTGGTATCCCCCTAATAGAATGGAAAAAAGCAATTGTGATTCCTATCTTTAAAAAAGGTAATAGAGATGACCCTAAAAACTATAGAGGTATCAGTATACTAAATTCCTGTTACAAAATATATAGCAGAATCTTAAATAGCAAACTAATGAAATATTCCGAAAACTTTATTTCAGAAGTACAGAATGGATTTAGAAAAGGACGATCATGTATAGACCCGGCCTTTTGCCTAAAATTAATAATAGAGAAAAGAAGAGAATACAATTTAGAAACACATATTGCATTTATTGACTTTGAAAAAGCATTTGCCAAAGTTAAAAGAAACATGATTTAACATATTAAAAGAAAGACAAATACCAAATAATATCCTAAAAGCTATCACAAGTATACAGGGTGTTCGGGATAAATTTGACAGTTTCGTAAGGAAAAAGAAAATCTTCTTTGTATCTATTAAATTTAATGAATTGACAAAAAAACATTACAGGCAGAGTTAATTACAATACTATCAACAAGATTTACTCAAAATAACCACCATTAGCATCGATCACAGCTTCAATTCTGCTTCGGAACCTCGAACAAGCTGATGCTACAGTCTCCCTGGAAAGGGCCGCAAAAACTGTTTTAATTTTATCCATTAACTGGGCTTTTGTATTACTGGAAGTGCGATTGGTGTCTTTTTCAACTGCGCCCCATACAAAATAATCCATGGGGTTAAGGTCTGGGGAGTTTGGAAGCCAAACATTTGGACTGGTGAAGTCGTAGAAATTTTCAGACAACCATTTTTGACTTTTCCCAGAGGTGTGGCAAGGGGCCGAATCCTGCTGCCATACATACGGCCTACCATTGGCTACCCTTGTTATCCAGGGCTTGACTACAGTTAGCAACTCCACGAACAAAGCCCGAATTCCAATGCCAGGGTTCTTCAACACCTGTTCCTGCAGATTTGCGAGGAATTCTGCTGTACGAACGCAATCAGATCGTCTGCTAGGGATCTTTCTTCTTGCTACATCCTCGTAGTCACCATTGCAAGTCTCTAGTTCATGCCTGATTGTTTTTACTGTATTCAGGGAGCATTGGGCAGCAGTCGTAATATCCTTATTTTGATGGCGGGCACGAATCATCATGATACAAGTTATTCTCTTACATGATTCAGGTGGGTTCCAGCTATCCATCCTTTCTGACATCTTGTATATGAATGAAGAAGGGTCCAAACTTTTAAATGAAGAGAAGTGTGTGTTAATACATGTAACTTACGGAAAAATATAATTAATTATAAATATGTCAAATTTATCCCGAACACCCTGTATATGAAAATAATCAAATACAAATAAGATTAAATCACGAGCTATCATATACGAGAGAGATAAACCAAGGGGTTCGACAGGGATGTCCCCTCTCAGCAACTCTTTTTAATATCTACTTAAATGAAATGATAAGAAAATGGAATTAAAATTTACATCAAGGAATTAAACTTTCTCCTACAGTAAACTTAAACACTCTCCTCTTTGCCGACAACCAAATAATAATTACAAATTCTGAAGATAAACTACAGAAAGCTATTTTAGATCTAAATGAGATATCCAAAGATTATGGTATGATAATATACAGAAAAATCAAAAACTATGGCCTTTAAAGGACAAGAATCCAGCAAGAATAAAAATAGTAATAGAACAGGTGAATTCATTTAATTACCTGGGATGTATGATCACATATGAAAATGAAAAAGATATAAATGTAAAAATTGCAAAATATTTAAAAATAACAGGTGTAATTAACGCTATATTTAAGCCAAACCTAGTTCAAAAACAAACCAGATTAAAAGTATACAATACATTAGCCCTACCAGTCTTAATGTATAGAAGCGAAATCTGGACAATAAAACAAAGATTAACAACAGCAGAAAAAGTTTATGAGAAAAACTGCAAAGTATACTCTATTTGATCACAAAAGAAATGAAGAAATTATGAAAGAATTAAACCAAGAACCAGTAATAGAAAAAATTAAAAAATATAAATATAAATGGATGGAACACATTCAAAGAATGAAACAGAAAGATTACCAAAACAAGCCTTAAAGTACAAGCCATTAGGAAAAAGAAAACCAGGGCATCCTCATAAACGATTCAACGATGACTTCTAAGACTAACAGGCCATGCTAGGCCTAAATCCTTGATATGCATGGTGACTTTTTTTTTTTATATATAATTAATAGTCCATGCATTGTGTCCTTTGTCACCATAATCTTCTACATTGTTCCTGCTTAAGGCTCAAAGCTGTATAACTGAGAGGAGACCTCCACATAGCCTTTAAAGTGATGCGGAGAACCGACCAGGGCTTCTGACCTAATGTCCAATTCTCACCTTCTCGTGGTGCACCCTGTTGGGTATCTACTTTGATACTGAACGAACGAGGATGGGTTGGCAATTTGGGATTTAGCCGACCAAATTGTATTCTTATTGGTTAAACCAAAATAAAAAATGATGGTACAACATGACAAAATTTCATGCCGGCTGGGGCGTCGCCTGGTTAAACAAGGCCCCCGTTGTTTTCGCCAGAGAACCAGGGCGAACAGCGAAAAGTCAGCTACTGGAACAAATCTGAAAACAAACCCCAACTCAACATCACCAGAGTGATCAGTACTATCAATGTAAGAAGCCTGAATGGCAAAGAAATGGAGCTAGCTGAGGAATTAGATAAGTACCAGATCGACATAATAGGTGTGACTGAAACAAAAAAGACCAAAACTGGTGAGATCTTTCTGAGCAATAAATACAAAATGTTATATTCAGGCAATGACAATCAAGGAAAAGAAGGAGTAGCCATAGTATTCAACACAAAATACGAGGCTAATCTTCTTGAATGACAGTCAGTCTCAAGTAGAGTAATGTGGGCAAATATGAGAATGGGGAACTGGACAATGAGACTTATTTGTGCCTATGGTCCCACAGAAGGTTCTACTAAAGTAGAAGTGGAAGAATTTTTTGAGGCTTTAGAAAAAGCAACTGACACAATGAAAAAGGAAAAGTTGGTCCTTGTTGGGGATCTAAATAGCAGAGTAGGAAATGATTGTGAGACATACAAAAATATTTTGGGAAAATTTGGAGAAAAGAGCAAAGCTAATAATAATGGCAAATATCTGTTGGACTTCTGCTCAGGATATGGACTGGTTATTACTAACACCATGTTCCAACATAAAAATGTGCACAAATTCACATGGAGAGAAGAAGCTAGGAATAAGAAAAGTCTCATTGACTATGTTATTGTTGATAGTGATGTTTTCTCCCTAGTGCAGGACACCAGAGTGTACAGAGGATTTGAAATTGGAAGTGATCACTATTTAGTCTTGAGCAAGATAAAATTGAATTTCATATTGAAAAGAATAACATGTAAGAAAGTTTTAAAGCGAATAAAAGTTGACCACCTCTCAGATGTGAACTGTAGACAGTTCACATCTGAGAGCTGCTCAACTACAGAAAATACAGAAAGATTATTGAAAAGAAAATGAAAGAATTTGAGAACAGGAATCAAACCTTGGAGATTCAGTGGCAAACTCTGAAGAAAACTTGGATTCTGCCAGAGAGGCATGTGGTGAGGTTGTGTGCAAGGATAAAAAAATCAGAACTCCCTGGTGGACACAGGAAGTTAAAGAGGCAGTGAAGGAAAAGAAGAAAGCATATCAAAAGTTCCTGGCAAATAAGTCAGCTTTTACTCTTACAGAATACAGAGACAAATGTAAGAAAGCTAAACAGTGTGTAAAACTAGCTAAACAAAAGTCATGGGAGGACTTTGGCAAGAATATAGAAAATAAATATCAAGAAGGTGGCAAAATATTCTGGAGGTTGTTGAAGAAGCTTAGGAATGGAGGAAAGAGTGCTGTAAAAGGAGTTAGAGATGATAAAGGTGACATGAAAACAGGAGAAAAAGATATTCTTGAAGTATGGAGTAATTACTTTGAAAAACTGCTAAATGAAACAAGCAGTGATGACAGCACAGTGATAAAAAACACTGACCAGGCATGCAGTCAGGAATACATATCCATACTTGAAGTAGAAAAAGCCATCAAAGGCTTGAAATGTGGAAAGGCAGCAGGAGTAGATGATATTCGACCAGAAATGCTGAAGTATGGTGGTATAAAAGTCTTACAGTGGCTGCACTGCATAGTTCAGAAAGCCTGGACAGAGGGACGAATTCCCGATGATTGGAGTAGAGCTCTCATAGTACCCATATATAAAGGGGAATAAAACTGAATGTGAAAATTACAGAGGTATTTCCCTACTGAGTGTTCCTGGCAAGATCTATGCAAGTATACTTGAGAAACGGTTGAGAAAAATTGTGGAAGAAAAGCTTGGTGAAGAACAAGCTGGATTCAGGCCAAATAGAGGCTGTCAGGATCAGATCTTCACTTTACGACAAATAGTCGAGAAAGCATGGGAATATAACAAAGATCTGTATTTAAGTTTTGTCGATTTCGAAAAGGCATATGACAAGGTGCCGAGTGAGAAGCTATTCAATACGCTGCAGTTATATGGTGTCAATGGGGCATTATATCAAGCAATACTTAGTCTTTATTTGAGCTGTAAGTCAGCAGTTAGAATTGAAGGAAGTATAGGAAGATGGTTTAATGTTAAATCTGGTGTGAGACAAGGATGTACATTATCCCCTCTGTTATTCATTATCTATATGGATCACATTATGAAGGAAAGTGGTATTAAACATATCAAAATTGGAGATGTTAATGTCAGCTCTTTGCTTTATGCGGATGATGTTATACTTCTAAATAAATCCGCTACAAGTCTGCAAGATTCTCTGACTAAATTGAATAGTTGTTGTAATAGATATGGTATGAGGGTCAGCAATAAAAAGACAAAGACAATGAAAATAGGCAGAATCATTGAAAATGTCAGCTGTGTTGTGAATGGAGAAGCTGTGGAACAAGTAAAACATTTCAGCTACTTGGGCACGATTTTTACTGAAGATGGTAAATTAAATATAGAAATAGACAACAGAATCAGCAAAGCTGGTATGGTGGGAAGTCAATTGAATAAATTCATATGGAATAAGAAAGAAATTAGTCGGAACACTAAATTAGCTGTATACAAGACAGTGTTCAAACCAGTTTTAACTTATCGATCTGAGAGCTGGGTCAGAAGTAAAACACTTGACCAAAGACTAGAGACCGCAGATATGAGAGTCCTGAGAAAGATTAAGAGGCGTGAACAGATGGCCTCAATGGCAATATCATATTAAAAATGAGGATATTAGGAAAGAACTTGACATTGTCAGCATCCAGGAATGCATTAGCAGAGCTAATCTCAGGTGGTATGGTCACTTAAATAGAATGGGAGAGGAAAGATTAGCAAAACAAGTGTTCTCTGCCAGGTTGGCAGGAAAACGACCCAGAGGAAGACCAAGATATAGGTGGATTGATACGGTACAAAGTGCCTTAGACGATAGAAATATAAGATCTGATAATGTTGGAGTTTTGACAAGTAACAGACTAATTTGGAGGAAAATTGTAGATAGGAAGTTAGTAATGATGTAATTTTTTCATGTAGTACTGTCATATCCTGTACACCCCTTGAGGGTACATGGCAGGAATTTGATGATGATTGTTCCTGCTGCACATAAATGACATCTGGCCAGGCTCATGTACACTTGACATGTGGTAGTATTTTCTGACATTTCATTCATGGCGGTGATGAAGCAGTCACACACGTGATGATATTCCTAAGATCACATTTTTTTTTTTTTTTTGGATTGTTCGAAAAGCTTGCAGATGTCATCTGGAGACAGATTAAAGTTCAGTACATGGTGTTATATTTTTTATTCTCTTCCTCCAATGTCTTGGACTCACACGGCGATGATGTTGTAAAGCTCACTGGCATTTTTGGTGGTAGGCACATTAACATCAAGAAGTTGACTATGAATCACTTCGATTTTTTTTTTTTTCCTAATGTGTCAATTTTATGCAAGAGGGTATTATCAAGCATAACAAGGTGCTGCTCTAGGCTGTCCACATGCTTTCCTAGGTTTAGAAACTGTTTAACAGAGCGGAAGCACATGGAACAAAAGATCGGCTAGCTGAGGTTGGTCAGGAGTTTTATTGCCGATTCATCAATCTTTACGCAATTAGCATGCATTGATTGGCATCAAAAAATAAAATAAAATCACACTGGAGGTTTTTTTTTTTCTATAATCTCCAGCTTGCAGCCAAAGCACTTCTGAACTTCAGCTGGCCTGTCACAGCAAGATTTGTAGTGCTCTGTCAATACTCAACTTTGTCGCCACCATCTTTACTTTGTTCTGCAGGCATATCTATACATAGTGCATGGGTATTTGCTTTGGCCAATATTAAAGTAGAAAAAAAAATTTTTTTGTTGAATACCTCAGAGTACTTAGTTGGTTATGAATTCTTCAGTTCCTTTATATCTGTTGTTGTAATGTCATTTGGGATACAAATTGGGTAAAAATCACTTTAAATAGCAATAAAATTAGAGAGCACAAAATGTAATCAACACAATCCAGAGCACCATACAATTAAGCTAAGTTGATCATCTCATTTCCTATTTAATATTATCTTCACTAAAAATTGTTCCTGAACAGCTATAATGTGTAACCTATTCTATGAATTCAATACAGAGAAAGAATCCTGATTATTATTTTCAAATTTGTCTTTTTTTATTATTATTATTGTTGATTTCTGTATTAAAATTTTTGACTGCTATCCAATTTAATTAAAGATTTGCTGACTTGTAGATTACTTAAGATAATTTTATCACAGAGAATAATGTGAAACTCATTTTAATACCAGATTTAATATTTAATAGGGAGTCCATGCAGATTAAAAGTAGTAGTAGTAGTATACAATTCTGCCTTACACCTGAATTTAATCAAATTACCTTCCTGCACTTCAATTCTAATTGCTGATTTACAACTCATATTACTTTGCAAAAGATTCCATTTAAACCTGATTTAGTGTTTTGAATAGTTTCTTTCCCAATTAGTACCTTAATAATACAATAATATTCCTTTGAGATCAACAAAGAAGCATAAACAGAGATCCTTTTTATGTATATTTCCATGATTTCTTACTTTTTATAAGATACAAACGTGGTCTGGGAATATGCAATTTGGCTTGAATCACTTTGGTTCTTCAGTTTTTCGTGTCCTTTTTCTTCAAGTATGCTTTTCTGAACATTCAGTAAGGAAGTTCTTCTGTTACATTCAATTATTTATATATGTATTTTGTAAATTGGTATGAGCTACACCTAAACCAAGTTTTCTAAATATGCAGAGCTGCTGCTGCTAAATTTTCAATCTCTATATTTCAACATTTCAGGTCAGATATTTACTCTAGTTGCCTTTCTACATTTCAGGGATCTAGGGACTTTTTTTTTTTTACTCTAATACTAATGTGTGCTCTAGACTGCCTTCTTCCTACATATTTTCTATCATTTTATCACTTTCTCATTTGGTTTATTTAATAAGTTGCTAAAATAATTACTCTAGTTATCGCCAGTTTTTTTTTTTTTTTTTTTGATACTCATTATCTTTGATTCACTTGCGGTACTCCTTTATTCCTGAGCTTTCTTAGTAGCCTCCAAAAAAATCTGCATAAAACATTTATAAAATGTTCATACATTTTTCTCTAAGAGTGTATGTTGACTTACTGGCAAAGAACTTTTTCATGGAACTGCTTCTTTAACTTTTATATCTAACAATGGAGTTCTTAATTTTCCATCTTTACATAGAATTTGCCTCCCATGCACCCAAATAGTATTAAAGATGAAAGTCAGTTTGAAAAAACACACTCAAAGGATACCATTATTTAGAATCCAAGTGTTTAATTATGCACCTAATTATTTAAATTTTATCCAAATAATTCTGACACAGTGCACAGCAAGGTCCGTAGGTATATTAGAAAAAGTTATCCGATTCATTCATAAAAGAAGATGTGAATGTCTACTCTACAGAAAAACATTCATTTGAAGTGAATGGTCCTTTCAAGCATTAGCTCAGTTCTATTCCACTCAGTCAATATCAAAATAGGTTCTATAAGATTTTGCCTTACTTTATGACATATACGTACACTACATTATACTCAGCTGGCATCCTCTACAACATGGATGCAAGTGGCAATTCCATAAAGCAAATGTCTACTACCCAACTATCAACCTCTTCCTTTCACCTCTATGCTGTCTAAAATATAATGACGATGAGCCCTCCGACTCCATGGAGATACCTGTATAATAATAAGTTCACAGTCAACTCCAACATCTGGAGAACTGTCAACTAATTAGTAATTGTAATATGGATTTCACCAATCAAGGTCCACAACAGATCTCCTGGTTGCCTATATCACTTATCACCAGGACATGGCATTAAAAGGGACTGAAGAAACCTGTGCTTTTTCCATATTCTTGCCTATTTGCACAGTGTCTTTTTATTGTGATTTTTATACTAAATCTGTTACAGTGGTTCAGGTTACTCAAAGAATCCTGAAGAGAGTTGTACTGAATTTAAGATATCAACTGCTTAAAGCAGAGATTATATTAATGTCTCCCACTTTAATATTATGTTTAATACTCCTTTCCTTCATTCATGATATAATCCATACAGTGAAGAATTAGTGAAGATAGGTGTACGACAAGGATACACACTATTTTATATGAAAATCCCTGTATTTCCTTAAGCTGTATTTTTTAGATTTATTTAAAAATTTAAATAAGTAATTAATTTTTAATTGTGAAACAAATTCTTTCGATGAGTGCAATGATCACAATAACCCATAGAATGCACTATTTTCGGACAATAATACCAATTAAGGTTTAGAAACATGAGACAGTAATAACTGTTTGCATATTTCTACTTGCGAAGTCTTGAAATTAGTTCAAAGCTGCTGACAATCTACCAGTAATAACTATGGATGGAGACTGGCTGCCCACTGCTTTCCAAAGGCTAAATGAATTTTGCCTATCCTTCCCCTTTAGGGAATATGAAATAATGGAGAAAGTCATTAGTGAATCTTCACACTGCATACAGGTTCACCAGTTAATCAACTACCATTAGTATAGATTATGCCATTATCTGGATCCACAACAGATCTCAGCTTACTGGACATGCACTACTGAAACGTTTGAAGAAACCCATGCTGATGCTTTTCACATTTTTGGAGCACATGACTATTTAACAATGAGGACTGCTTAGTAAAATTTATATTTTGGTCTAAGTTCCAAGCATTGTCATTAAGTAGCCAGCTTTCTCTCCGATTCGATCACTGCATGCATGGTTGATTGGTTCCTGTCTTTGAGCTTCACTTTACCAATGCAGGAGTGCCTCAGGGCTCTGTTCTATCACCAGCCCTTTATCCCCTATACAGAAATGACCAATGATCCAACCATAGTTTTGCTGATGATGGCACACTCCATTCATTCAACAAACCAGCAGTGCACAAGCATCAAAAGCTTTAAAATTTGCAATCAGTGCTCTACCACTGATCTCCATGCTATCTTTTAGTCACCTTTACTGCTACCATAAAATGTCTTATCTACTTTTTCTCAAAAGAGGATTTGATCTCAATTCATCTGAAAGAAACAAAGAACTAACATACCATTAATTTTGAAAGTAACTATTAACGTTTCTCAGTGTATGTACCCCCTCAAGGGTAATTCAACACAATCAAGAATAAGTTTTGTATCAATAGTTTTCTTCCTAACTGGTCTATTATTTGATAGGTCTACACTTGATCTTTTGAAGTGGTTCAGCATGCTGTAAAATATTGTAAATCCATCCATATCTTGTTTTTCTCAGGGAATTTTACTGCCATCTATTTTGTAGTAGTCTATTCAACACAGATTTCTTAAGATAGAGCCATGGGTGTTTCATCCCGTTCAATTAATTTGGTATTACTACTCCACTCCCAGCTTTCACTAATCATCCTACTACACTATGGCCAGCAGGATACCTATTCAAAGCACACAAGGGATATGGCCCCAACAGTTTTCAGCATAGTCTTTTGTCTTTCTTCAAGGCTCTCTTTTAACCTTCGGAAATCTAATTGTAGACGTTCTGACAAGTAGAGCTTTAATTTAAGAATTTCTAAAATTTGTTATGACAATTCTGAATAAACAAGCTATACATAGAAGTATTAGCACACTCCCTATTTTAGAATAAATAGAAAGGGCCTATTCTGCTACATAATGCAAAACAAATGTATACTCTTAGAAACATGTAGAGATTTTGAAAGACATGTTATCAGGATGTGATATTAGTAAAAACATTGCATTACCCAAAATCAACTGTCCTAATACTTATTTCAACAATCTAGATATTAAAGCAAGTGAAAATTTGGATGGCATTTCTGATAAATGATTCATTTCTCATTAAAAGTTAGATCTAAACAATATGAAAATAAGCATGATAATGTTTTGTAAATCATAGACATGCACAGATCTACATACAACCTGTTGCAACTATTATGAAACTAAGATTAATATATTCTAAAATCCTGTTATTATTGTAAGCCAGTGCTGAAACTAATCATGTGCTATTCAGATTTCACAGTGGCCATTTGCAAGTTGACACCAATAAGTATGTATTTTTACAATGAAGTTTTGTGTTTGTATGCTAAAAATTGTCCACTTTAAACTAATAATTATGTTGATAAATTTCAACATAATTATTAGTTTAAAGTGGACAATTTTTCTTTAACTTTAACACCATCTTTGAACTAAATTTTCATTAAAATTTAAAGTTACTTTGTCACATATAACAAATTAACATTTAAAAGGTGTTTATATACTGTTAAAGAAGACAAGAAAATTTTTCTTATGATTGAATTTCTACAATAAGCATGCTATGATTTGTAAGAGTTAAAATCTATAAATTCTACTGTTGCCCTCATTCCACAACTATCTCAAAGCTGACACTATATTTGACATACCTTCTTTAAGACTTCCAGTTTCTGCTGCTTGGCCATTTGAAAATATAGTTTTAACAAAAATGCCCATTTCACCTTTGGGAGAATCTTTACCTCCAACAATGCTAAAACCTAAGCTTTTTCGACCAGGCCCTTTCTCAAATACCACAGTGTGTAAAGAAAGTTGAGAAGACTTTGGACGCCTTGGAAGAGTACACAGTGCACTGTTGCTAATCTGAAAATAAAAATTATTCTTCTAAAAAATGGCAAAATAAGTTGATAAATGTTACTGACTTCATATTCAAAGTTCAGTAAACTCTGAATACAGAGGATTCAAAATACACTTGTTTCATTGTATCTTCAATACCAACGATTTATTTAAAGATATTTTGTACACTGCATTAATATGAGAAATTAAATCAATCAATAAAAACAGTTCAAAAGATGTGAAAAAAAAATGTACCACTGTGATTTCTTGGAATGCATCCCCGCATAAAACAAGGATTACCTGTATTTACATCTGCAGTGAGCCTCTGAAAGTTGCTCAACTTTGATTTTTTTCAAAACCCATGTGCAGTATATGCTCGTTATAGCAAAATCCTTAGGGAACTGGGAAATAGTTCATTATGGCTCAAGATTCATGACTATTATTATTTTTATTTATTTATTTATTTATTTTATTTTATTTTTTTATTTTTTTTGGGGGGGGGGGGAAGAAACTGACTTTCCTTCCCCACTCCATGCTCAGGAAATGGTTGGAAACAGAATAAAGGATTGGCAGAAACCATACATTAAGAACACAAAATGAAAACACTAAAAAGTATTTACTTAAATATAAAGAGCCAACAGGTTTCATTTCGACGATGTAGCATTATTTAAATTAAGGGGATATTAAATCCCACATTGTTCTAAAACCGAATAAGAAACTCAAAGATTGGAATCAAAGATTTTCATGCTGAATATAGTAAACTATAAAAGTATCGGTGGATACTAGCGTAAGCCAAAGCACATAGTGCACACTAGGGCAACTCATAGCAAAGGTGGGTAAAGCTCTAATCACTATTCTTAGTATCACTCTACATCGTCGAAATGAAGCTATTGGCTCTTTATATTTAATTTAATGGGTTCACCTGTTTGGCAACTCGTATAGCAGAGTATATAAGTTCTTTTCGCAATACCCTCAGTATTATTTTGGTCTACCTGCTCACTGATGAGACCTCAATAAAGGTCTAAACCGGTCTGGGTAGTGACCTTCCACCATAATGTATAACATCATGCATCTCCTAGGATGTTGTGTTTTACATTATGGGAAATACTAAGAATAGTGATCAGATCTTTACCCACCTTTGCTACGAGTTGCCCTAGTTTGTACTATGTGCTTTGGCTTACGCTAGTATCCGCTGATACTGTTATAGTTTACTATATTTGGCATGAAACTCTTTGATTCCAATCTTTGAGTTTCTTATTCGGTTTTGAAACAATGTGGGATTTAATATCCCCTTAATTTAAATAACAAAAAAGTATAACTGCAAATAATGGGACACAAAAGAAAGAAAGAAGATTATGAAATTACTAAAATTAAAATCTAGAGTGATATTTAAAATTTTGAAATGTTACTTTAGTAATGTCATTTGCTTGAAATCTTTTAGCGAACTAAATATGTGCAGTCTGTACCATTAAAATTAAAAATAACCTGAAAACTTCAGCAGTCAACCCTGTAATCTCAATTTGTGAAGAAATTCAGTTCTATGATGAAGGTTTTGGGCTGTTACTGTTTATAATGAGCTCAAAATAACACTGGTTCTAAGAAACTTGGATTTTTTTTTTTTTTTTAGTTCTTATTTTTCTTCTCACCGTGATACTTTTATCCTATTCAAAACAAAATGATGATCCATTTGCATTTCGAATCATCTTGCTTCCCAAATTTGAAGAAATTACAATCAACATTATAATAGCACAGATGACAGGACTTTTGTTTCAGAATATGTAAGCTATCATACTTTCTTTTGTATTTGGGTGGATGATCCAAATACAAAAGTAAAAAAATCCATCTCAAATTTTAAACAAAGACTTTTCTCATATTTGTATCCTCTCCATATAAGTTTATATACATATTTATGTTGGCTCATTATGTTAGTAATGACTATGTAATGTGAACAGAAATAGGAAGGTATTAATGACTACTACTATTCTATTAAGCTTGCACTTTTCTATAAATTTTCCCCGAAACGTTTTCATGTGTTTAAAATTCAATTTTTATTAGCTGTTTAGGTGTCCAATAAGATCCAGCTTTATGTCAGCTGCCTTCTCTAATGTTGGACCACATCCACTAGGCTCTGATTGTTCAATTTCCCTATATAACTCTACTTAAAATTATCCTTGCCGATCAAGAAGTTTATCTTCATGTTTAGTGTTACTGTAGCCATCCTTCCTTTCTCAGATCATTATTTTCATAATATCAAACCAAGAGGTCAGGCTAGGATCTTCAGCTATCCAAACTAGTAATGCTGCAATATAATGTGGTGATGTTTTGCTCATGTCCCTTAGTGTGTATATTGTTGTGTGCATTCCAAATGACCATAATGTGAAAGTCGAAACAAGAAGTAATTTTTGTTTTGTATTTAGTCACTTAAACATTAAATACTTGAGTTTTTTCTCGATTTTATTTGACCAGATATTAATAAATGCTATGCATAAGTTTCACCAGCTATTCTGTCTGGCTTCTTTAGGACAAGTATAACAGTACACACTAATGTTTGCTAGTAAAAAAGAAGAATGGAGTAACACAGTCAGATAAATTAAAACTGACATGTAACATCATAAGCATGGAATGTAGTGTCTCAGTCATGTTTATTGAGCACATTATATAGTTTTTAGTGAAATGAAATTCTGGTAAGCTGAGTAAATTTATTAGGCTTTTCCAGATGTCTTTCAGAATCATTCCTTGATTTCTGTTTAGATTTTCTCCAGAGCGGAGTACAACCGTGGAGTCTTTGATTTCTACATCGAAAATCTTCTATAAGGCATGGAACTGTTATTCCATTCGATGGTGTGGTTAGAGATTGAGAAGTGATGGGCTAATCCTGAAGTATCTGTTCTGTTGTTGTTCATGTCCCCTATATGTTCTTTTCTTCGAATTTCTGCGCTTCTTGATGTATGCAGGCTCAGTGTCAACAAAAATAGCCAAACTCCTTAAATCTTTCAACGTCAGAGTTGCTCTCCAACCTGTCAAAACTATACGTCACATTTTAAGATCTCCTAAGGACATTAATGCCTTCTTCAAATACACAAGTGTATACAACATTCCATGTTCCTGTGGATTAAATTACATAGGCCAGTTTTCAAGAAGCCTGGAAATTCGAAAAAAAGAACATATAGGGGATTTGAACAACGACAGAACAATGCAGACAATCATTCAGATTTCATTTTTCTTCAACAACTTGCTTTACTTTTAGTAATCCTCTGCCTCTTTTTTTGCATGATAGGTAGAGCCTATCAATGTCACTGTGAGGATTGAGGGCATGGTGCATTGTCATTAATTTTCGAGTTTTTGGTGTAAATTCTCCAACTCTAGCTAGGTTCATTCAACAATGCCTGCTGAACATCTCAGAAACAGGTATGGCCCAGCTGTTAATTGCTTTTATCAAATTTCCAGCGTTAAGCATTGACTTAAAGAGATTTCTAAGCCACCTCATGTATTCTGTTCTAGTTTTTCTTTGATCTTATTGTACAGAATTTCTGATGCTTCTAAAATTCCAAAATATTTGTAGCTATCTTCGAATTTTATTGCATTGATTTTTTTTTGCCATTGAGCAGTTCGATTTTGTTCAGGTCTTCAAACTTTCCTCTTGTTATTCCAACAATTTTGCATTTGTCTAAGTCAAAGTCCATTGATATATCTTGACTGAATATGTGCACAGCATTAAGCAATGATCCAAGTTCATTCTCTGATTTTGCATACGGATTCAGATCGTCTAAGTATAAAAGGCAAGATATCTTTGCAATTTTTTGCACAGTTTGGTAAATGTGTTTATTTTGTCACTGATCCCCTTAATTCCAGTTAAGGGGA
The DNA here is from genome assembly GCF_054136105.1 of Typopeltis vanoorti. Lineage (NCBI taxonomy): Eukaryota > Metazoa > Arthropoda > Arachnida > Uropygi > Thelyphonidae > Typopeltis > Typopeltis vanoorti. The sequence goes on along the minus strand of NC_143559.1, from coordinate 97,477,180 downwards.
TCAGTGACAAAATAAACAGTAAAGGAGATGAGTCTCCTTGAAAAACATCCCTTTTTCTGTTTACCTCCCCAATTTCTTCTCTGTTCAGAATCAACATTGTTTTTCAATTTTTCATGATGGTTTACAAGAATTTTTGTACATTTTTGCTAATACTAAATAGTTCTGTGCATTTTAAAATCCAGCTATGAGACACTGAATCAAACATTTATTTTATCTATCCAGGCCATATGTTTTTCTATGTTTGCAATTTTTCAAAATCGTTTTATCAATCAGCAATTGGTCTTTTGTGCCTCTTGAGTTTTTGCTGCTACCTTTTTGTTCAATTGGAAAAAAATAATTTGCTTTAAGATAGCTATATATTTTGTCAGCTCGTATGCCTGTGAGTAGCTTAAAAGTTGTTGGCAGGCAGGTTATTGGTTGGAAGTTCCCTGGCTTTGGACCTTTTCCTTATCTTTTATGATCAAAAAAGTTTTGCCTGCTGTGAGCCATTCTTCTTTGCTTTGTCCTTCTAAAACATCGTTAAATTGGTTAGCAAGTCTTTCGTGTAAGCCTGTCAGATATTTCAACCAGCAGCCATGTAATTCATCCATCCCAGGTGTTGACCACTTTTTTTTTTTTTTTTTTTTTAATCCTTTTTGCTTGCTTTTGAACCACTTCAGCTGTTATTTTCAGTTGGTCTATTTTTCATTTTTGAGATTCATTTGTAATTTGTTCAATCCACTTTGCCTTATTATTATTTGGGACAACCTTATTATATATTGGGACTTATGGGAAAACCTTTTAGGGTTGTCCCATAGGTTTTACCAAAATTTAAGTGAATATTTTCTTTAGTATTTATATTTTCTTTAAAATTATCATTCCTGCAGCTATCAGTTTTCTTGTAAAATTAGTGCTGATTAATGTGAAACATCGAATTTTACGTGTACTGTTCAATGCGTGCAGTGTATCTTCTTATTTTAGCCGCAACGTTTTTTTGCTTTAGTTCCTCTAATGCTTCATCAATATGTTGTGTTCCAATATTATACCTCTTTATGAGGTTATTTCAGGTTTTCGGGTTTGTTTTTCAACTTTTTCCTTAAGGTTTTTCAAATTGCTCACCTCTGCTCTAAGAATTTTATTCTCCAGTCGATGCTTCCACTTTGGTTTCTGAGCTATACTGCTGTTGGGTTCACTAATCTTATAGATTAATTCAGATGTTACTACGTAGGCTATTGAGTACATAAGTTCATTTGTTTGTCCAATAGTTCCAGTAGGAATAGCCATTACAACTTTATTGGCTTCTTGTAGAAGTTCCTTCAGCTTCTGTTGAGGTACTTGCCTCAATACTGCAAGCCTAATTCGTTCCATGTTATTGTTCATTTACTCTGTAATTTCTGTAGCGAGTTCATGTTTCCTTCTCTGATAGATTCCTTTCAACTATTTCTATGTTTTTAACATCTTCAGTATTTTGCATGTTGGAATCTGGTTCAGCTACGTTCATATTCTTGGTCAGTTCAGGGCCGTACAGTCTCCTTTTACAGCATGAGCTTTCAGTGCTTCAAGATCAAGTTTTCACTAAATATCTTGCATTTGATAATGGAGCTACGCTGTTGCATCAGCCTTTCAAATGAAATTTCCAAATTTGGGTGCAGTTCAAGCCAAAGCTAGACATTCGTTTCTGAAATCCCCTAATTGAGAGGTTTGAATAGTAGAAGCACTGTAATTTTCAGCCATGCTCCCCTTTTTCCTTGTAATTACTTTTGAGTTCTGCAAATCTTGCTTCCATAGCCCACTTGTCACTGGATGTCCAGGTAGCCTAATATCCAGTGCTGCCCTTGGTAACCCATGCGACGACCGATGCGGTATAGAGTTCAGATTTGTCTTCACCATTTTTAAATGGAGGCGGGCAGGCACCTAGGGAAGAAGGTGGACTCCCACTGTGTGAGGTAGAAAAATAGGAAAGAATCACCCCTAGCCCTCAAATACTCATATTAGAGTATTCGAGGAGCAAGATAAAAAGAAATAGGCATGGTCCATGCATTAGGTGCCTCGGGTTTGCCATGCCCATACTCACTAAAGTGAGCCCTTAAGGATATATATATATATATATATATCCATCCTGGCACCCAGATTTGGGTGCCAGGGTTTCTTCTTGATGGGGAGGAGGTGGAAACGAGTGACCAAGATGATAGCAGGTCTATGGAATGAACCTTATGAGAACAGGTTGAAGATTTATGGGTTGCAGAAATTGGCTAATAGGGCAGAAAAGGAGCGATATGATTGAGTCATTCAAATTACTGAAGGGTTTCTATAAGATTAATTCAGAAGATATTTTTGAGAATAGGACTGGTGGTGGGAGTACTAGGGGCCATCCATGGAAACTGGGCACGAGTGTGGTTAGCAAGGGTGTTAGAGCTAAGTTTTTTAATTGGAGAGTGGTGAATGAGTGGAATAAGCTGCCAGAGTCTGTTGTGGGCGGCACGACTGTAAATGAGTTCAAGGTGAAGTATGATAGATATTGTGTGAATGTTGAATAGTTGTTCTTGAGATGATGTTAGGGCCTCCCTCGATGAGTCTAAGGACTCTTTGGAGTTGCCGGTTCTAATAATAACAACAGTATATGGGGGGGGGGGTCTGAAAAGTTCTCGGCCTTACAATGAAAAAACAAATCTATAATTTCAAAATTTTTATTTTTCAACATAATCTTCCTTAAGACTAATACATTTATTCCAGTGATGCTCCGGCGGCATTATCCCGTACCTGAAGTGGTTCTCAGTAAGATCCTGCAAAATACACCATAGTGCTACAGCTGAAATCACCTCTTGATTCGAAGAAAAATTCTGACAAGCGAGGAGGAGTTTTAGTTTTGGGAAGAGCTAGAAGTCAGAGGGAGCCAAATCTGGGGAATAGGGTGGATGTTCCAACAACTCATAGTGCCCTCTCAACAACCCTTAATTTCCCCATTGCCAAAACACTTGTGGGCAAGTGCACTGTCCTAATGAAAGATGATTTTTTTTCTTCTGCAAACTGGGTCTTTTCTCACGAATTTTGTCGTCTAGTCTGGTTAAAAGATCGGAATAATAATCCCCAGTTATTGTTTTACCCTTTTCAAGATAATTAATAAACAAAATGCCTTTAGCATCCTAAAACACCAATGCCATGACCTTGTCTTTTTTGGAACTGACTAACTGGCTTCTGTCCACTGTTTGGATTATGGTGTGTACTGGTGAATCCAAGTCTCATCCATCAGAGATTTTCATGCGAGTGCGTTTTTGATCAGCACGGCACCCATCTTGCACAAAGATTTTTCATTTGCAATTCGTCATGCAAAATATATCCTACATGTTCTTATGAAATGCCTATAGTCTCAGCAATTTCACGCACTTCAATTCTACAGTCATCCAATACCATATCGTGCACTTGATCAATGATTTCTGTTGTTAAACTTTTTGGACGTCCTTCACGTGGATCAGCTTCAAGGCTGGTATGGCCATGTTTAAACTTGGCAGCCCATTTCTTAATTGTCGAAAATGAAGGAGAAGAGTACCTATAAACGTTTATAAACTTCGAATGAATTTCTTTTAGCGTTAAACCTTCTTTTACAAAGAACTTTACAACCGCATGATATTCAATTTTATCCATTTCAAGGAATACAGACATGAATGAATTCTTGAATTCATTCATGCTGTTCACACACACACATCCAACGACAATCCATTACAATCAGGCACCACTGAGAGAAAAATTTAGTCCTCATCCCCTTCTTAATGGCACTCATTCTGACTTTGGCTTCCAACAGCCTAACTCACCTTTAGTTAAAGAGACCAGATAAAGGTGAGTTAGGCAGTCTCATAAGGAGGTAGAGGGTTTTTGCACCCATAAACTCGAGATTTTCATCCCTCAGAACACGCAAACCAGCACTATGAATACATATCTACAGTGCGTCTAAGCACGAGTGTAAAATCAAGGGTATACAGGGGTCCTCAAGTTACGTTGGAGATCCGTTCCTACGTAAGGCGATTTTCAATGCAAGTCAGAATTACCATAGCCTAAGTTACTTACCTAACCTAAAACACCTCAAGTCATACGTATATATCAAGAAACAGAACTAGGCCATAGGAAAATGAAAGAACATAATTACTGTATAGTACAGAAAAATTACAAAAATGAAATTTCTTGAATTTCATTTTTTTTTGAAAAAATGCCTTTTATTGAATTAACATGAGGCTAATTGGGATACGGCGTTGATGCTGGTCTTCCAGCCAAAGAACAAGAAGCCTTTCCACCTCAATCATGAGCCTACTACGTTTTTTCGTAATCACAGTCTATTTCATGGGCGCCAATCCTTTCACGTGTTCAAGGATGCGAACTTTAATCTTGATAATAGTCCCGACTGTGGTACAACTTAAGTTCAACGCACGACCAATGTTCGTTGGCGTTTCTCCTTTTTTGCCCTTTTAATAATGTCTAATTTCAGTTCTAATGCAATGGCTTTCCTTTTCTTCGACACATTGCCATTGGAAGAGTCTGCCTTACATTTGGGAGCCATATTAATGGGTAAAAAGTCACAAAAAAAAAAAAAAAAAAACACAAAAGTAAGAGAGCGGATGTAAACAAAGCACGCGTCACCCAAAGGGTGTATGCTGGGACCCAAGAGATGCCACCTCTCCCAAACAAATGCCCCGTAACGGCGTATTCTTCTGTCGCACTCACAAACAAGTTCACCTGCGAAGTTTGAATTTTATGTCACGCTGCTTCAAGTCGAAATTTATTTTTTCAATTTATGGGATTACCACCGTAAAGTCGAAAAGACGCATGTCAAGGACCCCTGTATATATCTATATATTAAAAAAAAAGAGTAAAGACGATAAAGTATATCCTTGGCATACCTCACTCGTAAAGCTTTCTACTCTGCTGTTCCTTCTAATTTAAGAAACAAAGTTGTCAAGAAATAAAGAAAGTCAGTCAGTCGACAAATAAAATTTTTGAACAGATTGCAAGTGTTCGTATTATTATTAAGAGAGACCTCTAGGGAGTCAAGGACTCACTGAGAGAGGCCACATACTATACACACCAGCTATCATACTTATTCTTGAATTCATTCATGCTGCTTACACACACAACATCCAATGACAACCCATTACAATCGGGCACCTCTGAGAGAAAAATCTAGCCCTCATCCTCTTCTTAGTGGCACTCATTCTCAGCTTCCAAGGATGCCCTCTTGTCCTTTCCCCACTCTCCATAAAATAAAAAAATTCAATCAACTGGAATCCTGTGTGACTCTTTCAGAAGTTTGTAAGTCTCAATCATATCATCCCTCTATTTGTAGACTGTATGTGCAGTCTACAAATTCTCAGTCTGTCTTCATAATCAGTATTTCACAATCCTGATATCATTTTAGCACTCTCCTTTGCACTGTCTCCACTGTATCAGAATCACAACGGAAACCATGAGACCAGACCTATGCAAAAGAGTCCAAGTGAGGTCTTACCAAGGCCTTATAAAGAGGCAAAATGACATCTTTATCTTTACATGTGAAAGTTCATTTCAGCATTGCGATCATCTTTTGAGTTGTATTTACAATCTTTGCTACATGGGCTCTGAACTTCAACTTCTTATCTACTAATCCTCCAAGATCCCTAGCCTGATTGGTTTCTTCAATTTTTTTTTTTCTTTTTTTACCCCCTGGTTCATATTTTAGATGTTAATTGGTACTCTGATACTGATTCCAATTCATTATCTGTTCCTTAACAGATAATACAAATGTAATTTACATTTGTAATGATGATAAAGTTTGTTTTGTTTTTATGCAATTTTGCAAAAATTTGAACAAAAGGAGGAAAGAACTTTAATCATTTTTCATGTAAAAATAAACTTAAAGAAGAGTAAAACGTTTTTGTGGATGGATACTAGAAAATAACAAAAAAAAAAAAAAAATACACAATCCTTGATCTGACAAAAAGATTCTAAAAGACTGAATTAAAGTTGTTGTATCATGGCATGAAAATGACAGGAAATCCATGAGAAGAATCTGTATGTGATACAGCATAAGAAAACTACCCCTCATCTTGTATTGCCTCAAAGGAGTGCAATGTAAATGAAAACTTACTATGCCAACTTTATTATGTTGATATCATATATAAAACTGATGATATCATGATCTTATATTGTACTCACTACACTTGCCAACTCAATTAGTGAACATATCCCTTCTCTGTATCCCTTTACAAGTACTAGGGTGGTGTGAAAAGTTCTCAGCCTCGACCATAGATAGCAACACTATCGGCAAGAGATTTTTTTTTTTTCTAAGTTGGTACATCTGTCATAAGCATCCATGTGAAACTGCAAGTCATTTTATCAAGTAGTTTGTTTCATAGAGCTGTCTGAAGCAAGTCTGTATCCCTTGAAATGGATAAAATGGAGTATCATGCGGTTATAAAATTCATTGTAAAAGAAGGTTTAACACCAAAAGAAATTCATTCAAACTTCATAAGTTCATGGGCATTCTTCACCTTCATTTTCGACAATTAAGAAATGGGCTGTCGAGTTTAAAAGTGGTCGTACCAGCCTTGAAGTTGATCCACATGAAGGACGTCCAAAAAGTGTAACACCAGAAATCATTGATCAAGTGCACGATATGGGATTGGATGATCGGCGAGTCAAAGCGCATAAAATTACTGAGACTATAGGCATTTCAAAAGAACATGTAGGATATATTTTGCAAGAAGATTTGCATATGAAAAGCTTTGCACAAGATGGGTGCCGTGCTTGCTCATAGCAGATCAAAAACATACTCGCATGAAAATCTCTAAACAGTGCTTGGACCATTTTAACAAGAATAAAATGGATTTTGTGCATTGATTTATTACTATGGATGAGACTTGGATTCACCATTACACACCAGAAACCAAACAGCAGTCAAAACAGTGGACGAAAGCTGGTTGTTTAGTGCAAAAGCAGACAAAGTCAGTTCCATCAGCAGGAAAGGTCATGGCATTGGTGTTTTGAGATGCTAAAGGCATTTCGCTTATTATCTTGATAAAGGGTAAAACAATAGCCAGGGAATATTATTCTGATCTTCTAACCAGACTAGACGAAAAAATTTGTGAGAAAATACCCAGTTTGCATAAGAAAAAAGATGATTTTGTATGTAATGTATTAGTCCTAAGGAAGATTATGTATGTTGAAAAATAAAAATAATTTTGAAATTATAAATTCGGTTTTTCATTGTTAGGCCCAGAACTTTTCAGACTACCCTCGTATAACATCAGTCAAGTGAAAAAAAAATAATACTAAAATATAGATAAGTGGAATTTTTACCTCTTCACTCTCTGCTCTTTTTTTAATAAAATTAGGATGTGAATGCCTATTGTCAGAAAGATGTGTGGACATATTTTCTGACTGCCAGTGACTTAATCTTAATTTTGCAGTCTCTGATGTGAGTGGAGATTCCTGTAACTCAGGAACAGGTGGAAGACTGGATAAAACTTCACCTCCTTCAGACGCTTCTGTAATCTATGTACAAAAACAAAAAAAGGAAGTTTATGACATTACCAAGTAATGCTTTATACATATACAATGTATTTTAGATAAGTAAGCTGAAATTCAGCAGGAGATGGAATATTACCAATGGGGCGAAAAGAAAAAAAATATTCCGTAATGTGATCAATCCTTTACTCCAACTGAAACATTAACCCAAGCAATTAAGTTCTAATACTGGAATAATTTAAATATAGGCAAACTTGTACTTTTATTACAAACAGCACATATTAGATTTATTAGTAATTTAGAGGGCTATAAATTTATACAATCTCCAGTTGAATCTAAATACTAGTCATCAGTTCTCATTCAACGTATACTAATAAATGATGAAACAAGAAAGTTTTTTTTTTTTTGATAAATCAAAAAATGTTACAATGACTAGCAACTGCTTTATGTTATTACTAAGCAATTTAAATGCCACCTTATCATTATTTGATAAACTGAAAGCACAACAATGGGGAAAAACTAATATTCCATTTCAATGCAAATTCAACTTATTAACAGTTAAGACATTCGACATTAATATTGCAGTATTACAGAAATCATAACTCAATTTAAACACAGATTTCGTTCCTCATTTTCCATTTATTTAAAGCACACTGAACCTGTTTACTTGTATTATTTGTAATGACAAATCAATCCATGAAATACAGAATTTACAAAGCAGACTACAAGAAAAGAACCAGTAATCTTAATATAATGGAAATTTAGTTTGTCTTTCACAATTTATGTGTCTGGCAATAACAGGGCAGTCAGTCTAATCAATGAATGGAAGATGATGAGGTGCTAACTTGTTTTCTTAAACATATCTAAAGTGAAAAGCTAACTCATAAAGAACATGCCAGAGGAATCTATCTTAGGTCACTAGGCGGCAAAGAAAGAGCTGTGTTCATTGAATGAGATCACTGTGAAAATATAATTTTAAATTTTAAAATTGTGTGTGGCAGTAGTGATAATTAGTTATTTAAATATTGTCATATTTAGGCAGTGTTTGGTATAAAGTTATGCATTTATTAAATTTCTTTGCATTTCTTGTGTGCAACTTTGAGCATGAGTAAAATGGCAGTTAAACGGTGAGAAAGATAAATACAAGTGGCATGGATTTTTTTGAAAATGGCAAGATGCCATATATGCTTGGGGGAGAGATTGAAGATATTTATGTGTGAGAAGATAGGAGAGATGAGTTTGGATGTGCAAGAAGTGTAGCATATTTATGGATTGTGAGATATCATTGAATGTGAGCAGTAGTGGGCAAAACATCATGAATGTAGCTACTGCAGTTGACAGTACAGCTGAGTGCTCAAATGATAATGGTAAGTTAGCAATGATGACTATGACTAAACATAAACACGTAACCACAGTAATAAGATTTTTTTTTATTAAGTAAATATTTCATCCTATGTATCATAGGACATCTTCAGTACAGTTAATTCAAACAATACTAGGAATCATATTCAGTTAGGGCACATGATTACAGTGGAATCCCTCTATGCGTGCAGTAGTATGTTATAGAATAAAATTAAAATATATCTGAAAAAAAAAAAGAGGTTACATTAAAATGAGATAACATACATAAAATTATTTTACACAGTTTAGGATGACAATTTCCCAGACTTTAGGAATAGTTAGGACGTCATTATGGTTCAAATTGGGTCTGTGCCATAAGACTTCAGAACTTTCTTTATATAAATGTTCATGTTTATATAAAGATCTATGTAGAAGTTTGGTCTTTTTCCAATGGATCCTATGGTTTGGGTTTTAAATTCAGTGTTCTGAAAGGCCAGATTTCAGTGGTTTGATAAGACAGATATGGTCTTGATGTTCCAAAATGTGTTTGCTAATGAACTACCTGTCTGTCCATAGTGGGACAATTTACAGGAACATGGAACCTCGTACATGCCAAGTAGCATCAGAGGTGAGAGTTTGTCTTTAGGAGAAGGTAACCAATTGTGGATCTGTTGATTGGTTTGTAGGTAGAAGCCAATTTATATTTCCTCATAATTTTTGAAAGATGTTCGGAAATGCCTTTGACATAAGGTATGGGAATCCTACGAGCTTGTTCTTGTCTAGGTTGATGCGTGGGAAGTGACTGATGATTTTTTGAGTTTATTCATTTTGTATGGCTGTATTTTTGATTGTTTCCAATTCTTGGTTTAAAGGTTCTTTGGAGGAGCAGAGTCTCTGTGCTCTGGTTACTAATGATTTAATGATGCCAAATTTTTGAGATAGATGATGAGCCGAAAAATTGTGAATGTAGTGACCTGAAAATGTCAGCTTGCGATAGACAGAAGTAGAGATAGAGCCATCTTCTTTTCTTTGGATGTGTACATTCCAGGAAGGAGATACCCTGCGAGATTCTGTGGAGATCTAGAAACAAGTGTAGTTAGAAACTACTAGAAACTTATTAACTCAAAAATTTCCATCCGATATTGTTGGATTATTCAAATTTGTTATTACTTCAGGATACTTCACTTGGAAAGAGAAAATTTACAAGTAAGAGGAGGGAAGAGCAATGGGGTCTCCCCTTTTGGCCAACTGTATGTGATTCCTAGTATTGTTTGAATTAGCTGTACTAAAGATGTCCTGTGATACTTAGGACAAAATATTTACTTATTAAAAAATCTTATTACTGTGGTTACATGTCTAAGTTTAGTCATGAATGCTCCACAGGTGTCATTATACAACAAAGTTAGCAATGTTGATTGGAAAGACAGCATGTGTAGATGGTGGCGAGTTGACAGATGTACAAGGTAGTGAAAATCTTTTACTCCATTTTTCCTCACATTCCCATGCAAATCTAATTCTCCTCTGTTCATTCTTCGTATGTTTAATTGAAAAGATGAAAGTGGAACTGGTCAAGATGAGACAAGAGATTAAACATACGAAGAATGAACAGAGGAGAATTACAGATTTGCATGGGAACATGAGGAAAAATGGAGAGAAAGATTTGAAAGAAATATCGAATGATTTGAGGATGGCAACGTACATGGATTCCATGATAAGAGGTGTGGTGAGTGAAAAGGTGCACAAGATCTGTGTTCCCTGGAGGTAGAATGAGCAGGATGATTGAAGCATTGATAAGAGGAGTACGCAAGCAAAAGAGTTGGTAGTGGTAGTTGGCACAAGAAGAATGTAAGGAGGAATATCATGAGGTTGTTAAAGAGAGTGAAAGAGAACAATGTGGTAGGTGAGGTAATCAGCATGTTGTCCTGGTATGACAATGATCAGTTGAGAAGGCAAGCAAATATTATGAATGGTATACTAACAGTTGTGTGAGGAGAAAGAAGTTTGTGAATGTGTGGGATGAATCTGAGGGACAGATAGCACTGTATAAAGGAGAAGGACTACATTTGAATGGATCTAATGTGAATCAGTTGGAGAAACCGTTGCTGTAATAGAATATGACGGAAGCGAATGCAAGACCTGAAAAGTAAGAGATGTTGTGGAATAGCAGAAGAGTAAGGTAGGCGAATTTGTGATTGGAGGATGTGAGTGGCATAAGCGAAGAGAATGAGAGAGAAGGAACACAGTGTGGACACTGCATGAGAAGTGCAGATGATGGTTTCAGGAGTAAATGTGTGAGTGCAAGAAAGAAAGAATGGTTAAGGATGTCGAGAGTGACATTTAGGTCTGGGGTGGGGTGTAATATCAGTGGTGATAGACAGGAATGGACTGGGGGGGGGGGGAGTATGGACAAATCATATCCAAAAAGTGGGGTCAGTAGTTAGGACTTCTTATAGAAACAGAAATGAGCTAGTGTGTATGTTTACAAGTGCCAGAAGTATTCGAAACAAGAGGAATGAAATTGTAGCATGGATATAGTTGGTATAAGTGAGAGGTTGAACAAGGATGATATTCTGACAGGAATAGAGATTAAGGGATATGTAGTCTTTCATAAAGATAAAGCAAAAAAGGGAGTGTTATTGATGATGGCAGAGGACTTGTGCCTATCCAGGGTGGAGATGCAAAGAGCAATACTGATAGTGGTTTTGAAGCAGTATGATATGACGTGGACAGAATGAAATGTTTAGGTAGGGCGTTGCTATAGGCCTGGTAATGTGGAAGGCAGTGAGAAGGAAATGTTTAGACAAATTGGTCTGGCTAATAAGAAAAGAGTAATCATTGCAGGTAATTTCAATTATGGTAATATAGACTGGAATGAAGAAAGACACTATCAGGAACCAAAGGGAATGAATTTGAGTTTTTGGGGCCAACTACCTTAAGAAGTATGTAACAGAGACCACACGTAGATGTGTAGTCTCCATTAAACAAAATAAATCATCAAATTCCTGATATGTACCCTCAAGGGGTGTACAAGAAATTATGATAGTACTACATGAAAAACTGACATCATTAACTTCCCATCTAAAATTTTCCTCCAAATCAAACTGTTACCTGTCAAGACTCCAACATTATCAGATCTTATATTTCTATCTTCTAAGGCATTTTTTACTATATCAATCCACCTATATCTTGGTCTTCTTCTGGGTCTTTTTCCTGCCGACCTGGCAGGGAACACTTGTTTTGCTAATCTTTCATTTCCCATTCTGGTTAAGTGATGATACCACCTGAGATTAGCTTTGCTAACACATTCTTGGATGCTAACAATGTTCTTTCCTAATATCCTCGTTTATAATATGATATTGCCATTGATGCCATCTGTTAACGCCTCTAATCTTTCTCAGGACTCTCATATCTGTGGTCTCTAGTCTCTGGTCAAGTGTTTTATTTCTAACCTAGCTCTCAGATCCATAAATTAAAATTGGTTTGAACACTGTTTTGTATACAGCTAATTTCGTGTTTTGACTAATTTCTCTCTTATTCCATATAAATTTATTCAGTTGACTTCCTACCATACCAGCATTATTGATTCTGTTGTGTATTTCCATATTTAATTTACCATCTTCACTAAAGTAGTTATTACTGACCTTCATATGAAATCTATTACAACAGTTATTCAATTTAGTCAAGGAATCTTGCAGACTTGTACTGGATTTATTTAGAAGTATAACATCATCCACATAAAGTAAAGAGCTGAAATTAATTTTTCACAGTACTCTCAACACCTGTGCTCTAGTCTTTGATAAAATTTTATTGCTAACCCAGTTCAGATCCATAAGCTAAAAATCGGTTTTTTGAACACTGTCCAGTGTTCAAACCAGCTAGATTAGTGTTTAATTTCCTTCTTATTCCATACAAATTATTCAGCTGACTCCCCCTGCATACTAGCTTTGCTTATTCTTTTGTATATTTCCATATTTAATTTGCCATTTTTAGTAATAATTTCACCTAAATAGCTAAAATAATTTACTCATTCTATAGTAGCCCCCATTTAAGATGCAAATGTTTTCAATGCTCCTCCTAATTTTCACAGTATCTTTTTATTACTGATTTTCGTATCAAATTTGTTACAACATTATTCAATTGATGAAGGGAATCTTGGACTTCTACTGGATTTATTTAAGGGTATAACATCAATCTGCATAAAGTAAAGGGCTGAGATTAACATCTCCAATTTTGATATCAGGTCTAATGTCACTTTCCTTTATAATGTGATCTATATAGATGAATTAACAGTGGAGATAATGTGCACCCTTGGTTTGATGTTAAATCAGGTGCACGACATATTTTTCCTTCAATTCTAACTGTTGACTTACAACTCAAATATAGATTATGTATTGCTCGATATAATGTCCCATTTACTCCATATAATTGGATTTTGAATAGCTTTTTTCTTGGCACTTTGTCATATGCTTCAAACTTACATAGATCCTTGTTATATTTCCATAATTTCTTAAACTGTGTGTCTTAAAGTGAAAATCTGATCTTGACAACATCAAATTTGGCTTGAACCCAGCTTGATCTTTGCCAGGGTTTCCTTCCAAAAATTTTCTTGGCCTCATATATGTTAACATAAATCTTATCTGTAATACTCAGTAGGGAGATTCTACTAATTCTCACTTTCAGTTTTATTTAACTTTTTGAAGATAAATACTATTAAAGCTCAGTTGCACTCATCCAGAATCTGACCAGATCTGAAAAGAAGACTGATAATGGAGTGATGAAAAAGATCAAATAAGAACTATAACAAATAACTGACTAACAGAATAAAATACTGATGCAAAGTTAATAATCTGGATACATGGATTCTGTAGGAATGAAGAAGTGGTGGGGAAGATCCAGAAGCAAGTGACCAAGATTATGGTAGGTCAATGGAATGTTTCCTATGAAAACAGAAATCTATTTCAGATTGAAGACCTTTGGCTTCAAAAACTAGCCGATAGGTGAATAAGATGGGATGCATAAAATCATACAAGTTATTAAAGGGATTTTATAGGATTGACACTTGGAACTTCTTTTAGTACATGGTATGGAGTAAACCCTAGAAACTGTTTAAGAGTATGGTGGGGAAGTGTGTTATGACCAATTTTTTTTTTTGCTTGAAGGGTAATGAATGGGTTGCCAGATGTAGCTGTGAAGGATTCATCAGTTAAGTAGAGGTATGATATATATATTGTGTGAACAATATTAAAGCAGGTCTCCCACAATCAGTCTGATCCCATGGAGATGCCCAAGAAATAATTTGTAATGGATTAGTCTGCTATCCTATTATGCAAAAATGATATATCCATCATTCATTCTGGCAATGATGCTGACAATGTTAACATCATTGCTAGCCTAGTTGATTAGCATATTCACTCCACAACTAACAGGCTGTACACTCAAATCCTGCCGTGAGCATGGATGTTTGTGAATGTCTTTAGGTGAGAGATTTCATTGCCTCATGTGAGACCACTGCCCTGCTAATCAACTAGGCTAGCAATGATGTGATGTAATGATGAAAAATGTTCTGTGTTTAGTCTCCAAAGCATGGTTTTCAGATTATGTAAAAAATAAAAAAAATATTTAAAAAAAAAATCCCTAACTCATCTACATACTAGTGTACTATAGATTTACAGCCAATTATAAGTGGAAGTCATTAAAAATTTAATTTTACAGAGATTATAAGGGAAAAAATAGCGTAATGACTACAAATAATTTTATAGATTTCAACTGACAATGACAGAAGCAATAATTTATCCATGCTAGATACGTCTAAATTGCTACTCACCTCTCGTGCAATTAACAGATGAACTTCACTTTCTGGAACACGCAGCAACTGACGAGCTTCTTCCAAACCAACACCTTGTAACCGATGACCATTAACCATTAATAATTCATCATTTTTCTTTAATTTTCCACTTCTGAAATTTTAATGCAAAATGTCAATTTACTTAAAAATATGCTTATGAAAACAGCAAAATTTCACCTTTCGGTTTCATATTGATAATAAATTTATACAAACAGAAAAATTCATACAAATTTGTCTACAATTATTATCTGACTTTTATAACAAAAAAAAAAAAAAAAAAAAAAAAAAAAAAAAAAAAAAAAAATACTGAATTACAGTCCAAAATGGATTATGTATGTAAAATATTTTGTTAAGAAAGTTATTGTGACTTAATGATGGAACAACAGCACAAACTAAATGGCAGAAAGATTAACAATATAGATATAGTATCAAAAAGGCACAGTCCAGTATCTGATTGAATAGATAGCATCTGTTCTCCAATCAAAAACTGTAGGTTCAAATTCCACTATGGTGGTGATGTAATGGGCATTTATAAAATGGTTTAGGCTGCAGATGATTTCTTCTGCTCCATGTGAGACCACCATCCTGCTTACTAAGGAGGGTGGGAAAGGACTTGAAAAGTACTGATGATCATAAATGTAAAATTGTCTTAACTTTTCATGGATGAAATTCACATAAAAACAGTTAAACTTTGGAGCATTATTAATATTTCCTAACGGGAGATAGGCATTGTTCATATTTACATGATGCTGTAATGCTTAAACTTTATAGCCTTCTCATAAGAAATTCTATTATATGTATGATTTTCCTCCCTTCAGTGAACTTGTGTGTATACAGAAGTGATAACAATAACATGCTCAGCAAGCCTAGAGCATTCTAGATCATGATATTTGATATATCTTGTGTTCAAACAAGCTGCAGTCCTTCTCTAAGTGACCAACTTAAGATGAACCACAGGTGTAAGGGTTGTGATAAATATGAATGCTAATAGAATTAGCTCATTATCCACTGAATTAAAATAAAACCTGCTCGCCAGAATGGAATGCAATTGAGAGTCAAGAGCTCTACATATCCTACAATGCTTAGAGAAGTTACCTCTGCAAGCATTCCCTAGCCAGCTGAGGTGAGATAACTTGTATTGCCAAGTCCCTTACATGTATGGGTTATCTTACTTTTTTGGTTAATCAGTAGACAGCTGTTCATTGTGAAGAACGCAAGACATACATCCTGTCATATCCACACAGTAAGTTATACTAGACAACAAAAAATATTCTTGTTTTAATTCTTTACACAAGCTCAAGCAAACAAAAGTTAAACATGTATCTTCTCACACACAGTGTTATTCTCTAGAAAATCAAGTGTCTTGCATAAGAATTTCTTAGAAGAAGACTGAAGTTTAGGCATTCCTACATAATCCAAATCTGAAATGAATGAAAATATTACTTAACATACCTCATCAGTTAATTTTATTTTGTGTGTGTTTTTAACCTTGGTAGAACTTAATTATCATTAAACCACATTGCACTACAACTTTTGCTACCATATCTATATATATTACAAGTTGTAGCAGTATATGCACATGGCACAACACTTGTACTATTGAGCCATCATTTAAATCATACTGAAGATTAAGATTCTCCTGTTGAGCCATATTTCTAAGAATAAAATGTTTTACATAAAGCATTCATTTTATATTAACACTAGGGGAGGTCTGTTCCCCTGACGCCTGCGGTGCCCAACCCCCACCCAAGTTCTGGCCGGTTCTCCTTGAATTCTGATGACTCAAAAGGGATCCCCCCCCCTGGTGCCTACAGTGCCAAATCCTCTGAGTTCTGGAGAGGCAGACCGGTTCTCCTTGAATTCTGATGACTTGACACTCAGGGTAGCCCCTGAGTTTCAAAACGTTTCAAATAACTTGACAAAAAAACGTTAAAAAAAAGCTTATCATTTTATATTATAGGGTAGATGTCAACTTATACCAATAAAAAAATGATATACAAATAAATATGAATATCAAAAAAAATAGCACAAATATTTTTGTTTAGGAAGGTTAGTAATGACTAATGCACCTTGGAGCACCAAGCTCAAGAACTAAACATGACATTTAATACACTATGGAAAGGAGATGGTACATACCTTGGACTGATTGGGTGGTTCATGGTATGGTTTAGGAATTTCTTAAAATGAAAGAGAGAGAGAAAAAACCAGACAAAAGACAGAAGAGATGGGGGGGGGGGGAGAAGAAACTGTATGGCAAGAAAGAGACCACTCATTTGTTTTATTTCATTAGCTTTACAAATTGAAAGAATGCAGTTCTTACTAACTCTTCAATTCCATCTTAGCTACTTAACATATGCCCCCCTCCTCTTCCCTTCAATAGTAGTACATTTGAAAAACTCCTTTATAATTAATGTATAACTTACCTGTTAGTCTCTCCTTTCATCAACCAACACTATGAACCACTCAATCCAAAGCAAAATATTGCCAGCTTTCTTTCCTCCATTTAACAGTGGCTTAATTTAATTACTGGATTTGGTGTTCTGAAGCATTAGCTACTAATCTTTAAATAACAATTACTCAACATAATTTACAATTTTATATAATCTATGTATATAAATACTATTTATGCAAATAAATATACCATTCATGCATATCTGAACAAACTACATAAGGATACATGAATATAAAAAGCAGAGGTATTATCACCAAAGAGCTCTGCAAATCAAAAAATAAAGCTTTCAAAATGCATTATCCCATCATGAATCTTCCTTTTCTACAGCTACTATATAAGTGCTTACATGTTCTGGTTGCTCTATTACTTGAAGAACTGAAGCATTTCTCTATTTACCTCCCTGTAACTGACCTCCTAAGAACACTAGAGATTAGAAATATGACAAATAACCTTTAAACTGAACTTTCAGCCTTGTTTTGATTCTTCTTATTTCAATTATAGTGTGGCTACAGGGACAAATTTTCTGTAAGTGTACTAAGACAATGTTTACTTTATTTCCTCTTACCTACCTAATATACAAGTCACTTGACCTTTGTTTAGTTTTACAGAAGATATCAACAAATCAAGAATGCTGAATACACAAAGATAGCAACCACAAATCTTGTTTATACTGTGATAAAAGCATTCTGTGAAAGAGGATATAGCTAATGGATACTGACATAATAATGTTAAAGTTATTAATGGAAATTTTATGGATAGCTTCAGTAAGAAAAAATATAAACTACTGAAAGCAGCAGTTACAGTTTCAACATTACTCTTCATATTTAACCCTTCCATACCCAATTCCCTTTAAACTATTATATCTTAAGGGTCACTACCAAGAAATATTTCCTAACACCTGCAAGGAGTAGAACTCATCAAAAGCACTCCACTTCATAATGTCCAAGATTCTAATGCACCTTTAATCCTTAAGTGCCAAATCTGTACAAAAAATAGTCAACTATAGCAAAGATAAATTTTAAAACTTATTGCACTATCATTTACAATTTTTACAGCATATGCAATTTACAGAGGATATCTCAAAATATTCCTAATATGAAGTTAATACATTTCAAGATATAAGTGCCCACAGAAAAATCCCACTGAAGTGACAAAGGTTATTTTAGTTGAAATATGAAAGGACAAAGTAACACGACTAAACAATCGTTCAGAACTGAGCATAATTAACACATTCACAGTGAAAATTTATTGCATATCATCTGACTTATGGAGAAGAATTGATTTGTGCTCCTTTCAACACAATTTCAGATATAGTTTTGACTTCTTTAAGATAAAGATTTTTCTACTTTTTAAAATTAAATTTTACTTTAATCAAACTTTTTAAATGTGAAATTCCAGAATTTTTCTTCAAAGCTATGATTAAGACCCACTTACATTAAAAAATAAATAAATGTCAACACACCATCCTTTTTCAACATAAGGTATTCTAATACTATGAGTGAACTAAGTGTTACAGAATTTCTTGTGTCAGATATCCTTAAATATATAGTGTATATCATTTAGACTGCATGCAGAATAGGCATGAAGATACAATTTTCCAAATTTGGTTTATATTCAAGGTATATGACTTTAGAATATGTGACATTCTAGAAAATAAGACATTTATTAATAGATTATACCAGGTAAGAAGTTTTCTATTAGACAGCAATCTGTTTTATGACAATTCTATCCACTAAAGATTGAAAATATAATAATACATATGTATTATGAAGGAATACACAGGTTAGATAATTCAGGAGTACTGCTATAGAGAGCAAACACTGATATCTTTTCATGGCACTTCAGGACTCCAATAAGAGGTACTCTACACACCTACTTAAATACTTGTACTTGCATCATCCATCACAGATTTGAAAATCATTCTGAAGTAAACCACTTCAGTTTTATGTTTGCATCATGTCAACTTTTATTTTGCATGATAAGTACTTACTACATCAGTGTTTCATGCAACATCAAAGCATATTTGCTTGTATTAAAAATTTTCTGTACGACATAAATAGATGTACTTATCAGTCTAGAAGTTAAACCAAATTCTTTAACTTAACACCTGGTGACACTGTTTGAATGAGAATATTTAAACCAGGATCACAAATCTCAAAAATCTTTAATCTATAATGTTTTATAAAAGGAAAAAATTAGATTAGACATAGGCAAACATGATTTAAGAAAATTACACACACATTTCTGAACACAGCAGATATCATATATTAAAAGAATAGAAATTTTAGACATGTTGATAAAGATTCACTGAATAAACAGGATAATATATATTATTATTATTATTCAGGGCCTACATGGAGTAACAGATTCATTGTGGGAGGCCTATCATAGACAACACAAAGAATCATACCACTCAAACTCTTTCATTGTTCATGCTCACCAACCTATCAGGTAATGCATTCCATGGTTTCCATTACCCTCCATGCAAACAAGCCACTACTCATTCTCATACCAGTTCCATTTATAATTTCCAGGAATGGTTCCTTGTTCTACCATACAAAAGAACTCCCTATTGACAATCATGTAACTACTCATCAACAGTTTAAATATCTCAGTAATATCACCTCTCCTACCACACTCTGCAGTCCACATGTCTTCAGTCTATCCTCATAGCTAACATTGTGCAGTCTTGATATTGTTTTGTTATCTATCTCTGCACCTTCTCCAAGGTGCATTTATCCCCTTCAAATAACAGTGATCAAATCTGCGCACAATAATCCAGATGTGTCTGCTCACCACCCAATCGGGTAATGCATCCCAAGACTTCTCTAAATTTCATTCTATCAATCATCATCACAAGTCCCTTGCTTCCTCTAGTAGTATGGAACCTCTCATTGATGGATCTCAAACTTAAAAGACATTACATTAAACTGATACCCCATTCATTTGCTCATCTGCCTAACTTATTCAAGCCCTCCTTGAATAAGTCATCAGCAGTATTACTAATAATCCTTCTTCAGAAAGCCAATCTCCACCCATCCGTTTCACTAATCTGATATCTAAACCCATATACTATAATATCAGCTCATTATGTGGCACCCAGTCAAATGCCTTCATAAAATCCAAAAAGCAGTATAAGACTTTTCACTCATCAACTGCTCTTGTTACTTTGTTATAAAAGGCAATCCAATTACTAAAACAAGATTGCCCCTTAAGAAATCCACACTGATCCTAACAGATAACATTACCCTCATCTGTCCAATGCTATATATGATCTCTCCCTAAATTTCTCCAAAATCTTAACTGCAGAAGAAATACAAGTTGATCTATAGTTTGACACTTCCATTCAACCACCATTCTTATGCAATAGCACTATATTACCCTCCTTCCACTTGGGCATCTTTCCCATAGCCAGACTCTCAATGAAAACCCAAGTCAACAGAGCTATCAGTTCCTTAACACATTCTCTTAAAACACAGCAAAATCCAATCCAGAGTACTTAGTATTTGAACCAACTTCTGTAACCCCAAACCCCTCAATCTATCGTCATAAGGAGCAGTCCACTTGGTCACTCGCCTCTAAATCCTTTCCACCACTGCCTCATTCCCAAGAAACTCAGGTGACCAGACTTGAGCACAGTAATCCAGATGTAGCCATATAAATTATAATCAATAACCAATAATCACGTGAGCTACCTTGGCAATATGTCCTCTGAACTTCAATTTCCTATACATCAGCATCCCCAAATTACTAGCTTCATAAATATTCTAAAGTACAGTTCCATCAATGTAGTATACAGCTTGTAATCTTTTCATCATGAAATGCATGACTTTACATTATTCCACATTAAACTGGCACTCTCCGTCTGGAATTTTTTTTGTTGAAAAATTCGTGACTAGAAATTTCGCAAGTAACCTAAATTTTGTCAATGGAACATTAACTTCTACAACTATGCTAGGTAGCAAGCATTTAATCAAAAATATTAAAAAGTAATTATTTAAAAAAAATATTAATATATAGAAATACTAATATATCAAAATTTTCATTGCTATTTAAAACTAAGAAATGTATGTTACATGTAAGATAACATACATAAGGATATATAGAAAAATAAATTCAAATTTATAGTCATCTCACATTTGAAGTGAAACATTCATTACACTAAACAAAATTTAATAATCACTTTATTAACTGATTAAACAACTTATTTTATTTTTTACTATCTAAAGGATCTGGAATTTATCATCTTAACTAAAATCATGGAAAATGAATTGCCCCCATAACTCAGTAATTCTGAGCTATATTTCAATGTGCAATACATGTTAATCTGGAATTAAAGCTTGTTCCTAACAAAATAGTTCTAAGAACAAAACATTAAACAGAATGAAACTCATTTCTTGGAAAATATAAATCAAGCATATCCAGAGGAAAACTATATAATTAAACTTATTGGAAAATAACCCTTTTCCTTTATAGAAGGTGAAAGAAAGAGCAACTTAATTTTGGAATTGCAGCCAGATAATATCTAACTTAAACTGGCATTGTCAGCAAGCTATCTTCCTCCCCTCACCCCTTTCAAAGATTGAATATCCTTGAGCTATGAACATCAAACAGGATGTCATGAAGGTTTGGTTATTACAATGAAATGACTCATCCTACAATTACAAACATTTTTAAGGCAAGAACAAAACACTAATACTAGTTTGTACAGACTGCAATATTTCTGTTGAAGTACATACATCCTAATAAACTAAGTGAAGTGGCATTAAAGCATTTTAAATTTTCACTGAAAACAGATGTTCAAGTACACTTCTTGGTATCTTCAACTGGACTGAATATTATTAATAAGAAGTTACATATTACTGCTAAAAAAACATTTACAAGTTTGGTTAGTTGGTTATATTCATGCACATGCAACTAAAGCCATGTGCTTTATGAAAAGATACATAATTCCTTAAAAGAACCTCCACAGCAATTATTTCCATTATCATAAGAATATAATATAATAATTATATATAGTCAAGAATATAAGAGCCAAAACATTACACTGGAATAACTATTTAATTTAATGACTGGTAACACAATTTTGAATGCATTTTTTTTAAATTTAATTTCTTCTAAAAGTTTCAACTTTGTAATGAAAATGAAGCATCTTTAAACAGACTGCAAAACTATGTAGCACTGCACAGAGAAAGAAAGCAAACTAATTCCACTTCAGCCATGCAAAACAAGCATAAGTTACATTTTTTTTAACACCATACAAAAGAAAGAACAGTGATCCAAAGTTCTTACTAATTTAATAAAATTGGATTGCTAACTGTAGTTGTCACTGAAGGTTTTATTTTATTTTATTATTTTTTTTAAATATACCAGAGTGGCTGGTTGGGGAGAAACAACAGCTACGTCCACAAACTAAGTATATTATACTGTCTGACCACAGATGCGAGATATATATCATCATCATCATCAAATTCCTGCCATGTACCCTCAAGGGGTGTGCAGGATATGACAGTACTACATGAAAAATTTACATCATTACTAACTTCCTATCTACAATTTTCCTCCAAATCAGTCTGTTACTTGTCAAGACTCCAACATTATCAGATCTTATATTTCTATCGTCTAAGGCACTTTGTACCGTATCAATCCACCTATATCTTGGTCTTCCTCTGGGTCGTTTTCCTGCCAACCTGGCAGAGAACACTTGTTTTGCTAATCTTTCCTCTCCCTTCTATTTAAGTGACCATACCACCTGAGATTAGCTCTGCTAACGCATTCCTGGATGCTGACAACAAGTTCTTTCCTAATATCCTCATATTTAATATGATATTGCCATTGATGCCATCTGTTCACGCCTCTTAATCTTTCTCAGGACTCTCATATCTGCGGTCTCTAGTCTTTGGTCAAGTGTTTTACTTCTGACCCAGCTCTCAGATCCATAAGTTAAAACTGGTTTGAACACTGTCTTGTATACAGCTAATTTAGTGTTCCGACTAATTTCTCTCTTATTCCCTATGAATTTATTCAATTGACTTCCCACCATACCAGCTTTGCTGATTCTGTTGTCTATTTCTATATTTACGAGATATATATATATATATATATATATATTTTTTTTTTTTTTTTTTTCTCCTGGTGTATACTCCCCAGAGGTGAACACATGAAAAATGTTACATAGTTAGTTTCCTATCAACAATTGTTATAAATAAATTATTATTTTTGGTGTGTATGATAGTTTTATTTTTGATTCTAACAAAACACTCCTAAATACATCGACCCACCTATATCTAGGTCTTCCTCTGGGTCACTTCCCTACCATTTTTGCTTCAAAACATCATCTTGAATTCTGATATCTTCATTTTTGACAAGACTCTGACACCAATGCCATTTTTTCCTTTTCCTAATTCTTCTTAGAATTATTATACTGGCAGTCTCCAGTCTTATTGGTTAGAAAAAAGATTTTGATTCTAACCAATTTGAATATCGTTTTGTATAAGTAGGATGAGATGGTTAGTCTAATGCTGATTGGAATATTTTGTCCATGCACTGTGTTGTTCTATCTGATTAGCATGTCTGCTGAGATGAAAAATTCAAATTTGCAAAAACAAAAACTGTCGCTTCCATATATGATGACTTACTAATTCAGCTTCAGTTGAAAAAGCCTGCTATAAGTTGTAATTGCTAGAAAATACTGAAAGACAAGAACTGTTTCCAAAAAGAGAAACAACAGGAATTAAAGAAAAGTTAGTTTGGAGAGTGTAAAGATGAATTCTGAAAATATTGTTAAACACGAGTTTCCACTTGTGTTAAACAGATTTTGAAGAGATGAAGATTTATATTTTGTTTAATGTTACTCCCAAAAGTTGTAAAACTACAATATATATTAGTATGGTAGTAAAAGTTACATAGTCTGTACAGGGAAAAAATGTGCACCTTGCTCTAGGGACTGAATGCAACTTGAGAAATCTGAAACTCAAGTGACTTCATAAAGTACCAGAAAAAGTTACTTTTTCAAGTTACTTGAGGCCTCCTCCAACAACTGGATGAACAATATCCAAGTCTGCCTGTTATTTAACCCGTGAATGAACAGCTATATATAGCTATTACTAAGGAAGAAATATACTTATGATTATTGTAACTTTTTATAGTTGGTCTCTTGACACCAAGTATGAGACCGGGGCTAAGTATTTGGCTAGTAGATATGTTGGAGAATTTCTACAAGATATCTACAAGATAAATATAGAAGAGATTACACACAGAGCAGAGTAGCTATCTTTGAAAGTTATGAGTGTGAAGCAAATATTTTTAATAAGGGATAGAAATTCCAATATAGTATATTGCTGGCTGGCTAAAAACTCCCACAAGACATCTTGATTCTATAAAGGTTTGTTCTTAATAGTAAACAACAAATTACATGATAACCACAGTAATTAACTTTAATGAAATGAAAGTACAGATATTTCAAACTGAAAAAGAAATGGTATATCATCAGTGTGTTGAAACAAGCAAATCAAAGAAACAGGAATACAAGGTACATACAGCAGTCTGTGGTTTACCAATTAACTATTGGTGCATACCAGAAATTAATATTAATAAATAATTAAGCACTATTTTTGATGGTTACATAAAATAAGAATCTCCCAAACTTTTGGGAGAGAGACAAATCGCTTTGGCAGATGTAAAAGGGCTTCGCAACTTTCTTTGAATAAGCATTCATATTTAAACCTGCTTCTATGGAGAAGACGAGCTTCATCCCACCGGATACTGTGCTTAGTGTCAATACTATGTTGTGCAAGACCAGACTTTTGAGGTTTCATGTATTCAATATAATATTGATGTTCATTAATTCTTTTTTCACCACAATGGCCTGTCGGCCAAAAGTATGCCAGACTACATTCACACAAGGAATCTGGTAAATGTCAGTAATGATAGAGGTGACAGTTTGTCTTTTGTAGATGGCAACAAATGAGAAATTTTGTTGATAGGAAAATGTGGGAATCAGGTGCTACTTCTTCAAAATTCTGCCAATTGGTCCAGAAAAATAAGGGATTGGAATCCTGTGGTGTTGGAATATAGGAGTCAATTATCTGCTGGATTTGATTAGAGCTGTAACCATTAAATTTTTGATAGTGAGAAGTTCTTGTTGTAAGCTTGAGGGAGAGGAGCACACGTTATGTGCTCTATTAATTCAAGACTTGATATCACCAATTTTTTGAGAGGTGTGATGAGCAGACTTTTGATTAATGTATCTGCCAGTAAATGTAGATTTTTGATAAACACTGGTTGATAAATTACTAGAGGCCGTGTATGTCCAATCTTTTCTTTTTCCATGGTGAATTGAATGCGTGGATGAAGGCTATTGATCCATTGTAGAAAAGTGGCAAGTTCAATTTCAACATAACGAAACCAATGAGAGGGTTGGGTATGAATGGATGAGAACAAGGTATCTTCCAGATGGTTCAAAAATTAGTTTGGCAAAGGTGGAGACAGAGGGCTACTCGTGGCAGTGCCTTCAACTTGTCTATATATCTTGTTTTTCTAGCTGAAATATCCTGATTTTATAACAAATTCAAAAATTCTCACAATAGGAGGGTAATCGTTGAAAGTTTATTTTTCACTTGGTTAGACTATAATAAATTTAGTTTAATCCTTTATCCAAGTGTGAGCAAACAAAGTTTGCACCTGAAAGTATCTTCAGGACTGCCGTAAGGTAGTACAACACCGGGCAACTCGTTGCAAAGGTGGAGCAAGATAACATCTTGCATCATAACAGCTAACATCATAAAAAGGTGGCATACTGTTTGGCAACTCCTACAGGTACCTTGCTAATGCTTCTGCCTGGCTCCCACTGAAGAGACCTCAATAAAGGTCAAAACTAGTCTGGGTAGTGGCCCTTCCCTTAATGCATAACATTATACATATCAGCAAGGAGATGTGTTTTGCATTATGGGAGATACTGAGATAGGAGTGATGTTAGCTTGCTCCACCTTTGCAAAGAGTTGCCCGGTGTTGTACTACCTTACCATAGTCTTGAAGATACTTTCAGGTGCAAACTTTGTTTGTTCACACTTGGATAAAGGATTAAACTAAATTTATTATAGTCTAACCAAGTGAAAAATAAACTTTCAACATCTTTCCTAAATCCAGAGTAATTTAATAAAAAGGTGGCACACTGTTTAGCAACTCCTATAGGTAGAGATAACCTTGCTAATGCTTCTGCCTGGCTCCCACTGAAGAGACCTCAATAAAGGTCGAAACTAGTGTGGGTAGTGGCCCTTCCCTTAATGCATAACATTATACATATTTGCAAGGAGATGCGTTTTGCATGATGGGAGTGATGTTAGCTTGCTCCACCTTTGCAACGAGTTTCCCGGTGTTGTACTACCTTACCCCAGTCCTGAAGATACTTGCAGGCACAAATTTTGTTTGCTCACACTTGGATAAAGGATTAACCTAAATTTATTAAGGAGGGTAATCATATAGTAAATTAATAGTTCCAGATAATGGAATGTTGATAAAGAGGGAAACAATGTCAAAGCCAACTTACAAATCTGACCTCTTGTATATTTGAATATCCTTGATTTTCTCAAGATGATCTGGATTGTCTAGTATGGGCAATTAATAAATTGTGAACAGAAATTTAGCAATTCTATAGATGGGAGAGTCAATACAATTCACGATGATAACCTTCATGAATTTTTGGGAGGCCATATAAAATGAGGAGTTCTTCCAAAATGAGTGGTAACTTGTCCAGAGTATTTTGATCCCAACTAACAACTTCATCAAGCAGCTTTAATTGCTTAATTTGTGTTTTTGTAGGGTTATAACTAACTTCTTGATAGGTGGAGGTATCCTGTAAAAGGCAGTCTATCTTTCTCTCATAGTCTGCCTTATCCATTACCACTACAGCTTTTCCTTTATCTACTTTTAAAGTAATAGTTTATATTTATATATATTTTTTTATAATTTTCATAATTTTTTTTTCTGCTTTCAAGTAATAAATAATGTCACTGATTAGGGATGCCATTTTAATTAATATGCAAGATCTCATTATACAATGAGATCTTACATAATTGTATATTTTAAGTTACACACAGTAGGAGGCATATTTTGAGTTTCTCAAAATATGCCTCCTACTGTGTGTGCCAGCCTGGTTGGCAAGTGGATAGTATACCTGCTCTCCAATCAACAGGTCATGGGTTCAAATCCCACTGCCGGCATGGATGTTTGCGATTGTCTTACCTTGTGTACTGCTATAACCTTTGATATGGCACAGTATGACCTTTGCTGTCTTTGTACCATTAAATCCATAAATCATCATCCCACTGTATGAATCATGCAAAATGACTGGTAGAATAAAACTGCAAAAAACATGGTTTATGTATATATGCACAGTACAGTCATCATTCAGAATCTCATCCATGCCATATGAAAAATTTTGTGAACTGAATCACATTGTCCAAGTATACTTGTAACTTGAAATGAGATTGCACCTTGATCTTCATTGAAAAATGAAGGTCAAGGTGTTTTTTTTTTACATAATCCAAGCCAATTTCAAAATTTCCAAGCAAAGGAAAAATTTAACAACAGAGCCATTAAGACGAATTAACTCAAAAAAACTTCAGCTGGTTGATTCCTACGTATCAAGCCTAGAGGATCTTGGATTATTCATCCCACAACCAAGCAAACCAGCCAAGAGAACACTAAATTTATACACAAAAAAAAGAAATAAAAAAAAAAAAAATATATATATATATATATATATATATATATATATAGGAATAACACTAATTATCTTATCCTATATTATGGTTAAAGAAAACCAAAGCCTCAAAGATGTGTAAGTACTAAGGATTATTAAGCTATAATTTATGTAAATTAAACAAAGATTATGCCTTCAAGAAAATCAAGTCTAAGAATACATCTTATGATGCAAAAAGGGATATGCTTAATGAGAAATACAAACTAATAATGAGTACAATATTCACTTGAAAGTGTTTCCTAATTTATATTAATAAAAAGAAAGTAACAAAATTCTGCAGCCTAATTGATTTTACAAAATATACCTTTTCCTTCATGTTGCAGAAATTGTTGAATTTCTTGTCAGAGGAACTCAATTTCTGCAAGACATGCACGTCACTCACATCTAAGTTTCTGTTTTCAATTTAATTATAAAAAACCTTTTTTGTTTGTAATTATACTGAAACCTCTTTTGATGAAGTCCACTGAATAACTTGGTATTGTTTTTCTTAGATCTACTATCTACATTCTTTATACTTTGTTCCTTTAAATAGGAAAATATACAAACAGAATTAAACTATGTTACTGCAAGTATTCTTGGGGTGGGGGGGGAGAACAAGTTGCTACCAAGGAGAAAAATATTTTGCAAAATTTACCTGCTACTTTTGTTGCAGTTCATTATAGCGTTATAATACAAGGAATTCTCTAATTAGGATAACGAATAGCTGTTTCGGTTTCTTTATGATGATGTCTCCTTTTTGTCTACTAATCCTAGTTTCAGATTGCTTCAAACTTTCAACAACATTTAATTTATGGATGGGGGGGGGATAAAGGACCTACACAAGTAAATAAATTAAGGAGTTTATTTTCTCTGTCAATTATAATACAATTTGTTTTCTGCTTCAGGTTTACAGCATTTCAGCTTCTTTTGCTTTGTGGCAGTACTACTTTATGCATCATCATCACCACTCCTCCCCATTCTGTATGATTTTATAGCAGTTAATTTAAAATAACTCCTAAGAAAGAATGACTTTATAATTTGGTCAGTAGACCACATCCTGTTTAGATGAAAAGACCTGGATTTTGTATTTTGCCAAAAAATACAAGGAATTTAGCTATGCCTTTTCAGCAAAGGTCAAGTAAGTTCCAAATGGAGAGGAATAGTTGTACTGTCTCAGAATGTTCAAAATTTTCTTTCCATAAAACTAGCCTGAGAACACACAGGTTAGAGATAAGATTAGTGCCAAGTAGCCTCTACCCATCTTGGCACCATTCCAACTATAATTACTACACAGAATCATAATCAATCACATAATGTGACCACATCGACTTCCTGAAAGTCGATTTTCCTGTTTTTGCACTGTTTATGAAACTGCAGACAGACTATCTGAAAAGCAGAAACAGTACATCACAAGAAATTCCACATCAAGAGAATATCAAAATTATTATTCTCAACCAGTAGTACGTTAGGAAGACCACCTTTAATCTCTTATAACAGATGTAGAATTTCTCTTAATGCCTAAACATCTAATCCATATTTTCCCCATGGCACTTGTTTGGATAACGATTTTACAGATAGAGAAAAATGCATTTCAAGTCTTTTCCTTCATCATGTAATCATACCTTATTTTAAAAATATTTCTACATAAAAGTTAAATCCCCCGCCCCTGTATTCTATTTTTTTTTTTTTATTCATATTAACAGTCATGAGTTAACTTATTTGGGAAAAAAAAAACTTTTCTGATTCTCAAAATCAAACTGCTTTCTGGTAAACTTTCATTGAAGATTTGCGAAATTATTACTGTGAATTATATAAAATCAAGAAATTGCATAATGCAGTTAGTTTCTAACAATACTCTCTAGTTGGAAAGACTTCAAGTTCCATTTAGGTAAACCTTTATATCAGGATTTTAAATGACGGCGAGTTAGCCATTCTCATATGGAGATGATAGGGTTTCTCCTTCTGGAAACTCTTGCATTTCACCTGCAAAACAAGCAAATCTTCCACAAGAACACATGCAAATCAGAGCCATAATATGCTATGAAGATATGATCAACTATCCTATCAAAGCACTAATTAGGTTTTCAAGGCACCAAAGTCACTTTGCTGTGATGGGCCAATGAGTTTAACATGCACAAGGAGGAAAAATGGGAAATATATAAAATCATGAACCTAACTGAAAAAAAATTAAAAAAAAAAACTACACACACACCTCAAACAGTTCACAGTGACTTAGATCATAAAATAATTGATTTTAATTTCATTGAAAAAATTCTTAAATTAATATAATTACATATACAGGCATACACATATTTTGAGCTAAGCATGAGTTCTAATATCTAACCAACAACAAGAGTGAGAAGATGTGCTAACTAAATTCTACTCTAAGTATCTGCAATCAATACATTTGATCTTCCATCACTACTATAAGATGGAAAATCAAAACTTAAAAAAAAAGTTGGTCAACTCACATAAAAACTACAATGAAATTTTTTCCAAAATTGAAATAATTTTGCAAAAAAGTTAAAGTGAACAACAAACATACGTAATCAATTAAATAATACAGTTTAGTAAAGAAAGATGATAGCAGTAGCAAATAAAAGTATGTAAAAATTAAGTTTGAAGTATAAAGACAGTAATTAATTTACTAGCTCTACTTATTGGAAGTCTGAAATAGTTTGAAAAAGTTCCATGTTTTTTCTGGATTAAATAAAAATTAATTAAAAAAACACAAAAATATAAAATTAATAAAAATTGAAAACTCCCATGATATTAATGCACTATAGGTTTACAACTTTTCATGAACAAGAGTTACAATTTAATCTAATATCAATACATCCTAGTGTAATAAGTAATTATTTTATGTATGTAAAACTTCAGTAATAGAAAGTCATAATTTCTGGTGTTAATGTAGATCACACTAGCCAGAAGAGCTCGGCTACTAATAATAGTATCTAAACTTTGGTAGCCACTATTAAACTAAATAGCAAACAATCCTCATCCTGAAACTCTTCAAAGAGCAAAAGGAGCAGGGGAGAGAAAGAGATAAAGATTGAAATCATATTGATCAAAATTTATTATATTTAAATATAATAATACTAGTTAATTTATATCTTTCTTACAGTTAGCTAATTTACTCAATCAGTTCAAGCAATATGTTAAACTGTACTGCAGACATGTGTAATATAATCAAAATTTTTCTTATTACTGTAGGAAAACTGGTTATACCTACAGTTTTAGGGAATAAATCACTCTCTGTTTTCAATAATCAACAGATAAAGATATAAGTGCCCATTAATTTGTAAGAAAAGATGTGCATAAGCATAATTTGTGTAGTGAGACCTAAATAGTAACAATAATCATACAAATAGTACTAAGCTGCAATATTTTTCTTGTGCAGTGTAATTTGCAGTTAATTTTTAATTGCATTTATCAGTTAATCGATGACAGCTTATTATAACAAATAATGTACAGGAGCAAGGTCTCTCTCTCTCTCTAGAAATAAATTTATTGAATGCTTTCCCCCCCTCCCCCCCAGAATCCACAATACTAGTGGATTTTTCTAAAAATTAGCAGTCTCACTGTACAACGCAACAATTTTATATGCATACTACATTTATAAACTTTATAAAGCATTATTTACTTTATTTTATGAAAGGAGAGGCAGATGATAGTCGCAGTTTTTTACTTAAAAAAAAAAAAATAGTGTACTAATCATATACTATAATATGAACAGAACAAGAGACCAGGAGAATTGCGTTAATACACAGGGTGGACACTAAATTTGTCCCAGATAACTGACCTGGAACAGTATTTTAAAAGGGAAACAATAGTTAATTGTCATTTTATTACTCTTAAATAGACACGAATTCTCACAAGTTTGTCCTTAAATTAAGAAAAAAAAATAAAAATTGAGAACTTATTCAACCCACTGTATTCTTTATATATAGTGGGTTAAATAAGTTCTCAAGCTCACGCAATATAGCTGCATACATACTATACAATTAATAGTATTTGTCAACTACTGCAAATTGTAAAAAATAATAAACTGTGAATTTAAAATAAACTGTAAAAGATAAAAACTTCAAGTTTCTTTAATTTGTCCTTTAACTTTCACAGCAGACATCAAGTTATTTACCATTTATGTCATATCAACTTCTGAGTAATATATAATTATACAGTGCTTAGAAAAAGGCGGAGAAAGAAAAAAAAAAACAGGTTGAAAGTCATAAGACTTCCTTGTGTGTAAATTTGTCACAATTAAAGCGTCACAGTAATGCACATCTGTGACTGCATTTCTTCATAGAAATTATTAAACATAAAGAATTTCGCTAAAGGCGTTAAAGGGGAGACAAAATAATTTCGAAGTTATTAAATTGTGCGAAAATATCACTTAAGATTTCATTGTAAAAAAACAACTGCATACTTTAACATAAATTATGTGCCTTACCTTTCTGCTGGCCCGTCAACTTCAAAATCAACTATAGTATATCCTAAAATATCTTTCTCCATGTCATAGCAGCCTGTTATGTACAACCCGAGTTCTCCATGCTCATCTTTTTCCAGTTTAACCGATATAACATCATGTGCTTCTAACTGAGATGGCAATTTACATATACTATTCGCACTTGAATTATGATTTTCTGGGGTGGTGTGGGTTATGTCTGCTGAGGGAAATACATCACTAGATTCGGACGAAGTTGATAGCTGAGACTGAAGCCATTCTCTTCTCCGTACATCATTCGCAGATGAATTTCTAAATCCAGCTTTTTTTATCCTTAACTGATAATTTAAATCACCACATTGCGAAGGAATGCGATCTTCTGTAAATACTGTGTCATCTTCACTGGCAATTAATGATGACAAAGATTTGGTTTCTAACGATGGTAGTGATGGTGAATCTTCTACTGTATTTGGGAACAATGATGACTGAAAAATACTAGCTCTTTTCGATGAAACGCTGATATCCAAGTTTTCTTCCGATGATACAGACGCGGATTTCTTCCACCTACTTCTAAGTAGCTTACGATCCAAAGTCCATGCTTTAAACTGACCTAAACGAGAAGTTTTGCATTCTTTCTTTGATTCTTCTGAATTTTTAACTTCGCTGGTAGTAACACTTTGTTTTTCTGATTTCAATGAAGATGACCCGTTTTCTTTTTTGGCTACAAAGGTTGATAAAATAGCAGGAGTTTTTAGTCTAAGGCTACGTACATCATATCCTTTGCTTGGCTTTGTATCTGTAGTATCACGTGTTTTGGTACCCACGTGGGAGCCATTTTTCGTAATGGTAGACGCCGGGGAGGTATTAGACGTTAGCCTCTGAAGCAACATTGTAAACTTTTGAAAGTTTTTATCAGAAGTAGGTGCAGATGAATACACATTACGTCCTGATTTAGCATTTTCATCGAACGTTGGCATTTCCGTTTCGATTGCATTAATTATTTCGAAACTATTTTCCTGTTGGGTGAGTTTCCCTTCACTTACAGCACTATCATCATTTCCATTTTTCGTTCCATCGCTTTCGTAGCCAGATTCATCCGAACGATGTTGAATAGAACTTGCAAGACTTTCCGTATCGTCAGCCTTATTCTGACTGCTCTGTTGAGAATGCTCACTATCGCCAGAACTCTGCGACAACACTCCGAGATACACTTCCTCTTCAAACACCGTACCTAACTGAGACTTAGCTTTTGGTAAAACAAAAGTACTGCCCTCTAGCGGACTGTACTGCTCAATTAAGTCTTCGCAACTGGCGGTTCTCAGCGGCAAATATGTACCGTTCGCTGATACAGGAGGTTCGTGGTTTTCGTTTTCCATAACATTATATTCTTTTTGATCTTCTAACAAAGCTGACGTGGACACGCTGCGATACATGGAACAAATAGTAGATTTCGGAGTTGGTGCAGTGTTCGAGGGCTCATTGCATTCATATGTTAATGTGTCCTTGTCTTCTGCACAAATGAATTCAATGTCAGAATTACATGATTCTGTCCTTTTATGCCTGAAAGTTCTCAATGGTTTCGACCAAAAATCAAGGGCAATCTCTGATATTGCTGGCCTTATGGATGACATGTTGATGTTACAGATTGGAGGTCGAGCACTGGGTTCGTTTTTTTGAACTGGAGGAAAACTCGCTGGGGCTACAGCATATTTTTTAGGACCGATGTGTTTTCTACCCAGCCGTGGAAAGGAGAATCCTGTAATGATAAAATGAAAAGAGGTTAAGTGCGGATATCCTCTATAACACAAACATTTTTCGCGTGTCTTGCAATAGAAGCGCCAACTTCAAGATAACAAAAGCGTCCTGTCAGGCAGAACAAATACTAAAGGTGGGAAGCAAATGCCTGCATCCACTGAAACGCATATCCGCTTTGAACTTTACGGCACATTATAACCAGTTCACAGCACGAAAACTTTTAAAATGACAACAATCACCACAACTAAAAGTCAAATCCATTTACCTTCTTCCTGTTCGGAAAAATAAAAAAACTAAAAGATACTCTACTTTTACCATAAGTGCATTTACCCATGAGTTAACTCTTTGCACGCTGATTCATCACCTCTACCGCTTGTTACGGAACTCATCCGCCATGACTCTACTAAATGGAAGTGATTACCAAAGTGTTTTTCAAGTTAATCCAGCCACGAATGGTGTGACTTCAATACCACACCCAATACACAATAAATTACTTAAATTTACCCAATCGTAACCGGAACTGTGAAGTTTAGAAACACAACTTTGC
This sequence comes from Typopeltis vanoorti, assembly GCF_054136105.1. Taxonomy (NCBI): domain Eukaryota; kingdom Metazoa; phylum Arthropoda; class Arachnida; order Uropygi; family Thelyphonidae; genus Typopeltis; species Typopeltis vanoorti. The sequence goes on along the minus strand of NC_143559.1, from coordinate 97,442,585 downwards.
GGAAATAACTGTATTCAGAATAAGAACATTTATTCAAACCTTTCTATTATTACTTTTTTTTTCTGAGAAAAGACTCCGCCTAGGAAGAAACATTGCATGAAAATAGCAACTCCTCTTTGCGTAACAACTGTTAAAGGGCGTGGTTAAATGTTTACAAAACTCAAGATAAAAGTGTAAACTTTTAATTTATAATAAAGCTATTACAACACATATATATATATTATAATGCCGCGAAATTTTGTTAGACCAGAACGAAAGCATTTCAGAAACTTTATTAAATGAAATGTCTGACATACACTTGTCAAAAGAAATGCGTATATACTGTATTACTTAATTTTTCACGATTTTCATCGTCGAGTGTTATCTCAACGCTTTCGACTGTCCCAAATATTTCATGACGCACTCTAGCGGTGTTGAAGTAATTAAAATATGGAAATTGCAGTACAGTATAACAAAAACAGACAAGTGGTAAAAAAAATGTAAGCGTGTAATTGACAAACGTTTGAAAGATTTTAATTTTTTTATGATGTTCGATATTTTTAATGAATTCTAATTTTATTTGAAAATAATGTAACATTGTAACGTTTTAATTCCCATGTACAGGTAACCCTCGGATGTTAGGTTCCGCAGAAATGCCGCGTTATATAAATTGCGTTATGCGAGCCTCAGATTCACATAGAAAAAGTAGGGTTATGTTCCGAAATATTTTTTTTTAATTATATAAACAACAATGACATATCCAACAAAAAAACATTTTTATTTAATTCAGGTAATTCATGTAAGTCAAGAAAACATATAAACTATGAAACAAATACATAGTATAAAAATTACAAATTATACTTAAACTTCACTGCATATAATGCATAAATGTTTTAGGCAAAATAAAATAGTGCATATGCTAATCTTTCATAGCACGAGGATTTGAGGATTGGTTAATAAACATTGGTTTTGTCATGTAATCACCTGATAAATTACAGAGTAATTCTGTCTTTGGAAACTTTGAATCCAGGAGCTGATCTTCCAATTTTCGAAATATAGGTGCGTTTTTGCATTTTTTTCCAATATAACCGGGATTCATCCTCATTGAACACCTGGTCTGCGCTATGAATGTTTATAAACTTTTAGATCTTTTTGTTTAATAAGATTTCCATCCATAGGAATTTTCTTTTGAGGTACAATATTCTATCCAAATCATTAGAGATTTCTCAATTTTTCAATTAGAATATCGCGTACACGAGCAACGCGCTTTGCACTTATCGTTGACCCAGCAATAAACACTTTCTCGGATTTTATGTTCATTTTGTTTGATTGTTCCAATTGTTGATTCATTTAAATTCACAGTCCCTGCAAAAACTCCTGGTTTTTCTCCATTTTTCAACCGATCCAAGATTTTGAATTTTTTTTCTTCGAGAGAAATTAATTTTGTTTTCAATGTTGGTTTTTCCCTTTCGTTGCAGTTTGTGGCCATTACTATAAAAATCATTTTTTACACAAAAAAGCAAGCATTACATATTGTATGTAACTCACAAGAAAATAAAGTGCTCAGCTTGAGATGAACACACTTATGATTTTTAATTCACTTTCCTGGCAGAAACGAGGACAATTTTCAACAATAAACATTTTATACGGTAAACAATTGAGGTATATGCGTGCTAAAGAGTATTTCCCCTAATATAAATTCGCTACTTATAATTACATGCGGGATACAGGCAGACACAAATTTAACGAAGATAAAATTTGATTTTTAAGTCGCGCGGTGAAAAACATATGAAAAGATAAAGGGTCACTACAATTTGTAGACCGTGTTTTTATCGGAACCGTGTTGTATAAGTACCGCGTTCAACAAGGGTTACCTGTATTTTGTTTTGTTAGAATTGCTCACTTGGTTTTCACACAGCCATAATTTTATTATGAAATAATGTTATTGTTATTTTACGTCAGGGGGGGGGGGGTTACTCCCATCTGGTCGATTTACTAGTTCTACCCATCCTGCAAAGTAATTTAAAAGTATGCAAAAAAAAAAAAAAAAAATACTCTTTCTAAAAGTCTAATATGTCATTCACTGCTTTGTTGTTAATTTAGCCATACTGATTGTCGCTTAGGTAAGTGGTGGATCCAGGTGAGGACACACATCTCGATAGGACAAGCGTCTATCTAAAGGAGCCGAAAATAGTATTGAACGTTTCCAGCTAAATTCTAAAAAGAAACCTATCTGGCCCTTTTGTGATGGGTTATTACTAAAAAATTTAATCGAAAATTATATTAAAAACAAATATTTAAAAAAGGAGGGGAAAAAAACTCTAATAGCTAGTTGTTACTCCCCTTAAAATAGTTAATTTGTTACTCTTCTCCTAAAAATCTTGATACGTAACTGCAATCGGGGTTACCAAAATATCCGTAAAAATAAATCTCCATGACATATTTCTCTAATTGTCGCGTGTTTTAATTATAATAAACTTCAACTGATGCTATAATGTATGACATGTATACAACTTTTGTGGGCTGGATTATACACACACACACACACACACACACACACACACACACACACACACACACACACAGGCGTGTAAATAAAAATAACTTCATTTTTGTCCTATATAACAATTTGGGTTTGAAGCAACATGTCTAATCACATAAAACTATACGTTAATACAACAATGTCTGACAACGCACATTTTATAAGCTCTATGAAATGCTGTTTATAAAAAAAAAAGTGGACTGTCTGTAATTACCGGCCTGGTTTCTTCCTGGTTGGCCGAGTGGTTAGCGTATCCGATCTTCAGCCAAAAGGCTGCGGGATCGAATCCCGCCTTGGACTCGGATATTTTTTTTTGTCCTATATAACAATTTGGGTTTGAAGCAACATGTCTAATCACATAAAACTATACGTTAATACAACAATGTCTGACAACGCACATTTTATAAGCTCTATGAAATGCTGTTTATAAAAAAAAAAGTGGACTGTCTGTAATTACCGGCCTGGTTTCTTCCTGGTTGGCCGAGTGGTTAGCGTATCCGATCTTCAGCCAAAAGGCTGCGGGATCGAATCCCGCCTTGGACTCGGATATTTGTGATTGTCTGTGAAAACACTAGTGGTTCATTGTAGATTGTGGATGGTGGAGATAGAGAGTTATAGAGTAGATGCCCTCCCTCGATGAGTATTTGGACTCCCTGGAGGTGTCAAGTAATAATAATAAACCCCCCTTTGTGGTATTATAAACATTTGTATGGTTGGTAACTCTTGCACCACTGTATTAACTGGAATAATTTCTCCAATATTCTAAACTTAGGTGCCTGTGGAGCTCTTAGGAAATGGTGTTGGTTTCTATAGTGCCTATAGAAACCAACACCAGCAGATGGTATAGTTTCTATACCATCTGCTGGTAAAAGAGACTTTTTTTTTACCAGAAAAAACGGAAATTATTTTTTCCCAGGTCTTTTTTCAGTCCATTACAGAGTTAAGCAATTTGGGATATTTCTTCCTGAAATTCGAACTGTTAACCTCACAACCTCAAGAAAATCGACTGTGGTTCACTATTTCTGACAATAATATATAGCAATGAGGGTTAGGAAACGGCAGTACCCATCTGTCATAATCTCCTCGGATTCTTATGGAATCATTCCATTGCGCTACTATCTTGTGTTCTTAACCTTGGTATTATTATCTTAAGCTGTGAGTTCGACATTCCATTTATTTGAGATGTTAAGTTAAACACCAGAATTCTTTGGAGAAAAAAAATCTTACTTTTTTGCCAAATATCGATTTACCCAGGAATCTGCTGCAAGATCAAACGGAAAAAAAAAAAAAAACTAGAATAATTCCTTTAGTCAGCAATTAGAGTTGAAATTGTGTTTTTCTTGGTCTCAAGATGGTATACACAGTATGCAGTGTATACCATCTGCTGTGCAATAACGACAGTATTACAATCTACTTGTACTAAGATAATGAAGTAAATTAGGTTGCATACCATCTGTGCTTCTCATTATAGGGTATACCCTCTGTGTTTTTTAATAAACTTTCATTCTGTGCTTCTTGAATATTCAAAGTATTCGTGAACTTTTTTTTTATAATCAGAGAACGTTCTTCTTTAACAGACTGTCGTAATATTTTTTTAAAAAAAGGTTTAATTCATTAGATTAAAAAATCATTAGATTTTTTTTTTTTATCTATACACAGGTATATATTAGTGGCTTAAGCAGAGAAAGGTCCATTGCAGTTCTGGACCTCTCTTTAAGAACAGTACTCTATAGTGTAATATAAATAGTAGTTTAACCCCGATTTTTCTGAAGACCTATAATATATATTCACGCTGTTCAGATGAGTAAACTGACTATTGGTTGTTAGATCAAATGGTTTATCGACTTTCCATAAAGGTAGGAAGCTGCGTTTTCCAATGTCTTACGGTGTTCAGTTCAACATACAGAGTAAAACAAATAAATAAAATAATAATATTTCTTTGAAAGCACGAAGCTTGTTTAAATTTCTTAAAAATATTTGATACATTGAACATAATCCAAGATAACTTTTGCCATTGTGTAGGCAATTCTAACAAATGAACATCAGTCCATTCTCCTGGCTTTTGTAGTCTTCGAAAAATTTAGTTCGAAACCGGGGAGGGGCATCCGTTTTAGGAGTATGTGCATAAAAATACATCTGTAGAGTCCGCGTTCCTTGTGGAAAAGAAATAACAAGATATTTATATTGGCTAAACCAAACTGAAGAGATTCGAGTTTAAAAACATTGCACTGATTAATCTGACTCTCACTATTCCTAGTTATGAACATCCTATTTGCCAGATAATACTAACCTTAGTCCCACGTCAAATTTCAAGCTTCAGAGTGTCGTCATAGTATAATGCATTCACTTACAATGAACCTCAGTTATACCGTATCGCCTGAGGGTATTCCCGTTACAAGCGGTCCTTTATGTTCGAGGGAGGATGAAATTACATTTTAAAATCAGATAAAAAAGTTCAGTTTTATTAAATATGATATAAATAGCATACAAAACAGAAACAGAGAGTAACAGAATGAGCAAAAAGTAACCCAGAAGAAAAAGAAAAAAAAATCGGTTGTGTGCTTTTTTGCCACTGAACTCAAGCACATTCAGTAGAATACGAATCGGTGAAAGTTTGATACCATTTCTTCTCCCCCCCTTTTCCCCCACACATATCACAGAACATACAATAATCATTATCAGAACTAAAACCCAGTAAAATGAGAGTGATAAAGGCACGCTTGGGTCATTTTACTGTTCTAATATTTTTGCACAGAGATATATTGATACAATACATCCTTCTTAAGAGAAGGAAGAGTATAATTCCTTCGTATACCCTATGTGTATCACTAATATAAAACGTATGCATAGGATGAAAATGAGTGCGTATTTTAAGTACAGAAATTCTTATTTGTTTCATTCTGATTTCAAGATTTGCATCGATATATCATTGTCTGGTTCTTTCATTCTTCCACCGTCTAAATATCTGTATTTTCGATATTATTTCTGGAAAATTTTCCATGTTCTCTTCTAAATTAATATTAATTTTTATGGATATTTTGCCTATTTTGTCTATTTTTCGGAGCTCGTAGGAAAAAGTTACTTTTATCTTTCACCTTCTTCCTAAAGAATTCACAGTCCACCCTTGAAACCCGGATTTTAAATGAACAAACCTTTGTCTTATCCGCAATTCTCCCACATCTTTCTATCTCCACATTTCCAACCACCCTCCTTCCTTTCAGTCATGCTTCAGCAGTAATATAAATGTGTATCGCCATATGCCGGATGCTGCTCAAAAAGAAGACAACCAGGAATATCCTACAAAGGTATGTCCAAAATTATTCCATCCTTATATTCTTCATGTATCTATATCTCTAAAACATCAATAATGTTCTAAAAATTGAGTAAAAAGCCAATGACATCATAAAAGGGGTACTCCTAAACAAAAATAGGCAAAATAGCAATAAAAATTAATAACAATCAGTATTTTCGTTCCAGTTCCGGATTATAATCTATTTAAAGTGAATTAGGTTTGAGTTTGTTTTTCTCATGACTTACCGTTGTTACTGTTATACTTTTTATTTTTAAATTATCCATGTTCTGAACTTGGGACATCGCGCCATGCTATTGTCTGTCCAATGCAACAGGCTAAGGAAAATGGAGATCTAGATTCTATTTGTACGTTATATTGCAAAGGCTAGACACATGTGGGAAATTATTTTTGATACCGAAAAGCAGTTTGGTATCTTGCATCTGGTAGTATTCGTTAGATCAATTTGCAATATTCAGATTGCGAAGAAATATAACAATGCCTACATTTAGTTTAGGATCAGCTTATAGGATGGACCTTCACTTAAATTTAAATAGTCTAGAATTTTCCAGTGAAACACCGAGTGAAGTATTTACAATGTATATTATTAAGTGATCACAGTATCCGTTTTATTATTATAAATTAAACAAAGCTTTGTTCCAAGGAGACATTAATCAAAAAGTTCGGTTAATTAATCATATAAGTGATATACTGGCTTCATGTTCTTAATAGATTCGTCCGAAAGTGAGCATTCCCTAATCATGTTGGAATGAGTACAAAATAGGAAATATTCATAAAAAGACCTCCCTCAGCGTGGCACTTGGAAAACCTCTCCCTCCCCACTAGTTATTTGCTGCGTCACTTTATAACTGTCATTCCATTAAAAGGGTACATGAATAAACAACAAACTCATACATAACATAATACTATAAACCATACGCATTTTTGAAAATATTTTTTCATTCTGAAATCTTTTCCCACTAAGCTTTAAATGTCGGTTGTTCTTTAAACCAGATTTTAAAAGTAATCCATGAATTTATAAACGTAAATTGAAATAAATAAATATATATATATATATATATATTTTTTTTTAATTTTTTTTTTCAAAAAATCCCCATATTTCCTACCAAGCAAAAACAGACAAAGGTTTATACTAAGAAAGCCTTGTTTATATAGTGTAGTTTCTTACATACATTCTAATACATAGTTACTTCTCTGTTTATGCAAGGAATTGACTTGGTTTATTTACTACCACTTGGCGGGCTGGTTGGTCACTATGCCATAGTGAATAATGTCTGAGTTCTCAGATCCCCTAAGTTGTCTTTAAGCCTTTAGGTAGTAGATTATATTCTTCACACAGTTTAACACCATTATCGTGCTTATTTAAGAGATATGAATATGACTTGGAAGTTTTCCAAACATTTTTGGAAAACTTCCAAAAATGTTTGGATTTTGTAGTGTGTTTATATTTTCTTTGATATAAATAATAAAAAATAATTCCAAACATGATTCTATATTCGGACATAAAAAAATCGTAATATCAGTAAGTACAGCAATTATTGTATTATTAAAAAAATGATAAATTATATTTTCTCGATTCCCAATATTTTCTATTAAGTCTCAATATTGGATCTTTGTATTACCATCAGCGCCTACTACTCTTTCCGTGTTTTGTTTACACACATACTGCGCAAGCGCCAGCCACTGGTATATCACTAAACTAAAGAATGAATGACAACAAACTTAGAACTTCGTCATGCTTCGAGAACTGTAAATAAATCTGCAGACCTTGAAAATATGATAAGTTACTTTTGCATCATGCTGTCAATAAGGAAAAGGGAAGTCTGTTTGAAATTCAGCTGCATTGTCTTAAATTAATGGTTACAAATGAATAAACGTCATAGACATTAAAGAAAGATAAGCCTACTTTATAAAAACTTATTCATTTATTTCGAAAGAGATATTCAAATTTTGTAGGTTAAGTTATCTATAGATATTTTAAGGACATTTTTTTTCAGTGTACAATAAAATATAGTAATGCGTTTTGAAATATATTATTTAAAATATCAAGATAAAAGTGAATATGCAAAAAAAAAAAAAAAAAAAAATAATAATAATATGAGAAAGAAGGGAGAAAAAATCACGCATGCGCCGATCTCAACTACAAAGAATTAGCAGCTGCAGGAAATACAGTTTGGTAACTATCGCTATAGACCAATCGCTTGGACGGCCTCATTTTCGTAAAATAATAATTGCCCACCTAAGGAGGGAAAAATACTGCCTTTTATTTCCTGTCCTATTTTTGGACAGGTATAAAATTAGATTTCGTAAAACAAAACCTATTTACGTAATATAATATTGATAGCTTATGTATAATTGAAAATTATAGAACCTTTTAATAAAAATTTCTTCCAAACATATAATTAACATTATGTTCTCGTTAATGCTTATAAATCAGAACAGGCTCCTTTTATTCAGTTATGCATTGAAGCACGAGCAAAATTAATCAAGTAGATAAGTTCATTGTGAAGTCTCTCTTGTATAGAAGAGGGCCCCATATTAGCCCTAAGGGGAATTCCCCCCCCCCCCTTTCTTTCCTTTTATGTCCAGCTTTGGAATTTGGCGACAAGATCTCATTCCTCATCAAAACATAAACATAAATTAACCTAGATTTATGTGAGAAATGGGACGGTTGATCAAATTATTAAGTGCAATGCATAACACTACATCGTGATGGGATTAATAGCCTTTACGGTGGTTTTTTATATTAATTTTTAAAGAATTGGTGCATTGTTTTGAATGCGGATGCAAAAAAAAAAAAATAATAATATATATATATATATATATATTTTTTTTTTTTTTTTTTTGCCCGTCGTTGATACTATAGAATATTAGGGCTATGGTAGCTTATTCGGGACGTAATTACCTTATGTATATATATTCTCAATGCCAGCCAACACCTATCAAAATACAAATCCTACCGCATGAGAGACGGCCATGTTTTCCTTGAGCTATTCATAAGGATTCGCATTGTGCAGGAAAAATTGATCGAGTCTCTCTCTCTGTCTCTCTCTCTCTCTCAAGGTCTTCGGACTGTGAAATCTAGTGGCATCACCAGGTTTTTTGCGGAGTTTCGACACGGCATTTGCCGTCGAGGCTCTGCTGTGAAATAAGAAAATAATAATAATTTTAAATGTAGACTACATACGTTTAAAAAAAAAAAAAAAAAAAAAAAACTCGAAGCTCAAAACTCTCAGAAACTTTTACAGAATATATAATTAATGGGCTGGTAGCGGCAACTGAAAAAACCAGGAGAAAGTGCATATATTTACAATTACTGTATTTTGTTTACTGGATGTCATTAAAATGAGCTATTTTAGTCATACTAGTGTATGGGACTTTTTCCAGCTGTTAATACTGAAGAATGCGTCATTCACTAATTTATTCTGATTATTTATCTGACAGCATGATTACAATTAATCTTCAATCCTCACAAAGTAATGTGTTTGCAGAACAACTTGCCATTTACAGTAAATAAAACGTTTGTCATTATGAGACTTTTATAGTATTTTTAAAACCTTATTTAAATATAGCGTTTCTCAATCCTGTATGTTTTAAACTTCTTTTTTTCACCTTTGACTTCCGCAGACACCGTATGGTCACTGCCGTACCTCACATGGTTTGGCAATGATATCTTCTGCTAGAATAAGTGGTAGGGTCGCAGATTCCCTTTCCACACAAAGTTTGTAGGACAATCACAAACATCCATGCCTATGTGGGGGGGGGGATTCGAACCAAGGTCTCTTGGCTGGAGAGCGGACACGTTAACCACTAGGCCAACCAGACCGGCTGTATGTTTTATTGCTTTCTTAAATTTGGGAGGAAGAGGGAAAATGGAATTACCGCTCCCAAATCTGCGGATACCTCGCATACATATTTGCAGAATACATGCATAGTTCGATACTCGTGGTGTCACCTAGCGGGAAAAAAATTAATTAACATGAATAAAACATTTCATTTTTTTTTTATTGTTATTATTGTTGTTTGTTTTTGGCACAGGCAAGTAGGAATGAGTGTGTGTGTGTGTGTGTGTGTGTGTGTGTGTGTGTGTGTGTGTGTGTGTGTGTGTGTGTGTGTGTGTGTGTGTGTGTGTGAAAAGTTTTTTACCTTGGGGATAATATATATTAAGGATACCAAGTAATTTTATAAACTTGGTTTTTTTACTCCTTCTCCCAAGTAAGCAAAACAGTTAAGTTTGCGTCTGAACGTAGTCCAAGTCTAAAGGTAGCGCAACATCAGGGCAACTCGTTGTAAAGGTGGGTAAAGCTCTGATCACTATTTATTCACTTAGTATTCACTCTGATTAACTCTCATCACTTAGTATTTCCCATAATGTAAAATACATCTCACTGAAAACCATGGTATTTCAGGGTCTAGCTACTCACTAAGGAGACCTCAAAAAAGGTTGAAACAGGTCTGGGTAGTAACCCCCCCCACCCATAATGTATAACAGTATGGGAAATACTAAGAATAGTGATCAGAGCTTTACCCACCTTTACAACGAGTTGCCCTGGTGATGCACTACCTTTAGACTTGAACTACGTTCAGGCGCAAACTTAACTTAACTTAACGAGGAGGAGTAAAAAAACCAAGTTTATAAAATTACTTGGTATCCTTAATATATATATAACTCCCGCTTTTCACTTTTCAAGAGAAGAAAAACGATCGGAGATGCACAATTTCAGAAATAATACATCTGGAGTTGCCTGTGGTATTCTCCTCCTCGATTGCTTAGAAATTACTGAGAATCTTAGGCCAGTTATCTGTGATAGCTAAGGAATACAAGATTGATTGCTATCAGTCTTCAAAAAAAACATAAGCTAAACGGCCTCGTCACTTCTTTTGTGAAATAAAAGGAATTAGCGGATATATTCTTATAAACATTTCGATAATGTTTATATCACATTAGCCTGAATACTGGTTGAATGGCAGGATAAATAAAAATTAAAGAAAGGTTTGTAGTGCATTTAAAAAAAAATCTTTATTTTAAATGCACTACAAATGTGTTTTAATTGAGATGAAAACATTTTTTATTAATAAACATTCCTTTGCATTGATTAATAAACATTTAGTGTAAACATTTAAAAAAATTAATTTTTTTAATGTTTATTAAATAATATGTTATTTAATGTTAACTAATGTTATTCCAGCACTGCGCTGTATAGCTATCCATGATTATACATGATTATGCACCGTTTAAACGGTGTATAATCATGTATAATCTTGATTAAACGTCTTTCCTTATGAATGATTCATTGTGATGACCGCTGATTGCTAAAATAATAATAATAATTCCCATTCATGTGTCGTCTCCTATCTAGGAGGTTGATTACCGTGATGTGACTCATGGTTAACTACGAGCATAATGACATGTGGTGAGGACCTTATCTCTTCCACATATTATCGTACCTATTCATGACTGTAATCCGTGTGTGTGTGTATGTGTGTGTTCACGGGCTGATTTGCCTGTTCTGAGGGACGAAAAACCTGAGTTTTCGGGTGAAAAGCCCTCCATCTCCGTACGAGACCGGCTAACTCACCTTTAGTCGAAAGAGACCAGATAAAGGTTCCTCACGTCACTGACGGGAATCGAACCCGGGTCTTTCCGACCAAAGGCTTCGTCTATACCGAATGAGCTACGGAGGCTCAATAATAATTTTTTTTTCATTTCATAATTCCATTTATTCGTTTAAAATAAAGGCTCTAATAATAATAATAAAATGAATAAAAATATAAATAAAATAAAAAACAAAGGCTATAATAATAATAATAAATAATAATAATAACAGTAAGCCTGGTGGCTGTGCGCTTTGCAACCATATGCCTGGGGAAGGAGTGTCCTAGGTTCGATTCCCGTCGGTGATGTGAGGAGCTTAAGGATCTTCCTCAGCCATAGCCAAGTTAGCCGGTCTTGGGCGTGGATAGCAGGTTTTTTTTTACCCAGTTTATCCTGGGGTTTTTCATCCTACAAAGCAGGCAAACCGGCCTTGAGAACTCAACACTACAGGACACAGATTACGAAACATGCAGTTATGCAATACAGTATGTAGTTCTGTGATAAAATGGGTTCCTATAATAATTACCGAATACAAAATCCATCAGAAATATTTGGATGGCAATCAGGAAATATTTGATAAGTGTTTCTGGAGCCTCCTTTTTTTTTTTTTCCAACTTCCAGAATGCGTCGTTTCAATCAGTTTGACGTGAAACTTCATTTATGGCAGGAAGTCGCGCTAGAAAAGTCTGAGTGCGGAGGAGGAAGATTGCAAACGTGTAACACCTTGGTTCATCTGGAATGTAATAAAAATGCGCAGGAATAGCATTGTCTTGTGACAACAGCCAATCGACTGGCGTTTGTAGTTCTCGAATCGCGAGTAAACCAACCATTTTGGCGCACTACCAAGAAGAGTTTTATTATTCTGTCGTTTTTGCCGCCGCTAACTTTCCAAGAAAGGCTGAAAGGAAACTTTTCCTTTCAGACCTCCTTAATATTCTTAAATCACTTAAAACCAGTTTGCACATGGAGATCTCTCTCTCTCTCTCTCTCTCTCTCTCTCTCTCTCTCTCTCTCTCTCTCACACACACACACACACAGTTGTGTTCTAGGTTTTTTGACCATACCATATCATAATGATACTTGATACCATACTGCTAGAGTTCACTCTAGTTAACAATACGAGTGGATAACTGGAGGAGTCCGTGGTTTTTTTCCCTGAGTGGGAACGAAACCCGATACAATTCCTTCTGTAATACAGAAAGAATTGTATTGGGCCTTTTCACGAAGGATTAAACCGGTTTTAGCGGAGATGACAGGTTTTTTGTTTTTTTTTTCCCCTCAACTCAAGTGTTTTTGTTCTTGAACGCATTCGAATCGACAAACCGAAAAATTTATTTGGTTATTTAATAAGGTTTTCAGCCTACATAGTTCTGTTGGTTTCGACAGAGTCGTTTAATTAGAAATATCTGGGTTCGAATCCCGTTTTATGATGCGAATAACTTTTATCGAGGCTTTTTCAATTAAAAGTGAGTCAGCCGGTATCATACGAGGAGTTGGGCAAACTGGTTATATTAGTTGCCTAAAAAATTCTAATTAGAAAAATCAATCCGTTTCTGATGGACGAGAATCGGATGGAATAAGGTTTTATTTGCGCAAAAGAGAACTGACGGCATTCTATGTGATGACTGAGGTTGGAGAAGAATACGAAGTCAGCACCAACATGGAAACCATGTTGGTTCTGACTTCGTATTCTTGCTCTCGATTTTTTTTTTTTTTTTAACTTGTTTTCGAGTTAGTCTCGAAAACAAGATTTGTCTGCCACCCTCTTTGAGTGTGGCAGACAAATGCTACCTTGAATAGAATGGGTATACTGGCTGTCTATCGATTTCAAAAAGTAAGTCTAAATGATGACCGCCTTACACTCAGATATAAAATATATTGCATTATTGACGAAAAAACATGGAAAGATTATATCACATCCTTTATCCTTATAAGGATTGGCTTAAAGGGGCGAAGCAAGAATGCTTTTTATCTTCCCCCGTTACCTGTAGAGGACAGTGTAGGGATAAGGTGTTATTGAGCTATTAATTAAAGCTCTGATCATGGCAGGAGGGTAACAGCAATAGCCGAGCCTCAGTTAGAGCTTCATTGGCTACAGCATTGGCATCCATTACCCTCTGATGGACCAGATTATATCACATGCATGTTACACTAACAAATTTATTTAAAGTTTTATTTGGTGTATTAACGCAACTGTCATTTTTGATGGAAGTAACATTTATTATTACTACTATTAATCACGTGCGAAACATTGTACAATCCATTACTACGTATGTGGTAGAGGTTTATGACAGAGTTCAGTTGAGTTGATCGAAATCCGAAGCAACTAAAGCTTATGGGACCAATGCATTATGTCTGTTAATTGTGGGTGTTCTCAGACAAGTTTGCATTTTTTACGAGAGGAAAAAAAAAAAGTTTTAGGAAAGAAAACAGGCCGAATAGCACACCTTGAACTCAAAAGCCGTTGCAAAATTTCCTCACGTCCTGGTGGGATTCGAATCCTAGTCTTTTCATTCGAAGAGAAAATATCATGCCATTCTGAAGACTAGAGCCTCCATAACTTAGCTGGCATCAAATATGCCTTTTGGTTGGGAAGATGTAGGTTCGAATCCAGTCTAGGACAGGAAGAATTGTCATCAGGACTTTCAACTGAAGATGAGTTAACCGGTCTCGTGCGGGGTGGGGAGGGTAAAAGAGTTTGTTTCTCTTGGAAAGAAACAGAGGGCTTCTTCTTCTTTCTTTCATCCAGCAAAATGGGTAAACCAGCCAAGCGAATGCAGGCAATTTACATAGTGTACTGACCACTAATTCGTTCCTACCGAACTGCAAACAACAGCAGCCTCTGACGTATGGTACCGTACCGAGATGCAATTGATAACAGAGACGGAACGTATGGATATGTGTTGAGGTTGGTGCAATGTTTTTGTTGTTTGGTAAACCTCTATTCATGAACTTAAAAAAAAAAATACGAGTATACATGCATTAATTCATTACAAATTGCAATGCAATAGATTTTTCACTTCAAAATGCTTTATTCAGATGTTTTCAATATATTTTCGTGTATTTTAACAGAAAGATCATGACGATAAGATTAGATTAAGACCGTATCTCGAATACGTCATCAAAAATTGATTTGGATCGCGATATATTCGCAAACAGATATTAAAACCCAACCAGCAGAGAGTGAAACTTGTCTTTTATCTCCACACTAAAAAAAACAAGTCGACCCGTGACGAGCATTCTTACGTTCATTAAAAGCCCCATGTCCTTCTTAATGGGAACATTTAATATAACATGAGCGGTTCATTAGGAGAGAAAGAGAGGACTTCCTGTCATCATCATAATCCTTAGGAGAATTGTCACAAACGTTTGACCCTCGGACATTCGTAAGGCTATTAGCAATTGCCAGAATCAACGCTCTCCGACTGGCCCATTAAGAAAAAGAAAAAAAAGCAGGACCAGATCTAGAGGAACGACCGCTTTGAGATAGCAAGAAAGACTCACAAAGAAGAAGTGGGAAAACACGAATAGAATAATAATAATAATGATAATAATAAGAGAAGTCGAATTCAAAGAACAGTTTAATGCTAGTGTGCAAGTATCAGCTGTTTGCCTTGAGGGCTGTTAATAATTTTGTTAATACTCAGCTGTGCATATGAGAATGTCAATCTATTTCAATTTAAAGAGCAATCAATTCGAGGTTCTTGCACGGAAAAACCATCAATAAGAGTTCATGAGATTGAGCAAAAATTGTTGAAATAAATACCATTTTTCCAAAATGAAATAGTATCCAATTAAAACAGCGACAGTCAACGCACAACCCACCAATCTGGTCCTCAAGAATAATATATAAAGATTTTTTTTTTATTTGTTTAAAGCATCTGTATTAATATTAAAGCATGAACTAAATACACATTAGCGTTTCATTACGTATTAGCTAGACTGACCTGTTTGTTTCTTTTATAGTTATACATCGCTGGTTGTGAGATTAGCCATGACAATGAACCTCTGAAGTTCAATTTCATGGCCAGCCGATAATCATGTTTATTAAGAACTGGTTATCATCTTTGTTATTCCAGTTTTTTTTTTTTTTTTTTAATTATTGCTATTCCAAATATCCCATTGATATGCTTGGTTTTTGTAACCATAGAAGTAATTAAGAGTTAAAATTTGGTATTTTTTAAGCAAAATTTTAAGGAATAGAAGAATATGTTGTTGTTTTTCCCTACGTGTGTGTGTGTGTGTGTGCGCGTGCGCGCGCGCGCATTTTATTGACAGTTTTCTTATGAATGACACAACTCTTGAAACGATTGAGCAGTGCCCATTTGGTTCGGCCCAAGTGCCTGAATCTTAGTCTTTTTTTTTTTTTTTTTTTTTTTTTAATTCAGCACCTTTGCTGGACTCATTACTTAAATAGCCACAATGGGCAAAACATCGATCCGATAAAAAAAAAAAAATAAATAAAATAAAATAAAATAAAATAAAATAAAATAAATGCCTCGAACTTACTTTAAGTTTGATAACTATCCTATAATAGTCAGAAATAAATTAGAAATAGTTAGTGCACTCGAATAAAAATGTATTAAACGTAATAATCAAGAGAAAAATGCTGCAAATGCCAGACTTCACTCGCTTCTGACTTCTAAGCTTAATTGTAGTTACCATTATCAACTGTTCCGCAGAAAAGCTGTGGTTGGTCTCATGCTTGATATGATTTCTTCTTTCCCTGCTGTGCTTTGGAGGGGGTATGATGTGATTTCCGCTAGTTAACGTGAAGGAAATTTTTGAGGAGAACTTTTTTTACACAGTTCTCAATTAACTGGTTTCGGGCCGTGGTAAGGAGGTCTTCCTCCGTAAATGTTCCAATTTATCCTTTCACAAACGGGGAAAAAAAAATTATACGCAAACTTTACAAGCAACTGCACTTATAAGCATCGATCAGGGTTATTTTTCTATAGTAAATAGGATTATTTTATCTATAGTAAATCTCAAGCGAGACGGAAAGACAGCTATGGAAATATGTGAATACAATGTTCAACTTTCAGATGAGTCAGAGGCAACACAGTACCGCGAACCCCTACAATGGGGATAGAGAGCAGATAGTCCTAAAGAAAACTCAATAAAAATTCCCAATGTACTACTGACGGTACCATGGAAAATTTATTGAGTGGTTAGGTACTCGTAATTACGCCAATGATGGTGGTTATTTTTCTAATTTCTACTTTGAAGTGACTTAGTGTTTGTATCATATTACCAAGAAATCAAGAAAGATTAGCAGTTAATAGCTTTCATTGGAGTGTACTTATCTTGTATGTGCTTTTCCTCGAGTCGATTCCCGGTTCTGGATTTGCTTCCCAAGTAAAATCAACTTTCCGAAATTTTATCCACTAAATCCAGATTCTATCTTTTAAATAATCCCATAGATCGAAGTCCCTAATCATTCCGACGTATTACTTTCACTGCACATTGTGGATATTACTGACTGCCTTTAAAGTACATTTGCAGGAAATGTAATGCCGATTTTCAATGTATTAAACCCGAATTTCCATGAAAGAAATTGCTCTACGAAGGGTTTTTTTTTTTTTTTTTTCATAATAAAAACTTTGGTATAGCAGACTGTTCCACACAATCAACTCTGATATTAAGTCGTATTTTGAAATCGCCGTTATTTTGACTCTTTATTGAGGTAAACCATATTACGATACAATTTTAATGACACTTAATACTACTTCGAATACTGCGGCAATAGCTTGAAAGTTGGGTTCTTCCCGCAAAACGGACAAATCGGCCATGACCTCATGGCCTAACTTGCTTCTGCCATGAATCGAAAAGAATAACTGCGGTAATATCGAACAGAACTGGAATGAAGTGGAGAGTTTGCAGATGGGGGAAAAAAAAATAATCCTATAAATAGGAAGATGATATATTTTAGAAATATTACAGTATTATAAAAATTTAAACGTCATTACACAAAATAATATTCTCATTCCCCTCAATCTCTTAATCTAGTTATATAAAATCATTACTTCCAAAACTTCAGGATTTTTTTTTTTTTTTTTGGAAATTCTTACTGTCCTCTGGAGTTTATTATAACAATTTTAATTGTTTTTAACTTTGTGTTTTACGAATTCAAATTTTAAAACACATAAGGACAGAGATTTCTCAGATTTGAAAACAGTAATTCACTTTCGTGTACTTGAAACTATATATATTTTTTTTATTATTATTTAAATTCCAACTAACAAGCTCTCCAACATATGTCTAATCAATCAGTGTGTGAATGTCAGCGTATATATCAGACTCCAATTATCTCGCTTTTTTTTTCTTGTCAGAAGCGCTGACACATGTAGCGATAGTGCTTATCATGATTTACATTTAACTTGATTTACTTTTTGTAAACATTTCGTTCTGGAAACAGCTTGTTAAGATACTTGCAAAATTATATTGTCTATAAAATATCCAAGTCGCCTTAATTGCTATGGTAACCAATAAATGCAAAGAAGAAAATGTAGCACATGAAGATTTTTAAAAATGTACACAATAATGCATTTTTTCCCATTGTCTTTAAAAGAAAACGATGATAGGCTACCTACATACGATTCAACAAGTACGAAGAGGAAGCACTAGATTACTAAACAAAATATATAACAGCAAAAAAAAAAAAAAGAAAAAAAAAGGGCTAAAAATTGAAGAAGAAGAACCAAAGAAAAAATCTTCAGCATTTAACAAAAGATTTATAATATAATATACAATAACAGATGACAAAAAAGTGCGCAATACAAATATACTGCTCAAAACAATTAGGGGATATTTTGGTTTTCTAGTAAATTATAAAGTTATAAAAATAATTTACAAATATACATATTTATTTTAAAATATTCTTAATATACAACAGTGTAGAACAAGCAACTGCGTACAAAATCATGTTAAGACTTGTCGAAACGTGTCTTAGCCGTATTAGCATCTGGAGGATACAAAAGCGTGATTTGTTGTGCTCACTTCCACAGTGTATAATTGTCACTTCAATGGTAAATGGCAGAGCAACATGATATCCCGGAATTCATGGTTTGGAGAGCCATTGGTCGATTAGAAGCTGTCGCTCAAGCGTGTCGCGTATCTCAAAGCGTAATTTCGCGACTTGGGAATCGCTTTCTGGAGACGGGGAAATGTTCGAAATCGTCTTCATGCCATCAGTGGTTCTTAACCGGTGTTCCCCGGAACACTTGTGTTCCGCGAACTGGTTACAAGTGTTCCGCCGGTAAAAGATGTCACGTGACACAGTTCTGAGTGTAATTGGCTACTCTGAATAAAAATGTAGAGGGAATTATTTCCGTTATAGCAGAACAATTAACAATATTGGAAGAAAAGAATTCAAGTTACTTTTTTCATTAAATACACACAATTATGACTGGATACGAAATCCATTTGGCAGAGTTAATACATCGAGGTGTGAATTTTCGTTACAAGAAAAAGAACAATTAGTTACCTTGTCAACGGATCGTACTCTAAAAATGAAAATTCTTTGGAATAACTCCTGAGGAATTTTGGATTTTTGTCCAAGCCGAATACTCAGCGCTCTCCACAACAGCAGTGAAACTTTTGTTAGAGTTTCCAACATCATACTTGTGTGAGCTCGGTTTCTCAATATTAATAAATATAAAAACTAAAAAGCGTGAAAGACTTGCTAATATAGACAAAGAGATGAGGATAGCTATATCACATATTAGACCTGCTATTGCTGAAATCTGCAAAAAAGCCGACAAGCCCAAGAACCGCATTAAAATAAGTTCCATTTTTATAAAAGGCAACTCCATGCATATGCTGATTGTTAGTTTTATGACAGTAATGCTTTTGGTGCTCCCCAAATTTTTATTATAATCAAAAGTGTTCCGTGACTTTGAAAAGGTTAAGAACCACTGGTTTATATGCTAGAAGACCGATGGTTTGCATTCCACTTATTGCAAATCACAAAATAGCCCGAAGAATTTGGGCACAGGAACACCGCAATTAGACAAATGAGGATTGGGTTCGTGCACTTTTTAGTGACCAGTCCAGGTTCAGTCTGCAACCATATAATCGACGTATCTTGATATGGCGTGCAAGTGGAACAAGAAATAATCCACAGTTTGTTCGTGAAAGACCACAACATCAAGGTGGGAGTTTGATGGTACGGGCTGGAATAAGTATAGGTGGCCATACTGATTTCTATTTTATCAGAAACGGTTCCTTAACAGCCCAAAAGGTATCGCGATGACATTTTGGAACCTATAGTTCATTCATATGCTGCTGCAATTGGCCAAGAATTCATTTTTATGGATGACAATGCTCGTCCACACCGTGCAAATTTCGTACAAGAGTGGTTTCAGGAAGAAGGTATTGAACGAATGGACTGGCCTGTCTGTTCACCGGATTGGAATCCAATCGAACATGCCTGGGATGCTTTAGGTAGGCGCGTTTCTGCTCGACTGGTGCCACCACGATCGCTTCAAGAGCTCGAAATTGATCTCACAGAAGAGTGGGGAAATATCCCACCAGAACTGTTTGATCATCTTATCCGGTCCATGCAATCAAGATGTACCGCTGTTTTGGCTGTTAGACCATACGCCCTAATAAAAATTCACAAAAGCGTTTCTGGCTATTCTTGTTAAAATTATTTCACGCTCAAATGTATAATTTGTTAAATTTGTAATAAATACCGATTATTTAAACAATATATCATCAATTACACTGTATTCATAAGTAAGAAATATTTATTCATGTATAAAGTACTCAATAGTTATAATTATTTGCAGAAATTTATAATTATCCGACAGAAACTAAAATATCCCATAACTATTTGGAGCATTGTATGATTGATATACAAAAGGTACATACAAGGTTTCTATTAAAAATTCCGTTATGTTAAACGCAAATAGTTTCCCTTTCCCCCATTCTGTGACCAAACACTAACCAGTGCCAGTGCATTAAATGACATTTGACACGCTATTTCAATTCAAAAGATTGTAATTCTCAGCATTCGCTATGTCACTCTGAAGCTCAAAATAGCATCCATTCAAAGTTACTGGCGTTGACTTGAGATTTGATCGTTTCATTCATGGTCAGCTTTATGACTACATTTTATAAATAACCAGGAACGGAAAAGAAATTAGTATCTTGGAAAACGTCAAGAAAAAAACAAAAATTCTAAAATCAAACACTTTAGAATTCAAAATTACTTATTTTAATACGTATTGTTAAAAATTAAAATACTTTTTAATTTTTAGTTTATAAATTTATTTATTTAGCTTATAAAATTAATTTACAATTTGGTAGAATTTAAAAAAAAAATTTCTTTTAATTCTACAAATTATTAACGGTTCTGAAATAAATAAAAACCGTTGGTCTTGGTTACCTCGACATCTAGCAGTTACGTCCAACGGTCTTTGTAAATGCCCGTATCCGTAATTCAAGTGAAATCGTATCAAACAATAAACCTCAATCGAACGTGATGACGTCATAGACATAACGTATCTAATAACAGGCTTTAGATGTCTTCAATCGAGTAGTTACGAAGTAAACACTTCATAGTATAAATCACATCAAGTTTTATTTAATAATGACGTTTCTTTAGTTCTATGCGTAGCTGTTTCATTTCAGATAACTGATAAAGGAACTAAACTCTACTAACCATTACAGTCCGTTTGTGTGTGTGTGTGTGTGAGAGAGAGAGAGAGAGAGAGAGAGAGAGAAATAAAGGCTTTAATCTTCTTCAACCTATCTTTCCTTAGGACGGGTAAATCCCCTAATTAAGGGTCAAGCCGAATTAATGGGACCGGCACGCCATACCTCATCGACTTCCCAATAGGGAAAGTATTTATACCTTAAATCTGTGTGTTCACGGGCTGGTTTGCCTCTTTTGAGAGACGCAAAAACCTAATTTCCCGGAGAAAACACTCTCCATCGGCCTGGCTAACTCACCATTTGATTGAAAAGACCTGATAAAGGTTTTCCTCAAAGCATAGAAGCGACCCAGATCGAACCCAATAAATCATGTTATGTTGTATATCCACTAGTAATCGCTAATTTTAGAACCTCCCCTCCACTTCCCAAACTATTTCAAAATAGCTCAAGAACATATTGGCGAACTTTCAGGGGATGGTGTAATAACTATTCAATCATTACAGCAGATGTTTCTGGCATACATGTCAAATACAAACAGTACGATGCCCTGAGGCAATTTCCTGTTTGACTCATCTATGACGTTCTGATTAAGAATCCAGATTAGTTTTTTCTCTGTATACAAGTTGCGTTTATCTTATTTTTTTACACTAAGACGCGATGTGACGTCATGTTTCCATGGCAACATAGGCTGTACTTTTACAGAATAATCAGAATAATACTGGAAGTTTGCTAATTAAGCAAGTTAATTAATATATTACGTTATTTGTGTGATATGATTAGCAAATGTCAGTGTTTAAGGCTGTACCCTTTCAAAACGTGAGGATCGTCACGTTTATTTAGCACGTTGTTCTGTTAAAATAAATACCGGGCTTAAATAGGATTTTGTGCTAGCATAGTATACATAAAAGGGAAAAAAAAGTCCTCTAAAAATCAACTGCGAAATACCATGCTGTATTGTTCTACTTATACTGTATATTGAAAACAGTAGATTTTTCGAATTACCAAACTCTTTATACATAAACCTTTATTTACATAAAAAAAGGAAAGTAAAAAATACATGGAATGACTGAAGCTAACCATCGTTAGTGACAGAACAACGCCACCTACTTATATTTAATCCAAATTTGGATTAAAACAATAATACAATTTCAATATAATATACTTTATAACCAGCAGTAAAATTTTCTAAAATTATCTTCTTGGCTGTCAAAAAAAAAAAGGCCGCAATTACTGTCCGATCACAGGTGCGAGACCCTCGGTTGGCAATGTGCCAAGAAGAGTCAATTCATGTTGAAGGGGAGAAAGGAATAAGGTGATGTACGAATTCGTTACCAACACGCGAAACCACGTGTTTCATACGTAAATTTTCCAATTGTTGTACAAGCAATTTACCACTTTAAAAACTAGATTTTTCATAAAAGAAAAACTAATTTTCCGATGTATAATAATAAACACTCATCCCACGAAACGTACTGATTACCCTATTATCGGAATGGATTCGCCTTCTTCTGCCATGCGCAGAAAGTGTCGAGGAGTCTCGTATCTGTGGTCGCAAAGTACATGCAATTCCCTTGAAAATGGAAAATCACCAAAACAGAATCGTTTCTCTTTAGATTTCGCTTTCCCATACTATGTGTTGTAGAAATTGCTTGACTTCACGGTTAGTTTGTGTGCCTTTATAAAGATAAACCACCGAAGAGAAATTTAATGGCTTAGAAGATCGAGCTGTAGTCCCCTGCCACAAAAGAGACGAGCTAGGCGATGTTTCTACTACAATCCAATCTTTCCTAGGCATCTTCCTCTAGATTGAATACGTCCACATCTTTCATACCAAAGCCAACTTAAGCAAGCATTGTTGGATAGATAACTATGTGCACTTGTATTTTGTGTCTGTTTATGCGTGAGAAAATATATAAATATTCAAACGTTTCCAGCATGTGTGTATGTGTGTGTGTGTGTGTGTGTGTGTAGAAAGGATACTCAAATTTTACCGAAGATATTTAGATGCAGATTACCATTACTGCTTTCAAACGTTATTAAGAACAACATTTATTGATTTGAACAACACATTTCCGGAACCTTTCTGCAGATTGTAGCTAGAACACTGAAAAGAAATGACGGAAGACAACACAATGGGAAGAAGGTCAAAGTTCTTAGTCGGTAAGGAGGTTGGAAACTTTACATATATGCTTTTATGATTAACAAAGTGCTTTATATTAAGGAAGTAGACTAGTTAAATGTCATGGTCCAATTCTGTCATGCGGGTTTGTATTATTTGACGTCCATATTGAAGAAGTGAACGAAGTAATTCATAAAACACTATGGTAGGAAATGAATCATTTTAAACAAAATGGACAAAATAGATTTGCGCAAAAGTATATTTAAAATGCATCTTTCGACGCTAAAATCAAAGACTTACTCTCTAGGTAGCGCGAGGGATTAGAAGTGTATTGAAGGCTCAACAAATCCCACATAACCACATCGTAGCGAAGGTTATCTCCCTTATTTTATAGCAGTAATAAGTTTCGGTGATAACTTGAAAAACATAATTGCATAATTTATAAATAAGCTGTTGTTTATGTTGTTATTATTATTAAATAGCAGCATATATATACACTAAATACACCATCTGGAATTTCTTCATTGGAGGCCTAAATCGTAACCATCTATTAATGAGGGTTAACTTAAAATAATTTCATTATACTTAACAATAAATTATATTTTTATTTTTGTCCTTTACTCAAGCGCTAGTTGCCTTTAAACATCCCATCCGCCTGTTTACACAACTAACCTAGCCAGGTTACTTTGTGAAGTATAGCCTTTTGTTTACTCGCATACGTAAAGAATAAAACCAAGAATATAATTTCTTATTAAACATAATTTAATCTCTAACCAAGAGCAAAGACGTTGCTACAAAATAATTTCATGTTAAACGAAACATTAGTATAAAGAAAAAAAGAAAAAATATATATATATAAATTTTTTTATATAATTGTTTTATTTATTTTTCATAATTATAGCAATAATTATTTATTAATGAAATAAATAATTTTAAAATAATTATTAGCAGTTTTTCTTATCACGTTAAAATAATTAATAGAGTAAATTATTTTTTAATAAAATTCACTCTTTTAATTCGATACTATAACATGACAAGCTCAGAAGTCAGCTTTCGGCAGTGCTATGGCATGAGAATTTGAAGGGGAGAGATGTTGATGGTGCGTGGGAGATTGTCAAGGAGTATTTAAAGAAAGCTGTATCAGACTGTATTTCCAGAGTCAGAAGGAGAAATCAAGTAGGAGTAAGATGGATGAATAATATTATTAAGCAGGAGTTGCAGATAAAGCAAGGTTGTGGAGGAAGAGTATAAAGAAAAAAGTGATGAGCGTTCCCATGAGCAGTACAAGGTACAGACAAAGAGAGTAACTTGTATTGTAAGGAAAGCCAAAACTAATTATCGGAGAAAGCTAGCTGATGAATCCAAAAGAAACCCTAAGGAGTTCTTTCGTTATGTGGCAAGTAAAAGGAAGAATAACCATGGAAAGATTACTTTAAAAAAATGTTGATGGTAGGGAAATTACAGAAGCAAATCAAATAGTTGAGTTGCTTAGTGATCATTTTGCAAAAGTGTACCATCTTGGTTGTGATAGTGCAGTGTCAAATGTGTCATTGACTGATGAGAGTCTAGAGATAGATGAAATAGAGGTGCATAATATATTACAGAACATTAATGCTAACACTGCCATTGGGTTAGATGGTATATCGGCCCATCTGTTACGAGAATGTGCAAGAGAATTAGCACCTCCTCTAACCAGGCTGTTTAATTTAAGCTTCAGTTCTGGTAAAGTACCAATAGAGTGGAAAGAGGGGAAAATAATTCCAGTGTACAAGGGAGGCTCCAAGACTGAGGTTTCAAATTATAGACTAATCAATATATCTGGGATGGTGGTTAAGGTTTTGGAGAAATTGGTAAAAATTAGAATTCAGGACTGGGTGGACAGCAATATGATACTTTATAAGGGGCAACATGGTTTTGTGAAAGGTAGGTCTTGCCTCAGTAACTCGCTTACTTTCTATAATAAAGTAACAGCAGAGTTGGATAAAGGAAATCCTTACTCAGTGATATTGCTGGACTTTGCAAAGGCATTTGACAAGATTCCACACGGAACTGTGTTGCATAAATTAGAGCAAATGGGTATGGATCTGAAGCTGGTGATTTGGATTAGAGGACGGCTGGTGGATAGATACCAAATAGTGGTTTACGGAGGCGCCGAGTCCAGGAGAAGGCAAGTGACTAGTGGTGTACCTCAAGGCTCAGTGCTTGGTCCTCTATTATTTAATTTGTACATCAATGATATTGGGAATACTTTGAAAGAAAATATCCACTTTTTTGCTGATGATGCAAAATTAGGAAGAGCGATAGTCAATTCAGATGATGTAGATATCTTGCAGGATGACTTAAATAGGCTGACGATACGGGCTAAAGTAAATGGCTGTCAGTTTAATGTGGCTAAGTGTAAGGTGATGCACTTCGGGAGGATGAGATCACATGCTGTTTACTGTATTAACGGAACTGAACTGCAAGAAGTTGACGAGGCAAGGGACTTGGGAGTTATTGTGGACAGAGAACTTAAGTTTAAAGGGCATATTGCAAAGTTCGCCAAAACATCACATCAAATTATATGGTTGTTGAAGAACACACTAACAAGCAGGGATAAGGAAGTTATTGTTCTACTTTATAAGGCATTAATAAGACCGCATTTGGACTATTGTGCACAGATCTGGTCACCTGGATTTTTTGGTGACAAAGAAATGGTGGAGAGGATTCAAAGGCGAGTTACGAAGATTGTTGCAGGTCTGTGGGATGTTCCCTACGATGATAGATTGAAGATCTGTGGACTCCAAAAACTAACTGATAGACGTAGGAGAGGAGTTGATCGAGGCATATAAATTATTAAAGGGGTTTTATGGGATTAGTACAGGAAGGGAGAGAACGAGGGGCCATCCCTGGAGATTATGTAAAAGTTGGTTAACAAGGGTGTTAGGACTAGATTTTTTACTTGGAGGGTTGTGAAGGGGTGGAATGCGTTGCCAGAGGTGGTTGTGAATGCTTCGTCTATGAATGAATTTAAGGAGAAGTACGATAGGTATTGTGTAAATAATGATTAGTGTGTCAATGTGGGGTCTCTGCGATGAGTCTTTTGCCTCCATGAAGACACCGTTATAATAATAATAATAATAATTTATTTTGTATTAAAAGAGGGCCTGTACTGCTCGACTGGCCCTAACTGAGTTTAGCACACACACACACACACACACACACACACACACACACACACACACACACACACACACACACACACACACACACACACACACACACACACACACACACACACACACACACACACACACACACACACACACACACACACACACACACACACACACACACACACACACGCGTTACTGATGAGCTCCTATTGAGGATAGAAACATTTCTAAGACTTATAGCCTTTTAAGTAATACCATGATGTGCAGCTAAATCTTGCCCAAAACACAAAAGGTTTAGTACAAGGTTATAAACCTTCCAAATAGATAGATAGGAGTCGCATAAAAAATAATCACCACTTGACTGAACGAGTAAAACAGCATCTAGGTAGCAAGTTTGAATCTCGCTAAGATATAAATGATCTTTTTTTTTTTTTTTTTTTTTTTGGAATGTCTAAGTGTTAGATGATTTTTAGGGACCTGAAATGGCTTGCCAAAGAACTGCCATGTTTGGTCTCTACAGCTGAAATCTCCGATTATTTAACCCTTAGTCCATCCCCAGTACTGGATACATCCCGGGTTTACAAATTTATATGAAACTATCATAAAAAAATAAATAAACAAAACATAAATGCTTTTGGATGTTAATGTTTAGCAAGAAACAAAACAGTTCACTCTAAATTGGGGTTCACATTCATCCCCGTACACTTTTCTGGATTATGATTAAAGAGAAAGCTTTAACTAAAGTACTATTTCCTTATATTCATTTAATCCCCGCTCCTCTCTCATCTGAAAAAAAAAAGAAAAAAAAAGCCTCATCTTTGAAATAAAATGTGTCAATATTTTGATAGATTTAAAGGTCACACTGGTGACCCCAGTGCGCTTTATCAGCAGCTTCATCTCAGCTGGTGACTGGCCTCACATAGCTGCACGAGCAAGTTAACGAGACATGAGGCGGAGCCAAGTACTTCCATCGCACGCGCCTAGTGAGCTTGACACTGCAAACAATCCACGCATATCCACCCTCAAAAATGTTCACCTTATTAGTGGGGTTTACTCTAGCCGTACTTAGTTTATACAGAGATAGGTTCGAGTACGTTGGTTAATCTATGCGATCCATCTCCATGCTAGCTAAAGGTACAAAGTCTAATAAATTTTGCAAGCAAGGAGGCACAGTTGGGGGCCCCCCTTCTATCAATGCACCACTTATTAGAAACAAGCCCTTGGCCGTGTGCGGTGTTAAGAAGTATTGATATACACATACAAGTTCCGTTTTGAACTGATTGAAAATTGCATTACAATAAAAAAACGTGCATTGATTACAATTCTAATCAACTTAATTTGAATTTGATGTCTTACCTCAATCGGATGAGATCTTGCAACCTGATAGCACACGTGTCATATGTACCTATTCGGACATTAGCAGATTACATTGGCTAGTCTTCTTCAAGACACTCCTAAGATGAGTGTAGTTGGCTCGTTTTAAAACGAACTTCCTGTCCATAGGCTATGGAAGCAACAATCAACCTGTTGACCAAAACGGGTTACTTTTTTTTTATTAGTTTTTGTGCTCCACAGTTCGCCTAAAGGTGTGTTCTGCTATCGTAAAAGATACACTGACCTAAACCTGATTTACTGAAAACATCATAGAATAATAGTCACGTGCCCTAAGGTGAACGATTTACAAAAAAAAAAAAAAAAAAAAAAAAAAAAAAAAAAAATCAAACTCCACGAGATTAATGTCAACAAGACCATTCGAACACGAATGGTCTTATTCGAAAAAAAAAAAAATTACTGCTGGCACAGATAAGTATCAGTGATATTTCTGTTTTAAAAAATTAAAAATTTTTTTCGTAGTTTAAAGGCATCCAACTCATAATCGCTTGTTACGAATCCAATGATGTACCAACTTTCCTAGTGCCTTCATGTTAGCATCGCTACCAGGTGTGAATGTAACCTTGGAGTCTTCGCTTACTTGATGATTAGCTATCCATGTGGTTTGCTTTGGACAACTTCTTCTCGAGTAGCTACGCGAGCCTTCAAGTGTCCTTTTTTCCAGAATTCCCTTACAGCGTCATCAGCCGAGATGTAAAATACAGGGTTATACGGTGTGTGTGTGTGCGTGTGTATAGAATGGCCTAGTTGATCTTACTGAAAAGTTTTTTTGTCCCGGCTCAAGGGGAAGGGACCAAATAGTACGCTAATAATACGACATGGGCAAACCTGTAGAGAATGATAGCGTCAAGGATGCTAGGAATTATTCCGATTAATAGCAAGTGGGAATTAGACGACCCTGGGGAGCGGAACTAACCTTTCTCTGTTCTCATGACACGGTGCTTTGTTTCAGTGACCTACGAACTACATTACGAAGACGGAGCACGGATTGAAATCATAGAACTGGATTTCAGTGAATGTTATTTCTTCACCCTCCTTCTTTTCTTTGTTCAAGTGATAGCTTGTTTAGGTAATTAGAAATTCACGGCTTTTTAAAGTGCAAAATCCATCGCCAAAGGAATTCTTGAGAGTTTACTTTCATATTATGTTGGTGTGTGAAAATGGGAAGATGACTTGAGGCTGTCCAGAAAATGTGGTGGAATGTTTAAAGCGGAGTTAACAGTTTCAGAACTGGAAATTTTAAATCAGTTATCTATACCATATATTGCATTGGTTGAATTAAACAGATTAATTATTTAACAATTACTGAGCTGGTCAAAATTAAATATGCATAAGTCGAACAAGGAAACAGTATTTACAAAAATAAAAATAAATTAAATGAAACAAGTGTTTTATTTATTTATTTATATTTTATGTGTGAATTATCAAAATACTAGACTTTTGGCATGAGTGTAATACGCTAATATTGCATATTCATTCTTTCAAATGGACCTTGCATATTTGTAATGTAAGCTGGATTCAAACACAAAGCGTTTTTAGTGGTGGCTAGCATTTGCCTATGTTTGCTGTACTGACACTAGCCTATTTTGTTCTTGAAGAGGCAAAACGGATAGACACACACAAAAATGAAGGAAAACTTTATTGGCAGAGAAACGTGGATGCATAATTTCCAATTTCCCATCACGTAGGAGAAAGGGGCGACATCCAACAGTTTGCTTAAATCAGAAAGAGAATTTAAAAAAAAAAAATCTTTAAATGAGAAAAAGAAACCTAAAACCTCGTTCCCAATCTTTTTTAGTCCAATTTTCCCATCTTACCAAAAGAAAAGGACGAATTGGTCTGAAACTAATCAACAAACTTGATTAGTTTCAATCAAGTTAAATGGCTCTGTAAACCTAATTTCGGTAGTTTAAGGTTGTCGAACATTATGTCCACCGTCTATGGACATAAAAATTGATTTCGCGACTTATGGGCAGAAGAAATGAAGGCGGTTAATTCCATGTAAAAATAATACTGAAATTGTTGTTTAAGATGCTGACTAGCTTAACTGTACATGTAAAAAGATGATGTGAAAGTATGTGTTTCGATTTTTGCGATCTACCATCTCACCAGTCAACCACAATATTAAAATAAACGTTTGATGCAGGAGTAAAGATTCGAATGCAAAAAAAAAAAAAAAAAAAAAAAAATTCGCAAAGAAATTAGAAAAGCCACCAAAGAAGATTATGACAATGAACGTCAAGATTTATGATGCGTCATTTTGAAAGTCCTAATATACACTTTAAAATCTATGAAAGTTCAAGCAACAATCAACATCATCGCTACAGCCATCTTAGAACAAGTTTCTTTGAGCATTTTTTCAGAGGCTGCAATCTGTAGCATCATGGAATAGTCGAAAGGACGATGTTGCATGGTTCTTTGGTTGGAAAGCATGATTAGAACCTCGTAGTGGAGCCAGATCTCTTTATAATAAGTTTTTTTTTTCAACTTTTTTGAATTGAGGTGTCTTTTTAAACTAAGTAAGCTAGCTAGTCTCATACGGAAGGACTTGTTATTCCAGAACATCAAAGAAACTGGCAAAAGAACTCACACTGGTGGTACAGAGTTAAGTAGACTAATTAAAGATACTTTTGTCTAGTTTTGTTCTGGAGTTAGTAGCCTCCTAGGACTCTTCGAGATGCAAAGCCGATTCTAGGAGTGTAACGGTGCAATTAACTTTAAAAAATTACAATAACTTCTTTCATTTAGTCATTGGCCAACCTATGATGAATGCGCTACTGGTCCTGAACAATCCGTGAGTACAATCGATATTGTTATTATTATTTCTTTTATTTCGAAGGTCCATATCAAAATCACATTATTATTTACTCAGCTGTTAATTACAAAAAATAAAAGTTTGAAGTTTTAAAAGATGAAAGTCACATTTCTGTGTTGACAAATGCGGATGAGAGAAAACAGCTCTGTGCTTCCCCTCCATCTTGTTGTAGTTAGAAACAGGGGCGGCTCGTGCACAGGCACTGCAGAACTGCAGCACCCCCAATTTTTCTCGCTATATAAATATATTTATTAATTTATTTATATTTGCTTGTAATGTTTCATTTAATCATCAACAATTCTATACAATTCTCTAATTTTATATAAAAAATAATAAAAATCCATCTTGTAGCAGCACTATGTTTACCACAGTGTCATATTGCTACGCGCGCAAACATATGCACGTCATAGCGAGATGCAAGCTATTAGCGCAGTGCGGCACTGTCCATCGCGCAGTTCCACTGTTGTTTATATGCAGTTTGCGCCAGTAGTAGAGTGTTCGTAGTGCTTATCGTGTTTACTTCGTCTTACTTATTTTATTTATTTTTTATTTACTTATTTAACAAGGATAAATTAGCTAATTTTAAGAATAAATTGCTTACAGAAGAAATAAAATTGACCACTGAAGCATATCCCTAGAAAAACTTGAAATGAACTTCAAGTATTCTACAGTAGACCCGACATGCATGATTATTGTAAATTAATTGACTTGTTAAAATTTATAACAGAAAATAATTTAGATTGTGTTCTTAGTGAAATTACTGTATTGATAAAAATTCTCTTGACAATTCTTATGACTACATCAGAGCCTGAACGCTGTTTTTAAAGAGAATAAAAACATTTCTGAGGAGCAGTATGAACCAGAATAGGTTAAATGCATTTGCGATTATTTCAACCAAGAAAAAAAAATTCTTCAACAGTCACACAAACATGAAGGAAAAAGTTATTGACCTTTTCGCTGGAAACAAAACAAGAAGAATGGATTTTATTTTTAAGTAATTTTGAATTATACCAAACTGTATAATTTTATCGCTAATGAATAATATTTTTTCATGTTTAATTTTTTTTAATTTTTACCATAATTTTACCATATTTTATCCAAACACGTATACACTGTACTTACAGTGTGTGTGTGTGTGTGTGTGTGTACCTTTCGAAAGTTGCAGCACCCCCACGATTTCAAGCCACGAGCCGCCACTGGTATAAAGTATTTCGTATAAAATTCCTGAATGTTATATATTGTATTTTCTCCTTCTGAAATATCAACACAGCTAAAATGCAATGAAAAAAAGCACACTATTTTTTAAGAAGAAATTTTAGTGGTCTTGTTAAAGTTGTAAATCAATTACATCCAACTTCTGTGGAGAATGTAGATACAGTTTGGAATTTAGCATACCTACTAACATCTGCGTGCATTTATCACACATTCTATCACTTATTTCAATGCCCAGGGACGATCTGCAATAATGTTCTTTAAGAGAATGTTTGCTTTTCTAGTAAGATAATTAAAAAACTTAGTACACAAAAACACCTCATTTCCTGACGATTTTATGGCAAAATTCCAACTATTTTGCGACATTTCGTACCAGGTAACTGTCTCATTTATCACTTGGTCTGCAGGCTGCACAAATGCCTCGTTTCACATTTTCCTCCATAAAATTCCCCATACTAAACCCTAACAGAAAAACGTTGTGACAGTTGAAAACAGCACGTGCGCTCCATATAGGAGTACTAACTGTAATAAACTTTCTTTTCATGGGGTGATGGTCGCTTGTCCCTTCTGGCTAGAGACATAAATTTTTCTTTTGAGAGTTTTTAAGATCTGTTAATGTTTGAATGTGTATTGAGAATTCTTTTTCATTGAATGAGGGACATACAGGAACGTGGTAAACAAACCCAACTTCATATCAAGAGTTAAGTAATCAAATATTAAAGAATAATCGTTCTTATTAAAACTAAATTAATAAAAATTATAGCACTTTCTTTACCAGGTTAAATTGATTTAATTGACAGTAACTTTTCCTTGTTTAAATTTTGATCCTAAGCGCTTATTTCTTGGAGTTATTGTTATTATTGGATTGTGTTGTATCCAAATATTGTTCTGAGACTTACAGATTTCTCGGCGTATAACGATCAAGAATTACTAACACTTTTTCATGCATAAAGAATACCTTAAATTCACTTAAGAAACAAGAAACGTTAAAAGTATAATGAAATATATAATATTTATAACATAAATACAGTCTACATGATACTAGATAGTGTATTCGGAGAAACAGGAATAGAATCAGAGTACAAGAAAATTGAGAATATCCCCAAGATGGTTAAAATTAACCAAATCAGAGTAAAGAAAAGTCCCAGGGAATTTTTTTAGTTTAACTTTTAGATTGACAGAAGTATTGACTCTATTTGCAAAGAATAAATGTAAAACTGGAACAAATAAAAAGAAAGTAAGAAAGTGATGATATAGAAATAGAAGGAAAATTAAAAAAAAAAAGCGCAACAGAATGTAAATTAGAACAAAAAGTAAACGAAAGAGGAAAATTAAAATAAGAAACAGAAATGAGAATACTGAAACAATAATTAATGACAAGTTAGAAGTATGTGAACAACGAATAAAGGCAAAATCACTAGAAGCAGATATTAATTACGACAACAAAAAATTAAGAATATCCTAAAGATAGTTTAAAACTAACAAATCAAAGGAAAGAAAAATCTGCAGGAATCATTTAGTTTAACTTTTGGTTGACAAAAAAAAAAAATATTAATTACCACTGTTTAAAAAATGATGATATAAAAAAGAATGGAATATTTTAAAAAACATATTAAGTGCAGTCACAGAATGTCTTAAAATAAAAAAAAATGAGTGGAAGAGGAAAGTGGAAAAAAAAATAAATTGGAAAGCAAACTAAAGCAATAATCAGTGACAAGAAAAACGCATACAAATAAAGGCTAAATACAAACTCACTAGAAGCACAAATTAATTATAAACATAAAAAAAAAATCAGCTAACGCCTTTTTATTCCCGTATACGGGGAGTAGGCGAGGCCATTTAGCCCTATAAACATAAAAAAAGCAGTCGCAAATGCAGGAAAAAAGAACAGAAAAACATAGGATCATTTCAGAGCAAAGAAAAGTCAGTACGAAAAACAAATGCATACAAAATATTAAGAAACATGAGCAAGGAGGTAAAAGAAAAAAGTTAATATTTGCCTTCCTAAACTTATGACAAGATGAAACTAAAGCTGATATCAGTAAGGACAATAAATTTACGGAAAGTTGTAATAAGACCAATATCATTCCCAGATATAAAAAAAGATCATAGGTGTAACTGTAAAAAACATAGATCAGTAAATCTTCGAAATATAAACTGTACATACGAATATTAATGTGAAAATTCAAACTGTGTGAAGAAGATAAACTTTGTTAAGAACAAATGACTTCAGAAAAGAACAATCGTTGATTGACTGTTTTTTTTTTTTTTTTTTTTTTAATTTTAAAAATCCTAGTGGAAAGCATTATGAGTAGATTTCGCCACCTCGCGAGTGGCTGCACACTCGAAAAAATAGAATGAATATTTTTATTTCATAATAATGATATTAATAATAATAAAACCTTTCTAACAAAATCTTAACTTAAGAAAACACAGAATATGTGTAATATAAAGGGACATAGTGGTAACAAAAATAATTGTAACAAATTCGATTTTACAAAAAATCAATTTCTTTTTTACTGTTCTTAGTTTTTTTGTTTGTTTTTTTTTTCGCGGCAAATAGGATTTTACATAATTTGTTGACCCCTGATTATTGTTATTATTATTTACAAACACCGCCTTGAGTCAAAGACTCAGCGAGTGATGCTTCAAAAAAATAAGCACTTATCATAATGTTCCACTGGTTTTTCTGTCTAGAAAACATCTTGTATGCCACGCTAGTCTGACACCGCCTGAATACCTTTGTCGGCCTGGATGACAGAGTGAATAGCGTCGCAGTTTTGCAATTGGTACAGATCACAACGAAAAAATGAGTTTTTCGCAGTATTAGACCAATAGTCTGCTTATTGAAAGCCTAAATGAGGATTGAAAAGTTTATTTTTTTTTTTAAATATATAAAAAAATATATTAAAAAAATACAGGTCTGGGTGACAGAATTCGCGGAGTTTATAAAACCGATCGGAAAACAAACCTCCAAGCATTGTAAGCATAATTCTAAAAAGCAAATAGAGAACTTCTCCTATATATATTTGCAGAACTGTGTTGTATTAGTATTCAAATAGAGAAGCAAGAAGGAAAACATTTTTGTAAGAACGTAAACAAACTCAAGTACAAAATGCTTTTCGATAACTACAATATTAACGTCGCATTTAATTTTGGTATAATAATTCATTTCAAAGTAAATAATTTATAAAATATAATACGTAACTGGAGAAGTAATTCTTAATAAATAAATGTACAATTATTGATAACTTAATATTCAAAATTAATTGACTGTTTTTACTTAGTTTCATTAATCAGTTTTCAAATTAAATTTTTCCGCTCATTATTATTTTCCTGATAACTGGAGAATGAGAGGGAAAAAATATTAAATATTTCTGCTTTTTTTTTTTATTCGACACAAGCAGACGATATAGCATTCAAATGATTTTTCCAAAAGGTGGCGCAAGGAATTTCAGCCAATGCACAGTGGAAACAAGGCTATCGTCTGCAAGTTCGCTATTCTCGGTGGTTGTAAAAAAGAAGACTGTAAATTACTTCATTAAAAAATAGTATTCGCATTTTTTATAAAATGTTTTTCAACATTTGATAAGTCTAAACTCAAAATGATGACGATTAAACGGTAAGCTTTTAAATTAATTTTCATTTATCGCTGTCAGGGGTAATTAATTGGCAAATTATTGGAATAATAATCGCGTATGTTGATGATGGCTTCACAGTGTATTTTTTTTTTAAATTTGCCTTTGAAATAAAATCGCGAATAAATTCTATAATGGTTTTAGTAGATCGTGATTTAAAATAATCTTGGTGTGTGATTTCATAACCTCGTATTACGTGAAAATATTATTTTAAATTATTTGGTATGATTTATTTTGTATATTGTATATCGTTGCGATGAAGTTTGGTTAAGTTCAGGATATAAATTTTATTACAGTAGCTCATGAGCAAAATGGTACGTTTCTTAGCGATGCTGCATATCTAGACAATGGTGCTTGTTTAACAAGGTTATACTAAGCCATCTTCTGATTACAAATAAATTTCTTATCTCTTACATTTCTTATCATGACGTGCGGCTGGCCTCAATTTTCCGTGGGAGAGAAAGAAACGAGGTCTTATCACTAACTATAGCTTCGTCATCCCTGTTGCTAAACAACCCTTCAAGAGACGCTGACAACTATGTTGCACGGATGGTTTACGAAGGGAGCAACGAATACGTTCCATGTGTTATTAAAGGGTGTTTGTAACCGTGTACTCCAATAACCTAATGATTCAGCAAACTCGGTGCTTGCGAACACTTTTCCTGGAATCAAAAACGATAGCTTTATCCCTAGTACAGTAAATAGAAAGCTGAAAAGATTATCTTACCTTTTCGCGCTCTGCGCGGCGTTCCCATGTCGGACGCTGTGCACGCCATGAAATCCTCGAAGTAGTTTTCACTCGGAATGCTGGGTAGGGTAAGTCGCAAGTCCATGCCTAGCGTGCCGTTCGTGCCTGAAGCGGCAACAGTGCTTGTGTCTCCTGCTGGCCCCTCCTCCCGCTCTGGAGGCAGCACTGCTAATCGGACTAGCCTGGGTGGGGAGGGTGACCGCTTCTTGAACAGACGCATGTCTCGTGCAGTGGTTGTCAAGGCGACTGTGGCGTTCTTTTGAACAGCCCTTCCTCCAGGCTGAGGACTTCACAGACTAATGGATTTGTAGTTTTGGGACTCTCCCGTCAGCTGTATTGCTGATATCTGCAAAAGATCTTCGGCTGTTCACGGCTCTCTCTCTGGTTGGATGGGATGCCCCCGAAAGTGCACCGGATCAGAACGTTTTAGGTGACTAATAAGATTATCGTGGATCACCTGAAAAGCAAAACAAAAGTAAAGGTTAAGCTAACAACTCCGTGAAGAGCAATGACTTGGAAAAACAATACTAATGATTGGTATCAGATTAATACCATGAATTGTTAGGCCTTAGCATTTAAAGTAATCACGTCTACATAACCCACATATCCGATGGATACTCTCTTACAGTTCCCATTAACGCTCATTGATAGAAATACATTGAAATCCTCACATTTTCTATTTCTAGATATAAATAGATTTAATAATATATTTAACATTTTTGATAATATTTAATAACCGATATTGAATTTTTAAATTTATATTTTAATATATAAGTAGATACATTTGTTGGTTTTATTTATCGATGTGTGTTATCCTGATATAAATATAAATTATGAAAATTCAATTTGTAACTATTAACAAACTGTTTAGTTTTAATCCTATACCATAAATTCATCATGATTACAGAAATTTGTGTAACTTCATCATCATCATCACGAACCACGGGCTCACTGCCCGTTGATGTCCGATGCTTCCTTCACTATCTTCTTCCACATTTCTTTGTCCAGTGCACAGTGTCGCAGTTTCTGTAACCCCATTCTTCACTAGTCCTCTATGTCGTCTATCCATTCTCTGTATGGTCTACCTCTTCTGTTTACACCATCCATAATACCAAACATAAATGTCTTTATCTTCCTGTCCTCACTCATTCTGCAGATGTGTCCAAATAATTGCATCTTCTGTTGCATAATCTTCTGCATTAGATTCTCCCTTGGTTGTATCTTCCGATAGAGCTCTTCATTTGTGATTTTCTGTATACCCATCCTATTCTTAGAATCTTCCTGTAACAAGTTCTTTGAAATGCCAAAATTCTTTTTCTTGATTCCTTATTTATTACCCATTTCAGTTCCATACAGTACACCGCTAAAGATGCATGTTTCCAGTACTCATAGTTTTCTTTGCAGGCTGATCACTTTACTTTTCCAAATGTTATTCATAGCTTCAGATTTGTTGTGTAACTTACAGATATTTATATATTCGTGTAGAAGATAGACTCTATTAATTTAATAAATAATAATAATAAAAAAACTTCCTTTTGCTTTGTATATGGAAAAGTTTCGTAGGCCTTCCTTCGCTCTGTTTAATACGATAACGGATATCAATTTATCCACTGTATAGCTACTGACATGTTAATTTAAACTATGGTCCCTGCTATGTATATCTGCGTTAGTATGCTTCCTAGCTCAAAGTTTATCCGGAATTTTCTTCTTTTTTTATTACCAAGAACTAATAAAAAAAACCGTATGATAAACTAAAAAATAAGTTCATTTGTTATGAATTAATATCAGTTTTTTTTTTTTTTTTCGGTAACTGATTTTCACGCACCAGGCGTTGAAATTTCCAAAGGCTTATAGACTATAATAATTTCGTTTATAGTTATTAGCCAAAATGTAAGTTATTTTACGTTTATGTTAATGACGGAACTTAAACTTACGTTCCTTTTTTTTTTTTTTCTTTTCGTTCTCCGTAACAAAAACAACTCGGAGACTGTACAATCTCTTCTTTGACCCGTCTGGGTTGAGATGCGATAACAGCAGTACTCAGCTTACGTCTCGCCCTCATTGTAAAGAAGGTATGGGGGAGCGGGTACCCTACGAAGACAGTTCATGGCGACGCAAACACGGACACTCGCCATCAATTGATTATTCTCCATCATATCCAAAGTCTACACGCATATATTATGTAAATTGAAGCAAGTACAAACATTAATTTCAAGAAAATATTCCACAGTAATAATTAATAATAAATATAATCGTTATCTGCATATTAAGTTGCCGATGTGGAGCAAAAAAGTGAGAAAAACTTCATATTTGCTTTTGTAACTGTTTCATTTATTACGTATATGAAATTAAGTGCGTATTATGATAGTGATGGTAACACAAAAACTAGTAATTACTACTTTTAATAACAAAAAATCCTAATTACTACTTTTTACAAGAAAATTACATTAGAATCGCAATGAAAACTTTAATTTTTTAAATGGAGTGTAAAAGTTACTATGAAAATCAGTGTTGAGTTTCTAAGAACGGTTTTAAATAAATACAAACTAGCAATGCATTTTATGGTACTTAAAATGTATATGGACTTTCTAAATATGCCACGCTACAAGGAATATTGTTATACTTGTTATACTTCACGTATGTTCTTGCTTCATAGACTGGAAGAGTTTATTAATTTTTTTAAAAAAATCAAAAAATTTAAAAAAATGCATAAAAAGGGGAAAAATATCACATGCCCTTGCATACGTTTATTTCACTGCTGCTGAAATATAAAGTTAATTATAATTGCAATATAAAGTTTGTCGGGCTGGTTGGCCAAGAGTTAGCATATCCGCTCTTAACCAACGCTGCGGGTTCGAATCCCGCCGTGTACATGGATGTTTGTGATTGTCTTTAGTGGAGAAATGAATTTCATCGCTCGGTGTGAATCTACTGCTGTACTTATGGAGGCTTGAAGTGGCTTGGAACAGTTTCATGTTTCGTCTCTAGAGCAGGGTTTCCGGACTAGGTAAAAAATCAGTAAAAATATTTTAAAAATGTAAAATTAATAAAAAAAAAATTAGCCCACTCATAGTACTAATGTAGGCTTACAACCTTTCGTGAGGGCAAATCACATAAAAATATTAGTTAGTTACCAATTAGCTAGAAAATTATAAAATTATATACTGTGCAATATGTGTATATTGTCGCATGTTTATGTTTTTGAACATTTTACCTAAAAAAAATCGCGCATATTATATCCACGTAAATGGACAGTTTTGGCATATGCAGCAAAAATCTTTTATTTTGTAATTTAAACTACCACATGCGAATTGGGAAGGAGTTCTTCATTTACAACTTTGGCCCAATAATGGTGCGGTAAAATGCAAAAGTAGAAGACTTAAAGAAGCTCTATGGGGCGATGACTTAAAAAGTATTAGGCCATGAAGACGTAAGCGTGACTGTCTGTACCCTGCCCAGCCAACACCTATGACGTAACAAAGCACGAGCAAGAAGCCAGCAAGCAGTAGCTTCCTGTTATTTCAAACACGAAACCTTACAAGAAAAGAAAAGAAACAGTAATGGGTTAAGCACTCGTGTGTGTGTGAGAGAGAGAGAGAGAGAGAGAGAGAGAGAGAGAGAAGACATAAGAAGAAAAAAAAAAAGGGAACAGTGCGTAATGTTTTCGAAGTTCTTGTATCTGATCTGACTAACTAAGCTAATTTTAAAATAGTTTACTGTATTAACAATACAGGGCACTATTTTTATGTCCTATTTTAAAAATAAATGTTTTGTTTTTTTATCCTAGGCAATTTGCATGCAACCTGGTATCTCAAAAATCTGAGTATTCGTAGGAACAATTAAAAAATAAATAAGTACTAAGGAAAATACTTAGTAAACCTACGGTTTTATCACGTTTAAGTGATGTATCTTTCATGCTAATTATAAATTTTACTTTCTTTTTACTTTATCGTGCATAATAGGGTAGCTATGAAAGTAAGTTTTAATAGGGTTGTTTGAACTGAGGGATCGTCGAGTGTGCGCTAGTGCTCTACTTAAAGCATAACATACGCCCTTTGTAGCCATGTTTGTGTATATTATTTGACTTCGCTCAGGTATATCCCGAAATACTGGTACACGCTAACTGAATGGTAACCTTGCTTACTCGCTTGAGTCGCTCTCCGAACAGATTGCTTACAGACTTTTAAAAATCAGGAAAGAGGAAATGACTCAACTCAGCTAGCACAACAACAGCATTTCATGAAACAAATTTAGAGAAAAATTTATCAAAAAGATCCTTGGAACAATAGAATTATGTAATTATTCAAATAAAAGAATTGCTAGTGCAGAACGAGAGATAAATAAATGAGATAAAGCCCGCTTTTTTATTATTTTTTTTCTTCAAGGTTTAAGCTATCACGAAAAAAATTATGATTTAAAGTCTGATGCCAAAATTGCAAGTTATTATTACCTGAGTCAATAATGATTAGAGTTTTCTGTGCAACTACTAATTACATTATATTTTATGTATGCGACATATAGAAAACTAGTCATGATTTTGAACAAAAAAAAAATCGCTCTCTTTTAATTTACTATGAAGTTATTTAAGTGCTTTAATGTAGAGTATATCTAAACGGATATGTCCTCCTGTTGTTGTGCTAGTTGAGTTGAGTCCGCTTTCATGATTTTAAAAGTCTGTAACTGAAGATTGTGACATGCCTTCCAAAACGGAAGGAAAAATTTAGGAAATTATTTTGATTCCCTAAATTTTTCATTGTGTTTTTTCCTAAATTAAACGAAGTTTTCTTCGTTATTAGTTTTAATGTTCATTGTGAGAAGTGCAAAGTCGCTACAGAACGTGAGCTTTCAATTCTTTTACTCACGTTATTATATATGCTGGCAGACAAAGCATCTTCCTTAACCATCAACATAAAACCTTCTGCTTGGGGTCTTCTGAGCTCAAAGTCCGTGGAAGTTAAAAAATGACAAACAACGCCACCTCGTATTTTGAACGAAGCATTCATATCTGTAGCTTGCATGGACTGTTAAAGGTTTCTTATATCGATGCAACTATTTCTCTCTCTCTCTCTCTCTCTCTCGCTCGCTCTTGTTACCTGTGCACTGATGAGCTACTCATTGCGCACATAGTAGATTTTAACTTTCATAGATTTCGCATTTCTAGTTCTTAATGCCCAGCATCCAAACGGCATCCTTAAAAAAAAGTGCGAATTACTTATTATTTTCTTTGTACAGTATATGGTTCGATATATTTAACTTACTACAATGATATTTAACTTACTACAATGGGCCAGTAGTAGTTGTAGTAGTAGTAGCCAGTAGTGAAATGCGGTTATCCTTTTTTTTTTTTTTAACGCCAAAATCTAAATCAAAATAAATTCCTAATAAACGACATTAATAAAGTTTTAAAAATTGTTATACATTGATACATTGTCATTAGATACACTACTGTAGCCATCATGATGTATCCAATTGCGGTAATACTACGCAGATATTTTAGTACTGTAGCTTCAGAACAACAATAACCAGCCATTTGTATTTTGATAATATTAAAAAGGAACGACATTCAGGTGAACTGTATTCTAAATTTCAAAATAAACAAAAAAGCAAAATATTATCTCCGAGGAGATCTATAGGGTTCAGCAGAATATATATTTAAAAAAGTAACACGAAATTTAATCTTCAATTAGGTTTGATAGCTCAAATATCCTGTTAGGATATTTGTAGCCTAAGTGGACTCAAACGCAAAACATTTGGAAGTGGACGAGGCTATTACTTTCCTCATGGAAACATTGCATATAAGAGCCACCCGTGTTGCATACAAACTATTTTCCGAATATAAGATCTTCTGTGGTAACCGAGATAAGATTTTTTCCTTGCTCTGATAATGCCATGATATCTTATATAACTGTATTGTTAATAATGCTGCGGAAAATATCATTGGAGAAAGTTTTACTCTTGAAACATGTTTTGCTAAAAAAATGTGACAGTAACCCCAAGCCCGATGAGATTGGAAACCTCAACTGATGGAAAAAAACAAATTTTGAACATGGAAACCAGCGCTCCACATGGCAAAAACATATTCAAAATATACAAAAATATAACATATACAAAAACGCCTCAGGTTGTGTGTGTTGAGAATTTAGCGGATAATTTAGAATATTTTCTCTCTCTCTCTCTCTCTCTCTCTCTCTCTCTCTCTCTGTGTGTGTGTGTGTGTGTGTGTGTGTGTGTGTGTGTGTGTGTGTGTGTGTGTGTGTGTGTGTGTGTGTGTGTGTGTGTGTGTGTGTGTTCGCACGCGCACAAATATAAATCTATTCAGACTGTTTTCGATTAATTTTTTTCATTTATATAATGACGAAAAATTGAAAGTCAAACAGCCTTCCTAATATATGAGTGTACTCAAAACAGACCAGTCCCGATAAATAAATAATAAAAGATCAGGTACTACTAATTTAAAGAGTAGTGCCCTCTTTCCTAATACTCTATTGCTGTGTAGATGTACAGCTGTAGATTACTATACTGTCAATTCTGAAAACGAGGCAACACCTGCAAAGCATTTAAAGACTACATATACATCCCCCCCCCTCAGGTCACAGGTACTGTGTATAAGTTGTCAGCTGTTTCATCTCACTACTGACGCATTGTGTTATTATATCAAGGAGAGGATGAAGAGAGCAGATGATTGTAATAGACATTAACTAGCAGATATTCTGTGAATTGTTGATCTCATATATTATAGGAAGTAGTATCTATTTTCCATTATGCCTTTTAACCACTTCGCTAGGTCAGTGAACCGCCATAGTTTTCAAGTGCATTTTGGTACAGTGTCGTCTCATAACTTTAGTTGCTTCGGTTGTAATTATAACCAAATATTACAACCGAGCACATATTGAATTCAATTTCTCCATTCATAACCATATAATAATTCTCTGGCTAGAAAGAGTTTAGTAAATTGGTATTTTTTATTATTATTTATTATTTATTTTATTATTTATTACACAGAGAGAGAGAGAGAGAGAGAGAGAGAGAGAGAGAGAGAGAGTTGTACTGTTACTGCTCTAATTAATTTTTTTTTGGGTGGGTCGACACTCATCACAGATACACAAAGGTACACTCAGTATTAATACATAGAAGACAAGACCTTGTCCTAAGACAGTGAATTCCTGTGCTCCAGTTGACAAGATATTTAAATATGCAGTTTGTCAGGCATAAATCTAAACGCGAAATGTTCTAGCCAGCGTTCACCCATGAGCTCCGTGAACATTAAGGCTACGAATCCACAAAATCTCATCAATAATACATCCTTCTTCATCCTTAAAGGTCTTTGCAATTTAGGGAACAATTACTAGCGTCTAAAGTGTAGAGCCATCGGAATCGTATACGAATGATAGCTGGTGTTATGTTACAGGCAGACGTTTGACGTGTAACCAAAAGGATGCGAGAGAAATTCCGTAAAAAATTAAAAAAACAAATTTAGCGAGGAGTGGAGGGATTCCTAGGATACGAATTTTTTTTTTTTTTTTGTTTTTTTTTTCAACTCTCCCATTCGTAGAGCCTGTGTCATTTTATTAATTTTGGCATTTATTATAAAATCTTACTACGATAACTGCGTGGTTAATTTCTTAGAGAATCACAATATACAATAACCATCTTCTCTCCTATTAAAGCTGCCTCCTTATTTCAATTGGTATTATCGACAATGCCCTTTAACTCGAAAGACTTCGTTAGAATTCCGTCTAAGACGCGAAGAACCTTTATCAGGACTTTTCAGTTGAAGGTGAGTTAGCCGGTCCCATACAGAAGTGGAAAGGTTTTTCCTCTCTGAAACTCGAGATTTTCATTCCACAAACCGCCCAGAAGAACACACGCAGTTTGCAGACATGATTTACGCTGGTCTCCACAGCTTTAGTTGCTTTGATCGTAAATCGAAAAACACCAACAAACCCCATTAATTTTCCATCATGTATTTAAAGTTATTTAAATAAATGATGGCAAATTAAAATACTGAAGGAACAAAAAGTATAAAGCAAACTTATGATTTTCTATCCTATATTTTATCAAAAAAAGACAATGAAAAAAACAAACCGGATGATCTTTTTAAGTACACTCA
Source organism: Typopeltis vanoorti (assembly GCF_054136105.1). Lineage (NCBI taxonomy): Eukaryota > Metazoa > Arthropoda > Arachnida > Uropygi > Thelyphonidae > Typopeltis > Typopeltis vanoorti. Next base: position 97,398,309 of record NC_143559.1, on the reverse strand, counting down.
AGAAAATGCATTCAAATGTTAATGGACAAAGAATTATAAAAGAAGTTATTATCTAAATTTTTCTAATATTTATGAAAGAGTTAAGTATTCCTAAAAACTGGATTTCTCTTTTTTCTCCTCTACAAACTTTTAAGTACTCGAAGAGGCTTAGAACCTCGCTTTAGAGCGTCATATAACCCTTCCCATAAGACGGAAATGGTCATAACAGTGATCTCGAGGGATACCTTTCAAGTTTTGGTACACCAAATACACTTTCACTGGGTCAACTAAAGTGCGGGATTTCTCACATAACTTTTTTTTTCTTTTCCCAACATGATGGCTATACCATTGGTGTTATTTTGTTCTCTACAATGAAATATTTAATAACGTATAATGTTTTTCTTTTAATTATTTTTCCGGGCTACCTTTCCTTTCAAGTCCGAACAAATAAATAAATACAGTCTTGTGGTATTTATTTTCATTTCATTAAAATCATTTCAGAATTATTATCAAATTCTTAATCAGTTCTGGAATATATTTTTATGTTAATCCCGACCCGCAAAGGGTTGAAAACCTATCGATAGGTTTTCAACCTTTTGCGGGTCAGGATTAACATTAATTAACATTAGGGAGGATCAATGGTCATGTATTGCAGGAATCCTATTCTAGAGACCAAATATCCAAAAAATCCTATTCTAGAGACCAAGTCACGCCAGGTTTCCTATAAGCAGGACTTGATTCTCCCACCAGGCGAAGAAACTCATGTATAAACTGCCTCAAGAAAACGTCATTGGTGCAGTGAATTTCTATTTTACGGCCTTTATGGAGATCGGAGAAGCTAATTACACTGTCATCCAAGCATTATACATATAATGCAAATCTTTGAATATTAGTCTATCATTATTGTATGACGTGAGGAACCTTTATCTGATCTCTTTCGATATTTCGAAATGAGATCAGATAAAGGTTAATTCTTCCAATGTCATACCGAGATCGGCTAACTCACTGGTCTCGGTATGAGACCGGTGAGTTAGCCGGTCTCATACCGAGGTAGAGGGTTTTTCACCCTCAGAACAGACAAACCAGCCTTGTGAACACACACACACACACACACGGATTTACAGTCATAAAATACGTACTTAATCCCTCACTAGAAGGGCTCAACCAATCCTAAGGGGCAGTTGAGGAACGGGGGGACCCCATACGAATAAATACATAAATTATTGTAGTTAAGTATAGATTGCATTACACTAAGGATGCAGTATGCATGAATAGTGTTGGCTGAATTGGGATCTTTAATTCTTCACTGTGTCTTAAAACTTTTAAAATACCAGCTACATTCAGTCTGTCCTCAGCCTCTTTGTAAACTCGGAACACGCCCAGTTGAGCACTCCTCCTCATCTTTAATAATAATGGACAATTTTATCCTCATCTTCTATCTAATCCTTTGTCTCATTTATTTACTAGCGTTCTGTATGCGTTTTGAAATTTTTGTGGGTATGTTAATATAAACGTGTTGATTATTTTTTATTTGTAACATACGTTAATTTATTTATTTTTTTTTTTAAATTTACATAACAGATTCCATAGAGGAAGTATGTCTAGAACCTTTGCTTCACGTAATGTTCAAATGGGGACGAAATATCTGTTTTCGTCCACACTCTATTCACTTGAGTTACCCTTATTACTGAACAACGTATTAAACATTACAAACAATACAGAGTGAAATACCGTTGACTTACTGTGAATGCTGCTTTTCTTTACAAGAGTCATCGCACTTACTGAAAGTATGAATATGTCACTTCTGATTCTGTCAATTTTTTCAGCCGCTCGCATTCCTCATCGTTAGCTATACCTGGTTCCCTCTTTAAATACCAGGAGACGTAAGTATAGTGGGTAACTGTGTATGTGCTTTTATTATTTTCACTTACCGGTATAGTTCTATAAATAGTTACAGCTCTGTGGATCCCTTACTGATAACTGCCAAAGATTCTTATTTAAGGTCAACGGTTTCTCCGGAGCTGTCACTTCTTTGTGATTTACACCGACTCTCTAACTGACAGCTAAACTCTTTTGTTGTTTGTGAAGTTAGCGTGAAAGCGTGATTTATCTACGAAGAAACTTCGTTGCTATGGTAACATAGTTCCTGGTATTGTGTTCATTAAAAGAAAGGAATCTGGCGGATTTACTACGCTGCTATAAATAGAAAGATTAAAAACTTGTTATTATTTCGACCTAAAATGCTAAATTAATTTGGGTCAGGCAAAAACAACTGTTTCGGAAAAGAAATAAAAAAAAAAAAAAATCTTTCCGAGAATATAATCTCAAGAAAAAGGGGTGGACAGAAAGAACCAGAGATCTGGATGCAGTCTTGTTTAACCTATTTATCGAAGTGTAGATGCTTGAGCATCTTCCAAGGTCATTAAGTGACCTTGGAAGTTCATGAAGATTGTGGTGCCTCTGACCTCCCTACAGCTAAAACCGCGAAGTCGTGCTATACAGCAACTCAAACGAGCTTTCGCTTCTCTCGGAACACCAGCAACAAAAATAGAGATTTGTCATTCGCAAAGAATTCGGCATAGCACTAAGATAAAATTAAATACGCCATTTTATAATACTGTAATTTACTTTTCAAAAGAGCCAAATAGAATTAACCCACATTTGATGGTGTTAAGAAATTCAAATATCGTAATGAAAAAAAAAAACTATTGGTGGTAAACCATTATCTCCTTCTGAAGCGTGGACAATTTATCGTTAAGAATGCAAGCTTTATTTAGTTCACAATAATTACTACACGAGTGCCATGAAAGGATTACCATATCATCTAGACGCCCTATTAGTTCCGTCTACATATTCTACATGTGTTTGAATTACCCTAGTTATTTGCAAATATATTTAGCTAAAATACTGTGCAATAATGGATTTCATTGGGGGAAGGGAGGTAGATGGAAACACTTTGACCTCGGCAGTAAATTTTGATCCTATATACAATTGCACTGATGCAGAAAAATAACTTCTTTTTCGAAGTGGGAAGTAGGGAATCTGGAAACTTAAACAGGGCCTACCCAAACGTCTATAGTTTCTGGGGGCTCTTTTTAGGTGAGTTTCGCAAAATGTGTAAGATTCTATTCGATTTCTTTATTCGTTTGTCTTTTACTTATATTCACAAGTTATTCCTGGACTTGACTAGACTGATTTTCATTGGAATTGTTATCTGGAATCTTTGAAAAAACTGTCGAGCCATTCCAATTTTTATTTAAATTGGACCATTTTAATTGCAACATGGTTCCAAACGATATTAATAATTGCTCACTGGCTGGACTGAATTTAAAGAAATTTGGTATTTAAGATCTGTGTTAAAAAACTTTTTGTAGTGGAATAATTAGGAAAAACAAACTTCCATTTCTAGAATACATAAATTAAAAAAAAAGTATCGACATGTCGTGAGCGCCCTCTAGTTTTTGGCATACTGTCGGAATTAATAGAAAAGTAGTATCACTCCTAGATAAAACATATTGTTAATAATAATAAAAACTATATATATTGGTCAATTTCGGAAAAGAAATAAAAAAAAATCTTTCCGAGAATATAATCTCAAGAATATATATATATATATATATATATATATATATATATATATATATATATATATATATATATATATATATATATATATATATATATATATATATATATATATATATATATATATTTATATATATATTTATTTATTATTATTATTATTATTTTATTTTATTTTTTTTTCAGTTGTTATCATGAACAATCGTACTATACAACTCTGCGATTACTGTTTGTCCACGGTTGAGAGAACCGTAGCTGGCAAAGTGTCAAGAAGAGTCAATTCATGTTGGGGGGGGGGGGAAGGGGAGGAGGTAAAACGAATAATATACGAATTCCTCACCAATACGCGAAATCATTAATACCATAATACGTTAATATTATAATCGTGCTTTCTTGTCTGTCGCAATGCAAGAAAATAGTTACCACTTTAAAAACTAGAATGTTCATAAAATAAAAGCTAATTTTCCGACGTATAATTATAAACAAACTCATCCCACAAGATAGATTGATTTTCAATCTGTCTTGTGGGATGAGTTTCTTTACCTTCTTCGTACATGCGCAAAAGTGTCGAGGGTTATCTCATCTATGGTTGAACAGTACGACAAGATCACCATAGACTTGTTTCGTGCATTCGAATCCCACTGAGGGCATTGAAGATTCTAAATATAAAGGGTTTCGGGAGGAGATAGGGGAATCGTTTCTTCCACAAGAAATCGGCGAGGGAAAGTATTGGGAACATTTATCATAACATATTATTATTACATAATTATTACATATTATTACATAACGCGCTAAATCTTTCTATATATATTTCATTATTATTCATCCCTCCTCTTTTACCTTGCGGTGTCGAGGATTTTCTATTTCACTTAACCGCTACTGTATCGAGGATAAGGTGGTTAGCCCTATGTCGCCCGGTGTGTCCTATGTCTGTAGTTACGTGTTATATATGTATACGTGTTTATATATATATATATATATATATATATATATATATATATATATATATATATAGTTGGGTGGTCTGAAAAGTTCTCGGCTTCGACCATAGATCGCAACACTGTCGCAATTTTTTTTTTTTTTTTCTAAGTTGGTACATCTGTCATAAGCATCCATGTGAAATTGCAAGTCATTCTATCAAGTAGTTTCTTTTATACAGCTGTCTGAAGCAAAGGTGTTGTCTGTATCCCTTGAAATAGATAAAATTGAGTATCGTGCGGTTATAAAATTCTTTGTAAAAGAAGGTTTAACGCCAAAAGAAATTCATTCAAAGTTCATATAAGTTTGTGGGCACTCTTCTCCTTCGTTTTCGACAATTAAGAAATGGGCCCGCATTTAAACGTGACCGTACCAGCCTTGAGATGATCCACGTGAAGGACGTCCAAAAAGTGTATCAACACCAGAAATCATTGATCAAGTGCACAATATGGGATTGGATGACCGGCGAGTCAAAGTGCGTGAAATTGCTGAGACCATAGGCATTTCCAAAGAACGCATAGGATATATTTTGCACGAAGAATTGCAAATGAAAAAACTTTGCGCAAAATGGGTTCCGCATCGCACAAAAACACACTCACATGAAAATCTCTGAACAGTGCTTGGAATTTTAACAAGAATAAAACTGATTTTGTGCGTCGATTTATTACTATGGATGAGACTTGGATTCACTATTATACACCAAAATCCAAACAGCAGTCAAAACAGTGGACAGAAGCCGGTTGTTCAGCGCCAAAGAAGACAAATCCATGTACATATAGTCGTATATATATAGCCAAATTAAAATTAATATAAAGAAAATTAAAAATTTTAATAATTTTAAAATAAGTAAAATGTTTAAAATTAATAGAGAAACTATTATAAAATTATAAAAATTAAAATTCTAAATTTTCAAAATTAATTCATTTTAATCCTTTAGAATATTCACACTTATAGTCTAAATAGTACAAAAACAAAATACTGTATGTAATTTTTAACTGAAATGCAATATGGAAAACGTTTTGATTTATTCTTACCTAATTGGAACTTTATAAGAACACATTTATATTGCAGTTGCAAGACAATAGAAAAAAAAAAGTTAATATCATAATCTATTTACATTTAAAAGCCACTTGACTGACGCAGTTAATGGAATAAGGTATGAGTTAAATATACTGTACTATTTTTGCATAGATCTGTGTTGATTTGATTTGGTAACTACAACTGTGTCAGTATTTCTGATTCCGTAATGTAATGTTAGACTGCCGGCCAGCAAGAAAGATTGTTATAGGTTCGATTCTAGTTGCAGACAAAAGGAAATTTTCTTATGCAAGTTCCTGAGTTATTCGATCTTTGGCGAAGGCAAGCAGGGTTTCCTACTCTCATAAATCTCAGGTTTTTAACTCGGCAACTCCGGAAAAATCGACCATAGAACTCATACTCTTTCAGGCAACAACACGAGTGAAAGTTTAGGATCACAAGATGGGCGCAACTACCTTTCTCTCTCTCTCTCTCTCTCTCTCTCTCTCTCTCTCTCCGATGTCCTTTTTTTACTATAGAGTGGACTGCGCTTTTCTTGTATCTGTTTTTATATTATATACAAATATAATAATGATGTACAAGTTAACTTGAATACGTTTTGCAACTTGAGCATTCCGCGTTTAGATTGCACATATAATTCTTCCTAAGCTTTATACTTCATTCTGGAACTTACATTTATTGATTGATTATTAACATCGAAAATATGTTAAAGGCACACGCACACACAAAGTAAATATTTCTCACTCATTCCCTAAAAGTAAAGTCTGAATTATTACTTAACCTGAAGATTTTGACTTATCTATCTTGGTTTTAAAATATTAAAACCAAAATCTTGTTTCGTTTTTAGCCTCAGGCTGTCCGCTAGTCGTAATTAAACAGTAACCCATCATGTGAAACCGCTACTATTCGTCATCGCTGGAGTGAACATTTAAAGAGCGTGTAAAGAATGGCAATATTTTGTAACCGGTATGGGATTGTGATAAGATCTAGCTGTCATGCATTTATATTCATTGCAATTTTGTAAATTTAAGATTTTTGATATAACAGATGGATTAAGAAATACACTGTTGACAAAAGTATTTGGACACCTAGTTGTGGTAAAAAAGAATGCGTTTTATTTACATTTCTACTACCGAGTGTAATTATCTTTGATATGAATGACAACAACTACCCTTCGGGGCATGCCTTTAATCAATTTCTGATAAGTCGCAACAGGAATATTCTTCCATTCCTAGGCAAAGCTTCCCCTCCCCCCCCCACCAATTGCCAGTACTAATGACGACTGCTGTGGTCTGGAGCAAATTCAACATTATAATTCGTCCCAAAGATGTTCGATGGGATTGAGGTCTGGACTCTGAGCAGGCCAGTCCAACACTTCAACGTTGTTTTGTGGAAACCAGTTCTCGGACACGCAGTGCAGTATGGCATGGAGCATTGCCATGATTAAACATGTAAGGGTCACTACCGAAATATACTTCCATAACGTCGGAAGCCTGGAGGTCTGGACTAATCTTCAGATTCAAACACGATCATCAGAGTGAAATATTTGGAAGCTTGATTCATTGCTCCACAGAACCCTACTCCATTCATTTACAGTCCAAAAACGGTGTGAAAAACACCAATGTTTTTTGGGGTAATTGTGGCTTGTCGCAGCAGTACTGCCGTGGTAACATAAGGCATGAAATTCTCTGCGAACAGTTCTAGTGCTGAAAGATGTCCCGGCAGCAATATCCAGGTTGACTGCAGGTCCGCCGCTAATGACGTGCGAGATTCTCGAAGATTCCGTGACAGAGCTCGTCGATCTCGGTCAGTGAATGTCGGTGGCCTCCCAGGGCGTTTTCCTGCTGTGATAGCACCCTCAACTTTCCTTCTACGAATGACATAAGCCACGTTGGATTTCGGTATACTGAGACGGGTAGCAATGTCACGGACAGAATGACAACTGATGTGACACCCAACTACCATCCCGCGTTGGAAGTCTCTCTCTCTCTCATTTCGGCTGAACGTGGTATCTTGACATCGAGTACAGTGCAAAACATGCAACACATCCCCGCTTTTATTACCAGGCTTACGCAGGCGTTCCCTGAATATTTGCACACGGTAGGATCCAAAATTTGCATGGCACGTAAGGTGTTCCAAATACTTTTGTCAACATAGTGTATAAATGCAGTTCTGTCTGCCTTGTGAATTTGTTGATATATCGAACTTAAACCGAACAGTTTTTTACGCATGTACGTGAATTTAACAGTCGTCGACCTGATTAAGACACAAAGCATCAAAATCACTTATCTAAGAAAAATTAGAATTAAAGGTCATCGCTGCGTTTCATAACCTCGTCCGAAGCAGAGATAATTTTGGGAGTCTTTCATCTTATTATTTCGCCATAATAGGCTAATAGTTCGTGGTTAAGTTCTCTTAAACGGTACACCGAATACTCCTAATATAAATAATACCTATCTTCCAGGATGATGAGAAATCTACAGTGAAAAATGTTTTATAGAGTAAAGACAAAATATACGAGACTTAATCAACCTGCATCGATTTTTTTTTTATATATCACGCCCACAAGAGGATGCAAAGCCTATAGCAAAACAATGCCGTGTGTGAGGGCACCGCAGACATTTCTACAGTAAACGATCTTGAGGCGTTTTGCATACAGTAACATGTTCGGACAAGTTACTGATTGTAGACTGAACCATTGCCGATTTGTTATGGCATTTCGTCATGACTCAGAATTAGGAACAACGCGTGATAATGGAATTCGTAGGATTCGAGAGAGAGAGAGAAAAAGAAGAAGAAGAAGAAGAGTGCGTTTAATGTGCATAATCGAGATAGTGTTTGTGGAGAAGGAAGACTGAGGATTACATTTTTTATTAACATAATTTCATATTTTTGATTTGGATTATAACAAGTTCTTTGCGCGCGCGCCTTGTACATACATTAAAATTTCACTTATTTCTCTCCCTCCCTCTCTTTCTCTCTCTCTCTCTTTCTCTTTCTCTCTCTCTCTCTCTCTCTCTGTGTATTTTTTATTTTTAAAGGAATGAAATTTTATAGGGATCTTGTGCGTTTCCGATTTCTGTTCTTCCCATCACTCTTGTAACATACTATCAGATGAAAGCATGATCCACGTATGTGCGGCCAAGTATTTCTCCACTGTGAGGAGCAGTGGAGAAATAAACGCATTACATCACATCCGTTTTAAATCAACCAAAAACAAAAGTATATTGTATTACAACAGACAGATTTATAACGCCCGGAGGGTACATAGAGCAGTTTGCTTGTCAGCTTTCCGATCTTGATATATTTGAACAGTTCTTAAAAGGAGTAAAAGCATGCGCATGTTTGTATATATTCGTTAGTGTCCGTATGGTTATAATGATTTTCTCACCATTGAAAATTCTTCAAATTAAAATTCTTTTTAATGTGACACCTACCCACTCAAGATTGTAAACTCATAAACTCATAGAGTGAGCCAAGTGTTTTTTTTTATTACTTTTTTATATATTTTTTATATATATTTTTTAAATTACATAATCCGGAAACTGCTCTAGAGATCAAACATTCTCCAGACTTTAATAAGACGTTTTCAAGTCCCTTCAGGCCTCCAATAAACCGAGCGGTAGTTTCATCTCACATTCACCAATGAAAATCATTTCTGACCTAAAGACAACCACAAACATCCACAGCGGATTGAAATCCAGCCTTTTGGTTGTGGAGGGGGGCACACTATCCATTCAGCCAACCAAGCTGCATTGACATCTTCCAATCTTCCATAAAGAATAAGGAAAGAGATCCAAGTATCTTACTCAGTATATAAGTGCTATTTAAAATGAGAAATTTTAGAACATATCATATTGTTTATTACACGGATGATTACACGGATAATTACCGTCATTGATTCAAAATAATCTACAGGGTGGTTCAAAATTCCACGTACAAACTTTGAGGGGGGATAGAGAACATCAAAATCAACCATATTCATATAGGAAAGCATGACCGGAAACGCCACCCGAAAGTGATAGGTGGCGCTGTTCGCCAGCGCTCCAGGTGAGCAATTTGGGCTTCCTCATTCAAGCTTTCGACGAAGAACATGCGTCGTTTTACGAATGATGAGATGGCAGACATGCACCTCGTTTACCATATTATGTATCCAACTACTATTGAACTGTTCAGTTATTACGCCTAATAAAGTTTTTTACACTACTTACTGCCTTGTGTTATTTTTTCTGTATCTTTGTGTTCCTGTTAGTACCTTCCGGTGGCGTTTCCGGTCATGCTTTCCTATGTGAATATGGTTGATTTTGATGTTCTCTACCTCCCCTGAAAATTTGTACGTGGAATTTTGAACCATCCTGTATATTAAGAATGATCACATATTAATTTATTCGAAATTACTTAGCCAATGATTGTACAGGTTGCTTAGCCTGCAATATCAAAGTGGCTTGCCAGCCTCCTAGACAAAATTTATTTTCTCCAGACTTTAATTAGCATTCTTAGGATAAAAGCAGGTTGTTATAGTAATTAGGACCACACCACTAAAAACCGCTTAACCACCCGTTGGATACGGTTATAGAATCATAAACTACACGTTTTCATCGGAATGTTTACATAATGAAGCAGCGAACAAGTAATTGAATGAATTATCTCCAACTACATGTTATTCATTTTAAGTGAATACGCTTTATCTTTTAAAAGGCTCTGGGTTAATGATGGCGCACCTCACAGGAATGTTAACTTCAACTAAAATATGAGACGTTCCTTAATTGGTCATAATCGAATGAATGGTGCTTAATTTATTACATGTATTGGACTATTATATATATAAATTGTCAGTCGGTTTTGTATACCGATTGACCATTTGGTGGAACTATTCAAAGTATTCCGCGATGCATTGTGACGTTATGGAGCTGTGATTGGTAAATATTTTTCATGTTTTCACCAAGAGTCATGGCAATAACTGTAGGTCCAATTTTTTCCCCAGACCTTATTGCAAGAATTGGGGAAAAAATTGGACTTACAGACTACTATGCTACGTTTATTCCACGGAGGTATCAGCAGAACATAGGCTTCTAAAATTTGAAACCTGAAATGTAATTAATGAAAGTACTACAGCATTTTAAAAGTAAATAAAAAGGGTCGAATGCATGGCTTTTCTTTTCCTCGTCTTTTGCAATCTCTACAGGTCATACAACTTTGATCACATTTGGAAGATAGTTATTTCTTACAATGAGGAAAGCAACTTTCTCTGCAGACCATTTGCAATCATTCAACCGATTTTGAATGGTACGAATGGTGCCAGTCCTACAAATTCTTTTTTGAAATTCGTCAAGTACCATAACAACAGTAATCACAATACCTACAATAAAAATAATGCCAACCAAGTAGCGGCTTGTAGCTACTGGTTCTAACTGTGTCGGCTGTGGATTCGAATCTCCCTGTGCAATGGATGCTTGTGAAAGGTTTTAGGTGGTAGATGATTTTCTTCGCCACGCAAGACCATCACCCCGCTTGCTGAAGGCCTGAAGTGGCTTAAAAACGTACTATGTTTGGCTCTAGAATAGGGGCTATAAGTTTAGAACAGTTTGCAGATGAGATTTACTTTTAAAAAATTTAGACTATCTTAAGAGCTATCATATACAAAATAAGCATTCGCCAGTTTCAGTTCCTACGGAAGAAATGGATAAGACTTTTCAAATGAAGACGTTCTGAGGAAGGTGGGGGGGGGTCCCCTTGCCGTAAACTGGCTTTTCATCATGCCACTTTTACATTTCATATTTTATATTACATTTCGTCACTAATAAAAAGGCAAACTGACCAAAGTAAGCCCGTGATTAACAGACGAATACATTGGCCTCATTGCTTTGGTTAATTGCAAACAACTGGAAGTGGCAGTTTTCATACTGTAAAGCAGATATAAAAGTCACAAAAAACGCACAGTTAACACACTTCACTGTATGTTTCTTACTTTTTTATGTTCTTATTTTTTCGAGCGAACGAGAAAAAAATAATAAATATTTCTTACTTGATATTGTTTTTCTGTGATAAATTGAAATTGCAGTCCCAACTGACGCTTTTACCTACCGTGCTGTAAAGAGCAGAGTCAAACAAATATGCGCGATGCATTTTCACATTTCTGATATACACACACACGCTCTCTCTCTCTCTCTCTTCAGAGAATCGACAAATGTGTGTATTGTATTGTATTGCGATTCCATGGATTGTAATCAGCAACCTGATATCAAAAGTAGTAGTGAGATATAAGCCCAGTTAGTGACAAACATATTTTTAGAAAACGATAAAATATAACGTAGAATTTTCTAAATGTCCGATAAGACTTAAATGATATTCCCATCTGGTTTTTCATCATATGTTTATATATAAGAAATAATCCTTACCTAGAACACGCACAGGTTTTTTTATAGACTACTATAAATTCTCAGCAGTCAGTTCATCCTTTTTTTCATCAAAAATAAAATAATAATCACGTTCGAAAAAAATAATTTAAAAAAAAAGAGTAAAAACATGGAAAGACAGTCTCATGAAATCCACAAAGAAAATTCTCTCTGTTTTGAATTTTGTTTAGTTTCGTTAAACATGACAATAAGGCTAGAAAGCGTCTGTGTTTCATAGTAAAATTTATTAGAAAAGTCAGGTAAGAACAATTTACTAAAGATCAGTGCCAGAAGACTTACAATACATGTTACAAAGATGATCAACTTACCCAGGGAGGGAGTTTGAGGTCATACGCCTCGAAATACAAGTCTACCTTCGATCGTTTAGTCACTAATAGAAATGCTGAACTGAAAATAGGTTTACACTTCCCAATTAAATAAAAGTTCGTTGGAACCATCTGCTTCATACACCCAAATGACGTCGTTGACGTATACACATAGCGTCATTTCCTAAAGGCAGCTGGTGATAGGAAGCAAACCCAGTGTTATCGTTTGAAGCTTAGGGTAAGAAAAACAAGAAAAGGAAATGAGTTATGTCAACGGTTTTCTCTGCCCGTTTAGGTAAAGTTATGACAACGTCAGTTTCCACTTCCTCCTAAAGAAACGAGGAAAACAATTACGCTATGTTGAATTTAAGTTTCCCGCCTTAAGTAACCGATTAAAACAATTGGGAGAAATAGAAATAGTTAAAGTGATTACTTTTTTTTTAACTATATTTTAAATGAAATCTTAAAAGCTACTGACAGATTCTTTCTATAAAAACAATTTTCATATTTATCCTTCCGGGATTCTATTCCGGGAAATATTCTAAATTTAGAATTTCTTTAACGGTTGTAGCTGTAGTGAAACAACACTCGACGAATATACGTGTGCTGTTAGAATGCTAACAAAAGGTCAATATCGCCACAAAGATCCATAGTTAGTTTTAATAACGAGGATCACCCTCACTCTATAAAGAAAACATGCAGTGAATTATCTGCAATTTGAGCATCGTTGAATTCTCTGGAATATAAACAATGGAGACTGGGGGATCAACGTACTCCAAACAAGAGGGCATGCGTTAAGGGGGTTACCATTATTGCTAAGACGCGTTTCTAATACCATGTCTTTTAGAATAGAAGATCCTGTTACAGCCGGTATGCATACGACACACCCTGCACTTTTGAATTTCACTTTCCCCCATCTTCGTAACAAGATGGCTGCTATTATATTCCTGTCTTTTAACTCCAGCCAGGTAAGTCGTTGTTATGGCCCGGTACACACAAAAACGACGTCAAACTTCCTTACCTAAAGTAAGTGCATTCACACTACACTTTGTTTGAAGAACCTTCGATTTCTTCTGTAAGATAATGCATGGTTCCGCGTTAGTAAATGGAAAAAACTTCGCAAAGTATAGCTAGTATGTCAAGAATTGGTTTCAGGGGTAATGACTTCAGATAAGATTGAAATGGAATTGATGAAAATACAGCTGGCATCGAAGGAAAAAGCAATGCATAATTCATTAAACTATTTTCTTATTATAAATGACAAACTGTGGAATAGCACATTATATGTTTTTCTATTGATATGAAAGACAAGTTTATGTCTTTTCCACGAAGAATAATGTAAATTGTTCCTCGTAGAAAATTTAAGCTGATTTTTGGCTCAAGGAATTGGCTATCACGAAACTTATTCTTTTCATAAACTTCAATGGTTAGCGTCATAAAAAAGGAAAGCATATAGGCTGTTTGTGCTTCAAAAATCAACACGATTATGCTTCTCAGGCAACACTACTCGATGTCTGAGTAATGTAAGCTCACTTACGAATGGCTGTTAATCTTTAGTACTATGAGCCGAGTGTTAGATTGTCCGGAAACTGCTTTAGAGACCAAACATGGGACTTTTTAGTCTACTTCAGGTCTCCAATAAGCGGGGAGTCCTATACTAGGCAATGAAATTTATTTATCACCTAAACAAATCATCCATGTCCATAGCAGGATTCGAACGTGCAATTTGCTGGTGGAGAACAGATACGTTAATGGCTCTGCAGATCACGCCTCTAATATCAGTTTATTCTTATCATTCCCATCAGGTATACAAGATATTTATATTATACAATTCAAGTTTTACAATTCAATGTACAATATTATACAATACATTTCGAGTATTACTATCATTTTCTGTTGGTACTTACACTTATTTTTGGCTATTTATTTTGTTATAGTTAATAAATGTTTTCTTATATATACAAGTAGAGTAAAATACATTTCGGATAGTTTTCGTAGTTTATAATAAGTTACTGGTTTTAGTGATAAAGTAAGTTTATGTATTTATGCGTAACCAAGGGCCGTAGCCATATTGGTTATTAGAGAAATAAATTAGTTCGAAACAGTCACTGCGAGTCCAGTGACAGTATCTATGAGGGCTCACCTTACACGGTTTGATTTGATGTTAATATATTAGTCTCCTAAGCGAATGAACTGGTTAGTATATTGGTACCTTAATTGGATATAAATGTGAGTTATAATGATCTCTTATACTATACGTTTAAAGTAATTGTCAGCATTGTTTAGTCCCATGAGGTAGTCTCTCAATCTTTTTCTGAATGCATATGCTGATGTTATAGATTTGATTTCATTTGGGAATCTAATATACAAAAGACTCTTAAACATTTCTCAAAACAGATAAATTTGCCGTAAAGCACGTGTAATTAACAGAAATAATCAAATGGCCTCATAATCTTAGTTAATTCGTCGTAATTCCAAACCAAAAGCAAACTAAAACCTCTTGGTTGAAATGATCTAGATTCAAGTCTCGTTAAGGATGGAGCAATATTTTCCATGCCTATCCAACTGAGGAAAAGCTCGACGGTCTGAGATGGAGATGGAGGGATTTTTCTCCATTGAGACTTCTAGTTTTCCTTAAACTAATAGAAACCAGCTAGGGAAATACATTCACTTGTATCATTACTAATCCAGCTGTCTTAGTTGTCGTCTCATTAATCATATATTATAGGTTTATATGCATTCCAGCTTGTTTCATATTCATTCAAAACTGAGATCATTACTAAGCATTGTGATAGATTTAAATTTTGATTTAAAGTTAGACAATTTAATGTTTGTAAATATATAATACAGTTTCCGTCTTGCTGAACATACTTTGATGAAATTGAATACTTAGGATTATCGGTAAAATTTCATGCACATCAACATTCATTCTAGGCCATAAGAAGGGCCGTACTTACACTTTTCCCGAGGAGGGCGGGGTCAGAGAGTACTAGAGTTCTCTCGGGCCATCTCATTGTTTGGGGCTCTTAAATTAGCCCTAATTTTTCGGGGCTTCCAACCAGAGCCTCGTGCGCCTTTGCATAAGTACGGCCCTGGCGCTTGTGGATATTTGGAATTATAGACGAAGCAACTAATAATCGCTTGGATTCTTCTAGTCGGTTTGTATGTCTTGCGAGTTGAAAAACCTATCATCTCTGTATGAGACCAGGTTCTTCTTGTATTATGCAGGATTACAACCCACGTCTTTTCTACCAAATAAAAAATTGCACGTGGTATATTCACTTGGCATGCCCGCTTGCATAATGAAAGCAGCCGATTTCACTACAAGTTGTCGTAGGTAAAAAGAATATAATTTTCTGTCAAATATTCTATTTATAATAATAAAATGGAATAAAAATTTCCTTCACGGTATTAAACTTTCTCCTACTGTGAACTTAAACACTCTCCTTTTTGCCGACGATCAAATAATAATTACAAATTCTGAAGATAACTTACAGAAAGCTGTTTTAGATCTAAATGAGATAGCCAAAGATTATGGTATGATAATATCAACAGAAAAATCAAAAACTATGGCCTTTAAAGGACAAGATCCAGCAAGAACTAAGATAGTATTAGATAACAAGATCTTAGAACAGGTGAATTAATTTAACTACCTAGGATGTATGATCACATATGAAAATGAAAAAGATATAAACCTAAAAATTGCGAAATATTTAAAAATAACAGGTGTAATTAACTCTATATTTAAACCAAACCTAGTTCAAAAACAAACCAGGCTAAAAGTATACAATGCATTAGCCCTACCAGTTTTAATGTATGGAAGCGAAATCTGGACAATAAAACAAAAAGACAAACAAAGAATTAACAACAGCAGAAATGAAGTTTATGAGAAAAACTGCAAAGTATACCGTGTTTGATCACAAAAGAAACGAAGATATTATGAAAGAATTAAACCAAGAACCAGTAATAGAAAAAATTAAAAAAATATAAACATAAATGGATGGAACACGTTCAAAGAATGAAAACAGAAAGATTACCAAAACAAGCCTTAAAGTACAAGCCATTAGGAAAAAGAAAACCTGGAAGTCCTCTTAAACGATGACTTCTAAGGCCGGAACAGGCCACTAGGCCTAAATCTTTGATATATGCATGATGATGATATTCTAAAAGCCTCGTAGCTTCGTTCGAATAATGCATCTTTGGTTGGAAAGGCCAAATCACATCCGTCTAATACGCGAGAAACCTTTATAAAGGCTTTCAGCTGAAGCTGAGTTAGTCGGTCTTATGGGAAGGTTGTAGAATTTTTTTTTTTTTATTACGCTAAAACAAATAAACTAGCTAGAGATTCTACCGAATCGACAGGTTGTAAGCTATGTCGATAGGATTAACCACCCTATCAGACCAATTAGGCTTATATGAAGCTAAGTTTCTTGATCGTGACAAACCACTGGACCTAACACGTTAAGAAAAAGATGATTTATTCTATCTAACGTAATGGAAAAATTTCTACAGTACTTTAGTTTGGAAATTTCTGCTATTTATATCATAAGAATATATTAATGAACTTTGTTTTAAAGATTCTCAGACACCGAGTCCCTCCTTTTATTTGCATGCGTGCAGGAATGTCGGGACTCACATATTTTTGACACTGTGCTCATTAAATTATTTTAAAATGATTTATGGTTATTATTATCGTTGTGGTTATTATTGTTCATTATTTCCACATTTCAGTTCGGCATGTCTTTTTGCTCTCTTCCTGACAGCTGTTCGAAGATTCCTTAAGTGTATCAGGTCAACTCATACCATGCGATTCGACATGGGATACGTGCCGGCTCTACAGATGCAAAAGTCTTTGTCCGTCTTTAATGCATTTGCGTTAAAAGATTAAGATCTCACTTAGTTTAGTCTCGGAGGATTTTGTTGAGGACTGGAGAAACTGATTGTTGCTGTTGACATGCGCAGTGACTTTCTCGGCAAGTAGCCTTGACCACTTGTTTATGCCTCTGACAGCTCACGAACACCAAACACATTTATAGAAAACTTCACAGAGCCGCAGGTTTCTCTGTGGATGAATTTGCGCCTTAAGGAGGCTCGCACTAGTGGGGGGGGGGGGGAAGAGTGGAAAACTATTGTTGAAAGAGGTCAAAGTTTCTTTTGTTAAAAATAAAAAAGGCATTTTACGACAGTTATTCAAAGAGTGAACAGTTGTATTATTGTATTAAAATTAATGAGCTTCTAGTTCCTCTCTCTCACATACACACGTATCAGGAACTAATTTATATATATATATATATATACAGGGTGTTCGGGATAAATTTGACAGTTTCGTAAGGAAAAAGAAAATCTTCTTTGTATCTATTAAATTTAATGAATTGACAAAAAAACATTACAGGCAGAGTTAATTACAATACTATCAACAAGATTTACTCAAAATAACCACCATTAGCATCGATCACAGCTTCAATTCTGCTTCGGAACCTCGAACAAGCTGATGCTACAGTCTCCCTGGGAAGGGCCGCAAAAACTGTTTTAATTTTATCCATTAACTGGGCTTTTGTATTACTGGAAGTGCGATTGGTGACTTTTTCAACTGCGCCCCATACAAAATAATCCATGGGGTTAAGGTCTGGGGAGTTTAGAGGCCAAACATTTGGACTGGTGAAGTCGTAGAAATTTTCAGACAACCATTTTTGACTTTTCCCAGAGGTGTGGCAAGGGGCCGAATCCTGCTGCCATACATACGGCCTACCATTGGCTACCCTTGTTATCCAGGGCTTGACTACAGTTAGCAACTCCACGAACAAAGCCCGAATTCCAATGCCAGGGTTCTTCAACACCTGTTCCTGCAGATTTGCGAGGAATTCTGCTGTACGAACGCAATCAGATCGTCTGCTAGGGATCTTTCTTCTTGCTACATCCTCGTAGTCACCATTGCAAGTCTCTAGTTCATGCCTGATTGTTTTTACTGTATTCAGGGAGCATTGAGCAGCAGTCGTAATATCCTTATTTTGATGGCGGGCACGAATCATCATGATACAAGTTATTCTCTTCCATGATTCAGGTGGGTTCCAGCTATCCATCCTTTCTGACATCTTGTATATGAATGAAGAAGGGTCCAAACTTTTAAATGAAGAGAAGTGTGTGTTAATACATGTAACTTACGGAAAAATATAATTAATTATAAATATGTCAAATTTATCCCGAACACCCTGTATATATATATATATATATATATATATATATATATATGTGTGTGTGTGTGTGTGTGTGTGTGTGTGTGCGTGTGTAAAAAGTTTTTTAACTTAGGTATATTATGTATTCAAGATACCAAGTAATTTTATATAAACTTGGTTTTTTAATCTATTTCCCAAGTGAGCAAACAGACAAGCAAGTCAAGTTTGCGCCTACACGTAGTGCAAGTCTGACGCAACTCATGGTAGTGCCACTATCAGAACCTGACTTTTAAATTTATTTAAATTGAAGATGAGTTGGCTGAGCTCATGATGGCGTCAGGTTTATTTCTTCCGGAAACCAGGGTTTTTCATCTCACACGATAGACAAACCTGTCAGAGAATTGTGCACTGACAGATATAGCAGACAGGACTGACACCGTCTAGCATATCATTAATTAGGTTTCTGTCATGATAGACCCATTGAGCCAACATACTAAGGAAAAGATATATATATCTCATCTCATCTTCCTTATACCCTCTTTTACCTTGCGGTGTCGAGGGTCCATCGATCATCGGACCTCATTCCGTTTACAGGATAAGGTGGTCAGCCTTATGCCTCGATGTATCCTATGGCCTGTAGTGTTAAGTTCTCAAGGCCAGTTTGCCTGCTTTGCGGGATGAAAAATCCCAGAATAAACTGGGGAAAAAACCCTGCTATACACGCCCAAGACTGGCTAACCTGGCTATGGCTGAGGAAGATCCTTCAGCTCCTCACGTCACCGACGGGAATCGAACCTAGGACACTCCTTCCCCAGGCATATGGTTGCGAAGCGCAAAGCCACTAGACTAACCGCGCGGACACACACATATATATAATATTCATCCAAGCTTGATTTGCTTCCTCAGTCTTAAGAAAAGGCTGGTAATATTCCACTAATTCCAGCCCTACTCAAGGGCCTATGAGTTGTGGAAATACTTTCTGAAAATGGATGCTGTGCCGAACAAAACTGCCTTTTGCAGCTGCCCGATTTTTAATCCATCTAACTCGAGTACTTCTAGATGTTTTTTCAATGTTTTAAGGATGGCGCCTAAAACACCTATTATTATGGGAACAACTTTCGTTTTCTTTTGCCAAATTCATTCAACTTCGACTTGCAAATCACGATACTTTGTAAATTTTTCATTTTCTTTGTCGTTAATCCGCCTATCTCCTGGTACTGATATTTCGATAAACTTAACACCCTTGTTATCACTTTTTCAACCACTGTTATATCGGGTGTATTGCGTTCCAAGCTTTTGTCAGTCTGGATTTTGAAATCCCAGAGTATTTTAGCTTTTTCATCCTCAACCACTTTCTGGTGAACTTTATGCTTCCAGTAATCTTTAGACACTTTAAACCCATACTTTCTACATAAATGCCCTTTCTCTTAGCGCGCGCGCGCACACACACACACACACACATATAGGGATGTCCCCTCTCAGCAACTCTTTTTAATATCTACTTAAATGAAATAATAATAAAATCGAGTAAAAATTTACATCAAGGAATTAAACTTTCACCTACAGTTAACTTAAACACTCTCCTCTTTGCAGACGACCAAATAATAATTACAAATTCTGAAGATAACTTACAGAAAGCTATTTTAAGTCTAAATGAGATATCCAAAGATTATGGTATGATAATATCAACGGAAAAATTAAAAACTATGGCCTTTAAAGGACAAGATCCAGCAAGAACTAAAATAGTAATAGATAACAAGATCTTAGAACGGGTGAATTCATTTAACTACCTTAGGATGTATGATCACATATGAAAATGAAAAAGATATAAACGTAAAAATTGCAAAATATTTAAAAATAACAGGAGTAATTAACTCTATATTTAAACCAAACCTAGTTCAAAAACAAACCAGGCTAAAAGTATACAATACATTAGCCCTACCGGTCTTAATGTATGGAAGCGAAATCTGGACAATAAAACAAAAAGACAAACAAAGATTAACAACAGCAGAAATGAAGTTTATGAGAAAAACTGCAAAGTATACCCTATTTGATCACAAAAGAAACGAAGATATTATGAAAGAATTAAACCAAGAACCAGTAATAGAAAAAATTAAAAAATATAAACATAAATGGATGGAACACGTTCAAAGAATGAAAACAGAAAGATTACCAAAACAAGCCTTAAAGTACAAGCCATTAGGAAAAAGAAAACCAGGACGTCCTCTTAAACGATTCAACGATGACTTCTAAGGCCGGAACAGGCCATGCTAGGCCTAAATCCTTGATACGTATGATGATGATGATGATGATGATGATATATATATATATATCATCATCATCATCATCATCATCATCATACGTATATATATATATATATATATATATACATTTTACTAGTTTTGAGTCCTGGCTAGAACGCTAGACTTTCTATTTGTAGTATATCAATTTGTTACCAAATTCAGGTCTCATGCTGGAATACTAGTAAAAACATAACATATGCCATTTGAGATCCTACGATATTCAATGAATATATTCAGATGTTATCATAAATGCAAAAACATAAAAGAGAAATCGTCCACTTCCTTGTTTTGCTAACGTTCTCTTATAGTTTTTGAATTTTAATACCGTGACTAGGGCCTAATGCTGTTAAAAAACAAAAACGTTTGAAACAGTATTATGTGAGAGTAGTGGAAATTTAAAGAAATTAACTAATATTGTTTAGAACTTTTTTTTTTAATCGCATTAGGTCGTAAACGTAGTGGTATTAAAATTCAAAATCTAAGCGAACGTTAGCAAAACAAGGAAGTGGATGATTTACACGTGGCATTGCAAAACCCGATTATTGTTAATTCGATTATTACAACCACACATTTCTAAAGGTTTAAGCACCATTTACGCTTGCTTGTGAGTAAAAAGCTGAATGTATGAATAGAAGACCATACTCTCAAATGGAATATATATGCAGATGTTAACACAGGTGATAAAAGTTACCGAATGAATTATAATGCTATAATATGCGATTCTGTTCAAAACATATAAAAAGAATTTAAACGTGAGGAGGAGGAAAAGGAAATGACTAATCATAACCCTGATTTTATATCAAACCATCTTCGTGTACCTCTTTCAATTCTAATTGCTGACTTGCAAATTCAAATATAGACTATGTATTACTCATCACAGTGTCCAATTTTACACCTGTAGGGTTTTTTGAACATTTTTTCTCTTGGTATCTTTTCATATGCCTTTTCCTACAAAACTCAAATACGTATCCTTGTAAAAATGATTTCTTTCTCAGCTATTTGTCTTAAAGTAGAAATAGATCCTGATAACCTCTATTTCGCCTGAACCCAGCTTGTTCTTCGCTAGGTTTAGCTACCACAAATTTTATTAGCTTCTTCTTCAAATATGCTTGCGTAATTTCGTACTTGGAACATTTGGGGCCCTATAATTCTCACATTCAGTTTTATTACTCTTTAATCAAATAAAATAAACACGACAGTGCACACCTGCTGGTGCAGCGAAATAGCTGAGTCTTTTTAAAATTGATATATATATATATATATATATATATATATCCATTCTTGGTATTTACCCATAATGTGAACTTATGGGTAAATACCAAGAATAGTGATCGGAGCTTGTTCCACCCTTGCTATGAGTTGCCTCAGCTTGCACTACTAAATGGGTCAGGTGCTGCACTATCCAGGTATTTGCTTACGCTTGGAATCGCCGAACTTTATATAGTTTCTATATTCGGCATGAAACTCTTTGAGTTTCTTATTCGGCTAAGAAACAATATGGGATGTAATATCCCTAACTTAAATAAGTTCATGTCGCCGAATTGAAGCCTTTGGCTCTTCATATAATTAGTAATTAAATGTTATAATTTTCTATTTATTTATCAAGTGGATGCGATCCCCTTAATAATGTTGGGCGATTGCACTGAGTTGTGCAAATTCTTGGCGTCTTGAATGTTCGTTTATATTATTATTATTATTACCTGAGGCCTCCAGGGAATCAAGGACTCATCGAGGGAGGCCATATATCACCCAAACCAGCTTTCATACCGTTCCTTAAATTCATTCACACTAGACTCACTTACTTCCCCCTAAGGGCAAATTATTCCACTCACTCACTGCTCTCTGAGAGAAAAACCTAGCTCTTATCCCTTACTTGACTGAACAAACTTAACTTCCATGGATGCCCTCCGTGTTCTCTCCCCACCTACCATATAACGAAAAATTTCATCAGTTGATACACTATAACACCCATTCAAAAGTTTATAGACCTCTATCATATCACCCCCTCTTTCTCCTGTTAACCAGAGTCTGTAATTCACATACTCGCAATCTGTTCTCATAATCTAAATCCCATAATCCGGATATAATATTTGTAACTCTTCTTTGCATTCTTTCCACAGCTTCTTTATCCCATTGGAACCTGGGAGAATAAAGCTGCGCACAGTAATCCAAGTATGGTCTTATCAAAGCCTTATAAAGAGGAAAAATGACTTCCTTATCCTTACATGTCAAGGTTCGCTTCAACATCACAATTATCCTCTGAATTGTATTTGCAACTTTTGCTATGTGACCTTTGAACTTCAAATTCCTATTCACCATTATGCCAAGATTCCTAGCCTCATCAGTTTCTTATAGCATAACCCCGCTAATATAATATGCTGCTAGAAATCTCATCATGCCAAAGTGCATGACTTTACAGTCACTAACATTTAAAACTGAAAGCCATTTTCGTTTGGCCAAATTTTTTGCGTATTCAAATCATTTTGTAAGTGCTGGATATCAGCAGCATCCTTGATTGCCCTGCCTATTTTCGCATCATCTGCAAACAATCGCACATCTCCTGTTAGACCCTTCTTAATGTCATTAATATATAGATTGAACAATAATAACCCAAGGACTGAACTCTGAGGTACACCACTGGTTACCTTAAATCTGGCAGATTCATACCCACCGCATACAACTTTTTGATATCTATCTGTCAGACATCCACCGATCCAAGTCAAGAGTTTATATTCCAATCCCATATTCTTCAGTTTATGCAACACCCTTTCATGTGGTATCCTCTCAAATGCCTTAACAAAATCCAACATTATCATAGTGTATCCATTCCCTTTATCCAACTCGGCCGTAACATTGTTACAGAATGAGAAAATTGCTCTTGCAGAGCACAGCTTGTTTGCCTACCCATTTCTGCATGCGAGTTCTTACCAACTTCTCTAAAATCTTCATTACTACACAGAAATACTGATAGGTCGGTAGTTAGACTCATCAGTTTTTGCACCACCCATGTATAATGGAACTATCATACAGTCCTACCATTCCTGTGGTATCATTCCTGAGCTGAGACTAAAGTTGTACAAACATGTGAAAGGCCTAGTCAATTCAGCTGAAAATTCCTTTAGCAAACGGACTGATATTCCATGTGTCCCTATAGACAAATTCTTATCCAGGTTATGCAACAGTTCTTCAATCTCATTTTCCTACACCTCTAACTCTTCATCCAACGGAGCAGTAGCCATGTGCACCATGTTACATACACCTGGTTAATAAATCTTAGCAAAGTCAGTACTCATTAACTAAACAATCTCATTAGCTTTTGACACTGGAGTATAATCTGCATCCAATAAAGTTATTCTTCCACATTCATTCTTTCTTTTGCTTGCGGCATAACGATAAAATTCTTTTGGATCCTTTAGCTTGCATGGCCAATTTCTTTTCATACTCCGATTTAACTTTTCTCACAATGATCGTTACTTTTCTGGCCTGTGAAACTCACTCCCAAACTGTTTATTCTTCGAACACTAGGGAAACATTCAGATACCGTCTCATTTGAGCACTTCTTCAAAGATTCCCATGCATTGCTGACATTTTTCCCATTCAGTAACGGATACCATGGAACCAAAGAAAGTATTATCCTAATGGGTATTCCATATAATTAGATGCTTCCTAAGAAAGCATGGCAGGATCACTGTCACCAACTGGTGGTAACATAGTCATATTCTTAACAGAGATCCCTTCTGACGCTATTAACAAATCTAACACTCTTTGACCTCTAGTTCCTTTTTTCACATGCTGCTTGAGAAAGTTGTCTTGCAATAATTCAATAAATTTTTCTTCTTTCTTATAATGGGATTTCTTTTCTACCAATCAGTGTTTTTGGATAATTAAAGTCTCCCATAATGATCACTTTTAATACCCATAACGCTAAATTGGCAATGCATTTCTTCATCTCCTGCAACTGAGTCGCAAAGTCTGTAGCAGCACCCCACTATATATTTCATTCTTTTAGCCTCCGCTTCACACCGGATAGTCTCAAACTCACCGTTACATGGTACATTGTTTTCTTGTGTTTCTACCCCCCTCTCCTGTCTCTTTTGTCATCCCTAAAAATTGTATATCCGTTACACTCGATTCCACTTTCCATATACCATATCTGATTCTGACAGACAGGTTTCACTAATGCCAATAATCTTAGCTCACATCATATTCCATAAAGTAACGAACTCGACTCCTTTTGTTTCTGATGCACGTGGCATTTTTGTGTAGACATAACAAATTACCACCTAGCCTATTCTTATAATTAGATATGCAATCTATTTGGCCTTGTTGTAGCACTTTCTCTCTTCCTTCCCTTAGACATACTCAAATGGTCCAAACTGAAAGCGTATATTTCCATCCCTTCGCCAGATGCTTAACTATGTTCGAAGCTATCCATATCTTATCGCGTTTGCATACCATAGCTAAACTTTCACGCACATTTTCCCCATTTCCTCCCATGATGATCTAGTTTCCCTGACTCTCCATTAGGTCTCATCCCAATAAGTAATTTTTTCCAGGCTCTTACTGCCAAATGAATTCCAGTGCAGGCCGTCCCTCTTATACAAGTCTTTTCTGACATCAAACACTCCCCACACATCTAAAAACTCGCATCCATTTCTTCTACACAGCCTTCTACATGGAATCATTGCCCTCCTTTTTAACTCGGTACTGTCATATCTGGATAGCAAACCTACAATTTTTAGTCTCTCCATTTCTTTCTCGCTTCTTCCACCAGACCTTTCATATTATATTTGTTGTTACTTAAATCATTAGTTCCTACAAGAAATATCCTCTGTTTTACTTTTCTTTTATATTTTTCGATTACGTTTGTCATATCTTTAATTTTCGTCCCCGGGAAAGTAGAACTAGTGACTCCCTCAGCAAGCCCAAATTTTATGATTGAATCACCATACTATACACATTTTATTTTCTTTCTTAGATTTTAATTGACCTATCTTATTGTTATTATTGTGATTACCAAGTTCAGTGTCGAAACTAATATTTCATTTTACTCTTTTTAAGTTCTGTTTGTCAAAATTTTCTTGAGTGCACTTTTATTTACTCTGTAAAAGGCCTGCGTGTGGCCGCAGCACGTGTCTGATAGATTAACCACTGTGTTCTCTACCCGTCTGTGCTCATGCTGTTTACATTGATGACGTATGGCTCTTCGATGTGAGTGTGTGCGTGCTATATCCTCACATGAAAGCGACATCTTTCAGGACATAAGCAGTTTCTTTTCTTTAGCTCAGGTATGCGAAGGACAAAGATGTCTGTGGGGGTCGATCTCAAGGACATTTGTGACGTCACCGTCTTCATGCTGACGACACACAACAGGATTGTTTACTGTAAAAATGAGAAATTCTGACAATGGAAATGAATAGATGGCAGTAGGTATAGCACGTGGACTTCATCTTACCTATGAATTGTTCTTGTGAATTACAGAAAAACAAAGTACATTATGTGGGTATAATGTTTTGTACTAAACTGCCTCACTTTGAAATTAAAGCCATCGCTAGGCTTTAATGGAGTAATTTGGTTTCGTTTAGTTATAAATACCGCTCAAGCAACTAAGCTATATGGACAATATGTTATGCATGTTAACTGCATATATTTTTCTGACCGGTTTGCCTGTTTCAGGGAACGAAAACCCATCCTCCTCCGTATGAAATCAGCTAATTCATCTTCAGTTTGTTTGTGGCGATGTTTGGTTTGTATCTCAGCCCTTCCACGGCAAGAAGACTCTTGAGTTCGATAGGCGCGCGCACGCACACACACACACACACACACACACACACACACACACACACACACACACACACACACACACACACACACACACACACACACACACACACACACACACACACTGTTTCTAGCGCTTTCTTTTGTCTCGTTTCCATCTTTTAATGACATCAACAACAAATGGCCCTTAAATGTTTAATTGCGCTGTAGGTGCAAGAATTGAATGATGACTAATATGATAACCTATGATAACACATCTCCGTAACTCTAAATTAAGTCCCATTTTCGGTAGTACAAATAAATACAAATACAATCGTTGAGCATGCATTTCCCTACTCTTATATTGTTGTTCCAAAGTGGTTTGTCAGTGGTATGCTACTCGAGATTGTTTTTAATTCAGACGCAGAATGTTTAGAAGTAGTAGCTGTGCTTGACTACTAACATTCAAAACTATTGTTGTGATGAAAACATTACGTCATATCCGTTTGTTTTAATTTGAACTTTGTTATATAGACCTCCTGACTAGAAAGAGATTTCAGTTGGTTAAAACTGGATGTTTTAACACCGTAGTAGCAAGCTGCAAGGCAAATGTATTGTGTTTGTCAGCTGCGCATTCACCGGCCGATTTGCCTGTTTTGTGGGACGTAATAACTCGAATATCTGATAACCGAGCTTCAGCTGAAAAGATTTTGAAATATTTTTCGCACATCACTAACGGGAATCAAACACAAGTGATTCCTAGCATAGGATACACCTCCACTCCATCTGACTGCCTCACAAAAACGCCGACCACAGCTGAGTCCCAAATGTGTCGTGAATAGTAGGAAAACGGTTCGGAGTTAAAACGCTGATACCTTAGAAAGGCGAAACCAATTCTGATTGACTGACTGCAGTAAACGCAACTTTCATGCATGTTTTAATTTCGTTGTTGCTATTAAAGAAACTGGGATTATATTTCTGTAAATACTAGAAAACAATAATCCAATTAAAAAAAAAATCTTCTTTCCTCAATTTTTTTCTTATCCATGGTGCTACTGTACTATAGGTTGAACAACCTTTTATGAGTGGGAATAAAAAAAAATATATGGATTAGAACTTGTCCAATGATCTCTTTTTGTAACGGTCTAATTGTTAAACCAACCTCGTTCATTATACGTCAGGCGCCATCTGACGGCAACTAAGTGATATGAAACTTACTTAACCCAGCTAGAGTTCATTTCTAAACAATTATCATTCCAAGCTGTCATGTCATCTCTGCAGGTGAACCAACGATTTCGTGACCTCTGATTGTCTTCCGCTTCACGTGCCGACCGACAATGATGTCGCGGGAAGAAAAAAAAAAATGGTTGTCGTTTAAGTCACAGGTGTACGGATCTTTAATGATCCAGTGAACTTGGAGCAATCTTCGTAATTACTAGGTCATTAGAACATCTCTCGTCTCGTGCAAAAAGTCCATTAGTAGGGGTGGTTCGACCAGCAAGACAAGTTATGGGATTTCTGAAATACCTGCGCATATCAAATTCTTTCGATTTTTTTTGGGGGGGGGGGGTCAAAGGTAGACAAAATGTGTTAGTAGAGGCACTCGATAATTGAAAACTCTGAGGACCCTTCATCGAAATTAACAAAACACAATCTTCCCTCAAAAATTTCTTATGGTTAAACTGCTATGCTACCTACACGCTCCAACCAAAACAAAATAAAAGTATCGAGGTCAATGTGATCCTCAGGTGTATGGTTTCCATTATGGTCGTAAAGATAACACTGCTTGACACAGGGTGTCTTAATGTGGGCGATTGTTTAGTTGGTTTATCCCGATGCGACGACAGTGAGAATGTCTATCTCTCAAGGACGACTGCCAACTAGGCTTATAATTTTCGCTTAGAAAGGGAATCCGCCCAAGGTCTACTAATGCTGTTATCAGAGGACGCGATAGTCTAATATAGTACTCAAGGAAAGCTTCGACGTCAGCACATATCCTCCTGGTAAGAAACATTATCTGTTTAGTAGACAGGTAGCAGACTTTATACCTTTCTTTTAGATACATCAGCTGCTTCAGGAGAGAGAGAGAGAAAGAAACCACAAGGCAGGAATCAATCCAGAGGCACTTCACTGTTTTTTTTTTTAATAAAAAATAATCATGAAAATGTTTATTTATTTTTAACACGGTTTGCGGAAACTCACTAGCAATTATTTTTGAGTTCGAGAGTCAGCCTCATAGATCTTCTTTTTTTTTTTTTTTCATTTTTGAATGTATATGTAAAGACTATACTAGCAAGCCTATAGATGTAGTTATTGAATAATGCATATAATATTATTTGATATAATCAAATAAAAATAATCATATTGTAATACGTACTTGTTTTGAGAACATTACATTACATCGAATATAAATTTTATTAATTACTAAACTTTATTTAGATAAAATTTATCCATATGTGAATCAATCGGCAAATTAATACCTGCTTTATATAACTCGTAAAATATGTTTCTAAAAGTAATCAATAATATATGGAACTTAAAACTCTTACTAGGAGTACGTGTGTGATATCATCAACTAGAGATTAGTAATCTTAAATAAATAACTAAAAACTCTTTCATTTAGTTAAGAGTTTTAATTTACTTTTATTTGCGATTTTGATTTTGTTGGTATAAATTAAGTAAGGATAGAAGGACAGATAAAAGACTTTGGTTTGCCGGCTTCTGTCCTTGGGCCGTCCAGCCAAAAAATCAAGAATTAGTTATTTTATGCAACTCTGGATAGGAGGAAAATAATATTTAAAGGAGATCTATATTTATACTTAGTCTCAACGTTCTTAACTAATTTTCAGAATCTCAGGAAATCAGCTAAGAACACCAAGAGCTCTACTACAGACAGTTCAAACAGATAAAGATAAATATGGAAATGGCGTTACCAGCCAGTCTTGGCAGAGTGAGCGCCTAGAATTCTAATTCTACTGTTTAAATTCACATCATTGGTCACTACATCTTCCTTTAGGATTCCTGTCTCACAGGAAACAGGATTCCTGTTTCAGATCGTTACCGCATCTGAAATTTCTAAGGAATGCAATATTACTTAATCATAATTTAATAATTTATACTGTAATTAAACTATAAAAAATAAATTCCACATTAAACCAAAATAAGCCTTCTAAACACCTTTTCGATTTTGAAAGGGAGTAGCCGGCACTGTTTCATATATTTTTCTAGAAATTGGTAGCCTTTACGAGTTGCGATTACGCCATTGCAATTGTGTGTGTATTTTCCTATAACGTAAAAGATGAAGGCAACAAGAATACGGCATAGAGCTGCCACCACATTGTGTTCCTAATCCTAACTCGTATTATATGTATACATATATACAGTGGTGCACTCAGGATTTAATCTTGGGAGCGAGTTGAGTAGACGATTCGAGAATACACAGTACACATTGCATACGACCCTATGACTGATTATCTTCAGTGATCGCCAATACATGACACCCGTGATCTCCTCTGGCCCGGCTCGGGCAAACGAAGTAGCTCTCTGTCCGCCCGAGCACTACTTCGTTCGCCTTGCGTTCACAGCGGCCGTGATTCCCAAGAACTATAGGGTATTCCCACCTTATGTGACCGCTAATTCATAAGTAGTATAGAAATAGAAGACACGACATAACGTAAATAAAAAAATGAATTTTAATTAGGAAAAGATTTTTGGAAAATTTTCTAGTGTTTTTTTTTTTTTTTTGGTGGGGGGGCTGGGTCCCTCTCCCACTGGGTGGGCCACTGTATATATTACTGTGTGTATGTTCAAAGGTCGAATTTATGCGTTGCGGAGTTCCCATACATGAAGTTAAATACTCACAAAATGGTAACGTATTCGCTTTAGTTCTGACCTTCTCATAACTAACAAATAACTGTCACCAATAGCGATAGAAAATGCATATGTATTTGCACTACACAGAACGATTGTACTGTCTTTCACTAAACAACGCCATAAATTATCGCAAAATTGGATTTTTACAGAAGCTTTTTTTTTTTTTTTGAAGGCGCCAGTATTCGAATATCATCATCCACGGAAATTGGTATTTAAAAAAAAAAAAAAAAACCGCAGTTAACAGGTTATAACCTATTCGATGTTGTTATCATCATCGAATCAGAAGAGTCGTTGCGAGAGTCTTTGAACAATTAATAACGAACAATATTAGATGAAAATTGTGATAATAACATGTCTATAGAAAAGATTCATTCCGCATTCATTCATTCATTAATAGAATTAATTTAAAATTTGCATGAATGTTGACATTGCTTTAAAAACTTCCTTGATGATGTAAGATATCTAAACACTGCAAAGAAGTGTGTCTTGTATTTTGTGGCAGTACACATAAACTTAGCTAGTACTTGGTTTTGAACAAAATGTGCAAGTCTAGAAATTGCTGATCATTAATTATAATCTAATCTACAAACTAAGAGGTTCGTAGGTAGATTAAAATTAAACCCTTTAACTTAATCGACACTACGTGAAAACAAATATATTGCATATTGCCGAGTTCGTATTACTTAGAAATCTTAATGAGCTTCATCAGGTTGTCATTTGTGTTTCATTGGCTGGCCCTCAATGTCACACCACTCACTGAGAACCAAATAATTACATTAACAAAAAAAACAAAAAAAAAAAACAATGTCTGTTCTGTTTCTGATTGTCACTGTGAGTAGGTTACGATTATTTAAAGCAGGATGAAACGATAATAAGACCACATATATTAACCGTTTGTTTTATGCAGATTCCATGGTTCGCGAACAGTGAAAATTATTTAATAGCAGCTCTGTAACCCCCTCCCATCCCCACCCATTCATGTAGCGTAATAACCAGAAAATCAGCTGTCATTTGTTAGACCAACAACTGTTCTCGACGCAAACCATGAAGACTTAAAATCTGTTCTCTACGAAGTGTTTAAAGATGAAGATCCTGAAGGTGTAATCAGAATTGTGTAACACATTTTTTACTCGTTGTGAAAAATGATCCAGCTAATATTGACAGTTTTTCCCTATGAATAACGAAGCTCTTGAACAGACTGTTAATGAACTGACAATAGATTTGGAAATTATTTCTTGAGAAACTGAGTTAAATGAATATGCAATGACTAAGTAACTTTTTTCGAAGTAAATTAACATTAACAAATGGACAAAACCCTTAACCTGCTTTCATATAAATGAGTACTTACCTGATCTTAAAAGAAATGGAATATTCCTATAGCAATGCACTCTGCAATAGTATTTCTGATTATGCGCCACGAAATACGGATAAAAGAGAGCGTTTCATTAAAATAAATAAATAAAAAGTTTGAGTACTTATGCTTTCCACTACTCACTCTAAAAATATCCGAAGGGTGGAAAAAATCTTAAAATAGATCCGTTTATCTTGAAAGAGAAAAATTTTTATATGTAATTAACATCGATGGTCACATAAAAGGAACAACAGGTAACCTATATCCGCATGATGTATTAAACAACCGAGCCAACGCACCTTCCCACTTCAATTGCCATTCTTGGAGTGCTTGCGTTAGAAATTGCTGTATATTTCCCTTGGAGGTGGCGTGGTGGTTGTGCCCCGTTCATCATAGCTAGGTCAACAGCAGCGTGCAACACACAATTGGTTCTCACAAGGACACAGCGAATTCTACTTAGCTTTCATTGACAAATTCTTATCTGATACTAAAGTAAGTTTCGTTCATCCACCTTATGTTTGTCCAACTGTTGGAATAACCGGTTATCTGACATCCTACCTAACTATTTTAACTATTTTAGGAAGGAGGAGCATGTAAACAAAATACTTAATCCCAGTATAGAAAAAAAAAAAAATGTAAAGCTGCCATTGTCCGATAAGGAGTTTATTCCACCAGAAAGGACGTTTCCAAGTAACGCATCCTTTATCGCAATCTACAATGGTGTTAGTAACCCTAATACGTCACGTGCACGAATTCCATATTTGACTCTCAGTTTTTCACGATGAATAGTAAGATACTTTGACGTTTGTGAACTGCTCTACATTTCCTGTTTAAAGTTATGAATTGATCCATCTATTCGTGACACGCAGGCCTTTAAATAAGCTAATAGATGCTCATTTCTCTTGATATCATGATCTAAAAATAAATATTTATTTTAGGACAGTGCAATTTATCCTAATTACGAAACAGAATGTTGAAAACAACTTGAAAAAGACTTGAATGTAGGTTACATCATAACTTGAATGTAACAGAAACGTAAGAGATTCTCTTTAGATTTTATTCGATATATAAAAAAAAAGAAACAAACAAAAAAAGAAAAAAAAAAGAAAGAAATTAATGTTTATTCATTACTTGCTTCTTTACCACAAAAATCAGTGGACATATGAAAGATTTTCTGTCATCTTTCGCTTTCGTATCAATCACAGCTTAAAGATCATTCTGTAGTCTGGTCTTCAAAATCCATCGTATACTTTATTAGTAATTTTTTTTTTTTTTTTTGTTATGCATTTACTAATACTGTTATCCATTCGGCAGAACGGATAATTTAAAACAACAGAAAACTTCTGGAATATGTACCATTACGTACAAAAGAGTGTAGTAATAACTGTGGAGAGAAAGAGTATGAAATAGCAAATTT
The DNA here is from genome assembly GCF_054136105.1 of Typopeltis vanoorti. Taxonomy (NCBI): domain Eukaryota; kingdom Metazoa; phylum Arthropoda; class Arachnida; order Uropygi; family Thelyphonidae; genus Typopeltis; species Typopeltis vanoorti. The sequence goes on along the minus strand of NC_143559.1, from coordinate 97,365,134 downwards.
AATTTTCATTTCATGAAATTAAATATATAAATTAATTTAATCTTATTTTGTGTTAAATATTACATTTTTCTTTATGTTGATTTTTACCCACGAAAGATTGTAAATGTAAATCTACAGTTCATTAACATCATAGAGGGACTAAGGTTTTGCATATGCATTTTTACAAAATCTGGAAGTCCTGCTAAGAGACCAACTATAGAACTTTTTCAAGCCATTCCAGGCTTCCAAGTCTGGTAGTTTTACATTGGCCAAGAAAATCGTCTATCACTTGAATACTTTTCCAAACGTCCATGTCATAGCGGAATTTGAACCTACAGATTGTTGGAGAGTGGAGTTAGTTGAAAAATGGAGGTGCTATCCATTCTTATAACCAGGATCTCTAAATTAATAACATTAGCTAATAAGTTAACATTTCCAAATTAATAATAAAAGTTTGTATATTTTAAATTCATTCTGTGAAATCAAATTAACGAATATTTTCGGTTTTTAATTTAAAAATAGTAGTTGTTGTTCACATCCCTATTATTTTTTGATAAATAATATGGTATTTCATGCACTACATGAAGAGAAAGGCTTGGGATTTTATAGTTACAAGTGAAAAACAGTTCAAATTGACTAACTTTTGTTGTCTTCAAAATTATCTGACTCATGATCGAAGATTTTACTGAATATATCTGAATTCAGAGGTTGAGAGATCCCCTCCAACAACAAGACAGCCTTCAGAGTTTACAAAACCAATAAGGCATCAGGGCCAGTTTACTCTCCTCATCTTAGTTATCTTTCATAATTATTTTATTTTCAGTGGAAACGTCCTTATGGACTTTTCATATGGTCTGTCTTTATCCTTAAAAAATTTAAAAAAACTAATGAAAAAAGAAAGAAAGAAAACACCAAACAATAATCAGAAACTGGAGACCGACTTCCTTTGGTTACATTTATTACAAGATCCTGTTTATTCCTAAGTAACTGCTTGAAAGCTGAAATCAGAATTACACAGTCCCAAGATGTCGTGTTACGGAGTTTAGCTTAATTAATCTCTGAAATATATTACAATTAGTAAATCACGTCTTCCCATGGCACGTCTTTCTTTGGATATAAATGAAGCTTTCGATAAAGTCAAACAATTTTTTTTCCCTTCTTAGACGGGTACGTGTTGGAGAGGGCCTCACAACACAACAATCGCACAAAAGTGCCTGCACTCACAGTTAATTATAAATAGCTTTCTATCAGTTCCCATACAGATACAGAAAGGTGTCATACAGTGCTGCCATTTGGTTCTCTTCTTTTTTCTTTTACATTAGAGTTGTTTCTGCAGTATTACTCACGTCACTTGCCATTCATGGCGTCCTAAGACCCTCCTCCTCCTCTTCAGAGAAAGTAAAACATATTGCCCATGCAGAAGATATACTCCGACACTTTCAGAAACGGTGATTCTACTCAATCTCCTTTTTGAAATATGGGCCAGTTCGGTGAATAATTTAGTTGACCAACTGCTGTTCCTGATAAAACTCGCCTCCACCGTCAAGGTCAAAAGGTTGCAGCATTATACACTTGGCTTCGAACCCTCTCATTTACGGAACGCAAACGAAATCGAGAGATGTGACTGAAGAACTGGAGTTAAATTCCTGCCAACTAGGGCAGAGATGCTGAGCACCATATTGCTCTTAGCATATTCTTAAGTCATGAAATCAGACTTCACGGAAAGCCAAGGAAAAGAGAAAAAAAAAGGGAAGATCGATGTATGATCCCTGCAATTTTGATGGCCCTGTCAGAGGAAAGAGATGAGATCTCTAGAATTCTTCCTGCTCACTATTAAGTGATTACGGACACTGTTTAAATTGAAGTTCTTGTTTCTAGATAACGCTGAAAACAATATAGTGGATTCTAGAAACAGACCATATCTGTGGAACTTGGTTCAAATATTTTCTGAGGTCTTTTTTATTTCTTTAGGGAACAGACGACTATAGAAGAATCCGAGCTAAGAATTGAATCTACACTGCTTGGAAAGAAGTGAATGGTCATCCCCATAGGCAAGGTGCATAATGTCATGTAACGAGTCACGTGCTTGTAGCCGTCATAAATTGGAGGAATATGATGCTCCCAAGTCGGCTGTGAAATGGCTGAAAGGAATTGACGGAGGAGTTTGAAAGAGGCGTTGTGATAGGAGTCCATGTTACAGGCCTATCTGTTCGACAAATTGGACCATCCCAGGTCAACAATCAGTGATACCATACTGATGGAAGCACAGTGAGTCAACTGCAAGTGCTACCCGTAGTGGACGATTCAATACACTCACCGAAAGTGACCGAAAGACAATATGTAAAAACCTCCATTCGTCGGCCGACACGTTGAATGCGGAGTTCCGGGCATCGACTAGAACACGAATCAGCACAAAAACATTCAGAACCGAGGGTTACAACGTGGGTTTCCATGGTAGGACAGCAATATGCAAACCCCACATTACCCGAACCAACAGGCAGCGTCGCCTTCAGTGGTGCAAAGAGCGGGTACACTGGGACGTGGAAGTTTGGAAATCTTCCGCGTCCCAGTTGTTATGGAGCGACAAATCACAGCTACGCCCTCTGCAGAGCAGGATAGGTGCAGTTGTAGTGGATGCCCAGTGAACCATCTTTCACCAGAGTGCGTAACCCCAACTATGAAATTAGGAGGTGGCAGTGTGATGGTATGGTCCTGATTTCCTTGGTTTGGCCTCGGGCTTCTGTTTGTGGTGCCACGAAGATTGAACTCCGAGAGGTATCTGAATATTCTGGACAATGCAATGCTTTCTACTTTGTTGCGTTTCTACGGAACTGACCATTGTCTCTTTCAGCAAGTCAATGCGCCATGTCATAAGGCCTGCTGCTGCTGTAACTACGTCGTTCGTGGATATGAACGTACCACATTTGATTGGCCTCCACAGATTCCTGATCTCAACCCTACTGAACATCAGTGGGATGAACTGGAGCATCGGGTGAGGTGAAGAGATGTCTGCCACACAACAGTCCAGGACCTCATGATATACATACAGGAAGAATGGTTCAAAATTCCCATTGATTGCTACCGTACGCATATGGAAAGTACGCCCTGTAGGAATGCTGCAGTCAGCAGAGCGAAAGGAGTTCCTATAACTTATTAAGGTTGGCGCCGTGACTGTTTGTTCCTCACAGTATGGTGTCCGTTAACTTCTTTCCAAGCAGTGTATGTGGTATGTTATAATCAACAACATCTGCTACAATAGTTTCAGTATGAAGGCTTTTAACTGGTGCAACGGGGTACACATTCCTTTAAAACATGATGGTGCTCTTTTTTTTTTTTAGGAGCAATTTAGCTAACAATAGTATGCGTTTCAAAAAGTACAGGGTGTTCGGGATAAATTTGACAGTTTCGTAAGGAAAAAGAAAATCTTCTTTGTATCTATTAAATTTAATGAATTGACAAAAAAACATTACAGGCAGAGTTAATTACAATACTATCAACAAGATTTACTCAAAATAACCACCATTAGCATCGATCACAGCTTCAATTCTGCTTCGGAACCTCGAACAAGCTGATGCTACAGTCTCCCTGGGAAGGGCCGCAAAAACTGTTTTAATTTTATCCATTAACTGGGCTTTTGTATTACTGGAAGTGCGATTGGTGTCTTTTTCAACTGCGCCCCATACAAAATAATCCATGGGGTTAAGGTCTGGGGAGTTTGGAGGCCAAACATTTGGACTGGTGAAGTCGTAGAAATTTTCAGACAACCATTTTTGACTTTTCCCAGAGGTGTGGCAAGGGGCCGAATCCTGCTGCCATACATACGGCCTACCATTGGCTACCCTTGTTATCCAGGGCTTGACTACAGTTAGCAACTCCACGAACAAAGCCCGAATTCCAATGCCAGGGTTCTTCAACACCTGTTCCTGCAGATTTGCGAGGAATTCTGCTGTACGAACGCAATCAGATCGTCTGCTAGGGATCTTTCTTCTTGCTACATCCTCGTAGTCACCATTGCAAGTCTCTAGTTCATGCCTGATTGTTTTTACTGTATTCAGGGAGCATTGGGCAGCAGTCGTAATATCCTTATTTTGATGGCGGGCACGAATCATCATGATACAAGTTATTCTCTTCCATGATTCAGGTGGGTTCCAGCTATCCATCCTTTCTGACACTTTGTATATGAATGAAGAAGGGTCCAAACTTTTAAATGAAGAGAAGTGTGTGTTAATACATGTAACTTACGGAAAAATATAATTAATTATAAATATGTCAAATTTATCCCGAACACCCTGTATGTCGTAGAAAGTTTATTGTGAGGAGGAGAATTTTCTTGGCGAGCGGTGCACATCATTTTGCCGGTCGGACTTACTCAGGCAACTCATTCTCTATGGCATTCTACACTGTAGTGTGGTCGAGAGGGGAGTATTTTTTAAAAAAATTTATTTGTTTATTTTTTTATGTTGATTATTCACTAACAAGACGCATATCGGACTCGCATTCAAGAGTCTTGAATATACCCCAACTCATCAGAGAACAAATGCTGTATTATATATGTAGACCCGGAGCCACCTTTGACTCCATCCAAGTTCTTCCTCGGAGACGATGAGATTCATAAGGTGGTGCACAATGCCAACTGTATGCACCCTAAGACAAGGTTACATTCGCCTACATCTCCTTCTCCAAGGAGAATTCATTATCCATAGTTTTAATTATCAATTTTAGAGATGTTTTGAATTTTAAATCTGAGCTTCTTTTAAAGAACTGTTTCCTGATGAAATCTGCGCAGCGAAGGCCAACTGAAACATTTTATGGGCATGATAAATAAACCCCGCCTATGTTTGTTGGCTCATTCACCCGACTTGAATGTTATTTTAAATCTAAAAAGATGTTTTTATTGAACCCCTCCCAAGTTAGAGCAAGTTGACAAGGTCTGACCGTCTCCAGACGATCCACTCTCCCTATAACTCAAAAACTAAATTTCCGATCTAGGATTTTTTACCAATGATGGTAAATCACGAACTTTTCGCATTATTATTATTATTATCAGCACACTAAGAAATATATTGGTAAAATTCGTTAATAAGGAGAAATATTAAGCTTGTATACAAAAAAAGAAAATGCTTTGAAATGCTCATTGGATGCTTACAAGCGTTGACTTGTAAGCATCCAATGAGAATCAGCTCATTGCTTCTCAAAAAACGAAAGCTTTTGCATGTCATCTTTATATTCAGTTCCTTCGACAGAATCATAAGATCTGCACAGATAATAAAATCTATCACTATGTGAAGGATTAGTTAGTTTTTCTTTCAAAAATATGTAATAAATTATCATCACTTTTTGGATGACATTGACTGTTAAGTATGCGTAGTACATGCGGTTCGAACTTTTTATTTTTACGTGGTGGTGGTGGGGGGGGGGGAAACGATAGCGCAGTTCTTATTAGGTTTCTTAATATTTTGTGTTTTATCTATATCATGTAATAAAATTAATGTTTTTTTTACTTCTGCAAATTGTATTTAATTCAAAATTCTGTTTTGGTATGATTTCTTGGAAGTGCGATCTTCCTTTCGACCAATGTCTTAAACCCTCGCTTGGTAGTAATCATGCAAAATGGAAGATAAGAAGATTTAAGGAAAGTTTTTGAAGACAGCCTTGGAAAAAGCGGAAAAGAATAAAAACCATAACGATAAGGTAGGAGATCAAACTTCCCTAAAAAAAAAAAAAAAATCAGATAACGCCTTTTTCTTATTTTTATTTTTTTTAGCAACAATCGAACTCTAGGTTGTGAAAACTTTAAAATATTTATCGCACAATCGTACATTTTTATATATGTATACGATATATGCGATAAAATTATACATATTTTAACTTATGAATCTGAAAGTTGGGTTAAAAATAAAGACTGGATACCACAGATATGAGAGTTCAGAGAAAAATTCAGGGAGTGAGCAGATGGCATCAACGGCAAGATCGCATTAGAAATGAAGATATAAAAAGGAGCTACATGCTAGAATTCAAGAATGTGTGAATGGATCTAACCTACGGTTATGCGGTCAGTTAAACAGAACAGGAAAGAAAAACATTAGCAAACAGGTGTTTGATGCCAAGGCGGCAGGAAAAAGACCCAGACAAAGACCAAGATCTAGGTGTACCGCTGCAGTCAGAAGTGCCCTAGAACAGCGCTTCCCAAACAGTGGGCCGCGGTCCCCCTTGGGGGAAGTAGGTTTTGTTGAGGGGGGGGGGCGTGAAATAATGAAAACAAATTTAAAATGTTTTAAGAATTTAAAATTTAAAAGAAACGTATTTAATTTTTATTATTTATTATTTCTTTTTTGTTATTTTTTATATTTTAATGGAAAAAAAATCACACATTGGTGCGGGTTCACAAATCTTGCTTCCTGCGTATTTCGGCGCTTAATGAATATTAGTAAATATATGCTTGTTCATATAAGTTTCATTTCAAAGCAGAAATCTAAGAATTGCAGTTTCAAATATTTCACCTGATATTGGTGTAGTAGTATTGAAACACATCCATCACATTAAATTGTTATTAAACTTCTTTTATGCTTTAAATTCTTTCTTTATTACTATTCGTTTTACGTTTCATGTGCTTGAACTGCAAATGTACAATAACAATATATCTATCTACATAAAAATATGAGATAATGTGCCATGTTAAATGCGTATGTAAGATGCTAAAAATGTAATATTTGCATTTGATTTTTGCAATAATCGCTGTGTATGTTTTGTATTGAATATAAATACAATAAATATTATAATAATAAATGTCTATATTACGATTTTTTTTTCCATGGGGACGGTGAAATATTTTAATTTTTCCAAAGGGGGCCCCTGACATCCAGAAGTTTGGAAAGCACTGCCCTAGAAGACAAAATTTATGATAATGTTAGGACGCGATAGACAATTTTGAGCAAAAAATGTGGATGGGAGCTTAGTAATAATATAAACTTAATCATGTGGTACTTTCAGTGTCCCGCACACCCCTTGGTGGTACATATCAGGAAATTGTATATACTGCAATGATTATATATTTGCCGATTCTAGAATTAGTCGATCGTTGGCTCAAAGGGATTTTTCTCCTGGAATCCTGGTCCAGGCTTTTCCTTTCATTCGTTTCCGACCGTAGGTGACTTTGTAGGTATTGCCTACAAAGTATTCCTGGTGAGATTTGTACAGGGTAGTTTACAATTGCCCCCCCCCCCCCCCCCAATTTTATTCGGCCCGGGACTAGCACATGACTGGAATGTATTCGTGACTGTAATTCATATGTGTTCACGGAGCCGGTTTGCCTGTTCTGGGGACAAAAAACCCGAGTTTCCGGGTGAATAAAACTCTCTACTTCTGTATGAGACTGGCTAACTCACCTTTAGTCGAAAGAGACCAGATAAAGGTTCCTCACGTCACTCCGTCCTGGAAACTCGTGCTTTAATCCTACATCTCAGAAAAAATTTACACTGTTTCAGACAACAATATGAATGTGAGGTTTTAGGATCACGAGATGACAGTACTTGGCTGCCGTACTCTCGTTCTGAAGCCTATGAAACATCGATTGCCATGGCCTGTTTCGGTGATGGTTGTGAGTGGCGGCGTCCTGATTTCCAAAATTTAGGGCTAAAAGAGCTATCTTCCTTCCCCTTTTGAGGCATAAAAAGGCATGAGAGGATTTATTTATTTTATTTTTATGGAAATACACAAAAAAGCGCATTCCATTGTGGTTATTTTTGTTGAAAATCCACAGTCATTTAAATAAGCTTAATTTATGGCTTTTTTTTTTTATTTATTTTGTCTTGAATTCGGAACGTATTTGTTTGCTGGGATTTTATTATTTTTGGTTCAGTAACTTTTTTGATCATGTTATCTAAGCAAGTAAAATTCAAATACTTAATTTATATATTTATACTAGGGGAGGCTACTACCAGCTGGTGTCTACGGCGCCCAACCCCCGAGTTCCGGACTGGTAGGCCGGTTCTCCTTGAATTCTGATAACTCGAAAGGGGGGGGGTTCCACTCCCCTGGCGCCCAACCCCCGAGTTTCGGACTGGTAGGCCGGTTCTCCTTGAATTCTGATGACTGGAATTTTGAAGACTGTGTATCTTTAACTTTCATAGTAGGGAGAGTAATATCAGGCTTTGATAAAATTTAGATTTCGGGATTATATATGCAATGCATGTGATATAATGCCAGAGGATGGATGGGTGTAAACTGTAAAACAATGACAGGAGACAAATGAGATAGAAAAAAAAATGGTGTTGTTAAATCCAGTGCAAACAGAGTAATTAAAACAACATCAGTTATGATGCACGATGGAACAATTTAAGAAAAAAAAAGACAAAATATTGCATTTCAAACAAATTGTCTGAAAGAAGAAGTATTTCAAGGATAGAGAGAGGAAAATGCTCCATAGATTTGCAAGTATGAATTATTACTATTTTCTTTTTTTTTCCCTTTTAAGAGGGTGTCTTCGCGATTATGATTGCATCTCACGATATGTCTCGAGGCTCAATCCTCAGATGAATGCAGTAAACACTAACTTGCGTAAGGAACTCTCAAGGCGTTTCGACAAAGTGTTGCCTTGGAAACCAGACATTCCTGTTGCACTAACAAGCAATACAATCAAAACAATGCATTCCTGCAAGCACTTACAAATCTGATTAAGGTGGTGTTATGAGGAGATGGTGGCTTCGTCTGGATAATGAGTGCTTAGGACAAGGAAATTTCATCGACTATGATAACAAAGACTACTCAGCTAATCCAGAATTATCGTGCGTTCATTATGGAGGCCGCTTAAGGCATAAAAAAGGCTACGTGTACTATCTAGTTTATTACGAAATGTCATAATTTTTCTTATAATATAATTTTAACATTTGGCAACCCTTAAGGAAATAATCATATGATACACAGTCTAGAGAATTCACACTCGAGGATAAATTACTTGGACATCACGGGAGAAACATTACTGACAATAAAAATCCAAGAAAAAAAAAAAAAACGAAAATCAGATGTTCCGTAATGTGTTTTGTTCTTTTAAAAGTCTTTGTTGGCGTGAAAGACGTTTCGCTTCATTTTCCTCTTCCCTTTACCCAAACATTTTTCCTAAACTGCATTCGCTGTCCCATTGTAACAAACTGCTATGGACAGGCGTACGCGCTTTGTCCGACAGGGACCGGAGCAGAAAATGGACGACTCTCGAAACACTAAATCAACATCTAGTGACATGACACTATTAGGGTGTCAATAGCATGCAATACTAGCAGGTGTTTCCTGTACTCACTTACTAAGGTCTAAGTGATGACTTTAATACGAAGCTTCCTTTGGGTATCTCCTCAATAGAAAACGGTGAAACCAGGGCACTCACTTAGCAAGATGAAACCACAAACGGATTCGGACACAATTGATTGGTCACTAATAATAGGGGAAATAAGTCTGAATAGAGAGTTTATAACTTAAAAATACGACAAAGCATCCCTCGTGACAATTTATGGCCATTCGTGTACAGACAAGATTTTTTTTTTTTTTTTTTTTTTTTTTTAATCTAGGATTCCAGTGGAATAGGTTGCTATGTTCTACTGATAAGATCGCTATAGCGATGAAAGTTTATGCATTCTATGTGTTTATCTCGTGCAGGTATTCTGGCGTCTCTCTCACTGATACTCACGATTGCATGTACCCCCTAAGAACATGGAATCTAAAGGATCCACAATCGTCTAGGTCGAGGTCATCCACGTTTTTCGTGCATGCAGTAGGCTTTATCGTATTTTTGGGCAGTGTTTGGGTCAATTCCACGAGAGGGAAAACGGATTAGCAAGGCAGTCATCACCAAATAACCCCAGGACACACGTGAATTTCATTACATATTAGTAGAGGAATAAACTTTGTACACTTCTTTAAATCCCCCCCCCCCGACTACAAAACTGGAACTTAATTTGTAGGGAATTCATTTGATGGGACCATTTCTTATCAAATATACAACTGCTGCAGTTTTCATATATTTTGTACAGTGCACATGTTATGTTCGGGTGCAATCTGCTAGGAAAAATACAACCATAAGACGAGTGTTTTAATCAGTTACGAAAAGAAAATAACGCTGTTATATCAAACGTCTTGTAGTGGTACGTACTTCCCAAATGATTCATAATCTTCTTAGCTAATGGAAGAAGAAAAAGATTTAAAATTTCGGATTGCAATCATGGCCTTTCATCAAATACAAAGAAAAATAAATTCAGCCGATGTTTCAGAATTTTTGGTATATTCATCCCATTAACTTTCTCGTGTGGTAGAAAGACAGATTCTAATGCAGATAGAAGGGGTATTTCTTGTTCTTTTAGTTCTTGCAAGACATTCACTAGACGCATAACATCTTCATTTGCAAAGCTAAAAAATGAAATAAATCAAAAGATACAGCAATTTGGAATATTGAGAGAACACGAAATGTTTCAATTTATAAGAAAAAAAAAGCATTAACATTTAATTGTTCATTCAATCATTTTAAGTCTGACGTGTAGAATGACGTGTTTAAATTTTTTTTAAATTTAAATCCCCTAACCTACCCACAAGACTGTATTAATTCCATACATTTATGGAATTTAAATATATTAAGGAAATAAATGGCTAAAATAGCTCAGTGTGTATGCAAAAATAATATTGTTGTTATATTGGATTCAATACAATTTGAATTTAACATCGAACACTTCATTTCATTTCAAATTTTTTACGGTAATTTTTATGTGAATTTCATCCACGGTACTACCAGTACGAAAGCCAGAATTAGAACCCGTATGTCGGCCAAAGTTTAGGCAGTCTGGAAACCATTTTGTACAGACTAAAATGGAACTTTTTTTGAAGCCACTTCAGGCTCTCCAATAAGCAAGGTGATGGTACATACCCACGGCGGGATTCGAACCCATATCCTAATGTACTACATAATTATCTTAGTTTGAGTCATTTTACTGTTTAATAGTTAAGAATTATTAAGTTAATATATTTCCCCTAAAAACATCACTAACTAATGTTGAAATTAGTTATTGATAGTTTTATTGTCTAATCAATACTTAATTGATATCGGTTTTAAAATAATATAAATTATTTTAATTTATCAAATAAGCATTAATATTGATCACTTACGTTTTAAACATGACTTCTCACTTAAACTCAGCTGTGGTATCGAAGAACGATTATGGTGTCATAGGGACAAGTGGCGCTATCTGTAGGACGATCTTTAAAACTTTGATAGTGGCTAGCAGCTTGCACACTATCCCTAAATGTTTTCGTAGTCTTAGGCTTAACTGTCCACACTAATCTTATCATTAAATTTCTTGGTTCATTTTTCTTATCTCACAAGCATTTTTTCTTCGTATCCTATCGCACGCCACCAACAAATATATCATGCAGAGAAAACAGTAACGAGACCGACACAATGAATAAGGAGATTTTCACCTCAGTTTCCACACCTACGCTTAAAACAATACTTCTGCCACAAGACTGTATTAAACAGTGTGGCTTACTTCATGGTCTCATGAACACACACACACACACACACACACACACACACACACACACACACACACACACACACACACACACACACACACACACACACACACACACACACACACACACGCGCGTGTTATAGTCTAGAGTACCACGCGCTAATAACCTAGTCTGAGATCTAAACAGTCACAGGAAGTCACTCGCGTGTGCATGTGTGTGTGTGTGTGTGTGTGTGTGGCGCGGGCTGACCACATAAGAGTATCTGCTGCATTCGGAAAGAAAAATATTAAAAGATAAGTCTGAGGTCAGGGCCACACAGTCTGTCAGCCGTTGGCGATGGTTGGCTGCCCATGCGAGTGATTTCCATACTGCTAGTCAAGTGGTTGTCATTAGGGTGTGTATATTACAGCCTTTCCCTAAAGTAGGTTTGCAAAAAAAGTTGGAGAACAGGGATGTTCGAGGTTCGATTATTGGAAACTCGAACATCCCGATTTAGTTACGATGACAAACCATGCAGAACGTTATTTTGTGTTTCTTACCAAGCTCTCTATTGATGTCACCACACTTGTTTGGATGGGCTGTTATTCAGTTATTTAGCCAGAGATCTGCTGTGAAAATAGTCCACGTAACACTTCCCAGAAACAATCAAAAATTACAAACAGCTTTAAAAAAACATACTGCGATGCAGAATCTCCTGTAATGTTTTTCAACACTTCTTTCGGATCACAAGAAAAAGATCCCTCTGAAATGAGAGGAAGATATATATAGGCCACATCACTACATGAGAGCTGTCATTGTTTCCAAATGAACGATTTGTATATAACAAGCAGCAATGGGTCTCAGCGTACTGATGTGAGACAGTCGCGCATCATCTGATACATACTGAATATATATATATATATACATACATATATATAACGAACCTGAGTCAGCTGGTTCTAGAACAGTATTTTTTTTTTAACTTCCTTGACTGAGGCTAATCTCTTGAGCTACAAAAGATTACATTTTGCTTAGAAAATTGTAAAATAACAGGCTCTATACGCATTATTCTATTTGAAGAGTTCTAAAAAAGAGCTAGGATGAATCTTAGATTGAAAATACTTTCCAATTATTTGCTACTTTTGAACTATTTCAAGGCCTCTCAAAGTGACAAATTTACAGAGGGTGTTAAAAAAAAAAAAAACGAACTAACGGTCTGTTTACCTGTAAAAGAAAACTGCATGATTTTTTTTTTTTAGGTCTTAGTATTTTGGACTGTTTTTTGGCACTGTCTCAAAATTTTCTGGTCGCAGGATGCCAACGAAATGGAAAGTTATTTCTTGCACGTGCACAAACATGCTTCTAGCGATATTTCCCCTCCCTTCGTCATCTTTTCCTAACTTATGTGAAAAAACTTGCACAACAAACAGGTCGCAAAGTGATCTAGGTCTTCTTGAAGGTTATGTCCTCGGGGATGTACATCGCTACATCCCGTTAAATAGTGCATCATAGTTGTTCCGTATAATAATAGGGTTTCTGGCGGCTCCGTGTCGCTAATTTGTCCACTGAGGACACAGATTGAAGGTCAGCCAGGGGTATCGGTTACCTGACAGGATATATTTGATTTAGCGTGTGTCGCTTATCGAAGAAATGATCTCAGTTCGCATATTTGGTATTAAATATATCATTGCCACTTGTCAACTTCAAAGTGGTCTTAATCGAGTTCTTTGGATCGCAAACAAATCCACAAGACCTTGTGGATCATATTTGAAATATGTTCAAAGGATTTGATTCCTGACCTCTTATCTGGCAACTTACTAAGAGATCAACAATTGTAAAATAACTTTGTCCCTTTGTCCACGCACTGGAATTCGTTGCCTGGTTGCTCAACCAGTAATGTGCTATTTTGACTGCTTACAACGCGTGTCTAATCCTTACTTGGTCACATTATAAATACAGTACAGTTTGGAGGGTGGATAACCTCGTAGTGACCAGAATGGTCCACGCAATCCTACCATGAGCTTAAGGTATTGGATTCTCCTCTCCTACCCGCCTTTTTTTTTTTTCGCTTAAGCAGCTGTAGTCCTCTTTCTTTTTTCCCCTAGTTTATACAAAAATAAAAATTCCTTTCCCCGTCTGAGTCTGTTGATACGAGGTAAACCTACTTTATCACAATCATCAATTTCCTATCTGCTTATCCAGGTAACTTCGTCATAAAGCAAGCAGCAAATACTTGCGGAGCAAATGAGGTTACTATATACATCTAGTTATTGTTCAATCACCAGTTTTTGATGTCCAGTGTTCATCACTATTTCCATGTCTTGTTATGTCCATTAATCGATGCGGCCTACTTTCGAAACAGTAATATCGTTCTAAAATTACCATATCGCTGCTGTATGTAACCTTGTTAAACAGAACACCTGCGTTTCATACAACCATGAAAGTTGACTGAGTGTGACAAAACTCGTATTTTTCACAGACTATTAAAAAACACCCGGCGAATCCATAATGCCAAAACGAGATATTTTTGTTCATTATGAGGTTTCAAGGATGGAAGAATTGTGTTAGTAAGTTAATTTAGGAGAAATATATGATACCTCAGAGAATTTGACCACAAGGAGACCACTGAAGGGAAATTTAGCGTCGCAGTTTTCGACCTCAGTTTATATTGCATAAATTATGTGCATAAAAGGAGTGCAGAAAGTCTTAGTTGATACTCAGATTTGCAAGTTGTGCACGTATATGACTTTAAAATATTTTGTTTCAGGGTTATCTGGAAATTGTTATCTGGAAGACCCTTATCAGATCCTTCAACTCGCCAGAACCGAATTACAGTGCCAACTATAGAACGTTCCTAAATAACAAGTGAGATCATGCACGCTCTATGCATGTATTGTACGCGCTCTGTTCTTTGTTTAATATAATTGGAATCGGTTGATTATAGGTTGTAACAGTTTTTTACTTTTTAGTGCCTTACATCAGTTATGTACCCTGAAGATGCCAACAGCCTTAGTTGGTGAAACTAGTTGGTATAACATAGTTGTTTATTATATGCACTTGATCAATATAATCCCATTAAAAGTCTGTCCTAACACCTTTTAAAGGCAACACGTGATTTAAATTACGACACATGAAAATACTCAAATTAAACAAAAATGTGTACGTACAGTATATATATATATATATATATATATATAAAATATAAAATAAAAGCCTTCCATTCTCATCCAACCTAAATGTTATTTATCAAAACGGTGATGCATCGTGCACACATCTTATGTCAGACAGATATCATCACAAAAACAATAAATAACTGTGGCCATAAAGACCCTCAACTGGATTGAGATTCTCAATTGCGATTCCATTAGAAATAAAGAAGTCTGGTTTGCATGACTGAAGGTGGTGGCGCACATTTTTCTTATGGTGTTTTTAAGTTCGCTGATAATGTCTACTAGTTTTTCTTTTTCATTAGGCTAGAGAGAAGATATTGGAGTATTCCATAAATCTTGAATGGCCTCGCGATAATTTTCATAAAGCTTGATCGTTCGAGTCTTCATTGACGAGAGTAATTATTTCTCAGCCTTTTTTTTTTTTTCTCTCTCTCCTTTTTTCTTTTCCTGAGTTCGTTGTCCATCTCTCTGGCACAGGAAAGTATTTTTTTTTTTTTTGTTTAATCCTCCAGAAATAAATTCGGATTTTCAGCCTAATCCGACGACAGAACATAATATAATATTAATTAAGTTAGTAATATGAAATGGCGAAGCGGTTTTCCGTATTCTCGCGTCCTGATTTATCCACACTGGCGGTAAAAAAAGCGTAGTTATTTCCGGTTATCACGAAGGAGGAGTTCAGCAGCCAGCTGATTCAAAAAAAAAAAAAAAAAAAAAGGCTAAAAGAGTGCCACCTGTCCCATTTAATTAGTAAAAACGGCACTAGATGTTCTTCTTCTTCCTAACATGGATTTTAGGCCAGGTGGCCTGTTCCGGTCTCATGCCATCTCTTTCTTGGTCTTCCGATTCTTCTTCCTCCACCTACCGAAAATACCGAAAGACTACCGAAAATATTATACAAACATATTTTATGTTTGTATAATATTTTCGGTAGTCTGCTGTTGTCCATTCGATTTAAATGTTCTATCCGTTTTTATTTATACTGTCGTATGTAGTAATTAACTGGTTTTATATTCAGGGATTGTAAAATTTCTTCATTCGTTTTGTGGTCCCACTTGGTCTATCCAGCTGTTTTTCTGAGAAATTTCATTTCAGCTCTTTGAATTCGTTTTTCATCTTTCCTTTTTATGGTCCGTGTTTCGCTTCCGTAGAGTTGGTTTTGACAAGACATTATATAATCTGATTCTAGTGTGTTTTTGTACTAGGGATGGCTTAAATATATTATTTATTATGCTATTTATTTTGACAAAGTTTGATATTTTTATCCCATTTATGGCACAATATGTTTATTTACAATATTCAATACTCTGAATTTTTCTCACTAAATAGTATTCCATGAAACCAAATATTTGAATTCACTTCGAATTTTTTGTTAAATAGCATATCAGACTGGTGTTGCAGTTACCAACAACAATCAAGAAGGGTGCTGGACAGAAACACTGTTTCCAACTATTAAAAGGATATTGTCGATTTTTGTTCCATTAGTGAATTAAATATAATTAATAAAAATTATGCCGGAACAAAAATGAACATGTTTTTAAGTACTCATAATGATATTTTAATTCTGCTTTTTTTTTTTCCAGCAACGTCCTCTAACATCCTTTACGATTTATATATATAGTACATTGCATCATTCCGTGTAATTTGTTTGCTTTTGATGTGGGCTAAACAGGGACGTCGTAACCCATTAAGTAAACTAAGGCAGTGCCTAAGAGCGGAAAACGGCAAAAGTTTTTTTTTTTTTAATTTAAATTTTACTTTTCTTCTTGAAATTAGAGGCGTCATATACTCTAACAACGTTCCTGTTGTTAATTATGAAAATTTATTACGAAGCATTTCTTCTTTTCTTTAACTCGTCAATAATAGGATCGTTAGGATCATAAGGTCGAAGGTCAACAAATATTTAGGATCGATCCTGTCAACATACGCAGTAACAACTATGCATATACACATGCAAATATTTTATACATTAAACACACACACACACACACACACACACACATAAAAACGCACATTTTAAAATTTAACCACAAACTTTTGTCAATTCTCATCCTGTCATTTTGGAGCACACCGTCTATCTACTACCGCTCTATCTCGTGACGCCTGTTTACTCGAACCAAAATGACTAGTACTTTGTTATTCGGAATTATTTATTTTTGGTGACTGTTAGTGTGTTCGTGCAACTACTGTTTTCAATTAGTCTTGAAGATATCAGTTTTTTATTTATTTTATTTAAAAAAAACGAGTATGGCCTCGATGAATGGGATATATGCACAAAGCGTATCAGAAAGCCCAAGAAATTTAGGATACGCCCTTTTAAAGTTCTTTATATTTCAATTTGGCTCGGAGCCAGTTTGGCACTTGATCAGCCTGATGTCAAGCCAAAAAATCAAATCGTAAATCAAATACGTTTTAATGTAAACTAAAACATGCACAGTACGGTAGTGTACAATATTAATACAACGAGTACAATATTAACCCCAAACTGCACTAGAACTATTACAATAATGAATTAAAACTTGAGAATATAATTTCGTGTAATTCGAATTACTTAGCCTAATTCTGGTGCTAAAAATGGTGCAGTTCAAGCCAAATTTGTAGCTAGGTTAGGTATTTTGGTCGTTAGTACAGAGCCAAATACGAAATGAAGAATTTTTTTTTTTTTTTAGACGGATTAAGACATGATGAACAACGACATTAAGTAACTTAAAATATTAAGCCAAGAAAAGTACATGGATTGCATATGAAAATCAAAAATCTGGATTTGCCATCGATGTTTCATTACTGATTTAGGAAAAAATTGTATTTCTACACCGTAGTTCATGCAATGAAACTTATTTTAATAACATAAATCCGTCTTATAATAAACTCAAATTAAATAAAAATTACTTGATCTCTCGTATTTGAGCGGTAATCATCAAATGGTGCTCACATATTCCCGTAGAGCAGGGGTTGACAACCGGCGGGCCGCATGTGGCCCAAACGTGCATATTTGCCAGTCCATAAAAGGTTGACCATACTTACATGACATGTGGCCCGTATGTTGAATTATTTAAATAATACATTTTATAATATGAATAATAAATTAAAAATAATTTTATACCTATACTTCGTGATATCTTCCGTGCAACTTGTAAATACTAACAAAAGGAAACTTTTGCTTGTATTATTGAAGATTTACAAACGGAATTTTCAACAAGATTTGTGGATTTTCATAAAAAATAGCATCGAAATGCGATTGTGTTTGAACGCTTTTAATGTCGACATTGATCGATGCTTACCAAAAAAAAAATGAAGGATTAATCAGTTTCGTAAAGATGATAGTCGCATTTGGAAGCACCTACATTTGCGAATAACTATTTTCTGCCATGAGTTTTAGAAAAAATAAAATTTCTTCTCGACTGACTGATGAATATTTGCATGCTTCGATTCGAATTTGCACCTCAGGTTATAAAGTGAATCTAGATAATCTGGCTAAGAGAAAACAATCATAAAAGGCACATTAAGCAGGGAGACATATGTATATAATGTGTTGGATACACTACATTACTTTGTTTTTACGTGATAATAATTTTTCATTGAGTTTCATTTTCATGCTTGTTTCATATCTCGTACTTTTAATATTTCTGTGTTTTTTAAGATTGACATAATAAAAATTGATAACTTAAGTATTTTTTTTTTCACTCACTATTTTCTCTTAAATAAATGCTTGCGGCCCGATTATTAAAAGTAAAAGTTGAATGTGGCCCGCGAGGCTGAAAAGGTTGTCGATCCTTGCCGTAGAGCATCAGTTCCCAACCGGTGGTAGGCGTACCCCGGGGGTACGTGCTGTACCGTTCAGGGGTACACGAAAAATAATCAGTAATGGCGAAAAAACAAGTAAAGTAAACAAAATGCAAAACGTTAGTTAGAGAACAATAAATGTCAGTATTTAAAAAAACTATTTTAAAAATAAGGGATACAATTTATAGAAATGGGTTTAAAAGCGGTACACAAGTGCAAAAAGGTTGGGAACTACTGCTGTTGAGTATCACGTAGCTCATCTAGTCCATAAAAAAAGTATTAGATGTTTATTGATTCATATTATATTGCTGTTCATCAAAAATTTTACTCGTCATTTCTGTATATTTGACGATGCTAGTTGATACAATAGGGAAATATTATCGCTAATTAAAGTTACTTAACATTACAGGTAATTTTATCATAATCCGTAAATAAAATTTTCCTTGTCCAAAGAAATGAAAGTTTCAAAATTAAAATATATCCAATTATAATTTTCATCAAAATCTGTCCAACAAGAGCGGCATTGTAATTATATATCTGTGGATGGACAGAGAACATGTAAGAGTTGATGGGCGAAGATTCTACACCTAAAAGTGCTGTAATTTAATTTTGCACGATTATAATAATAACAATAAATTAATTTTAATTATTAGTAGTAATAAATTTTATATTTTATAATAATAAAAATAAACAATAAAAATTTACATAACATTCTTTGACATGATATAAATATATCATGTCAAAATAAATTATTAAAAAATTAAAAATTTTTTAATAATTTATATTTGTTACTGGATTATCGCATTTTATTCGTATTATTATTATCACGTGACACCTCCAAGGAGTTCAAGGGTTTGTCGCGGGAGGACATACTCCACTACACAACCAACCGTCTCCACTACACAACCAACCTTCTCCACTACTTAATCCCACAACTACCCAACAACACTACTATCATCAATGCACAACTTCAACCACCGCCCATTTCCACCACCAATTGTATTTTTGTCACAGACAAAAATTTGCGTGTGTTCTTTCGGCCTGTTTGTGGGATGAAAAACCCGAGTTTCCGGGAGAATAAACCCTGCTATCTCCGTTTGAAATCAGCTAACTCACATTCAATTAAAAAAGCCCATATTAAAACATTAAAAATGTGGTAAGAAAATCACTGCATATATTTGTAGATTACAAATGTAATATGCATAAAATACGATGTATGTAATTGCAAAATCAGTTCTGATAACACTCACAAAATCGCAGGTTGCCAATTTGTATCAAAATCTCCACTTGGGATTTCGAGAGTGTCATTTCAGCCAAATGAAATCTACTATTTCTGCTTTTACTCGTAGCTAGATGACGCTGTTCCAAGTTGTAACAGCAGCAATACAAAGGCACAAACATAGCAGTATTTCTTATCACTAAGATATAGTGATAATAATCAGATTTTTGCTCTCATGAAAATGGATAATTGTTACTCTCGTATGTAAAAAACTTGACACTTCTTTTGATGAATTGTCTGCCCATGCGCCAACTGATTGATGTTCTAAACTCGCCGAAGATTTCAACATAGGCTGTCCAAATCATCAAGGCGGTCTACGGCCTCCAATGTTTGTTTCCTTCATAAAATGTGGCTAATCTTTTATTGATTGATTGATTAAACCGATGTCGAAAGCCTATTTTCACCTGACCTGTTTATATTTGTTTCTTTTTTCTATTTCCATTTGTTTCTGTTTATATATACATGTATATATAAATAATACTTTATTTTTAATGTTAGAATTGTTGGTTTTAATCTGCTAATTCTTAATTCCAACTATTGTTATGACAAATCCGTTTACAAGCAAAATAGTGGTAGGAGTGATCAATTTATGTTCATATGTAATATGATAATTGAGTTTTTAACAGAATAAACTATTCAAATACTGACGTACAAAGATATTTCAGAAAAGAAGGTTCAAAATATAAACACCCCGTTACTAAATTTACTGCGGCATCATTTTATTACCTGCTGAATATGGCCTTGTGGGAAGGTCGTTGTAGTTCAGCATTCCACTCTCGTACAAAACAAAGAAGAAGAAAAAAAAGAAAAAGAATAACAAGGTGCGTTCTTTAAAAAGTGAAGAGGTTGCGTTGATAAATGTGACTTCCTGCCCGGGGAAAGTGTGGGAGGGAGCGAGTTTTAGCGATAAAAACCGGAAATGGTTCTAATAGTTTTTTGATTGCGTGTGTGATGAGTTTCCTGTTCTAAATTGTGTTCTCATTTTGCACCTAAATGTCGTACCTTCCTTACGTGTCATTACGTCGTCGTGATAAGAACAGAGCTCATTTTCAAACTACTTTGTTCATTTGCAAAAAAAGTACTAAAGTCAAAGGACTACGGTAATATCATTACTGGATAACAAAAACTTTTTTAATGGAAAGTTATCCAGCGTGGCCTGCTGAAATGGCATTCTATAACCTGTCGGTACTACTAATCTCAATTTGCGCGTAGAATTGCCCCTAATAATACACTCCACTGAGTTTCTGAGTTTGATTCTGGATGAACAAAGTTTTGTCCAGCTAGAGATTGTATAAAGTAAATTACCTTGCAAGAATAAATAGTAAAACAACAGAAAGACTAAGAAATCCTAATGGTCATTAGTACTACCTGCATTTCATTTTTTTTTTTTTTTTTGCCAAATTCTGAAACAATTTTTACGCTATATGCAATTTTTAAGTAACTGTTGCCTATATCAAAAATAGTGTTTATTTTATTTACTTATTTTTTTATTTTATTTTGCACGAAGTGTCGAAACTGAACTGTATAGAGTTGAGACCCTTCGTGATAGCATTACTTATAACACACAGGAAGGCCTTTACTACCAGTTGTCTTGATATTGCATCGAAAGACACGAAAAACTATATTAGCCTTTTGAGTAGTTTTAACTTTTAATGATCCAACTACTGTATATTGGACTTTTCCGAGTTCTCTTTGCAAGTCAGATAGAAGTCCGAAATCTTCGCTTTCAGAGACTTCTTATCATATCAACACACGCTTTTGGATTTATTCAATCTAAAAAATAAGAATTAATTAAATTATAAAGAGAGAGTTTTGTATTCATTTAAGAAACCGGAATCCGTTGCAGATGGATTCCGGTATAACAACAGTTAGTCTTCATATTGACGTGAAATTAGTGCGTCACTGTTGTGATATATTATCTTTCATATCCTGTTTCGGCTAAGCTTAACTGCTTTGTAAGAACCACCGCATGTGATTGCGTATTAAGCCTTGGTTCTTATTGTATTACGTAGGCGTGCGAATTATTTCAGATGCCGAACGTTAGGAAGTACAGCTATATCTGAATTTTGCGATGCAGCTGTCAGTTAATGCGTACGAAAATACGGGAAGGACTAAGCGTGGGACTTTGCCCTTTTTATAAGTAATTGATAATGCAAGAAAAATTGCAGTTTAATCAAAATCATGTCTTTCACCTGACTCGTGATGAAGCAGTAGTGTTTATTACCGTAAGAAATTTCGGTTTCTGAGAGCAAATCATTAACATGTCGTGATTAATAAATATCAATATGTCATCATTTTAACAAAATAATAGATAAAAATAAAATATATAGGTGGATTGATACAGTAAAAAGTGCCTTAGAAGATAGAAATATAAGATCTGACAATGTTGAAGCCTTGATGGGTAACAGACTGATTTGGAGGAAAATTGTAGATGGAAATTAGTCATGGTGTAAGTTCTTCATGTAGTACTATCATATTCTGTACACCCTCTTGGTACATATCAGGAATTTGATGATGATGATTTAACAAAATAAATACTTTTCCAGGGATTCTCAATCTATGGTACGCGTACCACTGGTGGTAAGTGAGCCACTGCCTTACTGGTACATTTAATATTTTGAATTAAATATAGTGGTACGCCACTGGAAAAAGGTTGAGAACCCCTGGGTTAAAAGTGTACAAATAAAAAAATTTGTTCCATCGGGAATTGAATAGGAGATCTTTGTGGATAAAGCAAACTACACCATACAACTACATACGATATTTTTTAGAAACTTTTAATGATATGCATATGAAATTAAATATTGGTTCCTTGTGTATATTTCGATGTTCTATGATACAAATTGGACTTGATTAATATCCCTTACATTTCTGATCCCAAAATGGATCATGGCAAAAATTAAGATTAAGCAATTAATTTATTGTGGATTAAAAAAAAAAAATTAACGGCAATTGATGAAAAAAAGATTCAGACTAACAGAAAACGAAACGTACCTGTTAGATATCGGATTAAAGTTGTTTCAATGAAAAGAAATATGCAAATAATTTTAAAATAATTCAAGAGAATTATTTTAAAAATACATTCCCTGCAGGGCCAACGCTATGCTTTTGGACACCGGGAGAAGATTATTTTGAATTATTATTTTTTTTTTTCAGGGATATCCTTTTAATTTGGTACCCCCCCCCCCCTCCTCACCCGCTTTCTGTCTGTCTTACCCATTCTGGTTTCGTCATGGCTTTTGTATTTAAGGCCTTGGTGATAAATAACAGTGAGATGGCACTTGGCGTATATTATTATTAATACCTTAAAGGACGAAGTATTAATGATGACAGTGTCTTCTTTCTCGTATTCACGTGGATGCTTTGTGGCCTCGGCACAACTCTTATGATAATGAATGACGCCATTTTCCTGAATGATACTGCGTTTTATTCAATTTTAAATTCGACTCACGTGGCATGTTTATAAAAACAAGTTTAATATTGCAGTAAACCGATAATCACCAGCTGATGATGCCAGTTGGGAAATAAATGAAATTAGCCAGGTATTTACGAAATGTGTATGCACTGTCTAATCCACTTCAGTAGAATATCTCAAACTCGGCAATTATTTATTTATACACTTATCAATCAGTGTTCAAATAGGTATTTTATCGTCCGGGGGGGGATGCTAATTATGCTAATTCTAAATAAATAATGCTTTTCTCAGTTTTTTACTTTTTATTAAAACGAAAATCATTACTTAAAATGCAAACCAAAAAAAAATTATTTATTGGATTTTTTTTTTTACCGCCATTTGTATAAATTGTTGTGTGCCTCGGGCTATTTCTCCGTTTGCTCCGCCCCAGTTACGGCACTGTAATTAATAATAATAATGAACAAAGAATAACCGACAGAGGTATCTTTTGGTGTACGATAAAACCATGACATTTCAAGGCTATTTTTCGCAGCCTTTCAAACTTGACCCTTCAGTTATTGCTTGACTTCTTAGAAGTTGCACAATCGCTAGATGGCGTTGCTGTATAACGTTTGAGCTGTAATTAGTTCACTTTACTGGGATTAGACCTCGACAGTGACTTCATTAAATGTATTTATGTATTCCATAAAAAAGATAAATTATCCTAAAAGAAATAAAATTTTTCCAAATTAGTTGGACAGCTTGAAAAAGTCCAGAGATTTCTAGCCTCCGCCTTGCTAATGATTTTCATTCGGTAATCCAGAATAATATCGAGAAATCATTAAAAAATGTATATATAAAGTCAAACTGTCAAAGACAAGTGCACTAGTGCATTGGAAATACTCAGTTATGAATTTTATGTAATTGTTTCATTTTGACACTGGTGTGAAAACACATACAAATGGTGTTATTTCAGATTTAGTTTCTAATTTCTATCGCACAGTCATCATAATTTGGCTCCAGCAAATTTCGCCTCGTACGAAACTGAAGAAATCCAAAAGTAGAATTTGAATATCAAAACTATCACATTCATTTTTTTTTATCTTACAACTACGCAATCCTAAACATCTCATCTGTCCGTTATTACCTTTTTAGTACTAATAATTAACAAATAATTAGCTGTTATATAATCAAGTTTTGCCTTGTTTTAATAAAACTTTTAACGAATCCAAAAATATGTTTTTTATATCTTTATGTATTTTATTATAGGCTTTCTTTAGCTCTTCTTATTCTTCACTCACTTTTCGTTTGTAATCTTGTAGTCTCAAAAAGTCAGATTACTAGTTTATATCTTTCCTAAAAAATATGACATGTCAACAACAACAAGATGTGTATGTACTACACACACACACACACACACACACACACACACACACACACACACACACACACACACACACACACACACACACACACACACACACACACACACACACACACACACACACAGGGAAATAAATGAAATTCATCTCCCACTTAAAGACAATCACAGACAGACAGCACCTCAGATTGGCAGTAACCTGAAGTATAACACCACCCTATCGCATTTTTGAAAAATCAGATAGCATGTTAAAAATTTGTTAGTTTGGGATTTTTAAGATGCTTATGCCACTCATGGTTGGTAAATTCTTCATTTCAATATGGTTAGAGTGAGAAGAACCTAACACGATTAGAGCTAAAGCCATTTCCGATTTATTCGCATATTCCGCTTGTAATTTGGGTGCTATCGTTGATGTTTTATCAATATAGAAACTCTTTCTGCAGTTGTATGCTATTTGTATATATATATATATATATATATTTTTTTTTTTTTTTTTTGTATGACGTAGATTATGGTCTCGGTTGCGACAGAACCTTGCTGGTAGTTCGAAAGGCAAGTAAAGAAATCTTTCAGAAATATTTTCACAAACCGTTACAATAAAATGCTCAGTAAAATAAAATCTGTAACTTCAGATTATGAATTCAGAAAAAGGTTCAGTTGACTAACTAGCGAAATTGAATAATGTCGATTGGTATATTGACTTTATGGTATTAACATTTACTAATGCTTATGCGCTATGTATTGTGCTCTATTGAATTAAGCGAGCTGCGTATCATGTAAAATGATCTTAGCAGACAATCATTCGATTTTCTAGTGATTATATTGCCTTCATTTATATTTTCTAGTAACCACTATGGCTGTAGCCTTTGATTACATATATTGTATCGCTCCTTGACTAATCTATCACCTTTTTGCACTCCTTATTTCCTTCCTTTTGTTATTATTATTATTATTATTATTATTCGTGACACCTCCAAGGAGTACGAAGACTCATCGCGGGAGGACACCTATTGTACAACTCTCCGTCTCCACCACTACACCGAACCTTTACTACCAATCATCTACATCAGCGTCATCTACTCTTAATTATATTCTTAATTTAATTCTTTATATTATCTCTTGTAAAGTATTTGTATTATATCATGGTGTATTACTAGCATTAATTGGGATAATTAATATTTCTAATTATAGTAAGACCAATTATTACTAACTGCTATAATTATAGTAGTTATTACTAACTTCACTTACTATATTTACATTATCATTTATATCACTTCTTCAGTCTTAATAATTAATTTAAGTTTCAATTTATAAATGTTTTTAAATATAGTTTATTCTCCATGTTTTATCCCACCCCTTGATACTGATATTCATTCAATGAATGTTGTTTGGTCCCAAGTGATCTGCATCCAGATTAAAACTGAAAGTACAGCTTTAAAAAATTATTTCCATATAAAAAAATAGTTAAAAATAAGCTTTTTTTTGGCTTTAGCTTCATGACCTAGATTTAAAAAGTTTTTTTTTTTACTTCATTTGTTTCCTTATTTGTAATCTCAAACTTTTTTTTTTTTTTTTTAATGGTTTGGCCATCAGATTTACACCTTTAGAGTTTACAACGCAAGATATTGACAAATGGCAGCTATTCCGGTGATACAGAGAGAAAATTCCCGCCTGACCGGAAGTGATGAAGATTTGCGTGTTATTGTAGTGATTATTTATCAGCATAAGCCACAAATACGTAATCCGTATTTAACTAAAAAATAGTTTTTAAAACCAATAGAAGTTAGTTTAGGGTTCGAACGTAGTAAATCGCTAATCAATATGAATGAAGCTAATTTTATATCTTCTTTCTGACTTTTGGTGATAGGTTATTCTTAACCTTTCTAATTATGTTTTGGTCTGTTTTGGGAATTGAAGCAAGTTGTTAAGAATTTGGGAGATAATTTTACGTTTATTTGTTCTACGTGTTTAGCCCAGTGGCGATTTAATTGGTGTGATCATGCGTCATTTCCTGTCACGTGATTTGCTCTCTTTCTTAACGGCCGTAATGGCTGACCTTCCACGTGTTTCGTAGTGTAACGTTGCTAACGTAACACTACAAAAGCTACGAAGGTGAAGTATTTCACGAAGTTTAAAATCTATCCGTGATTTTTTCTTTTTTTGTGACTGTGAGAAACACTCCCCAACCTGAAGTGCAGATTCATTGCTTAACATTAGAAATTAATACACAGAATAACCGAATTAAATCCAAATTGAAAAGCCTGAGTAATTATTAAAACTAGATAGTAACTTCGATTAGGGCATTTTGTTTTTATTTGGTTATTTGATTATGCTGAAGCAGTTAAGACTATGAGGTGAGTCAATTGTCTGTTAATACTTCGTTCTGCCACCAGTTTGGTTATTTCGCAGAAGGAAAAAAATACTTTCTACTTCTGTATAAGAAAATCTAATTTACATTTACTAAAATAAAGAGCCAAAAGACTTCACTTCAGCGATGCAAATTTATAAGAATTAAGTGGAGATTAAATCCAGCATTATTTAAAAGCCGAATATAGAAACTATTTATAGTTTCTATATCCGGCTTTGAAATAATGCTGGATTTAATCTCCACTTAATTTACGTTTATTTTAAAAGCCATTTTAAAATTTCCTTCTCAAACACGGGATTCAAATTTCAATCTTCCCACCGAAGACACCCGAATCATTTTTTCAACTGCGCATATTCTTCATTTTCATGAAAGATATTTTACAAAAGAAGACAGTTTGTTTGGTTCTTGAGGAAGTGTGTGTGTGTGTGGGGGGGGTGAGCTAATTATCCAGTTATTTAATAGATCACAAGGGTATCCAGAATTTTTTTTGAGAGTGGAGCAACAATTTTTTTTTTTTTTTTTTTTTTGCAGTATTCGTAATTTTCTGCTTGAATTTATGGGAAAATAAGCATTACTGTTATAATTTAATTCTTCTTAGAAACGCTTTATTTTTGTGGAAGCGAAGCTATTAAAAATACAAAAATAACAATCCACGTAAGTTATTATCTAAATGCATTTTACCCACCCAGTGGCTGGCTGCTAATTCTTGTGAAAAATAATATTTTAAGAAAAACTTCTCACCTGTATAAATATTTCATTGTGGAACCATCTGTGGCAAGAATATGGAAAAATCCATGGATATTCCATTCACAGCTACTTGTGGCAGTACTTCCACTTCGGCACAAGTTCAAACTACACTCTTGCTATCATTTACCTGGTGTGTATGTTCGGCAACCGTCAAATCCCAAGAGAACAGGCGTTTTTCATTGACCGAAAGCACCTGGCTAGCGTCTTTCTTTCCATTCGCAGTAAGGCAGGAGAGGAGCCTTGAGGCCTACTTAATTTACCCTCTTCGAAACAGGGCTGGCGGCAAGGGGGGAGGTTTCCTTCTGCGTCGATATGTCGAAGGGGGGGAGAGGTGGTCCCAAATAACACAGCCTAAAGGGAACCGTTGCCCCGAATAGCTGCTCGGCTTCTTCGGATAAGAAAGACAAGGGTGTGCAGGTTCTTCAAACGGACCATAAAAGGTAAGGAGCACCTCAAGTGAGGAAAATATAAAAATTCAAGATTAATAAAGTGTACGTTATGTACGTTATTCATTGGGCTGTTGGAATGGCCATAATGTCTATTGTTTACATTATGATTATGAATTTGACAGTAGACATACTGAAAATTATTCTTAATATTTTTCGCGTTACTATACTCAAAGATATAAACAGCATATTAACTGTAAAATGCACAAAAGAACTTTGTTTAAATGTATTGTGTATTGTGGCGCCATCTATCGGCAGTATAATTTATTTTCTGGGAACATATTTTCACAGTCCGTTTAACCCAAATCTTGGAATACTATTTATTACTATGCTTTAAAGTTCCTTTTAGTTTGAAAAATCGTATGAATCTAAATTGTGCTCTATAGTATGAGAAGAAGGTATTAGCAGAATGGAACTGTACGTGTATATTTGTTATAAAAGTGAATCATCGGTATTAAATGTTTCCTATTTTGCAACATATTCCCTGGATGTTAACTACATGTTCACTTTATACACGTTATGGGGAACTGATGCAATGTTACTTTTACGTTGGAAGTGGACGACTTTAGTAAAATGAGATAAAATCTCATCAGTCACGTGTAATTGGACAAGTTAATTACAGATCTATTGCGCATGCGTTCAGAGTAAGAACAGAATCGAAGCAAAACGTTTGGAACAGTAATTAGAACGAGATAACCCAGAAAAGAAGATAACATTTTCTGGTAAAACTTTTAAAATAATTAGGTTAACTTTGCCCCAGGCATCATCATACTAACGAGGATTGTTACAAATGTCATTATGAATGGCTGGCGGACGTAATTAAAATAAATCATCCGTTAAATTCCATGAGAAAAGAAGTGGAACAGAAAAACGAAGAAGTTATATCATCCACACAATTTTAATAATATACCAATGCGGTATTGGTTCAGGTTCGCAAAAAACAGCAAGTAAATTAACAATAATCCTGCGTCTACGGTGGCGATACAGAAGGAAAGGAAACGGCAGCAGCTGTGCGGAAAGGATCTTTTTTTTTTTTTTTTTTTTTTTTTTTTTATGGGAACCAAAAATCACCTTTTACCTGCCGGGAAATTAAAAAAGGGAGAAGAACCACAAATAACGAGAGATCAGAGCACCTTTCCGGCAACCTTTTCGTTATATCATAGGCCAGGAAGATATATTGACAGAATAGCAATTTTAATTCATCCAAAGCTTAGTTGGTACGATGTGGTTCGAATCCGGTCGTAGACACGAAGTAAGAACCTTTATAAAGGCATTTGAACTAAAGGTAGGTTAGCCGATCAGGGCTATATCTGGATCTCCCCCCCCCCCGGAAACGGACTTTTTTTTTATCCCACAGGCAGATAAATCGGCCAGAAAATACCTAAAATTAACTGCCCTAATACATCGGCCTCATAGCCTTACGTATTGTTATTAACAGCCCAATCCAATTCATCTGAGACAATTCAGTGTTTTCTTATTACAGAAAATGATAATTTTATAAATTCGTTAATCCTATAACGTTTGAATAAATGCGAGAAATCACTACCACGAAATAAAATAGAATTGTGTCACACAGAAGATTTCTCTCCTCTCCTGAAAACCTGTACGCACACGGTCTGAAACTTCAACGGAAGATGAGTTAACCAGTGTCACAGTGCAAGTCTTTTTCCGAATAAAAAAAAGAGACAAACCGGCTGATAAGCAGCTGACTGCCATAATACACTCGCTTCATGACCAGCAGCTTGCGTAATCCTACCAACTCGATTGCCAATTTGTGGACAACTGCATGTCAGTTCTGATACTTGAGATTTAGAATAATCATTTTCACAGGTACCAGAAGAAACAGCAGACATATTTCTTTGAATTGGTAAACATTAGAAAGAGAAACTTACGGAATTTATTCGTAAGATTCTAGTATTTCTTTACCGAGAAAATGAAATAAATATTATCAAGGCATACAATAGAAAATCACTTAAGAGAGTTTCAACTGCTTACTTGCAATTGATATATATTTTCGTTGAAATCAAAGGACAACAATTGCTGGCGATGTGTTTTATTTATCCTTCTGTACAGATTTGCTTTGTTCTTATGCAATATCTTGCGCTGTCTGTTATTGAAAATTTTCAGACTTAGTGTGGCATGCATTGATATATTAGCAGATAAGATCACGTTACGTTGGTTGGTTGGTTTGGAATTATGGCCGAAGGTGTCAAGATTATGACGCCAGCATATTTCGACTGTTAATGTTAATTGCCAGTGTTTTCCAGGCTGTTTTGCAGGAGAAAAATTCCTTCCACTCCGTATGAGGTATACAGACTTGAAACTTTGTCGTTATACTGAGTTTGAAATTTAAGGGATTAAAACTAGTTGGAATTTGATAACATCGTAAGTCTCATCATATTCCGAATTATGTTTGTTAATTTGGTGTGTTTTTCGAATGATTTATGTGTTACAGGAATAAAAGCTCGAATTTCTAGGATGAAAAATCATTCCATATCTACATCAAACCAGCTCTTTAGCTGACATGTTCTTCGCCGAAATTTGAATACAAGCTTTTTCAACCTCTTCGCAACTGTGGTGTGGAGGGAAAGTGAAAACAAACTTCATGAATTGCTAGAGCAAAAACCATAATGAGCAGGATCGTTTTCAAAATCAATCAGAATTCCTTTGTTGGAATTACTAATAACGTATTGTAAACGTTATTTGTAATTATATTAAAAAAACCTAACAACTTTTCATTATCCAAGTTTGCCGCCTTCACAGTCACAGCAGTGATTGTATTTTAACCGTGTACCCAAGCGCTAGATGAAATTTAGCATGCGGCAAACAACTACTGTCATCCCATCTAGTGTATACGTGTGTTCTACGGTCGATTTTCTTGAGTTGCCAGACTAAAAGCCCAAGTTTCTTCGGAGAGCATAAACTACTTACCTGCACTAAATATTGACTAACTAGCTGGCCTGGTTAGTTGAGTAGAGAGCACCTCTGCTCTTTAGCTAGAACTCCATTCCACCTCCAGCATTGATTTTAGTGAACGTCTAAGGACTTGATAGGACTTGAGCATTTATGCAAAGCAAAGAAAGGAATGAAAGGAACATTTATAGGGAATTGAAGTTTTTCACCTCTACATTTCAGTAATTTTTAGGGACTTTTAAATACATCGAAAAAGGAGAGTCAAATTTGTAGTGAAAAGTATGATATCCAAATCCCATGAAATTCTTTTTCCAAGCCAAAGAAAATTATGTTATGATAATAAGATTTAGATCTTATCACATCACATGATGTTGAAAACAGAGAGCGATTTTTTTTTTATAAGATAGATTTTTAATGTTAATATCAGCAAAGATACTACAGTAAATTTGAAGTGGAACTTTAATATGAAGAATATTTGCAAGGTAGTTCTAAAAGTCTTTGAAAAAGCAAAAATTCGAGAGGCATTTTTGGCGTTAAAGCGGAAGACCTCAGTATTCGAACATCCGTCATAGTGACCCAACTCGTGTATTTTCTTTATCTTCCCGAAATAGACAAAAATGTGGTGATACTACCTCAGCTCTAAAAAAAGTGACTTTCTCTTTCAGGTTGCTTCTCACTTAGGTAATTGCTAAGGTATCCCGAAAACTTTTGAAAATGCTAGATGCTGTTCAATGGAGAGAAGCAGCAAATTAATGACTTACTCCAGTCCACTCTATTATTTTCCTTGAGATTGTTCATCTGGGATTACACAAAAGATGAAGATAATTCGCTTTCCTAACTTCATCCTCTGTCTTCTGTCTCTATTCAGTGAAACGAGCTTTCTCCATTAGTATTTGCTAGAAACGACAATCTGTAGACATCATCAAAAAGAAACGTCAACAATTTTATCCCCCCTCTATATAACGCTTTTTCCCATGCGCGTGTATTTCTAGTTTCTGACTTCCCATGGATAGGACTATTATTAAAATACTGTATAATACAGATATTTAGGATTATTTATTTTGTTGGGACTTTGGTTTTCTGCATATCTTCTGTCCAGTTCAGAGCATATTTTAATATCAATGCTGAGATCGCTAACCCAAACTTCTAAGTTCCACTTTTTTTTCGGTATTTTTTTTACAATGGTCCTATTATTAGAAAAATGGGACTCTTATGTAAAAAAAAAATGTTTCTTATGTTGTCAAAATAAAAACTCCCTATTTTTATGTTTCTATACAGAATTATAGTTCACTTAATTATATATTTCATCCTGACAGTGATAAAAGTGAAATATAAAGAAATGCTGTTTGCAGAAAAGTTAACGAAAATTTTTCCTACTGACTGTTCTTCAGGAGGATATCGATTTACGCTTATATTCATTTTGTTCATTTTGAGAACAACGTAAAAAAAAAAAAAGAAAGTAAATCCTCTAACTTTTAAATTCCCTGAATGAATAGAGAGAAAGGTGGAACTTGGTAATAGAGTTTATGACTAATGACACTTTTAAGACTGTCTCTGGTCACGAAAGTGCTACAAACAACTGTTACCGTCTCATATGTACAGTCCTGTAAAAATAAACCTTGAATATGAGCTAGTAAATAAAATTCAAAACATTTCACAAAAAATTGCAGAAAAAAGATAAAAAAATATACCCCAAAATCTCACAAAACAAGAAAACTCAATGCAAAAAAAAAAAAAAAAAAGAAAAAAAGAAGAAAAAAAACGCTAACAGACTTTACCAACATCTGGTACCAAAATCAATGATGTGCATCCCTTCCAGACATGAAACCCGATCTGTTATTCATCACTGAATCTCAATTGACATCCACCTCTTCAGCTCACTCCACTACACTATGCATAATACCTTTGGGGAGGGCACGCGCTTCTATTTGGTCCGATATCCTATGCAAACATTGTCAGGGCTGGAATTTCGTTTATATTATCTTCATTGACACAAGATTTCCTTAACTCATTTTGTTTTTTTTTCATTTGCTGCCGTCTTTACAGCTCTGATGACTATACTGACGTTTCTGATTTTCCATCCGAACGCTTAATTGTATGCAATCTAATCATCCTATGAGATAATCTTTATGGGACATTTCTTCCACAATTCCGACTGGCTTCCCTTCTCTAACTTCACTGATCAAACTGTGAGAAAAGCTGAACTGTTTGCTGTCAGTCATCTAGCGCAAATTATTAACCTATTTAAAAGAATTCCAGACAATCCTTATTATTCTCCCAACATCCTGGACCTTTTCTTAACCATCTGTGTGTGTCAAAATTCACCTTTGACATTAGCTCTTTTGTTCGCTAACCTTGCACATATTTCTTTTTGCACAGATCGTCCTTCTCCCAGCCAATCTCGGTAATCTATCTTATGGCGCTACAAAGGTGCCAATTGGAACAGCAGATTTCTATTCCTCTTTTCCATGGTCTAATAACTGCTTCCGCTCTCCTCCACCAAATACTTTCTTTGATGTACTGACTAAAATTATTCCTTTCTAGGATGACTGCCTTTATTTTCCTTTCCATTTAAAATCCTCGACCCTTATCCAACACTTGATTTTCCAACAAATGTGCAAAAGTAGTTCAAGCTAAAAATGTAGCATACACTCAATGGCTCAAGTTAAAAACTCCAGCCTCTCACTCAGCTTATGCTATAGCCGTAACAATTGAGAGAGAGAGAGAGAGAGAGAGAGAGGCTTGCATCCTGCTCAAATGGCAGTCGAGCCTACTGGTTCCTTGTCAAAGCTGTCGACCAAAACTTTTGCCTACTATGTTTCCTCCTCTCTCTCTCTCTCTCTCATTCTGGATTAGATGGGTAAAAACAAGTTTTCCCCCTCTTGTTTAGACGAGTAAGTTGTTTCCCTCTATCATTCCATAAACAAGCTTCAGTATGCCTCCTCTGATCTTTGTCAGAAGGAAACGAAAATTCTCAATAGCCATCATACTGATTAAGTCCTCTGTCCCAGATGATATACTTCCAGTTGTACTAAGAGCTTGTGCTCCAGAACTAACACTCATTGTGTATCGCTTTTACAAGTAGTCCCACTCACCTATCCAACAGCTTGAATATAACCTCTTCCTAAAAAGGGAGATAAACGTCAACATTAAACTATCATCCCATTGTCCTTACTCCAATACACTCAAAAATGATGGAGAGGGTCATCAACAGTTATCTTTTTTCACTATCTAAAGATACATAAGTTAATTGCCGGCCTGGTTGGCCGAGTTTTTAGCGTATCCGCTCTCCAGCCAAGAAGCTGCGGGTTCGAATCCCGCTGCGGGCATGGATGTTTGTGATTGTTTGTGAAAATACTAGTAGTGGTGGTGGGCGGTAGATGGCGTTAGCGTAGTTGGTGGATTTGAGTGGCGAAGGCAGAGTTGTAGAGTAGGTGCCCTCCCTCGATGAGTCTTTGGACTGCTTGAAGGTGTCACGTAATAATAATAATAATAATTAGTAATCTTCGATAAGAATTCCGTCATTCTAATTCTACAGCAGCCCTCTTTATCTGGCTAACTTTATCTATCTACGGACACAAGTTATGGAAAGATTCGAAGATATTTGAACTTGTCTGACATCGGGATCTCCTAACTAATCTGGTCTCCTATCTTTTCTTAGTGGATTGCTCGCAAGTTTCCTCTCTGGTCGTTGATCAGGTGTCACGGTAGATAGTTCTCTCTCATCCAATTTGTATGAATTCCTCAGAACCTTACGGCTCTGGGCTTTCACCTACGCTGTTTATCCCGTATCAATAATCTTCTCTCAGTAACGTCCGGTCCTATTCACAGTGTTGCATTCCGTTTCCTCTTCATCTGTTCTGTGGTACAGTCTTCCCCGTATCGTTTTCATTAACGAATAGAGCTTATAGATCACCAAGAAACACGTTATGTGAGTATCCTCTCTGGTCACTTTCGTATACGACACTGTAGTCTTATGGGTTTTGAGATCTGTTGTATGTGGAGTTGATACGGGGTATCGCAAATACACTAGCCCACTCGTATGAGGCGAGTACATTTTGCCACCTGGAGAGCAGCTGCATACTGGACATAACAGAAAAATTTTTATTTAATTATAAAAGAAATTTGTAAACAAAATTTCTTTTTTACTTTTTTAAGGAAAAAAAAAACACTGATGCGGTACCACTAATAATTTTATGGAACTCCTAATAACTTTCAGGGGCATATAAAATATCGTTCGTGAGTGGTTTGGTGATATCGTGGGTCGCCATAATAATAATCATCTTTCGGAGTTAAAGTCTGACACTAGTTAGATAGCATTCAAGCTATTTCCCGAAGAATCTTGGTGTGTCATCATACAAACCAACAATGTGCAATTCTCCACATGATAGCTGGTCACTCTTTACCTGCATAAAACAGGTTTTTATGTCTTTCAAACAAGTTTAGGCTCAAGTCATTGTCAGCATACCTTTGGGATGACAACATCTCTCTATTTAACCACAAGTTGAGAGCGTAAATTGTTAGGGAATTCCCCGTTCGCTATAGAAAAGTATGTGGTGGCGCTCGATGTATGTTAGTAGCATATTAACATGCGATACTATTGGAGAAAGATTCGTTTGGTTTTCACTGATGATGAAAACCATTCACGTTATTTTTATTTTTTTAAAATGGATGGATATGTGAAAAAAAGTTATTTTATTTTTTGTTGGTTTTCGTTCTTCGTTATCTTTGTCTTTTTTTTTTTTAAATTCCGCCTAAAATCCTGCTTTAGAAACCAAACATGAAACTTTTTTCTTGCACTGGCAAATGAAATTAATCCGAAATAAAATTGAATATAATTGCTGCAACTTAAATAGTTTACACTCACATTTTTAGCTGTTTTTTGCGTTCTGAATATATCCAGAAAGTGATTTTTCACTTTCTTTCTTCATAATGACTCAATTAACGCACCTTTTACAGGCAATGCGTTTATTGTCTGTTTACCTCTGGGAATATTAGCTTTCAAAGGTTTTTTGTGTAAAGAACGTTTTAATGGTGGGTTTGAATTATTTGACTGCCATCTAATCACACTTACAAATATGAATAAGGCAGAGGGGTGGTTGTACGTTTGAATGAATGAGAAACACCCATGCAGAAAACATTAGCATTGTAACACCCAGAAACTCCCGGATGTGTAGGTTAGAAAGCTTCTAGGGAGGATTTTTTTTTTTCTTTCTTTCAGTGCACTGAAAGTCTTTCCACCCAACTGACTGACAATGGCCATTAAAAGAGCTAATATTACTGACATTAAGAAAATTCTATCACTTGAGAGATATTTTGGTCATAAAACGGTATCTTAAAAACATTTGCACTGAAGTGTCATTTACAGCAGTTTAACGACCGTATCACAAAGCAATGAGAGAACCCACGAGATAAATTAAGGTCCACTAAAGATGACCGAATGGGCTAAAATCATAGGCACATTCTGTAGCACAGTATGTTTTTATGACTGACAGCGTACAAACTAGACTATACTCGATATAACGTAAAGGAATCCATTACATTTCGTCTTACAAAGTAGTTAATCAGATGTAATGGGGTGAAATCAAGTTCATTCTGGGCCCTTTCTATGCCGAACTAATGGCATAGAAAGGATTCAGACTTGACAGACTACCTCGTAGCCGGAAGTGGACAACGAACGCCGTACGAAAAGTCAGTGTGGTAAGCCAGTCACGATGGTCCAAACTCGCACAATAGCAAAATAAAGAGTTTGCTACAATGCCAGGTCAACAGAAAAGACAAGCTTTTATTGTGAACTCCAAACTCGAGCCTGTACGGCACGTCTAGAAAGAGGTAATGAGGGACGATGTCAGAGTGATTTATCAACAGCTGGGTACTTCTTTTGTTTCGGGAAGACCTCTCTGGATCATACAAGGGTGAGAAAGGTCGTGTGGAGTAGGTTGAGAGAAATACGATCGACTGATAGAACAAGCACCTATTAGAAGGGGTTCTTTTAACCTACTTGGTACTTAACTCCGTCGCATAAAGCGCAGTTACCTTTACACAGCAGGGATCAACGATCTCATTGCAACATGCTAAATGTTGCTATTACGTTCCTCAAACATCCTCATCTCATATGAATGAGGTGAGCCCTTCCTCTTTTCAGGTCAACCGATATGTGCGTGGAGTAAAGACTCCAAAATTAGAGATAAGGAAACCTGAGCATTGAGGCTTCCTTATACAAAACTGGCTTCAGCTGCAAGATGCGAGTTCTACTCTTGAGTAGGAGTACAACTTGCATTATTCATGGTGCTATTTTTAAGGGAAAGTCCTGAAGTCAATTTTACTTAACACTGAGCTAGATTGTTTTCCAAACACATTGTGCTACCTCGGCATAGTATGCAGACGTTCAGGGAATTCGCTTGTCTTGAAAATGTCAAAAGGAGGGAAAGTTGAACAAGTAAAACTGGATGCTGTATTGCACATCTGAACGTTCGACTTCGGGAGAGATTTTGAAAGCCCTCTGCTAACCAAAAACAAAACAAAAAAAAAACTAACAATAAGTGTGATTAAATACGAGTAATTTATCAGATGGATGATGCATATATTTGCAAGATTAAAAATTTTATCCCAATGAAGATTATACACGCTTAATTTCAGTGATGTAGCCAAATAATTATAAGCTGACAAAATGTATTACATTATATAAATCTCAACAAATAGAATCCTATGGAATGACTTTTAATGGGATTATATTGATCAAGTGCATATAATAAACAACTATGTTATACCAACTAGTTTCACCAACTAAGGCTGTTGGCATCTTCAGGGTACATAACTGATGTAAGGCACTAAAAAGTAAAAAACTGTTACCACCTATAATCAACCGATTCCAATTATATTAAACAAAGAACAGAGCGCGTACAATACATGCATAGAGCGTGCATGATCTCACTTGTTGTGAGATCATACACGTGAGATCAAGCACGCTTTATGCATGTATTGTACGCGCTCTGTTCTTTGTTTAATATAATTGGAATCGGTTGATTTTAGTTTGTAACAGGTTTTTACTTTTTAGTGCCTTACATCAGTTATGTACCCTGAAGATGCCAACAGCCTCAGTTGGTGAAACTAGTTGGTATAACATAGTTGTTTATTATATGCACTTGATCAATATTATCCCAATAAAAGTCATTCCAGAGCTTTTTGGTCAAGAAAATTAAACGTTTTTTAACATGAGATAGAATCCTAATCAACCACCCTATTCTCTCGATTATTTTTGCTGGTCGGTTAATTTAAAATTCTAAAAAAAAAAAAAAAGAATTTTTTTATCTTTATTTATTTATTTTTATTTTTTAAGTCTTTTGATTACATTTTGTATATGAGTTGATTTTATTTCGTATTGACAAGGAAGATGGATGGCAGATTAGCGCTAAATAAGTTCAATGTCTATGCATTATTTATGTGATTTAAGAACGATCGGTTTCATGTAGTTGTCTAAAGAGATATGTATTTTTTTTTTTCATACCATAATCATCCAAGAAAGATTCAAAAGTACAGCGCATGTTAACTGTAAACAAGTTAAGTGCTAGATAAAGTGGATTTTAATCTGGAAAGCCTGCTTGAACCACTTTCCAGGTGTCCTACTCCATCCAGGTGGGCATAATGAATTCTCGTGGTCAGCATCATTTCTTCATTTCAAATAGAATGAGTCATATGACACGCTTACATCATATGGTCAAACAAGGAAAGAGCCCATCCCAGTTCCCCGAAGTCACCGATGACACAAATATGCTCTTAACTCACTTGGAATCCTATGGGTGGGATCTTTTTTTTTTCTTTTTCAGAGATGCCAGAGGACTTTCTGAAAATCAAAATCATACGCTACATTTTTGTCCTTGTTCTTCTTCTTTCTAAATTGCAAGACAGATAGTGAAACAATGTTAACTGAAGATTTCTTTTTCTTTCTTCTCCATCCTGGAGAGCTCAGAGTGAGCCCGTGTAATTTGTCTTCAGCCGAAAATCCTAACAAAATGCACCTCACATCATAATGACGTTCAAACTCAGTCTCTTTCTAACCTGACTTTCTCACATAACTTTTTTTTTTTCCCTGACCCAAGTATTATTATTATTATTATCATCAAGTTTTTTTGACTCCGCGTTAATGGAACCTATTTTAATATCAGGGAACCAAGGCATGGAGTGCACGCTAAAAGACAGGTGTTTTTCCAGCGAGGCGCCTTCATAGATTGCCGTATTAGTGATCTTCTAATTGGTGGATTTGTATTACGATTAGAGTATTCGAGACCAGCTCTGGCTGATATCATTAAAAAATGGAAATGCAATGTCAACAGAGACTCGAGAAACAGTCAATTAGATCACATTAAAAAAAAAAAAGACGGAAAGGGATAAGAGATTGAAGAGAAAAGATTGTACGTTCTTCCTGTCGTGCAACGGCGTATTCTCTCAACCAGGAGTTCAGGGCTTTCAAAGCTGCACGGGTCTATGCCTGAAGATAACATAACGAACTCAATTCAAGTGTCAGTTTCTACGGAGAGGTTCTTCCATACGAGCCAAACATCATTCGGGTTCCAGTTGCATCACTCAGAACTTACCGGATTAGTAGGTCAATTGCTAGAAAGTTCTATGAAGTAGCGAATCACGATATACTCTCTTCAAATATGATGAACATGTTGACTCATCATATTTGAAGAGAGTAATCTCCACTTACACAGTCTTTGGAATTCATTTCCCACTTAAGAACATCACAAATGTCCATGACCGCAGTGTAGTTCGAACTCACAGACTGTTGGCTGGAAATCTCATCTGCCAACAAGGACTGCCAGGAGAATGTTCTTTACCAGAATGTGTTGTCTTATCTCTTTAGTGTGCCGTAATACGGTATTATGATATAGCGATGCTTTTCCTGGTTTGAAATAAAATCGCCTTTTCGGCTTGGCTGACAAAATTAATTCTAAAAAATATATCTGTATTTTATCTTAGCTATGTTGTCTAGTTAAGTATTAACGCGATAATGTATCATTATGCAATAGTTGTGGCGGCAGTAAGGAACTAGGAGTGCCAAGATTAGAGACCTTTTGGAAACAGTAAAAACTCAGTTGAGATCATCTTTACTTACACGCTAGGATTGTTGTTTCGGTAGAGAAATGGACTGTAATACATTCCTATGTCCCTTTATCATCATCTAATAGAACTTCTGTAGTTCAGTTGGTTGAGACGAGCTTTTTGGCTGGAAAGACCCAGATTCCGTCTATGACGTGAGGACCGTTTATTAGGTCTTTTCAATGAAATAGTGAGTTAGCCGGTGCTTACAGTGCTAATGATAACCATACAGTGCTAATGATATCGTACATACAGTGCTAATGATATCGTACATACAGTGCTAATGATATCCTGCACCTATCACTGTTTGTGGCATTCCAATTAGAAGTTCGTGAATAGTGTGATGTGTTTTTTTTTTATGCATTATGTATGCAATCATGCTGCGCTTTGCTCAACAAGTGTATCCCAGTTCATTTTGTCTTGCCTTGTTAGTTAACTACTGCACAAATTATTCTAGAATTTTTCACTTAATGCTTCGAACCACCGTTATGGATTAAAAGAACTCTTACATATTTTCCTTCAAAAACTAATCAATTCATTGAAGATGATGAAAAATGGATTGAATAATCCTAACACGTTACTCGTTTCGTGTTAGGACCGAATAACAGGGATATATTCCCCTTGTTATAGATGAAATACCTTTGCAATTTCATCAGCAAAAAAGGGATAGATCATCCCAATCTCCAACCTCCTCAGCCACCAATTTAAGATATTAACAATAACCTTCTCCTGTCATTACATTATTAAGTCATTCTTCCTTCTCATGCAGTTATTTTCTCTTACAGCTGACCAGTGTTCATACATACACACTCTCAAAATACTTATTAAATTCTTCAGCAAATGCAGCTGAATCATTCAAAATTATTCCGAAGAAGCTGACCATGCTTAATTCTTTTATCCTTATTCATTTGTGCATATCGAGAAAAACTTTGGTGAACGTTAGCATTTATAGTAGCCGTATTCAAATTTGACTTGACCATAGCCACTAAAGTGGCTATGGTCAAGTCAAATTCGTCGTACACTAGCGATAGTCAAGCTATAGTAAAGTGCTGTGCTACGAATTCTACAATTTTACCTATTTGGAAC
This sequence comes from Typopeltis vanoorti, assembly GCF_054136105.1. Lineage (NCBI taxonomy): Eukaryota > Metazoa > Arthropoda > Arachnida > Uropygi > Thelyphonidae > Typopeltis > Typopeltis vanoorti. The sequence continues at coordinate 97,323,999 of NC_143559.1, read as the reverse complement.
TGACATACTGTTAACAAAGAAATTGGACGGGTTAGGCACTTTTTATTGACACGGACCACACTGACACGTTGTAAGTTGACCACACCAGTTTTATTATATAATTCTATATTAGCAATCACCCAATGATGACAGTATAAACATTTAGCATAATAAATACCGAGTAAATAACGTCTATATCGACTGAGCTATGGAGGTCCCTATTCTATATATGATTCTAAACATATAATTTTATATGATAATATTTTAATTTTATATGATATAATAATAATAATTATTACTGATGATAAACTTTAGTTTTTATTTATATTGGGCAGTTTTGATTACAAAATCCTTAAATCCCCATTATTACGAGAAATGAAGTTTTCTGATAGGAATTCATGGTTATAGTTTACTGTTAAGAACACAGCAACCAGGTTGTGAATGCGATAATCACTCATTTTTTTTTTCCAGTCGGATCATTTACAGGCAAACAAAGGAGCAAATCATGTGGAAATTATATATCGCAATAACTAGATGGGTAGAATTTAATGATATTTGATATTTAGCACTCTGTTAAAATTTATCCAATCCATTCAAGTTTGGTTCCAGTCGAACCATTTTTCGTGGAAAAATTAGGCAAAACCAAATCATGTTTGGAGTACATAAACCAAAAACGGATTGATTTTTGTCATAAACTTGCTATAAATTTTGATATACTCGTAGGATTTTTAAGAAGTACCACAGCTCTACAGAGATCTTTGAATAACATAGCTTTATCACGGTCACGATAATATTTCTCTGGAAAACAACAAAGTATTTTATGTTATAGTTTCGTCTTTATTGGCAAAATAATTGGAAATGACAATAGTAGATATGTTTATTACCTACAACTGTAACTATTTTATTCACAAAAGGATAATTCAGTATCCCTAACCAGTAATTTCCTTTAAGTCAGTCCTAAGTTCATGACTAATCGGTGAAAAATTCTTTATATATAAATAAAGGGGATATATAGATGAGCTTGTCAAAAGTTATGCGTATATTACTTTTGTAGTTCGCATCTTACTTACCACAATAGCTGCACTGATGACACGAGGTATTCTGTCAATACCTTTTGTCATCACTACCAATACTCAGTACTTATTACTAATAAAGGACATGGCATTTAGACTGTGATTTAGTACTAAGGCCTTAACTCATTTTTATGAGACTCTGGGATCATATTCCTACTTGTTATAATATTATATTAGCATAACGTTCTGTATTATAATTCTCGTAATCCAACTGGATATCCTATCAAGCAATTGTTTATTGAACTCGTGCCCGCCCTCGCTTGTCTTCCCACTAAATCTTAAACAATTCTCCCTGGTTTAAGAAGACGCATGAGGTCAAACCCGAAAGAGATCTTAAGAAAACAAATGGGTGAGTTCAAACTTCACTTTCTATAACTGTTGAGCGCCCTCGAAAGGCAGACGCTGTAACGAGCACATTAGTTCTCTCTCCACCCACGACTCTCCGTTACATAAGAGGATGGCCGAGGAGCCACCACTCCAGGAGAGTCGGTACATTAACAACGAGGAAGTTTTTCTAAACATATTTGCGGAATGCAGACTGAAGGTATAGAACCATGACCCCTTACCTTTAAGGTTGTTCCTTTGACCCCCATGCGAATGACAGCTGTGCCGATGTCCTGCTGGAACAGCTTGCGAACCGCACACCATCGCACGACACCCCCGGAGTGTTGCGAGTCCGGGTGGTTCTGAACAAGGTGGGGATCCCACCTGACTCCTTCACAATGAATCAGCTCTGGTGAAAAGCAGGAGGGTGCACCGAAACCTGTTTGGTAGCTCACCTGCACGGGGGTGGGCGATAGTAAAGAATGACCTATCAAGGACGTTCATCTGACGCTTTGGATGAACACGTCAATGCGGTACCGTCGCTAATTACGAGATTCCCACGGCTTTGTAATAACGCGCATTCGTATTCACGTTGCATTTGAGGTCAAAAACATGTTCGTTTTCCCCTGTAAAGATTACTTCTCTTAATCGAGAGAAAGGTTATCATGAACACTTTCACAAAGCATCACGAAGACTTGTTAGTAGAAATGACTTGCTCTGTGCTGTGGTAATCGACTTCTGTTGATCAGAATATGAATATGGATGGAGGAAAACAAGCATATAAGTCGTAGTTAGCAATTGATGCGAATTAAATAATCATTGATGAGACAAGGTAAGTCCAAATAGGTATTCGTTAACATGGAAAGTCCACGCGGTTAGCCTAGTGGCTGTGCGCTTCGCAACCATATGCCTGAGAAGGAGTGTCCTAGTTTCGATTCCCGTCGATGACGTGAGGAGCTGAAGGATCTACTTCAGCCATAGCCAAGTTAGCCAGTCTTGGGCGTGGATAGCAGGTTTTTTCCGTCAGTTTATCTGGGTTTTTCATCCAGCAAGCATGCAAATCAGCCAGTGAACACACACGGATTACAGTCAAGAATACTGACCTAGCCATACGCCTGATTCGTCAGCTATGCCGATCCCGAGCCGGATATAATTTGGGGAGATTGAGATGGTGCCGTATCTTCCCGTAAAAGGGACTCACGGCCGTTGTATCATCATACAAACCAACTAACTAACTAACATGAAAACAATGTAGGGTAGGGCCATTCTATATCCATCTGTGGATATGGGGGTGGTTAACGGTGATGTGGGCTTAGGACCGAGGCAGATAAAGCCACGAGGCTAGATATTGCCTTTGGAGGCCTGGGAACTCTAAATCAGAAATAAGAATTTTAATAAGGACTTTTTTCCCTAAGAGGCTACTGTGGCGTATATATATATATTGTTTACTCAGAATGGTGAATGTTACACTCACCGAAATATTAATGTAATTTGTCTTTTTTACGTATAATTTGTCTCGTGTCTCTTCGGTTTAGCACTTGAATAAAGGGATGATAATATTATTTATCTGTATGTGATGGATGGAAGGAACTTAAACCTTTTCGTAACCACACATCCTTGAAGATGTCTTTGTACAGTCTTAATAGTCGAATTTTATTTTTTCAATTTAGATTATCTGAGATTTAAAATATAAAATGTAAGATGTAAAAAAATACTATAACACCTTTTCATTCCCCAATACAGTAATTCGGAGATCTTTTTAGCCCTTGCTAACTTTTGAAAATCAGACTTTGGGATGGGGGGGGGAGGCAACCTCCAACTGTAGGTATCATCGACAACTGAACACGTGGCTATTCATGATTTTAAGAAGAATCTAGACAAGAATACGACAAAGAGCTGCCACTATCTCATGATTCTAAACCTCACACTCGTGTTATTGTCTAAAATAACACGAGCATGTTATTTTAGATGGTTTGGAAGCTTGATTTTTTGACCAATCTCAGGAGGAGGGAAGATCAACTAAGTCGGGAACTGACTGCAAATCTGGACTAGAAACAGTTCCCCCTTTTTACCTTATAATGGCTTATAATGCATTGTACCAATCTAGCATTACGTTTCGTGTACCGTAATGCTAGATCATTATGGTTTAAGAATGGTTGCCATATCACACAGACACACATTTTCATTAAAGTGTAAACTTTGCTCCTGAAAAACAGGAACATAAGACTGGAGATTCGGATTACAAAATACAAATGTAAGTTAACATATAGCACTTTAATCAGTATAAGTGAGTTTTTATTTTATTTTATATATTTTTCTTTTAAAAGTTCTTCCAAAATGACTCTTTATAGGTATACAAACAGAACTGCTAAGATTTTTTTCCCTTTCAAAATGCACTTAAATGAATCAGCATCCGTGCTCATCGAGCATTCGCCAGTTCACCCAAGGCTCATTTTATGACCTTCTACTTAACACAGTTGATTCACCCCTTTATTTTTGATAATAAGTTGCCTAATTAGCAAGAACTGCTTCTAATTTTGTTGCTTAATTATTGAGTATATTTAATTATTCATGAGTCATTATTTATTTTATAGCTGTACACTCATATTAGGTTTAATTACTAGGTGGCATTGATGTTTGTAAATGTTTTAGGCGATTTTCTTTTGTCGTTCAACGTGAGACTACACCAAGCTGTTTATTGCAAGCCTGATATGTCCTTAAAAGTCCTGTATTCGGTTTCTATATAGAGTTTCTATGATTGCATTATCTGCCACTCAGCTCGCCCACTAGGTTTACAAATTTCAGTTGGGTCGGATTTACATTAAAACCATTATTAGTGTTATATCTCGCTATCTGTTTGGGTACTTTGAAATTCCAAGTTTCACCGAAGACACCCGAAATCAGAAAATGCAGTTGAATCCAAAGTGAGCATGAATATATTATGTTAATTAACTTTCTATATACATAAATAAGCACAGATAGGCTGCTGAAACAAAAGTGCGAGATTTCTTCCTGGTTTCGAATGGAATTAGACTGAAGACGTCGGGAGGGGGGGAGGGGGGGAGGAGTTATCGCGGCTTGATCACGGATGATACCATCCCGTCGTGCTCATGACGTCATTGCATTTGTAAGGCTCACACCTTGCTGTGAACCACGCCTTGCGGTTCGAACATTTTTTGCTAAGTGCATTCTTTCTTCTCCGTTTCCATGGTTGCAGAGAGTTATGCGTTCATGTCCGGCATTAAGAGGTCATCACTTTCTTCCTCCTGTCTCTCTCTTCGAATTCCAGCCGAGATGGCATAAAAGACACCTGTGTGACGTCACTTCCCGTGCGTCATTAAAAGGAATTCCAATGGTGGAATATGCGATCGGTTCGCACAAGAAGGAAAGGAGGCAATTATTTGGTTACGGATAATGAGACGCTGTGTGCCGTTCCTTGACTCGGATCAGTTCGTTATCCTCACAGCAATCCCTCATCCCACGCACCCCAGGGTTTCTTACCCTTTTATGATTTCCGTCTAAGGCACTACGAGCCTTATATTATTCGGATGGATTTATTAGCCAGCCAATTAAAGTCGCTGCTTCGACTCTACAGAACTAAACACTCGTACGTGACTGCCAATATAAATTTAATTATTTATCAAACATATTCTGCATATGTTTTTCATGCCTGTTATCTCACCATTCGATAATGGTAGGATTAGCAAGATAACTCCATCGTCTGTATTGACCTCCTTTTGATTTATCGTTTAAGACCGGATTCGGGTTTAAACTAGATAAGTTATGACCTTACATTACGGTGGTTTATAAATATAAAGTAGCAACCGACCTTTATTTTTATCTTATCGGTATCTAAATCGTCTGGTATCTAGTGCTGGATTTAGCTTAGAACCACACCTCGTCGTATCCTCCTACTTTTTTTAACTGAAGATATCCCTCTGCTCTAAAGAGCATTAAGGTACTACATTTTTAATAGATTTAAACTAGTTTTTATGCAAGTAATAATTTTCTCTCGAACTTCGTAACACAGAGGTATTGTGAGAGCGGGCTAATACGGCATTTTCCTTTTTTTTTTTTTTTTTACCCCGCTCTCTCGCCTTTTTCTGAAGTACATCACAGCACGATGAAGGCAGAGGATATTTAAAGAATAACTCCGATAAACATAATTCAGAGATGTTAAGTTGAAAATCACCAAAAAATGATAAAAATAAAAATAAATGGAGGTAGAATCGGGGAAATAAAAGCACATAGAAGATATTAAAAGATAAGAGAAAAACACAGCTTCCGAACATTTGTCCAGAGAGAGATGGACAAAAAAATTAAGTGGAAACGAAAAAAAATTAATAGAAGAAAAAAAAAATAACAGAGAGAGAGAGAGAGAGAGAGAGAGAAAGGTAAAGAGGAGGATAGCTAGAGAAAATGAAAGCAAACGTGGAGAAAAGAGAGAGAGAACGATAAGAGTAAAAAACAAAAGGGACCAACACACAATAAAGAGGATTGCTGAAAGAATGAGAAGAAAAAATTACCAAGGGAAAGAAAGAAGAGGAAGAGACAAGGAAAAAGTAAGAAACAGTAAAAGCAAACCGAGAAGTCGAGAGAAACAGAAAAATATAAAAGGACAGATAGGATGACAACGATAAAAGAGATTTTGTTCAGTCAGACTTTCCTTGTGGTCAGCGTTACTTAAACTTCCGCATTGCAAAGAAGAAATATACATCGATGCAGCCGATATATCTCAGTCACGTGCTTCTATCCATGCCATTAGCCAGTAATTTACCCTCCACAGCTCCCGAACTACACTCTGTCATAATTTAGTAGCGTTCCGTGCCACTGGACCTTTGTATAAGACAGACTACAGGTAGTCTACACCGTCATAAAATTCTTGTTAGCGAATAAAAGAACTTTTATTTAGCTGTCCGGGTCAACAACACGCCCTCTGGCAACAAAGCGTGGGAAACCATTTGACATGTAGCGAAGCCATTTTACGATCTCAGCAAATGAGGTGAGAAAGAGATGATTGTAGGAAGTGCTTTACTGTGTGTGTGTGTGTGTGTGTGTGTGTGTGTGTGTGTGTGTGTGTGTGTGTGTGTGTCACAGAAAGTGAACCTGCGTTCTTCTTATTTCATGTTTTTTTTTGACGACATAAAACGAAATAACTTTTTAGTTGCTGTTTATAAGGAAAAGACAAGTTATCAATGTTTATAAGCTATTCATCTTCTGCAAAAAAGTTTAGCGACTTTAAATCTAAGGCTGCCAAGCCCTTTCCACCGAGGTCCTCCAAAATCCGTTCACATCAAACTTGGCTATGTTTACGCTCCTGGACTCATGTCACCAAGTTGGCCATTTGTCCAGAGAAATCACCGTTTTGTTGAATTACAAAATTCCGCTTCTATAGTCTCATTTGTGGAACGAATTCTCTGCAGCAGAATATTGTGCCCCTGTCTGGGAAAGAAGTGCACACACTAACATCATAGACACCCAGCTAAACTCTACCATGCACACAATTAGTGGGACAGTGAGAAGCATCCCTCTCTCCTGACTGCCTGTCCTATCTAACATTGCTCCACCAAACATACGGAGAAGACAAGCCTCGATTAAAGAATTTAATAAAGCAATGAGCAACCCACTCCTGCCCCTGCACCAGACTTCCATAAATCCAATTAGTCTTCGCCTAAAATCTAGAAAGCCTTTCTGGTCCATGGACGAACTCTCTTCAGCTGCCCTGCCATCAACACCTGACATGTCGAGAGAACACTGGTCCAACAAACGGCTTCCTGGTAGAAGATCCCTGTGCTCTGCAGTCTGGTTTTGCTCTTCCTAGGAAGATTTCGTCATCAATCAGCAGGATCAGAACTAACTAGAGCAGATGTGGCTACCTACTACATAAATGGAGGCTGTTAGACCACCCTTATTGTGATTGTTCTCCTGTGGCTCAGACGATTACTCATATTGTGAACGACTGCTCAAGGCGCCAATTTCACGATGGTGGTGTACAGGACATCCACAAGGTGACAGATGAGGCCCTTGAATTGCCTTTCCAGACTGGACATTGACCTGTAGCTGTTCTGTATTCCTTTTGCTATAAGAATAAAGAAATAAATAATCTCGCATTTCAAGAATATTATTACGTATTTTTAAGTTGCTATGAAAAGATTTCGACATTGCAAGGTATTGCATGATATGGTTTGAGAACTGCTGATTGGGAACTTAAAAATGTTTCATGTTTGATAATATACAGTGCATTGATAGGACTCTTTACTAGTTTTCCAAAACTGGCAAATAACTGTCAAGATGTGAACCAACCTTCTTACGAAAAAAAAGCAGAAGTTTAAGGACTGTCTTCACTGTGCAATAACGAGGCAAATACGAGTGATCACGTGACTTTTTCACATAAAACTTTCCTTTTCTAATGTCAGCCTTTAGCCCTTGGTCTGGAAAGTAATCCAAAAATGTTTATCCACAGCTAGAGATGGATTGCGATAAGTCTCTCTCTCTCTCTCTCTCTCTCTCTCTCTCTCTCCTGCTTTTGTGCAGCCATACTTTGGACCAAAATGTGTGTGCATTTGCTTTTAACAAAATAAACCCTCCATCCATATCATCATTCTCTGTTTTCGAATTAAAAATAAACTATTGGACGTCGTAAACATATTAAAATCCATTATTCTTTTAAACCAAATGTTTTGAATTTTTGAAAGTGGAATTCGACCGGAGAGCTTTTGAAAATACAACCTTCGTCATCGCAGTTTCACGACTTTGTATTACTTAAAACCCACGAACCCTTTAAAAGTTTAATGGATGTTTAATATATTTCTATTTAATAGTTCGGCATTACAGTTACAAAATCGAAATGATTCTGATTTTTTTTCCTTCTTTATATATATTCATATATTCCAGAGCAATGGATGTAGTAAATGAAATCAGAGTAAACTGCAGTATGAATAATGCAATTATATTAATCAGCTGACCAATGCCTGATTAAAGAAGAGAATAGTTAACTGTCATCATTTTAATAAAAATATCGTACAAGTTGAAGTCATAAACGAATGTATTGGTTCAACTTATAAAACTACCAACAACACTTGACTCCATCTATCTTCTACGATACTTCTACTCCACTTCTGATGAATAACTAACTTTTCTATTAAGCTTATATTGCTACTACTTATACGTCAATTTTCTTTTTATTATTATTTTTTCTGAATGCGCCAAAAAAGCATGATCAGAATTTTTAATACATTTTCAAATCTCTTTATCGCTCATTACTGATTTCCTTATGATTAAATTGTTTTTCTATCACAGGCTGCGTAAACTGTTTTTCCTAGTGAGTACCATCCCCCTTTTCAATAACCTTTTAATAGATTATTTCTTTCTCTTTAATCCCTTGCTCACACAAGACACTGTGATGTTATGGTTTTGGGGATCTCTCGTATGTCGGGTCAATATTTTTAAAATTATTTTTTGATTTTTACATAATCCAGAAACTGTGCTTTAAAAAACCCAACTTTTTCAAGCAACTTCAGGCCTCCAATCAGCATGGTGGTGGTTTCCCGCCGAACGATGGTTTGTGATTACAAACATCCCTGCCCGCAGGAGATTTTGAACTTACAGCCGATACGCTAACCACTCGGCCAACGAGGCAACAAATGGAGATATTGTGAATGCATTATGCTCATAATAACTTTCATTTCGCGAGTAAATGATGTTGGTTTCATAGAATAGAAAACTGTGTAAGTTTGAACCATATTATTTCAATTAATATATTCACAAAAATCCAGAAAAAAAAAAAAACTGACTGGCATATGACAATTGAAGTGATTGCCGTTTCAGTCTTTATTCTAGTTGCCATCTGTGTTTGAACTCTGTGTTAACGGGTCGTTGGATGGTCGATTCGCTGACCCTAGTGGTCGGTGAAATCGACCGTCAGAAAGCCTTTAACCGCAAGCGGTGGCTTTCCATTACTCCTAACTTAAACAATTTTCTAGAAATTGGAAAATGTCGCAATAAAAACACAATGTCTGAATCCTACCTGTCGCAACTGTTGTCCATAGTCTCTAAAGGTCGTCATGGTAGAGTCCAAACTGTTTTCCTGATCACATACGAGCGTTTAAATGCAGGTAAACACCTTTCTAGAAGAACGTACTGTAACTGCACAGCCAGCAGACAAAGCACCTTTGCAGTCTGTTCGGGACACATCAGTGACGACTTCTATTACTTATCGCTTGGTGGCGTTGTAGGTCACAGGCAGACTTCTCCGAACAGGTATGTTTCCTTTCGTAATCGGCCTCGCTCAATTAGCAATTCACTTTGCATAGTGTAAGCTGATAAACCTACAATTTCTAGTCGGCACGTTGGCCGCGTGTCACTTCCTCCACATACACTCCTACTGCACCTTACCTAGTAACAGATGCCGCCTCCAAAACCACAGCGCGTCCTAGGTTGTTGGAGGGCACTAAGCGTCCTTGTTCTACCAGCAGCCCGGGAACTTGAAGGAGTTTGCGAGGAAGCTGTAAAGATGTGCCACACGAAACTGGGACCTGGCGGTACTAGGCCACCAGTACGCTGTACTGCCGATCATTTCCTCGTTGTGGAGGACATAGTGTTTCTCTGTACTGTATCCGCATGCAGATCTTCTGTCAGGGACTGCAATAATCTACAGGCATTAGTAATGGTCTGCAATTTTGCTTTATATATACAATACATGCACCCTTCTTGATGATCTTCCATACTTGTTTTTTATTATATTAAATAACAAGTTATTTAATATAATAAAAAACAAATCTCTGTTTCGTTGTTTTGTTTCAATGCGGTTTTCTTTTAATTTTGTTCAGAATTACCATATGTTTTGAATAATACTTTCAAGTCTCATAAATGCTAAGTCGTTGGTCTCTTTTCCTGCCTTTATTTTATTTTGTAAAAACGCAGAAGTTTTCCACATAATCTCTTTACTAGATCAAAGGCGTCTATTCCATCGCCTTTGGAATGATGGGAGTTGACTTCTGAAGTAACGAGGCATAAGAAAGATTTTTTATATTTTTAAATTGACGTTATCCGTTGGAATAATTTCGATATTATCAACTGTTTCATAAATAGCATTCCTAAATGATGTATGTGGTAAAAAATAAATATTTTTCATTTATGTGGTAAAAAACAAATTAAAAAACAAACAAACAAGAAAACACCATAGAGATATTTTTTAGGATTGGGAGACTGGGAAACAAAAGAAATGAAAAAGAAGTCTATATTGTATCATCCTTCGTAGAATAATATTGACGAATGATTGCATTCCTTTTCCATAGTCTAAAATTTGCCTTTTCCTCTGTTTTATACTTTTCTATCATGTAGCTGTGGTTTGTGTATGTTTTCATATTTTCTAGCTCTTTAAGAGTCCTCCACTTTCTTCAAATACCCGATTAAAATAAGGGGAGATCATCTTTAAAGGATATTTTTGTGGGCATCGCGATACCCTATTACATTTATAGAAGCATTTTGAATTTTTAAATTTAGAAATGCACCGCTTCAGCATATTTCAAAAATGTTAAAATCATTTAAAATAATTATGGTTGTGTGCTGTTCTGTCTGTAATTGTTGACGTTACAAGAATAAAAAAAAAATCTTATAATTAATTTATTTTTAAAACGACACCTTAGTAAAAGTTCTTCTCATCGCATCTACTTCGGCAGGGAAGACGTAACGCATCTGGAACCAATTCTGATGAAGAAAGCTCTCGAACCTTTTTTGACAGAGCGTCACAAAGAAAAAAAAAAAAGCGTACTATTATTTAACAATAAAATTCCTATTCAGCTAAGGGCCAAACCCTAAAACTTATACATTTTATTGTTGCCGATATGGCAGTCAGAAGGGAGAAGGCTGTATCTCCTTACGTTTTTTTTAATCTGCTCAGTTTACGAACGGACTTTTAGAGCAGCGCTTCCCAAACTGTGGGCCGCGGCCCCTTGGGGGCCGTAAGTTTTGTTGAGGGGGGCCGTGAAATAATGAAAAAAATGTAAAATGTTTTAAGACTAAGTCGATTTTTTTTTAAATCTTAAAAGAAACGTATTTAATTTTTGTTATTTATTATTTCTTTTTTATATTTTAATGGAAAAAATCACACATTGCTGTTGATTCACAAATTTTGCTTCCTGCGTATTTCGGCGCTTAATGAATATTAGTAAATATTGCTTATTCATATGTTTCATTTCAAAGGTATTGATAAGAAGCACAAAAAAAGATTACAAACGCAAAATCTTGAATATAAATACAATAAATATTATAATAATGTATCTATATTACGATTTTTTTTCCGATGGGGGCCGTGAAATCTTTTAATTTTTCCAAAGGGGCCTCGGCATCCATAAGTTTGGGAAGCACTGCCCTAGAGAGACTTATTTATTCATTAGTTGTCAGAGTAAATTTATCCATTGTTCATGACATGGTTGTTTCCTGACGCTGGTCAGGAAAACAACCAAGAAGCAACACGACCGCTTGAACTGGGTGTTTTATGCTCTCAAAGAAATCTCCAAAATTTTGATATTTCTTAGAGTTACCCTCCAAACCAACAGGATCCCACTATGGATATGGGCGTTTTATATGTTTAGCTGGTGGATGTTGGCCAAATTGAACCAAACGTTCCATGGCTTTTAGAGCAGGATTTCTGGATTACTAAGCAGTACTAAATTCTATAGAAATTGTGGATATTAAAGATCCAACATCATTTCAAAGCCGAATGGATGTAGAATCTTGGAAAGTTTCGAAATTTTGACCAAAGAACTTATGAGAATACAATCCTCGGCACTGCACTTGCTTTAGCTTGCACTAACTTAAAAGACACAAGTTCTGTGCAGGTGTCCGTATATTCGCGTTTTATTGGTGCATTTTGATAAAGGTTTCACTGCCTGACAGGTTTCGAACTGGTTGGATCTCTTCATAGGCCAGATAGAAACCTTAAGAGAGCAAGAACTCTCATTCAATACCAAAGAGCGTTCACTTATGAGAAATACAACTTCTAACATCGAATTTCTTTGGTACTGAATGAGATTTCTTGCTCTATTAAGGTTTCTATCTGGTCTACGAAGAGATCCAACCAGTTCGAAACAGCTGTCAGGCCAGTGAAACCTTTATCAAAATGCACCAATAAAACGCGAATATACGGACGCCTACACAGAACTTGTCTTTTAAGTAGTGCAAGCTAAAGCAAGTGCAATGCCGAGGATTGTATTCTCATAAGCCTCTCTGGTCAAAATTTCGAAACCTTCAAAGTTTCTACATAGGTTAGGCATTAACATCAGGTTGGATCTTTAACATCCCCTATTTCTATATAATTTACATAGCTGAAATGAAGCAACACGGCTCTTTATTGTGTGCTAGGCTAACAACCGTTCTTGAGTATGATTCACATTTTTTAAATGTGATAAATAAAAAGAAACTATATGAAGCTTCTGATAGATTAACTTTTATATTTTTATTGGATATTATTAATAAAGAAAAATGTTATCTACAAATAGTATTTAGCATTTCATAATTGTTTATTTCATATAAAATTTCGCAAATAATTACATAACGTATATTCTCCATAATTCTGTATGCAAAATATTATTTCAATGCGTTGATATGCAAATTAATGTTCGTACTCTCTTTTCTGATAACAGCTTTTTTTTCTAAAATTGCCCTTCAAACTGGCTTACTGGCTTACCTGTTCGAATATTTTTCAATATTCTATCTTGATATATATATTTTTCATTTATATCCACAAATAATTTATTAATGCATTTATTATATAAATTCTTTACCTTCTGTATAATTTCTTTATCCTGTTAAATGAATTCTTAATGCATATAATCTTGTAGATTTCATTTACTCAAATCACGAAAGATGAAGTACTGCAATGAAAAAAAAAATAGCATTCAGATCTTGAGGATGTAATTACAGTATGCTTTGCATCTCCAAGCTCGACTGTATAGGTCATGAGAGTTCTCTATTATACGCGGGCTAATTAAAAGAAGCGAACTGCTAATCAGCTGAAGCGTAATATAATTCATTATTAATTAAAATTAACGACTTCTTATAAAAATGTATGAGAGATAGTAACTGGAATCAGATGAACATCAGCTCAGCATAAAGCCACTCGGTTTCGTAAGACTTACTTTACATTCCCTGCAAAAACGGTTTTCAAACATTAGCAACCCAAAAATTTCTACTTCTAATTTTTTTTCGTAATGTCACTTAGCGTTTTTTGAAACTTATTTACATCTTCAAATAAATACAGTAATTGAAATCGAAATCACGGATTAAATCAAATATATAATAAAATCTAGCATAAAATATAATTTTATTTATTTAATATAATTCGCTAAAGTAAAATAAAATAATAAAATTAAAATAAGTAAAATTAAAAATTAAATTTAAATTAAAAAATTGAAAATAAAAATAATTAACAGCAATCACTTAAAACAACCTAATTGAAATAATATTGATAAACCAAACGAAAATAATCTAAAAATAAAAATTATACATGACGAACCTTAGTATTTTGAATAGCACTTCTTCGCAGCTCGCTTCGTATCTCTTAACAGCCATTTTAAAATCGTTAGAGTAAATGTAAATAACAGTTTGGCCCAAGAAAAAGTCTTGCGAGTTTTAATCAAAGAGCAAATAAATTTTCATCTAAAAGCAAATAAGAGTTACGCATTTAACATTTAGCCACGCACTGTTCACTCATCATTATTCTCTTCTGACGTCGGAACTCTAAACAGAGCAAGCATCGCATCCCAATAACGAGAACTGTTAATCAGTGGAATAAGCAAACCCGGAAGGGATTGTTTCCATGGAGTCGATAAAAGCCCATTTTATTTGTGTTTGAATGCACAAAGCGAGCGCGGGACAGATAAAAGAGAAAGAATTTCGCTTCTCCCATAGGGTCTAAATAAACTGTGGCACGCATCTACACAGGAAGTCTAAACACGGAGATAAATTCGCATTTATAAAAAAAGAAAATATGCCCGGAATTTCGTTTCTATAAAGGGATATAAAAACGGCATTGATATGAAAATATTTGGGACCATTAAAAGTTGTTTCTTTAGTTTGGGCGACCTTATTATGGGTTAAAAATTCAAAAAGTGTGACATAACTGCCGACCGTAAATAGCAAGAAATACCACAATGAACGCTGTCCGCTCAAAAAACGTCCCTAAGAATTTAAGAGATAAAAAAAAATCAGACAAAAACACCATGATAAACCAAAAATAGAGTGGAGGAAGAGATCATTATTGTGTGCAGTGTATTAGAACAAGGGGTTTTCAGCCAGTTTCTTTGGAAAGCTCAAGCGAGGGACTATTTGTTGTTTATTTATTATAGACAGTCCTCCATTTTCGATAAATGGTTTGGAGAATAAAGCTTCGGTGCATAATAGATATATATTCTTAAAAATAAATTATTATATCTAGCATCTGCTCTGCCAGGAAGAATCAAAAGCAATCCAGCAGTCGAACAAATCAAATGCAAGCCGGTCTAGCTTAGAAAAATATTTAAACATCTCTGTTTAGGATTCATTTTCGATCATTCATAATTTATAATATTTGTTATCAGCAAATCCTCACAAACAATAAAACATTGTTTTGCTGTTTGTAAGTTATCAGAATAATACAGTACTTTTTTTCTGTTGGAAACTCGGATTTTTTTTTACCTCCTTATAAAGTGAATTAACGAAACTTAAATTTTTCCACCTTTTAAAATGAATATTATCAAAAATAGCTTAGCTTTCTCTTTCATATTGCGAATAATAGCCTTAGCTGTCTTAATGTTAATTCTAAATAATTTTAATCCCGCCATGTATGATCTAATCAACTGGATTTAAAGTTGACATGCCTTTCCATCTGTGTGATATCGTCGTACAGTGGTCGAGGGTCTTCGAAATTGATCGCGTACTCACATTTACAATATTTACAGAGATATCAAAAGCCATTTCGTATTCCAAGACAAACATTTAGAAGGGCTCTCATCATAATTATATAAATCGATGGTATTCAACGTTTGATAAAAATAAAAATAATCTTCGTATCAACATCTAAATATTATTTTTTGGTTAAGAAAAATTAAAACGATAAGAAATGTACAATAACCGCACGATGACTACTTCATTTTGTTGGTACTTTTCGGCCTTTTCGATTAATAAATAGAATTTTGTCGAATTCGTTCTCAAAATTTTGCGTCTTATTTATTTAAAAAAAATGAAGAGTTTCCACATGATTTTGTTATGGAACTTACAGAACTAATTGACTGTGAATATCCATACTCATGTAAAAAAAAGCGTTCTATAAGTTCCATGAAAATATCATCGTTGCCAGTAGGAAAATCCATCACTAGATCATCAGTAAATCTTTATAATATGCTAAAAGCCTTTCTCCTCCAGAGCGCCATATATCTGTTGTTCGAATCATATCAATGCATTATTATACTTCCCTTTATTACTAGAATTTATATTTAACGTAATAAATACACGAAATGTATTTAGTAATAGAATAATATTTTAATATCGTTATTTAACGTTATAATTTAATAAAATAGTCATTTTAAATGCGAATAAAGTAGGATCTCCTTTTGGTTTTATAGATCTGTTTATTGAACTGCGAAAATAAACAAATAATATTATCTAGCTGAAAGTATTCAGAGAAAACGACGTCCTTTGGTCACAGCACCTTCTTCAAAACAAATTCTGTGAGTTAATGCTGTTAACAAATTAATATGAATAATTGCTAACACTTTAAAGCTTTCGACATGTTTGAATAATTATTTATCTCGTAGCAAACTATCGAGCATCTGGAATACCAAATTACATATGATTCCTGAATCCATATTGACGATAGATGGCGCTGAACTGTTCTTATTTTCTATCAATTCTTGAGAACTCATATCCTTTCAATGCATTTCACTTTACTTAAAAAAAAAAAAGTGGCATAATGTGAAATCTGGAAATAAAGACGGATCACTCGAAATGTTATGGTTTCCTCAAAGCAACAATTTGAAAGAATCTGTCAAAGTATGTTCTTGTAGTGCCTGACTTTCCAGATAGTACATGGGGGGGGGGAGGAAATTGTCACTTTCTGACCAGTGTAACTGATCACTTGTTAAATTCAGTTACAAAAAAAAATCATTTTTCATTTTTTCCCCTTTTTTTATTACAGAAAATCATTTAGGAGATTTTAAGGCATTTCGAAGAGTTCAGTCAAAATTTGCGATCCAGAAAGTCTCATCAAGGAAGATTTAGTTATGCTTTTTATGAACTTCGGGAATATTTTATCACGAATCAGTCAGTAATAATACTAAAATTTTAAATCGTGTTGAGTTGCTCTTTGTTTTTTCCCTCAAGGCATGTAGCAGTAATTTGAAAATGAATTGATAAGCATAATTTGAACATGTCGAAACCTGTCTTACATCAAATAATAATGGAACACAAATTCAGTCTATCTGTGAAAGTCCTCACGCTCAGATGGCTTTGAATTTATTCTTTCTTTAATTTCTTATGTCATTTTTAAAACGTAGAGGCTATAAAATAAGTGCAGACTGCCTTTATCGTATGTGTGTGGGTGGGGGGGGGGTGAAAGTGTTAAGGAGAAACAAAACATCACTCTGATGCTAAACACTGTATACTTTTATTATTTTTATGTCCAGATGAGTGGACCAAGATAAATATGACAGGTTCCTCATTATTACAGGACATTTTGTAACGTTGACTTTAGATTCAGAGGAAAACGCAGGTCTATAAATTCGCAGATCTATATAAAGATCATATAACAGATAGTTACACCTCTTTTACTGATGTATCTGGATTTGCTATGAAAAATAGAAACATCTGATCTCATACAAACCGAGAGTCTACATTAAGACTCGTGCTTTCTCTTAAGATCTTCCAACGCTTGGTGTATCATCACTCTAAGCTATTCTTGGATGGTGAATCTTCTGTTTCCGACGGTGTGGACAGGAAGTTATTGTCATTAGATAAAAGCATTTAAGAAAATGTCAACCAACCTCGTCTATTTAACATAAAGAATTAAATGATACTGCTAAAGACATGAAATTATCTAAACAACAGTCTCTTGGTACCTGTCTTCCACAATAGACTTTATTATCTCCAGGAATAAGATTTCTTATTTATAGAAGGAAAAATTAACATACATATATATATATACACCATGATACTTTTGTATTTTGCTAAGGCTTTTGACAGAATACAGCAAGATAGACTGTATAAATTGGAGAATATGGGTTTGGATTATAGAATATTAGCGTGGATAAAAGGATGGCAGACTAACAGATATCATAAAGTGGTATATGAAGGGGATGTGAGTCTGCAAGATTTAAGGTAACCAGTGGTGTACCACAAGGATCAGTACTTGGTCCACTGTTATTCAATCTATACATTAATGATATGGGGAAGGATTTGACAAGTGATATACATCTATTGCTGATGATGTAAAGATAGGTGGGGTAATCAGGAATTCTGCTGATATGTAGCATTTGGAGAATGATTTGAATAGGCTGGAATTATGGGCGGGGGTAAATGGACGTCAGTTCAGTGTCAGTAAAGGTAAAGTCATTCACTTCGACGTGATTAGATATCCAATGTCGTATTATATTGGTGGGATTATGCTAGAAGAAACTGATGAGGCTAGAGATCTTGGAGTGCAAGTAGATAGCAAGTTGAAGTTCAAAGGCCATTTAGCAAAGATTGCAAATACAATTCAAAAGATAATTGCAATGCTGAAACGAACGATCACATGTAAAGATAAGGATGTCATTTTGCCTCTTTACAAAGCCTTCATAAGACCTCACTTGGACTATTGTGTGCAGGTCTGGTCTCCTGGTTTTTGTTGTGATTCTGACACAGTGGGGGGGGAGAGAGAGAGAGAGCAAAGGAGAGTGTTAGAAATGATATCAGGATTGTGGAATACTGATTATGAAGACAGGTTGAAAATTTGTAGACTGCAGACACTAACAAACAGGAGAAAGAGGAGTGATATGATTGAGACTTACTTACAAACTTCTCAAAGGGTCATACAGGATTTCAGTTGAAGGAATTTTTCAATTTATGGAGGGTGAGGAAAGGACAAGAGGGCATCCTTGGAAGCTGAGAATGAAGGCCGCCAAGAAGGGTGTGAGGGCTAGATTTTTTTCTCAGAGGGTGGTGCGTGATTGGAATTGATTATCTTTGGATGCTGTGAGTGCAAGCAGTGTGAATGAATTCAAGAATAAGTATGATAGCTGGTTTGTGTGTGTGTGTGTGTGTGTGTGTGTGTAGTATGTGGCCTCCCTCAATGAGTCTCTGACTCCCTGGAGGTCTCTTTTAATAATATTTTTTTGTTTAACATTTTATTATTTCTCAGATAAATTACATACATTATATGAAGACAATTATGCATAACAAATGTTTTCTCGTACATAATTTTTTTTTTAAATAATAATAATAACAATAACGGTTTACAACATATATTATTATAATATTCATAATGATGATTATTACAGATGTTTCTTTGCAATTTTACACTCTATATATACAATATCAATGGATATAATCACTCTGTATTGCATAATTTTGTTACAGTTATTACATACATTTGATTACATATGATACATTACTTTCATTTGTTTGCATATGATACTTACATTACACACATTTGTTTACATATAATACATACAGTACATACATTGGTTTACATGTGATATGTACATTACATGCACTTGGTTACATATGATACATCTTGGATGAGAACTAATTTCTCTGCTTTCATCCTCGAAGCTTTTATGTAAGCTTATCCGAGGATGACTCCAGTTGGTTATTATTTATTTATTTATTTATTTATTTTTTGCTGTGTTGGGAAGCTACGAAATCTATGATTGAGAAGTTCGCGCGCGCACACACACACAACAACAACAACAACAATAATAATAATAATAATAATAAAATAGAAGCAAATATGAAATAATCAAATATTTTGGATGGTTTCAGTAACAATAAATCCGAAAATGATAACTATAACTAGTTCTTTATAATTCTCAGCTTTATTGTTTGCTCTAAAACGTTCAGACCAGCTCTCAACTTATAGCTAACTATAAACAGCTAGTTGAACAACGATCTTCTTCAGCTTAGTTGGTATAGATGAGCCTTTTGGGTTAAAGACGGGATTCAAATTCTGTCCATTAAGTGAAGAACCTTATCAGGTCTTTTCGCTAAAATGATGATTTAGCCGGTCTGATAAGGTGTTGGAACGTTTTTCGTCCCGCAAAACAGGCAAGCTGGCTAGAAGAACACACGCAATATACATGCATAGGACACTACGGGAATAAGGATTAACCTTCCCATTCCTTCGAATTTGATTTCGAACGCCTACTATCTATGCATGAGCGTAAATCAGGAAGGAAGTTGATCGACTTATAACAAATCATCGCAATTTGAATTTCCTGAAAATTTCGGTGCAGAGAAATAAACAGGATAAACGGGTTTTACCAACACATGAACACTAAAGAAAATGGTTGGTGGTATGATGGGCGAGTGCGTTTAGTTTCTTTATAGAGAGACATTCGAAGATAAAATGGGAAACAAAACAATTATAAGCGCTTTTAATTTTTTTAATATTTAATTTTTAAAAATGAAATTAATTTAAAAAATTAAAAATTAAAAATTAATTTTTTAATTTTTTTTTTAAATTTCATTAATGAACAATACTTCGTGAAGCTTACTTGGCTACCTATAACAAAAAACCTGAAATACTAAAAAAAAAAAGAAAAAAAAAAGTTTAATTTTTAAATATTAAGCTTACTTGTTTCATTCTGGTTACCAAAAAGGAAAAAAAAAGTCCATTTGGTGTTTAGAGGAACATTTCCCGATCATTCTAAGCCACATAACTCACTCGCGGTAATAAGGTGCTGTGTTTACATCCTTTCTTGAGTGGGAGTGTTGTTAAAGGGTTCGACTATTCATGCCTTTATTATGAGAGGAAATATAAAAAAAAGCAAAAGAGATTTATACGTAGAAATAACAGAAAAACACCCTCAAGGGCGCCATTCCGTAGATAAACAATTTTGGAAGGATCTTTTCCAGTTACCGGTAATCGCTGTGTTTTGTAAAGTCACAGACTAAATATGCCAACTCCGATTTCACCCTTATAAAACAACATACAATCATCACATTCTTGTGGTTAGAAGGAACAAACCTCTGAAACTGGGGGGGGGGGGGATGTTAACACGGTGTAGCGAAAAGTCAGGCTCAAAATCAGAAAAAGTGTACGAATGAGTTGAAAAGGTTAGAAAGAGAAGCTAATCTCTCTCTCTCTCTCTCTCTCTATTTATAATAAATGCAGAGTATTGCTTTCTTTAAAAAGTGTGCTTTTGCATTACAAAAATGCTTCATTAAAGCCACGAGATGTGCCCGAGAGGTCTTCAGGTGTACTGCGAGATTTATGAAAAAAATTAATTGAAAGAAATAATGTTATAATTTGCGCATTTATTTATTAGTGCCTGGTCTTCCCTCTTCTTGTATGTGTAAATCAATCAAAATTATGCATACTTTTTGCCAGATCATCAAAAAAATTAAAAGAATATATGTTTAGTGTGCCGCAGAATTTTAATAATTAGTCTAGGTGTGCCGTATTATGGAAAAGGTTGAAAATCACTGCATTAAGCTAATGCCACCATTAAAACAATTGAAGTTTTAAATTTGAGTGGATGTCGCATCAAGTATTAATCTCCCTGTTTTTTGAAAAAATATTGTTTGGAAAAATGATGCGAAAGTTTGTAAACACCTTTCTAGAAGTAATAAAAAATTTGTTACTTTACACACGCACACACACACACACACACACACATACACACAGAGAATTTTATGATTTCAGTTTCTTATCTATGAGAATTGTCGGCAGAATATGGCGATCTCATTTATCACAGTGAAGTGCATTGCGTAAATTGTGGCAAAGTCTACAAACACGCAAGTACGCTTAAAATGAAATCGGAGATTCGGTATGGAGGAAAGAAAGTTTAATACCCGAAGAATTTGATATCGATGGACCATTGTGCGAGTTATTATATCTCCACAGACATAAAGACATATTATATCTCCACAAACATCAATTACCAGCTTTCCAAGAGAAATTATTGTTGTCGAAATGGTAACGAACGTTGGCTATTAATAGGCCACAAGAACTATATAGACATAGCGAATTCTTAAATATTAGTACCATGATGCTTCGTCTACATGTAGCAAGCCTTCCATCTACTCTAGCGATTTTATTTGTTTTCCTACATTAGGGCACAGAAATCTGGATACAGCACTGCAGAGTTCCATGATATCGAGCAATTTCCGGTAAATGAATTTGAGCTAAAGTGTACGAGATAATCTTTAAACATAAGAGCAGACCACTTGTAAAACTGAGTTGTGATCTTTGCTACAGAAAGAAGTTTGAAAATATTCGTAATGCGTTTATTAAAATTAAAACCAAAAAAAGAACGTAAGTCTCCAACGCAGTCCTCCGAATTTATTTGGTCCAGTGGTGAGAAAGCACATCCTTCTTTACCTGATTTCTGCCAAATGATGCCTTTACACACCCATGACGAAATCAATGGTTGGTTATCACTTCATCGATAGTTGTCCTTGTGCTATCAAAAATCAATGCTCTTATTTTTTCAATGTTCGTATTTTTTCATGCGCGCACCTCGCGCTTCGTCGGAGATGCTTGCGTTGCCTTTTTTGATAATTTTGCCTATTGTGTGTGTGTGTGTGTGTGTGTGTGTGTGTGTGTGTGTGTGTGTGTGTGTGTGTGTGTGTGTGTGTGTGTGTGTGTGTGCCCAGAGGTCTCCAAATAGGCAAGGTGTTGTTTGGGCGATAAAAATCATCTGCTACCTATAAAGACATTCACAAACAAGTCAGCCACAGCGGGATTCCAAATTCAAGTTGGTTGGTAGCAAAGGTGAGGGACTGTCCATTCATACCTCTATACTGGCTTTGTGGGAAACTAGATAATATAATTTAAAGATTTTTAAAAGTTTCTTTCGACTTTCAAAAACCCTTTGATTCTCAACTCAAACATTCAGAAGCGAAGTTGGGAATGAACTGTAATTGTATTGTGCAGCTGCGATAGTAAACATACAGTACGTGCTCATAAAAATTCTCCAGTTTTAATGATCTTATTGATTATCCTTGTTTAGATACTACACAACCTAATCCTATGCAGTCCAGGATTCTTCTCATCTTCTAAGTCCCTCACTGTTTGGACCGGTATCTTTCATCACCTCACTCCAAGCAGTTCTTCTTCTTTACAAATGCGTCATCTCTGAGTACATTGTCCTTCTTGTTTCTTCTCTTTGGATTCTTGAGCATTCTCGTAGTCTTCTTACCGTTAGTGTTGCTTCGACTGTGGTCATAGGCAGTCATATCTTAGATTATGATCATATCAATTTCGATCTTCTCATCTAAATACTACTGAGAATTTTCTCTTTACTCCTGTTTTTTTTTTTTAAACATCTCTACCTTTTCTCTTCGGTATTCAGCCCACCTTTCAGAATCTCCATCAGTGCAACTTCTTTTTTAATTTCTCTCGATCATATTTAGTCGACATTTAACTTTCCATAAAGTACTACAGTCCAGATATAGGGGTTTTAAGATCCTCTTTCTTAAGGTACAACTGAAGGCAGGTTAGCCATTCTCATTTGGAAGTAGGTGGGTTTTTCATAGCGCCAACCAAAACCAAGAGAACACATGCAATTTATAAACATAACAGTAGCAATTCATTTTATTGAAAAAGTAATTTTTTTGCCACGAAAGTTGCTTTATTTATGGCTATTCCTATTGTCTTCCAAGCATTTTGTGAGGAGGTTTTAAGTGCTGCTCTTGAATCTTTTTTTTTTTGTTACATTTTACCTTAATAGCATTTATCATCATGCTATGTTATTTTGTATTGTTTAACTATCTATCTATCATTACCTGTAAGCCACTAAGCAACCCACTAAGCAACTAAGGCAATGCCTTACAAAGGCAAGTTTGAAGGGCACCAAAAACCAGCAAAACTATATCTCAACCATAAAACACCGCTTGCTTTTGTTTTTAATTTTACATATTTTCTTGAATTTAGACGACGAAATAGTGCTTGCCTGTGTATGGTATATACCTAAACAACAGTCTTGTTTGTAAGTCATTTTTGCTTTGGAAAATGATGACCCATCATCTGCAGACCTTAGTTAAGATGACTTAATTCCCTTAACACCGGCAGTTCCAGTCTTTCCTAGAACTGTTCTCATCTGGAGTCAGGGGATGCCTATCTTTGCCATTTCTGAAGTACTAAAACTTTATTCACCTGTAACAACTTAAAAAGCAAATCAGACTCCTTCTACACATTCAAAAACCGCAAAGAATAATTGCCATTATCATTGCTAGTCTGCTCATGTTACATCCCATTGTGAATACACTATTAAGTAAGAATACATACGCAAAGTATGCCTTTTCATTTAATATAGATGAGAAAAGATATAACGATAGTGCAATTAAAACAATAATTTACTCTTAGAACAGTTTTAGAAGCCTTATATCATCATCATCATCATCATCATCATCATCATCGGCAGCAGCAGCAGCAATTATCAGTCCACTAGTGGAAGAAGGCCTTTTCAAGATGACCCCAAGACTGTCTGTCAATTACTTTTCTTCTCCACCTCACTCATTTAAATCCGATGATTTGATCAATTCCTCGTGATTTTGGTCTGCGTTGTGGTCGTTTTTCTTCTCGTGAAATCCAATCAGTATTTCTTTTGTTCATTGTGGGTCTTGTCTTCAAGACAATATGTCCAGGTCGCTGCCAATTCAGATGTTTCACTTTTTCTATAAGGTCAGAGACTTGAATTTGATTTCTTATCCAAGTATTCGCTTTGTAATGCAAGCATATATATATATATATATATATATATATATATATATATATATATATATATATATATATATATATATATATATATATATATATATATATATATATATATATATATATATATATATGCTTGCATTCCAGCATTCCAGCTTGCATGTATATGTATACATATATATATCTTTCCATATTAAATTGTTCTTAGTTTTTGATAGTTTTTGATTTCCTGTGTTCAATGTCTATGTTTCGCAATCAAATGTTAATAAAGGGAGAATGCTCTGATTAAAATCTTTCCTCTTTTAGGCAAAAGGGAATTTCGATTTTGAATATTGACTATAATTTTCCAAATGCCTTTTCATCTAAGCAATGTTCGCCTCTTTACTTCTTCTATGGTATTTTAATCCATTAATATTCGTTGTCCTAGGTTACGATTGACTTGTTCAATTTCATAGTCATTAATTTTTATTAGGTTTTAGTTGCACAGTTATTGAACATAACTTCGGTCTTCTTTATCTTTATCTTTAAGACAGGTGTTTTGCTGGAAATTAAAAGTTTACAGACACGAGTCTTTAGTTCATATGGACTCAAAATAAAGATAATTTTGCCAACTGCGAGGAGTAAATAGCTTAAATATCTCTAATTTATCTCAAAACCAATCAAGAAATTTGAATATTTCTTCTAAACATGCTCCATCACCTTGTCTTATACCTCTCGGTATTCACAGTATCTCCACTATGGGAACGTTTTTTTTTTTTATTTAAATATTAATTAATAGAGACTAAACAATACTAACGGCACAAATAATATAACAGGTTGATCAAAAAATTTTCATAAAACTGAAAGATAAACTAAAACTAGTTTAATATAGTTTAGGTAACAAATGTTGCTACGAATAAATAGATATTTTTGAATACATATTAAATCAAATTTAATGCTGATGGCATTCTTTAAATACAGGCGTGAATGCTTTTAACACCACATCAATTTTTAAATAAATAAGATAACAGGCTAAGGAATGTTTAAATAATAATAATACTACTTTTATTGTTACTATTATCGTTTAATGTTGTAAACTGCTTCGAAAAGTTTCAATACCTGCAAGTTTCTGTAGTTAAGTAGAGAATTTGATCAGGTAAATATTGCAGATAATTATTATTAACAGATGAGTGCATAACTGTCAGTAGATATATTTTGTGTAATTTGTTAATGATTGCAGTGGCGCCATCTAGTGTCAGAAATTAAGAAAATGAATCCACGTTTTCATCGTTATGAATTAATCTGTTTAATATCTGAATATTTCTGAATCAACATACGATCTAAAAGGTATTTACATCATTAGAAATTTGCAGTATCTCTAACGAAGGTGAACTGTGCAATCTGAGTTCACCTTCGTTAGAGATAAAGACCTCTAATTAATGGCTGGAAACAAGAAATTTATATGCTTCATGATTATTATTTTATTAAAAAAAATGTGTTGTATTTTTAATGAATTTATCATTAACTTATAACTGTCTTTACTATTAGTTACGCACTAACTAATTTAATTGGAATCATTTTCAAAATATTTGTTACTTTATTAAAAATGAGAACATCGAACACAGTTAATCATTTTTTATTGTTAATGTTCTAAATCAATATTAGCAAGTGAAATACATTCACGTTTTGTTAACAGCTATTCGACTGACGATATTTACGACAGATATAACACGATTACTTAACCTTTTATATTTATGCAAATTCACCTTTAAATTACGTAACTGGTTACTCCCTAGATGGCGCCATGTACACTAGTACTGTAATTTTAAAAACAGAACACCGTGTTCCCCAGATTTGAAATGTGAAAATTCCATCTTTTTAAGGGCTTCCTCTGCATCGTGTTTACCACATTTAAATTACCACCTTTTTAGTGGTTATTTAAAATTTTTTTAGGTATTCTGCTTCTATTCATTCTCGGTAAGAGTTCTTTCCTTTTTTTTTTTGTAGCAAATAACTGTTTCATTTAGGGAGGTTGTAACTCCAAGTTTATTTCTGATTTCACAGCTTTTCATTTTATCCTTTACTGTGACTCCTTCAGTTCTGCGTAGAAATTTTATTTCGGATGATTCAATTCTTCTTTCATCTGCTTTTTTTATAAGGAGATTTATACGTATATAATTTTATTATTATTATTATTATTATTACAGACTGTAATATATAATTGTATTTTCATTTATTATTGTAGGAAGGAGTTTAATAATTTTAATATTCAAATTAAGATTAATCTTCGGATTCCAGTCGCCCTCTCTTAGGGCTTTGATCTTGAGACATTGCCATTCGTAATGTTTGTGCCTGTGGGCGAGTCTGTGGGACAGGACCACCCTTTTTGCTCATTATTATTGTTATTATTATTATTATTATAAATGAAATCACAACATACTTCCACCAAAACGCAATTCTAATAAACGGCATCAAAACACAGATGTTGATAATACACAACCCAAGAATCATTCGCCCCGCATCACTATCGAAACACTGTCACACATACCGCTGCATTAACAACAAAAATACCTGCCAATGATCCGAAATCAAACCTGTAACACACGCAAAATACCTCGGTCTCTATATAGATTGCCACCTTAAATGGACAAAACATATAGAATACCTACACACCAAACTCCGGATCATCGCAGCAAAACTCTTCCAAGTTAAAGACATTATTCCACCCAACATAAAAAAACTCCTATATCACGGAGTCTGGGAATCCCTACTCAGATACGGAATAACAGTCTATGCAAATACATCAAACAGCCACCTAACAAAATTAGAAACACTACACAGGAAAATCGTGTCAACAGTGATCTGGACACCTTACACGCAACAACCAATATCCGACAAGCACATGGCGATACACAGAATTCTGAGCATTAAAAACCTGAAACACTACATGATATTAACAAGGAATTACTTCAACATCACCTATCGAAACAACAGAGACACATATCGTATAACACGGCCTGCAACAACTCTCTACATCCCCACACCCTTCAACAACTCATACGGTTCTTTTGTGAGATCACATCAGATACCCACGCAACTCAACAACCTACCAAGAAAGTTAAAACACGTAGATAACTACAGAACATTAAAAAGCGAACTCTGGAAAATATACAAAGTTAAGATACTATTAACACTAATATACACATCACAAATCACCAGCATCCAATGCCAACATCCCATACATAAACAGTAACAACAACACAAAATAGTGAAGGCTAAACCCCACTCTCTTCATAAAAGCTAACCCAAGCTTCTTATAAACAAATGCAGAAATTTGTTTGTATAATCACCCTTTCTCAAACTTTGAAAAAAATAAATAAAATAAAATTATACAAAAAATTCTGTATAATCTTCATTGTTAATATTAGAAGAACATGTGTTGTAAATACATAATATAAAGGCAAAAAAAAGTATTATTAAAAATTCTAATTGAAATCGAATGAAGCACTTAGTGCTGAATTCTGTAAAATTATAAGGTACAATGTCACACAACATGTTTATTGTATCTATAAATATTTTAGCAATCAATAAATTATAAATTATATTAAAAAAAAATTACGTGACACCTCTAGGGAGTCCAAGGAACCATCGTGAGAGGACACTCCACATCATGCCGCCCACCATCTATATCTGAATCTCCAATCTACACACTATGTCGTTATCCACCATACCCAAACCATATACAAACTACGCCATTTTGTCTAATAATGGCGTGTGTTCTCTGGCTGGCTTGCCTGTACGCGGGATGAAAAAAAAACGCGTTTCGGGGATTAAAAACCTGTTATCTCTGTACAGAATCGAGTGAAAGCCTTATAAGCTTCCTCTCATGAAGAGAGGAATTACTATTAAACTAAATGGCCTTAACTACTCTCAAAGAGAGTAGTTAAGGCCATCTACGATCGATCGATTTTCTTGATTCGTGGAGTTAAAAACTACAGGTGTTTTTTTTTTTTTGGGCGGGGGAGGAGTAAGGTTACTTACCCGGTTCAAAGAGCGACTAATTAGCTGAGGAACTGAGTTAGTATTCCGCTAGTCTATAAAAAAGTGAAATTAAAATTATAAGAGTAAAACAAAGTTTAGGGAGTTGTGACGGGAATTTTTTAACTTTTTTTTTTTTAATTTGGAATACACAGATCACATCTGAAATGAAAACAATACCAACAAACGCTGATTTATTGAGAACGGATATGTTTAGCTCACAGGTATGTCCATATCGTGTTCCTTAAATAGAAAAACTGATGGAAGACAATAACATAAATTTTATTTTATTCTGTTTTATTATTATTATGATTTCTACCCATTAATTTTAAAAATAAAATAAAATAAAGCCCACATCTAAACACCACAAATTATAGTTGTTAACAACTCTTTATGTCTAACTTGATGCGTGGAGACACAGAATACAATCACAGATAATCACAAATCAACTAATTTGACAAGCAGCGGACTACAACCCTCAGATCGTTTCAAATATAAAAAAACCGAAATCCGCCATCGCGAGAGAAAGCTAATACAGCTTACAATGCTCACAATGAGGCGGTGGATAAATTACCCACAATAATCCCCTCACACACAAGCTAAAATCAGATGAAGGGATGAAGAGTCAAGGACTCGGTCCATCTCCCCAAGAAGTTCCAAGAGACATTGAATCATCCATGCGCTTTTTGCACGATACGCATTTCCTACCTACTCACCGAATATTTTGTTCACAAACAAAAAGTTATGAAAACAAACGTACGCCAGTACACACACACACACACACACATTTTCGATATTACGTCTTCACTATTAGTAGATAAACACATAACATAATATACAATGTTCGCGAAGGATTGTGTGGGGCCCGAGATTGTTTCAGTAAAGCAACTGCTTGTTTCTGTTCAGTCACTTGTAAATTAGAGAGAATATATATATATATTTCTTTTCCGTTTCCTCTGCTTCAAATGAATTCACTGATTTTATTTCGAATGATTTCGCTATTTAAAACACTTGAATGTAAAGTGATCGTGATATCTCTTTAATTTTTTCAATTTTTTTTTATTTTTGTTATTTCAATATGTATCATATATTGAACATTTATATAAGGAAATTTATAGTTCATTGGCACTTGGTTGGTAATGAAGCCTCGAATTCTTCTCCAGAGACCAAATATATTTTTTTATAACAATTCGATCCTTCAGTAAGCAAGACAGCATAGGGATGTTCTCATACCGACCAATGAAAATCGTCTATAACGAGTATGGTTAGGGATTCGAACAGACGGTGTGTTTGATTTCGAAGCGGTTAAATCAATTTTTTTTTTTTTTTGAAAAATAGATTTGGGAAGGAGTTGTACATATATACGATCAGGTTAACTTTATAGCAAGTTTTTTTGCATCTTTAGAAAGCGAATTATACTTGACTAAAAATTATGTTGTTATCTTAATCCGTTACCTACCCAAACATGAGTATTAGTGAATGAGACAGTGGTGGAGACAGTTGTAGAGTAGGTGCCCTCCCTCGATGAGTCTTTGAACTCCTTGGAGGTGTCAAATAATAATAATAAGGCCAATTAGTCATTTTTGGACTTTAGTTTCAATTGGTCTTTAGGTTGTTCAACTGCAGGAGACTGACCAAAAGGAAAATGATAGCCTTTGGCTGCATGTTGATATAAAAGAGCCGAGGCATATATCTCATACCATCCGTCTTTTCTTTCTTTTAATAATATCTGGCTCTCTTGCGTCCCCTATCTAACTGTTCCAGGTATATGATGAACATCTCCTTACTTTTTCACCTCAATAAAGCTCATCTAAGGGTTGTCCTGAGAAGATTTCTCTTTCATTGCTACGCGGAGCAGAAGTGTGCTCTAGCTTACTGCTAAATAAAGCAGAATTGTAGACTGGCATGAGTTCTTACTTGCTACTTTATTAGATCGCACGTGTAGAACGATGGTAGGCTCTTGTCTGCCGCTGATGTCTACTGATTAGTACCGCCGAGATTTTGAATGCTCGTGGGGGCTCTGCCTGCCACTTAACAGGAAAAGTCCTGGTTTTGCATGGCAGTGGAACCAAAATCGCTTTGATCTCTCGTAAGGTTCCGTTGAACTCGAATAGTTTTTTTATAGTCGGGAATTAGTTTAAATAAATATGTTATCTTAATAAAGCTCATCTAAGGGCTCTCTCGGAGATGGTTCCCTGCCTTCATCGTGCGGAGCCAAGTTTTGAACAGCGGTGGGTTTACCGCTGTTCAAAAGGTATCGAACGACAGCGGGCTCTAACTTACTGCTTGGTAAAGCCAAGATTTGGAAAGACGCTGTCCTGTTTTTGCTTGCTATTTACTACAAAACAGGTTGGGGAATAATGGTGAGCTCCTACCCACCGCTTTGTACAACTGATTGAGGGTCGATCGATTAAAAATGGAAGGTATGGTTTTTTATTACTACCGAGGTTCTGAACGGTGACGTATTCTTGTCTCCCATTTAGTACTTCCGGGGTCTCGAAAGATAGCTGGTTTTTGCTTGTCGCTCAGTACATCAAAGGTTTCGAGTGGTTATGAGGTTCTGCTTGTTGAGTGCACTCTTGGTTCTGCATGGTGCTGCCCAACTGTGGAAACAGGAGAGAGAGAGAGAGAGAGAGAGAGAGAGAGAGAGAGAGAGAGAGAGAGAGAGAGAGAGAGAGAGAGAGAGTATACGGAGTTCTCTTGAACTCTTAATAGTTTTTTCTATTCAGCTGGTCGTGATGATACCTCACTTGCAAAGTTTTGTTTGCTCACTCTTGCATAAAGGATTGAAAGAAGAATATAACTTCTTCTCATGGGAAATTTTCTTGATCATTGCGAAGGTAGAGATTAGTAAAAACTATATCTTTTTACCCGCTTTACTTTTACTAGTTATTAACCTTTAACTGGAACACGTTTTGCTAGTTACAACGTTGGCGTGATGTTGTAATATGCATCCATAGTCTATAACTTGGGGCACTGTACAGGCTTTCGACTACTTTAACGTATTTTTATAGAAAAATAAATAAATATAGTGCCTTTTCTACATGGCAGCGTCTTCAAGCGTCTACCATTCTATTGGATGTCAATGCTGTTTTTTTCTTATTCATTGGTTCGTTCATCATGAAGTTGAAACTGAAATCGGATTCAGTGATGTTCGCCTGATCCTCGGAATGTTTAAAAACATTTTTTAAAAATTAAGCTAAATTAAATAAAATAAAATTACGCGAAAACAACCCACTATATCATGCCTTTAATTGCACAAGTTTTGTGGCGAGTTTGAGGGACGAAAGCCTCCCCGCTCGGCAGACTCATCTTAAGTTCGGAAGCTGTGGGTAAGTCTCTCTCATTCTAGGAATCAGCTCGAGTCTTTCTCCTACGAAGTTACTACTATAAAAAAAAAAAAAACAGTTCCTAAAAATCTGTTGTATTTGCTTTGAAAACGAAAGCTTTGCGGTTTGCAAAATGTGCTTATTAGATTCGTTCTGTTTTCGTCCGTATGCAGTTATTCCGCGATTGACCCTGGATGGAATTTGACCGAAATGCAATGTTTTTCCCCAATCCGTACAAAAATTTCTCGAGCTGTCATAAGTTTTGTTTCCACCAGACCTTTTCTGTAGTACAAAAGGACAACACGTGTCGAAATCACACACTGCAATAACTCCGCTCAGACTAGAGAGAATTTAATAAAATTTAGAAGTGTTCAAGAATTTGTTTGTTTGTTTTGGATTTACGGCAGAAGCAATTAAGGCCACGAGGCCAGCGTTATTACATCTGTAAATAGAGTGAGTTCTTCTGGTGGGTTTGTCTGTTCTGCAAGATGAAAATCCCGAATTTCCGGAAATAAAAACCTTCCACTTCCGTATGAGTATCCATTGGAATATGGCGTTTAATTTTCTTACTAATCAGATTGGTCCTATTGTAAAAACTGGGCTAAACAATTCGAATTATTATTTTTGCACTAAACGAAGTTGATATTTAGGATCTGCATTGAAAGTTATCGAATCGATTCAATTTTGGTTTTATCTGAACCATTTGTCATGCAAAAATTAAACAACCAAAAAGATAAAATTGCATAACAGATAAATTATACAACACCATATAATATCCTATCCTAATTTACCCTCACGATTGACCTACACACTTTACCGTGGAGGTATTCGGAACCGAAATCGGGTTACTCCTGAAGGTGTCCTGTGTTTGTAGAAGCGTGTGTTCACGGGGCCGGTTTGTCTGTTCTGGGGGTACGAAAACCCCCAGTTTCCGGGTGAAACAAAAAACCCTATCTCCTCATGAGACCGGTTAACTCACGTTTAGTCGAAAGAGACCAAATAAAGGTTCCTCATGTCATAGACGGGAATCGAACCCAGGTCTTTCCGACCAAAGGGCTCTCTCTATTCTGACTGAGCTACGGGGGCTCAATATAATATATAAAATTATATTAAATTTACTCATACTGTATTTAAATTATATTATGAAGCCAGGAATCTATATATTTTTTTATTTTTTTTTCAATTGACGTAGTCCTGGGTCTCCTCCATGGAGACCCAGGACTACGTGATAAATAATGCGTTGCATAGTAATGATAATAAGAATTTTCATAGATCTTAAGGAAATTGCATGTATAAAATTTAGGTAACAAGATTACAGGTTCTTACACCATCACCAATAATAATAATAATAATAATAATAATATATTTTTTTATTGATCTTTCAAATATTTACATATATACAATGATCATCTTGATTGACATTCACCATATTATTTTACAAGGTTCAGCACTAAGTGCTGCATATAATGAAATTTCAATAATAATGATGATAACATTTTTTTGCTATCTTTTAAAACAATCGCAGTAATAATTTACAATTATATAGTTCAGAGTTACACAATTCATATAATATTACATGTTGTAGTTTACTATTTTTTTTTTTTTTTTTTTTCAAAGTTTTAGAAAGTGTGATTATATAACAGTATTTACACATATGCAACTAAAATATTATATTTCCTAATTCTCACAAATATACAATGTAATTCATTATTTACATAATTTTTTAATAATAAGAATTACGTGTAGATGAGTGAGGCAAGTTAATCCCACCTACTTCGAAGCTTGGGTTAGCTTTTATGAAGAGAGTGGGATTTAGGCTTCGCTATTTATGTTGTTGCTACTGTTTATGTATGGGATGTAGGCATTGGATGCTGGTGATTTGTGATGTGTATATTAGTGTTAATGGTTTCTTCACTTTGTTTATATATTTTCCAGAGTTCGTGGTTTAATGTTCTGTAGTTGTCTATGAGTTTTAAATTTCTTGGTAGGTTGTTGAGTTGAGTTAATGAGTTGTAATAATAATAACAAAATCAGTATATAAACATATAAACACAATACTGTACCTATTTGGCCCAAAACATTTTAACAGCACATCCTTATTAATCAAAAACGGAACCAGCATCGACAGTTACAGGAACCTGACCAAAGTATATTCGAACTTCTATAAGAGCACTGTATGTTAGAATCAATGTATAAATTTAGAAATTAAATGCTATGATTGTAAATTAGCAAACATATATACTATTGTGGGTCAAGAATATTTTTATTCCGTGTTTATCAATGTTAGAAATTATTTTATATAGTGTGTTATTCGCTCTCTGTATTGATATGTGAGTAACCTTTATAGATTTTGTGACTGGGATGAACTACTCTCTTGGATTCTTCATATGATTCCTTTGAATACTTTTGAAAATAAAACCTGAAATTTAAACATAAAATTTGAAATTTGAAGTGGAGAATTTGCCTATTAGCCTAATGTACTAAAAATCAAGAACTTATCTTGCATCAAATGTAATCGTTTTTCATCAAAAATATCTCAAATAAGCCAACCTAGGATAGCATGAACATTAGGCTTTTCATGGCATCACTGCACGCGTGTGATACTATGTTATTGTTGAACCAAAATCGTTTATTCTTTTATTTATTTATTTATTTTGAAAAAATTCTAATAAATAGAGAAATAAGACACCGAGATACAATATCTCCAAAACTCATCTGCCTTAGAGGAAGTTTTTTCATGAATTGTAGTGGATGGATGGAGGCATTAAAATTAACGGAAAGATTATGACTCATCTCTGTTTCGATGATGATTTAGTTCTCTTGGCAGAAGATGCAGAAAATGCATAGAAATAAAATTAAGAGAATTAGCTCAAGTGTCTAGACAAATTGGTTTGAATGTAAACAAAAAGAAGGCAGATTCATATGTGGAATAAATCATAAAAATTAAAGATGGACAAATAGAAGAAATAAAAAGACGAATACAGCTAAGATGGATGGCTTTTGGGAGGATGAAAGAAAGACATTTTCAAATGTGATATTCCTAATAGTTTAAAGGAAAAAGCCTTCGACTAGCGTGTCTTACTTGTAATTTCATATGGCAGCTAAAGCTGGAGCGGATAAGATACCCTCCCAATTAATAAGATTGAGAAAAGGTATACAGGACATCATTATTAATTATATTAGGAATGCAAGATGGAGATGAGCTGGACACAGGGCAAGATATAACAATGTAAGATGGCCTAAATTATTAACGGAATGAAAACCGTAGATAAAGGGGAAGACCAAGGAAGAGATGGCAAGTGAAGGTGTTGGGAGTACTGGAATATAGTGGATGAGAAAAGCTGAAAATAAAATCGAATGGCATGGAGAAAATTGGGGGGGGGAGACCATTTAGCAATGGATTGATTCAAGTTGAAGAAGAATGTTGTATTTGCCTCTGATTTGTAGCATCCTTAGTTTTATATTCGTCTTGAAGAAGCGTATCACAAGGTACGTAAAACACAGTAGAATAAGAATAAATAAACATCAACCTATTATTATTATTATTATTATTATTATTATTATTATTATTATTATTATTATTATTATTATTTCGGTTTGGTTGATACCTAGGATCCGTTGATATGAATTCCAAATCACAGAAGCCTACGAGATATTTTTTAAAGTGTATTTAAATAATTAAATAATAGTTATTATTTAATAATTTACAAATGTATGCAACTAATTAAAACAAATCGTTATGGCAGTATGCGGATGTTTAACCGAGTAATTAATTTCGTTTTTGAACCAGTCCTAGATTTAAAACTGATATTGAAGAAACATTTTTTCTTTGTAATTCCATTTGATCGGCAAAACCTATTTAAAAATGATAATAATTCCTCTCTGACTTGATGAAATTTAAAAGCGATTTGGTGTTTAGGTCTATTACTATTAAAAACTCGCTTCGATTGGAGCATTTTTATTTTTGAATTAGGCAACTCAAAATGTCGACATTGCATATAACAAAAACAGGTTCAAATGTAATAATGAGTGTGAACGACACTTGACATTCAATCTGATTACGAAATTTCTCTCTTTATGAGTGTTTGTAATAATTTCCTTGTTTGGTTTTTTAAGAAGACTCGCTACGCAGAAAAATCTGAGTATAATTCAAAAGGAGTTAAAAACAACAAATGTTTGTGGTATAAAGATTAAGGACTTCGCCCGCTCAATGCAGAACTAATCTGGAGATCATCAGTTTACGTAGCTGTTAGAAAATATCGTCAGAAAAAACAGTGAGCACTCTTTTAGCTGACAAAAATAAAAATGTGGGTGGAGGATTGACTGTATGAAAGATTCTACAGTACATCCCTCTTGAGAATATTTCCCCGAACGATTCTCCCGACCTTCACAATCTGTGACCGTGCAATCTCCTAGAGAAAGTCCACTTGGATTATCAACGGTATCACTAAGTTAAAGAAATTCGAGCATGTGATGGGAAAGTCAAATGTTTTTCCAGGAATAAATTCGTAGAATTTACGTGTGCGAACATCTCTCGACAAGTCCTGCTTACCTCTTTTTATTTTCTCTTTTTCTTAATCAAAAATAACCATCCAAGAAAGCTCGTTTGTGGGATGACTCTTTTTCACCCATTGGACATATCACTTGAGAAAAGATTCGTCAAATGGTCCGATACATGTTGAAACATGTGCCGTACATGTCCCAACCTTCTTCGTGCGACTGCTATATTTTCTGTTCCTCTATAATGAATATCTCCAGTTTGAAGGACAACTGGGAGGTGTGATCATGGGCAGAGCATCCCACTTCTTCTAGACAAAACAGTGAAATGTACGTCAATGTGTGTGTTTATGATGGATTAATACATAACTAGATCCATTATAGGTTGTGATCTCCATCTGCTGGCTTCTTGATCGAAACATTACTCTTCCACTGTTAAATATTTTTTGTATTTTAAAATATTATTTCCATCCACCTTAATTCTTCTGCTGTTCTACTTAAAAGTCTTTGTAAAAATAGAAATGATAAACAAATATTCTCTTGTTCGAATGTATTTATCGAATTCCACTATTTTTTTACTTTCGCAGCCTCCTACATATATTTGAATTCAGCACTGAGTGCTGCATATGGGATTCATGTTCTACATTGCATTTCAATTAAAATTTTCATAATAATACTTTTTTGCAATATAATTATTTCAGTTTTGTGACTACATTTTTATTAAAAAAAGACTGTTTTTTAAAACTAAACAAGTACTAAAAAACAAGTCTGACAAGTTTTGTTAGTCGTCAGACTAACATCTTCAGGGGTAAAGATAACTAACAGTTTAAAGCACAAACTACTAGAAATTACGAAAATTAGTTCATTTTTTGGTATTATGAACATCAAGAAAGTTCGTTAAAAAACCGAATAACAGATCTAAACAACCGTTAATGCGTGTTAGCTGGCGACAATGCTATTTGTTGGCGCGTTCTGTGATTCACGTTCACTCTGTCCGAGGTCCGAACTTGGTAAATTTTTAATAAACGATAACCAAACTTGATTTAAAATCAAACCTTGATTTTTGTTGCATTGCGTAGGAATTTTGATCATATTTGCTGCCTCTTTGAATTTTCTTGTGAAACAGTTTTTCTCAATGTAGGACATGTTTGTTCTGTCCCAGAGTACATCATGACCAGTAGAAGCTGTGTGATATGCCAATCCCGATTTGTGTTCTCTCTTATTTTGTACGTCCTTTTGATGTTCGCTCATGCGGATTTCGCCCGATCCCCCCGTCTGGCCTACGTAGCAGATGCCACAGGAACAATGAATATTATAAACCCCTGGTTTTTTCATTGGGTGATGTGGGGGTTTCGGAGGATGAAGAGATGTTGATATTTTTTCAAGTGGTAGGAAAGTCACATTTATGTTGCATTTGTAGAGAAGTTTGACTAATTTATCTGTTACATTCTTGATATAAGGAAGGGTGACTGCGTTCTTGAAATCTTCTTTATTTAAGTTTCTTGTAGGTGCTGTATTGAGAATTTTCTTTAACTTAGTATTGAAACCATTCAGTTGTAGGATTGTGTTAAGTATTATATTTCTTCTTTCCGCTTTTCTTCTGTACTGGGGATGCTGTATGCTTTATCCCTTAAGGTTTTTATGAGGCCTATTTTTTGCTTGGGGTGGTGGTGGTGTGAGGTAGTATGAAGGAATCTTCCTGTGCTTGTTGGTTTTCTATAGATGAAGAACGATGATCTGTTTTTTCTTTCATTTATTTCTATAAGGATGTCTAAGAAAGGAATTGGCATTTCACACAGCTTCTACTGGTCTTGATGTACTCGTACAAACATGTCCTTTTTTTGATAAAAACTGTTTCACAAGAAAATTCAAAGAGGCAGCAAATATGATCAAAATTCCTACGCAATGCAAAAAAAATCAAGGTTTGATTTTAAATCAAGTTTGGTTATCGTTTATTAAAAATTTACCACGTTCGGACCTCGGACAGAGTGAGCGTGAACCACAGAACGCGACATCAAATAGCATTGTTGCCAACTAACACGCATCAACGGTTGTTTAGATCTGTTATTCGGTTTTTTTAACTTTCTTGATGTTCATAATAGCAACAAATTAACTTGTTTTTTTCGTAATTTCTTATAGTTTGTACTTTAAACTGTTAGTTATCTTTACCCCTGAAGATGTTAGTCTTACGACTATCGAAACTTGTTGGGTTTGTTTTTTAGTACTTGTTTAGTTTTAAAAACAGTTTTCTTTAATAAACATGTGGTCACAAAACCGGAATAATTATATTGAACTTCTTAACCACAGAAACCTCCGCAGGAATACTTTATTTGCATCTATATTTACAACACGCGTTCTTCTAATATTAACAATGAAGATTGCACGGAATTTTTGAATAATAATAATAACAATAATAATAATAATAATAATAATAATATGATAATATCGCAAGATAAATTACATGCATATGATTATTACAGATATTTTTTGAATGTTTACAAATTATGTATAAAATAACAATTTTTCTATTTTCATCGTACAGAGTATTTACATAATTGCAATTAATGCATTACACTTGATGCTATGTACATTATACTGTACGCAGTTTAAGGAACATTATTTCTTTTCAATATTTTTTCCTTTGGATACAAATTCATGTACTTTTTTTTTAAATATCTGTATCTTCGCTATTATTATACACCGTACAGACTGTTTTGTAACATAATTTGCAGTCTTTGATGATGAGGATTACGTGTAGTTGAATGAGGCGGTTTAATCCTACCTACTTCGAAGCTTGGATTAGCTTTTATGAAGAGAGTGGGATTAGCCTTCACTATTGATGTTGCTGTTACTGTTTATAGATGGGATGTAGGCATTGGATGCTAGTGATTTGTGATGTGTATATTAGTGTTAATGGTTTCTTAACTTTGTTGGTATATTTTCCAGAGTTCGTTTTTTAATGTTCTGCAGTTATCTATGTGTTTTAACTTTCTTGGTAGGTTGTTGAGTTGCGTGGGTATCTGATGTGATCTCACAAAATAACCGTATGAGTTGTTGAAGGGTGTGGGGATGTAGAGAGTTGTTGTAGGTCGTGTTATACGATATGTGTCTCTGTTGTTTCGATAGGTGATGTTGAAGTAATTCCTTGTTAATGTCATGTAGTGTTTCAGGTTTTTAATGCCCAGAATTCTGTGTATCGCCATGTGCTTGTCGGATATTGGTTGTTGCGTGTAAGGTGTCCAGATCACTGTTGGCACGATTTTCCTGTGTAGTGTTTCTAATTTTGTTAGGTGGCTGTTTGATGTATTTGCATAGACTGTTATTCCGTATCTGAGTAGGGATTCGCAGATACCGTGATATAGGAGTTTTTTTATGTTGGGTGGAATAATGTCTTTAACTTGGAAGAGTTTTGCTGCGATGATCCGGAGTTTGGTATGTAGGTATTCTATATGTTTTGTCCATTTAAGATGCAATATATATAGAGACCAAGGTATTTTGCATGTGTTACAGGTTTGATTTCGGGACATTGACAGGTTTTCGTTGTTAATGCAGGGGTATGTGTGGCCGTGTATCGATAGTGGTGCGGGGCGCATGATTTTCGGGTTGTGTATTATTAACATCTGTGTTTTGGTGCCGTTGATTAGAATTGCGTTTTGGTGGAAGTATGTTGTGATTTCATTTAGGTCTTGTTGTGCTTTGCAGAGAGCGGTGTTAATGTCTGTGTGGATTGCTAGTAGTGCAGTGTCAACTGCGTATTGAAATATTTGACTTCTTATGGATATGTTATGAACACCGTTAATGTATATGTTAAATAGAGTGGGTGGTAATATGGCACCTTGAGGTACACCGTGTTTTACTTGTATACTCCGACTGTGACATGTACCTATTTTTGTTACTTGTGTTCTGTTTGAGAGGTAGTTCTTGAACCATGTATGCAGTGTTCCTCTTATACCTATTGAGTATAGTTTGGTGAGTAGTATGTCATGTTCAAGTGTATTAAATGCTTTGCTTAAGTCAAGCAGTATAAAGACGGCGTACTTGTTTTTGTCGAGAGCTTTGTTTATTGCGTCGGCGATGTCTTCTAATAAAGTGATGGTGCTTTTCTTTTTCTGAAAGCCGTATTGGTTTTGTGAGATGATGTTGTACTTCTGTAGATAGTTCTGTAGTCCGGTGTGTATTATTTTTTCTAGAATTTTTGAAATGACTGGTAGGTGGCTATTGGTCTGTAGTTCTGAGTATCGTTTCTTTTACCATGTTTGTAAATTGGCGTAATTATTGCAGTTTTTATTTGTTGTGGAATAATGCCTGTGTCGAATATTTTGTTCACGAGTGTCAAAAGTATTGGATTTATTTGTTCA
Organism: Typopeltis vanoorti; assembly: GCF_054136105.1. NCBI lineage: Eukaryota > Metazoa > Arthropoda > Arachnida > Uropygi > Thelyphonidae > Typopeltis > Typopeltis vanoorti. The sequence goes on along the minus strand of NC_143559.1, from coordinate 97,283,528 downwards.
AAGTGTGTTAAAAGGTCTGTGAGTCTTATTTTGTCTATTCCTGGAGTGGTCTTTGGTTTTAGCATACAACAACAACAACAACAACAACAACAACAACAACAACAACAACAACAACAACAATAATAATAATAATAATAATAATATTATTATTATTATTATTATATATGAGATTTCTAAGTTATCCTTATTAGTTACTTAGCACCTATCAAAAAGTTCGTCAACTTTTTTAGGAGGAGGGATATAAATTTAATTTTGAAAGAATTTTGTAGGCTAATTTTACAATCTTTGGAATAACTTCTTTCATTGCCGAAAATCTTCGATACTTCAGTTGAGATTTCATTTTTTCGAAAGTAATGAGGAGTGGGAATGTCAAATGAACACTTTGTATTGGGGGGGAAGGGGAATCAACATTTGGTTACTTACAACGATACAAGCAATGAACTGTTATGCAGAAGTTCTATAAGGAACAACAAACAATCGTATGAAGCCTGTGGTTCTGGCATCTTCCGTATGAAACGTTTAACACAGATGAGGTTAGCACATGCCAATTCACCTTGTTTCATCACGTTTGCTTTATTTTAAAATATCTAAGCTAGTTCAATCCGGATATCATCGTCAAAGCTTTGCTAATATTTTTTTTCAAATTCTTGAATCGGATTGCAGTGATTGGAGTGACAATCTGGATGTTTTTCACTCTTTTATTGTAGTTTAGTAGAATTTCTTTATTGATTTGTCAAACTTAAACATTAAAAGAACAGAACATCATTAATAAGATGCATTTGACAATAACAGCGATGACATTTATCGCTATCTTTATGCGTACAAAAAACTAAAGGACATTTAGCATTTTTGTAAGTAATGTATAAATCATTTAATAGTATTGAATATATGCATAATGATTTTTTTATTCATTGTAGAAATAAACTCGCTTTTTTTTGTCACTCAATAATCATCAGTGGCGCCATCTTTTAACCATTGTTAATGATGTAACGCTTGCTTTAGAAACAGTTAAATAGATCTCTAACTCTAGAATACAAATACGTTGCCAAGGGCGTGTTCTCTCTCTCTCTCTACATTAACGGGTTATAAGTTTAAAAATCTTCATGGCCAGTGAAAGTTATCTCATGCAAACAATTCTTGCAAAAAAAAAGAAAGAAAAAAAAAAGAAAAGAAAGTGAAAAAAAAAAATTGAGCTTTGTTCGAATTAAAATTACTCTGTGTGGACATCGTATAGCAACATATGATTCACCGAAATAATTATAAAGCTGTCTGAAACTCTAGCTCTATTAATTAACTGCTCTTTCTCCCTCAATACCCTGCTTACCTAAGTAATTCCGAATTAAAAGTTAAAAGTTCATTAAGGAAGAGGGAATTAGTGGCTCCGCCTGGTGACAAAGTAACGAAACTGCTGTAAGCGTAGAAAATAAAACAGTAATTTGATCATGATGGGGAAGGGAAAAAAAAAAAAAAGAAATAATTTCTTTCATTTGACAAAGAAACGCGGGGAGCTTAATAAGACACATTTTGAGCAAATCATTCTTAAATGCCCGAGGCTGGTCCTTAGAATTTAATATGTGAATAGTTAGAAGAAATAAGAGGCACTTCTTCAAGAAGAGACAGATTTTTTTGGCCGCGATTGTTATTTCAATAAGGCGAACGTGCTCATTATCTGGAAGAGCAAGACTTCATTAAGAAGAAGGAGACAGGACAGCGGAGGGATGGGGGAGCACGAGGGAGCGAAATGTGCATGTTATTACGGCACCGTGCGTTACAGACTTGTAATTATGGGTGATCATATTAATGAAGGTCTTCCGGATCTTTTTCATTGGTTTTTTTTTTTTTTTTTTTCCTTTTCTTCATCTTCTTCTTTCTTCCCCGACTCCTACCATGTTCCCCCGGAACCTATTTTGTCGAAGAAAAGTAAAGAAGTTTTTCAAAAGGAAATTCTAAGGAGGATATTTCTTTCCGAGCAGAGGGGAGGTTTTGATGGTTAAGCGATCAATACTAACTTTAAGGTCAGAGTGCTTACAATGTAGAATTTTCAAACCGCGGCATCTCATTCAGAGGGTATCTCAGGAGACAGGGGAGGGGTAACAAAGACAAAAAAAAAAAAGAAGAGTAAAAAAAAAAAAAAACTAGGAGGAGCTGTGTTTACGCTTGCGTTTGCCAATAACAATCGTGAAGATGGCTTTTCCGAATGGCGTGCAAATATTTAAATATCCCTCTCATAATCTAGTTGTAATTAAGATGCTTTGTATGCGTCTAAGATGCAATGCAGACACATTTTTTTTTTCTCTTTTGATTCTTTTCTTCACTCTATAAACTAATCCATGTGACAGTATGGAGATGCAGGGCTTTCTTGTTAATAGGACCAACGAATTGTGAATTTAAAAAAAAAAAGAAGAAAAAAGATGTCTGTCTTTTGTAGTCTCTTCCTCAGTTGTTAATGAGGAGTGGTTGGCGTGTGCAAGAGGGAAAAAATTATAGTCGTTTCAAAGAGAGAGAAAAAAAAAAAGACTTTAGCTGGAATAGCAGACAGAGTTTTCGCTAATCAACTGTTTTTTTTTTTCTTTTCTTTAGGAGGAACTTTTATAGGTATGAAATATTCTTCGAATCTCTTTTCTACCGGTGGGGTTGCCTTTGGAATGCAGTTTTTGATTACACAGTGGGAACAGGCTCCATCAAATCACGTAAGTGTTAATGTTCAAACCTCGAAAAATGAACAAACAAATATATTTATTTATTAAATCTAATTTTGTTGATAATGTCCGTTTTTCTTTTGTATTTTAAGTAATGCAACTTCATATTTATTAAGACACTTTCTTTTCATCATATTAGATCTGTTGTTTTTCTAAAGGTTGAATTTGTATTGATACCTCTATTCACACGAACATATTTAAACCGTTTATCACTAATGATTCTTTTGTATCTCAGAAGATGGCGCCAGGTACACAACTCGTCACTTAGGTGGTTATAACCTATCTAATTGTAGCTGATATTTCCACTGCAGTCTAAATCATCTTGTGCTTACTTCTGTAAATACCAGTGCGTTGTATTCTACACATTCCTATAGTCAATATTCTGAACTAAAGAAATTGCACATCGAATTAGTTTCACATCCAGTTACTTCTTTTGTTCTTTCTCTTTCTCTTGGTTGTTTACAAATATGCCTAGAGTCAAAACAGATTAAGTAATTCTGTTGTATAAAACTACCACTTCTTTGCCCCAAAGGCAGCAGGTTCGAATCCCGGGTAATGTACAGATGATTATAAAAGCACGAAACCCACTATTTTGTATTGCCTTCTTGAGTTTATGTCGGACCTTTAAAAAGACACAAAAATGAAATTCAAAGCAATTCTTTTTGCTTTGAATTGGTGCATCATGCACGATGATACATCAGACTGCTTGTATTCCTTTTTCTCTTGGACGTATTCCTTTTTTTTCAATCGAGATCGAACTATATGTGAAATTGAAAATTTCATAATCGGTTATTTGACATAGAATCAAATAACCACACATTTTTCCTGATGTAGGAAGAAGATTTGTTTTCCGTAAACCAACTCTTTATACATCGGAATTCGTGATACGTTGATTATCTGAACGAAAAAGTATAAGGCTTTTGTCCAAGAATTTTAATGACGTTATTTGTATTTAGGATATCTCGAAATGCTCTTCTCCATTACTATGAAAAGCATCTTTCTACCAACTGGCATAATTTTCCTCATAAGCAAAAGCAGGGTTTTTCATCATCTAAATAGATAAACCAGTCTGAGAACACACACGATAAATAACAACCAAGTATACAGGAGAGTGTAATAGTTCAGTAGAAGCTGGGGTATGAGAGTAAGGGACTAATTTTGTTTAGTTTAAGATCTGAAATCTGGTAATGAAAAGAGAACCTGGATTTAGTCAACCCGGATTTAAAGAGTACGTTAGCAATCGAAATTGGATTTAGGGATTAAATAAAAACAAAAACTAAGTCCCCTGCTGTGGCGCTTACGTAAATTCCTTCCGTCTCCATTTCACGTGCGTTTTCTTGCTGTTCCGATGGAGGAGGAAGAGAGCAACGATGTTTCCAAGTTGAATCATCCTGTAGATCGGTCTTTGATGAACAGCTGAGTAAACATTGTCCGTAAACAGGGCTCGTAGCAACATCGGAGTCAGTAAACACCGTTATCAGCACACATGGACACTATCAATACCAGCCAGCCATGATGGGGAGCTGTCAAGCTCTGCTGTGAATCGTCTTCCAGTGGTATGACACCGGCGTAAATCTTTAATAGTGTTTATGATTTGTTACATCGCATCGTAAGAGTATAAACAACCACTGTTGAGGGGGCGAATTGATTTTGTGATTTATAGAAAGAATAATTATATCACCATTATCATCATTCATTTCGAGTGCAATTAAAAAAAGAGTGATTAGGTTACTATAATCACTCCATCTGGCGAGATAATTTAAAAACACTCCGAATGCGTTATCATAGCATGAAATTTTCATCTGTTTAGCTTTCTTTGTTTTTGTCTTTTAAAGTTTTACTTTGTGCAATTAAAATAATGTATAAAAGATTAGTGGAAAACATTACCATTGATGATAATATATGTTCATTTCTCATTTTATTTAGCAGCTTTGAAAAGAAAGAGCAAAAGAGCTACCGAGAGAATAATTTATAATGTATCATTAATACAGGAAGAAAGAAAGAGATGAGAGAGAGTGATTAAAAAAACGCATTTTCGATTCTAACATGTAAATCCCCGGTTGGAGTTGAAAGTAAATAGTCTGTCAGCTCAGAGAAGTAATTTAGGTAATTAAAACACTGACAAAAAGGTGGTCGCTTCACCTTTTATGCGGCTAATAACACTGTGGAGAAGGCAATATTCTTAATTATCTTCCAGACTGATGTTCAAATGAAGCGAGTGATTGCACATCTCGCACGCACACACACACACACAAAGGTCATCTGGTGAATTACGAGAGAGAGAGAGAGAGAGAGAGAGAGTTTTACTTTTAGCTAGTTCTTTTAAAATCCCACAAGTGTTTCACATTCTCTACATTAGACAAAGAAAAGTGTGTCGGAAAAAGTGATGCGTTTAAAAGTATTTTTATTTGTAATTTCTCATTATATCAGGGATGATCGATCGATTCGAGGAAATTAATACGAAAATATGTTCCTTATAAGATGCATCAGTAATGTAGAAAGTTAACTTTTACCACGAGTTGCCTCAGAATCTGAAAATACTTCAGGAGCAAACTTGATTTACCTGCTTGTTTGCTTACTTGGGAAAAAAAAAGGATTAAAACCAAGTTTATAAAATTGCTCGCTATCTTTAACATGCATCATGGCTACTTTCCAAGCATGAAAATCATGAGATGATTTTTATGCCTGGGCTTTATGATATATCACATTATGTATGTATGTGTGTGTGTGTGTGTGTGTGTGTGTGTGTGTGTGTGTGTGCGTGCGCGCGTGTGTCCGGCAACAAATTTCCAAGCGTCTTAGCAGAGTCCTGCTTCCCTAGTGGATACGTTTTCTCTGCTTGTTAACTACGTGCCCTCCATAGAAACAAAACTTTCATCTTCCTAGGATTGTTCGTCTATCTTCGCATTTCCGTAGAAACCGATCGCAGCAATGGAACCTCATAAGACAGTGAAATGCACCGTAGTGCGATTACAAAGCTGAGAGAGAGAGAGAGATGCTGATCTATACTAAATCTCTCTTCCTCTCCTCATCTCCCACCGTGTTGTGTGCCGTTTTTTTTCCCCTGCGCGACACCATCTCTTCGACACTCCGAATGCCATAAACTAAAAGCCAATTTAACCATTTGCTCCTGGAGGAGAGAGTTGGGAGCACGAGACCTTATGACGTCATCGATGCTGCGTGTGACCGTGTTTTTTTTGAGTTCGCGCGAGTTTTAAGAGGAGGAGATTGGGGGAGCTACAGAGATAAGTAGTTGTGACAAGTCACCAGGGATCGGCACCGGTATAAAGTGTTCTGTTTAGGAAGGAACACGTGTTCTCCGAAGACCTTATCTGATGGAGAGCAATGGCAAATGTTGACTCAGCCCTTGAGCGGTGGAATTTCACCGTGAGTGGCACCCGCTGATAAGATGACAAGAATACTCTCCTGGTGAGTGCGTGACATAGGTACCTGTCAACGCAACGGGACTGGCGACCTTTTTTAAATTGTCCCGCACATCCCGGTGTGTTCTTTTCGCGACACTTTCGTGCTATCGATAAACGTTTTCCCTTCTGACTTTTCGATCTGACTCAGTCTCGACAAACATCATCAGTATCTCGCAGAGATCTTAACGTTTAAAAAAAAAAACTCAACCATCTTTGCTAGTATACAAGGCCACTAAGGAACTCGATATCATTAGAGTGGACGTCGATAACGCCCATCGTTATCTTGTTCAGATAAACACCGTCAAAACAGAGCGTATCTTAAGTGATATCTGATCATTCTTAAGCGACTTAATGGAGTCGGGATGTGTTTTCATCGCAAGGCAGACAAACCAGCTTTCGAACACACGCATTTCTTAGTCAATCCGTAACGAATATTTTAAAAACTTATCCATGATGGAAGATGGAAAGGAGACATTGAATGGAAATTCATTTTTTTCCCTTAAAATCATCAACATGTTGTATGGGATTCTGAGAACGAGAAGAAAATCAGAATAAATGAAACATGTCTATTCAACCCCCGATGATCTGTCGGTAATAGGATGTCGACTGGAAAAACCTGGCTGGTCTATCTGTCTTTCTTCTTAACCGAATTTCTTTATTTTATGAGAATTTTATCGGCTTTCTATGAATGGAAGAGAAGAACAACCCTGAAATTTTGTTCTCCTGCATGCTTAGTCATCTGTTATTTCCATGTGTGAACACCAGGGGGAGATACTTGTTTAGCTCATCGCTACCAGAGAAAACAACCAAACAAGCATGTAATTTTTTTTTTATTTTAGTATTATTTTTCGTGGTTGTCATCTGGGTTTATCATTTTTTGAATGAGACCCGGTTTCAAAGGAGGACTCCGCACACAAACAATAGACCATCACAAACTTTAGCAACAATAACACTTTCAATAATTTTATTTAATGGGTTTTTTTTCTCTATCTTTTTTCCTATACATCTTCACACGTTCCCCATTGAAGGGACCTCTGGGACAGGTAAATCCCTGGGATGGGTTCTCTGATAAAACATAGTTATTCATTTTTGTGTTCCGGCATGAGGCGAAACTAATTCTATGCACACCTCAATCTCCAATACACATTCGAGGATTTAAAAAAAAAATTACACGAAAAGCTTTATCGCTGTGTGTATGTGCGTGTGCGTGTGTGCGCTCGAGTTCTTATCTCCATTCCCTCCTCCTAAAGAAACTAATAATATCGACACAGGCACAAAAACACGGGCGCACACACACACGCACAGAGGCCGCTCAAAAGTTTAAAACAGAGAATTATCTATCGCATTTTCCATCAACTACTTTGATTATAACACATCAGCCATTTTGTGTTTTTTTTTTTTTTTTTTTTTTGTCATGGTGACAGCAATTGTTCTTTTAAAAACCCTCTCCCCCCACACAAGACGTTAATCAATAGAGCGATAAGAAGAGAATGCTTCTTCTAACTTGCACACATACATGCAGTTCTCCCCCCCCCTCTCTCTCTCTCTCTCTTTCATTCTCGTATCCATAGCAACGCTTTGTCAGTGATTAGGTACACCTTCGTTGTTCTGCACGCGAAATTAAAAAAAAGAGGAAGTTGTGTGTGTTTTTTCTATGCATGGAGATAGTGGTCGTTTCTTTGTTATGGAGACTCTTTTTCACTGCCTGTTTATATAAAACGGTAAGTGAGACTGCAGTTCTTTCTCTCTATTTTTTTTTTTATCCCTTCCTCCTCCGTTTTTTTTTTATTTAATCCGTGATGAAAAAAACACGGACCTAAATTGGTCACATGCCGTAAGTTCCCTCATCCCACCCCATCTCTTCTCCTTACTCAGCTTCGCATTCCATTGGAGAAGACAGGCTTGTAATTATAAGTTTCTTTTTTTGTTACATTTTTTATAGATCGGTTTTTTTTAAAAAAAAAAAAGTCTTGAAAGTTGTTTTTTTATTTGTATCCTGTCTACCGTAAGTGGAAGATCATCTTTCAGTATACCTAAGAAAATGTAATGTTTAAACCAATTGGCAGTTGTCTGTAGTTATCCTTCAATTTTCAGTGCACATTTGTCAAACAGTGAAAATTCTTCCTTATCAACGTCAAAATACTTTGGTTGACGAAGAATGCTTTTACTGCAGAAGTTTGTTACCATGCAGAGAAACCGCCTTTACAGGGAACGGAATTTAACTTGGAGTTATGGTTTGGTGAGGAGCTGATATTTTCATCGCTTTATAATGTAAACTTTTCATTAACAGTAATTATTGTTTAGATTGAAATATTAATTAAGTTTTTGAGTGTTCGTAGTCAGATAAACCCTTCCTATCTTCACATTAATTAATTACATCTGTTGCGAGTAATTATTATTTTTTATTTATTTACTAATATAATGTCAAAGAATTTTATTCGCTTATCGTTTTTCTTCCTTATTCTTTTTCTCCTCTTTCGCTGTTCACTAATCCAACAATTATCCCAATTAAAATAAGGATAAATACATAAACATGACTTTGAGAAATGATGAGAATGTCGTATAGATGGCGCCAGTTTCATTAGATTGATTTTGACATAAGAAATTGTAGGGTTAGAGATTAAAAAAAAAAAAAAACTTCCTTAGAATATAAAATAAACTGTTTCCGAATAGCATTCGCTCAGTTTTAGGAGATAATCATAAAGAATACGAGAAGTTTACCGCACAAATAATTCGTCTGTTTCTATTATAAGTACGGCAGGACAAGGAGGACAGTTATAAAACCCAGCTAGATGGAAATGCAACGATAAATAAACACGTTTTAGTATGCATGAAAAATAGTTGTGGCTCAGACGAGAATGAATAAGACGCATCTCTTGGAAGTGTAGCAGTAATCACACACAGGAATAACAAAAACCATTTGCAGCTGGATAGCAGTGGAGAATGTGAAACACACGGTTATAAATTGGATTATATTTAACTTTTGACATTTAAAATAATTGTGCACATCTCTCGATTGGTAGAAAAGCGGAGTGTGTGAGTATCCTCGCATCAATCATACTGCAGACTTTTATTGTTTCTTTATGCATAAATAGCCACACATTTCGTCCATCATACGCAGTGAAGTCATTTGGGGGAAGGGGAAAGAAAACAAAAGAGGGGGGGGGAATACAGTAGAAAAATAGTCGGTAACTGTGAAAGAAGAATAGAGACGGATGCAAAAACGGGAAGAGAAATAGTCAGAGGAAAGCAAAACTTCGTGAATTCGGTGATAAAGAGAGCAGGAGCGCGTGCGATAAAAATTACAAAACACTTTAATAGAGAGGAAAAAGTCAAGAAGTAAATAGAAATAAGGGGATGAAAAAGATGACGTTGTGGCAAAAAAATATCCTTCATGATTGTTCTTAAAAAAAAAGAAGTAGAAATAATTGGGTTGAAGCTGATAGAAATAAAGAATGAATATTCAAAGAATCTTAGTGTGAGACCAGATAACTTAGCCTTAATTGTACCGAGTTTTAAAAACGTTCTCCGCATCAGTGTTATATTAGAATATATCCGCTGAAAAAGGCTGTTAGTTCATTACTATTAGTGCTGAAGACGAGGTTGGATAATCGGGAAAATGTACTCTTAGAGACCAAACTCGAAACTTTAAGTGAGGTGATAGTCTTACACCAGGTTGCGAATTCGTCTCCCAGCTAAAGATACACACCCAGAAACCTCCATGTTAACGAATCTTCAACGTAGTAGGTCTTGGCCTCCCATTTTTGGGTTTCATAACTCACTACGAAATGGGGTGGTCGTTCCCCCTCCCGCTCGACCATGTGTCTGTGAAGCGTTGTGTTCTTAAGACCGGTTTGCCTGCTTTGCGGGAGGAAAAACCTAGATAAACTGAGGAGAAAAACCCTGCTGTCCACGCCCAAGACCGGCTAACTTGGCTATGGTTGAGGAAGATCCTTTGCTCCTCACTTCAGTGACGGGAATCGAACGCAGGACATATGGTTGCGAAGCGCGTAACCACTCGGTTAACCGCGCGGATATTAGTTGAAGATTGGACACTCTAAATCACGAGGCCATTTCTTTCCATATAGATCACAGCTCTTGTTTCAAAGGGCGAAAATATATTTCCCGTAAGTATTCTAACAGATTTCCTTAATTTTATTTTATACCAGTTCGACCTTCTTCCTTAATTAAAGATGGTTTTTCATCATTATTCCACAATGCAATATACCCTTCCATTACAGTGTAGACTTTCCCCGAGTATAAGGTGACGCATGCGCATTAGAAGGCACCATTAGGCATTGTTGAAGCCATTATTGAATAGATGTTAGTAAAATAATGATGGTTCTATTGTATGATGTCTATCTTACAATAACACCGACTACGCAATAATGCTTATTCCCTCTGGCGACGGTAACATGATTTAACCATCATCCATTGCACGGCGTTATTTGAGCTTCGGTCCACGTCTATAACCACGTCTTATTGCAGGCGCTCTGTTTACATTTGATATCTAATTAAATGCCATATTGGACTTTAGTCGGGTTATTCTGGTCAAGGTAACAGTGGGCTCTCCTACTGTTCTTTCTGTCAGCTAATTAATGTCTTAAAACAGTAAACACATACCACTGTAGAAACTCGATTAATACTCTGTATTAAAGGATGTTTCTCAACATCCTTTGGCAAAGTGTTTACAGAAACTGTTCGCACAAATATTTGTCTAGTGTCTGCGATTGCTTGCTTGTTTTTTTTTTCCCCCTCCGATAACTGCGGTAGAGAGGATACAGCCTGTCGTCTCCAATTGAATCAATCGTTTCTTTAATCTCACAGTTGCTCCTTTCCACTGCCGAAAATAACAGCAATAGTCGACGCTAACACTCACACTGGAAGTTAGAGAATCTTGTCTAAGGAAGGTTGTTTATCTGCTCACACCCATATATTCATCTTGTCTCTATTTTTTTTCCCTTCATTATTTTCTACAGTTCAATTGCATCTTTGAAATAATTACCTTTGTCTTCTTTTTATTTTTTCTTTCTATTTCCTTATCTCATGCTTCAAATTGGAAGTACAAGAAAAATATCATCTCTTTCTCTCTCTCTCTCTCTACTTTATTTTGTTCTTTCTGTTTTTTTTTTCATTCTATCCATTCTAATTTCCCCCTCCATTCTTTCTATCTCTCTGACATTTTCAATTATTTTTTCTCCATTTCTCTGTCTCTTCTTTTACTTATTCTCTTTCTTTCGTGCTTTTATTTCACACGTTCTTTTTGCCCCTTTGTTTCATTCTGTCCTGATTCCTCCCCCCCTCTCCTCTCTCTATTCTTATTTCTTTTTCTTATGCTGTTACCCTCTATCGTCTTTGCTTTTTGATTTCACTCTTTCTTCCTCTTATTTTCTTTCTCATGTTCTTCTTCTTTCATTCTTTCCCTCTCTAACGTTTTCTCTCTTGGTCTTTCTTCAGTCATACGTATGCATCTCTAAAAATATTCTTTCATGTTACTAAAATACCAAAAAGATGGAACAAAATCTATTGAGAATTCCAGAGAAAAATAACAACAACAACAAAAAAAGAAACTAAACGAATACGCCAACGACAGGTGAATATGGACAGTCGCCATATCGTTTTAAATGTTCAGGAACTAATGGAATCCGACCATACATTATCACAGTTAACATCACATCGCATGTTGCACAGCAAACCGCCACATCTGAGCTGATCTTCCTTTTTTAGTCGTTTCGGACCGTCGGTGACTTTGTAGGCATTGCCCACAAAGTATTCCTGGTGAGATTTTTACAGGGTAGTTCACCATTGCTTTCCCCAACCCCCCAATTTTATCCGGGCTCGGGACCGGCATATGGCTGGGACGTATTCGTGACTGTAATCCATCTGTGTGTTCACGGGGCCGGTTTGTCTGTTCTGGGGGACAAAAAATCCCCGAGTTTTCGGGTTAAACCCCCCGTATGAGACCGACTAACTCACCTTTAGTCGAAAGAGACCAGATAAAGGTTCCTCACGTCACTGACGGGAATCGAACCCAGGTCTTTCCGACCCGAGTACTTCTTCTATACTGACTGAGCTACGGAGGCTCAAAACCACATGAAAAATGGGAAAAAAAAAAAACCATCCAGTGAGAAGAATGCGTTGTACGGAAAGCGAACGTAAATCCCTTTTCCTATTATTTACCACCCACTCAGTGGACATAGCGAGAGACGATTTAGAGTAAAATTCGTCATCCCGACGAAAAGGAACGGGCGGGGGCAGAGGCACGATATTAAAATTTCTGAAAATGCGGCTTTCTCTTGAGAAGTATTAAGCGGACACGATGAGGTTGTATGTGAGCGCGCGCCAGACATTGTACGACGCAACAGAAAACTAATCAACTTGTAAGTATTGGCGAGCGGGCAAGGACACTTAAGTCAGGGAGGGACTGGGGGAGGGGGGGGGAGAAGTGTCTCCGAGTGTAAACATACCGGGCGAGGATGTTGTAAATGGAAAATGACGTTTGTCACTTTTACGGTATTTCTTTCATCGCACAGAGCGGCGAACTGAAGAAGAGGAGAAAGAGAGAAGAAAAAGGAGAAGTTGGGGGCCCTGTCTAAATCTGCGACGAGCTTGATTTCCATTTGTCACCGTCCGCTATCGACATCCGATATACGCGGACCGAAAGTCCACGCTGTTTCTTTCCGTCCATTTCGCTGCTTTTCTTCTCGGCGAGACAGATTGAAAGGTCGCGTTACAATTCTTCGGTTCGCGTGGGGAGGAGGGAACGGACGGAAGGGTGGAGGAGAGTTTCTGCAGATATCCCCGGGGGGTTTGTAACTTCTCACTCTCCACTTTCTCGCTTGACGGCTAAATTCTCTAAAGCTGACAGGAAATGGAACAGGAGCGCCGCTATTTGGAATGACACGCGCCTCGACACTGCCTTCCCCTGCTCCGTCGGGGTTGACAAGGCGGCTAGCCGAACAGATTACGGACTGTGGAGATGTGGTCCACTTTCTAGAGAGATTGCAAGGTGATGCGATCTTCCTACCCCCCCCCCCCCCACGAATCTGCTTCTTAGAATACTCGCAGATTAACTGGCCCGTCTTCGGTAGACCCTTCTATTCGTCCTTGATGTAAAAGTGGTCGACATCTCCGAATTCCGTCGAAAGAAGCGCCAATCATACTCGTGTCACCAGGTGGATCTACATTTTCTGTACTCATTTTTCGCCAACCCAACTGAAATCTGATAAGATTTTTAGCCTTTAACAACATTCACGTCAACCCATATTGTTCGCAACCAACGCAGGATCAATTAGACGCAATCTCCACAGGTGGTCGAATTAAGCGTGTTGCGTTTAGTTAATAGCAAAGCACCACCGTGGGAATTGTTCTTCGTCCATTCTGTTTACACGTTCTCTCTTTCCCGCTAACTTTGGATATACGTTACTGGCTCTACTTGTAATTCTTTCCCGTTGTCTTCATTTTTCTTACGATCCCCGAGGGTAAGGTTAGCTGTTCTCTTCATAAATTTCATTTTAACAGCTGTAATTCTCGTAGCATCCTCCGTCCTAATAGGCTTCTCTTCGCTTTGAGGGTTCGGACAAAATTTTGAAAATCTTGAGCAGCTTTTATGAATGAGAAAGAGAATTTAAATATTGAGTTATAGTACTCGGTGTTTTTTTTTTTTTTTTTTTTTTTTTTTGTATATTTAACAAATTTGTGGACTACAAATGTCAAATTCACTTACTCATCTCCATAGAAATGAAAAAAAGTTTAGTAAATCACTCTAGAGGTACTTTAATATCTGGTGCAAGACAGAAATTTGGAAAAAATAAAAACGTGTAAACAATTGATAGTGTTTGAAGTAATACAAATAATGCTGATGATGACGTCACGAAATGTGCAAAATTTTGAGTGGCTCTGCTGGAGTGGTTGCAGACTTGATTTGCCAAGTGGATTCGAACCCACTGTACGGATAACTGAGAAAGTCTTCGGGTAATAGATGATTTTTATACTCAGGTGAGAGACTATCCCCCCCCCCATACCCCACGGATTATAAAACCTTAGCCCACCTCCGGCACTTTTAGGCTTACAACATTTCATTAGCTGTATTCAGATGATGATGATGATGATAATAATAATAAACATTACCATGACAACACTCCTGCATTTCCGTCTAATTGTGGTACAAATTTTATTCTGGACCAAACAGTACAAGACTTATCAAACATCGCAATGAGAATATTTCTTTCTTTTCCTCATTTTTAGAAAAAGATTGCAGGCAATAAATTTTTGGTGCTGTCGAGCAATGTACAGGGTGTTCGGGATAAATTTGACAGTTTCGTAAGGAAAAAGAAAATCTTCTTTGTATCTATTAAATTTAATGAATTGACAAGAAAACATTACAGGCAGAGTTAATTACAATACTATCAACAAGATTTACTCAAAATAACCACCATTAGCATCGATCACAGCTTCAATTCTGCTTCGGAACCTCGAACAAGCTGATGCTACAGTCTCCCTGGGAAGGGCCGCAAAAACTGTTTTAATTTTATCCATTAACTGGGCTTTTGTATTACTGGAAGTGCAATTGGTGTCTTCTTCAACTGCGCCCCATACAAAATAATCCATGGGGTTAAGGTCTGGGGAGTTTGGAGGCCAAACATTTGGACTGGTGAAGTCGTAGAAATTTTCAGACAACCATTTTTGACTTTTCCCAGAGGTGTGGCAAGGGGCCGAATCCTGCTGCCATACATACGGCCTACCATTGGCTACCCTTGTTATCCAGGGCTTGACTACAGTTAGCAACTCCACGAACAAAGCCCGAATTCCAATGCCAGGGTTTTTCAACACCTGTTCCTGCAGATTTGCGAGGAATTCTGCTGTACGAACGCAATCAGATCGTCTGCTAGGGATCTTTCTTCTTGCTACATCCTCGTAGTCACCATTGCAAGTCTCTAGTTCATGCCTGATTGTTTTTACTGTATTCAGGGAGCATTGGGCAGCAGTCGTAATATCCTTATTTTGATGGCGGGCACGAATCATCATGATACAAGTTATTCTCTTCCATGATTCAGGTGGGTTCCAGCTATCCATCCTTTCTGACATCTTGTATATGAATGAAGAAGGGTCCAAACTTTTAAATGAAGAGAAGTGTGTGTTAATACATGTAACTTACGGAAAAATATAATTAATTATAAATATGTCAAATTTATCCCGAACACCCTGTATATGAAAAGTATTTCTGGCAAGAAACGAACATTTTACGGAACGAATCTGTTGTAGGATTAGAGAACTGTTAATGTAACAATAAGAAGCACTGTCTGCATAGTATAGTATAGTACCAGCATTTATTAAATCGACAACAGTTCCTAAATCATCTCTCTCTCTCTCTCTCTCTCTCTCTCTCTCTCTTTCTATGCGTGTGTGTGTGTGTGTGTGTGTGTGTGTGTGTGTGTGTGTGTGTGTGTGTGTGTGTGTGTGTGTGTGTGTGTTCATTAATTGATAGACTACTAAATTTTGGATGCAGTCCCACTCATGGAAGGCCAATAACTGTAACTTCTGCACTATTAAGTGAGTTTTGACAATGTCACTTATTTACTTATTTATTTTTATTTTTGGAATTCCTCCCACCAAAGGTTATAACACTATTCATCCAAGCGATCAGTAATTGTGAGAATAATGAAATTAACAGACGTTCCGGATTTAAAAAAAAAAAAAAAAAAAGCGCTGATGATTACACAGAATTTTTTCCACCAATTATTCCGGAAACGGAAGTGAGACTTGATATCCTGCTCTGCTGTCAATTACAGTAATAGAATAGCAACCAAGTTATTCTTATCATATATGGAACTCCTCCCCCCCCCCCTCGGTTCCCAGAACATCGCTTTCAATGAAGCAGTTTCTGTAGTTAATGAAAATGCCGACTTCCGATATGCAATTTTCCTCGGTTACACTAAGCTGCAGGTTTTTGAGAAAGTTTGTAGCCTTGGGGATGAAGCAACCCGGCAAGATCACTTACAACACGAGAGGACCGGCTTGTAAACACACAGCAAAAGAGACGTTAATACTCAAGGAAGCAACATCAAGAAATTGCAAATTAATTTGAGCATCGACCGACAGTTTCTTTCCCCTCCCCCCCCTGCTTTCCATCCTTGTCCCTTCCCCGCATCCCAACTTCGACAGTTATGTATTAGAGGTGGCGTTAATGGGGCACGGAAGAACAACATGGTGTTTAAGCAGCCTAAGGCAATGCGGCGGGGTGTCGTCGGCAAATTCAATTAAACAAACCAACGCACTAATTAACACTTGATTGCCTTAAAAACGACGGGGTACACCCATAAGTGGCACTTTATCGATCGACTGGCAGTTAAGCACGTCGTTCCCGTTTTATATCACGCATAACGAGACCTCACGAGAGTCGACTAAAGTAAGTGATTAATGGCATTAGGGTTAGTTAATAGTACCTTGTTTTTTTTATTTATTTATTTTTTTTTTTTCGGGGAGATTAGCGAGTCGAAGGATCGCGAGATCAGCACACACACAAAAAAAATGTGATTAATTACGTTAGGGCTAGCTAACACTGCTTTAGTCGTTATCGTAAACTAAACGAGACATCACGAGATTAGGATACCAACGTCATTAATTATGTTAGGGTTAGGAACCGTTAAAAGCGAGAAATTGCGAGATTAGAATAAACCAGTGTGATTAGCTGGTGTCAGTTGCCTGAGCTGTCTGTTCTCGTAGAGAAAACGGGAAATTGCGAGATCAGAATGAAACTAACATTTGTTACTACAAACGTGCAATGTATAGCAAATATCATTATGATATTTGCAGTTATGTGTATGGTAAATTATCTTTTTCTGTACTTATTATTAAGTGCGCTTTGCAAAATGTATTCCTTCTGTCGTTTACGCATAGATCATCTTTCTAGTGCGACTGATTTTAATGAAATTTGATAGTCGAAATCTCTATTAAAAAATGCTAGATTTTCTCAATTTTCTATTTCAATCTGAGCAGTTTCTTCTTCTTCTTTGAGTGCCATCTCCTATCGGAGGTCGGCGACCACTTTGGCAAATTTTGAGCGATGCCCAGCCAATCTGAGCAGTCTCTCAAAGCTCATGCCAGTCCACTGTCTGATGTCTGCCAGCCAAGATTTTCTTCATCTTCCTTGTCCTCTTCTTCCATTTATCTTTCCTTTTATAATCAATTGAAGTATCTTATATTTTTCATTACAAAGTAGGTGACCAAGATATGCAGTTTTCCTTCTTTTTATGCTATCTAAAAGTTCATGTGATTTCCCTATTTGTTCCGGTACTTTCTGATTGGACGTTTTTGTTGTCCATGGGATTTTGAACGTTCGTCTGTATAACCACATCTCGAAGGCTTCAAGTCTTTTATTGATGTTGTCTTCAAGGTCTGAGCAGTTGAGTGAAACAAACGAGTCCAAATAATTCAAACTATAGAAAAATATCCATCACCAATGGTAATAAACTCTTTATAGCAGATAAGCGAAAAACGGTTTTAAATCTCAGCTGTAATGCGATTCTGAAATTCAATTTTTTTTTTACGATTCTTTCCGATCATTTCCACACTTGTGTTCGTATTTTAATGACACTCATGTTGACTCTTCATTTACTCTCTACTTTATACCATTAATCGCTTTCTCCCGCTAGCGGTTTCCTTGTGATTTTAATAAACACAAAATGTGTATCTTTTAGCATTTATCAGACAATTAGCAATTGTCTAAGTTTAGGGTTAATTGCCGGGTCTGAAAATACTCTCATCTCTTTCTCAGTTTGTTCTCTTCTTTATTTTATTTATTTTATTTTATTTTTTTTTTGTAACCGCAATTGCGATAGAGTTCCTTTATTGTTAATTAATAGTTAACGAAGACGATCCCACATTTACATGTGTCACTATAATTTTCTTTTCTACATCAAAATAGGGATTATCACTGTTGTAATTAGGGCCGTTTCTAATTCTCTACCTCGGCAAAACAAAAAGAAGCCGTGAAGATGTAGAAAAGGAGCTTAATATGAACAACGGATTAATCAGAAACCGAAGTCGTACAATTGACTAAATTCCCTTGGTGAGTAAACCTTATTTAAGAAGATTAAGTACAAAAGAAGCGCAATTAAGAACACTTCTAATCTTCTAAATATGAGACATTAGAAAATGGAAAAATAAACGCAAACTTTCGTCTATTCAATTGGAGTTTGTAATTGAAAATTTTTCTACCGGATTTGTTTCGAGAAAATTGTATTTATTATATTATTTAATATATCCCAAACGGCGCCTGAACTTGAGTTCTTTATACGAAAAATAAATAAGCTCAAAAGACCGGATATAAATAAATAAATAAATAAAAAAGTCCAATAGTTGCTCGCCATCCAGCGGGTAATAAAAGTGGTGAGAGCGGTTTGCTAGCCGTGGTCGCTTATTCGGATATTTCTCGTTTAACCGTTCTTTTACACATCCAGGGGAACAATTTGTCCCCACAGAGAAATTCAGCCCAGGAATGTAGGTAATTACTTTCTGAGGAATGTAGGCCTTCGCGCGTGTGTTAGCGGCAATCAAACATTCCTTCTGTCGACAGTGGTGTCGAGAAACTGGAATCTCTCTCGAAAAGGCCGGCGGAATGTTTTTCACCTCTGCAACAACAGGTAACCTTCCTTGTGTGTGTGTGTGTGTGTGTGTGTGTGTGTGTGTGTGTGTGTGTGCGTGTGTGTGTGTGTGTGTGTGTGTGTGTGCTGTCGAAATAAAACAGAAAAGAAAAGACAAAATGGAAGTTATTAACTATAATCAAGCAAGTGCACAATACGACGAGTTCACTTCTTTACTTCAATAACAAAATTCCGAAATATATTTCTAATCAATAGGTGCGCAGGTCAAATAAACATCTTTTGTTTTATGGGTCACCTGAATTCGGGGACTGAAAAATGAAAAACATTCTAGTATATCTATTAGCAAACTTTCGATTAGTTACATATTGCATTCAATTTCCTTCCTATTTATCAGTTGGAATT
This sequence comes from Typopeltis vanoorti, assembly GCF_054136105.1. Lineage (NCBI taxonomy): Eukaryota > Metazoa > Arthropoda > Arachnida > Uropygi > Thelyphonidae > Typopeltis > Typopeltis vanoorti. Next base: position 97,264,397 of record NC_143559.1, on the reverse strand, counting down.
GTTTATTCCAAATAAATTTAGCATTTTTGATTGCAGACATGGCAGTTGTTTTGTTGTTTACTTTTATTCAAAGGCAGAAAGAGTCAAGAATTAATAATTGTTAACTGAAGTTTCAGACCGAAATTTAATGCACATTTTTTTTAATTGTTGACTGCCTTCAGAATTTTATTTATCAGATGTTAATTGTCAGCTTTTCTATGTTAATCATTGAAACTGATTTAATTGTTGTCGGTCTTCTTATTTGATTTAAAACATGTTTTAATATTCTTCTGATTTTACATTTATTATTAGCTGTTAATTGTTGACTGTCTTCTGTCATTTTAATTATTCAAAGATATTTTAATTGTTTCAAAACCACATAATAGATTTTAAACACGATAATTATTTGAAAAAGTTTGTAATAAATACATGAAATCTTTGTAGGTTTATGTAAACGATTTAATTTTATTTAAAAGACATTGGATAGAAAGCAATCGACTCAGTTGTAATTGAGCAATTGCTTTTGTCTTATTTTTCTCGTATTTTCCAATGAAAGGACTTTTTCGTTTCTTGGTACTTAACAAAGAAAACAATAAAGATTGTGATTTCAACTTTAAACTGTTGATGGGCTCCTTATACAATACAAATAAATTTATATAGTTACGTAGAATGTTTCCTTCTTGTTATTGCAGACTACTGCGAAGTTGTTACAGGCAAGGATGAAAAAAAAAAAGTCCTATTTACTCTTCTCTCCCAATTTCGCTTTCCCCTAACAATTCCCTTGGGTAATTATTATCTCCAAAGTGGTCGGATGGGTTCGGTCACCGATAAAAAAATCTCTCAATGGATGTGATTATAAGAAGGATTCAATTTAACTCACCTCGTTACGGCCACAGACGAAGGATGACCGGAGGCTAGGACGTGACTTGCTGGTCAACATAGCTTCGTACCGTCTCTGTTCACAGGGTGATCATGTGAAGTGCCTCGCATGAGGTAATTTACGGGGAGGTGCGGAAGATATTTCGGGTTGGTGACGGCGTTAACGGGCTAAACTGTGGTAACTGATGCCGAGATAACCATCAGCAGCGAAGCATACAAATCAGTAGAAGGTTCTTTTGCTATAATGATCTCGGAACTCAGTTGGGATGCTTCCGAAGTCTTTCCGGGCCACTGCCTCTGAAAACAATGCAACAGCACATGCACCGCTAAGAAATTATTTATTCCTTGCGTACAGCTGGGCTGGGTAAGGCTTTCAAGAAATAAAAACAGGAGATAACATCAATCTGTCTGTCGGCCCTATAATCTATCTTTTATCTATCTATCTATCATTTCATTCTTAATCTCTCTATCAAGCCGCTTATCGTGCTACCCGTTATTTATCGTTTAATTTTTTTTTTTTATCAAATTCGTATTAATCATCTCTCACTCTTTCTCTTTATTTATTTATTTATTAGAAATGCATTTTGTCTAACTGTACTTAGACAAAATGAGTGAATACTAGCATTGTCGATATTATTTCTCAATATAAACATTGATTATTTTCTAGTATAAATAATGAAGTATCCATATTGCTCAATATAGACACCAGGCCTGGTTACAGTCAAGTTACTTTGGTTTGCTAGAAGAAGGGAGAGAGAAAATGGAGAAGAGAAATTCACGCATATTAGATGGAATTCGAACTCAGAAATTTCCAACCTATGTTTTAGCATACATTTTCATCATAACTATAATTTGTGATATATTTCCATAACTACGGACGAAAAGTTATTTTTCAATTGTTTTTGAAAATTTATTCTGAGAATTTAACGTAACAGAGCATGTGATTATGTATATATATATATATATACTAGGTGCTCCTCCCCCCTGGCGCCTACGCCCCCCCCGAGTTTCAGGCTGGTAAGACAAAAAACGTGACATAAAAACGTTTCAAAATTTCGGCTTATGTATATATATATATATATATATATATATATATATATATACATAAGCCTATATATATATAAATACATATATATATTAATACATATATATATAAATACAAATAAATACATATATATATAAATACATATATATATACAAATATATATAAATACATATATACATATAAATACATATATATATAAATACATATATAAAAAACATATATATATATATATATATATATATATACACACACACACACACATTCGGCTTATATATATATAGAAACAACAATGTTTTCTTCGTATGTGATGACTTCTTCTTTAGTTGAAAAGCCTTATAGAGAGATTACTTTGAGTCCTCGATGGTATTCAACCATAGCTCTTTCCAACCAGATCTGCGTATGTCATTGCAACTGATCTACGAAAGCGCCATCTGTTAATGCATAATTGTGTAATTGTTATGTGTTATTCATTCAGATGGGAATGACATCGGACATCTCTCTCTTCATTTTTCTTTGTGTTTCTCATCTCTCTCTCTCTCTCTCTCTCTCTCTCTCTATCTATCTATCTATCTTTACTATGTATGTGAAGACCATAAGAAAGCGTGTATTTGCTGCTCTGTAATTGACGAAAACCTAATTACGCTATCTCATTAAATGCCTTCAATATCGCGCAGCCTGCCTGTCGCCCTACGCGCAAACATTTAGCCTTGTGACGTCATCAGTGTTAACAGAATACACCCAGCGCCCCCAGGAAGATGGAGTGGCAAGAAGTCCATTCATCACTGTCAACGTAAACCACAAAAGAGGACTTTTGCAGGGTTTTGCGTGAAAAGAGTGAGATGTCCTTCTGAAGGAAAGACACAGCTTGATGCGTGGGCAAACTCTGTCAGCAGCCTCTGTCACGATAAAGCGAAGGCACTCACCCAGATGACCAGAAAGAGGCATGGGAGAAGGGGAATTATGGACACAGAAAATAAGACTGCGTACCAGCTGCAATAAATTCGCTGTCGTTTAAGAAGCTAGAAGGGGGAAAAAAATCTCGTACAGTAACAAGGTTTATCAATAGCAGAACAATGGACTTTTGCAATGAACAGAAAAATAGCTGGAAAGCAAGTGCTCCATGATTATAATTGTTGGGAAGAAATAGAGCATTTTTACAACAAAGGAGCAAAAGCTTTTACTCCATTATTGCAATTGTTGGGAATGAATAAAACATTTTTTATAACACTGAGCTTTTGCTCCATTGTTACACCTTGAAAGAAAGAAACAACAATAATCACATGCTCTGTTACGTTAAATGCTTAGGCTGCTCAGGATAAATTTTCGAAAACAATAAACAAGGAATTTGAACTCAGAAATTTCCAGGAATTTCCTGTGTTGGAAATTCCTGAGTTCAAATTCCATCTAATATGCGAATGAATGTTTATTAGGACTTCTGAACGTAAGGTGTTTTCGCTGTGCGGATAGAACAGGGTATACATTTTTCAATGTTCTGGAATAACGATAGTGGAAATAATTAAAATTGATACCAATTGATTTTATTGTGCGCATGTAATATGCTCAAACCCGAAAAATCATACGGCAATGAACTGCTATAAAAAGGTCATATGATAAGAGATGTGGCCCCTTCAATCCCTCTTCTATTTCCATAGGTGAAGTGTTTTTAACGAAGCCGGAAAAGGCTTCAAGTCGATCACAAACTACGGTTAGGTCTTAGTTGAACAACGTTATTGATGATGGAGTAAAGGGTTTTGTGGTAAAGTGTAGTGTACGACGAATGAAAAAAAAAATTTTTTTTCTCCCTCCCTCTCTCTGTCTTTCTTTTTTTACCACGAGTCATCGAGCAATAGCATTTGCGACAATCAGATTTTTTTTTTTTTTGTGCTGATAATATAATGGATTAAAAATCAATAGAACAGACGACTTACTACAATAAGTAAAGCTTCTCAACAATCTCTCAATGCTTCTGCATGCTACAAAAATGAATTTTATTCCAATGAACCAATTGAACAACTGATTCCAACGACAGTCACATTGGGGAGCACATTCATTGAGTATAATTTCAAATATTATTTTTTGCTGAACTTTGAAATTTTTTTTTTTATTCGTCTTCGATGAACTTGTAATACACAATCGCAGATTGGTTTTTCCACAAAAACCTCATCAAACGCTCTTAAGTGGAAGGATGGTCAGTTTTACAACATTAAAATGCACCAACAACACTCTTGTATTATTATTCATCAAAATAACTGACTTGGGTAGTCGAATGGAGATAATTAGAGTAGATATTAAAACACACACACACACACACACACACACACACACACACACACACACACACACACACACACACACACACACACACACACACACACACACACACACACACACACACACGCACGCACGCACGCACGCAGAGAATATAACGCTGTGATAGACACATGAAAAAGACAGACAAAAAGTATTTAAAGAAAATAAATAAATAAACAAACAGTAAAGAGAGAACAAATGATCACTTAGACTTGTACTACTACTTTACGGGTCACTAAGACTTGCACTACGTGCAGGCGCAAACTTGACTTATATTTGTCTGTTTGCTTACTTGGGAAATGGAGTAAAACCAGGTTTAAAATAGTTTGGCATCTTAAAAATATATTATATATTATACCCAAGGTAAAAAACTTCCTACATCTATCTCTCATCCTGAGATTTTTATTTAATAAGGTCTAAGCATCTTTTGGTAACTTGTTTTAGTAAAATACTTATATAAGCTCTGTATTACTTAACCTTAGTATTTCTAAGCCTGGCTCCCACTGATGAGACCTCAGTAAAGGTCGAAACCGGTCTGGGTAGTGGCCCCCCCCTTGCCTTTAATGCATAGCATCATACATCTCCTTTAGGAGATGTATGATGCTTATTTCGACCTATTATGATATTTCGACCTATATATATATATATATATATATATATATATATATATATATATATATATATATATATATATATATATATATAAAGAGAGAGAGAGAGAGAGAGAGAGAGAGAGAGAGAGAGAGAGAGAGAGAGATTTAAAATCCAGCCTCGTGTTTGTGAGTTGTGTGCAGTTTTATTGTTCGTCACCTTGTGAAGATGGCAATTAAAAGTGATTGATCCTCCATCGGCAGGGAAAACCGCATCCCTTTGATGGGAACAGATTTCCCCAACTTCTCCACATGGAGGAGCATTTCATTAGACCAGCCGCGGTGTAAATACGATCTGGCGAAGGCATTCGGCTGCCTTTCATTTCATGCGAAAAGGATAAAGAAAAGGCAGAAACTTGGGATGGCACACTTTCGTCTAATTCAACCGGTGATGTGTCATCGCGCGTGAAATCAAGCTGCCCAACCAGAGGAAATATCGCCACGGTAGCTATTAGCAGCCAGTGATGGCTGTCGTTTCTGCGAACGGGGTCTTTATTAGCGCGGGTGAACACACCACCTACCGCGAGTGCGCAGTAGGTCGCGCACACACACCGAGCGTTCGTATTTGATCCGCCAGCTGTTTACATTTTTCACACAACCGGAAGGTGAGGCAAAGTGGGCAAAAAGTCAGCTGCAATTAGCTGCGAGTCTTCGAGCTACACGCTGATCCGGGGTAATTAGATCGTTCTACCGACATCACCGTGTTTACCCATTCCTTCCTAACTTGTTTGCCTTTCTTAATTAATTTAATTAAAATGAAAAGTCAAGTTACTTTTCTAATCATTCCGTACCATTTGTCCCTAATGAAATACAAGAGAGTTTCCCGAGGGTGTTTAGCCGAGTGAGGAATAAATGTTACACGACTATTTAATTACACTAACTGCAAACCTGTTAGCTGGAGGTGCGGGCTGCTAATCATAGCTTTTTCCAAGATAAACACACCAGCCATTTAAGACTTTCTGATTGCCCTTCGCAGAATTAAATAATTCCTGTTGTTCTTTCGCTCCATCTCTCTCTCTCTCTCTTTATATATATTGCATTCTGTCTTCTTTCTTTCCGTTAAGCTGCTCTTCTTCCATTTCGACTTATTGATTGGATCTATCTGGAAAAAGACTCTTTACGAGTCAGCAGTCTCCATGGATGTCGGAGTCACACTACAAACACACGCACAGTACCCGACCATCAGTGTGTGTGTGTGTGTGGAGGAGGGGTGTCACAGAGAACAAGTTCTGTGAGATTTACATGGCCCCACAAATTCATTCGGCCAGCGAACTGTGTGGCGAAACTGATTCATCTTCAATTAATAGTCTTCAGAAGACTGAGAAAGAATTACTAATGAATCCTACAAGCAGATCGAAGGTTATAGTGATGACCATCAATTTTGTAGCTCAGTTGGTATCGTCGATGGCCTTTCGCTGGAAAGACTTGTGTTCGAATCCTAACCTAACCATCCTTATACAACTTTTCTTCTTAAGACGAGTTACCCAATCTCTCAGAAACTCAGGTTTTTATCCATCAGCCGGTTCGAACAAACACAAGTCATTTACAAACATAATACACTGGCCTCGTAGTCTTATCTGCTTCAGAATTCCAAACAACCACTAACAGAAATCTTCTTTAAAACATTATTGTAATGTGACCTACCTGACTAAGTTTTGCTACTTTCGCATAAAGTAGCAAAAGTTGACCAGCTTGGCCTTCTGGTTCCAAAGTATTAAGTGAACGGAAACGCAGTTATACTTGTGAAACATCAGGTTCATTGTTTGCCTTTATTGGCTTCAAAACTATCGTTATTTTGGATGATCAAGATACTACTGATGTGCAGGATCGCTTAAGGGTCAAAAATCGATACCTAGGAGGAGATTTCAACAAAGGAAGTATGTTAAAGATACCAAGTTATTTTAAATATAAACCTGGTTTTTTACTCCATTATATAATATACAGAGATCCAACAAGGACTTCTGGCCCATAATCCTGACCCTCCTGTGGAACGGCCAATTTCATGGTATCCATACCGAACGAACGAGGATGAATTGGCAGTTCAGTACCAAACCGACCCAAACTGTATTGGGTTAAACTACAAACAGATATGATGATGATCAAACTATCGCTCTTAAATCAAAAAGATTTGAAGAATTCATTTAAATAATTTAAATTGTTTTGAATGACGAAATCAACAAATATTGTCAAAGCAAATACATGGCCACGGCGTTAAAAAATTGAAGGGAAAAGTGAATAACAGTCAGGGGTCAGCGGTGTGGTTCGCCGTGCATCAATAAAATTCCAAGTAATCCATTAAAAAAAAAAAGTACTTCTGATCTCGAGCATAGGGACAGAGCTTTTCTTCTGTAGAAAAGATCTGTCCTTTTCTGCAATACCGCGTAGATATTTAAAACAATATAATCAACAATGTAATTTTATGATAAAATCATAAAATAATTGCAATGAAAAATATGTGAGATATTTAGAAGCAGTTTAAAGTTTGTATAACAGGTTCTTAAAATGAATCCATTAACTATATTTGGTGTTTAATATGAACTTAATAGATCGCTGTAACTAACAAATTACATCTTTATTTACGTATTTAGCCCGAGTGGATAGTTCTTCGCTCTCCAACCAACAGACAGTGATGGAGGTTAAATTTGTTTAAAAGTGGTCTCTAGAACAAAGTCCCGGATTATCTAACCCTTGGAACACCTAGGATATTAAATGTACGATAGATCGTAAGGTAAGTACAATAAGGTTTAATCCTTCATGAATGTGGTGCGTTAAAAACTTAATGGCTAATTTTAAACTTATTGTTGTTAATAATAGAGCGATTAATCCTATACCCATATTCTCCTTTATGTCAATATACGTGCGCTTCGGTAAGTTTGGCTTCGGCCAGGTGAGAGTAAGTTTGCGGGAGGAGTTCCGCATGACTAACTCACCTTCGGTTGAAACGTCCTCATACTCTAAATTTTATGAGATATTACGATGCTCCTAAAATGCTAATAGTAGGGAAGAAAAAGTAAAGCTATTCTGGTGATGGAGTAGACCCTTTGAAGCGACTAGACTAAAAACTTAATAGGATTTTAATTGAAGGATATTAATTCGCACACCCGAATAAAAGTCTTGAAGATAAAGATGGGGAAATTTTGACAAAAGACTTGATTAGAGCCGAGACGGTATTCGATTAAAAGTGGCGAGCACAACATAGCGACAACAGAGTGTATAAAATACATTCAGATGAACAAGACGCAAAAAATCAACGACGAAAAGTTAACCGAAAAGACGAATTACGTAAACTTTAGATTTTGGAAGAGTTGAGAATAAAAGATTCGTTTTGCATACCGTCTCGGCTTTAATCAAATCTTTTGTCAAATTTTCACCATCTTTACCTTCAAGGTAAAGATGGCCACCGAGTAAAAATGGACCTTTACTCGGTCGTTTCAAATAGCTTAGTTTTTTTCTTCCCTATTGTCCTTATAAAGATCCTCTGCCTCATCGACGGGATTCGAACCCTGTCTTTCCTGCCAGGAGAAACGTCGCCTCTGATAGAGATATTTCGTTGTTTCATCTATTTATAAACAAACAGCGATTTGTGGATGTGCGAATCTTCATTGTTCAGCGAAGTTGATCGAAGAATGGGTTTTGCTTTAGTGTGCCTTTGCACGTAGAGTTCCTTGCTGTATTGTTCTGCGTGTGTAGGAAATCGTGTGCCCTCCGATCACTATTCCGGGATATGTGTAGATGAGATAGTGCGATAAGTTTGTAATGAGAAATCGAGCGTCAATTAGCGACAGAAAACAAGCCTCCTCACCCAGAAAAAAATCCGTGCAGAAGCTTCTTACCAGAAGTTTTTAATCTTTTAAGTAAGGAAATATTTTTAAATAATTTTTGTTTAGATTTGTATTTCTACATCAAAAATAAAAAGTTCCAATGGTTCAAAATAATAACCCGCTTTTGCGCTGATAGAGTTATATGTAGCGAGGAAAACTTCCAAGATATTTGCATATTTCTTGCCTGTCATGCACTTGTGTTGACTCTACGTTTTGCGTAACTTATACGGCTCTTGAACCCAAGTGTTTATCTCTTGAGAATAAAAATGTAAGGCTTTCCCAGGTTTCTCCGTTGACAGTTATCTTTTCGAAGGTGGAAAGAACGTGTCATGATGCGAGTTTTATATGGGAAATTTTATCCTTTTTGTAAACTATAGAGAGCTTCCGTAGCTCAGGCGATATAGACAAAGCCCGTTGGTCAGAAAGGCCTGGGTTCGATTCGCGTCAGTGATGTGAGAAATCTTTAACTGGTCTCTTTTGACTAAAGGTGAGTTAGTCGGTCTCATACGGAGATAGAGGGGGTTTTTTCATCCCGAAAACAATCGAACCGGCCCCCATGAACACACACAAAATTATAAAGCAGATGATATCTTAAGTCACCGCAATAACTCTATTTAACCTTCGAGGTGTCAGACCCCTCCTTCTCCCAAATTCACTGCCATCAGTAGGCCAGAACAAGCATGCGAACCACTAGAATTAATGAAATTGCAGTAAACCAAACGTGTTACATCCGTTTTTTTTTTTTTTTTTCGAGTTGGTAATTCATTTACTACAAATTAATTAACACACACGACATACTAACGACACACACAAGTTTAGTACATGAGGTACAGAAGCTACATACCAACACAGAAAACGGTCTAGCAGTAAGTCCGTTGAGATTTCAAGGAAGGAGTTTATGGCGAATTAGATTAACAAGAACGAATATGAGAAAGCAGGAAGAAATTCTTTCATTGCATCCCTTTAATCACCATCTCTTTCACCCTTGGTAACATCAAAGATCATCGAGTAAACGGAAGAGATAAAAAAAAAATGCCTAATTATGTATCCTTATTCCCGGTGGCTTCTGACGAGGTAACGCCAGCACTGGGAAAAAAAAAGATAACCATGTTAATTACTTCGGCAAAAAAGGCGATTAATTATGATTTCATGTCTCCGGCAGGAAATTTGTTTTCAAGGCGAGAAGAAATTACCTTAATTACTGCACACAATATTGATATTCGTCTCTGTGGAAGCGAAGGGCTGTCCGCAATGGGGCAAGTTAAGACCCCGCTGTTTATCATTGCTATTTGTTGAATTGTTCCAACTAGAAGGAAACAAAGTTTTCAATCGGAAAACAATCACTTAGTTGCCATACTTTCCAACAGAGGTCGCCTTTTTCGAATCTTGGAGTATTTGCGAGAGCTTAAGTATCGGAGGCCAATAGGGATACCGTAATGGCCATCGCCATTTTGTGTCTTTTCCAGGCACTTCCCTATTTATGAATGCCGTACGAAGTCTAAACACATACGCACAAGCGATTGCAAATAAAGGCTTGCGAGGTGCTGTGACACTTCGACGTTATTGCAAACCCTCGCCCAAGTTCCATTAGGGCGGTAACAGAAAGTAAAGAAGGGGGAAAGTGGAAATAGCTCAAGACAGAGCACATTAGGAATGTAAAAAAATCCACATTTTCCCTAAACTCTGTATCTCGTAGATATTTAGTCAATCCATTAGTGGTAAAGACCGAACTGAGTAGAAACACAGCAAACATTTTCACGTTCCCTACCATCCCCCCCCTCCCCTTTACCTAATATATCCCATCCCCGTCTGCGTGCACTGATGACTGGGCACTGAGAACATGGCAAAAGTTGAGAATAAATTTACATGGCAAATGTCGACATCAGGCCTTAGGTACAGCTGGAATACATTTACAACAGAGTCAATTTCTCGTCTGTCACAATCAGAACATGGACGCCCTCTAGAGTAAAAAAGCAAATTTGTGAAATTAAAAATTAAAATTGGCCTCGGAAAGTGCATTAAGGGCATCTCTGGATGTTCCACTTCATTTCAGTCTTAAAGGGTTTCTTTATACCGACTTTTAAATTTGCCTCATTTTCACAAGAGAAGTGGGGGAGAGAGAGCAGGGGACACGGTAGGTAGGGGGGGAGTAGGGAGGGAAATCGTTCTCTAGCGCGAGTTATCTCAAAAATGGAAAAGACAGAGCGAGCAAAGAAGGAGAAAGAATTAATATTGCGCTAAATGAGAGCTACAAGCTTATGACTAGATTAAGTTTTCAAAACTTAGCAAGGCTTTATTAGGTCCTATTCAAATGAGAGGTTAATTGTACCGAGCCAAGATAACGAAGGTGATTTATGAGCGGGTGGTAAGGACGGCTTTAGTGGTGCAAATTAAAATATTCAACCAGCTAGTTTGTTTGTTTCTTTTTTTTTCCTGTAAAGAGAGAGAAAGAGAGAACAAATTTTACTTTTACCAAGCCAAACAATATAATTTAGTAGCGTGTGGCTGATTGGTAAATGTCGCTAATTTCGCTGAGGAGCGTTCGCTAGGTTTAATTAAATTTCACTACAAAAGACAGGTTTGTCAGCTACGAACTGTCAGCGGAGAGTAAATAAATTGTCTGAATGCAAGCCCGCTAGAAGAAGAGAAAAAAAAAACTACTCAGAATACAGTGGATGGAACATTAGGCCCCCGTTTGGAAAAGTGGCAAATATTTTATTATTAAAAGACTAATAGATAGACAAATAAGTGCATACTCTAGAACCAGGTGTTGGTGAATAGCTGCCATTATTTGCAGTCAGTTTTCGGTGTGCGTGAGAGTGCTTGAAATAAACAACACCAAATCGGTGCATTTGCAGTAATGACGTCATCCGTTGAACAAGTACGCATGCGTATGGGGAGAATACTTGGATTTAAAAAAGAATGCAAATGTTATGCAGAGAATAAGACTTTCTCTGGTCGTTTCTAAAACGAAGTATTGTAAACTTATACTAACCATCACGTGATTAAGATTTCCTCGCTTTTAATGCGACCATTTAGTAAGACTAGGATTCTGCTATTAACAAACTTATGTCACTTCCCGTATGATTAACAGCAGCAGCTAATAATGATGACGGAAGTTAATTATTATTAACTCTCATTATTATTCTCTTTGATTATCTCTAACAGTTGTAAAGATTAATAATTATGATCATCATCATTAGTGCAATTAAAGATTAATACTGGATCAGTTCTTAGGCGACGCTAGGTTGTTTATTATTCTTTCTTCTGTCGCAAAATACATTTTTCTTTTATCCTAAAAAAAAAATGTGCAGTGAGATGAAACATCAGATTATTTCCTATCTCTATATAAAATAAAATAGTTTCGTTTATTTGTTGTCAACTAAAATGTAAGTGACGCGTGCTTCTGTGTTTCTATGGCAACGGTAGGTTCGGCTTGCGCACAGTTTTTGATGGATACTTCCACTGTTTTGAAAGACAGCATGGATAAATGATTTTTCTTTGTTTGTTTGTGATCAGAAATGCGAAAAAAAAAATTCAACTAAATTAAGTAATTATTACTTTGTGCTATACATCCGTAAAATATAAAAGTAAATATTGTCGAAATAGGCGATAGATGATAAACAGGAACTTCACTTCAATCGCTTCCTTTTACCCTGACGACGCAATTGCGAATTAGCAACCTAATAATTTTCATTTTTTAACCATTCTTTCTATTGTTATCAAGTCTTCATCATTAATAATAATTTTCCGTTGTATTATCCTTTTCATAAGTACTAAAACGCAATTAAGGTTTTCTTTGTCAACCAATATTCAATCCTTAACGATATTGTCAAGATTATCTCTTTCCGCCACTAACATTACCTGCTTTATTTAATTACCATTTTTAAATATTATCTTTAAAGTTAAAATAGCCTTTCGACATGCAATAGGCAACAGCATTTCACTCGATATTAGTAGCACAACGTTCAGCTGTTAACAAATATGCGAGAACTGGAAAATGAGAGTTTGGTTTCATTTGAGCATGCGCTGCTTCTGTATTCCAAGCTGAAGATCTGTCATAGTGTTGAAAGTGTTTTGTTGGGAAGTTAAATGTATACTTGATACCAGGGCCGCCGAGAGAAATTTTCGGGCCCCACTTAAAAAGGTGCATCACTTTTGTTTAATAAAAAAAAAGTCATATAAAATATTAAACATTTATTTAAAAAAAGTGTACAATAAATTCAAAATTCGATACATGACATATCATACAAAATGCAAACATTAAATAAAAATAGAATTTTTAAATTTTTATTACTTCATTTGCCTCATCCACTTCCTCACTTTATGGTTAGCGAAATCTTTAATCACCTCGTCATAATCAATTTTCATTGCCAAGTCATGTTCTATTGATAGCAAAGCTAGGCCGTTTAATCTTACATCAGTAAAAAATAAGTAAATGCTTGTTTTTTAAATCTTCTTTTGCCTTCTCACGATCCCTTCTCTCCTTTCGTTTTTGATTTCCAGATTTACGATGATACATTTCTGTTGGTCAAATTTTTATTGTTAAAAATATAATTTTAATAACTAAAAAATCAAATTAATAAGAATACTTACTTTTATTTTTTAGCGCACGGCCTACACTATACAGTTGCACACTTTACAAACAATCACAAAACCTTCGTCTATCAAAATACTAAAACGAACGAAGCGTTCTGGCAGGGAACATTACTGTGAATGCAATTAGCTAGCGCTAGCGAAGCCGACTGCAACAACCTTGCACGAACGCCTATTGACGTCATCACCCGCTATAACTACAGCGATCTGCGCCGAGAGAATCAGTGTCTTCCGGACACTCACGGCGAGTTAAAGAGCGTAGCCGTCTGTCTAAAACAAAACACAGTATCATTTTCGATATGCCATTATCCTTTATCCTTGTTGTATTATTACGATAATTAAAACCATGCATTATAAACACAGTTATGTGACACGTCGGGGCCCGACGGTCGGGCCCTTTTCGATGCCGGGCCTGTGACAAACGTCTCAAATGTCACCCCCCTCTCGGCGGCCCTGCTTGATACTCTTGAAACCTAACCTGCAACTCCTAGCGAACTACACAGTGTCCACAATAAAGAACGAAAAAAAAAAAAAAAGAAGAAGAATAGTGGTAATTGGACGGTCTAAATGATTAGTGTGATAACCATGTTACTTTACTAGGGAATTGTATAGAACAAGGTGGGTTCCTGTTGCTTTCTTGGTCCACTAGTATTCTATATCTGTAAATATGTGTGTTTACGGGGGGGGGGGACGGTTTGCCTGATTTGAGGAAAAATCCGAGTTTCCTGGGAAAACCCTCCACCTCCTTACGAGACAATCTACTCACCTTTCATTGAAAAGTCCTTTTCTTCTTGTCATAGGCGGGATTTGAACTCGGATTTCCAACCAAAGGGCTTCATCTAAGCCATACGGACCTACGCAGAGTCGTACGCACTTAGGCTTTCATATACGCTTTTGAGAATTATGCTGACCAGGACATCTGTTGAAATTCATTGTTAATCTTCATAGCTCTGACAGTGACATCGGACATTCACCTTACGATTGGAATAACCTGCTAATTCCGTGATTACACGAGGAATCGTTTCAGTTGAAGATATTAGCCGCTGTCATAGGAAGGTGAATGATTTTTTTTTTCTTTCGCTCCAAAACTTTGGAGCTTTCGTCCTGCAGAATATGCATTTGCAATCCGCAATCTAATGAGAATAGAAGTCGAACTGTTACCATTCGCCACCCTTTGACTGTCGACTGGAGCATCCAATCTGCTCCGCTATGGACATCTATAGAATATATCGCCATAAATGGTTGTATATAGTTCGTTAGGAGTTGCAGGTTAGGTTTAAAGAGTATCAAGTATAGATTTAACTTCAAAACAAAACACTTTCAACACAATGACCGATCTTCAGCTTGGAATACAGAAGCAACGCATGCTCAAATCAAACCATCTCATTTTCCAGTTCTGGTATTTATTAACAGCTGAACGTTGTGCTCCTAATTTCGAGTGAAATGCTGTTGCCTATTGCATGTGCTTCCCATCCCAGGCGAAAAACACCTTGGACACAGTATTCACTGAGATATCCACTAAATTCACATTATGTTGTTTGTGGTAGACTGGCTCTGTGCAAATTCATCTATATCCCGAGTAACGTGTAGTATACAGATGATCCGTTCAAGGTTCACTGAAGTGGGAATTTTTGGTTTCTGTGAAATCACCACTTCTTTCTTTCTTTTATTTTATTTTGTTGTCCACGCCTTTTATTGCTATTCTTCTCTTTGTCATTATCAAGATTAGCTGTGCATTTAGCAAGACACACACTTATGTCTTTACTACATCTTTACTACATATAATGTCTCTTAGCACTGAGAGATGTTCATTCC
The DNA here is from genome assembly GCF_054136105.1 of Typopeltis vanoorti. Taxonomy (NCBI): domain Eukaryota; kingdom Metazoa; phylum Arthropoda; class Arachnida; order Uropygi; family Thelyphonidae; genus Typopeltis; species Typopeltis vanoorti. The sequence continues at coordinate 97,249,302 of NC_143559.1, read as the reverse complement.
CATCTGAATGGAAAATGCTTCAAAGAACTCCTCAAAACAAATCCTATGTGATGAATGGATGATGGAATTAGCACTTGGTGACAGTTGTGCAGTAGTGACAAAGATCACAATACATCTTCGGTGTTGAATACTTTGTATGGACATGGTTGGGTCATAGTTATCACCAGTCCACAACTGCATTGCTAATATCATCAAATAGTTTTGTGGTCCTCCACCTGCTTTTGGGAGAAGAAGGTGGAAATGCCAAAAGAAAATATTTTGAAGCTGTCCGTGTCTTGAAAAAGAGAAACTTTTAAGAGCTTTTCTGTTGAAGCAATTCGCCCGGAGAACACACTCAATGAATAAAATACTCTGGCTTTACTGGGATAACAAACAAAAACAAAATCCCAAATCCAGGGAGGGAAATTTCCCCAACTCCGTATGAGACCGGGTAACTTGTCCTCACTTGAAAAATTCTTCAAAGATTTATCAGTTTAATCTGATAATGGATACAGTTTTTATATTGGGCAATTTTATATTAGATGCAATATATAAACTTCTTACACGCTCCACTGATTATCCCAAATAATTCTTCGTTAATAAACTCATTTCTAGATTTTCTTTAGGAGCATGTCATCTTTTCAGCTTTTAGCCCATTGGGGTATTCTTTATGATTAAAAGCATACAGAATTTATTTGACGGTTTCTGACATTACGAAGTTGGATAACAGACTCCATTCGCTTTTGTTATTATTCTGAATCCTAATATCTGTTTTCCGTCTTCCATTTTCATGGTTCCAAATTGTTATTATAAAGCTTATCCCAGGCGATGTTTTCGTCGATAGAACAGTTCACTAATAGCATTCGGGAGTCTCGCTGGATCAGCTACATTCTGCGTTGTCAATCAAGCTGCCTCATTTCTCTTTATCTAATCAAATGGTGCCAACGTGTGGGATTCCCGATGACTGCGCTGTTCTTGCATTGCTGACCAATCTCCGAGTGTTTGTGTATTCGCTCCTGCAGTGAAAATATGCAAATCTCATTACCCGAAGGCAGATTTTACTTTCCGTTCACCTTCCCGAGGCACAAATCACATTCCATGCCGTGGATAGGTTTGCGTTCGCCCTTATACGTAACAGTGGAAAAGCAATATTTTTCCCTTTCACTTTTGACCTTTCGCCTTTAAGCCGATGCTATCTGTCCACCGAAAGTCACGCTCGGCGGCATTTGACAAGTGGAGGTATTTTGCTTTAAACGTTCTACCGTAGTTCGTAATCCTACTGCTCTCCCCTCCCATCTCAATACGAACCCAGACGATGCATCGGCAAGTGTCCTTCCGCTAAGGGGAAACAGTCTCGTAGCAGAGAACTTGGTGGGGGGGAGAGGAGAAGAGGGGAAAGAAAACAGAAGAAGAGAAAGAGAGCTCTGGAATCGCCAACCTCCGCACGTTTTTCATGACACAGACACAGCCGAGTCACCAGGGACCTTTGGCCGTCCACCTTTTTCACGCTCGGCGCAGTCTTCAGCCAAACACCGTCAACCCTATTCGTTTCTTTGCTACTTACCGGATTAATGTTGAACTACAAGCAATGTCGTGTGGATGTATTAGTGCTTAGACTAATCCTCTTTGCCGTACGTCCTTCAAGCTCATGTGCTGCCTTCCCGCCTCGTCAATACACACACACACACACACACACACACACACATATATACAGGCAGTATAATGCAACTAAATAAATTAGGTTCCGTTGCCAAGCTTACAGAAGCGGAGACCTGTATTTTTGCCGAGTCTCGAGGTAATCAGCTTACAAGCTTGTGGTCTTCGGTAAGAGGGGTTAGAAGAGTGCCGGGCGCGCGCCAGGATTGAGCGAGTGCGTGAGTAACATAAAGCTCTAGTAGAACGTGACAGAGAAGGCATTATCCGACCTCGCCTGCTCGAATTTGATTGCTTGGCGTCTCTGGGGACGCCTTCTCTCTATTGTCAGATTTGCCTTGGCTGCAGCGCGCGACAAGAGAATGGGTCTGATTAAGGAGAGTTCCCGGTAAAATCCCATTGAGTAGGGCTGCCTGTGAAGCCTTATCTCCAGGCACCAACTTAGACCTCCCTCTAGTCAAGAGCTCGTCGATTTTACCGGCAGAAACAAGATGCCAAGGGGGAGAGGAGGGGGAAGGGATACAACACTTTCTCTCTCTGTGTGTGTCTCCCACCTGCTAAGGGTGATGCGCCGATTCCTCGCCCCGTGAGCAGAGATGTTTCTCCTAAGCCTAATAATCTAGCTTTATTCAACGTCCCTGTTGGCCAGCTTTGGAAGATAGATAGCACTGTGTTTGTCTTCAAGACTCCTCCTAATCTGCTTGCTGTCTCGCTGGGAAAGCCTGTCCGAAACAATTCACCAAAGTCATTTAGGTGAAGTGTGCTGTCGCAAATTTATCAGAAACTTTTAAACCGGTTTATAGTTGACGAACGAAAGAAATAAATAAATGAAGTTTTCTTCATTTAAATTAGTCAAGGAAGGAAGAAAACTAGAAGGATGTGTGTGCAATTACGTACGCAACTTGTTAGATTATAAATTCTGGAGTACCCGAATGGAAACCGTTCAAAAAGGCGATCTCACTTATCATTATGGGGAACAACGAAACGTCGTAAACTGCTTCAAGTCATTCTTCCATTACCACGAATAACTGGAATTTCAAAAAAAAAAAAAAAAAAAAAGCGTTAAGGAAGTAAACATTATTAAAACCAATAAAGATTTTAATAACAAGTCAATGGAAATATTTTAAAAAAAAATTTGGATCTTGATAATTCAATATCGGATTGTATTCATATTTAGAAAATGTTCGAAAAATTTAAATGCGAATTTAAGACAGTGTTTTTTCTCATAAGAAAGACTTCTTTTTAAAAAAGTAAGATTATATCATAGTTTTATTTAAAGCCTAACGTTAAGACTAAAGGTGTTACGTATTAGTTATAAATTAGCAAAATATAGTTGAGATGTACGATTTAATGGTTTTAGAGCTAACAAATAAACCAGATAGTTCTAATTAATCATGGTATATTTATAATTAGTTATAAATTAGCAAAATATAGTTGAGATGTACGATTTAATGGTTTTAGAGCTAACAAATAAACCAGATAGTTCTAATTAATCATGGTATATTTATAATTAATTATAACTATCTCGTATGTATATTAACTCCACAACTATTAAAACAATTGCGAATATTCAGACCCACATTTCCTCAGAGGTTAATGCTTAGACCAATGCGGCCCTAATATAGCCTAGAGGGGAGACAAATGAGAGGTCTTTAACTCCCAACGATGCTGTTAAAGTGGCGAAGCGATGGGTCGCTACTTGTGAAATCTTTAATGACCAAAAAACCTACCATCAAAAACTGCTTCGGAAGTAAAGAGTTGGAGAAGGGGGAAAAAAAAAAAAAATTCTCCCCTGGTGTTAAACACTGGTACTAAAAATGCGTAAATATTTTGAATTGTTTCACTTTCTTTTTCCCCTCGATCCCCACCCCCCTCCTTCTGCAGACGCACGTGGTAATAATCGTCAGCGCTTTCGCTGAAGAAGTAAGCTTCGACGTACGAGCCATTTGCTCTAATGAGATCCAGAGCTCGCCCCGAATACCATTTAGACAAAGATGAAGGCAGAAATTAGCTGTCGTAATGAGGTCGCCCCTGCCTCTTTCTTTTCCCCTTCCTTCGTTCCCTTCAATTACTCATTTCAAACAGACGTGCATTTATTATAAATTATAGCCAGTTTTGTGCAGCAGCGGCTCTGTATAATCGATAACATTTTAACTCCCCCCCCACCATCCCCACCCCCTCCTTGACGACGTACTAATAAAGTACTGCAAAGAACGCACGGGGGTAGGAGAACTAAAAAACGCTAATTTCTTCAGTCTGTACTTAATATGCAGTCGGAGACAATATGTTTCGACGCCATCTGTGACCTTTTGCTAGAGAGGGTTAATTTTTTTTTTTCTTCCTCTCCTAAATATCTTCTCACGGGGATGGAAAAAAAATTTACTTGGAGCCCGCAATTTTGAAACAGATTGCGTCCGCCATTATGGCCCCGATTGTTGATTCCTCGGAGACACCAGGTGGATGGGATAGCTACGTGACAGCCAGCATCGCTGCCATTGATTCACCACACACCCCGGGACTGTATCTCCAGGATCTGAGTCCCGCTGTTGCCGCTAAGATCTTGAAAGAAAAGCGTAGAGACTGGGTGATATTGATTTACAGGCGGCACACCACTCACAAGGCATGCCCGATGACTTCTCACACAAGAATGGTTGCCAAGGGAAGCTTGTAATGGAAAAGAACAGAGAAAGACATAATCGAACTACTGATGAAAACTCCACATGCCAGTCTTCCGTTTCCCTTGTTACACCTCTTTCGCTCTCCCCCCCCACCTCCCCCCCACCCCCAACCGACGCCTCGCCTATATTTGATCTGTTCATTTTAATGCAGATTAAATAGCTTTATATCTTGCTCTTTCTTTGCTATGGCAATCGATGACTTTGCAGAAGTGTAGGTAAGCACATGTGACATAAGGCATCTCTTTTTATTTGAGGGATCTCTCGTATAACCTCTTCCCTCTCTCGTTCCCTTTCCGTTCGCTTGCATTACATGAACAGGCTATTATAGTTTTGTCCTTACAATTTCGTTTTTTATTTGTCAAAAAAAGAGAAATGGTATTGTGCATTTTTGATTGTGACTATATCGAAGACACTCAAGATGAAAACAGTACTACAATATTGTATACAAGCGATTGTTTTCTTATTTTATCCTTATTTATGATAATCATTTTGTTCTTGGTATATACTGAAAGACATCTTCTGATATCCAGTTAACTTATAGTACCTTCCTAGATTTAGTTTTCTAATAATGAAGTCAATGAAGCATGGTAACTCTTAATTACGCTATCAAGGCATGCCTTTAATGCTACCTACGAGAATGTGCTTTCTGTTGTAATAGAAACCCCGGATGGCTCATATCGAAGTCATGTGATCTGTATTCGGGTACAGATCAGATAATCTGTACCCGAATACAGACAATCGTAAAAAAAAAAAAAAAAAAAAAAAACAGGTTGTGCAATTACCAGTTTTTATAGTAACGTCATTTCTTACCACAATAACTGAGTTTAAAAACCGTTTTTGGCTTATATATATAGGAAATTTATTTACGTATCAATTGTATCATATGACTGTGTACTGGTTCTATGTCATTTCGCTTAGTTTTCCTATTAAATGTGCTCAGATTCAAATCCACGTATATATTATATATTAAAATTTATATACACGCGTATATAATATTAATAAAACATTAGTCATATTTTTTCTTGTGCACAGTGTTTCCAATCACCATGTAACTAAAGTTTTTATAAATTTAAATAGCACCTACGAAAAGGTTGCGGACTTATCGAATCCTAGCCGTGGGTGGACTAAGGATTAGATTATCCAGAAAGTTTATTCTAGAGGCCAAACGTGGAAACTTTTTTCAAGTCGCTTCAGACCTTTCATAAGCAGGATGGTGATATCAACCTAAAATTTAAAAACTAATATTATTTTTAATTTCTTTATTAATAAAAAATGATCGATTTAAATCATGTAAATTATATTTACGTTTTTCTTTTCAAGATGGCGAAGTTCCTGCCATAGTAAGGAAATGCTCCACCGAACAATTATTATTCATTACAATAAAATATGAAAATTATAAATAATAAGAATCATTTAAAGCAAAATTAAAATAACCCTAGTGATTTCCATAAAGACCCTCAAACAGTTAACTTCATGAAATTCGTCCGGTCAGATTGACATTATTATATGAGTACAAACGGACGGACAGACATGGTGATCCTGATTAACAATATTTGAGATTTTGCGCGACGTGTTCTTATCCGTTAATAGATGAACTTAACAGATGCGTGGAAATGATAGGGTACGCTAGAGGGAACGCGTCATTCATTTAATTAGAACCAGCTCAGTGATGCTTAAGTAGGTTTCTAAAAATCACAGCTTTCGTTTAAGTTTTGTGTGTGTGAAAAGAATTTTTTTTTTTTTTTTTTTTTTATCTTTAAGCTCTCGACATTTTAGCATTGCTCTCTCTCACTAATATGAAACAATTGCCATCCTTGGAATAAAAATTCTTTCTTCATTAACCTGAGCCACTTTCGTTAAGCCTAAAGCTCTTTAAATTATAACATACACGGTTAATGGGTGAGATTAATGAAGCGTGGGACAAGAAATCGCTGTGATCAATTTTTACCTAGGCGGGTTGTTCACTCCGCGCAAGGCAAAAGAGAAAATGTGCGGCATTGAGAATGCAAATATTGATGACCTAGGAAAGGTCTATGCTGCAGTACCAATTAAAGCACTTTAAGACCATCTAACGAGCCTAATTACATCGGAGGTTATCAAAGAACTTTCTTAATTATTATTTAATATGGAGAACAGCACACATTTAATTACCGCCTTCTGTTTACACAAGCGTCTTAAGAAAAATGCCACTTAAGTGGTACGCTGCTCGATGCTGCTCTACTACAAGTTACGCTCCAAACTGAAGGGCTCTCACTGACCTTTTCATTCACAGACACGCCTCTCGTGTGTGTCACACAGCTGCACGTTACTCTTGACTTTGTAGCAGCCAAATGTGCTAGGACAAAAGTACTTAAAAAATCGTACTGAAACAGCCCTTCTGTACGTGAAGAATGTACTTCATACTCCTCTACTCCTCTCTCTCTCTCTCTCTCTTCTTTTATAGGAAAGGATGTTAAAAAGTTTGGAGATCGTTTTTCTTTTTCTGAATGCAAATACGCTCTTGTTCATGGTCATCTTCGAAAGACTCCATTTCCGCATACACAGATTTATATTTCAAAATGAAAATTCTTGTAATATTTTATTGTATGGACGAGTACAGACCTACCCACCTTTTTATTATCCTTCGATCCTTGAAGAAAACCTCACGGAGATGGAGCTCAAGACACAGAGATGAAAGGTCGGTGGAATACATAAAATATTCTCTGTGGTTTTTCGGTATACCAAATGGGAGAGAACGACCTTGTCTAAAATTCCAAGGCAACTGCCAACTTCCATATGAAACACTCAACATTGCTTTGATGTTGCACACCAACTTACCAACCTTTTTTCTCGATCTCTGTTTCGCTTTAATTTTTGTTTGTTTGTTTTGTTTTAGTATGTTTACTATAGTTACGATCAAGCGTGCTCATTTGTACGTAATTATGCACATTCATTTTTTTATTATATTTTAGGGAATTATACTCAAATTTGATATTTGGGATCTTTATTAGAATTTGTCGATTTCCATCTTGATTTCAGTTAGACCATTTTAATTCCAAAAAGTATTCCAAATGATTCAAAGTAAAAATGGCTAAGTGAAGTTATATGAAATTTGGCAAGTAGGATTTCAACAAGACTTTGTCGAGTTATTTAAATTTTGATGTCAATCGTACCATTTTTAGGAGCAAAATTAGATTAAAAAAATTTTAAAAGATACGAAATTATATGTTCCGAATAATAATAAACATAATAAACAAACTTTGTACAATATGAAATGGTTAGAAATTAGATTATTGTGATAAACTTTTGTTGTACAATCTGCTATTATGAAAATGAATCATTTTTTCTGATTATTTACATTCATTACCTTGTTTTTTATATGACTTATTTTATACATACATTTCCATACTTGTTTTTTTTTCTTTCTTAATTTATGAATCCGTCAACTTGCTTACTTCCAAACCTGTTCACGATTTGAACTAAGAGGTATATTGTCACATGGGTGAACTTTTTTTTGAATGTTTTACACACACACACACACACACAAACACATAGGTTACAAAACGTATAACATATCTGTGCTGGATGAACAAGAAATTAAAAGGAAAGAAAAAATCTTCGCGTATTTATTTAATGAATACAAAAAGAAATTCACTATTTTATTATTATAATTTATAAACCACACATATATTTATGTAGTCATGGACAAATATGAACTCACGCTTTAAAATAGGAATTCGTTGTGATCAGAGGATCTCTTCATTCTCGTCTACAAATATAGATAGAAACAACGAAAGAGAAATGATCTTGGATTAATTAATATGTGTACAGAAATAAATATAGATTGATTATTTATTTAACAAATAAATGGATATTGGGATAGATTATGTAATTGAGAGAGAGAGAGAACCATTTTCATTAATTAAGGGAGATTACGTGTCACTCAAAAGAGAACAGAGAAATATAGGTTTGTTGATTCATGAATAGACAACCTATAGTAGAAAGAGTTGAGTTAATTAGTGGGATTGATTGTATCGATTGATTGTTAAATTCGAAAGTGTGTTAAATATTAATTCTCCACGGGATGGCAAAGGAATTACATGCGAAACATTTCTAGAAAGAGAGAGAGAGAGAGAGAGAGAGAGAGAGAGAGAGAGAGAGAGAGAACGCACACCTACACAGCTGGGTGTCCTCCATAAGGAATATGCGGTCGTTATTATGGCTCAGGCAATGCGGTTTCAGTGAAATGTAGTAATCTTTAGTTTCCTACATACAGGGAATGCTGTGTTCACACGTCGCAATAGGAGGGGGGGGGGTTAGCGCTGTCTTCTGCTAAGTCACTCGCCAAACAATACATAATTGCTCTTACAGTATTAAAACGAGATACATCATTTACCGTAATGACTATCCCTCTTATATTAATCCCATATTAATGAACAACACTAGTACATATGAATTACAAATCACAGTAAGATATAAAAACACAGAGATAAATACATGAATAAGGTACCTACCGGAGAAAGAAATAAAGGGGAAAAAAATGGGAGTCCATAAAAATACCTCTTGTCATTTATTATTTCCTACGACAGATGGCAGCACCACTCTTGCAGTAGGTGATAACCCTAGTTTGTTCCAATAAAGGAACCATGTCATGCTCCGGTCAGAATCACCGCTGGCTACCAGGGAATTAAATTATTGATCGTAGCCCAATAGCAATACATTCCTCGTCCTTGGTGCACTAATAGCCTCATGTAAGATGGATCAGTGCTCTCGCTGGTGTCCCTCAAGTGATGCATTTTCGCTGTCCGCTGGTGAAATATTTATCACCTCCATCAGGAATGCACGGCTGTGTAGCTAGCTTGTAGAGTGGCGTGCCTTTACATGGGCGACAGAGCGCAGTATCAGAATGACCTCCTCTGTCTTTACTTAGCTATTGAGCTAAGCTTATTTCGGGAAATCTTCGCGTAGCGCGTTTAGTCAGAGATTTTCCATTGGGAACACACTCCATAAAAGTAGGGGCTTGGAAACAGAAAACTTTAAGATTGCCTGGCAATTATTTTAAAACGAAGGAAACTGGAAGATGCGTGGTTAAAAATTAATACTCCTCCACGCGATTCTAGGACGACTCTCTCCGTATTTAGCCGGCAACAAACTCCAGCTAATTTCTTTGCGCCCGATCTCGTTGAAGGTTAGATTGATGTATTTTTAGCTTCATATAATTATCGTCGCTTTACCACAAAAGCGACTGAACAACCAATATTTAACCTCCAATCTTTTTTTTTTTTTTTTTTTTTTTTTTGCCAAAGCAATTTTTTAACCTTCAAATTTTTGTCTTTTTTGTTCACTTCACAACCTAATTGTCTTACGTCCGATTGTAGCGGAAATAAAATTGAGTAGAGGGTACTCAGACAGTTGACAATTTTTCTTAGGGCAACTCCAGTGTTCCATAAAACAGATAAAGCGACCTTTAAGACATGCAATTAACAAACACTACACTCGAGCTATTAGCTACAACGTCAAAACAAAAACCGGTTTTTGTCTAAAACTCCGTGGTATTTTCGACATTTATTGCTGTTTATTTTATATATGACTACTAATGTGTCCGATTCTCTTGCAGTAAGTCTCTCAGGGAAGTTTATTAAGAGTGTAACTGAATATTTCGTGGGTAATATTTATTTCGTTTTATCTTCTTCTTTTTCTTGGCTTCCCGTATTAGGCAACTGTTTGCCTGTAACGTTTTCAAGGGTTTAAAAAGTCTTCTGCCCATCTCCTCCTGGGTCTTCCTCTTGATCGGTGTCCCTTTGGTTTATATTTCCAGGCAATATTTGGCCATCTGTCCTCATTCATTCTTTCTATGTATGTGGTTTTCCAGTTCTTTGTATAGTTTGTGGTGTCTTCTGTTATGTTAATTACGGATAACTGTTTTCTTATTTCTTCATTTATTGTCTTGTCTATTCTTTTATAGCCTGCGAGCGGTCTTAGGAACTTCATTTCTGCAGCTTCCACTTGTCTTTTATCTCATTCTCCCCAAGTTCATGTTTCACTGCCATATTTCAGAATTGGTTTGGCTATATTAATATTTTATATAGTTTATTTGTGTTGTTCTAGACATCTGTTTACTGAAGTGTCTATTCAAAGTTCCAGTGACTTCCAGGAATGTTTCCTTTTTTATAATCAATGTGAATATTAGATATTTAAATTTATTCACTTGTTCTATTACTTTGTTGTAGATGACTAGTTTGCATCTTTTAATTTCTTTACCGTGAAATGTTATTGCTTTCGTTTTATTTATTGAGATTTTCATGTCATACTGTTCTATTGTTTTGTTCAATACGTGTAGATTTTTCTACACCTATTGAACAAAATAACTTGATCGTCAGCATACAAAAGGCTGGTTAATTCTTCAACATATGGAAACAATTCTTGAAATTGTTTCCATATGTTGAAGAGTATTGGTGATAATCCGCTTCCTTGTTCTATTTAATTCGTTTTACTTCTCGTCCAAACTTTGGTTTCGAGATTAGGATCACGTATTTAATCGCCAGTTTTCTGATTTATGTTAGATTTTGAAATAGTTCTGCAGAGCATCGCTCGGCTAATCTTGAAATGAAGAGAAGTTAGTCGTTCTCATATCAAAGTAGAAGGATTTTTTCATCCTGGAAACTCGGATTTCTTATCCCACAAAACAAGTAAACTGCAAGAGAACAAACACGATTCGAGACATAATACACAGCCTCATAAACTCAATTGCTTTGGCCGTAATCCAAATTAAACAAATAAGCTAATCGCTTGATTATTCTCCGACGAAAGTAAAGAGCAATCGAGTGTAATCCATTGCTTGTTTAAGACTGACGGAAAAACAAAGACTACCAACTCTTATATTAACATCGTTGCCCTCTATACACCAAACCAGCGATCAGTAACTTAATAAACTAAACCTTTTCGTCAGTATACTTGAATGCAAGTTCAAATGCGTCCTCCACCAACTATTTTAATGCTCCAGTTAATTTGAATTTGAATTTAACTACAAAGATTTTTAAATAGTCGTAATACGAAATATGATTGTAGAGTGTGGCATGGATCCATATCTTGCTGTGGAAAGAAAATCCACAACCCTGGGAGAATCTATTAGATTCTCCCAACGGTGTGGTTAAAACAGAAGATATTTTTGAAGTCTTTCGGTGAAACGATTTCGAGTGTTGCGGGAGTGTTCTGTTTTATGTCTTCTGTCGACTCGATTTATTTCTCATCGAAAATTTGGTTTCGAAATGAGTCTCACATATCGTACGTCACAAGTTTGCGAAATAAGAAAGAAGTTGCTAAACAGATAATCTGCGGAATATGAAGGCTGATTCAAACTGAACGATGAAAATTATTCCTGTGTTATTGTGGTGACCCATATGATGAAGATCAACACTTTTTCTCGTACATTGAGAAATTTATGATAGCATATGTGATTCCAGTCTGGTGGTCCTCACAAAATGTTTTCGAAATTCGCATAGTTCACTTTCTTTATCTGCTTTGAAGCTCTTAAACCATTCAAATGTGTGTGTGTGTGTGTGTGTGTGTGTGTGTGTGTGTGTGTGTGTGTGTGTGTGTGTGTGTGTGGGTGGGTGGGTGGGTGTGGGTGGGTGGGTGGGTGTGTCACACACACTAACTTCATATTATAGTATGAAGCTAGAATGAGAGTGGTCCTATTTTCCAGTCAGACTGGAAGAATGGATATCGTCTTCACTTTCCATCCCACTGGCTATGGTTCTAATCCTACTATGATATCGATGTTTTTCAGTGTCTTTAAATGGTAGACAATTTTTGTTGCGGTGTGAGACCTCTACCCTGTTTACTGAAGATAAGAAGTGGCTTGAAAAAATGCCGCACTTGTTCTTCACAGGCTTACTACATTAGCTAACATTCAGCCAGCCCATCCTCAGTATTAATGTGCTGTTTCCAACATTTCATAGGTGAAATGCTTATAAATATATTTATTTATTTAGATAAGCGATAGTATGAAGCAACATTTATCTCTTCAAAAATAAAAAATTACGACATATCATGTTGTTGTTTTTTATATTTAACTCCTACTCAATCCTATGGTACATTATCACCGTGAAGGGGCTCAGCATATTTTTTCTATTAATTTTCTGCAGTTTTTTTTTCGAATTTTTATTTATTATTTTTACATAATCCGGAACCCTGATTTAGAGACTAAACACGAGACTTTTTTAAGCCATTCGAGGCCTTCAATAAGTGATAAAGTAGTCTCACACCGGCCAATGAAAATCATCTACCACCTAAAGACAAACATCCTTGTTCACAGAGGGATTAAAACATGCTGCCTGTTGGTTGGAGAGCGGTACGCTAACCACTCAGCCAACCAGGTCAACAAGTAAGTGCAAAAAATTAAAAAAAAAAAAAAATTGCGAAGAAAAGGAAGGAACCTCTCTGTTTACCAAATCTGAACAGTCGAAAATAGAATTAATAAAAACCTGAAAGATAATGTTAAATCATCTTTATTATGGGTTACGAGTACTTGCGTGGATTCCTTATCAGCATACTTGGCAAGACAAATGATATTTGACCTGGGGATGGGAGATGTTCCTATTGAGCTATACCACTCTAGTTATTGTGCGGTACTTCAAAATCTATTGCTATAATTAACTCTGTTTTGAATCTCATTCCTTACTCATTGATTACCCCAACTGCTGCAGAGAACGCATTGTGAAACTTAGGTACTGCGTCTCCATGACAACTCGGCACTCTTGACATCCATCAGCTACATCTATAGTAACGTGTCTATTGAATCAGGCCATTTTGACAGGCCTTTCTGCTCGGAAAGGCTTTGATATTTGCAACACACGCTACCACACACACACACACACACACACACACACACACACGAATCTGAGAAGAAGATGCTCCTAGCGAACATTGGATGGGGTGGGTTGATATATAGGGGAAAAGTAGAAGGGAGCAGTGTATGTCAGGACGCAGGATAGACAGGAAATAACCATTTTGCAGCCATGCGACTTGGTACGCAAATCAGCCATCTTTTTTTTTCTCCTCTTTACTCTTTTTTTTTTTTTTTGATCGGCAGTTAGACGAGTAGCTGCGATCTTCCTGCCGTCTGGTTAATGTACCGAGGCTTATCTCGTCCGTCTTCCAAAACCCATTATGTCGCGCGAGCTCTACGGAATGGCGCCTTTTAATTCCAACTTCGGAGTCACTTAATCGAAGCGACTTCTATTATTGCGCATTTCAGACAACATGGGCAATTATGCTGAAATATTGCCAGTAGAGGGAGCTGTTTGTCACTAAATGCACCAGCTGATCTCTGTTTTTATTCTCACCAGTGAGCATACATTAACCTTATCCTTCGGGATACGGAAAGTTCGTCACACTGCGTTCTAAGCCACCTTATGGCAACCAGAAAAACCATTACAAAGCCCACCATAATAACAGCCTTCTGCTGGGCACTGATGGCTGAAAATATTGAACGACCGGAAATATTTTTCTAATCTGTGAGCGGCCATCACTACTCGAACGTAAACTAAGAGGATGTGACGGTTTGCTAAGTTGGCTTATTTTATGATTATTATTTTCAATGTTTATTTTGCGGTCTTAAATTCTGCCATTATTTAATCCTCCTTATTACGTGATGAGTATAGACCAGAACATCTCACTATCATTTAACGAAAAACTGATAAAAAAAGGAAGGACCAAGTTATTTGGGTTTTCTTTTTGTAAAGGAAACATGCGGAAGAACCTTCCCCTCCGCCCTCGTGCACACACACAAAAAAGATTCCCTCCGAAAAAGTATTTAAGAAGGTTCACATCAGAGTTTTTGGACCGGACTTGAAAAATGCGAAATGAAGCAAATAGCAACAGGTATTACGGAAATTATAGCGTTTTGCTTCTGTTAGACGCGCAAGAATCGTCAAAGAGGGCATTTATACACGGAGAAAGAAACGTAATAAGAGATTGAGATCTTTTTTTTTATGATTGAATAAAATTTCTTTATAGAAATTCAAGTCAGCAGAAATAGGTTACCATTTTCGTGAAAATCTTAATAACACTCTCAGAACTGGAGGGTCATATTCCTCGCTTACAAAACTAGCTTATTCTTCCTCATTATGGGAACAAACATTTTTCTTTCCAATAATAAAAGAGCCGAAAAAAAATTGGTCGTACTGATATTCTATTCTTTTCTCTTTCTTAAATGTGGATACTTACTATGAGTGTGCTCGAAATCTTTGCAGTATTTCTAGGGCCTGGTTAACGCGATAAAACTTAGTCGGCGAGGTCCAACTGTTGTTCTTCTATCGCGTATTAAATTCAGTAATAAGGAACATTCGTAAACAACAATTTCGAAGAAATCTAGGACTTGTTGAACGTATTCAGGAAACGATTAAAATGATCTTTGGAATGAAGCAAGCATTGCTCGGTCTTCGGGGTATCAACAGGCACAGTTGAGTCAAACTACTTGTAAAAGAGGGAATGTCGATTTGTGGTTATGCTTATATTCGCCATTTTTTTTTTGGGGGGGGGGGGACGTACAGTCTTTAATGATAATCCCACCTACAAAACGGTCGAAAACTTTGTGCTATTCTTTTTCCATAAATTCATCAGTTTTATTGTCAAATAATGGCTGGATTCGGTGTGGTTTAGAATTAACGCCGATGAAGCTAAAGACACGAGAGATATATTATGACTATTCATTGCAAGTGCTCACCAAGAATTTCGCTTTGAGAATCGTACAACTCTATTCTGAAATCTTCCAGAATAAGCCACACTTCAGAAAATAAAAAGCAATTTACCCATCCTACTTCGCCGGAGAAAATATCTAACGAAAAATATATTTTCATTATATTGATTGCATTATATTATTGGAAAATTCAAAAATTCATTTACACTTTGCCATTGCAATTTCACTTGAGAACAAATCCGTGTGGCTTCAGTCTCACATGCATATGTTAAGGGTTTTATTCTTACAGAAACTTGTGGTTTTATTTCATAAAACCAAACAGACCCTGATACAAAAACAGACGTAATCAAGAATACCTGGCACCTAGAGTACGGAGAATTCATTACAGTATACCTATTATAAAGTCTCGAGAAAGAGATCTATCTGGAGTCTTCTGGCATCTCGTGATGATGTATGTTTATAGACAGTATCTGTCGCATGTGTTTAGTTACGTATTACTGGCGAAATCAACATGAGAATGACTCAAAATATTTTGACAACTTAATTATACACAACGGTATTCCATAGTAGCTCAAGAGCTCTGTGAACTTTTAAAATATTCAAGTAAAATGAATTTAAGAGTGATGTCCTGGGGGGGGGGGGCGTTTGGAGAAACGCGATCTTTCTTTTTTTTTTTCTTTCTTAATATGTCCCAGAATGTGTAAAGGAATGATAAAGTTTTCACAAAACATTCATTCACTTTTGATTTTGAATTTCGTATCTCCGCACAAACTAGTTGCGGATGATTTCAATTCCAAAAAGGAATGCTTTTTTTTTTTTTTTTTTCACGAGTATACCAAGTATTAATAATACTTGCTCTTTGGCTAAATAGAAAGACTTCGTATTCAAATATCCTCAAGGAACACTTTTTAGGCCATTTCAGCAAATAAAAAATCAATTTAATTGTAGGTTTCTTCTATCAGAAACTTGAGAATTTCCTTCCACAAAACAAACTAATACGACCGAAATATCTAGTTGCACATAAAACACTGCTTCATCTCTTAGCGATAATTTTAAACCATGTCTTATATCTATTGAGTTCGTCGAACACAATTAATAGAGCATCATCCAATAATTGGAGGAGGCTCTGTCAATGTGAAGTATATGTTTTTGTAAACGCCTTCTATAACATAACCACACAGACAGAATGAATACACATAATCAGTCCATTCTTAAAGTCTCTTTCAGATCGCTTTTTTTTATGAAAGACTTGAAGCAAAATGTAACTTCGCCTTCTACATGTTGGGAACCTTACTGGATCTTTAATTGCGAGATACATCAATCTCCTAACATGAATTCAAATAGAATCAATGAATTTTGATATAATCTCTCTCTATGTCTATCCAAATAATTATTATTTAATTACGTAGATGGGCTGAAGATAGAGAATGTAAAATATACTGTGTCTGTCTCTGTAATTTTATCGCACAGGTATTTTTTTTCCTCTCATTCCATCTATCTATCCATTTTAATGCCATAATTTAATGTGGTCCGAGTTAGTCTTCAATTTCGGAGTAGTTTAAAGATTAATAATGAGGCCCTGTAGAAGACTGTAATCCATGATTTTTTTTTATTTTTTACTACCGAACTCATTATAAATGATTTCAAATTAGTACAAGTATTAGCGCGGCGCGTGCTTTCTTTTTAATTCTTACTTTCTCGCAGAAATATCGCACCGTCCGAGTCGGTATGATTGCAGTTTAATACTGTGATTTAATGAAGCAACAGCCTCTTATAGATGCGCGCGCGCACGCACACACCTTAGGCCAGCGGTAGAGGGGGGGGGGTTGTGAGATGCAAATAGATTGCCAGTCATGCCTAATTTCCTACCGAGAAGCTTCATATTGAAATGCGGAGAGAGAGAAGAACCAAAAAAAAAAAAAAAAAAGGCCTTGATTACTTGGTGGCTGTGTGTATAAAAGTTGCGTCGACACAAAGGAGCGTTCGTTGCTTGATTCTTTTTTTTTTTTTTTTCCTTCCTTTTTCGCTCATAGTGTCTTTAGTTTTAGACCTGTGTGAGCTTTGCGCCGTACACAAACTCAGGCCGTGTCGTTATGCAGATCTGTAGAGCACTTTCCCTCGAGGGCTGTTGGTGATTTTTTTTTTTTTCTTTGTGTATGTATGTGTGTGCGTGTGTGTGTGTGCGCGCGCGCGCGCGCGCGCCTGCCCGCATATAAACACTCAGACGCGTTACTTTGCATTTCAAATTAAGGATTGATCAGCAACCAAGGGACCGGATTTGTTCGTTGGCACGCTCATTAGCGAAATGCTCTGGACTGATGTACTGTGGCGTTGAGATTAACTGATTTCGATCGAGGCGCCGTCTATTTTTTACATAATTTTCGCCCCGGTAACGACTACCCATCGATTTTCCATTAACCCTGTTTCACACTTGCCTCTGCATAAATAAGGAGTCGTGAGTGGCTGAATGCAGCAACTCTCTTTCTTACATATGAGACTGTCATTTATTGCATAAAACATTAATGGGTTTAAACATCAGATTAATATAGACAGAAATGAAGAGCCCCTAATTGCACCATGGGATTTGACAGCGACAATAAATTATACCTCGCTTCTTGCAGTTCCTAGAGGATGGGGGAAGTTTTTTTCTTTAGTCATTAGTCGGCTTTTGCAATATTAATGTGGTCCTTTAGTCTGATTTCCAAGGGCTAAACTTTTATCATGGAGGGCTAGCTGTACTCTCGTCCTCGTTCGCTTTTAGGATCAAGAAAAAAGAGGAACATAAAAAAGACATTAAATAAGAATTATTCTGTTCCTCAACTTTTGTTCTTATTCACCTCCCGACTAATGCTGCTCTCCAGGGGGATGAATTAAAGACAACGAATGATGTGTCACTTTCAGTTTTTAAACTTCTAATAAATGCCTACAAAAATGGACAGGACTTCGCATCAACTTCATTTTCAATATTTTAATTTACTTGTACGCCATAATTTCTCTCTCCCCAAATTATGATTAACTGCTTCTCTAATTAACCATTATTCTTTAAAAAAAAAATAAAGTCTACATTTGCGCTAGATGGAGCCACCATTGCCTCCCCCCTACTTGACTTGTAGATTTGGAGTTTGCGACTTCCAAAAAGTTTTTATATTCCTTATGGAAATCTTCATGCATCTCTTCTGTTATTTTATATGAAACTACTCCTTTTTTTAAAAACTGTGGCGTATGTCCTGAAAAACACCCCATCTGTCGTTGCGCATACACACTTGGAAATATTAGCTTGGAAAAAAAAAGTGACGTCATGCAAAATTTCCCAACCTTTCTCTCAATATCGTTGGCACGGTGAAATTTGATTATGAAGCAGGAAAGTAGATTGGCTACGGATGGCTCTTTGTACTGTGGATGTCATGCCGAAAGAAACCTGTCGTCGTAGCTTATTTCAAGGGATATTCCACTCCCTCCCTTCAGGGTACAATTAGTATTTATATTAGAACCCAGTGCGCTCAATAAAGCTTATCCCAAAAAAAGTTTTAAATTGTTCACTTCGTTGAGGCAATTTTATATTAATAATCGCAATAATGAAAACGTGAATGGAAATTTTAGAAGTGGGTGGATGGATGTAAAGCGTATTAAGATAATGCGATAGTAGAAAGAAAGAAAGAAGTAAAAAGACATAGGATACATCTGATGGCATGATACACAGAAGAATAAAGAGTAAAGCACATACGCTGTTATTAGCACCGACAAAGTAATTACTTGCTTCATCAATCTTCTTTTGTTAGTATTTCATCGTTGAATCTGTTGTTTTAATTAACCAATACCCACTTTGAGGGTTTTCTCTTCGGCATTTTGTAATTCACTCTCCGTATAATATCCTAGTCATAAAATGTCCTCTAATTTCAACTACCCTACTTCTTGAAAGTAGTTAATAATTACTCTGGTGTCATAGAACTAGTTACAGTAGGAGTTTATTAATTAGTGGCTAGTTTATTGCTGGTTAATAGGTCCGAGGGAATTGTAAACAGCTATAAGCAAGATGCGAAATTCTGTAATTGTTTCTTATAGGATCCTTTAAGGGTGGGCTAAGGGATAGATAATCCCTTAGCCCACTCAAAGTCTAACAAATTCTTCGTGAGTGGTATTGTTATTAAAAAAACAAACAAACAAAAAAACAAACACCAACCATTAAAATTGATTATATTAAAAATGTTGCAAGTGTTTTAAAACTCACGGCCTAAAAATTACCCTGAAGCTGTAAGATTTAAAACTTTTATTGAAATATTTCGATAAATTTAGTCGAGTCAACCTCGAGCACTCTTTCATTTAATTGGAGATTTTCCAATTTCTGGATTTAAAGAACATCATCGGACGATTTGTTGTAAATCACGTACAACAACTAATATTGAGAATACACTTATTTTCAACCACTTGCACATTTGTTCGGAAGAGAGTTTTACGACAGAATTGTGAAGCGGGCAGTGAAACAGAATATCGTGTGTGTGTGTGTGTGTGTGTGTGTGTGTTCATCTAAAACGCGCTTGCTCAACGCAAGCATGTTTAACTTCCATCGCCAGTGAAGCTTGCTTGCTTGCTTGCCTTGTGACAGCTCCACTGAACCAGTCGTGTGTTTAGCAGAAGCGTCCTTATTATTCCATTTCTTCTCAACAGACGTGTTTTGATGTTTCTGAGGAATAGAATTACTAAAGAATGTCCCAGAAATTTCTCTTGCAGCCTCTATTCATTAATATGAGGATATTGGGAGCCAGCGATTAGATCTTTCCGTCGTATCTCATTACTGTCCATTGAGCGGGCAATAGGCGGAATGCAAGCGACTAATTAATAACATCAAAGTGCAATTTGTGATGATACTCGCCTTTCTAATGAATTATCTCCGAGAGGCTCTCTGCTGCCTGAAGAGGAAGCTGCTATCGCTTAATGAAGTGAAAACACAATTAGCACCAAGCCACTGCGCACCATCACTTCGCAAACCGTGTTCTGGTTCAGTGTGCGCGCGGCCTCGAATCAATAGCGCCGAGAGTTGGACGCCAATGTTAATCATTAAACAAGTGTTAATTTTATAGCTAGGAGAAGCTGCTGGATCCTCTGCGGCATGCCATTTATAAGCAGTCCTTAATTAACAGAGTCTGTGGTAATTCTTTTTAATCCCAAGTTCAATAGGAACTATATACTCCTCTTAGTAAGTTGGGGGTAATGAGTGATTTTTAGTAGGATACGTTTAAATGCTTTTCTTTACTTTGCAGCTAATTATGACGGTTCGGTCGTAGCCAAATGCAAGCACACTTTCGTAGATTAAAGAAAGATTTGCAGCAAGTAATTAATCGGTTTCGGTATTAAAAATTTTTCTCTTTGGCCTCAACTTTTATTTCCAATTTTCCTTTACTTTTGCAAAAGTAGTCTTTTATTCCGAACTCCGAACTAATTTCTCGACGTCTTACAATTTTTCTGTTGCTCTTTAAATAGAATGCATTCTTTTAAGAATGAGAGAAGGAAATGTAAGGTCGAAGTCTTTGAATGTTTTATTGCGAACCTCAGAATTGGTAAAAGTTTACAAACTGCGCAGATATGTATTATAAAATTTTTAAATGCATCGTGTTGTTGGTTCATAGGATTCGGTAGATGGGAAAACCAACATTTCGCTGTGTTATTTTAAATTAAAAGTCTCTTTTAAATGCAGTCTGCCATTAACTTGGATTTCGTTCACAAGAGAACATCAGTCGGAAATGAAAAATAAAAACCGCTTTTGCTTTAATATTTACGAGAGATTGTGTGTGTGTGTGTGTGTGTGTTTGGAATCATTATTAGGTCATTCCTAAAATCTTATCTTTGAACATGTTTGTTGTACACAGTGTGGAAGTTTTAATCTACTTTTCTCAAAAATGTTTCTAGTAAGAAAACAAAATATTGTTTACCTTTATCCATTATTATTATTTAAGATTTAGGAATTTTTCTCAACAAATACGACATTCAATATTTTATTTCGCTTTAAACATTTTTCCTCCATAAACAATACCCTATATTTAACTTGATTGAACTTACAATAAAAATTGGTCTTGGCTTTATTTTCAACCACTTAACTTAGAAGTTGAATCCTCTGTTTGGTTTGTGTTGTGTATGGTTTATTCATAATTTGTTGCTCCCGGTTGTATCATATCAAAATATAATTAAATAAATTACAGTAATAATTAATCGTGTTAATTTAGTTATTTTACTTTTATTAGTTCAGTCAATAAAGACGCTTATCCATGGGTAAATAACCTGGGTTAGAAATACTCCTGAATTTTAGTTATAGGTTTCGAAGAGGTTTTCTCTAAAAGTTCGTGTTTTTTTCATCCATTTTTGACATCCTCTCAAAACAAACTGACAGGCATGACTACTCATATAGATAGGATTAATGTCTCATAACCGTATTAATTAGGCTTTTAAGACGTTAGTTAGTCTGGTCATTGAGCATTACTCATTAATAGAAAGTTGAGGTTATTATTATTATTTCAATCTTCACCAGAAGACATTGATGCAACTAGAACGGAAACGGATATGAACTCTACAAATAATCCAGTTTCTCTGAAAAATGTGTATGTTCGAAACTGATTTGGTGTTTCTGAACTGGAGCGCCTGAAGAAAACCAACATCACATCCCGAAACAGAGGAACACGATGGTAGAAATTAAAACAACACAATGTGTTCGGAATAAAATTATTTTAGTATAACTTCTGAAAAACATTTGCTCTCAATAAGACCCTTTCTTTTTAAGTAAGGAAGCAAATGATACGTAAAATCAGTTAATTTTCATATAAAAACATTAACTATGTTTTTGTTAAAAAAAGAATTAAAAACGACAAACGCTGTTGAGAGACAGCAACTTTTAATTTGCGCTTCTTTATTGATTAAAAAAAAAACGATCAAGAAAGCAAAGTATACCTCTTCAGCAAATATTATAGCGCTATATTAGTCTAAATCCACACAAGATGGAAAGATTTAAGTATGAAATTATTAGGTATGGCAGTCCATGAGATCAAAATTTTGGGTTCGGTTCAATCTTCCTAATTCATATATTTCTTTTATGCCTATAAAATTGTTTAGGCTTTGTATTCATTCCATCTTTTTAAAAAAAATGTATCTGTTTAGTTTATGAAATAAGTTAGGTTGTCTTTGTAAGTAATGACTTTAAAAAAACTTTTTTAAAAATTAGATTGTTATAGCGAATAATAATTTATGACTACTTTATCGATAGTTGATAAATATAACAGTTCAGTGAATAATAAGTAAAAAATACTGCTAGTTAAAAAAGTACTGTTAGTTAAAAATATCTCGCTGATGTGTTGTTGTTGGTCTATTAAAAATAATTTTTTGTTCATGATGTCAAAAGCAAAGTCTCATAAATAGAGAAAGCACACTACATCATACTGTTTGGTATCAAAAGAAGAAACTGTTAGCAGCAGGGTAGGAGTGACATGTGTACACGAACGCTGTGTGCTACGAGACTGGCAGCAGGTGTCTTGGAATACAGTTACTACGAGCTACCAAAAGCACGTGGTGAAATCATTGAACAGCTGTGATCTGCTAAATGAGGTCAAAGGAGAGGCATCCGGGATTATGTGGGATGGAAGAAAACACATTTATCATAAACCTTGGATCTACAGTTAGACAGCTTTCTGTAGTCGCACTCATCACTGCTTTTTTTAATAACAGAAGCTTCTAAATGGGATTCGTTTATTCTTTTGTTTGTTGACAAGAACAACAGCTCATTTTAACTGTTAAAAATGATGTGCTGTCTCCTTGCTATTTAGTTTCTGTCTTTATTTTTCATTGATCGTGATCTGTACGATATTCAAGTATCCCTTTCCAAAAGAAATATATCCTAAATAATTATAATGATTATAAATTTTGAAATGCCTTCTTTTTTCTCAGCTGAGCACCAATCCTGAGTATTCAGGATTGGTATACTCAGGTGTTTACATGATATTTTGTATTTTCCTTTTAATGAGTGGAAGTATTTTTTTCCTTAATAGTTCGACATCTTTATTTCGTTGCTGTGATCTCTTTTTTTTTTGGTTTCAAGCCTCTTCTCTGAGCCTAATTGTTTCTCTTTCCGATAAAATCTTTACCACTATTAATAATAATAGTAATTACTGCGTCGGCCTTTCACTTTGAATCATTTTTAATCAATACGACTCCAGTTGAAGCCACGCGTATCCCGTTGGGTTACCGGGTATTTGGCAAACAGATTGAGAACATTAAACAGCAGTGATAGTGTTACGCTTTTCAGAAACTGCAGTGACGTCTCCCCCATTTCCGGAGTGTGTACAGGGATAATTACATATGGTTCCTGTGCCAAGAGACACCATCAACAGGAAAACGTAAACCCAGAACGACATAATAATGAAGTATTGTGGCAGGTGATGCTTAGTGCCATTTGTGATGAAAGGAAATGTATTGCGTTCTCAGCGGTTGGTGGTCAAAAACTAATCTGTCTTGTTCAACAATGATACGCCTAAAGAGAAAAATTGTGTGCTCTCTAAATTGATAGACGATAGAAATAAAAATAATATATCGTCAACGATCTTTTAGCCCTGCAAGCGATCGTTGAAAAGAGTTCGAGGAAGAAAAAGTAGAAACTAAGGACAATTATATTACAGGTTTGTCTCGATGAACTCGCCCAACAATACTAAGTTGCATGGCGGTGAAAATACATTTACAGGGTGACGTGACAGTACCAATTTTTTTTTTATTTGCATATTTCTTAGCATTTTTTTTTTAGAAAAAGAAAACTGTAAGAAAATCTACATACCCATAAAAATTCTATAACATTTATATGAAACATATCTGCTTTATCAACTTCTAATAAGTATTTTCAGTCCTCATCTATCAGTAATTTTGTGATTGTTTTTTAACTGGAATTTATGAATTCGAAACAACAAACTAATGAGTCAATTTATTTTGAGAACAATAATAATCTGTTTATCACATTGTCTAATACACAAGACATAGCTTTACTTCAACTCACTCAACTACAATTTTCAACGTATTCGTCGATCATGCTCCTGCTTATTGGAGGGCTGAAGTGCCTTAAAAAGTTCCACGTTTGGTCTTTCGAGTAGGATTTTCCTTGACTGTGCAGACTACTAATTGTAATATAGGAATTTAACTTTTCTTGGATGAGAGAAAAAAGTATCTGTAAGAGCTTGGTTATTCATAATTATTTTTGATTATGACCTCACTTCTCTAAGGATGGAAAGCCCTAAAAATCAGGGGTTTGCACAGTCATGCTATAGGCAAACTACTAACATAAATTGTACATTCCTGAATATTTCAAAATGCGAATGAGAAAAATCGAACTTTTTTAGAGAAACCTAGTCTAATAAATATCTATTTTCAAAAGAAAACTCTACAAGTATATTAAAGCACCATCTAGCGTAAAATAAACACTGATATATATTTTTTTTATTCTTTCACGATTTTGTTCAATGCTTAGGAACGATGTCGGTTTAATGTGTACATTATAATTCTTTAATAAAAAGATTAATCAACAATTTTTCTATTATCAAAAATGAAAAGCTTGCTATGAAGTTTAGCAAAGTTTTGGAGACATAATAAAAAAAAAATATATTATGAATAAATTTAAGAAAAACAAGGTAGTTCACATTTCGATGTATAATGCAGATTTACAAATATTGTTAAAAAAAAAAAAAGGAAATATATACATGACGAGAAAAAGGGATGATACGCCATCCTTAGTTGCCAGTGTCTAGAAAAATGTTGATGAGTGTTCTACAACTGTTATTACCAAATATGGGCCTCTTACATTGCTGTTGTGCGATATGAAAACTGTCACCGTTCAACGATTCATAAGTTCAGCAGATAGCAGAGGGCACAGATAGCCGCACCCAGTATACTGCTCAAATATTTATTTCACTCTTTCTACGCCTCCATTACTCCAAACTTCCCCTTCTTAACAGAGAATCTAGCGTCGGCCGGCGACGGCAGGCCATTATGACGGGAACTCCATACGGTTATGTCGATAAATTCCGGCGCGCGCGTTTAAGAGACATCTCAGTTCTCCGGATGAGCCGTCGTCACGCGAGCCTGCCGCATCCTCTGCACTTCATTATCACATAAATAACCCGTTATTTTCGTGCTCCGATCCCCCATCCTCCTAGATGATGGAGAGGTGTCGCGAGGACCGTTCCGCATATCTGAGGTGGCATTTCGGAGTCGGGATAATGGAGAACGGCCTCTGAGCATGATTTATTGTCACCCTTACGAGTCCATCAATTCTCCGCCATGAATGCGTTCTATTTCCCCGCTTTAACATGTAAATGCTCGCTTACTCGGATATTCAGTTGTCCCTGGTGAATAAATTGGCGCACGCAAAGCTCACGAATCAACCAGACCTGATCTACATACAGGCGGCCAAATAACGACTGATTCTCTCTCTCTCTCTCTCTCTCTCTTTCTCTCTCTCCAATAGCCGATGCACTGAATCGATATTATCCATTACTTATGAATTCAGCTTGTGAACCAAGCCGAAGCGTGTGAGGCAGAGGGAATGCACAGCTAGTAAGAGTCCACGAGATTTAATTCCCTCTCTCTCTCTCTCTCTCTCTCTCTCTCTCTTTCTCTGACTGTCTACAATAGAGCGCAAAACGAACGGATGGCAAGCTGCACCTCGCAAGTGACAAATGGTACTGTAAAGGTCGACGCTACCGAGAAATGGGAGCGCGATAGACCGAAGGGGGAGGCTACTAGCTGGGGTGGGTTAGAATAGGGGAATGAGCTTCGCGTAAATCCCATTAGTTGGCAAAGAGAGAGTCTCCATCTACGACAATGCCATTTATTTAGAAGTATTGCAGTTAAGTATGGTTAGCGAACAGCGGCTATTTCGTCTCGTTTAATCTCGACACCAGAACTGTTTTGCTGTTGTCATGGCTAAGTCTGTACGCTGATAGGCGCAGCTAGTTGGATAAATGACTATGTGAATTCTGATCCTATACGAGGATGCTACTGTAATTTATAATAGAGGATTTCTTTTACAACAACAACAACAAAAAAGTGCAACTGTCACGCTGTTTTTGTATTTATGTTTTGTAAGTATCTTTTATACGGTTCATTGTTGATTATTGTTTCGGTCATGTGGCGCCACCTTGTGTCACTGCCCCCAAAACTATTTCTCTATCTGGCCATTGAATTTTCTTTAAATTGCACGTAATTCATCGAAAGTATAGTTTATTAAAGTCAGATTGAAATACAAGTCAATGCATTGCTTTGAACTTTGATTCGCAACATCGTAAAGATAGACAAGCAGATTAAAAATTATATGAACTGACTACTTCCCTCAAAGTTATAGACAAATCACAAGAAAAAAAATCAAATATGTTTTTGGTAACTGAAGTGAACGGAAATAATTGAAATAAATACTGTGGAATTCCTACTTCTGTCAATGATAGAATCCGAAGCCGCCACCCATTCATTCTTTGACATTTTTATGTTTTTGTCATTCACTTTATACTTGATTACATTCTCACTCACGACAAAAACACCAACATTATTACAATCAGTAATACAAAACTATTTATCTTGAATGATAGATTAATACCTCCGTATAAGATCGGCTAACTCACCTTTAGTCGAAAGAGAGACGGGAATCGAACCCAGTTGTTTCCGAACCAAAGGGCTTCGTCTATACCGACTCAGCTATGGAGGCTCACTAATCATATTACTGAACACAATACCGGGTTAGAATTTATTTCCATTAAGCATTTAAAAATGAAACGAATCATCGTTTCTATGAAATTCTACCACTTTTTTTTTTCGTTCTTTGAGTTTTCCAATTATCTTCTAGTGCCCACTTATAAAGCGAAAAATGTTCAATAGTCAATTGTGATTTTTATCATTACTGATGACGTTTTTTTTTTTTTAACTTAATCGTTTTTCTGAAATCAACAGGCAAAAAAAAAGTAAATAAAAAAAGTTGTTTTAACTTAACCATTACTGGAAGGCAAAATAATAAAGCACTTCATATTTATTCATAGAGCAAGGCGCATCGCTGAAACTTTTGCAAGAAATCGGAACTGAAAGGATAAAATAGAATTTGAGTCTTTAAGATGCTTAGAATTACAGAAGATGCAATCATCTTTGATGGAACAATAGATTTGATATGGGATACACAACAGATAAAGTAACTCCGTGTTATTTATTAAAAGATATCTGCAAAACACCACACGCGGACAAATAAGCAGTTGTTTTCGTTTTTTAAATTTGGTGACCAAAATAATTGAAAATATCTTTTGGGGGCCATTTGACTTTTCGTATCTCTGGATTATTTAATTTTTTTTTTCTACGGTTCTCTTTTTGTGATATTAATTCGATATTCTAGACTCCATTTCGTTTACCTTTCTAAACAGATCCAATTTAGTGTTTTTTTTTCTTTTTGTGTGTGTATGTGTGTTCATTTTCTACGAGGAGATTACCTTGCATATTTATACAGAGTCTCTCCTAGTTCCATGCGAGGGAGCTTGATAAAAAATTTAATTTGCCAGCGCTGCTGCTCTTTTTTTTTTTTTTTTTTGCACGTGTGTGTGTGTGTGTGTGTGTGTGTGTGTGTGTGTGTGTGTGTGTGTGTGTGCGTGCGTGCTGCGTAACTTGCATAGCATGCATGGAGAGGGTTAGGCAAGACGAAACATATACTTAACGTGTTTGCACCGGCCAGGGATTAAAAAAATCTCGGCAGCCATAAAAGATGGAGGTTCACAATCATCTTAAATTTCTTTTTGGCTACAGTTTTCACTTCAATTTAAACAGTACTTTTTTTTTTTTTTTCTCAACACAACAATTCGCCAAAATTAAGCTACCCAAGCTAAAGGGAGGAAGAGTGTGCGCCAGTTGAATTACTCTTTGTTCAAGTAGCGCACACAGCTGGCAAAAATTCCACAGATAAATATGTGACGGCTAAATCGCACGTGCTACAGAATTGGATGACGGCAGATGCCACCTATCGCATGATAAGGCATTTATTGTTCGACATGATGGTGTCATCATCGGCCCCTCAAATTGTAACCCGAACATGCTGCTACTGTCATTGATAATTATAGCCTAAAAAAGAAGTACCGATAGAGGCGCCATCTAGGGAATTTTCCCCGCACCAGCAAGAACCAATTGAAGTTATCCAATAATAGTTTTGCTAATTATTTAATTAATTGTACTTTATGTTTGTTGGCATCAAAAGGATTGTAGAACTTATATAAGCACACCGTTAGCAGTATAATACGAATAAATGAAGGCCTGCGCTTAATATCTCGCTACGCTTTCTCGGTAAAATATTAGTTTGTTTGCACGCTCCCTAGTAACACATGAAAATGATCCTGTTCGCTTGTTACACGTCCAAGCAACCAATCGCACGACCAAACATTGGCAGGGATTTTAATACAACACCTTGTTCGGTTTGTGATATTGATATGTGACTAACGAGATAGTTTAAACTTGAAGGTACATACGAAGGAAGGCAGATTATCACCATTAGCCGAAAGAGTTAATTATAATTGAGATGCCCGCGATGAAGGATCAGCATTTACGGTAGGTCTAATAATCCTCATATAATGGATGGATACATTATTCGCAACGACTACTGGGGATAAGTTTGTTAATACTAATATTTGACTGTCGTGAAGTTTGCATTTTAATCTAATTTAGACGATTTCGAAACTTTAAGCCGTTTAAGTCTTCCTTGCTCTTTTTTCCCCCCCGTCGGAACTGTCAGTTTATAGGAACCGTCCACGTGATAAAACATTTTGTCTATTCCAAGAGAATCAACAATATACAAGACAAAAGCTTATAGCAATGAACAAGAAATATCATTATTCCTGTAAGGCGTACTCACTATTATCGTCTGTTTTGTCCATATTACTGGCGTCTAGACAGTTTCTTTCTTCATCATTTCTCCGAACAACTTTTGAAATATATATATATATATATATATATTTTTCATTTTAGACTATACGAATGCTATTATAACAATTAAGTGTCTCAACTAGCATGCTGCAATCCTATTACTGCATGCTACATTTGTCTTTCTTGTAATAATCAGTTGGTGGTTTTAATCGAAATGTATGGTATATGGTTCAGTGGGACAAAGGGCTGATTTCTAAGAATTATATTACTCACTCAAGTAGTAAATGAATATTTGCCTATTATTTATTTGTTACACAAAAGACATGGAAAGAAACCTATAATTATAAAGAATTCGGGATAGTGGTAAGAAAAAACCTGGAGAGAGAGAGAGAGAGAGAGAGAGAGAGAGAGAGAGAGAGAGAGAGAGAGAGAGAGAGAGCTATTGAAAAGAAACTTGTTTGGCACCAGGAAAACAGGAACTTGGATCAACTCATAATGAAATTCCTGGATTTTCCTATCGACTCTATTCAGAGTGTTTTATTAAGTTAATGTTCAGGCAACTAAGGCCCGTGAGCAAATGTATTACGTCTGTTGACTGCGGGTGTGAGACTGTTTTATCTATAGAAGGAAGAATTCTTGGAAAAAGAAAAAAAAAACTTGGCCAACACCGCATGAGACTGAATAATCAATTTTGAACTCAAGTCTCTTTCTAACACTGTTGTATGTAGGCTACTTTGTTTACTAACTTTATTGGCACAAGAAACAACTTAAATGATTCTTTAGTTAAGTGATTCTGTTCCTCTGGTCAGTTTATCTGTATTTTGGAATGAAATAGTTGAAATTCTGGGAGAAAAATCATGCCATCACTGTGTGAGTGAGACTGGCTAATTCACCTCTAGCTAAAAACCCTTATGAAGGTATATAGAGAGAGGTATATATAAACCGCATATAGAAACAAGACACGGTTCCTTGCTTTCTGGATGACATTTCAAACCATGTCTTTCCAACTCAAGAGAATCGTTTATTGAATATATAGCACATCGATGATGTGGTGGACAATAAAGACAAGTGATTTGTC
Source organism: Typopeltis vanoorti (assembly GCF_054136105.1). NCBI lineage: Eukaryota > Metazoa > Arthropoda > Arachnida > Uropygi > Thelyphonidae > Typopeltis > Typopeltis vanoorti. The sequence continues at coordinate 97,219,331 of NC_143559.1, read as the reverse complement.
AGAAATGATATTGCTCTAAGATAATGTTTTATATGCTAATGCGTTTTTATTACGGCTTTTGGTATATATATCTTGTAGTGTCAGCCATGACAGATGTTAAAATTGCTTGCAAATGGAAAATCGTGTGTTAAAGTAGAAAATTACCAAAAGAATAGGAATGATGATTCATGTACCATGTTTCGAAGTAGTTCCAATGCATTGAGTCCAGAAAAGCCTTTAAGATGAATCAGTCATCCGCGTCTTAAAACAATTGAATAATGGGATTGCTGTTGAATGTTTCACTGATGGTTCCAGGACCTACTTAGAAACAATTTAAGAAACACGTCCGCGCCTATTTCGTATACAGAAAAAAGACACGATGTCCTACAACAGTCTCATTAAAAAAGTTGCAAAAATGGCTTTAAAAATTCTTTAGAGATCTTTCAACTGTATTGGAAATATGTTGAGTACCCAAGGTGACCATCATCATTATATAACGACTCATTTATATTGATAAAATATCTATTAATTATTTCTTCGTGATCTTTTATAATGCATTTCATTGAATAATGGGATCAAGCAGTAAATTGGCAACAATTTTCATTTCACTCATACGGAAGAATATCAAATAAAGGGCAGGAGAGTAAGTTTTAATTTGGCCCATTGAATTTTCGTCCGTATAATTGAGACGTGTTACTCCTCAGCGGTCATCACTGTCCAAACTGGGGCCGTTCCAGCTAAACGTCTCGCAGAGTAATTTCCCTAAATCAACGAAAGAAGTGATGATCTAAATTTAAAAATCGATGATGGTAATAATGGGAAAAAATGTGTTTCTCGTCATCCATAAAAAAGCCATTACATCCTTCAGACACTCTCTTCCATTTTACTCGGATATTGACCCTTCAAATAACGCCCGTTGAATGCTTATTCTGTCAAACTCTCTTTTGCATTTTTATCCTCGTGCAATCTAGCAAACCCCCTACCTATCAGTTTAGACAGGCCCAGTGTGCTCTTTGCTACCCCTTTCAAGTGGTCAAACGCGTATTCATCACGCCTCAATACACAGATTGGTGATCGTCGACTCACGCCACATTTATTGCCGATCTGTGGTTCCTATGACAACCGTAATGGATTTCACCGGGTGAGAATTTATCAGAGTGGGGTGTGTCGCTAGAGACAGCTATAGAGAGAGAGAGGAGACATATCATCTCTCTCTCTCTCTCTCTCTCTCTCTCTCTCTCTCTACCAATTTAATCCTTGGGTCCCAGCTAGAGACTCACAGTCTTGTGGCTTCAATAGCATGTGTGCCTCGCATCGATTTGACAATTATTTTTCCATATTGGAAGGGAGGAGGCGCGAGGAAGGGACTACCGAGATGCATTATTCCGTTTGATAAATGATTGATGATAGCAAAAAAATGACCGAATGGCAGTCATGTAGAAAAGCTCGTGCTTGAAAGGAATTCCTAGAGAATTTATATATAGGGAAATTGATTTTTCTTTTTGCTCGAAGGTTTTTCGGAAATGAGCACATTAAATGATCCGTTCCATTGAGTTTGTACGACGGCTGCAAGCGGAAAGGCTCCACGTGCCTAGTTTAGAATGTATTACCGCTAAAGCAATCAAATACTGGCTGCCGCCCAGGTTAGCAGAAGCCTGTTCAAACAACCTGACTCCTTCATACCATGCATCACTTCTGGTACATATTTACTGAGGCATATTGATCCACACCAGTGTATATCATTGCCTAGGGGGCCACAGGTCACTGATTGACGCGACCTGCCCTCTGTTGTTCGTAAGTAAACCGTTTCCTCTCAAGTAACCTCGATCCTAAAGCAGATGTGGCTGCACCATATGTTGGAAGTCGGAGAAACATTAGAAGAATGAGAGAACAAAAATTCGACAAAGGCGACATCTGTCGGTAAAGATTGTAATCATTGTGGAGTCTTGGCGACGTTTTTGGTTGCTGTTTTTTTTTTTTTTTTATTTCGATTTTATTTCAATATACAAACACACAGTTTTTGCTGATATACAAACACTCAGCTCACGTAGCTTCCGTAACTTTTCGTATGTAGGCGGAGAAACTGCAATAGGATCTCGCTCTTGCTGAAGTCTGGAATCAGAATACCGCTTGTGCTCGACAGTCCTCTACCAGGCATATGATCCATACAGGATTTTAATTCTTGACGATGGGAACGGTACACAACATTTTTATTTTCCTGGTACAGTCACATTTAATAAAACTCTGTGAAGTCTGAGTGTTGGATTATTTAAAATGATTTCTTACTGAGATAACAAAGCACATTTCCTTGGATATTTTTGGTTGTGGTTACAACTGAACTTTTCCAAAACAAAACATGTCAGCAGCTATCATTGCAAACCAAGCTGAAAGAATCATTCAGCTTATTCCTTCCTTCGAGCAAAGACAGAAAAACAATTGTAAATCTATCGGAATACTCTAATAAAGTGTTCCATCACAAATCAGTTCGTCATCAGTGACTCGTGACCCATATATTTTTTTTTACCCGTTTTTTTTTCATTGTTGACAGTGTGTTGGGACAGGAACTCAGTTTTCCAGTAGACAAACTTTTCCATAAAATCCGTTAACTCACCTTCATCTGAAAAGTCCTTCTTAAAGTTAATAACTTTTGTATGGGAGAAAGGAGAGGGGGGGAGCGAGATGACTCAAGGAAATCTATCAAAAAAGTATAATTACATCACTACTTATAGTGTAATTCCAACTCAACTAATGGAAGAGATAGAATCTTGAAAATACGAGAAAGCCAACGAACAATGACTACACCAAGAAACTTTTGTTTTATTTTAGCCTAGGAATAAAATAAGATTTTAGTTTAGCTATTTTTGTTCCGTATTTCAACACAATAATGTTTGAAGATGTATTATCTCTCTTTACTATATGTCGTAATTTCTGTAAACACTGATGTTCAGGTTGATTGGTAATAAAACATACATATTTTTATCATCTATATAAACAAAAGTGAAAAAAAATTTTTAATCATAACATTAATTTCATTGTCGTGAATGTAATAAATATCATAATATGATCATAATTTTTTAACTGGTCGTTAAGTTTAATTTTGAATTTGAATTACTATTGAGCTGTTTAATTAAAAAGGGATTTTAATCTTTGATGCACAAATACTCAGTTTGAAACTACCTTACATTAACAGTGGATGGTTTCTTTTTATTGGAAAAGTTCGAACAGTTCCATGCTTGTTCTCTAGTACAAGGTTTCCGCATTACCTAACGTACTAATGTACTATAGGTTTACAATCTTTCGTCGTTAGGGTTATCATATGAAATCAACTTTTACCTTTGTACAATTAATGATTTTCAGTTTATCACATTTTGCAAAATGCTTAATGTGTAAGCTGTTTGCATGAGCGTTTGGTTGACTGGTGGCATATTACTAAGTAGTCTACAAAGTAGCATATTACAAAGTAGGTAGAAGGGTTTTTTCCTCCCGGAAACGAAACCCAGGTCGAGGAGAACCTAAACTACAATGACCTACAGGTATACGGCTAACCACCTTATTCTAGAATAATGGTTAGGAAATCCAAGAGTACTTGGAATACCTGGTCGTAGGCGCTGAAGAGACTTGTTAGAACCACGGATGATGATGATGATCTTTCATTAATTGCAAGCCGTCCTGTGCAATTTTGGAGATATCGAAAACCCCACATGCCTGTTTCACATAACATAATTACGGTAACCTGAATGCGTATAATTCCACAACAATTTTCCGGAAAAAGTTCAGGCTTCTAGACCACGTCAACTTCCTTTCTTTTGATAAGTAGCATTTTTTAAAAAAAATAATCAATTATTAAATGCTTTTGAATATTCGAATTTGACGGACATGCTTCTATGAATGACTGAGCACTTGCTGAATGTCGAGAGTTAGTCTTAAAAAATAAAATAAAAATAATGTTTTTCGGTACTATTATTACAGCTTTTAATTAAATCGAAAGCAATAAAATTCCAGAATTACAGTAAATCATTAAAATTATTTACTGTAATAAATGCATAAGAATTAGTATCTGTCAGAAACTAATCGAGAACAATTCCCTTGTTTGTTTTTTCTTTCATAATATTTCACTGGAGTAACTTTATATAGTAACCCAAAAGAAATAGCCATTGTTATAGTGCCTAAGGGAAACGCATCACCCTTCAAATTAGTTTTAGAATTTTTTATTTTGTAAGGGTTAACTAAACCAAACGCTGGGCTAGTTTCAAACAGAGAAGAGTCTAAGCCATTTGGATCCTTTAAGGAGATGATTTCAGCCATCGTCAATATGCTGTATTTTTGCTTACTCTTATTAGTTTATGTCTTCTTATAACATGTTAGTAGATAATAGTAGAAAAATTTGATTCAAAGATCCATCTTCACGTAGGGAATTGAAAAACCCCGACTTACATACCTGTATGAGACCTGTATATACCACTACCCTGATCTTAAAAGCTCCTCTTCTTGCGTTTAATGATCTACAAATAAAGACAAATTTAAATGAAAGTCACCCTTCTCGAAATATTTTTAGTGAGTTTTTTTTGTTACTCTAATTTCAAAGCATTCTTTCGTTATTATGGGAATATACTTTATTGTCATGGAATAAGCAATAGAATTTTTATAGGAGATAGCGAATCGTTTACATTTGTCTGGAGTGAAAGTCAGTCCCGTCTGTAGGCGTTCCCAGTGTCCGAACTACTCTCTTCAAACCTTGTTAAAAAGCGCATAGAAATCAACCAGCTGCCATCTATTCACAATCCTCTGATATTTGCTAAACTTCTGTATTTCCTAAAAAGTATCATCCATAGGTATCTAAATCCAATGTTAACAAATTTCTTTCTCATTGGCTTTTTGTCCATCCATGTGGTCAGCGTACTAGAGGTTGGATAACCTCGAGTGGATGGGATTACTATAAACATATTATATCTAATCAAAAGAGATAAACAATGGCCAAATTTTAACTACAGAAAGGGGATTTATCTACCTAGACAATAAAATAGTTGGAAATGTTTCAAGGTAAGACACAACATAATTGTCAAACTTCGCATTAACTTTTAACCTTATAATGTGAATATACAAATGTATATAAATGAAAGGGAGATATTCCTCTCTAACTGTCGAAATATAAACACCGTATAACACACACACGCGCGCGCGCGCGCGCGCGCTTATCTTCCATTAGCGTTGCTGTGTTTCCGGCATATTTACTTAGGATTAAGGAAAAGCGTTTGCTGGTTGAATCCCGAATTCAAGAGGAATCAGACAAGAGGAACTATTTAAGTCCTTCCACTAAGAATGCGCACAATTCTCAGGAGCTTAAAAGACACCCCACCATTGTATAACACCGCGGATCGATTGTCGTGGCCTTTTGGCTGCCAGATAATGAGGCTCTTTCTGGCCATTTAAAGACGATAAGCAAACACCAACATGTTAGCTAATCACCGCTAGTTAGCGCTGTACAACAAGTTATATGCAAATATGACCGGGTTACATTATTGCTTCCATGACAAATAGCTGGGCTGTCTAAGAGATGTTTCCTGACGGCTACATTTAGATGTCGCTAATGAAACTACTCCCAGAGGAGAGAAAATCGTGAGCAGAGAGACCATACAGATGTAAATTAAATATAAACACTCAGTGAAGTAACCTCATCACACAGCGCATGCATTTGTAAGATTCTGAAGGCAAAGAGGGATACAAACAACATGTCTTTATCTCGTCATCTAAGCAGTCAAGTATAATGGTTGGAAATGATAAGGAATATTTTACTCTCTCTCTCTCTGTCTATCTATCTAAGTTTGTTCGTCACCCTCACCAAGATATTTTTAGGCGAATTCAGGACTGAGTCTTTATTTGTTTATATTAGCTCATTCTCTTCACCAAACCTTTTTTTCTCCTCTGCATTTCAGTGTGTTTAGAAGAGTAATTGATCTCTTTTCTGTCTCCGCAAATACGGTTTTGCTTTTTCTTTATTTTTCTCTCGCTTTTTCTCCCCAGTAGGGTGTCATGCGATGGCCACCCTTTCCAAATCTGGCAAAGTAGAAGACACTTTAGTTTAGTGTGTTGGTGAACTGTTATGTTCGCATTTCACAACGACATAAACTACTTTTAGTGCCTTGAAAAACATGTCCTGTTGATCACCCGTGCCTACCACACTTACACACATATGCAGGTAACGTCTTTCTCTAAAAAAAAGAAAAAAGAAAAAGTCTGGGCTGTCGTTAAACTGGCTCTTTATCTTTTCCGTTCGTCTAGAGTAGCTTGTGTTAGAGGATCGAAGGAAGGTCTGTTGTCAACTGTCTGTCTCTGTGTGGCTTAGTCATTATCAGCACACCGAGAGAGCCAGGGAGAGGACGAGGAAAAAGAGAAGAACTATTTAATCCCTTAATGGAATTTATGTGCCTCCTTAAAAGCGGAGATTTCGAACCCCTCTGAGACAGCCTACTGCAATGTTGAATAGCGGGCGTGCTTCCCGATTTGTAACAAATCTCCCCAGATAAGTGTGACTGTTGCTAACCTCTTGGAGATTCGCAACTCTGACCACTTTAATGGCGATACAAAAAAAAAAAAAAAAAAAAAAAAAAACGTATAAATATAATTATAAGACCGCATGTAAGTGCTAATATATCTTCCCGAATGATGTTTTATGTAATTATTTCTTTTTAAAAAGTATAAATATACCCCACTGGGTACTCATGAGAATACTCTGCTTGGTTTAATTAATTTAAACAAAGTTGAGTTTGACAAGTAGGAAGTGCTTTATTGTTGCACCTGATCATCACTTCAGTGAAATGTTTTGATTACTTTCTTCAATGCATTCAGAAAAATGATCAGCTGGAATCCGATGCCTTTTGTGATCAAAAAAACATCATTGACCTTCCTTTAAGACTTGAAGAACATAGATATTTTCAAATGAAGTTCCTTTCCTCTCCAAACTCCGGTTTTTTCCTCCGCAAAACAGACAAACCGGCCAGAGAACGCACTCATTAATAAGATAGAGCAGACTATAGAAATATTTCCCGTTCTATCATAGCATTAATTAGGTTATAAGAACCTTTGCTAACTTATTTTAACAGATCAAGGAAGGTGGGAGGATCTGGATGAATAGAAATCCTCCTCCCCCGTTCGAAAGAAACACATGCAAATATAAGAAAATGGAAAGCGAAGACGAAGAGAGTGTACTTTTGACCTCGTGAGTAGATTTACGGAAGCTCAACTGTCCTAATTGCTGCGACTTCTCTCCCTCAACTCCCGACACATTATAGGGATTATCTTCTCGGATAAACTCCATTTTTAAAAATTCGGGTTTTATTGAACGTCAACTTGTGTGAGATGATTCGAAATATTAACAGACAGATAAACGTTTACTGCTTGAATCATATATTTTTTTTCTTTTAAGTCACTTCTGCTAAAGTTATTGCGACACTCACTAAGAGTTTTCACAAAAAAAAAAAAAAAATTCAAACTATGATATTTTTGTTTATTTTAATAACCTTTACATTTTTAGTAAGTTGATACTGATCCAGCATGTACCTTTACTGCAAAAATTATATATATATATATAATTAAAAAATCTTATGATAAGAAATTTGAGAATCAGAGGCTAAAATGATATAGCAAAGAAATAAATAAAAAGAAATGTATGATCGATATTCTCATATTTCAAGAAAACAGAATGACATCGATGTTTGACGTCACTTCCTGAATATGGTATCCATTTCACTTCGATAAGCAAACAGATGTGAATTTCGTGAAGGTTAAAAGTAGGTAATCAGTTTGAAATGGTTAGTTCTCTAATATTACCTAACAGAATGACTGCCATCGTAACTGACAAAAAAAAATGACAATAAAAACCACGCTTATGTTCTTTATATTATTATTAAAGAGAATAAACTTTCGGGAGTTTTTCTTTTATTTAGATTTCACCCATTATTTTTAATAAACTACAGATACGGTACTTCTTGTAATGAATACCATGAAAGATAAAATTTTATTTAAATAGAGGGCGCTTTTCTAAAACGAAAAATTGTGCTTTAAATTCTCTGAAAGTAAACTAAGGTCTTAAGACGAATGTATGTGCTGTAGAGAAAGTGTCGTTTCTTGGATATTTGTGCACTTAATCTCAACTTGCTACTGCAAGAAGAAAAAGGAAGACCATTTCGAAGGAAAAAGTACGAGATTTAATAACATCCTTTATGAAGGCAAAAGACACAGCATCGTTCTTCATCGTCGTATTGACGGCCGCAGTTACTTTTATTGGTTGTGTTCACCCATTCGATGACAAAGAACTTTCGGCAGAAAACTAGATTTACGTCTAATGGAGTAAATGTTCCTACAAAATACGGACAATTTCCTCTCCTGCGGGCAAATGGACTTATGACACGGGAACTGTCATGACACACACACACACACACACACACACACACACACACACACACACACACACACACACACACACACACACACACACACACACATCTCTCCACGAGAATCGTCCTCACCAGGGGGAGCCACTCGAACGGTCATTTCAAGGGCTCTAAGCGTGATTGTTATTTGACACTGGGGACGACCGTAAAAATTGTGTAATGATTGTTTTAGATGTAATCAAAATAGAGTGATTTTGGAGTGCAACAAACGAGCCATCCCCCAACTTTCTTCACTGGAAGTGATATTCATTTTTTTTGTTGTTTTTTAATTCTTCCATGCTATTTTCATCGGTATTTTAAGTAACCAATGAAACATTGCTTATAAATAAATACTAATGCATTTCTAAAATAATAATAAGAATAATAATAAGAATTTTTAATAAGTTTATAATGTACAAATTTATGTGTAAAACAACTAAAAGAAAGATACAATAGCGAACAAATTAATCCCAACACTCACATTTTAAAATTTTAATTTCGCAAGAAAATAGTACAAAAATTAAACTCCAACTTTACCTAAGAATTTCTATGCTCTTGTGTTCCTAATACGTTCATTAATTCGCTTAGGCATTGATTCTACCAACGTAGAACACATTTTTGTTATTTCTGCATACTTTTATAATGGATTACATTAAGTCATTCTTTGTATCACAATTTAATTTTCCTAGTCTCTTTTTCTCTATGGTTCACAAATTTTCTATTGGGTTAATATCTGGAGCTCTGGCCACTGAAGCAATTGAATGTTGTGATATTTGAGGAACTCTTTCACTTTTTTTTTTTTTTTGAAGTGTGGCATGGAGCGAGATCCTGTTGGAAGATCAATTCTTTGTCTTTCTGGATCTGTGAGACCACTCTTTTCTCTAATATTTTTATGTATTGGTCGCTTTTCATCATACCGTCAACAGGCACAAATGATCCTGGACTGTCATGTGTAAAACAACCTCAGAATATCTTTTTAGCTGGGTGTTTAGGAGCTTGTTGAAGGTGGGCGGGAGAAGTCTTCTCACTGATTTGCGAAACATATGGTACTCGCTCTCCTTGAACAAAGAAATGGCTGCTCTCATCTGAGAATATGACGTTCTTACACTTCTCAGCAGGCCAATCTTTGTACACTTTTGCCCACTGGAGCCTCTTTTTCCACATAGCCTTCGCCAACAGTTGTTTCTTTGTTTCTTTTTTTTTTTTTTTTTTTGTTCTTTGGACAGTCCTCCCTGCTTTCAACAATCTTCGACGGACAGTCATATCAGAAACACTAATCCCAATAGCTGCCGTCCATGGACGTCTGCAAAGGGGGGGGAGCAACGGGGCACTTTCCCCCCCGGATCTACTTGTGAAAAAAAATTAAATAATTAAATAAAAATTTATTGATGTAATTATTTGTCTTCAAGCTTTGCCCCTCCGGAAAATTTTCTGCGGAGCGCATGCTGCCGTCCCTATTTAAGTCTATAGCAGACAATCTTGGATTCATTTTGCTTTTCCTAACGAGTAAATGTAGTTTTCCTTTTTCGCCAACATTTTCCTTTTCTGTCAGGAAAAAGGTACTTGTCTCCCTAAACCTGTTTAAAATAGCATTAACAGTACCAACCAATACGACACTCCTTGGCAATTTGTTTTTGAGTCATGGAGGTGTGCTGAGAAAGAGTACATGTTTTCATGGAGATGAAAATCATGCCTTATACATATTTTCATGGATCCATTTCATAGCTACAGAAAATAATAAATTATTCCGAATGTCAACTTGTTTACGCTATTAATAACGCACAACACTATTAATAAACATTAACAGTTAAAACGCGCAGCACTCAACCAAAATAGTGAACTTCAACGAAACTAAAATCAAAATTATTGTGAACTGAAACAAAAACCAAGCCAAAACAAAAAACTTGACGAAAATTCGGCTTGTTCGGATTAATTTGTTGGCTACTGTACATAAAGAAACCAAAAAGATTAGATTGTCTTAAAAAACAGTTAAATGCGAAACTTTTAATTCCTCTTTTGGAACATCGCAGTTGATATTTATTTATAATAAAATAAAAATAAACATTACAGAGACTTAATTTCGGATATGTTTATGCGTTTCTCAATTACCTTCTTATTTGACTTAAGGAAAACTATACGCAGGAATATAATGGTGATTTTTGAAAAACCTACTAACAAGCTTTCAATCCCCCCCCCCCCCCCAAAAAAGCCTGAGAACCTGTCGGGCTATCTTAACGTTTGAACTCACGCATTGCTAGTTTCGAAGCATAATTGTATGTATAAGATGTGATTATCATTATATTAATTTCTCAAGAAGAGCTATGAACCTCGAAAACGTATTTACAAATAAATAGACAAATAAAAATGATTGAATTAAGGCATCCAAACAACTCTTCGTATAATGAATAGTGAAAAAAATCGATAGTTCGCCGTTTGCCCAATAGGTGGCGCTAGTATCTTCCTAATCAAATCTGATATCAATCGCGCAAATGAAACTAAGAAATCGAAACAAATATAAAGTTTGCAATTGTGACTAGATTTATTTAGTTAAATGCCAGTTTCAAATTATAATAGGAGGTAATATAATTTTCGAATACTAAGTAATGCTTTTCTAAATTTAAATAAAATGCAGAACCAAACGAAATTCCTCCACGAAATGCAAAAATCGTTTAATTTTTAAACAACTCGCTAGGTGACACTCCTGTTTTGCTTACATTCCACGTAAGAATCCCAAAAGCGAAATATTGTAGATGCAGCAGCGTTTAAAGTTTCATGTATTATACAGCGTTATCTGCGGGTATCATCAAAGATGAAATCAGATACATCATCTTTTGCATAAAGAAAAGTGGAAATATATATCAAGAGACCGCAATTCTCTAGTAGACAACATTAGTAGGTTATTAATGACGATGCAATCATTTGGAGTACAGGTCACGAAGAGCCTGAATTAAGGCGTCCGCTAGCTGGGGAGATAACATTACAAATCAGAGAAAGCTCCAAGCTGAGTAATTTTGGCTAATAAATATAATTTATCTTTGTAATCAGTCGCCGCTCGGCACAAATATAAATGACTGTTACAAGTAGAAGAGTCACCATGCTGTCGCTGCTTGCGAGCCGGAGAGGGAAAAATGATTAATTATGGCTACGCGGCTGCCAGAGACTTGAAATATTCAGGAAGCACGTCCGTGCACCTTACACGAATATATAATTTACTCTGGCAACTATAAATACGGACATAACAGGCTACGGGGTCGTATCGACCAATGAGCTATTTGCTTGCGTGTCCATTCCGGCCTCTGTAAAAGAGTTATTTGTGACGCTGCAGGTGCTCGCTAATTGTTGCGTGATAATTACACGATTGCACGCGAAGCCACGCCTCAGCGCTCTCATTCCCGCCAAGTTTTAAAAGTCTCCCATTGAATACTTGTAGCTCAATGCAAGCACTCTTGCGAGCAAGCTGGTTAGTGTAGCATGCACCAGACAAATTTCATTGTTTCTCTTTTCCATCTGTTAGGGAGAGAAACCTTCGCCTTTTCAACTATTTGCATTTCGCAAACAAAATTACTTCAAACTGAAAAATGATTGCATTTTACTTGCTAACTCGCATTTAGATTAATTCCGGATTTGTTTTCACGGTAATGAGAATTATTATTTCTGCTCGGACTCGAACATGTCACCGGAACTTTGGAAACATTCAAATCAGCCTTGATTTCGATGTTAAGCTTTTTTTTTTTTTTTTAAATTCAATCTAGACCGTCCAATTTTTATTTCTCCATTTTAATTAGGAATTTTTACATCTCTTGATTAAGGGCATTCGGATTTCAGGATTTAGAGAAATGTTTTGTAGATTTAATGAATAATATATTCTATTACATTTTGAAGAATAATACTTGAACACAGCAAACTGACCGTGAGGAGAGAAGGGATGAGAAGGTGCGACTGTCAACACTCAGATTCAACAGCGGATAGATGTGCAGATATAGATTATATGTAACCAGGGCCGTCGCCAGATTACAATTAAATATCATTGCTGTTCGCAAATAATTTTTAATCACTTTAAGCCTGGAAAAATTTCTTTCCGCATTTACTACGCTAACAGAAATTGTTAGCAGCGACGGCGCCTACCGCAATATGGCTGAACGAGCGCCCTTATTAAGCCGCACCGTGAGGCAGGCTACCTCTATGCTACATCCTGTCGACGGCACTGTATGTAACTATCACTAAGCTTGCGAATAATACATACGTCTGTCTTTTCTATACTACTGCTAAAATCATCTTGTTTGTTTCAAACGTATGTGACAGGTTGCTACCATGGCAACAGTACTTTTGTTTATGTATACCAAATAGCAGAATGCATCACGTATATCATTAATAAGTGGTCTTACGAAACAGGGGATATCTCAGTTCCTCATAGGTACCGAAGCTCTTAGCTAAACACAAATTCATTGCACTTCCGGTGTCGGAAAGAAATCAATGTAAAACGTCATGAAGTCTGCAGAGATATATATCTACTCTCTATATATAAAAGAATAAGCCGAAATTTGAAACGTTTTTATGTCACTTTTTTTGTCTCCGGCTTATCAGCCCAGAACTCGAGGGGTTGAGTGCCGTAGGCGCCGGGAGGGAAGACCCTCCTAGTATATATATATATATATATATATATATATCCCGAGTCTGGCTCCCACTGAAGAGACACCTCAATAAGGTCGAAACCGGTCTGGGTAGTGGCCCTTCAAATTATGCATTGCATTATACACGCCTGAAAGGGGGTGTGTTCTTTGCATTATGGGATACATACTAAGGCAAGTGATATAAATTCATTAGCCTCTGTATACAAGTAGTTCATATGAATATATTTCAAGCGCAAAACTTTGTTTCGCTTGCTTGGGAAAAGGAATAAAACCAAGTTTATAAAATTTCTTGGTATCTTTAACGTATATTACACCCAAAGTAAAAACCTTTCTCCATCTTTCTCTCATCCAGAGATTTTTTATTAAGCTCAAGCACCTTTTCGGCTACTTGTATATGAGATATATATGACTTCTGCATTATTTCAACCTTGATATCTCTCCCTGGTCTTGCTCCCTCTGATGAGAGCTCAATAAAGGTCGAAACCGGTTGAAAGCTTCGGTGATGGATGGCAATGCTGTAGCCCCATGGACTTCTAACTGAGGCTTGGCTGTTGCTGTTACTCAGGTAGAGGGGTAATGAATGGCAATGCTGTAGCCCATGAAGTTAACTGAGGTACGGCTGTTGCTGTTACCCCTCAGATGAAATATGAGCTGTTCTGCTCAGTGGTGGGGTGAGCTTGCCACTGGGTAGAGCCAAACGCTGAGAGTTCTTCTCAGTGACAGGATGAGCCTGTTACTGAGGGGAACAACGCTGAGTTTTTGATCCTTTGAGTCACTCATTGTTAGGTGATCTGGGGGATCTCACGAGTTTTTGAAGAGGTAACCCCCATTTAATAGAGAGAAATCGTCTGGGTGGTAGCCCTTTCATTGTGCATTGCATTATACACGCCTGAAAGGGGGTGTGATTTGCATTATGGGATGCATTCTAAGGTAAGTGATATGAAGTCATTAGCTTCTGTATAGAAGTAGCTCAGACGTGAATATATTTCAAACGCAAAACTTTGTTTTGCTTACTTGGAAAAAGGATTAAAACCAAGTATAAAATTTCTTGGTATCTTTAACGCATTTTACACCCAAGGTAAAAAAACTTTATACATATTATATATATATATATTTTTTTTTTTAAATTTATTTATTATTTTTTTTAAAGATATATACTTTGTTATAAGTCACATACAGTATCTAACGAATCTCGTGACATACAGCTGTACATGATACATTAATACTTCGTTCTCTTTTTCTTTCTTTTTAAGATGGTTGCATTATCCAGCAGATTCATACCATATTCAGTGTCCTAGAGCATACTGAAGATCGACCCATGTAGGTCTCCCTTACGCTGCAAACTATTCTTCACATCACCCAAATTTAAGAAACGTAAACTTTATTCCATTTGATACGAAGTGCATATGGAATTTCTTATTGAGAATTTATCAAGAAATGATAAAAAATAATAATTTCCCAAGGGAGTAGGAGTTCCACCTATACCCTAAGGGAATCAAAATCAAAGATATTAAGTGAATTTTTTTCCCACTCTATATTAATGAATTCTCGATAAATGATAACATTAATAATAATTCTCGATAACATTAAAACAACTTTAAGAATGTTAAAGTTGTTTTAATGTGCCAGTCCAAAACTGTGAAACATGATCACTATAAATGTTGCATTTGTTTACATTCAGAACATCTAATTATTTATTAAATTCAACCCATTTTCTGGTCAACTTAATAAAAAAAAAAATAAAAGCTCCGAAGCACAAATCCGAATTAAAAATTAGCTCGCAGTTGTGAATTTAACTATAATAGATTATAGTTAAATTCACCACATAACCATAGTTTATCCAAAAAAAAAAAAAAAAAAGTATTAATTCATAGATAAAATGTTACTTTATAAACATTCCTTAATTATAAATTTAAACACAAAACGAATAAATCATTGTTTGTAATGTAATCTGTGTTTACGAGATCTTTATTTTAACAATTGGCAGCTATCAGAGTAGATCTAAGTTTGAAAGTATGGTTATTTGAGTTAATTTTGTTTATATGTATTCCGCCATGCCTTCATTTTAATCTGTTTAAATTGATATATGATGTACAGTACTTTTTTTTTTCTTCCTTCAGAAAATGTAAAGTTAATTAGTCACTAAAAGTTACATTTCCAGTTAGCGAACACGCAAGTTCTGACACAGCAAATGACAAAACTGGTTTCCATAGTGATGCACGTAATGGAAGTTTTGTTAAAAATCGTTTGGTCTCATTCCACAACTAAAAGTGTCGGATAATGTTCCAAAATAATTACATAAATGTTCAAAAATGTACATTTTTATGAAGCTATTACTGCCGGGTAATTTCTTATTTTAATATAACGTTAACATAAATACCTAGCGATTAGGCTGAGAGTGTGATAACGTGTCTGCAAGGGAGGCAAAAAAAGAAAGGGGGGGGGAGGAGAGTAAAAAATTGAATATAGACGTTACCTTCTTACAGTGAGCAGATTGCGGTTCTCAACCTGGTGACATTTCGAAGCTTATCTGGACTTCCAGGTGAATGCATGTTTTGGAGACATTTGTCATCGGAGCCTGCAATATGGTTCTTTATGGCGCGACACACTACGATAACACAGCACATTATAGCGAGAAAGCTGTTGTAGTCTGGACCTTAGTCTCCATCCAGGCGTGGCCGTTTTTAGTTTTCCTCTAGGTTAATAGAGTTACGTCTGTGTGACTGATGACACTGTAGACATTCTTCCAATCACCTTTAAATCTACGGATGAATAGGCTAAAACTTTTTTTTTCTTTTTTTTTTTTTTTTTTTTTTTTTCTCCCTTACATAACGGCAACGTAATCATTAGCTTGTGAGCTCGTAAGTCGTGACGGATGGGATATCTGGTACTCCAGGGTGACTAGAGACGGTTTTTTATCTTCCCGGTAACGACTTACTGACAACGTGAGAGGGTTTTTCTTGGTAGTTGTCACCTCGGAGCTGGGTAGTTAATGGGAGGATGGATAAATGTGAATTTCTTAGCGTTCTCACTTTTCACCCCACTTTAATCTCGGTGTTAGGGGGTACCTTAAGCGAACGTTTGTCAGCACGGACGGCGTTTTAGATGTCATTTAGAGATCGGTCGGATTGTGTAAACGGTAGCCACATTCCAGTCCTAAGAAAGCAGACATGTTTACTCCCATCTACGAAACAAGGACAAAAGTCGCAATGTTTTGAGTTTGTATCTAACCGATTCGATGAACTGATCAAAGAATTATTTTTATTCTGGCAATATTATCTCACTAATCTATTCAATTAGTTTCATTTGCTCTAGATGGTAGAGCCTAATCTCTCTCTCTGCTATTCGAATAACACGCAGATGACTTTTATATGACTGCACTTGCATAGAAGCATCAACCTTTCTTAGTAGCGTGTTCATGCTTAGGAATTAAATCAGCGCCAAATTTTCATCTATAGTGACGTCAAATCTTGAATAAGGGAATTTACCTGCAACTAACTCGCGATGAATTGTCCACGTAATATATTAAATCTCCAGATCACACGGTTAGGCTTAGAATTTTGATGTGTTTAACTGATTTTAAAAAGAATCCAGAATGGCAAGGATTGGCAATCTTTCAAAAAAAAAAAAAAAAAAGTATTTTTTTTTTTTAACATCACGTGATGGTTTATGATGATCGGTAGCTCCACAACACTCTAGAATCTAGATAAACAACAGGACATTAGTTACTATGACCATATCATATCTTTGTTGTTGTGTTTCTGACAAATCTATATTTATGAAGTGTTTTGTTTATTATAATTATGACTGAAACTATGATGGCAGCGTATTATTATGTCTGTGAAATGCATATGTTCTTCTAGCTAGTTTTCCTGATGAAAAACCCCGAGTTTATTTGAGATTTAAAAAAAAAAAATGCTCTTATCTAGCACGCAGTAGGAATGCACTCAACCACCTGACGGTGCGAGATAGAGACCAGGTACCTATTAATTTCCAAACAGTAGACTAAAAGATTAAAAATAAATAAATAAAAATAGCCTCTCTTTGCAGAATGACAAGGTTTAGATGGTCTGTGATTTATTTTTATTTTATTAATTAGCTACATACGCTGCATTTTCAGTTCATTACAGTCGATCTTGCTTGCAAAGAAAATACTTGATATACAGGATGTCCACAAATGTTTACCCTGATTTCAACTGGCTATAATATTTTAACAATGAAACCAACTGAATAAATTTTGTTGCAGGTAAACTTGGGCACTCATAAAATTTCCATACTGGTATCTTCAATATACTGCTTTTGCCACCAGGAGCGCTGCTGCTGATTTTCTTTAAAAATGGCTTCAGTACAGGAAAAAGCCCAATGTGTTCTCTGGCTAGCAGAAACAAAATCTCCAGTTACAGTGAAGCAAATGTTTAGGGCACAGTATGAAAAGAACCCACCTGATGTCAAGCTCATTAAGTTATGGAAGACAAAGTTTTTAGAAACAGATTCAGTTCATAAGGGTGCAAGCAGTGGCAGACCGTCGGTTTCTTAGGAGACAGTTGAGGCAGTTCAAACTGCCTTCACCCGGTCACCAGAAGTCAATCAGAAGAGTTTTACTAGAACTTCAAATGCAAAGGAGTACAGTCCACAAAGTGGTACGCAAATGTTTCAAATTGTTTGCGTACAAAATCCAAATTGTCCAGGAGATAAAGCCAGATGATCGTCCAAGGCGTGAAGAATTTGCTAACCTCATTTTGAACCGCATCGATGAGGATAATGATTTTATCCTCATCGATGTTGAATGATGCAGCGTTTTTGTTTCTCTGATGAGGCAACATTTCACGTTAGTGGAGTAGTCAACAGACAAAATGTAAGGATCTGGGGATCTGAAAACCCACATGCCATAAGAGAACACATTCGAGCTAGTCCAAAACTCAATGTGTGGTGTGGACTAATGCATGATCGAGTGATTAGCCCTTTCTTCTTTCTTGGGAAAGAAATTAATGGAAATGTGTACTTAGACATGCTCAATAATTATGCCATTCCCCAGCTACAGGAGATGCAACCAAATTGTTATCTTTCAACAGCACGGAGCCTCCCCCCCCTCATTGGTCCCGTGACTTTTTTTTTCTATATGCTATGCACTGAAGTCTAACTTTGTGTTCCATTTCAAGTATCCACTGACACATTGGTTTTTTTCCTGTTAAACCATTTTTAAAGAAAATCAGCAGCAGCGTTCCTGTGATAAAAGCAGTATATTGAAGATGCAAGTATGGAAACTTTATGAGTGCCCAAGTTTACTTGCAACAAAATTTATTCAGTTAGTTTCATTGTTAAAATATTACACCCAGTAGAAATCGGGGTAAACATTTGTGGGCACCCTGTATATTGATATTAATATAACATAATAATATAATAAACTACCTATTACAATTCGTTTTAGGATAATTTCAATCACTGTTATTGATATATAAAAATTACATACCTTACTTGAAATAATCAAATTTAAATGACTTTTGCAGCGATTCGATTTTCTTTTATTAACAGATTAAATCACTCTAAACACAATCCGTAATAAGCGTAGAGTTCCTTCTTGTGTGGATGAACATTCACACAAGGAGGAACCACTTGAATTCGACCACTTGAAAGCATCAAGTGAACTTCTCCATGTTTAAGTCGTCTTTTCCGTGTTTCTCTTGTTTCTTGTCCAAGTATGACCCTTGTGAGACATCTCATACAGCAAAATTTCTACTCTTAAATAATTTCATTTAAATACAAGTTTCCCCCCAAGAAGAAACAGTCTATTCAATCAGATTTATGAAGGACTTTTCTACCATTTCTGTCAGCTGTTTTGTCGCTATTGCGGCTCTTTCTATTAGATGTTGCTATTGTGTTGGAAATAGCTAAAGAATGCAAATTGTTAATGTTCATTTTAGCATATAAGGAATGTCCAACCGTTAGAATCTCTTGTGCGCTAAGTTTGCATTATACAACAAACAAACGGGAATTTGTCAACCGTGCACAAATTTAAATGATGTTCGGGTTCACGGACCGTGTGCGAGACATACAGACGTTGACAGGGCGCTCTGTCTCTTGTATATGATACATGAAATTCTTAGACTTTTCCGGCCATTTTATTCTTAAATAACTCCAACATAACTATTGCTGTTAAATTTATGAGAAAGTTTGCGATTTTCTTTTTCTTTTTATTTTATTACTGAAGAAATGGAAAAACATACTAAGCATCAGTGTTCCTTTTTGCACTTGGTGGACTATCCATTGCATTCCGGATGCATAAATGTTTCTTCAACTGGATGCGAGATAAAGAATGAATACCAACGTATATTAAACAAACAGAAATAAACTCATGTAGCAAGAGAAATTTGATAAATATATTATGCATCATGAAACGTCATTTGTTTTTCGCAACACTGCATTAATATTTAGAGCAATTCCTATTTTCGGTGTACGTAGCCATGTAATTTTAAAGAAATATTATAGAATTCTAACAGGCGTGTAAAAATATCTGTAGTTTTGTGTACTTAAATAATTATTCCTTAAGATATATTTCAGTATAAATATGTTTTATTAATTTTTTTTCTTTAAATATTATCCCTTCCGAAAGACTATAAACCTATGGAAATGATTTCTATTGGGATTTATTGATCAAGTAATTTTTTAGAACGACTATGTTTTACCAACTAGTTTCACCAACTGAGGCTGTTGGCATCTTCAGGGTACATAACTGATATAAGACACTTAAAGCTAAAAACTGTTACAGACTATAAATCAACCGATTCCAATTATATTTGACAAAACAGAACGCGTATACAATACATGCATAAAGCGTGTATGATTTCGCTTGTTGTTATTTAGGAACGTTCTATAATTAGCACTATAATTCAGTTCTTGTATGTTTAGAGATATAATGAGGGTCTTCCAGATCTCGGGCAAGATTAATCCTCGGTTCCTGTTAAGGTTGTATACCGAACGGGCAACTGTTGTGGCTTCTTTAATAATTCAGGAGCGGAAATCCTCCTCTATTTAAGGAATGGAGCTTTTATCCCACTCTATGATATAGTTAGTTCTTGAGAAATTAAAGGATAAACCCGATTTTTCTTCTCTATTGTTATTAACGTCTCCAATGTGCTCTTTTTGTCTAATCTAAAGGCTTCTTGAAGTCTGGCCGATGTAATTTAAACCGAACGAGCAGGGTATGTTGTAAACTCGAGCATATTTGAAGAAAGGATGGATGGCTATCTTTTGGAGATCTTAAAAGTTGCCTAATCGTTTCTGTAGGTTTAAAACTCACTCTTATTCTATGGGGTTTGAGGAGTCTTTGCAACCTTATTAGAAACTGTCCCCAAGTATGGAATGACGATTGCAGAAATATACTGTGTGTCGTCTGGTTGTCTTTGTGCGGGGTCAGAGAAAAGTATCTTGTGGACGAGTCTCCGAGGGTCGCCATTCATGGTGAGGTTGTTAGATATCAGTGATAATTCATCTTGTTGACGCTTTTTTAGCAAGTGTACAATGCTATGTTTCTGAGAAATGTGGTGGAAGGAGCTAAAGTGAAAATAACGTCCTATATTTGTGGGTTTTCGGTAAACTAAGAGGCCGAGACGACCATTCGTTTGCTTCTTAATTAGGGTGTCCAGAAATGATAATTGGTTATCTTTTTCAAGATCTACAGCGAATTTGATTGTATGGTGTAAAGAGTTGATCTTGTTTAGAAAATCAAACAAGTCCTTTTTTGTGTGGTTCCAAACAATGAAAATATCGTTTACGTATCTTCACCATACTGTGGGTTTAGGGTCTACTTGAGATAAAATTTTACTTTTAAGATCCTCCATAAAAAGATCAGCACAAGATGTTGAGAGAGGGCTACCCATTGCAAGGCCAGTCAATTGCTGATATATGGTTTTATTCCATAAGAAAAAGTTTGATGTTAAACAATGACAGATCAGGGAAGTGATATATTGCGGAAACAAACTTCCTAAAATGTTGATGACTTCCTCCACTGGATGTTACATCTCTATTCACTAACATCCCTGTATGGGCCGTATTGGAGATGGAGATGTTGTTCAATTTCTCTACAAAATGTTGCGAATTTCGTATGTAAGCATAAGAATTATGGATGTGTTGTTTGAGGAGGCTTGCAAGGACCTGTTTGATTTTCTAAACAAGATCAACTCATTACACCATGCAATCAAATTCACTCTAGATCTTGAAAAAGATAACCAATTATCATTTCTGGACACCCTAATTAAGAAGCAAACGAATGGTCATCTCAGCCTCTTAGTTCACCGAAAACCCACAAATATAGGACGTTATTTGCACTTTAGCTCCTTCCTTCCCTCAGAAACAGAGCATTGTACACATGCTAAAAAAAGCGTCAACAAGATGAATTATCACTGATATCTAACAACCTCACCATGAATGGCGACCCTCGGAGACTCGTCCACAAGATACTTTTCTCTGACCTCCCACAAAGACAACGAGACGACACACAGTATATTTCTGCAATCGTCATTCCATACTTGGAGACAGTTTCTAATAAGGTTGCAAGACTCCTCAAACCCCACAGAATAAGAGTGAGTTTTAAACCTACAGAAACGATTAGGCAACTTTTAAGATCTCCAAAAGATAGCCATCCATCCTTTCTTCAAATATGCTCGAGTTTACAACATACCCTGCTCGTTCGGTTTAAATTACATCGGCCAGACTTCAAGAAGCCTTTAGATTAGACAAAAAGAGCACATTGGAGACGTTAATAACAATAGAGAAGAAAAATCGGGTTTATCCTTTAATTTCTCAAGAACTAACCATATCATAGAATGGGATAAAAGCTCCATTCCTTAAATAGAGGAGGATTTCCGCTCCCGAATTATTAAAGAAGCCACAACAGTTGCCCGTTCGGTATACAACCTTAACAGGAACCGAGGATTAATCTTGCCCGAGATCTGGAAGACCCTCATTATATCTCTAAACATACAAGAACTGAATTATAGTGCCAATTATAGAACGTTCCTAAATAACAACAAGCGAAATCATACACGCTTTATGCATGTATTGTATACGTTCTGTTTTGTCAAATATAATTGGAATCGGTTGATTTGTAGTTTGTAACAGTTTTTAGCTTTAAGTGTCTTACATCAGTCATGTACCCTGAAGATGCCAACAGCCTCAGTTGGTGAAACTAGTTGGTAAAACATAGTTGTTCTAAAAAATTACTTGATCAATAAATTCCAATAGATTTCCATAGATTTCGTGGTCAAGAAAATAACGTTTTAACATGAAAATACTATAAACCTATGTTTAGCACTAAAACAGCCTTTATACACCGGGCATCGATTCAATGAGGTTTCGGAAACACTTAGATATCTCACTCCCGGCTAACCTTTCAAGTCCATCCACTGGCAATTCTTGTCTTTAAGATTTCATTGCACCATATCCCAAAGATGTTAAGAGGATTGAAATCCAGTAAGAGGGAGAGATCCGTCTGTGTGATAGAGGTTGAAGCAAACATTTAAATGAGACATCAATTAGCTGAATTATCCTTTTATGGGCGCCATTGAAAATTTTTAGAAAAATATTTTTTCACATCACTCTTTATCTGAGAACAGTATTCGAAGAAGATAAGATGGGATTTGGATTTATATAAAATCAAACAGCTATAGAGGTGAGAAGTAATCTTTAGCAGATGAAGAAAAACATGGTTATTGAGGCTAGGGAGATTAATAGCTGTGATGTGCTTACGCCAGGAAAGGATAAAGGTGAAATGTCAATGTCAGCCGGAGAAGAGAAATGTGATTTCATTCAGTCTGTGAGTTATTTGCGTGAACGCACTAGAAAACAAAATCTCTTGCCTGTTATCATTAATACTCTCCATACTTTGCGATATTAATAATAATTGTGAGGTTCATTATTTTCCCCTGTATCTATGCACACGAGGGTGTCAAAAATATGAACCTTGAAAAGATCAACGGCTGATGGCTAAAATTTTCAAAATGTGATGTAGCTTTTCATTTTCATAATTCCATGATCCATCAATAATATATTCGAACAACAGAATTTTTATTGAATGCTTGACAGTAGGTGTGAAGCCATATGCAATGTTTTTATTGTTTGTCTGTCAATGAGTAAAACATGGAATTCATTCCTCACAGATAACCAATGAAAATGATTTGTATTGTTCGTGGATATTCATTCATTCATTGGAAATCTGTGAGCAACATCTAGTTCGACAAATAATCTCTTACAGTGCTTCCTGGGCAATAATCCAATTTAAACCAGAGATTATTTATTGAGACCATGGACTAAATTCACTATTGTGTCGATGATTGCAAAGAGTCTGGTAGTCTCTATTGCAGTACAAGCAGGTGTGCTACAGTCCACGCTAATAAAGTGATGTTAAATATTGCATAGTAGTCGAGTGAGACTCTGTGTCCCCTAAGTCAATACAGTATGTAACGTTGACAAGAACAACAACAACAACAAATTCTACTTAACAACCTTACTTTGTGTTTGAAGTCTTATCTTGCTCATATATGCAGAAACCAATTCCACAGAACTGTCTCAATCTAAACAAGAAGGAATCATCCACACTATCAAAATAAAAATGGTTGTCTGGATATCTAACAACACTACAGCTCAATCTCAGTGTAAACCATGGGAAATAGTACAGTATTACAATATTCTACCATTACACCTGACTTCTCCTATTGGAAAATTTTGTTTGTTATGCTTATGCAATGCAGTTATAAGTTCGTGATCAGCAAGCAGCACCTCGCTTTAGTTTTATCTACTTTGGAAATTCATCCTGTGAAGTCCACCCTCCCCATCTCCTTCCATTCATTGTGTAAGTACTTGCAAGCAGTTTTGTAAAATGCTTGCACCTTTGATAGCATTGTTTGGCACGAATAAGCAGTACTGCTACCGTTTTGATGTTTTACCCATCTAGAGCTTTCTGTTATACACATGCCAGTCACTGAATTAGAAAATTTATGCAGATGAAAGTAAACGTCACTTACACAGTGTATACTTGGTCATGTGCGTCACTACGTGTTCTAGACAACTAATGAAGAATGCTGCTGGTCAGCAATCGTCAATAGTGTTGATCACAATGGGAAAAACAAAAGATCTTTCGGAGTTCGATAAAGAGCTTATTGTGGGTGCCCGTCTGGCTGAAGCCACGATTTTGAAAACAGCAGAGCTGAGTGGTTTTTCAAAAGGTGAGATATCTCAGGTGTTTAATCAGTGGAAAAATAACCCACACTGTTTGTCTACGAACCGTAACTATAATTCTAAGACAGTCTGGCAAGAAGGAGAACGCCCTCGTCTGAGAAGGTTTGTTCGGACAAACAGAACTTCTTGTGTGCAGCAATTGACCGAAGCATTTAATGAAGGCTGTTCCAGATCCATATCTCACAGAACTATGCGTAAAGAACTGAAGAGGGTCGGTATTGGAAACCACTGATTTCTTGCAAAGAACGGGAAGGCTCATCTACAGTGGTATCAGGAATATCTTGACTCAACACTGGAAGACTGGAAAAAAGTCATGTGTAACGAGTCACGCGTCCCTTGATCTTGCTGGAATGTTGGTTGTCCTCCAAGGAACATCTGAAGATTGTTGCCAATCAAGTGCATTCTGCAATGTTCACTTTTATCCAGCAGGTGATCGTTGTTTCATGGATGACAATGCTACTGTCCGTCGCACAAGAGTGATTCAGCGAGTATGACAGCGACTTCCACCATCCTCCGTGGCCACCACAAATCCCGGGAAATATTAGAAAAACAGATCAGGGAGACAAGTTCTCTTCCGTCAAAATATGAGCCAGTTAAATAAATATATATACTTATATTTATGAATAAGTGAATAAGTGCTGCCTTACTCTAAAATTTATTTGGACAACAATAAAAAATAACTAAAATCAAAATATAACTACAGTAGAATTCGAAATAATTTTGAATTAAAATCTTGAATATCCTCCTTGCTTAGCTTTAAGTGAACGTCTATTTAACGTTATTATTTTATTCACTGATTCATGTAAATCAGTCTTGTCTTATATATCGTGTTTTTTATTTATTTATTTTATTTTTTCGTTTCATTTCTCTTCCGTCATTGCTATACGTCACTTTTGTGGAACCATGACGAAAATGGAGAACACGTACACACGCCAATGAGAACGAAATCAAATTTAATGGGTAGCGCGTGGAACAGATGGGTCGCTCGCTTTAAACAGCTGCTTAATAGGCAAAGTAACTGATGCATCTACTCGTACCATGCAGCGTAACGCGCATGCAAATTTTAGATGAAACATGTATCTAACAATGTATTTACTGCTAAATTTAGTCTATCCCAGAAGATATGCTAAAAAAAATATTAAAAAAAAAACCCTTTAAAGCATAAATATTCATCGCTAAATACTAAAACAGGTATGGCAGCCATTTTCCCTCTTGTACGGTGCTTTATCTGCCAAAATGAGAAATAATTGGTGCTGCAAACCTTTATATACTCCTGTACCATGAAAAAAAAAAAAAAAGGAAAAAAGTACACAGCAATCGCAATTCAAATGCAAATTATTAGTACTTAAGTATTAGAATACTTTTAAGTACGGTTTTAAGTTTTAGATAGAACTTAAATTAATATAAATTTATGCAACTTAAAATGGATCGTCTATCGAGTTTTAGTTGTAGAATTCTCAGAGTAATTAAATCAAATTAATTGCAACTGATTAGGTTTAATTCAGACAACAGTTAAAAAAAAAGAGAATTGCCTACTTTAAATGTATCTTCTTTTTATTAAGTTACTCGTAGAGCTGATATCAAAGTGCAGATTAGTTCTTTAACATTCAACCCAATTTTGATGAATTAACGTCGTTTTTTTTTTTTCTGTTTTTATTTTCGAGGAAACTTTAATTTTTTGATAGGGAAAAAACATTCATCTAAGACTTTAATTTAACCTCGCTGCTAAAGGATCTAGAAAAAAAAAATTCCCTGGTTGTAAACAAAATTTAAAAAGCGGATCTCTTTCTTAATCCAGTTATATACAGTATTATATTTGATGAAACTTTACGGTGTCCAAAATATCGAAAGAATTTAATGTAATTAAAATTAGGTTAATTGGTTCCTATCGACGAATATTGTTCGGAGTGAAGAAAATAAAAAGAAACAAACAAAAAAAAAATCCTCTGACGTTTTTTGATTTCCTCAAAAGGGACTGGAGTAGGTCGAACTCTTTTAATTTGAACTGTCAGAAATCGGGTATTGCCTGTCTCAACCCGCAGCCATCACTGAAATCCAAGTCCATGGCTATTGATGAATCTAGAGGCATCGGGTTGGAGAGTATGATAGATAACTGTACCATTTCATCAACTAGCCCAAAACTAGAAAAGTTCCGCTGGTGGCCTAGCACTGTGGTTAAAAGAAAAGTTGCCAAAAGGCTCCAGAAACACCATGCAACGCTCATGAACCTAATATATCATGAATAAAAATTAATGTACATTGTCTTGAGTAATATTATTGAGTACACTATACACTGAACAGTAAGACATCGAATTCAACAAAATCATCTTACATAGGCACTCACCGTGAAGTAATAGGATATCAATAATCAGGTAAACTTTTGTAAGAACCCTTGTCCTAACTGTCATTTCTAAAATATAGTGATTCATGTTTTATCCGATCTGCTGCTTACACGGATGATTTCTCTTCCAAAAGATTATTCAACAGCATTTTTAAATATGAAAACTTATATAAAAATGTTCCGTAGTAGATGGATCCCATCATCAGGTGGAAGACGCCAATCTAATGTTGTCTATAGAAACCACATTTGACATTCAACCCTTAGCCCATTCATAGTACTAAATTTTTGATGGGAGATAAATTGTGTCGAGTGGTGTGAGGTCACCATCTTGCTTATCAGAGGCTTAAAATAACTTGGAAACTTTGTACGTACGTTTGGTCCATAGAAGAGAGTTTCCAGGTTTAATCCACTCATCGTACTAATAATAATGCACTATAAGTTTTCACCCTTTCCTGGCTGGGATTCGCATAACAATAATGCGAAATATTATTGCTATATTAGGGAGAGAGAGATATGGAAGACAGAAAACATTTATCATCACTAAACTTGAATCTGTACACTGTAATTTTCAAGAAATATTAGAAAGGTGAAATAGGAAAGGTGATTTCCCGAAATAATAATAACAAGTGAGTACAGGAAGAAAAATACGAGGTCAAATGTCAACGATTTACAAATATTTACTGAAAACTTAATTATATAATGAAAATTTTTGTATCCACTGATACACTCCTTAAGATAATTAAAATTGTCTACAAAAAATAAAAATGAATAAATAATTTTATTTCATGAATTTAACAATGA
This sequence comes from Typopeltis vanoorti, assembly GCF_054136105.1. Lineage (NCBI taxonomy): Eukaryota > Metazoa > Arthropoda > Arachnida > Uropygi > Thelyphonidae > Typopeltis > Typopeltis vanoorti. The sequence continues at coordinate 97,191,918 of NC_143559.1, read as the reverse complement.
AGAAACCAGAAAAGAATCAATAGCAGTTGTTTATAAAAATTTCAGATTCCCATCTGGAGTAGATTAACCTTTTCCCATTTGAATGCATCCTCCTCTTTACAGTCGCAAATTGAACTGACAGTAAAATGAATCCAAGGTGATATCTAAGATATTACATTAGAAAAGATTACTTTTTGTTGACAAACTTGTAATTTGTATTATCATAATTATTTTTTTCTTTACATTTCACTCTATACGCAGACAAATTCTACTTAACAGAATTATGCACTTTGCACTGTTGTAAATATACTTTTTATGTGTATGTGATTAAGTTAATGATGATTGAACATTAAGCAGAAGATATCAAGTAACAAGCTATCTTTTTCTTCTCTCCTTTCCTCGTTCAGAGCTGTAATTGGTTCCTAAAGTATGTTTAATGTGACCCCCAGCCATTTGTCAAGTCTATTTATGTTTACTTAGCTTAATTTCCAACAGTACTTTTTCTAATTTAATTAAGCTTCGAGCTAATTCTCATTTTCCTCATTTCAAGGCGTTGTAATCTTGTGGACGACATGGCATCCCCTTAGTTCCTGCTCAGGATATTCTGTCTGTCTTATATAAACAAATTAGGAAGCCGCTACAGTTACACTGATGGGGACAGGTCTTCACCTTAGCTGGGAGATGACACCCTTACCTCTGGGAAAGAATCGCATATTGTGAATAAGGAAGAGGGGGAAAGGGAAAAATAGAAAAAGGAAAAGGCGAGGAGACGTTGCTTGTGCAGCTATAATTAAGTTAATTAATGACAAATCCCTGCTAACGGATACGTTCTGCATGCACTTCCATTTGCACATTTTACTGTACACCCTACTTAATTTGATCCGAAATGACTAGAAAGAAACAAAGAGGCCGCCTTTGCTTAGAAATGTTGCACGACAAGAGTAATTAAACAGTGAAAAAAATTTTTTTTTTCTATGATCAATAATAAATAATTATTTATTTCTTATACAATTTCCATCAATCGTATGAATAGTATAGTGGCGCTCTGCACGCAAACGACAAAACCATAACGTCATTTCCCTGCTAATTTACGAAATCGCCATTTTGTTTTGCTGTCGTTGAGCGCTATTCGTCAGGTTTCTCTTGTATTAACTGGAATATGTCTATGATGATGATGTCGGTTAGTAAAGTGTTGATTTTGTTTTCTAAATAAGCTTGTAATATGTAATAATAATATGAAAATTTTATAGTTATTCGATAACTACTATTTTAAATTAACGGCAAATATTTTAGCTACAATAAATATGAAGAAATAATTAATGACATGTAAAACTTATATTACAGCATGTAATTAAGTCTAGTTTCTTATGAAATAGGCGATCGCTCTCTCTCTCTTGGAGAATCCTTTTTATTATTATTTATTTTATTTTTGTTTTATGTGGCTCCCAACCGTGAATGATGCTTTTGTGTCTTCTCACATAATTTGCTGTGTGTGTGTGCGTGCGTCCGTTCGTAGAACAGTCTCAAACACGTAGCAACATTTTCCCTTCGGTTGAAAATACCATGGTATGCCTTTTTAAATAATTATGAGAAGAATAGTTCTAAATCTTTTTACATGGAAAGGATCACACACACACACACACACACACACACACACACACACACACACACACACACACACACACACACACACACACACACACACACACACATATATATATATATATATATATATATATATATAATATATATATCATATATATGTCAAGAATAGTCTTTTCTCATTTCGCAACGAGTACAATCTACAGGTCTTCAAATCCAACGTTAACAAGTTTCGTCTTTCTTTTATACATTCCTGCTCATCCACGGTACTAATCTATTATAGGCTGAACAGCAATCTCTCGTGGATGGAATTACCATGCAAATAAATAAATAAATAACAAGAATAAAAAACAGGAAAGGGTAAGTAAATAATGTCATTGATCTGTATGACAAATACTGCACCTGGATAGAAAATTAAATATGCTCGACATGCTGCGTTTATCTCTCCTAGATTCAAGTTTGCAGTTCTCTGCGTCCCCTAAATTCTGTAACCCCTACAAACATATATATATATATATATATATATATAAAGTGGATGGAAGAACGTGGAAAAACCCACGTTCTTCCATCCACTATGGATATGCCAGTTTTGCCATTAAATGGTACCATTTCTATTCTATCAATGTAAACAATTTTATTTCGCATTTCGAAGTCTGTTCTTTTCGAACAGACTTCGTACTCCTTTTTACGATAGTATAATACCTTTAAGCTATATATAATGTCTGTTATTTGCCGTACTCTCTCTCCCCTAAAAGGCTTAAATTCACTGATAGCTTATGCTCACTATCGGTGAAAACTTGAAGAATGGAAACTAGCTGCTCATTTTTCCCTTCAAAAAGTTAGTTAGGTCTAAAGGAGCTGAGACTACGCCGTTTGGGAAATAAACTGTGTTAAAGGATTTGTTTATTTTTAAATGTCTGTAAATGTTATGCTTTAATCGTTCATATCAACGAAACGTTTCAAATATCTACGAGAAATGTTTCCTCATAGATATTTCAATCATGCCAATCATGTAAGTGATTAAATTTATACATCACTTTAGTTTGAATTGGTTTTGATAAGAAAACATAGTTAGATTAAATGAATTATAAATCTACCTTATTATAAACGCGCATGGAATCCAGGTGATGCACGAATGGCAACATAGAAAAATACAAACTGAAGTGGAAACCGGCAAATCACAGTTAAGTCGAGTATTTCCCACATAACAGCAGTGAGCCATTGTTTTACCCTCTATCACCATCATTACAATAATATATTTTTGTGATATGAGTATATTAAGATTGCTTTCCATGGCAATAAAAAGTGCAATTAAACACTTGTTTTAAATAATGCAAATAAATTGTCTGTTTAAGTAACCTTGTGTTGTGATAATTAGCAAAGGATTAATAGCGCGATGTTTGGGATTACGGCTTAATTAAGAAACGAATATTTGCATCATATAATGATTACGCATTCATTGAGCTGCTTAGCGGAACTCCGATGACTATATTTGCACTTCGGTAAATGATGAGTGAAAGAATATTCTAAGATTTTCATAAGCATGTATTTAGTGTTGTCTTCTCATACCAGTAATAATCAGGACCTGCGTCTCTTCTGGCGAGTTATATATACACTGTATATAATAATAATAATAATAATAATAATAATAATAATAATAATAATAATAATAATAATAAATATCCAGTTTGAATAAGAGTCTCATCATATTTCTCAGATTTATTAACAGCCTGAATAGCTCGTTTCTTAAAAATGCGTCTGATTGAAAAATAGCTGACTTTGATTCTCATTACGACAACAGGAATCCTTTTTATGACTTATTCCTTGGAAGGCGAGTTAGCCAAACTCGTAAGTTTGAAAACTGTTATTTTATTTTAAATAATAATTTAAAAAAAAATACCATTTCTACTGCATGTTTATTAACAGCTAAAATCCCAAATCTGCTTCCATTTTTTAAATAAATATTTATGTAAAGCAGTTTAGGTGGTAACTTTTTTTACCTGCAACCCTGCCCTCACAAGTAGTTAAATAAATTAGAGAATGTTAAATTTATTTCCACGTTGGATGTTTTTTTTTTTTTTTCAGAAATGAATGTTTCTTATCTAAAATACCAAATTGATTTGTGGCTATAAAATTATACTTTTTTCAAAGTGCAATTAAAAACTATTAACATATAAGATATAAAATATAAGATAAGCATATCTCTTACAAATTCGAAGAATTATTCGTGATTTTGTTATTTTCTTTCCTCTCTTTTCCACTTCTCAAAATTAAGATGTCATTAGAAAGTTATGATTCACTACCGAAATTTGCAAGTAATATTTCAAAAAAAAACTGCATGGATTACTGATAAAGCAAGCAACTTCATCATGGCGTCATAATTTATAATATTACAACTAAACACCAGGTGGCCTGAAAGTACAAAAAAAAAAAAAAGAAAAAGAAAAAGAAAGATAATTATAAAATAAATAAAAATTACTTTTAAAAGCATGCAAACTTTCTAAATTCATCCGGAATAATCTCTCATTTATTTATACTGAACATTTATAAAACTCCGTTTTAGCACATCGAGCTAAATGAAATAAATATGCAACATGCAACCGTTTTCCAAATCATTATTGAGTAGTATAGTATCCAGTAACACCTAAAACACTGTTAACATTGCTGAGGTCAGAGAACGGGAAGTTTATAATGCTGCTAGCCGAGGGGGCTCAATATATCATCTGAATAATTAATTGCAGAATATATACAGCTATATATGCTCATTTGGTAAGTAGTTGGTCGTGTATAGCAGCTTTAGAACTGTTCTTACTCTTATACCTCGTGATTGGTTAGTTCAGAGTTGTCAGATGCATGTCAAACCCACGTGGGCAAAAGCCGCTGGTGAGTATCACCGGAGGAGGGGGGGGGATAAAGGGAATAAGGCGAAAAGGGGGAGGGAAGGAAAAAGAGAGACAGAGAGGTCTAGACGAGACCATCACAGAGCGTGTGTGGGTTACAACTGGTCTAATAGGATCACGGCAACAGCGGCTTTGCTATGGAGCTATCGATTCTGAATTAACAGTTGTCTGCCATGGCTGGATAAACGAAAACTGAGACGAGGCGGTGAAATGGAGCCTCTGGTGGACTGCTGGAAATTTGCTCGGCTCGTATCTTTTCCGTAATAGACCTTCTACAACAGCTCCTGGCCTCTAGCGGCCTACGGGCGGCGAAGTAGTGGCACATATGTAAGCAGAGGCTTTCTGGCGGCAATCCTGCAAGGGCTTTTGTGGGTAACTGCCAGTGTCCCTGCAGAGTCATTACGCACTGGGCCATTTTCAAAGCCTCATTACTAAAGCGAAGGCAATTTGACACTACCCTACTGTGGCCACTCGGCACTAGGGGCCGCTAATTATACAGGAGAGCTGTTTATTTTGATTAGCCTCTGAATGAAGACATTATATTGTGGGTAATTAATCTGAGTATAAGAGTTCGAAACGTCGTCCTGGCTTTAAATAAAGTTAAGCTTTAACGTACAGAGTTTTGTGTATTTTGACCTTTTATGCTATGATTAGCCTCGCCCTTTATGGGGTCTTTATTCGAGCATTTGCAAATGATGAAGATAGAGGCCATATGACTAAGACATTTCCCTCAGGCAAAGGCACGAGAAGCCTTTGAAAAGGGCCGGATATTATTTGCTGAGATAAATAAATCCGTCTGCAAGACGCGAGAACGTGAAAGGGCCGCCCACATGAAAAACCGGTCTACGCGGGCAGGCCTTCGAACATTTGTCCAACATCAACACTACACGCTCAAGTGCTCATCCAAAGCAACATCAAGCCCTGTATAATTATCTTCCCTTTCTGGGATGATCGCTCGGCTGGTTTCTCGTCAAGCCCGAATCACATTAGCGGCAAGGACGGCTGCTGAATACAGACCCACGTGCGTTTGATGGGTATCTGTCACATCACCTTCTATGAGAAGCTCCGCCTATTTATAGGTGGAGCATACGCAGCTACCGATGCGATTGGATCGCACTTTTTTCCGTCTACATCTCTGACTCCATACCACGTGGGATGCCCGAACAGCGCCTGGGAACAGTCATGTTTGTTGATTAAGCCAATCTGAGCGTGAGAGCGTATCCGCAATCGCTCTTGTCAAACCGCGTGTATGGGTTGTGTGCCCGGCTGCCACGACGCGACGCTTCGGGTTACGGCTCAGGGCATTGGCGTCCGTGAAGGAAAAGGTTTTTGTCGCTGCTATTCGTCGCCGTGAGGGAAAACTTAACGCTTCAAGCTTGTTCCTGCAGTCGAAGGTTAACTTAGTCGTGTTGTGAAGAATACTGGTGTGAGTGAAGTGAATGAGTGGTTTGTGGAGTCTTGGTGGATACAATGTGACGCCAACGCACTCTGACTGCCCTCTTGCTTTATCTAGGCTTAGATGGTTAGGCCTAACGTATGCTGTCATCGTCTGTTTGAGCGACTAGTGAAAGTTCGTGTGATTTTCATTAAGCTATAGTCATTTCTTAAGTTCCTTTAGAAATTAAATCAACAGGACCTGGCCGATGCGAAGCTCTGTGTGTGTTTGTCGTTGTTGGTGGAAGCGGAGAGAAGTTAGCTGTGGCGCCGGGCTGGTCGCTAGGAGAGTCGTTACCAGGAAACAAAGACAAGGCCACTATTGTTAGGCCTAACTGGATTGGCGTGTTCGTGTGCACTTGATGTAAAAACATGTATCCTGCCCGACACCCCGTAAGTTCGACATCTTTACCAGTAGCGGTAGGCTCTCTCTTTCATTCTTTTTCTTTTTTTGTAGCTTTCTTTTTTTATATGGCTCTCAGTCTTATAAAGTACTTACAGATAGCGGAAGCTCTTAGTGATAAGAATTATGAGTAATGGGATACTAAGTATGATATTTTTATTGTTTTAAAATGAAAGAATGGATTTTTTTTATTTGTTTTGTTTACATTCTTTATCAGTGGCGATGATAAATTCTCACTGTTGTCAGTTTTCATCGGGGAAGCTTACAAAGCTGTTATGAATGTAATATAATATATTTATTTATATAAACCGATAATAGTTTGTCTAGCCATAATTGCCTAATGTATTGGCTATTTTCGTATTTAGTTTTTAGAATCGACTTTTGGCGTTCATATTGTTATTTGCCGCTAAAGTTACACGTTAGATTATTGCGTTGTTGTTTATGAAAACACATGGGTGTTGACAAATTGTTTAAACTGCATGCTGCACGATGTAAACCAGCCACGAAGTTAGTTATCTCATGGCATGTTGCAGATTATTACAGGTGTTTCGCACGCTACCAATCAGCTTCTCAGAGTATAAGCACTTTTTATTATTTTTTTCTTGTTAGAATTCAAGTTATATGAATTACTTATATCAATTAAAGTGATACTTTACAAATAGTGCAAAAAATCGGCGCTGTAAAATTGTGAAACAGAATTTATAAGCCGAAATTGTATTTATTTTGTAAAAAGACTATTTGATCAAAAAGTTTTTTTTTCCCCAACTAGAATTTACAATTTAGATTATGAGATTTTAAATTTCTTAAAATAATTTGTTTCGAACTGAGGTTTGCTTTAAAGTATGTCATTTTTAAATAATTTAAAAAGTTTGTAAACATGTTTTCTGTAATTATCATATAAAAGTATATAAGTCAGAAAAATTAGTTACTTTTTTACAAATTTCGAAGTATTAAGGAAACTACATTTTATTTTAGCAAAGGAAATCTAAAATTCGGTTATAATTTATTTATGTAAAAGTATGCATTTTTATAAACAACATTGGAAGTAAACTCCCCCCCCCCCCCTCCTGTTAAGATTAGAATAAATTACTTTAGGATTGTATTCAAGATTTCTGAATAGTTGGAATATATTTGAAATGTAAGTGATGGGCGATCGCATCCCTCAAGAAATGGAGCTCTGTGATTTCCACTTATTGTAATAATACAACTGTTTCGCATTTTATAAAGTATGGAAAAAAACACATTTTAATTCCCTGTAAGAAATCATTTCTCTCTTTGATAAGGATGTTAATTCTTTTTACTTTCTTCTTTTTCTCCTACTTTGTATCTTTATTGAATAGAACCATTGTGATTCCATTATCTTTTTTTTTTTTCGTCCTCTATTTACATAGGGTGGCCTATAAGTCACGAAGGGATTTAAACATTTAATAACTTATTAATTAATTTACTATTGTTGTTGTTGTTGTATTTATTATTTGATACCTATACATAAGACACGAAGGAGTATAAAATGTGAATAACTCATAAGTAATAAAAAAAATCTCCAGGTTCTGTTATACCAAAATAGGGAACAAAAATATGTTTCAACTTTTTCGTGACCTATGGGCCACCCTGTACATATTGTATTTACATTACAGTCAAGTTTTTTTTTTTAATCTCTGAACATGTAGAGAAATTACAAACGGAATTTTTGCCTTTATGTTCATGAATTTGTTTGTCTTGAAGCTACACGTAGAGATTGTAATATCACGAAACCACACCTTATTCGAGTGGTATTTGTATAGCGTATGCATAACCACCTGTCCTAACAGCATAATGGAAGGTACAAGAACCAATTTCCCTTCTTCAACTGTACACGTGTGTGTGTGTGTGTGTGTGTGTGTGTATTGACCTTGTAATGGATATCGAAAAAATCTTTAGCAATGGCACCATTAAAATAACATTAACTGAGCCAAATAAAGAAATTTTTTTTGAAAGCAATACGTTGCACTTCTGAATGAATATTGGCTCCTGGGTTGAGAAGCAGTATTGATATGATCAGTATATGCCCCGTAGAATATAAAAGGACACGAATTTGGTGTAAAGAAGAATAATGGATCACGATGAGTGTAGTAGACTCAAGTATATACTACAAAATAAAAGATAAGTTGATTTATGAACGATACTACAATACGCGGGAGGCCTACAGGGAGCGACAGTTGCTTCGCAGACAAACAATGCTGCAAGTGAATTCACATTGAAGACATAACCTGGTGATAGCCGGATCAGTAATGATCACCCTTACCATCCGGAAGATCAATGAAAGAATGAATTTCCAGTTTGTTTGGGGAAGTGGCAATTTTTTTTTTTTAAGGAAGTAGTCCTTTTTTTTTTCAAACTAATTAGATTTTATAGCTCATTTATAAAAGATTGGATAATTTTATAAACAAAATTATTATTATTTTTACATTGGTATATATCATTAAATTTGGATTTAATATATATCTACTTCATTCGGAAATCCTGGATGTGTTTCTAAAGAGACTTCGTTGCAAAGTAGCTGATATTTGTTATGCCTCTGGTGGCAATCGCGGGAGACTTCTGATCCCATGGAGATATCCATATAATGATAATAATTGATTATATTTGTAATTGCCGCTGCTTTATAGACAATAATATTATAATTTTTTTATATAAATTATATTGTAATTTTTGGGGTCTTTCAGTGGGAAATAAATTCTTATTTTAATACAATTTTATGATATTTTATTTATTTTATACTTTTTTTTAACGAGTAAGATTACATCACACACGTTACAAAACTTCATCTAATGAACTGATACCCTGCCGTTAAACTCATTGTATTAAACAGAAACCGTCATTCTAATAGACAGTGTACGATGTCATAAATCAATATGTACTTTTTTTTTTAATGTCACACCCTACCCATGAAAAGTGTGAATATCTATACTTTTAATTCTCACCTGAACTAATATAATCTGACAAAATAATACAAATAACGTTATCTTTGTATCCAGTTCAAATGTAACAAACAGTGTAATGTAATGTAATGTAAAGGTAATGCCATTTGACAAAATGTGACAAAGATAACTAACACTGGGTTTAATAGGTCATGATAATATAGATTGTTAAACTGACTAGTTTTGTCACATATTCTAGCAGCTTCTTCTGGGTTAGGAAGAACAACAACAACAACAACAAAAAAAACAATAAGTGGTAAACAAGATTACATAACTAAAACTGAACATGTAGGAACTGTTACACAAAAGTAAAAAATAAATAAATAAATGGATATTGGATTGGTGAGATGGATAAGAGGGTGATTGTTAACAGTAGGCATCAGAGAGTAATGTATGGCAGAGCAAAGTCAGAGGCGAAAAGAAGTGATCAGTGGTGTTCCACAAGGCTCTGCTCTTGGTCCGTTATTGTTTAATCTGTATGTATATTAATGATATTGGAGACAATTTACAAAGTGATCCAGTTGTTTGCCGATGATGCTAAATTGGGAAGAGCTATAGTACATAAAGACAATGTAGCGATCCTGCAGAATGATTTGAATTGGCTGTCGTGATTAAAGGATAATATGTTTTTTTTTTAAATGTGGCAAAATGTAAAGAATTCACTTTGAATTGATAAAGTTTCAGCCTGTGTATTTCTGTTGATGGGTTTCGTTACTGGTGCTAGAAATCTGGGAGTTATGGTTGATAGGGAATTAAAGTTCAGAGGTCATATTGCAAAAATTTGCAAAACAGTTCAGAAGATCACTTGGATGCCCAAAGATATGCTTACTGGTAGGGAGATTTGGTAATTATTCCTCTTATAAGACTCTGATTTGTCCACATCTGTGCTATTATGATCACATTTGGTAACCTGGGTTTCTTGGAGATGTGAAAATAGTTGAGAGGATTCAGAGACAAGTAACCAAGATGGTTGTAGGCCTATGGATTGAAGATTTGTGGGTCACAAAAATTGGCGGAATAGAAGGAAGAGAGACGACTTGATAGAAACAATCAAGCTGCTAAAAGAGTTTTATAAAATCTAGGTAGGGGAACTTTTTCAGTATATGGCAGGTGGTGACAGAACAAGAGATCATCATTGGAAGTTCGGTAAAGTTTTGTTCATCAAGAATGAGAGCTAGATTTTTTTTTTTCCCTATAAGGATGGTGGATGAGTGGAATGTGTAATTATATATATTTGGTTAATCCTTTATCCGAGTGTAAGCAAACAAAGTTTGCGTCTGAAGTATTTTCAGGAGTGGGGCAACTCGTGGTAAAGGTGGAGTAAGTTCTGATCACTTGCCTTAGTATCTCCCATAATTCAAAGCACATCTTATTGCAGACATGTATAATGCTATGCATTAAGGGAAGGATACTACCCAGACTGGTTTTGACCTTTATTGAGGTCTCATCAGTGGGCCAGACCCAGAGGTGGTGATACTAAGGTGGAAGTAATGCAGAAATCATATATAAAAAATAAAAAAAACTTCCATCGAGTGGAATGTGTTGCCTGAGGTGGTTGTCAGTTCTTCATCGAATCAGTTGAAGAAGAGGTATGATAGTTAATGTGTTAATAATGGTTATTTTCTTACTTCCGTGGTGAAATTTTGGGTACATTGTCAAAGGTATGATGGGTATATTGTGAACAATGTTTCTATGCCTCCTGTGACTAGTCTTTGGACTCCATGTTGATACCTGTTAATAATAATGTAGTTTCTACACTATATATGGAAAATAATAATCTGACTAATAAGTAAGGTGTGAAACTTGATTTTGCAGTACTTTGGTCCAAAAAAATAATATTTGAATTTTTTTTAGCATTGTACCCTTCTGTAAACCACAGTATATATGTCATAATCATATTTATGATACATTCCATATCCAGTGGACAGTTTTTCAGTTATATCAGTTTTAATTAGTTTTAACTTTAAAACTTTTTAATTAAAGTAAACTTTTATTAGTTTTACTTGCATGCCTCACCTATGATTATATTCCACATAAATGGTGATATTATGATGAAAAATATTGTAGTTACAGTATTAGGAATTATTATTTTTTTTATGTCAACAACAATAAGTGCTAAGTTAACAGCAGTGATGCTGAAAAAAAAATATAAAACATGAAATGCAGATTATGCGATATTTTTAATACTATATGTGGAATCAGTCATTCACGTTTGCTACTGTGAAAAATCTTACAAGATTTCCACAAAAAATTGTATTTTAAATGTAAATATTTTTCAAACCAAATTATTGATAGTTATCTAACCTAAGATAGCCACTCACCTACTCCAAGTTTGTTATCAATGCACGTCCATTCTACCATTCTAACTAGATGGTGTTAGGATGGCAATAGTTCAACAGAAATCACCAGTCTGCAGTTCAACAGTCTGCTTTATGGTATGCAAAATATTTATCAGTGATTTATGTGACATTGAGAATTTAGGCAAATCTGTCAGGCTAATCCACTTGATGATACATGTATCAGGCAGTGGTATAATCAATTTAGAGGAAAATGATTATATTTCTTGAAAAAATGTAAATCTGCATGTCACTCCCAAACTTTAAATTGCTGTTCACTGAAAATGGTGATTTTGTAGAAAAAACCAGTTCCCTGGCTATCTTGTATTCCTGTTTTTACACACATAATTTTTTCCCTCTTTGATATGGCACAAAGACTAAAGTATACACATCAAAGGTGATTTCATTACAACAGTAAAAGACAAAATTATAAACCATGTAGCTACAGTTACTCTGGAAATGCTACAGCTCATATGGTAAGAGCTGAGTTGGATTATGCTGAACTACACATAAAGCTTACATTTGTTTCTCCCCTCCAATAAAAAATAACAACTCTTATTTTCAAAATTTCTTATATTGTTGATTAAATTTTTAGATAAAAATTTAGCATCTCCCTAGTATATTTCGAAGACATGCACACTTTGATTAAAAAAGACCGAAGTTCCATCATTCTCACATGACGAAGTTTTATGTGGGCATTTTCAGTTGAAGGTGAGTTAGCTGGTCTCATATGGCGGTAGCAGGGTTTTTTCTTTCAGAACTTGGGTTTTATAGCCTTGTATTTACTTAAAGGTTTTAATGATAAGTTTTCTATGGTATGCTAGTAAGCTTTTATCATTTCAAGTGTACTACTGGTGTGCATAAGATTTTTTTATTTTTTGATGGTTGATAGATTGAAGAAGTGTTTATTGCAAGGTCTTGGATTTTTTTTATTTGTTGAGAGTAATGAGAATAGTTATATTAAATCGAGACAAAAAAAAGAGATATTTTTGACAGATGATGGTAGAAAAATTATTTTTATCACCTCCTCTGATGGCACTGATTTGTTTTTGGTGGCTGAAAGCAACAAAAACTGATGTGTAGACTAGGGGATATATCCAGCTTATTTAATTCTCATTGTGGCTAATTCTTAGCCACGATATAATATTTGAACCATTAGGCGAGATTGCTATAAAATATTTACTTGAATGGTGGAAAGTAGCTAAATTATATAGAAATATATTATGCTTCTTAAAATTTTAATGAAATTTTTATTTCTTATTACTAAATATAAAAATTAATACAGAAAAAAATTTATTATTATTACCACCCCAAGACCTCATGGAGTCAAAGACTCATCTGGGAGGTCCTTTTATCACACACACAGCTCATCATACCGTGTTTTAAACACATTCAAACTCTTTGCAGATACCACATTCTCAGGCAAGGCATTCCAATCGTTCACAACTCTGCACGAAAAAAACCTGCCTCTCACACCCTCTTTATACAGTTTCCAGGGATGACCTCTGGTTCTCCCCTGATCTTCCACTATTCTCTGTAAAACTTCTCCAGCATTGATCCTATAACGATCCCTTACCAACTTGTAGGTTTCATCATATCTCCCCTCTTCCTCCTGTCCAACAGACTCTGCAAATTACATCTTCTCAATCTTTCCTCATACTTGATATTCCAGAGGTCAGAAACTACCTCAGTCAGTCTCCTTTGGACCCTTTCCAACATCTCTTCATCCTTCCGAAAACCCGGTGACCAAATCTGGGCACAAGAGTCTGTGTGGCCTAATCAAAGCCTTATACAACGGAACAAGAATCTCCCTACTTCTACACGTCAGTGTCCTCCTCATCATTCCCAGAAGCCTTTTGTGTTGTCTTCACGATTTTGGCTATGTGTCCCCTAAATTTTAGATCCTTATCCACTATCACCCCCAGATCTCTTATTTCCTCTACTTCCAACAATATATTCTCACCAAGCATAAATTCTGCATCCCATCTTTGTTTTCCAAATTTTAAAACCTTACATTTTGCAACATTGAATTCACATCCCCATTTCCGTGCCCAATTACTCGATCTATTCAAGTCTTCCTGTAAGGCCACAACATCTTCACTACACTTCATGGTTCGTCCTAACTTTGCATCATCTGTAAACAACTGAATATCTCCATCTAAATCTTCACCTATATCATTAATATACAAGTTAAACAGTAATGTACCTAAAACAGACCCTGAGGCACTCCACTAGTGACTTTCTATAGACTTACTATAGATTATTATAATATAGATATCTTCATGGAATTAGAAGACTCACTGAGGGAGACACTATTCTTTATACACACAATGCCTATCATAATTCTCGTTAAAGTTATTCATTGTTATCGTGTCCACAACTATTGACAGTCCATTACACTCATTCACCACTCTCCAAGAAATCGATAGTTCTCACATGCTTAGTAACTACACTTTTATGCAACTTACAGGGGTGACCCCTAGTTCTTTCTATTCATCATGTATTGAAAAAATTCTTTTGTGATTTGTGTAGTATTTCCTTGAACGGACTGATAAACTGCATTCCTTCTTGCCAATGTTAGTAGAAAACCTAGTTTCTAAACAGGCTTTCTGCTAATGTGACATATAAATTGAAATTTTTTAGTTACAATTAAATTTTTAGTTCAGACCACTTATACTCTTGATGTTTTCTAGCTATTTTTCTAGGTCTTCTGGTGGTATCTTTCCTTCTACTCTTCCATTTTGGAGAATTTGAGGAAACCTTTTAGTAGGCATTCTCTATGCATGTCCATACCACTGCAACTGTTTTTCTTTGATTCTTATTATTACTGAAATATGGTAGTATAATTCTTCTCTAATCTCCTGATTTGATTTTAATTTCAGTCTGTGCTGTTTTATTTATTTTTTTCTCAAACACTTGTTTGTAAAATTTGTCAATCTTTGTTCTTCTTTCAGTTTGATATAGGCAAAAATTTAAATATCGACAAATAATAATCCATCTGTAGATTTTTTTTTAGTATAGTATGCCATCAACTAGAAATCATAATTTAATACAATGAAATTTGCTGCAATTCATTTTTAATAACAATCTTTTCCCACACAAGGGTTGGGATTTTCATTCACAATACTAGATGATGATAAAGAGTTAGGAAGACAATTTTTTTTTATATATTGTTCATGAATGCATTTTACAAGATGGCAGCAGTAGGCTTGAATGAAGAGGGGGAAGGATATTATCCTTGGTTATCTGGGTTGGAATTTGAGAAGTGTAATGTAATCTGATAATATAAGAGAACAATTGAGGTAAAGAGGGAGAAAGCAAGAGAGGAAAAGTTTCAAGCAGTATCCTTTGGTGAGGAACCAAAAGACATGATTACCAATCAGAAACGAGGCAAATTTCTTCCTGTTTGGCTGTTTCAAGGTCAAATTTGAATGGGTTTATGAGATATTTTTGTAGTCATTTCAAGCTTAAGAATTTGCAGTTTTTAGCCATTTATGGCATTTTTTTTTTTACTGTAACAGCCTTGGCATATTTGTAGGAGAGTCAGAGCTTGGATAAAGGATGAATATTCAGAGTAGTAAAAGGAATGACCATGAAATGTCAGTAAGAGTAATTTCTATGATATATATTATTATGGGACACCTGCAAGGAGTCTAAGGGCTCTCGTCTCCACTACTACTTAATTCTCCTACTACACACAACTACTATCAGTGCCATCTACTGCCCATCACCACCAACAACAACGGAAATTTTTTGTCTGTAAATTGCATGTGTTCTGAAGACCGATTGTGCCTATTTGCAAGGAAAATGAAGAAATTGATGAACAGAAATCCTTTTTGTCATTTTTGTAGCCCCCCCCCCATCCTAAATAAGAGAGAGGACTGCAAATGATTGTGGGTGGTATATATTGTATTTGGAGGGAAGCAGTCTGTATTAAATTGGAAGTGACATTAACAGTTAGTTTTTTTTTTTTTTATGGTTTCTACTCATGAAAGATTATAAGTCTATAGTATATTAGTACTATTTTGCCTTAAATTATTATTACAATAATATACTGGCTTCTATGACATTTAACTTATAACTAAAGGCTGCAGTATAGTAATAATTATAGGATTTATAAATAGGCTATTTGTAGAAAGTTGCATTTCTAGATCATGAAGCATATTGTATTTTGTATGTTGGTTATGTGCTTCGTACTACACAGGCACTTCCTGTACTGAAGATAGGTTGTGTGGTGAGACAAGAGTTAGACATGAAGCCTGTTTTTTTTTATTATTTTTTTATATTTTATGATTCTTGTGCATTATTTCCTGATCTGATTTATTATTATTACTATTATTAGACCTCCAGAGAGTCAAGGACTCATTGTGGAAGGTCACCCACACCAGTTGTCATACCTTCTCTTAAACTGATTCACACTAGATGCACTCATAGTTCTGTGAGAGAAAAATATAGCTCTCATTCCTTTCTTAACTACACACCAACTTAACTTCCACAGATGTTCCCTTGTCCTCTCCCCACTTTCCATATAATGAAAAATTTTATCAACCAACATTCTATAACATCTCAAAAGTTTACAAACTTCTATCATATCACTCTAAAGTTCAGATTTCTCTACTTCTTTGTTTATCCCTTCCAATTGCTGCCCTCTGGAACAGTCTTCTTCCACATGTTTCCCAGGAAATATAATCCACAGCTTTTCTAGTCAAATGTGAATAAGTTTCTTAGTGCCTATGCATGGTACTCGAGTATCGCTCCTGTGTATCAGGAGAAAGAGGAGCTCTCTGGATTTGTATTTTCAGCTTTGCTATGTGGCCCTTGAAGTTCAAAATCCTGTCCACCACAACTCAGAACTCACCTCGTCAGTTATTCCAAGCATAATCTCACTAATATAATATGCCATCGGCTATCTTGTTACTCCAAAGTGTATAACTTTACACTCATTAACATTGAATTGACAGCCATTATTATTTTCTCACACTTCCAACCTATCCAAATCATCCTCTAATGCTGTATATCAGTACAATCTCTGATTGTCCTGCCTATTTTTGCATCATCAGCAACCAAACGAAGATCTTCTTTCAGGCCATTTCCAATATCATTGACATGTGGATTACACAGCAATGGTCCCTGTGGCACACCACTGGCAACCTTAAATCTGCCAGATTCACACCCCCATATAGCACTCTCTGATACCTATCCATCAGCCACCCACTTACCTAAGCAGCCAACAGTTTATATTCCAATCCCATATTCTCCAGTTTATGCAACAGCCTTTCATGTGGTATCCTATCAGATGCCTTAGCAGCATCATATGGTGCATCCATTTCTTTTATCAACCTCAGCTGTAACAATATTATAAAATATGAGCAAATCGCTCAGCTTTTCCTTGCAAAGGATAGCTTCTTTGTCCACCTATTACTGTGTGTGAGTTCGTACTAATTTCTCTAAAATAGATAGAAACAGATTAGAATACTGCTCACCTGTTTGGGGTGGTATCTAGAACTTCCCTAAAAAATCTTGACACTGTCCAGAGGAGAGTAGTTTGGCTCATCGATGATCTCTCTCTCTTACAGATTCACTTCAACTTCTGTCTCAGATGCAGTGTTTCAGCACTGTGTCTATTCTACAATACTTCCATAGTCATTTCTCCACTGAGCTGGCAACCATCATTCCTCTACTTTCTGATGGGCCTGTTAAAACAAGAGCAGCAGCAGCTGCATAGTATCCATTTTCAGTGCAACTGAACTGTATCCCATGTTAAAAAAAAAAGAAAAAAGTCAACCTTGTCTTTGGATGTTGCAATAGATGTACCATCTGGATGTGAGTGAGATGGAAACATGGATGAACAAATGTTCTGTCCATTGGCCTTAGCAAAGGACCACAAATCTCTGCTCTACTGAACACGAGACAAGTTTTCTGCATTTGGCTCTTTCTGACTTGAATTTGGATTTTATTATTTTATTTTTTTTAATCTTTTTTTTTTCCAGCTATTGCTAGCCTGAGGTGTAGGCTGAGTGCAATGCTGAGGTTTTGGTCCTAAAAAATTCAACATACTGGTTATATGTTGAATTTTTTCCTTAGACTTCATTAGCACACTTATTGGAGAACCAGGTCCTTGGATAGTGGTTGGAAATTTTGGGTGGAAGGTGTGTGTGTGTGTGGGGGGGGGGGGGAATGAAGGCCTTCATTCCAAAAAGAATATTTCTATTATTTGGATGGAGCAGGTGTTTTGATTCAGAGAATGGAAATAGTAACATGGAAAGGAGGAGTTGAGGTCACAAAGGTTATCTATCCCGTTTGGCACTGTTGTAATGCCAAAGGATATGAGACTGAGAAGGACATTGCATAGTAAAAGAGGATGAGGTTATCTGGGTTACCAAGAGAACTTACATCTACAGTGTATTTTAAAGGAGTTCTTGTTCAAAAAAAGGTCAAAGGTGTTAGTAAGATGGTGAGGATTGTCTGGTACTCTGATGGATAGATAGTAAGGTTGTTGCCAGTGGTGGGTGGCAGCTTGATCGGCAGAATTGGAGAATGGAAGCCATTTTGAATTGTGGATGCTGAGGTCCCCAAGGAAGGTAAGACGACTTCAACATTTTTGGGATTTGGACTGCAGAAAATGAAGTTTTAAAGACAGGTAATCAAAGAGATCAGAGGTTCAGAATAAGAAAATTTTGAAATAGAGCAGATGAAATGGAAGGGGATAGATCACAGTTTGATTGTCGATAGGAGGAATTATGTAAGGTGTAGTGTGTATGGACAATTCAAGCAAATGGCAGTTAAGTTACCAGTTGAGGTTATTCTGTTAGTAATAATAGGTCTGGTTTAGATGATTGTGTTATTATACATTTTATATTGCTGTTAAAGCTACAAATGTAGTCAAAGTGGATATGGAAACATTTATTAATGCTTTTTTTTTTTTTTTTTTTCTGGAAGATTTTTTGGGATTTCCTGAAAAACTATATTTGTTTGTTGTCCTTTTTTGGTGGGCAGGAAGAGTTAAACAAAGAGTGGAGCATGCATTGGGAGTTAAAAGACTAGTAAACTGCCCATATAGAGGAACACTTGGCCTCCTGTTCACATGCCTTTGAAGTTTCCTCTGCATACCACAATACTCATACTTTCCCAAGGCACAATCTGGCAGAGTAAGTAGGATTATTTGCTAGCTGTTCAGAAAGCCTCCTTATTTACCATCAGGTTGTACTATCTAGCAAGCATTGTGGAATTGTTTTTATTGCAATATCCTTGAATGGGGAGGTTCTGGATCCTTACAGTGTATTTGGCATATTCCTTGAAGGGCGTCATTGCCTGTGAGAAAAGAGGAGAGAACAGAGACTGGAGCATCCCCCCCCCCCCCCCCACTACAGGTCTGAAGTGGACTACTGCGACGTTTGGTCTTCAGGGTAAGCAAGATAGTAGTGTCTATCATCGCAGGATGATGAAAGTCATCTACCATCTAGAGGTCTAGTTGGCATTTCTTCTAACCAGGAAAACTTAAATATTTTGTAATACTAAGCAGTTAGTAATATAATATACATAGAAAGCATAGAGGAACCTTGTTGTCAGTAGTGTAAAGATAAAATGTGAATATTCTAAGAATTTTAAAATGTACCATTTCAGATTTACTTTCTGAACAAAAACTAATCAGTTCAATTTCCTGGAACTGATTAATTCCTGATTGGTGTTCCTGGAAACTCATGTTTTCATCCCACAAAACAGACACTGTTTTGTGGGATGAAAAACTGACCCTAAGAACTCACAATTAGCATACATAATACCCTGATCCTCATAGCCTTCTTGCTTCAACCATACCAAACAACAATCCCCTTTTGAAAATCACAGATCTTTCTTTTGGTTTAGTAGTTTTCTTAGATCAGAAAACTTGCTTCATGCCAGAAAAATTGCTTCTGCACTTTGCAATCTGACCAAAGCATGAAGGTAACTTTGCATCAATTCAGTTATGTATCTAGTATCTGTGGGACATGGTGGAATGAGCTGTTCACAGGATCCACTGCAGTTCAAAGGCAGCTGTAGAATGAAATTCAATCTTAATGTTCCATTGAAACACTCATCATCCTATGAAGTCCATCACAATGATCTGAGGTTCTTCTTGGAATGCTGAAGAGGGTGGGGGAATTCTTCACTACAAAAATGTGCCTAATAAATTATGTATATCTCTATACGATGCAAAAATAGAGTGTCTGGTGGCAAACAAAACTCCAAATGCTATGTATTGTATAAGTAGGGAAAATATCATATATTTTCCCATTTATATATGTTATAGAAATGCACAAATGGAAACAGGTTGGTCAGAAAAAAATCACAAGTAGTTAGCTGAGATTTATAAATATCAGCAAGTAGGAGGAGGAAAGCTTCCTAAAAGATTGAGGGGGGGGGAATGTACTATCTTAATTATCTTGTACATCTCCTGATGGTACATATCAGAAATTTGATGATAACGATGTCTTTTTTTTTTTTTTTTTTTTTTTAAAGAGGGAGGAAGACATAAAAACTAATACTGGCATCTGGCAAAGAACTTGAAAAAGAAATTTACCAATAAAATTTCACATTATTCATTAACTAATATACAATAAATTACATTTAAGTTGAGTTGAATGAGAATCCTTCATCTCAGCAAAAGTTACTGAGTGATCAGTGATTTATCTGGATTTTGCCAAAGCATCTGATTGAGTATCATATGATAAACTACTGTTAAAATTGAGCAAGATAGGGATGAATTGGTCATTTGGTAGCTTAGTTACAGAGATATTTGAATGATAGGAACCTGTGATTTATGTATGGAGTTGCAGTTTCCCGAAAAGGAAGGTGATGAATGGGATACACATGGTTCTATTCTGGGACCACTGTTGTTTAATTTTTTATCATTAATATAGTTCTGGGTGTGAGAGGAGATATTCTGTTGTTTGCTGATGATGCTAAATTAGGAAGAGCAATACAGGAAGTTCTGATGTAATATTGTTTCAAGGGGATTTGAATAGGTTGGTTCTTTGGGCTGAATATTTTGAGTGCTAGCATATTTTGAAACTTATGCTCTTTGTAGTTAAGATGCCATTAAAATTGCTCAGGAAACGAGGAAAATGAAGGCCACAGGAAATTTGCAGGAAAGTGTGGCATTTGAATGCAGAGTTTCAATGACAAGCCAAAAGAGACGAGGAAAAATACTTTAACCAGGAATGCCAACAAATAGAAGACCAAAATGGGAAAGGAAAAACAAGAGATCTTTTTAGAAAGATCAGGGAAGTTTAGTGCCAAGGTGACAATTTTGAAAAGTGAACACAAAGGATATCTTACAGAAGCTGCAGACATCAAAGAAAGATGGAAAGAGTATGTAACAACTATCCAGTAAGAAAGCACTAGGAGGGGATGGAATACCTATTACAAAAATTACAGAACTAAAGCACTAATTTCTCATGCAAGAAAAGTCTTATTTAAGATCATTCAGAAAAGACTGAAACGATTCATGAAGGGAGAAATGCCAGACGAACAGGCAGGATTTCGAAAAGGCAGAGGAACAAGAGATCAGATCACCAATGTAAGCTGGATAATAGAAAGAGCAAAGGAATGTCTACCTTTTTGTTTCCTTGACTATAGTAAGGCTTTTGACTCTGTAGATCATGTGGAATGTGTTAAGAACAATGGGAGTACCAGAGCATTTCATTATCCTTCTGAGGAATCTTTATTATGAACAAGAAACTATTGTCTGAATAGATCTTGTAGAAAATGAATATTTCACAATAGGGAAAGGGGTGCGACAAGGATGTATTTTATCTCCATACCTGTTTAACTTATACAGCGAATACATTTTAAGAATGGCAGGGCTGTAGGAGTCTTCAGTTAGAATTAAAATTGGTGGAAGAAATATTAATAATTTGAGGTATGCAGATGATACCACCTTGCTAGCAGAATGCAAAGAAGGTTTGGAGGAACTTATTATGAAAGTTAAAGAAGAAAGTGCTAAATATAGTCTTGAACGTAATGATTTTTGAAGTAGATGGGGGGAAAAATGGAAGTAGTTAACAATTTTGTGTTCCTAGGATCCCGAATTGATAAAGATGGGTATTGTACTGAAGTTAGAAGATTATTACTCGGAAAGAAAGCAATGACAAATATAAGCAAGATCTTTAAAGATAAAGATATTATCCTCACAACAAAAATCAGAATTGTGAAAGCAATGATATTCCCTGTGGTACTGTATGGATGTGAACGTTGGACCCTGAGAAAGGGTGAAAGAAGGAAGATAGATGCATTTGAATTATGGGTTTGGAGAAGTTTGCTAAGAATACCATGGACTGCAAAGCAAATCAATAAATCAGTGATAGACAGAATAAAGCCAGATTGCTCCCCCAAAAGCTATGATTATCAAGCAAAAATTGTCATACTTTGGACATATTATGCAAGCAAATGACAGTCTGGAGAAGATGATGATGCTTGCTGAAGTTGATGGAAGTAGGAGAAGAGGAAGACCAAGAATTAAATGGGTGGATGGAGTTAAAGGAACAACTGGAATGTGCCTGGAAATTCTGAAAGATATGGCCAGGGACAGATCTGAATGGAGAGTGTATGTTCATAGAATCACCAGGACTCGAAAACGACAGGATGGAACATAACTACAACAATAGTATGAGTAGTCAGTTGCGTCTTAACAAGTTTGAAGCCTCTGGGCTAAAAAAAATTTGGCACCTTAATCACATTGGATTGAGTTAGCATTATTACATTAAATTAAATAATACATTTATGGATCAGTGGCACCCCTGGGCTCTAGTCCATTTAGCCCAACGGATAAGGAGGTCCTGTGAATAGTCCTAATAAAATAGGAATATCATGCACTTTTTTCACATCTCATGTTTTTATTGATTCCAGAAGTACTTTGCTATACGGACAGAATTTTTCTTTTTTGACTGCTCCTTTACTCATGGAAATAGGAACAAAAAGGAAATTTCATAGAAACATAAAAGCTTTAGCATGGATGTTCCTCCAGAATGTGTCCCTCCTCCCATACCATCAAAACTTGGAGATTTGACAGATTTAAGTAGCAATTACTTATCACTTGCAGCTTCTGGATCAGGAAGAGATTATCTCATTATTGTTTACTTGGAACACTATAAACCTGAAAGCTAGCAATGTAATAACAAGTCCTTTCATGTGGAAGGAAATTTAATAAATATCTTATTACTTATCTTATTCCTCTCTTACTGTTGATGGCGATGTTGGGCAGTAGATGGTGTTGATGGTAGTTGCATGTGTTGGGGGAGATGGTTAGATGTGCGTAGTGGAGGTAGAGTGCCTTCTGGCAGTGAGTCCTTGAACTCTTTGGGTGTTTCATAATAATAATAATAATAATAACTGACAGTCTGCTAGTATAAATGTTTCGTCACTTCATTGACAAAAATTTATATTTATAACATTAAAATTTATAACCAAAATAGAAAGAATAAAGTTTTTGATGGACTGATAAAACTCACTCAAAACCCATCTAAGCCAGGAGTATTCTTTGCCAGAAGATATTTATATGCTAGCATGGCTTCCTGAAATGATATTGGCTTGTCTTGTGAGATACGAAGATGTTCGTGTTTAAGAAAACTCCCTGCTGAGACCATCAGGTTCTCTTTCCACTTCCTAGTCTGAGAATGCTTTACTCTGTGTGTCAGTTGTTCAAGACTGCAGAGGAAATTTCTGCATTATCAAAAGAAAAACATAGCCAGAACATCAAGTCCATCAGTCCTCATTGTTTCCATTCCAGTGTAATTTGTACTTTTGTGATGAAAGCAGCCACTGAGAATACCATTTTACTGATATGCATATGGCCCTTCAATAGAGAGCTAAGGTAGGTTATGTGTGTTGATATACTTCTTAAAGGGGTTCATGCATTCCAGTCCCAGCTAGTTTTTCTTCATTCATTGAATATCAGCTGTAAGTTATTTCTTGAATAAATGAAGGAATTTGTGTGGGAGCCTACAAGGACCTACCTCGGGTAACTAAATTTTCATAAGTGCCTTCTTTTGATCTTTTGTGAAATTTCTGATGGCAGTTGCTATATGTATTGCAGTAATAAATATGCTTGAGATATAGAAACAGTCAAGTTATGTTGTGCCAATATAGTATCATATACAAAGTTTCTGGGTCTTCCAGATGTCTATCAGACCTATGTTATCTCAATACAGTTTCATTTCTCTAAGAACCATCTCTACTTAAACCAAATATATATATATTGCTCACCTAATCATAACAAGCATCTTTTATGCAATTCCTGGAGTGTTCTTGGTAGTCCTCACTATCAGGAATGATATTGCAAGCTGTTGAACCAATGAAGGAAAAGCTCTGATAACAAAAATACTATTCTACTGGTAAGGGAAACAGGTGGCTCTGCCACCAAGTTTGCAATCTGTAGAAACTGGATATCCTTACAGTACTTTAGGTGCATTGAAAGATCCCCCCCCCCCATGCGGTATAGGAAGACAAATCATAATACCCACTTCTGTCATGGAGCTTGCTGAAGTACTAATAACTTTGTACAGGTATGCTTGACAAAAATTTTTTAATATCCTGGTGTTTGCAAAAATTAACTTTTTGTGTAAACAGAACATTGATTCTGTGAATCAACATTAACACTACAACAACAGCACTTTGCATGGAGGCAGAATGAAAGCTGCTAATATTTAGTGACATAAAAAGTTAAATTATTAGCCATAAGAAATGACAATATGGAAGAGCCCTTCAGCTATCCTTCCTAAAAGAAGGAAAATAATTGGAAGTTGTTACATTCTACAAGAGGGCCAAGATAAAATGCTATATCATCTAGAAGAAGATATTTAAATTTTTTAACTTCAGTAGTGGTTTCTCTTGGTTGCTGAGATATTCTTCTAATGAATTTTATCAGTTGGAGGTGGAGTCTGATGGTCCACAGATGGCTGTATTTCAGTATGGTCTATTTGCTATACCATACTCTCTCAACAGTAGAGCCTCCATAGCTGAATTATAACAACAATGCCTTCTGGCTAGGAAGATCAGGGTTTAAATCTTGTCTGTCAGTTGAAGAACCTGTGAGTTTTCTCAACTAAAAATGAGTTGGCTAGTTTCATACAAAGGTAGTCAAGTTTTTCCTCTTGGAATCTCATTTTTCTCATCCCACAAAACAGGCAACTTGAACAGAAAATAATCCAAGCTGAATTTCCTCCCATGATCTCAAACCTTGTTCACCATAAATTCAAACTATTTATTTACAGAGATCAATTAACCAAACACTTAGCCTAATTGCTCTCTCACAACATCTGTTCTGGGAACATCTCTTCACACATTTAAAAAAAAAAAAAAAAAAAAAAAAAAAAAAAAAAAACTGCCATTTTAAGTCTAGAAAACCTCATTCTCCACAAGACTGACTTAATAGTTAATTTGATGTTCCCTCTTGTTCACTAACATTCTTCTTAATAATACTTTTGATCCAAGTGAATTTCCTCTCAATATCTCAAACCTTGTTTCAGGTCATTAAATTCAAGCTATTTATTTGCAAAGAAAATTTTACAAACAAATAGAGGATACAGCCATGGGCTTTCTACTACCTCCACTCCTAGCCAATCATTTTATGGAAATGTTTGAAGAAAAAGTACCAAACTCTTCCCCACACAAACCTGCTTTGGTTACACTATGTAGATATTGTGTTCTCCATTTGGCCACATGGCCCAGACATGCTTTTTTAACACATCTGAATAGCCAATGCCCCAGGATCCAATTCACTTTAGGATATTAAAAAAAAAAACCTTGATTGCATGACTGCTTCCCCCAGCTATGCCACTGTGTAGACCCCCCCCCTTCCCCTGTACACACAGGCAGATACATCCACCAACCATCGCTTCCAACAGTTTGGCCATGAAAATGTACACTACACCTCCTTAGCCAGTGGCTACAGTTCTCACCAGATCAAAAAGAACAACAACAAAGAAAAAAAGACATCTCGTACCACACACTTATTTCTTTCTTTCTTCCTAAACATAGACTTGCAGTAAATCTCCTTCTCCAGGAACAGGGCCCAAGGCTTGCTGTGGTATCAGTATAGCATCTAGGATAGTCCTGGCATTCCACTTCTGAGTTCAGTTATTGCTTGCCAGATAGTGGGTGGGAACTGATGCTGAATTCTCCATTCATTTGGGAATGAGGTCTTTCATCCTGAAATTTATTAGAAGACCCTCAGTAAGGCCCAATCCAGTACCAAAATCATTTGTATAACAAAAGAGAGCAAAAAGAAGCAGAAAACATCAGCGATACCTGCTATCTTACCACAATCCCTTATAATCAGGTCAGCGGGTGAGTGTGCTATTGGAAAAATGTCACCCTTCTTTATCCAGAAGGGTTTAGAAGGGAATCCTTCCAAACCTTTTAAACTTACTTCAGTAGACATTTGAGCAGAAACACTCAGAATAACTACTTCATGCAACATCAGTTGAGTGGGGGGGGGGAGAATACAATTATGGTAATCCCCTCCAAAACTTTGAACTTTTCTCAAGAAGTATTATCAGAGTGGGATCTCTTGATGATCAAATTTGTTCTGAATTACAAGATCAAGGAGTAATAGCTATAAGAAATTCTCATGCATGGGAAGAATGGCATTGTACTGACTAGAAATATCATCCTTATATTTAACATTCTAAAACCTGCAACATCAGTGAAAGCAAAATATCTCAGCCATCCTGTAAGGTTCTATATATTCCAAACCCTTTGCACTAAGTGTCAGAAATATGATCATGTGTAGACTTCCTGTTGTGTCTATGCCATCCATACCTGATGTGGGAGTGCATGAGAATAAAGACTAAGTGGAAAGCACCTAAATGTTCTAATTTTGAAGGAGAACATCCAGTCTATCCCTGAGCATGCCAAAAGTAATGAATGAAAAGGAGATTCAAAAGATCAAGCGCAACCAGAACATTCCATATCAGGAGATGAAGAGGAAGTATATCAGAACAGACTAGTGGAAATCCTCTAATGCTGAGGTTTCAACAGTAAAAAACTTATCCTGGGGGACATTAATATATATATATATATATATATATATATATATATATATTAATGTAGAAAGTATTTTACCTTGGGTATAATAAATGTTAAGAATACCAAGCAATTTTTAAAACCTGGTTTTACTCCATTTCTCAAGTAAGCAAACAGACAAATAAGTCAAATGTCTGTCCAGCTTCATATTATTATTATTCGTGACACCTCCAAAGAGTCCGAAGACTCATCACGGGAGGACACCTATGGTACAACTCTCTGTCTCCACCACTACACTGAACATTCCACCACCAATCATCAACATCAGCACCATCTACTGGCCACTACCACCACCACAGCTAGTATTGTCTGTAAATTGCATGTGTTCTGAAGCGCCGATTTTTCTGTATGTGGGATGAAAAACCCGAATTTCTGGGAGAAAAAACCCTGCTACCTTCATATGAGATCGGCTAACTTGCCTTCGATTGAAAAAGTCCATATAAAGATTCCTCCCATCATGACGAGAATCGAACTTAGGCCTTTTCCAGTCGAAGGGTGCAACGTACCAATGTTCTTCCAATTGCACTACGGAGGCACTTATATTTATATTATTCCTAAATGGTATGATCTACTTGTAATCTCAATAGTGAATAGAGGAAAAAAAATAAATTAAGATGGTCTTACTCCTGAAAACACACTCCATCAAAACCTGTTATTGAAAAAAAAAATAATGGAACATGCAGCATGCAGGCCTATCAGCATTGGTTGAGCAGTGTAACATTCACTGCCATTGGACTATGGAGTAGCGGGAATGCGTTCTCTGAAGTTATGAATTGCACTTCACCATCTGGCAGTCTGATGGATGGTTTGAGTTTGGTGGAGGCATCATGTTCTGGGGCTGTTTTTCATGGTTCTTTCTTGGTTCTCTAGTTCAGTGAAGGCCCTTTCCTGTATAAATGTACATTGCCCCTATCCATAAAGCAAGTTCTGTGCAAGAATGGTTTGATGAGTTAAGTGTTGAAGAATTTGACTGACTTTCATAGAGCCCTGATCTCGGTGCTTTCAAAAACCCATGGAATGAATTAAAATGCTGATTGCAAGTCCTCGCCCAACATCAGTAACTGATTTCACTAATGCTCTTATGGAGGAGTGGAAGGGAATTACCCACAGCAGGATATCAAAAACTAGTGAAAAGCCTTCCAGAAGACTGAAACTGTTATAGCAGCAAATCGTGACTCTGTATTCTTCTGTGTATTTTTGATCAGATAGTGTATTTTTCATCAGAGCCAAAAGGAATTTTAGATTCAATACAGTCTTCAGTAACCAGATCAAATAACACCAGAGCACCAGGATAAAATTCAGAAAATGAAGGGATGATATGCTGCCCACTCACTTTCAGTCATGGAACACAATGGGTGTACAATTGCTGATCCAAAAGCAGTCAGATATCCATTAGGAAGAGTTTTGATAAAACACTGGGACATGATTTCTCCCCCTCCCCCCTCAAAAAAAATTCCTAGCTATAATTTTTATGGATAAAGGAGGTTTTAATTATGTAATAGCAAATTATAGACCATTCAGTATCTCCAGAGTGGTATGATACTTTATATGTGGCAGATGGTTTTGTGAGGAGTTGACTTTTCCTTAGTAATTTATTAACTTTATCCAATAAAGTTGTCGCTCTTTTATAAAAAGAGAATGGCTTCATGATTGCATTTCCATGTATTGCCTGAGTGTGTTGTGAATATAGACAAGTTGAATCAATTTAAAGCACGGTTGGATGAGCATTGTGTGCAATAGTGTGTACCTCCCACTATGAGTCCCTAACTTTATGGAAGTTAGATGCTAATAATAATAATAATGATAATACTGTTGGATTTTGCAGAGATGTCTGACAAGCTTCTGTTATGCAAATTGGGACAAATAGGAATAGATATAATACTCATATAAAACTGATATGTTCAAATACCGAAAAAAAAAAAAAAAAGCCGTATAATAGAGGAGCAGAAATGAGGGACCAGGAAAAGCAGGTGAGTAGAGGTGCACTGCAAGAATCTACTTAGACATTATTATTTAAGTTGTATATAAATGATATATGAAATGATTTGAAGGGAAATATTCAGTTGTTTGCTGATGATGCAAAATTGGGTAGTGGAATAGTTTTGGGGACAATAAAGATTATAAGGTATACACTGATGGAACTGTAACTCCAGGAAAATTGATGAAGCTATGGATTTGGGGATAGTGATAGATATTTGAAGTTTAGATGGCATGCTGCTAGGGTGGTCAAGGCAAAGTATGTCAAATGATTATTTAGTTATTGTTGAACACACTAATAAGCAGAGATAAGGAAGCTATTTCCTCTTTATAAGGCCTTGATATGTCCACTTCTGGATTACTGTACTCGGGTTTGGTTATCTTGGTTTCTTGGAACGAGGAAGTGGTGGAGAGGATCTGGGGACGTGACCAAAGAGAGAGAGAGAGAAAGTGTGTGTGTGTGTGTGTGGAATTCTCCCTATGATGATAGAGTGAGGGTTTGTGAGTTGTAAAAGTTTATGTTAAAGAGGAGATATGATAGAAAAATTTAACTTATTAAAAGAGTTTTATAGGAAGTATGCAGAGGAAATATTTCAGCACTTGGCTATAGAGGCAGAACAAGAGGTCATCTCTGTAAATTGAGTAAGGGTGTGGGGACTAGATGTTTCATTTGAAGAATGATGAATGAGTGGAATGGGTTGTCATAGTCAGCTGTGAGTGCTTTGTCTATCAATGTGTATGAGGAGAGGTATGATAGATATTGTGTGTATAGTTTGGGTCTCTGTGATGAGGCTTCAGAGTCAGTGAAGGTACCCATGTAATTTCAGTTCATGAAAGAAGAACTGAAAGCTTCTTTGCTTCAGTACTGACTGCCGTAGGATCAGTTACCATTATGAGATGGTTAAACATCTGTCACCATCTTCCATGGATCAACTGCTCTGCCTCTTTAACAAAATTTACTGGGAACATAAATTTCTGGATTCTTGACAAAGGACAATTATTTCTATTCCAAAGCCAGGCAGAGATCCAAGATCTCCAAATTACATCCATTTGCTCTGACTAGCTGCTTGTGCAAGATCATAGGGAGAATGATTGATTTCCAACTTTTATGGTTTCTAGAGAGTAATAATTTTTTTCTTGCTTCTAAGATACATTTTCACTTCTGAAAACATCATTCAACATTAGCTCAACTCATTTCTGGAAACATGCATTTAGAGATGCAAGATTCTTTCCTTAAAAACAAGTACCTGATATCAATTTTCTTTGAAATGAAAAAAACATATGAAAGAGCTATACAACTTTGGTTTAGGAAGAATCTTTCTCTTTTCATCAAAAACTGTCTTACTAAACTTGAAAGTTATGTGGGAACTACCATCTCCTGATCTTTTCTCCAACAGGAGGGAGTCCCATGAGGGTCTGTTTGTAAATGTAACACTGTTTGCAATCAAAGTGAACTGTAACAAAACAACTTCCTCCAACCATAAATAGTGACTTCTATGCAGATGACTCTTCTGTTTTTTGTCTTTCCTGGTAATATGCAGGTCATAGAAAGACAGTTGCAGTAAACCATTGACTGCTTTCCTGCCTCAATGGCTTCAGGTTTTCACCACAGAAGACCATTTGTATGCAGTTTTGCTGCAAACATATTCTTCATCCTAATCCAGAGCTAAGACCAGCACCAACAATAATGCCAGTTGCAACAGAAACAAAGTTACTGGGATTCTTATTTGACATTCACTGCTCTCTAACACTTATCCCAACTGATGTTATATATATATATATACAGGGTGTTCGGGATAAATTTGACAGTTTCGTAAGGAAAAAGAAAATCTTCTTTGTATCTATTAAATTTAATGAATTGACAAAAAAACATTACAGGCAGAGTTAATTACAATACTATCAACAAGATTTACTCAAAATAACCACCATTAGCATCGAACAAGCTGATGCTACAGTCTCCCTGGGAAGGGCCGCAAAAACTGTTTTAATTTTATCCATTAACTGGGCTTTTGTATTACTGGAAGTGCGATTGGTGTCTTTTTCAACTGCGCCCCATACAAAATAATCCATGGGGTTAAGGTCTGGGGAGTTTGGAGGCCAAACATTTGGACTGGTGAAGTCGTAGAAATTTTCAGACAACCATTTTTGACTTTTCCCAGAGGTGTGGCAAGGGGCCGAATCCTGCTGCCATACATACGGCCTACCATTGGCTACCCTTGTTATCCAGGGCTTGACTACAGTTAGCAACTCCACGAACAAAGCCCGAATTCCAATGCCAGGGTTCTTCAACACCTGTTCCTGCAGATTTGCGAGGAATTCTGCTGTACGAACGCAATCAGATCGTCTGCTAGGGATCTTTCTTCTTGCTACATCCTCGTAGTCACCATTGCAAGTCTCTAGTTCATGTCTGATTGTTTTTACTGTATTCAGGGAGCATTGGGCAGCAGTCGTAATATCCTTATTTTGATGGCGGGCACGAATCATTATGATACAAGTTATTCTCTTCCATGATTCAGGTGGGTTCCAGCTATCCATCCTTTCTGACATCTTGTATATGAATGAAGAAGGGTCCAAACTTTTAAATGAAGAGAAGTGTGTGTTAATACATGTAACTTACGGAAAAATATAATTAATTATAAATATGTCAAATTTATCCCGAACACCCTGTATATATATATATATATATATATAACATCAGTTGGGATAAGTGTTAGAGACCAATTTTTTCTGCTCCATTTCTACTGAGCACGTAATTGATCAGGACTGTGTTATGGGTGCAAGTCTACGCTTCACTGTTTGGATTCTGTTCATCATCGGGCAATTAGAGAGTTGTAACTGGAGAATTCTTCCAGATGTCATCTGTTCCTATTCTTTACATTGAAATATATGAATCACCTTTCCTTTTTGGCAGCTGTCTCTTTGCATTATGGAACAAAAATAAAATCTGTATTCAATCATCTGATGTGAACAAGTATTTATAGCCTACATTAGGAAAATATTATTATTATGCGACACCTCTAGGGAGTCCAAAGACTCATCGAGGGAGGGCACCTATTCTACAACTCTTTGTCTCCACTACTCAATCCACCAACCGCAACTACCATCATCATCCACACCAACGCCACCACCACCACCATTAGTATTTTCACAAACAATCCCAAATATCCATGCCCAGCAGGAATCGAACCTGCAGCCTTTTGGCTGGAAAGCAGATATGCTAACAACTCGGCCAACAGGCTGGTGTAAAATATATAACATGCATCAGTACAGAATCTCAATACAGAAGGTATTGAGGAAGTTCATAGGAAGGGTGCAGCTCTGAGGACATCATGCGATTTCTTTTCTGGAAAGATTTGGAAGGATGCGAGTTTGAATCCAACGTAGGATGAAAAGAACTTTTTTTAGGGCTATTATTTTTATGGCTATTTCACCTGCTTTCTTTTAGGAGGAGCACTCTTAAACGAATAAATCCTAAAGAATATGCAACATATTTTTAACATATTATTCTGGCCTTCTAGTCTTTGTTGTTTTTGTCTTAACTGCAAACAAACCATAGGATGGACATTTGCTCAAGAGGTTTTGTGCTGGACTCATCAGATACCTAGGAAATATCAAGGGCAACAACACGGATTTCTTCAAATCTTTGCATAATGTTTGTTTAGAGAGTGGCACAAGTCTAGATCTCTTGGCTCTGATAGAATCCATATTGGCAATCACTGATGAAGCTACAACCTTCTAGGTATTACATGAGTTGGCCATTAATAGATTTCTCCATTATTATTGTTTTTATTTATTTAATTTTGAGAGGACCGAGGTGAGGACTGATTTTATAGTATAGGTAAGATGAAAGGATGATATGAGACGAGTAAGCTCTGAAGCACACGATGTAGAAATCATTGGAAGAATATTTCAGAATTAGAAGATTGTTTATTATCCTGGTTTCACAAGGTTTTTGAATTATCTTGCTGTTGGGAGATTATAAGTAATGCAGGAATTTGAAGAGAAATATGAGTTCAGTAGGTCACTTTTGTTTTTTTAGCATTATTGTAGAAGAATCATCAGATAATTATCAGATAATAATGCCTACTGGACCTTAGTCCAGTAGGCATTATTATCATTTGTAATGAGACAAGATTTTTATTTATTTATATTTTTTGCCAGAATTTAAAACTTTGTCTCCAGAAAACAATGCTAGAAATTTAGTTTTCAGACCTCTTGTAATGGGATTAATTTTTTATTGTTGAATAATAGGTGTCAGTTGAAACTAGAATTAGGGATGAAGATACCGGGTTCAATAAGAAGAGGAGTAACTTCTGTAATGTGTTCTGAGCATGTATCAGAATCTGAAGACCTGAAAGCAAGTCCAATCAGGGAATGAGAACACGAAATTGTGAAGGAAAAGTAACAAATTTAGAACTGAATGGTTCTGGGAGAGTTGATGTTAACTGTATATTTGAATTTGTTATCAGTGAGAAAAAAAAAAGGTCAAAGTATTGGCTGAGTGGACAGAATGATCAAAAGTTCTGATTTTATCATTTGCATATGATCCATCTTAGAGAAGACGCTGCTTCAGCATCTCTTCACTGGATCTGTGCAAGTGAATAGGTCATGCAGTGGTCTGTATCTTGGTCTCCACAGAGAATGGTTTTGTTATTAGGAAAATTGCTCTCCAGGAATTCTAGAGTGGAAAAAAGAAAGAAAATCAAAGTTAGTGATTTGTTGAGTTTGGGTAAAGCAACAGATACAGCCATTGAATTATAAAATAAGGTAAGGATGTATTTAAAATTACAGGAGTTAAAAAAAAAAAAAAAAAAAAAAGAGGAAATCCCATGTTAAATCTGTTACTTGTGATACTAGAATGCACAAATACAGGTTCTTCCTTCTAGACAGGAAGAATTATGGAGGATGTGAGATGGTTCCTTGGCAAGGAAGCTAACAATTGGTTTCATTCAGGATGAGAGTGTCTAATTGTGTGGACTTGATATGATAGTGGATTTCATTGAAGTGACTTAATTTAGGGTGCATATATTTTCACTTGTTTATGGATTAGTTTTTTTGAGAAAAAAAAAATTGAATTTGTAACCAAAGCAGGATAGAAGATTGGATGAAGTGTCCAAATGTGTCCTTATCAGGGTGCTCCTGTCTATTACTCAATCCTCCTCCATACACACCTGGCAGAATAGGTGGCAGTAAGGTTATTCACCAGATGACGTAGGAATCTCCTAACAAGTTTCTGCTAGTTTTGATGTATAGTGTATGCTATTTTCCAGAAAACTTGCAAAACATGCTTTGGAGGTTCCATTCTCTCTCTCTCTCTCCTCCATAATATAATGGAGGAGATGTTGCTGATGTAACTTAGGAGAGATTGGGGGCTTCCAGAGGATGTTCATAATTAAAGTACATTATATTTGTTCCACTAATTAGATATGGAAAACAAAGAGAAGAGAATGAGAAGAGAAAAAAAACTTGTTGGAAGTTTTTTCACTTGGTTATACTATAAATTAAAGATGCCAAGAAATCATATTCTTGGTTTAATCTTTTATCCAAGTGTAAGTAAACAAAGTTTGCACATGAAGTAACTTCAACTTGTATGTAGAGGCTAATGACTTCACATCACTTGCCTTAGTATTCCATAATGCAAATGACTTCTGTATTATTTCAACCTTGTTATCACTTCTGGGTTTGGCTCCCGCTGATGAGACCTCAATAAGGGTCAAAAACGGTCTGAATAGTGAACCTTCCCATAATGCATAGCATTATACATTCCATAAGGGTATGTGCTGTGCATTATGGGATACTAAGGCAAGTGATGTGAAGTCATTACCCTCTATTTATGAATTGCCCAGTCGTGAAGTTACTTCATGGGTAAAATTTGTTTACTTACACTTGGATAAAAGAATATAATTTCTTGGCATCTTTAATTTATAGAAGAGAATGTGTAGTTGCAGCTGCCAGAATCAGTGATAACTTAATTCCAAACAAGGTTTTACCCACTTCTGGTCTCCAGTAAGTAGGGAAGTGGTAATTATATCAGACAATGACCAGTTACACAGAAAGTGTAGCTGTCATTTCCTGCAACCAGAAAGATATTATTTTTCAGTGTTGATACTTACTATGCTTGCAAGAGTTCCTTTGACAGGAAGCCAAGACAAGAGAAGGCAAGATTGAAAGTTAAAATCAGAAGTAATGTGACTACTACAGTGAGGAAGTTAAAGTTATGTTTGAATTTCAATTGATGAAGCAAGTCTGAATTAAGGATATGCTTTGTACCATAGTAAATCATCATCATCAAATTCCTGCTATGTACCCTCAAGGGGTGTACAGGATATGATAGTACTACATGAAAAATTTACATCATTATTAATTTCCTATCTACAATTTTCCTCCAGATCAGTCTGTTACTTATCAAGACTCCAACATTATCAGATCGTATATTTCTATCGTCTAAGGCACTTTGTACCGTATCAATCCACCTATATCTTGGTCTTCCTCTGGGTCGTTTTGCTGCCAACCTGGCAGAGGATTAGCAAAACACTTGTTTTGCTAATCTTTCCTCGCCCATTCTGTTTAAGTGACCATACCACCTCAGATTAGCTCTGCTAATGCATTCCTGGATGCTGACAATGTCAAGTTCTTTCCTAATATCCGCATTTTTAATATGATATTGCCATTGATGCCATCTGTTCATGCCTATAATCTTTCTCAGGACTCTCATATCTCTGGTCTCTAGTCTTTGGTCAAGTGTTTTACTTCTGACCCAGGTCTCAGATCCATAAGTTAAAACTGGTTTGAACACTGTCTTGTATACATCTAATTTAGTGTTCCGACTAATTTCTCTCTTATTCCATATGAATTTATTCAGTTGACTTCCCACCATACCAGCTTTGCTGATTCTGTTGTCTATTTCTATATTTAATTCACCATCTTCAGTAAAAATCGTTCCTAAATAGCTGAAATGTTTTACTTGTTTCACAGGTTCTCCATTCACAACACAGTTAACATTTTCAATGATTCTGCCTATTTTCATTGTCTTTGTCTTTTTATTGCTGACCTTCATACCATATCTATTACAACAGCTATTCAATTTAGTCAGAGAATCTTGCAGACTTGTAGCGGATTTATTTAGAAGTATAACATCATCCGCATAAAGCAAAGAGCTGACATTAACATCTCCAATTTTGATATCATGTTTAATACCACTTTCCTTCATAATGTGATCCATATAGATAATGTACATCCTTGTCTCACACCAGATTTAACATTAAACCATCTTCCTGTACTTCCTTCAATTCTAACTGCTGACTTACAACTCAAATAAAGACTAAGTATTGCTTGATATAATGCCCCATTGACACCATATAATTGCAGCGTATTGAATAGCTTCTCTCTTGGCATCTTGTCATATGCCTTTTCCAAATCGACAAAACTTAAATTACAGATCTTTGCTATATTCCCATGCTTTCTCGACTATTTGTCGTAAAGTGAAGATCTGATCCTGACAGCCTCTATTTGGCCTGAATCCAGCTTGTTCTTCACCAAGCTTTTCTTCCACAATTCTTCTCAACCGTTTCTCAAGTATACTTGCATAGATCTTGCCAGGAACACTCAGTAGGGAAATACCTCTGTAATTCTCACATGCAGTTTTATTTCCCTTTTTATATATGGGTACTATGAGAGCTACTCCAATCATCGGGAATTCGTCCCTCTGTCCAGGCCTTCTGAACTATGTAGTGGAGTCACTGTAAGACTCTTATACCACCATACTTCAGCATTTCTGATCGAATATCATCTACTCCTGCTGCCTTTCCACATTTCAAGCCTTTGATGGCTTTTTCTACTTCAAGTATGGATATGTATTCCTGACTGCATGCCTGGTCAGTGTTTTTAGCATTGTGCTGTCATCACTGCTTGTTTCATTTAGAAGTTTTTCAAAGTAATTACTCCATACTTCAAGAATATCTTTTTCTCCCGTTTTCATGTCACCTTTATCATCTCTAACTCCTTTTACAGCACACTTTCCTCCATTCCTAAGCTTCTTCAACAACCTCCAGAATATTTTGCCACCTTCTTGATATTTATTTTCTATATTCTTGCCAAAGTCCTCCCATGACTTTTGTTTAGCTAGTTTTACAAAGTGTTTAGCATGCTTGCATTTGTCTCTATATTCTCTAAGAGCACAAGCTGACTTATTTGACAGGAACTTTTGATATGCTTTCTTCTTTTCCTTCACTGCTTCTTTAACTTCCTGTGTCCACCAGGGAGTTCTGATTTTTTTATCCTTACAGACAACCTCACCACATGCCTTTCTGGCAGAATCAATCAATGTTTTCTTCAGAGTTTGCCACTGAATCTCCAAAGTTTGATTCCTGTTCTCAAACTCTTTCATTTTTTCTTCAATAATCTTTGTGTATTAAACAAGTCTACAGTTCACATCTGAGAGCTGCTCAACTTTTATTCGCTTTAAACCTTTCTTACATGTTATTCTTTTCAATATGAAATTCAATTTTATCTTGCTCAAGACTAGATAATGATCACTTCCAATTTCAAATCCTCTGTACACTCTGGTGTCCTGCACCAGGGAGAAAACATCACTATCAACAATAACATAGTCAATGAGACGTTTCTTATTCCTAGCCTCTTCTCTCCATGTGAATTTGTGCACATTTTTATGTTGGAACATGGTGTTAGTAATAACCAGTCCATGTGCTGAGCAGAAATTCAACAGATATTTGCCATTATTATTAGCTTTGCTCTTTTCTCCAAATTTTCCCAAAATATTTTTGTATGTCTCACAATCATTTCCTACTCTGCTATTTAGATCCCCAATGAGGACCAACTTTTCATTTTTCATTGTGTCAGTGGCTTTTTCTAAAGCCTCAAAAAATTCCTCCACTTCTACCTTAGTAGAACCTTCTGTGGGACCATAGGCACAAATAAGTCTCATTGTCCAGTTCCCCATTCTCATATTTGCCCACATTACTCTACTTGAGACTGACTGTAATTCAAGAAGATTAGCCTCGTATTTTGTGTTGAATACTATGGCTACTCCTTCTTTTCCTTGATTGTCATTGCCTGAATATAACATTTTGTATTTATTGCTCAGAAAGATCTCACCAGTTTTGGTCTTTTTTGTTTCAGTCACCCTGATTATGTCAATCTGGTACTTATCTAATTCCTCAGCTAGCTCCATTTCTTTGCCATTCAGGCTTCTTACGTTGATAGTACCGATCTTTAACTCTGGTGATGTTGAGTTGGGGTTTGTTTTCAGATTTGTTCCAGTAGCTGACTTTTCGCTGTTCGCCCTGGTTCCCCGGCGAAAACAACGGGGGCCTTGTTTAACCGGGCGACGCCCCAGCCGGCATGAAATTTTGTCATGTCGTACCATCATTTTTAATTTTGGTTTAACCAATAAGAATACAATTTGGTCGGCTAAATCCCAAATTGCCAGCCCATCCTCGTTCGTTCAGTATCCAAGTAGATACCCAACAGGGTGCACCACGAGAAGGTGAGGATTGGACATTAGGTCAGAAGCCCTGGTCGGTTCTCCGCATTCCTTTAAAGGCTATGTGGAGGTCTCCTCTCAGTTATACAGCTTTGACCCTTAAGCACCCCATAGTAAATTGACCCATAGTAAATCTAGATATAAAATAAGTATAGATAATTGTATAAAATTAATACTGACCAAAAACTGATGGTCATACTGTCATCTGATTAGAAGTAATTTGACAAATATGAGCATAGTCCTATCTGAACTTCAGAGAACTTGGAACCCGTAAAGTTTTCTATTTGAACTTCAGTCTTAATGTAGAGATAAATGTTGAATTTGTTAGTGTTAAGAGTGGAACATTTCTCTGAAATTGCTATGACTGTTTTCTGGTTGCAGTGAAAATAAAAATGAAGATATGAATATGGTTATATCCATACAGTTGTATCAGGATGATTCCTCAAAGCTTTAACTTCTTTAAATTGTCTCTCAAACCAGAACCAGAAAAGTGGTGCATTTCTTTCCAAGTATGTTTTATATTTTATAGTGTGGATATGATCTCATTAACCTGATATATTTTGAAGAATATGATTTCTTATTTTCTTTTGCTCTGACCTTCATAGTGTGTCTAGTTTGGCCAGAGTAGGGCATCACAAATTTGCAATAACATGAGAATTGGATCTGGTATATTGTGAAAGAGCTTTGGCTCTGCTAGATAGATTGGCATTTTTTTTTTTTTTTTTTTTTTTTTTTTTTTTTTTTTTTTTTTTGGGAGACGCCATAGTTTTTAGCATAATATTTGCTTAGTTGTTCAACCAAATCTTTGAGTAAGGTAATTATTATTATTATTATTATTATTATTACTACGGGCTACTCCAGGAGTCCTTAGACTCATCGAGGGAGGCCCTAAACATCATGTTCACACAACTGTTCAACATTCTCACAGTATCTATCATACCTTGCCTTGAACTCGCTCACTGTCATAGCACCCACAACAGACTCTGGCAGCTTATTCCACTCATTTACCACTCTAAAAGTAAAGAACCCAGCTCTAACACCCCTGCTAACCACGCTCTTGCCCAGCTTCCATGGGTGTCCCCTAGTTCTCCCACCACCAGTCCTGATCTCAAAAATATCATCTGAATTAATCCTATAGAATCCTTTTAGCAATTTGAATGTCTCAATCATATCTCCCCTTTTCCGCCTATCAACTAGTTTCTGCAATCCACAAATCTTCAACCTGTTCTCATATGGTTCATTACATAGACCTACTATCATCTTAGTCACTCGCCTCTGGATCCTCTCCACCTCCTCCCAATCAAGAAGGAACCGAGGTGACCAAATCTGGGCACAGTAGTCGAGATGAGGTCTTATCAGGGCTCAGTACAGAGGTACAATAACTTTCTTTTCTCTGCTTGTCAAGGTATTTTTCAACAACCAAGTGAGTTGATGAGCTGATTTAGCTACTTTCGCAATGTGCCCCCTAAACTTCATCTCCCTATCCACCAACACTCCCAAGTCCCTGGCCTCATCAATCTCTTGGAGTACAGTTCCACCAATGTGGTATACTGCTGCTAATCTTTTCACTCCGAAATGCATAACCTTACATTTTGTCACATTAAATTGACATCCATTCTCCTTAGTCCAGAACTCCAATCTATCTAAGTCATCTTGCAAGACTTTGACATCTTCTGCGTTCACTATCGCCCTACCCAACTTTGCATCATCAGCGAACAAATGAACTGTCCCACTTAGACCCTTCCCTATATCGTTAATGAACAGATTAAACAGCAGTGGTCCAAGAACAGAACCCTGTGGCACACCACTAGTCACAGGCCATCTTTTGAACTCTACTCCTGAATAAACTACTCTTTGATATCTCTCCATCAACCACCCAGCTGTCCATCTCACCAACCCTATATCCATTCCCATATGTTGTAGTTTACAGATTAGAATTTCATGTGGTATCCTGTCAAACGCCTTTGCCAGGTCCAGCAGTATCACTGTAAACCCATTTTCCTTATCCAATTCAGCCGTCACCTTGTTATAAAACTTGAGCAAGTTACTGAGGCATGATCTACCCTTCACAAAGCCATGCTGTCCTCTGTACAGTATCTCATTTTCATCAATCCATTCCTGTATTTTTCCCTTGACTACTTTCTCCAAGACCTTGACAACGACTCCTGATATGCTGATCGGTCGGTAATTTGCAACCGTAGTCTTGGATCCTCCTAATGTGAAGCACTTTAGTCATCTTTGAAATGTGGGGTATTCTAGATTGAAGTTTCATTCTTATAACCTCTCTTTTAGTATCCTTGTTTAGAAAGGGTTTTTAGTAATCCCTAGCTCTCATTGGAAAGTTGTAAAAGAAGGACAGATTGCCTTTGCCCTGAGAGTGCAATGATTCCATTATTGATATATTGGTTTGTGTGTGTGAATTTCTAGCATGCAAAAGAAGCAAGTCTCAACTAGGAGGAAGTCACTGGCATGTGGAAAAAAGATAAATTTTATTGTTTTAAACAATAATACCTTGAATACTTTTAAAACAATAATAATTCCATAATACCTTGAAACTTTCAGTTTCAAGAGCAAAACAAATTATGACTGAATGTCAAGTGGTTGAAATGAAGACTGTGCACAATATAGTCAAATGTTGAATATGTTATCAGCAGTTTGATACCAGACTTTAGGTGGGTATAAGTTTTTTAAAGGCAGTTTGGTGGTTTAACAAACCTTAAAAATTGTAATGATATAAAATGTGTAATTAAATTTTATAAGATGCTATGTGGGATAAGGGAGATAGGTGCATATACACCTATCTCCCTTATATGTGCATATAACAG
The DNA here is from genome assembly GCF_054136105.1 of Typopeltis vanoorti. Classification (NCBI taxonomy): domain Eukaryota; kingdom Metazoa; phylum Arthropoda; class Arachnida; order Uropygi; family Thelyphonidae; genus Typopeltis; species Typopeltis vanoorti. Next base: position 97,150,940 of record NC_143559.1, on the reverse strand, counting down.
TTATCTCCCTAATGAAGAAACATACTACAGTGATATTTCTTCATTTTGCAGCAGTATTTGACAAATTGGTACTTATGTTAAAGGTGCTGCAGATGAATGGCATTGATTACTGGGTCAAATAAGAGATAGACTATGAGATAAATATTTTAACAAGTTACATATTGGAGAGTACTGTCTGAGAATAATAACAAGAGACATGCCAGATGTTTGAGTTCTTATGAATTACTACTTATGTAGTAAGGACAACATGAAAGACAAGAATGTTGTATTTAGTAATAATGTCTCATAAGATGACATCATGTTGCTCCCAGTTGGTGAGAGAGTGAATGCAAGGTTTTTGACATGGCAGATGGGCAAGCAGAGGTAAGCCAGAAAAGTGATGGGCATAATGAAGGAGAAGTAAGCATATGAAAGGAAACTGACACAGAAAGCTGAACAGAATCTTAGAGAATTCTATAGTTATGTGCTTGGTAGAAGAAAAGGTCAGTAAGGGAATAGTACTGATTATGATTGAGAAGGCAAAGGAAAGACTGGAAGTTCATAAATGTGAAGTATTTGCAATTTTAAGTAGCTTGATGCTAATAAAAGTGACTGGAAGCAGATAGGATATCAACTGCCTGCTTCCAATTACAACGCAAATGTGCAAAGGAGCTAACAGTGTCCTAGACGTTGTTATTCCAAAGTCAGGAAACAAGAACAATCCCTGAACAGTAGAAAGAATAGCAAATAGTGCCACTGCGTAAGGTAGGAGGGATACAAATCATTGGTAGCAAACCATAAGCTAGTTTGTATTTCATTGAAATATTAACCGGCTTGTAGTTGCTTATAGGTCAAGGTGTTGGAAAGGTTAATCAGAGAATGAATACAAAACTGGATTTTACAAAGCAGCATCAGGAAAGAAGCCTATTTGCTGCCCTATGAAAAGATTTTGTAAAGGGAAGTTGTATTTTAGCAATCTAGTTACATTTTATAATTCAGTGAGAACTGGTATTGCACAATGGAAATACATATTTACTAGATTTTGTAGAGTTTTGATAGAATACCATATGACAAATTACTGTCCAAGTTGAGTAATGAGGATGAATAAATGATCGTTAGCTTTGGATATAAGGATATTGACAGAGCTAATGAGTTGCCCAGAACAAAATAGGGGATTTTGTTCTGGGCTGCTGTTGGTTAATTTATGTGTTGATGATATAGTTCAGTACTTTAGAGGAGGTATTTAATTGTTTACAGATGATGCTAAATTTGAATGCATTGGTGATGCTAGAAGATAAATGGGAATAACAATTTGTTGTGAAGTGTCTGGTCCTTTGACTGCAGGAGATTTCACTCCAGGAGATAGATGAGGTAAAGAATCTGAGGGTAACTGTGGATATGGAGTTAAATCTCAGAAGATATGCTGAAAGTTGTGAGAGCTGTTAAGAAAATTGGTCAACTGCATAGGGCACTGACAAGTAGAGATAAACAGGGAGTAGTGTTAGAGGTACTGATTAGAATGCACAAATATCCAGTGACATTTGAATGTTAGTGCACAGATCCAGTCACCTGGAAGTTGAGAGCTAATGAAAGCTTAGAAAAGATCCAGAAGTAAGTTGAAGACTGGAGCATGGAATTCTGGGTATATTACAATAGATTCTTTGCAGCATGGAATTTTGGGTAATGACAACAGATTGATGGAATGTGCTTTGCAGGGCTTGGTAACTAGGGGAAGAGATGATATGACATATGTTTATGAAAGAAGCTTGTCAGATAGATGTAGGAGATATTGGGAGAATGGGAAGTTAGGCAACTCTATTATTATTATTATTATTATTAAGAGAGACCTCCAGGGAGTCAGGTACTCATCAAAGGAAGACACACACACACACACACACACACACACACACACACACACACACACACACACACACACACACACACACACACACACACACACACACACACACACACACCAGCTATCATACTTCTCTTGAATTCATTCACACTGCTTGCACACACAACATCCAATGGCAATCCATTCCAGTCATGCACCACCCTATGACAGAAAAATCTAGCTCTCACCCTCTTCTTAGCAGCATTCATTCTTAGCTTCCAAGGATGTCCTCCTTGTGCTTTCTCCACTCCTCCATAAAATGAAAAATTCCATCAACCGAAATCCTGTATGATCCTTTCAGAAGTTTGTAAGTTTCACTCATATCGCTCCTGTTTGCTAGTATTTGCAGTCTACAAATTTTCAGTTTGTCTTCATAATTAGTATTCCACAATCCTAATATAATTTTTAACACTCTCCACTGTATCAGAATCACAAAAGAAACCAGGAGACCAGACTTGCGCACAATAGTGAGGTCTTATCAAGGCCTTGTAAAGTGGCAAAATGACATCATTATCTTTACATGTGAAAGTTTGTTTCAGCATTGCAAATATATTTGAGTTGTATTTGCAACCTGTGCTACATGGTCTCTGAACTTCAACTCTCTATCTACTAACACTCCTAGATCCCTAGCTTCATCAGTTTCTTCTAGCATAATCCCTATGACATTGGATATTTAATCATGCCAATATGCATGACTTTGCATTTACTGACATTCAATTTTTCCCATGCTCACAATTCCAGCCTGTTCAAATCATTCTGCAAGTACTGCATATCAGCAGTATTCCTGATTACCCTGCCTATCTTTGCATCATCAGCAAATAGCTGTATGTCACTTGTGAAATCCTTCCCAATATCATTAATGTACAGATTGAATAACAGTGGACCAAGTACTGATCCTTGTGGTACAACACTAGTTATCTTAAATCTTGCAGACTCACACCCCTGTATACCACTTCTTTGATATGTCAGTCAGCCAACCTTTTATCCAGGCTAATATTATATAATCCAATGTAATATTCTCCAATTTATGCAACTGTCTTCCATGCTGTGTTCTGTCAAAAAAAGCCTTAGCAAAATCCAAAAAAAGTATCATGGTGTATCCATTTCCCTTGTCTAGTTCAGTGGTAACATTATTATAGAATGTGATCATGTTATTACAACATGACTTTTCCTTAGTAAATCCATGCTGTTCGTTGCAAAGTAAAGATTCACTGTCAGCCCATTTCTGAATGCGAGCCTTACCAAATTTTTCCAAAATCTTCACTCCCACTCCTGAGATATTGTTTTGTCGATAGTTGGATATATCGGTCTGTGTTCTGTTCTGAGACTCAAATTATATAGACAATTTATTATGAAATTTGTCAAAAGCTGTTTGTCCTGACTGTATTCTCTTGTTGATTTTTTCCTAATGGTTGTCAATCATGTTAATTCTGTATTCGAACTAAGTATATGAACCTGAAAAGAACCATTATGCTACTGGAAGACGATGCTGTGGAGGCAACACAAAATGAATGTCAGTAATAATCACTTACACGAAGAGTGCAAAGAGCAAGCCAGGAAGGTGACTTGGTTGATAAAGACACGAGAAGGGCAGTATGAGCAGAAATTTTCTAGTCAAGCCAAGAAAAATGTAGTGAGTTCTTTTGATATTTGGCAAGTAGAAGAATGTTAGTCACTGACATAGTAGATGAGTAACTGATGTAGAGATTATAGTTGAGGTTTTCAATGAGCAGTTTATCAGGGTATTTCATCCTTGTGAAGGTGACATTATTGGAAGCTGGAGGGTAGAGGATATGGTGATGAAAAGGATTGATGATTAGTGAGTAGGAGGTATATGAGGAATTAAGTAAACTTGATGTTCATAAGACAGTAGGACTTGACAATATATCACCACATGTTTGGAGGGAATGCTCTAGGGAATTAATGACACCCTTGGCACACCTGTTTAATATGTCTTGCAACAGGATAGGTCCCAAAAGAGTGGAAAGTACAAAAAAATGTTCCACTTTAGAAAGTGTATGTGTGGGGGGTATAAGATTGAGGCAACAGATTATAGGCATAGGCCATTCTGTATGTTAAGGTGTTATTAGAGAGGTTGGTGAATGAAGAATTCTCTTAAGAAGTATAGCTTGGAGACAGGGAGAATAAAGCTTAAGTTGGTCATTATGGCCAAACTATTGTGATGCAGGGATAAATAGATAGCCATCAGCAGGTGAAAGTAATCATGAAATGGAAATGATGGACTTAGGAGATGACCATAAATGTTGGGATAACAATGAAGGAGATGGCTGTAAGTGTTGGAATAACAGTGAAGGATTATACAGTGTATTGCATTATGGTAAAGGTGGTTACATGAAGCTTATTCAGATGCAAGATTATTATTAAAATCATGCTTCTGGAGGAATAGGTGGTGGTAGGATCAGTTGCAAGTTATCAGTTATTCAGTTATTCAGATGCAAGATTATTATTAAAATCATGCTTCTGGAGGAATAGGTGGTGGTAGGATCAGTTGAATGTGAGGACACAACTGATGCGGCAAAGTAATTCAGTGTGGGATTGTGTGATGTTGATGATCTCTTTAGAATCAAATCACTATATTATTATTTATTTTTTGTAGTGTGTCAGTGGAGTAATGCTGGGCTATGTCTAGACATTTTTCTGCCTGAGGCAAAGAATAAATTGGGACCTGATTTTATTATTATTAAAAAAAAAAAAAAAAAACTCTGTCAAGAGTGTGCTCTGAAGCAGTTAACTTGCTGTTGTATCCAGAGTGACATTCGTGGACAATATGCTCATTTTACCCTGAAGGTGCAAATTCAAATCATTAATCGATAATATGATGGTCTTCATTAGACCATCATATTACTGATTAAAATCAGTAATATGATGGTCTAATGAAGACCAACATTAAAAAAGTATTTCTGAACATATAATCAAATTATAGCATGATTTTAAAAATTCCAACACTAAAATAGCCACTATCAATTATTATGCTTCAGCATAATAATTGGTAGTGGGCAGCGGATGGCATTGCGTGTAGATGGAGGATTAAGTAGCGCAGACATTGGGTTGTGCGCAGTGGAGTTCCCATCCATAATGTCTTTTGACTCCTTGGAGGTGTCATGTAATGATAATAATAACATAATAGTATATGATACAGAGCTCTCCAGTTGTGTTTTAACTGATTATTTTTTTTTCCTTTCCAGTATTTTTTGTCAGTCGTGTTCACATTATAGGGACACCAATTCCCTATGCTGAATTAAAAACTAAATTTTTTTAATAACTGTCTAGAAGCCAAGTTTTAACAACCAGTGTTGATAATATTGAAAATTAAAACTACATTTTCATTTCAGTTCATATAATTAAATAGCCAGCCAGAAGTGTTAAATCTGTGCATTCCTTTTGTGTAGGTCCTAAAGGAGTGAAAATAGAATAAAATTGTTTCACTTCAAAGAGTAGTGATGAGTGAATACAGGCTTCAAATCATAGGCCCATCTGTGTCTAAAGTTGTGGGGAAGGTGTAAAAAGATTGATGAGGACTCAGATCCAGAATCGGGTTGATAATAAGCGTATTTTTATGATAGTCCGTATGGGTTTGGTAAAATGCCATCTCTCTTTAACATTCAACTTGTGCATTAGAATAAGGTGACAAATGCATTGAACAAGGAAAGGAATTTTGCAAAGGTCTCTGATCGATTGCAGCACAAGTTAGGAATTGAAATGAATTACTTTAGATGCCAGCCTAGTCGGCCAAGTGGTTAGCATATCTGTTCTCCAGACAAGAGGCTGCAGGTTTGAATCCTGTTGTCATGATTGTCTTTGGGTGGGAAGTGAATTTCATTGTCTGGTATGAGACCGCCACTCTGCTTATTAGAGGCCTGAAGTGGCTTGAGAAAGTTCCATGTTTAGGTCTCTATAGCAAAGTTTCTGACTATGTAAAAAAATATAGAAAAAATTCCTTATCCCACCCACTGTACTAATGTACTATAGATTTACAAAAACCTTTCAGGTGGGAACCACATAAAAAAGATTAGTGAGTTGGACGAGGCAGGAATCTGTTTTAGAGGTCATTAGGGTTTTTAACTTGTATGTATATGATACTAGGGAGAGATTTAATTAGAGATATATTTATTTGCAGATGATGCAAAGTCGGAGAGAGTTATAAGGAGTAGAGCATATGTTGTACCTTACAGTAGGATTTGAACAAACTATGTGAGCAGCGCTGCTAGATCAATGTATGGTTTGAAATGTGGTAGACAAAGATGGAATGGAATGTAGAATATACAACTGATGAGGAAATTTTGAATAAAGCGAATGGGATTCAGGATCTGGTAGTGGTGGACAGAGACCTCGAATTTAAGGCACGTTGCTAAAATCCCCCCACAAATTAGTATTCCATAATGCAAAGCACCCCTCCCCCCTCTATATATACAAGTAACCTAGTCTTCATGCGTAAACTTTGTTTGCTTACACTTGGATAAAGGGATTAAAACAAGAATATAATTTCTCAGCATATTTAATTTATAGTGTAACAAAGTGGAAAAAACTTTCAACATTCGGATGACCAGAGGTAAGAATTATCTGCATAGATTTGAGTTTCATTCAATGATATCATTGAATGAAATAGTGATTCTGCAGGATTCAAACCTGCAGCCTCTTGTCTGGAGAACAGATATGCTAACCACTTGGCCAACCAGGCTTGCTACACTACTCACTCTACACTTTTCGATTGATTTGAATGTTCTTGGATTATGAACATAACAGTTAGATTGCAATTTAACATGCAAAAGTATATGGTTAGGATTATTCAAAAACTTCAGGACCACTATTATGTGATGGTAAGCAATTAAAGGAGGTGTGTGAAATGAAAGATATAGTTGTGCTAGTGAATAATAGATTTAAAATTTAGGAACTGCATATTAGGGATTATTAAAATCCCTGAAAAAATGCTCCAGAAAAAGTTCCTGTAGTCGGTGACTAGAATCGAACTTATAAGTCTTTCTTCTGGCAACCTAGTGCTACGGAAGCAGATACCATTTCCACAATGCTACACAAACTGCCTAAACATGTGTAATATTTTCCCTTGATGAGATCTGTGCCTCAGTGTTTTTCCTGTGTACTTAAAGTCAGATATCTTTTTAGTTTATTAACTAGGCTAATTCATAACATGCCACTTTATTTTTTAATTATTTTTATTTAATTGTACGAATGTATCTTTTCCAAACACCTAGTTAGGTAAAACACAGAAGCCAATAGAATTTATTTGGTCATAAATTATAGAAACATACATCTTCACTTAAAATTATGCTCTTCCTTAAGCAAAATCTTTCTTCTTGCTTAAGGAAGAACATATTCTTTTTCTTTTTTTTTTTAATATTTTTAAATTTCTCTTTCAAAATAAGAAAGAAAGAAATAGAATGCTAAGGCTCATCTTGAGACGTAATTCCTACTTAGATACTGAAATGGAATGAAACAACTTTAAAAAAAAATTACCAACTAGTAGGCATTATATTAATAGGTTATTTATTAATTAAACATTTAAATTTGAAAGAATAATAAATCAGACATACTTGAATAATACGAAGATCAGATTGATGGTAATAGATGAAATTCTTAAAACCGAGCCGAAGACGATGTTGGGAAAACAATGTGGAAAGGAAAGTGAAAGCCAAATACATAAGTAATGATTTATCAAAAGGTAGATATAAAACCATCACCGTTCAAATTTTTGAAAGATGATGAATTTAAAGATTATAAAATTTATAAAATTATTAGCGAAACATAAACTCACATTGTACAAGCATTGATTTCCTACTTCCATCTGCTTCTAATAAAGAAGGAAGCTTTAATGCGATATCTTCCCCTTTCAAACCTCTTTTTACTCCTGGGTCACTTCATTCCTTTTATGTTATTTTCTTGTGAAAATATATGACATAAAATATCTGTAAAATATTAGACTGCAATACAATAATGCACATGTAGATAGCATAGATTATTGAGATTTTGCTTTATGCAGTCTTTGCATCATATGCAAACAACCATATATCTGAATAATCCATCCACGATTTTATGTTATGTTTAAAACTATACTGTTTTAAACAAGCATGAATCTAAAACTGATTCTTGTGGTAGTTCTGCTATTCATTTTTATTCTGATACTTCTTCGCCATCGTCAAGTATTTGTTAGTTAACTCAATGCAAAAAAGGCCACAATTATTAAAATTCCATAATTAAGAATGGGCTGAACATAATTTCTTTTCTTTTTTTTTTTGTAGATTTGTTTGGACTGATAGATGATTACTGTCTAATTAACTCATTGGTGTCTGGAAGGATTGGTTAACTTATCAGTGAAATATCAGAAGAGCTGAACATTAGTTGGAATGAACTCTTCGTAATAGGGATTGGTTGCATTTCATCTGAGGCACCTAATTTTTGATCATTGACAACTCCAAAATTGAAACTATCAATTAGGAAATTATGTAATAATAACAATAATATTAAAGCTTATTTCAATTTATAGGAAGGCCTGAAATCCTATTGTGAACATTTAAAATCGGAAATTTGAAAACTAAACCTGACACGCGCATAAATAGTTTTATGAATTATTACTGCGCTTATCACTCTGATCTTATTAACTGGCGATCTTCATGGAGTCCATAGCCTCATTGTGGGACACCCAACCTAACCATTATTCATACAGTGCTTATCATATCTCTCCTTAAACTTATTCACTGTCAGTGTACTTATAACCACATTTGACAAACCCATTTTGTTCTTCAAGCAAAAACGTATACTTCACATCCCCTCCTAACTACACTTTTATTCAACTTCTAAAGACGATCCCATTGTTTTTCTCTTCCCACCATGTATTTGAAATATTTTCCCTGCATTCTGTTCTATCGAACTCTTTAGTTTACATGTTTCTCTCATATCTTCACGTTTGCTTATCAACCAGTGTTTGTTTGGAACCCACAAACTTTCAAATATTCTCATGGGAAGCATTCCACACAATTGACACCATTATTATATAAATTAATTGCAGTGTTTTATTATGCACACATGAGGGTATTAGATATGTTTTGATTGTTTGTTTTTTTTCTCGTAATATCAGATAATTCTTGCTGTTTTCAGCTCAGGAGCATTTTTGTTTTTAGATCTCCTTATCCAAAGCTGACTGTTTTTATACTTTAAAATATTTTTAAATAAAACTGTTGGAGGAATGTTCTAATGTTTATCACACCAGAAAACTCATCGCTCTTCAATCACATGACATTAGCCATTATATTAGCATTTTCGGATGTTGCGATCTTTTGAATAACATAATGTGAATCTGTACTTTTATTTTTTACTGGTTTAAGTGAGGAATATGATGCTTTTAAATATTCCATTCTTTGCCATCATCTTTCAGTAGAAATAGAGAAAACTGTTCTCCATACAGTTTTGTCAAGATCCTGCCGAATCATAGCTGTATAAAGAGGGATAATAATCTAATTTCTAGTCAGTTTGTTGCCAGTTTTCACTGAATGTCTCCAAGATAAACAGATATTTTTTCAACTACTATAATAGCTCGTAATGGCAAATATAATCGGAAAACGAACTAAAATAAAAAATTTGACAAAAATAAATCTGGACACGAGTCCTGTTTCAGAAACGAAACAGGACTATATATACCACATATTCAATGCTGATTTTATTCCATCATACTGTAATAACTACCGACCACTTATAGTATTATGTCTAATTGCATGTTTTCCATATACAGTTTACCTGTATATGGAAGGAATAACCCGATTTTCCTGGAGAAAAAAAATATCCTGCTACTTTATCTCAGTTGAAAAAGTCTATATAAAGATTCTTTTCATTATGATGCACTGACCTGTTGTTTTTACAACTGCGCTATGGAAGTGCTTTTCAGTAATATATACATCATCCTTCCTGTGTTTCACATAATCGATGAATGCTAGATGTTTAACTGGCATTTATAAACTGCTCTCAAGAAAATGCACTTCCTTACATCCAGTTTACTTGCTAGCTACTCTCCTTGATTGGGGGGGGGGATTGTTCTCAAGCTCATCTTATTTTCTCTTTGTGTTATTGTTATCATCGCTACAGCACTCATGTTAATGCATTATTATTATTATTACTAAACTACTTGCAGAACATGTACTAGTCTGTCGCTCTGTGCATGTCCCCACTTTCCATATAAAAATGTACTCATCACTATTTAAATGGAAATTTATTAGAACAGTGTGCAACCTGCCCATTCTATACTTTTTTTTTTTTTTTTTTGCTTTTATTTGTGGAGGCAGGTAGCTTTATTAATGTGTCGGTTACTTATACATATCGTTTCTTAAAGTTCATGGTATCTTGTAGTGTTGTTTCGCTGTGCACATTTTATGATTAGTCGTAATTTCAATTATGCAGTTATAATTGGATGTGTCATATATTAAAATACAGTTGTTGTTGTTTTTTTAAGTTTCTATCAAATACAATCATATAAAGTTCGTAGGTAGTTTCAGTTATGGTTGAAATGAATTTGTTTTCATATGGAACACTTTATTAAATTATTTGCAGTTAGAAATCTCTTGGACATGCTGATTTAGTTTTTCAAGTACTGCATAAAAGATTATAGCTGAGATTTTAATCTACTTATTGTTTGAAATGCTGTAATGAGATTAATTTATTGAAGGAAGCATTTTTGCTACTGATAATAAAAACAGGAAATTTTCTAAAACCCGTTCTCTTTCTTCTTCTTTCAATTTTTAAAACGAAAAATTTCAGAGTAATTCAAAAATCACTAATCAGCTTAACTATTATAGTTGTGAGATCATTGACAATAATTATTAAGGTAAGAAGACTAAAGAGAAAAATACAAAAATGGCATTACTTAAATTTCTTAATATTTAAATTATCATTTTTTAATCTCCCGGGTTTTATCAGTTTCTGCTTTCTTAAAGTCAGGAATTATATAATTAATGAAAATAACGACGATTAATGTTCGAATAATATAATAAATTATCCAGCAAGACTTTACTTGAAAAAATGATAAACTAAAGGAGAAAATCAGCCTTTTCATAAATGTCATGGTGTAAGCTAGTTCAACAACATAAAAATGAAATGCTAACATGAAACTGGGCACTATATTTCCTTATAGCAAGAGGCTATAAGGACACCCCCCCCCCCCACGTTCCACCAGGCTTGTAGATTAGCATGGTTAGTGTAAAGATTTACACACACATATATATATATATATATATATATATATACACACACACACACTGCTATTATTGCAATTGTCAAAATTAAAAACAAGAAAAATTGAAAAATTAGAAACTATTTGGTATGGTGAGGTTAATAATCTGAATCCACAGAGTCAGTTTATTGAGTCTCATAATTGCATGCGTTCTCTGGTCGGTTTGTCTGTTTTAGGAAAGTAAAAACTCTAGTTTCTGGTGAAAAATTCTTTTAATCTTTGAGTAAGACGCCTCCAATCGAAAAGCTCTTATAAAGTTTCCTCGCTTCCTAGACTGAATTCGAACCTAAATCGCTTCATCTGAAGGGAAAGAAATGTCACTTCGTCCTCTTGAATGCGTGACAGAGAGGTGCCACGCAACTTAAAGGACGTTCGTAATAGTCCTGGAAATGTAGGAGATAACTGCAAAATCATTGAACAAATTAACTCGTTCTAAAGAGAGAGGGGGGGAGGGTTAGTATGGAAGATTAAAATACTGAAATATAGATTGAAAGGAGGAAATTGGGTATGGAAATAAACTAAGATATATTCCTGGGTTTCCGAGATGTCCCTTTTAGAATGAGACTTGGGATTATGGCCTGTATAAACCAATCATGCGGTCAAGAAATGTCATTGGAAAAAAAAAGTGGGGGGTTATGTGTATGTGTGAAGCTCTACGGAGTAGCAGATTATAATACACTCAGGTGAAGATAAATCATGGAATGATAAAAAAAAAAAAAAAAGATGATCAGAGTTAAAGACCATTTGAGGGTAACTGTCAGATTTCAACTTATATTCGAATGAAAAATAGGATGGAAATAAAATAGTTTTATAATAAAATTAAGCTCGAATTGTGAAGGGAAAAAAAAATAGATGTTTGGGGAAAAGTGTAAAGAAGAAGATAAGGAATTTGAGGTATGAAGTGCACTTTAGAAAGAAGGATAAGTATAGTAGGGAAAGCAATCTGAGAGGATTCTATCAGAGTAAGGCTACCATAAAGAATTAAGATCTTTATTATGTGGCTAATTAGATACCATCTGGTGATTTTTTTAATTTAAAACATGAGTGATGGTTTTCACATCTACTATTCGAGAGCCCGTAGTGTCTTCTCTAGAAACTGCATAATATGAAGTTCTCCCCCCCCCCCTTGAATGCAACATAACGAGGAATGCTAATGATGATTAAATTCTTACTACACTGAACTTGTTTTAAAGAAATATCTCACTACTAATTGTTATGCAAAGCTTACTGATGATATTAAAATTACAACCAGATGGTAGAGTATGATACCAGTTTTATTTGTATCACACCAGACCACCCGGTTACACGTATATAAGTATTACGAATATTGTTAAGATCTTCACATGAAGTAAAACTTTTTCCCCTCATCTCTCTATTTTTCTCTCATTTATTTATATAGATAAGAGAAAAAATATTTACTTAAAGCGGTATTGTTTTTATTATTATTTTATCATTAACTAGATAATCCTTTGCTCAGTCTTTTAAAAAAACTTAACTACTATCATATTCATAAGGGAGATTTTTGGTTTTGTCATTACTTAAACCGCAATTCTCTCGTTGTATGTGAGACAGCAGATTATGCTTACATTCATAAATATTTGTCTAAAGAGGCCAGCTTATGTAATGGTGATTATTTTCTTTTAACTCTAGCTGCATATAATAAACTATCCATTCGCAACATCACCTGCTTTGCATGTGATGTTGCGAACCACTTCCACTGTGCTCATCACATCCGCCGAAGATTCGGATTCTATTCGATTTTAGAACGAGAAGCGAAAGCTACTTCATTCTTATTCCCATAATCCCCCCCCCCCGAAAAAAAAAAGAACAAATGTTTCCACACTGTCTTCTTCTTTTGTCCTTTTCTGGGCCTATTTTTCTAGGTACTATTTCATTCTGTGTCACCTCTATAGCGAGTTTCATTTCGAACAGAAACTGCTTACAGTGGTCTCTATACACTGTCCTGAGATTCACACACGTGTGTATGTGTGTGTGTACGTCGAATATCTTATCTCTAGTTCAACTGGAAATGCCTAAAAATAAATCGACATGTAGACAAGATTGAAATGCTACCTATAGCATAGGTTAGCATTTCAAACCTTGTTAAAATTGCATAAACAGACAGACAAACAAACATAGAGACATAGTAATTGGATAACTTTTCATTACAATAAGTAGTACATTGAAAACAGCTCACATGAGCTAGACAAACAAGCAGATCTATGTATTGACGACTTTTGTGTGGTACTGCTAACATTTAGAATCTTTTTATCCCAGTATGTGGCTTAGTGATTTCCTCTAATTTGATTCAAAGCAAGTAGCCGGGGGGGGGGGGGGGAAGGCTCTCAATATTTCTCTCTAATCAATTTATACCAAATTAGACGTATCCTTTCGGGTTTGGCATTTCCAGAAAATTGCGTCCTCCGGAAAAATTTTCTAGCTAAATCCTTTCACTGGCCAGCTCAACTGAACTTAAATATTTAAATTATTTAAACTGAAAAACTTATTCATAATAAACTTTAGTATTAAGAACTTCCGTATAGAAATGTCTATATAGAAGGTCTGAAGTGGCTTGAAAAAATGTTTTTGGTCTCTGGAGAAGAATTCCTGGATTATCTAATCCTTAACTCAATCTCAGTGTATGTGTATGTATCTGTGTGTGTGTGTGTGTGTGTGTGTATATATATATATATATATATATATATATATATATGTGTGTGTGTGTGTGTGTGTGTGTGTGTGTGTGTGTGTGTGTGTGTGTGTGTGCTTTACATTATGGGAAAACACTAAGAATAGTGATCAGAGCTTTACCCATCTTTACAATGAGTTGCCCTGGTGTTTTATCATCTTTAGACTTGAACTTTGTTTCAGGCGCAAACTTAATTGTTTGCATACTTGGGATTAGGAGTTAAAATAACCAAGTTTATAAAATAACTTGGTTATCCTAATATACAATATCCCCAAGGTAAAAAATTTATTTTATATATATATATATATATATATATATATATATATATATATATATACACTGCTCAAAACAATTAGTGGATATTTTAGTTTCTGTGGGATAATTATAAATTTCTGCAAATAATTATAAGTATTGGGTACTTTATACATGAATAAATATTTCTTACTCATGAATAGGGTGTAATTGATGAGATATTTAAATAATCGATATTTATTACAAATTGTGTTACATTTGTAAATTATTTTTGTAATTTGATAATTTACAAGAAAATCAAAATTGTTTTGAGCAGTATATATTATATATATATCAGTCCCACACACGAGAGTTCCGAAGAGACCTATGACACGGCAGTGCCTTGTGTGGGTAAGTGAGAGGTGGAAGAGAGGAATATGATTTTTGAAAACCTGAAAGTTGTAATCATTGGGAGACATAGTGTGGAGAAGACTGTTCCAAAGAGCAGAGGTGTAGGAAATGAAGGCAGAGGATAAGAAGATGGTTCGATGAGTTTGGGGATGAACTGTAAATAGGTGCTGACTGGCACCTGCTCGTGTTCGTATATGAGTACAGGAAAGTAGAGAGATTGTAGCAGCCAGTTCAAAGGAGCAGTGCCCATGAAAATATCTGTAGAAGAGGCATGATGCAGCAACGGAACGTCTCTGGGAAAGCGACTGGAAGAAGGGGTCATCATTTAAGCGAACTGTTCGTTTCTATATACAATCAAGCATTCTGAGGAAAGTTTTAAGTGCACCATCGCAAATGTGTGAACAGTATTCTACGACTGGGCCGATTTGAGCTTTATAAAGTGCCATGAGTTGAGCAGGATAGAAGTACTGTTTTTTTGCAGGCTGAAGAAGCTGTGGACTTGGTGTGTTCATGTCAGGATAGATTGGGTGTGAAAATTAACTTAAGGAGAGAAAATTGGTCCTGGTTAGCGAGAGGAATATTGTCAAAAGTGAAGGAGAATGGTCTTTCTTTCTAGAAATGAGACAGGAATTTTTTTTGGTGGCATGGAAATTCGCCAGATTATCCTTATTCCACTTGAGAATGGAAAGTAAATCAGTGTTTAGGAGATTGGTTAAAGATGATCTTGAAGTACGAATTACCTGATCCCTACAAGATTTTGAAAAAGAGGAGTGGGGAGTACTGTCGTCAGTAAAGCTATGAATAGGACTGGATGTCAGGGTGAGAAGATCATTAATGTATAGGAGGAAGAGCGTAGGCGACAATACCGAGCCTTGGGGCACACTAGCATTAATTGAGAAATCTGATGAAAGGAAACCGTCTACCTTAACCCGCAGTGAACGGCTAGATTGCTGGCCGTTCACTGCGGGTTAAAGTAATCCATTCGCAAAGGGAATGGTTTGTCTTTCATGTGTGTTAGGTGTCATTAAAAAGTTCTAGGTTTGATTTGCCCAGTGGTTCATTTTCTTGATTGTAGTTAGACCATTTATTTGATGAAACAATTTCACTTAATCTGATATTATTCGAGTTTGTCCTGGCGGAATGTTGCACAAAGTTTAAAATGTTAACTTTAATTGCGAAGAATCTGAAATAAAATTTCCAATCCTATAAAAATCATCAAAAGTTAAGTCTAACGACAGTTTCTACCTTCCACTTTTAGTCTTTTAGCATATTTTAAGAATAATCCTTTTATTAGGTATCAGCGTAGCATTAGCCGTTTTGGTTGGCGCCTTATTGTAAAATATAATCAACTTACCTAAAAGACTACCTCCATATCCTGTCTAGGACACAGAGAATCTTTTTAAGGGCTTTCACTTTCAAGTGAAAGCCCTTATAAAGTTATACAAAACTGGACGAAGAACATGCAATTAAAAGACAGTACACTAGCCTTATATCAACGTTTGCTTCGGCTATAGTTCCAAGCAAAACTCTCTCACTTAACAAGGCCGTAATGTTTATAGAAATACCATCCCTCTTCAACTTCGTTCCTGGGTTCGAATCCTTTATGGAACATGAGGAACTTAAGGGCTCCTCAGTTGAAGGGAGTTATCTGGTCTCTAGTGGTAAATAGGTTGGCAGAAATAATAACCCCTTCTCTTAATTGGCAACTAGTTTATAACGTGTGTGTATATATATATATGTATACGGTATAACCGTAAAGTGTCACTGGAGTTATAACGGTGAGATTTAACATAAAATGAACCTTTTACAGAGGGGAGACAAACCTGCTTCCGGTTTTAAAAACCTACCTGAATTAAATGTGTTCTTGCAACTTAAAAGAGCGTGATTTTATTATATATATTTGCACCCCCCCCCCCTTGCTATCATAAGAAGAATAGCCGAATAATTCTGTGCCCCAAAATGTCGAACATTCTGATCCATCTCAGCGAGCTGTTTTATCGTATTTTTAGTATGTCGTAAATTCCTTATAGCTTGTAGTAGATGCTGACCGATCGTTTGGCGACTAGCAAACTTTGGGTGAATATTGTCGTATATAAAAATATTTGGTTCGCTAATTGGAAAGCTATGGGAGCGTTTATCAGGTTAATCTCTGATGAATAATCGGAATAAACACATTTTCACATTTTTGTAATGACGTTTTTGCATTTGATTATTCAAGTCAATGTAAATAAGAGATTTACTCAGATGTGTAAATCTAGGTAAACGCTCTTAAATGAGGAATTCCTCGTTAAAAAAAAAATTATATACGTATAAAGTAGTTGTAGAACGTAATTAATATTATTCATAGATGTTGCCAGTAACATATTTGAAGAGTATAAATAATTCCCTATAAGACGCATAGGGAAAAAAACAAAATGCAGAGATTTTAATAGTAATACCACACGAGATGAAAGTTCAAAATCTAGAGTCTTCGGGGTAAACCCAGGACGCTGGAAACCTTGCCTGTTTGTTATTTACGCATTCATAATAATCACAACAAAGGCCAGAGCAGTTTTGCCCCATAAAAATTAGTATAACAAAGGGAATATGCCTGCAGTCAAAAATGAATATTGATAGTATGTTGCATCGTAAAATCGTATGCATTCGACTGGCCTCAGTTTTGTTTTAAATGCCTTATGAAATACTTTTGTATATATAAAAGAAATAAGCCATTTTTTTTCCAACTTATAATAGTTAATATTTTTCTAGATATTATATTATAAGCCACTTTACACTTTCACGACGTATTACAAGTATCCCATACAGAGATGGGTGCTACACAGCTGCACGCAAACAGAATTCGGCTTTCCCACAATCCATCATTCTAATTTATTATTATTATTTTAAAAAAAGGTGTTAGCAATCTTATTTTTATTTTATTTATTGAATTCACTTTTTATGTATACACACGATTATTTAGCATCTGTTTCATTTCTAAATTGGAGTTTTGACTAACATATAGGATTGTAAGATATACTTACAAAGAATGAATATATGCCAGTGGGAAGCACATTGGATGTTGCACGTGAATTATTCACTCACGCAAGACTGACCTGAACTAGTTTCGCATATCTTGCTTAACCGTGACCGACATCGATGGGCAGCTCAGAGAGAGAGAGAGGGAGACAGAGCAGAAAGGATGAAACACTTTTAAATTGTGGGGAAAATGGGTGATGACTGTTTCTATGAATGACATAACTTCAAAACGCAGATAATGAAATATGTGTTTTATATTTCTTCAGAATCGTTCCATTAGAGCTGTTCTTGTTTATATGCAGACGATAAGTCGACGCCTGTAGGCACTATTCATTGTTGATAAACTCCTAAATGAAATTAAATGCGCGATTTAAAAAAATAAATAAAATAAGCGAAACTTTTTTTTTCCTTCTACATTACATAATAGCATAAACTATACTGTAGGATCTGTAATAGTTTGTTTCGTGATCAGCATAGACAGCTGAATTATTGTATGTCACTCGCTATACAAGAATATTACTGCATTGTTTGTTGATTTAAAGATGATGAGATTGATCTAAAGCAACCTCGATGCAGATGTAACACTAAAATAGCGAAGCAGTTATGAACTGCTTCGCACTTGTTAACATGTTTATAAATAGGCGAGTGGTTTTAGTAAATGTTTGATTAACTCATTTGTGTGCGATCTTTGCGAATGGCCTCTTTCATGTAGATCTTTTAACAACGCCGCCGTGGCCACTTTGCTAAAAGCTCGCTAGGATGTGAGCTCATATGGGCATCCGAAAAAACTAAACTCTGTTGTCTATCAGGGATACTCTGTCATTTTTATATTAGAATATAGATTAAGCTAGAATTATTGAACTCATGATTAAGGCCGAGCCATTAGTCTTTGTTTGCCAGTTGCGTGTATTATTTCAAGCCCAAGTCCTTTGGTTTATATGGAGTATTCTGAAAAGTTTGTGGACATTCCACTTCAAGTAGAAAATGTAAGCTGGGAACATGCATTCTTCGGGTGCATGTAGTTCCCAGGAAGAATGAGGAACTTCTGGGTTGGATCGTTTGGAATTACCGCCGAAGCCAAACTCTGAGGCCGGTCTGCTGATCGCGTGAGTTTTTCTGTCCAGTTTACCTGTTCTGCAGAGACAATCCTACCGCCTTGTGAGATTGTCTAACTCATCTTCACGTGAAAATCCCTTGTAAAGTTTCTCTTGCATCGTCAGTAGGATTCGAACCATTTGGTCAGAAAGACCAATCAGGTCTTTCTGACCGAACGGTATCGTCAATGCCATTAAACTAGCGGAACTTTAAATTTTCAATTTAATTGTTGCTTATTGTATTACTTGGTCGTTATATGCTAGCCAACTTCTTGCTGCCTGACAGAACAAATTAAGATTGTTTCTCTCAAATGATAAGAACAAATTAGGATTATTGAGAGATCTATTTACCACTCCAGTTTTGACTTAATAGAGTGTCCCTTCTGCTGATCATCAATTTTTGCCAGTGTATTTGGGGGAAAAAAAAAAACAGTTATGGCTAATTCCGAAAAGGCTGGTTACATCAAAAACATCCATAAAAGTTCACTTGTCATTAAGGTTCTATTAATTAACAGAATTGCCATTAAGTGTTCTGCTTAATGGCAATTCTGTTCTAGCTCAAATTCCAAATAACATCAGAAATGCCAATTTTGTAACAGTACATTTTGCTACTGTGAAGAAAATGAAAACATTTTCTTTACAGTAGTAAATGAAAACATTTTCTTATTAATGAAGAACGACCACACAGTGTTGATGTTCAAGATTAGATTTTGAACATGAACACTGATTTTGAAGCCCTCCCCCAGATTATTAATTTCCTTTTTAAAATTCAGTTTTCTTCGACATGACCAGTACTGAAATGTTTTCGAGCGTATGCTATAGACCTATTAACAGTACCACAACTTATGCAATTCAGTGTACATCTTCGTATAGTTGTGTGGGGTGAAATTTGTTAAGGGATCACACCCGTCTGAGGAAGGGAAATATTGTGTTATGTTTAATGAACGACTCAAATGAAAGGTAAGTTCTTGATAAACCATCCAGTGGGAAGCTATTTTCATAGGAACTATGAAAATAGTTACAAAGTTCAATAGTTAGTTCAAAATTCAGAAGAACTATTTTCATCGTTCTTCTGAATTACTGTCTTTTAATTTTTAATTGTTTATTAATCTACTGTTCAGTTTAAATACAGTATTCTACAAACAAAATGTTACAAATCCGATTTTTTAAAAAAATTTTATTCCGTGATTTCAGAATGATTCTGAGGTTATGCATGAGATACAATGGTTGGGTTATCATTTAATCCAACCATTGTATCTTTGTCACGCTTACTGCTATTTTATATACATTGAAAGCATAACATAATAATTTTCATCAAATATCTCAGTGTTTTCATTACCTTAAGAGGAGAAATTATTTCTGTTCCGACCCTTAAGTAAGGGAGGCATCAGGATAATTGCGTAAAAGGTATTATAAATGCATTTTAAAGCATGGATTTTCGCAGCAAGCGTTGCGAAACATCATCTCAAGCGTTTCTACTAGATCCTGTCTTTTGACTACCAGCAACATTCGCTCTCGTGATGTAGGCTTCGATAAAAGTATAATCACTAGTAAATTGAGTAAACGATAGTAATTAGTTATTAGGAAAGCTAGTTTCCTTCCCAGAAACACATGTACTCATTCTTATTAATGGCGATGACCATGCTAGATAAGCCTTTTGAACTGTCTTAAGATATGTTTATCACTTAACGCTAAGCAATTACCAGTTCGCTTAGTTAGAATTAAAGTTCTTCGTGCTTTTGTGACCTCTGCCGATAAGTTACTGTTTAATTTAAACAATAGATTAAGTTCCTTCACCTTTAGAAGCATTGCGCTTCTTTGAGTTGGACAAAAAAAAGACGTGCCCAACTAATAATCATCAAATAGTTTTGATTCGTTTTTTTTTTTTTTTTTTGCTTTATTATTGTCGCAAGAGCGTTCGATGAAACACACTGTCGCTGTCATTTGAATCGTTGGTGTTGCTATTTTGGAATAACAGCAGAAACGACTACAGTTGGTGAGACAATGTACTATGTGCAATCAATGCTATTCTTATTTCCGGTTTATCTGTTTTGTGGAGTGAAAAATTAGACTTTTCGGGAGGGAAAGACCTCCACCTGTGTATGAGACTAACTCATCTTCAGTAGAAAGTACTCTATAAATGTTGTTCGGGTCTTAGATGGGATTCAAACCCAGATCTTTTTATTTCCGAGGACATCGTCGATACCAATTTTTATAAATATGGCTGCATTATTCCGGATTTCTTCAAAAGTTGTTTATTTGAAAAATTCTCAGCTGCAACTATGGATTAGTCATTTGTTAATATTCTAATAGGTTATTTTCTGACGAAACTATTTTGGTAGGATCAAAACTGCGTTCCAGAATTTATAGAAGTAACTCAGTATGCGATTTCCTCCCATGAGACACAAATTTCCTCACGATCAACTCATCTTTTGAGAACCTTTTTTTCTTTCTGCATCCATATTTATAAAAATTTCTAAATTAGTTTGCAAAAGTTTTTTTTTATTTCTTGTATATCTTGTAATAATCTCTCTCTTCTTAAAAACTTTTTTTCGTACAGTTTTTTATGCTTTTTCACATCTGCAAAGTACACCTCATTAATTTTATCAGATAGGTAGATTTGCATAACATATCTGAGTTGTGTTGTCATGTTGGAGATGATGCCTACTGGGGAAAAAAAAAATACAAAAATTGTCGTCACAGACTCGGCGAAGATAGTGGTGTACATGTTTTGGAAGATGATTTAGGGACTTCTTTTCTAATTATGCTCCTAATCATGCTAATTAATTAGGCTCCTTTACATATTTTTTGCTGCAATTTAGGTGAAGGTCTGTTAACATTACAACTAAAAAAATCTGCATGCATCTGTCTATTCTAATGACAAACGACATCTTGTGATTCCCGGTTAATCGATAGCAGTATGTTTTTTATTAAACGAATATCAACATATATTCGCTTTAGAAAAGTGGCCGCTTCGTGAATATAATACCAGGATTTCAGAAGTCAGTTTTATGTTCGAAATTTGCACGAAAAATTGAATATTCATGGATCTTTCTTTCTTTTTTTTTTTCCATTTTTTATTTTTCCGTTTATTATTGCCTTGCGAGCTGTAGCTGAGATTGCCGCTGTCATCATGCAAAGAATGACATTATTTGACTTATGATTGCAAATACTCACTGGATTCAGACTTTAATAAGTGTAAATTAATATGCTATTAGTACACTTATACTCATCACATCACCCACCACTCTCCATGCAAATTATATTCATTCAATCTCTCCTCACAGTCAACATTGATAGAACCGATTTTGCCTTTGTGTGTCTCTGAATCTTTTCCAAGACTTGCCAATCTCAGAAAAATTCAGGCAACCAGTGTGTTCTAAACAACGTCTTATGCAGTACAATTATCACTACTTTATTGCCAGTGTTGTTTTTACTATAGTAGTATTTTTGCGATTCAGGGGAAGCTGAACTTGAACTTCAGATTCCCCTCCACTGTTATTCTAATATCCCTTGCGTCCATTATCTCCTTCAGTACAACACTATATATGTACACAGCGTTATATTTCTAAATTCTAAAGTGAAAAATCGAGTTTGATATCATTTATTGATATCAAACTCGAATCTCTACTCACAGAGCGAGTTTTTTTTATAGTTTTATAATTTGCAAACCATTCAATCTCTTCTGTGAACCACTAACAATCAATAGCATACAGGTTAAACAGACTAGTCCATGGACAGAACGTTGTAGGACTCCACTCGTAATCCTCCTCCTTTTCTGTATATAATCCCTTAACATCCAATCTTCTATACAGTCAAGTGATTGATTATCCAAACCCATATTTCTTATGGGTTTGGATAATCGGATATACTCGTAGGTTGCCTATGGCAATGTTAATGTATTTTTTTTTTCAGATAGAAATATCGCAGTACAATCCTCGTTCTCCACTATTGAAATCACCTTAAGTATTATTATTGATCTTTATATAGAATCTTTTCTTGATCTATCCAGTCCTATATCCTTTTCTCCCCAAAACCTAACCCTCCACATAAGAAAAATGCATTATAACAATAAGCCATGGTACTTCAGGACCTTATGACCTACCAGATCGGCTTTCATAACCATAATTTTAGGATAAAGTGGTTAGTATTATACCTAAATATATAATTTGTGAGTAGATGGCGTGTGTTCTTCTAGCCAGTTTGCGTGATTGCGGAATGAAAATCCAGAGTTTCCTGGAGGGGAAACCCTGTGACATCCGTATGAGACTTAACTCACCTTTAATAATAATAATAATAAAAAAACCTGATAAAGGTCTTTCCAGCCAAAAGGCTTCGTTGAGCTACCGAGGATCACGAGAAATGCAATTGTGTCTTCTTTCGATGCGTTTGGGATCTTTCCAGACTCGGAGCTTTGATTAAACAACTAAGTAAATAATATTATCAGTTCCTTAGCACATCCTTTCATAATCGAATAGGGAACTCCAGTCCAACTCCTTATTCATATCAAGATTACTTAACAGCTTAAACACCTACACCTTAAGCTTATTCGAATTCAACCCCTTAACTCTTACTCCCTTTGAATAAAATAATTTCCATCAGTAAGGAATACTTTAACAAAATAATCATTAAATAGTTTTTCACTATAACTTCTGCCTTGGTCATTCTTGTACTAACGCCAACAGAGTGACTATTTTATAATACTGCATTATATTAAGGCAGTGGAGTCGGTGTATTATGTCTTTTCATTTTGTGTTCTTTAGGACGGTTTGTCTGCTTTTGTGGAATGAAAAACCTAAGTTTCGAGGTTGTTAACACCCGGCTACCTCTGTGTGAGACCGTTGGAAGTTTTTTTTTATATATAATTTGGTTAGACTATAATAAATTTAGTTTAATCCTTTATCCAAGTGTAAGCGAACAAAGTTTGCGCCTGAATATCTTCAGGACTGAGGCAACTCGTGGTAAATGTGGACCAAACTCTCATCACTCCTTGTCTTAGTATCTCCCATAATGTAAAGCACATCTCCTTGCGGACATGTATGATGCTATGCATTAAGGGAAGGGCCACTACCTAGACCGATTTCGACCTTTATTGAGGTCTCGTCAGTGGGAGCCAGACCTGGCTCCCACTGACGAGACCTCCGAGACTGACGAAATGTTCTTAACTGAGTTAAGAACATTTCTTTAGCATTACCTATTGAAGATGAAAATGTGCAATTTTTGTTACTTAAACAGAACTTGTTACCATGGAAGGAGTTTACATCACTGCATTACTTGTCTTACTCATCAAACAGGCGAAACTTGCATTGAGAGACACGACCTACTTCCCTTTCTGATTCTCTCATCTACAAGAGCGTTACATAATTTATATATGAGCCCTCTAAAGACAGACGCTTTAATGATAATATGCTCTACAACCATTTTGTATACAGACAACATACTTCCACTGTGGATCAGTTCTGTATGAAAATTGTTCGAAACACGTTTGTCATAAAACTAACGATCAAAAATTGACTCAAATTGATTGTGAAAAGAAAACTTTTTCAGCTGTATGCAGTTAGAATAGATTGAGCCATATTATAAGAATGAGATTTCAGTTTACTACAGACTCAGCCATTCTACGGAAAAGCATGAAACTCATCAAAGCTGAAAGCAGAAAAAGTCAAGTCGAAAGTGAAATGTATGCTGATTGTTACAATATTCATTCAATTTTACAGAACAGTTTTGAAAATATTAGGGGAATGGAGAGGGAACGGTAAACGTTCCCTCTCCATTCCCAGAACGGTAAACATTCGCAGAATTGGATATTGCCATCACGACAACGCACCGGCACATTCGCTATTCCTAATCCAGAAATTTTTCACATAAAATTCAGCATTCTCTTACTTTATCAACCTCCTCATTCACCTGAGCACTCTACAACTTTTACATGCTCCCAGAATTGAAGGAAGTTGATTCGACGCCTGCGGGGTTACCATAAAATTAATCGCATTGAAAGTTATACCCCCACGAGAAAGCGAAGAATATATTCAATTCGAGGAAAATCATTTGAAAGGAATCATCTGTAATAGTTTTAGTAAAAAATATTTTTTTTATGTGTCATCCATGTAAGAAAGATACATTAGTATATTAGTCGAGCTAAGGAAATTTTTTATCATTATTTTTACATAGTTTGGAAACCCTTTCGAGTCCAAACATAAAACGTTTTCGAGTCGCTTCAGGCCTCCAATAAGCTGAGAAGAGTCTCATAACGGATAGTGAAGGTCATCTTCCAACTAATGACCATTACAAATATCCATGCCACGGTGGGATTCGAACCCATAGCCTATTGGTTGGAGACATCGGGGCGTTAACCACCAAGCCGGCTATACTTATTTGTTTTTGTAATTATTTTTGTTTTATTACGTCTCATACTTCCACTGTGGATTTCTTAATATTGTTTGAGAATTTGAAGTTTTTTTTTTAACTTAAACATTTTAAGAAGGGAGTTGGATTTTTTTTTTTTAAATCTTCACTTGACAGTAAACATCTTTTCATCAAGTGAAAACAAAAAATTAATTATTTTTCTTTTTCATTAATTTGTTCTTGACTTCGGTATTTTCCTCAGCAAGATTCAATTAACTTTCCCTTGCTAGTTCCCTTAATATTATTTACTACCGTGTTCAGCAGAGATTATCAAAGAGATCCTGGCATGTATTCCGCAAGCAACTGGATATTTTGATTAAAAAATTCCCAGCAATTGCGATACTCTAGAACAAGGATCACCAATTAGATTTTCTTCGCTCTAGGAAAGGGGAGGAAGTAACAGGAAATTGATAAAACGCCAAATCAGTATTTTAAAAAAAAAAATGTTTTTATTCATTATTATTGCGTAATTACAGGTAATATTGTGTTTTATTGTAATTTCATTGTAACTAAAGCATCAATGAATAAGAGAAATTAACAATTTTTGGCACTGATTCCTCCACAATCTGGAGTCAGATTTGTACACAATGTTTATAAGCGTGTAAAGCGGAAACTTTATTTTGTTCTCGTAAATAACTTGTATATAAAGTAAAGCGTCTAACACTTTTTTCCTCCCCAGAGGGGATGGAGATAATCTGTTAGTTCTAATTAACTTTTGGAAGGCAGCCTGACTTCATCATTAATCCTCACAAATAGATAAGCTCGTGGCTGTCATATCGTAAACAACTACTGTCTCGTGATCCTAAACCATAACATTCGTATTGTTTATTGTTTTATGTCGGAAGCATAAAACAATAAACCGTTGGAAGAAAGAAAAAAAAAAAAAGAGTTACTCCAGTCAGCCACTACAATCTAGCCCATAACTGTCTTTCTTTTGGTGGTCTAGCGTATGGTACCATAAGCTTTGTCATACGCTATATACGTTATTCAGTTGGATATAAATGATTCCGATAGGAACGGAACTGTAGTGAAGTTGACCTCTATTCTTGGAACACTAAACAAACTTATTCTAATAACGTTTTCTAAAAGAGAAAAAAAAAATCACTTGTGATTTTTCTTTTATTTTAAGAAGAAAAAAATTGACTGTTTTAAGAGGGAAAAAAAAGAAATACAGAACTGGGAGAGTTAGTTGAGGAAGACCATTCCTTGATTCTGAAATAATTATAAAAGCAGTTGAAATATAACACTTTCCAGATGTCGACCTGGTTGACCGAATAATTATCCACACTCAGTTTTGTTCCTTTATATGACTTATCACATCCCCAAAGTGCATCTTTTGTTGTAATATATTCTTTGATTATAAACTACATTGAAAGATGGTTGGCTGTTTACCGAATTAGTTAAGGCTATGGGGTCAGTGCCTTATGTCTGTTAAGCCTTGCCAGTTTATTTTTCAGTATGAGACACCAGAGTTTTTGGGCGGAAAAATCCTGCCACCATATTGCAATCGGCTAAATCACCTTCAGCCGAAAAGAACTTATAGAGGTTCTTCGCATCCTAGACGACATTCGAACCAAGGTTTTGCCGTCTGAATAGAAGCTGTTGATAAAAAGGTAGTAATGACATCTATTAGAATAGAACTCCAATGCCGCCTTTTTTCTAGAAAATTGTGATAACTTTCTTTTGATTATCGCAGAACTCTGCATAAAATCACAAAGTAAAATATTAATTTCCACTTTACTCGTCCTGCTGCCTTAAATTTATTCTGACCTTGCATTTATCATATACTCATATAACACATTCCACTCGCCTACAGTCCACCAAATTAAAAAACGCTTCTTCTTTTAATCGAAAAGAGTTAGCCGGTCTGATATGGAGGCTACTGGGTCTTCTTTCCATAAATTTCCTTCTCCTCCCCCTTGCAAAACAGACAAATCTGTGTGAGAGCACACGCTTGTAATAGATCCAATATATTTGCCTCGTGCCATTATAATGTTCCCTTAGCATAATTCACTAGTTCCAAAATCGCACTTCGCCATCCTCCGGAAATAGAAATGACCAAATATGTGCACAGTAATTCAAATATGCTATGATGAAATGCTTTATATACATCTGAATAGTGTCTACTCGTCACTGTGGTTATCACTACTGTAGACCTGTTGTGTTGTCTTTATTACTTTCGCAATAAACCTGTCTATTATCATCCCCCAAATTCCTTATTTTGCGCCATTTTTCTTTATTTCATCAGGTTTCAATCCGAACTGCTTTGCTGTCAATTGCTACAGGAAGTATATCCGACAAGGCCACAACTTTGTCTCCTTCGTATAAAGCTGTGGTCAACGTCAGACATACCAGCCGCTGATCATCTTCGGCCAAAAAAATTATTAAAATGCTTTGCCAAAATTATTCCAATTATTTAGAATAAGAAAGGGGAAAACAAGTAAAACACAGTGTTTTGAGACGCCGATACCTGAAAATTTAGGAAACTATCAGATTAATGGATCAAAAGAGATTTGGTCGTAGATTTGAAGATTGTTTTCCGTCCCAATTTAGCTGTTGATTAGATAGCTAAAGATTTTCCTCGGAAGCCTTAGGATGCAGAACTACCCCTCCTTGTCACTGTTTATATGTTTGCAACAATTGTAGCAGTCCAAAAGGCAGAATGGTTATAACCGACCCTTGGAGAAGAAAGAAGTCATACTGCCTTTGATTGTATAGAGGTTCTCGCAAGTCTGTTATTCTAGATAATTTAATGTTTATTTTTGCTCACACATTTTTGTAAGTGTTATAAACTGAAATACATATTGGTCTTTTTTGTTGTTTTCTTCTGATAATTCATCCAACTACAGGTTGGCGACATTTTGTTAAGTTATGGCCACTTTAAAGAACTGCTGTTCGCAAAATATTCTTAGAAAGCATCATTCTTATTATAAACATAAACGATGCTAGTGACCTGTTCAGTTCTCGCTGGGCATAAATTTCTTTGGTCCCTTGATATTTTTCATTCTTTTCTTATCTCAGTTAAGAATTGTAAATTTGGTAAACCTTTAAAATCGTGTATATTTTTGCGTGCTTACTCAGTATCAAGAATAATGAAGTGCTTCTGATGGCTCATGCATAAATTATGTTAGGAATTCTAGCCAGCAAATATTGGAAAATATTTATTATTATTATCAACGGAACTTACAAAATAGTTGTTGAAAGATTTCAAATTCACTAGGGAATGCCTGGTTAAAACCTAAGTTATTAAGATTCAACCTTGTTTGGTTGCAAAAGATTATCATTTATTATATTTACAACTTCTCTTCTATTGAATTAGAAGCATCGATAGCTTGAACATTAGATTTAATCTATTAGAATGGTTTTGTTCCGTATAAAGAAATAATTATTGTGTGATTCTTTAATCGATTTTGATAAATATTAATAACGCTGAACCTAAAAGCAAAAGATTTCTTTACATTGCTTAGAAAACCGAGTTTGTTTTATTATTCAAGTACTTGTTATAAAATATTAACAAGGTTTTTGGCAGGAATTATTTGATACTGTTGTTATAAAACAAAACATTTAAGACCACATGAATCTTTTATTTCCTCTGGGAATTCTGTTCAGAGTGAAGATTAACGATTGAAGAACGTACGTCGCTTTGTCATTTTATTAATTCCACTCCTTAAAATGGCTTTTTCTAGACATTCAACTTGTTAAGATTCTTGTTTCTAAATGGCGTCATCATATGTGATTTATTAAGCAATAGCTCTTTGTAAACGCCCTCTATATGTAGTTCTTTTTATGTTGGTAGATTTCAGTTTATCACTAATTATCAAAGGCTTTAAAAATTATCGTAAAAATCAAAAGGCAATACCAATAATAACAAGCCATTGACGTAAAAATTCTGATGATTGGAGGACATTTTATATGATGATTGCTTCAAGAATGGTTATATTATTGAGAGCAGTGTTTAATTTTTAATATTGGCTAAGCGGGAAACGCTTGTCTATCGAGCTTCTTGTGGTAATATAATTGATTAAATGTCGCATAATGTACTAATTAGCGAAAATTAACTAATGGCGAAATAATGACAGCAATTAGTAGACTTAAAAAATAGCAAATGCTGAACATTTAATTCCAGTCTAGTAAAAACCCTCATCCGAGTGCCGAGGACTAGATAAGGCACTTGTTTCAGCTCTGCCCTTTCTCATCACGTAGAGCGTTCGCGTTAGCGAAACGATCTCATCACGGGGTTCATTTTCAAAATGTGCTGGTATTAAAATTAATACGCTGAGGAAGTGTCATTAAATTACACAGAACATTAATTACTGCGTGTGCGGTGTCAGTTCGGTTAATCAGTTTAGGAAGGTCTGGCGTTGTGGTTGTTTAAATGGCTGAAATTAAGACTCTTATCAGGCTAATGTTTTAGGGCGCACACGTGACTTCGTTTGCTCTGCTGCGGTAGTTGATTTTTCTTCCACTATAAACGAACTTACGCCATAAGTGTTTGAAGTCAGTAATTTTTGTAGTGTAGGTTTTAACAAAAATCAACTCCGTAAGAAATTTTGATTAACAGATAAAAATAGTTTGTTTTAAATTGTTACTTTCATTACGAACTATTTGTTATTATTATTATTATTATTATTATTATTTTATATCCTCCTTAGCTTAGCAGTGTATTAGGTGAGCAGGAAGTGCTGGAATTTGAGAGACTTTATTTTATTTTTTTATGTGAGATATTATTCAAATGAGGAAATATTTGCGTTCTGCTTCGTTGCATGTAAACATTTTTGCAGACGATTGACGAAGTCGTCTGCATTGTGTAAAATGACTGCTTACAAATGCGTAGTTTTTTCCTGCGTGCGCTTCGCTATGCGTATTGTGCACATGCGCGTATATATACACAGGAATTATTTATTGTAAAAAAATAAATAAAAAGTATTTCGGCGTTCTAGAATCTTACTGAAAGTACTACATTAAGAAGTGTCAAGACTAAAAATATGAATGATCTACTATAAAAATAGATGTAGCAATGTTAGTGTTTTCCCATTTACTAGAAACACTGGAATATTGCATGCATCGGAGGTGAGTCGAAGTTCAAAGAGTATTTCAAGAATGTAATTTCTCTGGTAGTGTTATTGCCACCTCAAGAACAGCGTGATTGTGGAATGTCGTTTCTCGCATATTGTTTAGATTATTTTCGTGCGAGGATTTCAGATATTGCAGTTTATTGCTACAAAACTCCAGCAAACTGTACAATATATTTTGACCTCTTGATAAGAGAAAATAAAAAATCACGGAGAGTTCCCATTGTGGGTTCAACCTTATGTTACACCACAGATACATGCACTTTAAACTATTGTATGCATAAATGACCGCTCAACCGTACTATTCGGACTATAAAAGAGGGCTTGTTTGACAACAATGGTTGACACTGGTTATTTTTCTTCAACGTTTTCAGACTGTGGATGGCAGTTGAACCGGATATAAACAGCCCATTCCAGAAACAATCATCGGAAAATCGTTGTGTGCAGTGACCTTTGATCCTGGATACGCAAAGTGGTTTTTGTGTGCAGTTAACCTCAGTCGTACCGGATCACCGGTTTGTCCGTCAAATTGCGTATAAGTGGATTTCGTTATATCCCAGTTGTAGTGAAATTATATTTAAAAAATGATTCGTATTAAATTCATTATTTCTTAATTTTTTATATTATACGTAATACAGAAGTACACACATTCTGATTTTTGTTCTTTTCTGTTACTTTTTTTTTGTGTGTGGGGGTAGGGAGGATCAGTTATGTTTGTGTACTTGAACTGAAGACATGCTACTGAATTTTGTTTTCTATTGAAAAACGGTATGTATATTTGTAAAAAGATATGTATATTTTCTTCGGATCACTAAGAGTTATAATGCTGAGTTACTATCGTGAAGACTTCTTGTTCCCACTTTATATAATTATATACCCGCCATATACTTTTGAATATGGCAGTCATAATATCACGATTGGGACGAATCTCAGTAACTGCTGTGTTATCTTAATAGGGACAATCAAACAAAAACTTACCTCAGTGAAAATAGAAACATAGCACCAAAGTGCATTCAAGTCATATTCACAGCGTTAAATTCGGTATTCGCAACATCACCCTTCATCTGTTGCATTAGCAGCAATTCTTACCGACTTGGTTACAATTCATCATAGTTTCTGGCTGTATCGAGAACTAAGAACAAAACATCTTAAATCACAGGCTATTAAACTAAGTGGTACTACCATTCAGATTCGACGACATGTTAACGTGATTAGATATTGAATATTTCTAGAAAGATCCTATTACTTTGTGACATGTTGTCAATAAACAGTAATTATTTAATAGACGTGGATTTTAACGATTTATTTTTGGGTTTCAATTAAGATCAATGTCATTTATCGGTTTGTTTTTGTCTTCAATATTTACTTATTCCACAATTACCATGAATTAACAACTACAGATTGAGGGAGTCATTAAGTGCCCTCAATTTTGAAACTCTGCAAACCTACCGTAACGGTTGTGAGATGTGGATAATTTTTCCAGAGAGAGAGAGAGAGAGAGAGAAAATTTCATTATCAGAGTAAAATTTTGAAAGAGGTGTTATTTTGTTACTCTACTTAGTAAATTATTTTGTCATCCACAAGAACAAGGTTAGAGAGAGAATACGGACAGTGATATATAATTGCATAGCGCTCATTTGCATAAAAAGTAAGAAATATATTTCTTACTTTTTACAAATTAATTCGGTTAATTGCACAACACTTTTAGCATACCCAGGTCGAGTCGAATTTTGCATTTTGTAACGGTAAATCTCCAAATAGTTTCTTCTCTCCGACATAGCACCCAAACAATCTCACTCCCCCCCCCCCCCTCTCAAGAGACCACGAATATACAAAATTTTCCTTATGAAAGAACATATCAAAGATGCGGAACTAGTATTTCTTATCACAAACAAAAACATCAAGTACTTTGGCAGTTCACAGGCATGTCACATATTGAATTCGGCGAATATGTTCGTAGATTCAAAGGAGCCGCCGAAATGCTACGTTGTCCAACTCAACAGAAAACCAAGTCTCATTTGAAACCAACTTTGGTTGGCGTACATGGAAGGCCTGCTGTGAATTGGGAACGATAGTCGTTATACAATGTAATGCAGCAATGAGCCACTTGTGTGCTATCTCGACGCTCTGTTCATCGTCTAGTTTAAGTTCATTCTATGTATGACAGTTGTTACGTTAGAAATAACTCTGTTAATACGGGTATTTTTTTAATCTATAATTCATCTTGAAGATGGATACCGGATAAGCCACAATAAATATATTTTTCTAAAATATTTTTCTAGAAATTTGACTTCAGAAAATTTTATTATATTTAATATTATATATATATATATATATATATATATATATATATATATATATATATATATATATATATATATATGCAAATATACCTTCTCAATCGGTACTCTTTTTCTTTCTTTACTTTTTACATATTTATTTATTTTTGCATATTCTATGAAAGCGTTGGACTCGGAGCTCTTTGCTTACATCACTTCTTCGTTTTATTGCGCATGTGCATAAACTGTGGCTATTTATCATGCATTTTCACTTTCACTGCCCACAGTGAATCTACAAGTTCGAATAGCAATAAAACTCGAAATTTTGGACTTGCCTTTTGAATGCAGGCCACATATGCGGGCAGCTTCAAGGAAGTGTGGAAAACTACTTGCAGGCCTGCCAACCCCAACAACTCTGGTGATATATGACCAGGGATGAATAGCGATAACCCACGTGGCGCGCGAAGTATAGACGCCATTCCCATGAGGTGTCCGTCTTGAGGTCTCTGCTTCGTAATGTTTCCCTTCTGACGTTTAAGGAGTACACAGCTTCGGAAGGAGGTTTGCTAGAGTAGTATATGTGAGCGAGAATGCTTCTGGGCGACAAATAGGATGTCCTTTGTGAAGCAAAAGGGCGCTGCATCATGCCTGGTACGTACTGACACAAATCATCAGACAGAAGTGGAGAGGTTTTGTGTATAGTGTGATACAAAGTATAAGCGGTTGGTTGATTTATTGAGTCAAGTGCTGTTTTTACTTTGCAGATGACAAATAAGTAGTGCTCTCCACAGAAGTATTTGGCTCAACAATACTTTCTTCTTTTTTTTTGCCCCTACTTTTCTTTTTCTTTGCGATAAATTAAATTAGGTAATAAATTATGAAACAGATTTGTGCCGAGACAGTGTGCGATCATCAGGTTTGGGCCAAATAGCCTTCATACATGTTTTTTTTTTTTTTCCTCTTGACACTGTAAACCTCGATTAAGTGATATTGTTGATCTTTGTGGTCTGATTTATTAGCTTATCATTGAGGCATTAATGGTGACAGACGCCATTGTATTATTATTCTCAATTGCTTATGTTCGTCTGTTATGTGATAAATTTGAAGTTACAAGTAGCAACTCCTTAAACTTTCCCCAGCATTGACAAATATCTTATATATATATATATACTGATTTATGAAATGTTATCAAGTCTTCATATAAATGAAGCCGAAGTTTTTATAATATGAAAGCCTTCGGCTATCATATTATAATATATTCGGCATAAAGCGCGAATGATTTTCAGAAAATCCAAAATCGATATTTATGCCTCTATATGAGATCCAGCTATCTTACCATTTGATTGAAAAGACCTGGTAAAGGTTTCTCACGTTATAGAAGAGATTCGAACCCGGGTCTTTGCAACCAAACAGCCCGTCTATATCATCCGAGCTACGGAGGCTGTATTGTGGGCTTTTCAAACCATTATAAAGAATTTCCGTGTTACAACAGAATACTTGCCCAGATCGTCACACGTGTTTAGAACAAAGTTTAGTGCATTGCTCGTTCAAGCCAACATTTATCACCAAATTACGTGAGGCACACTTTTATCCAGCATCGTAAGAATAGGTTTAAACATTGGGACTGATTCTTAATAGGCAAACCACTTCTAGTATGAATCTGGATGGAATTTATTGGTGTGGAAAATATATCATATGGGTAATCGAAAGTAGAATAAACTGAAAACGCGAAAATTGGAAAGTTCTTGTGATAACCAACTGATCATTCCGATTCTATGCCTCCTTGTAATGCGTAGTATTTTTGATCTAATTTTATGTCGAAATTGTTTTCATTTTATGACTATGTAAACGAATTGCTATCATTTTTGTAGTAGAAATTATCACTTATCTTTACCTTAACAAGGGCTGGTCCTTGTTAAGGTAAGGATAAGTGACAAGGACAAAGTCCAACGTTATCGATTCAAAAAAAAGTATATAATTGCATATTCAAGATTTATTTCTTTCATTAATAAAACTTTCTTACAATGCCTTTGATTGCGTAATCTCTTTGGTAATTGAAGTGACCACTGGCCCACTAGGAAAAGTTCTAAAACAGTTTGTCACTGCTTATTGTAAGATCGTACTGACACAACAGGTCAACTCTCCACACATTAGAGTTTCCTACATGCAACAGTGGAATTGTTTTGAGTGACAGCCAATTTCACCCCGAGACGTCCGTTTAGACCGTTATAGTTCCCCCCTTTCTGTTGATTCGCATGGTCTTGAGATGAACTTTCACGTTGTTGAGCTGAAAAATCAATGTCGGTTCCTATTTCTTGGTCTGCAATCCAAGAATGTTGTTGTATTACAACTTCATACTAGTTTTAGTGTCAGGGGTTGTCAGAACTTTTCGACTCTTACACCAACTTAGCGTTACTGAACTATCAGCTTTTGCGTTTCCCAAAATTCATTAATTAATACTTAAATTCCAACTATGTTAGTAAAGATATTTAAAAGTTACACATATATATATATATATATATATATATATATATATATATATATATATATATATCTTTGCCTTTTTTTGCTTTAAAGGGTCCTCCTCCACAACCGGGTCAGCCTTTCAAATTTACCGTTGTTGAATCTTGTGATCGCATCAAGGAAGAATTTAGTTTCCTACAGGCCCAGTACCACAGGTATGGAATCCTCCATCAAATAAGTGATATGCGCATGTTTGTTTATTATGTTACTCAGTGTTACGCTTTAAAAAAAAAACTCAGTTTAGTTTTTTAAAGTAGCTTTACTTTTTTTGCAATAACTTTACACATGTTTTGATTTCAGTTTGAAGTTGGAATGTGAAAAGCTGGCTAGTGAAAAAACAGAGATGCAAAGGCACTATGTTATGGTAAGTATGTACATATTGTAGAGTTGTTCATGATATGCGAGGTTTCATCCAAAAAAAAAAAAAAATCACCTAAATCGCAAATCAAGTCTTGTTTTTGTTTTGTTAGAAATTAAATATTTGCAAATAATCCAAAGTCGATTTGGGATGTCAGCTATTCCAAAGTATTGTTGATTTTAATTCCTTCAATTTAATGTTTTCACTTATTTCAGACAAGTGAAATGACATTTTCAATAGGATTTTTATATATCCTCATCACTTTTGCGAACACATCATGGCTCCATTACTTGGACACACTGGGAATATCTGCAATAATGCATTAACGTGAATAAAACAGCATGTTAGTATTAAACTGCAATATTTAAAAGATCGGGATGGCCTCAGAGAAGAGAAATCACAGCAGCCCAAGTGTAGCATGCTACGCTGCCTTTAAACATACACTGCCAAGAGAATCTAAAGCATCAAGTCAAATGCCGGTAGGGTAATAAATGTAACGAGGAAGAGGCTATAAAAATGCTGGAAAACGCCCGTTAGAAAAACCACCACCAGCAAGTTCTAAGAGGTCGGTGTCTTTTCGTATACACGGTTATTTTTGGACGGGATTAATGTGCTTGAGAAATTAATTTCGATCTTGCAGTTGTTTCTTGAACGTTTCGGTTTCTGTTTAGTGGTAGGTTTGGGCATTACACGAAACAGCGCGATCAGGAAAATAAATAAATAAAATAAAAAACATTTGGGAGAGAGAGATAGAAAGAGATGGTATAGCACAACTCTCTTCTGACTTACGTGTATGTTGGTAATTCACGACTTCTTCGTGCTCTACTAACAGTCGTGAGACACGTGATGCGTTCTTATTCATCGAGCAGACGATAGCATAGCGCCATTACGTAGCACTAATCTTGTTTTATGCTGTAATTAATGGTCGTCTGCTGAATATTTTTCTATAAATTTTTAAAGTTTCCTGCTTGTTATATCCGTTGTACGAATAATTCTGTCATCTTTATTAATAATAAGATTATTTAAGTAAAGGTATGCTAGTTAAATGACGTACCACTTCCTTGCATGTATGTACTTTTAACGGAAAAGGTAATTTATATCGGCTCTGTTTTTAAGTTCTTTCGTGAGTACACAAAAAAACCTTTTTTTCCCCCGAAGGTGCTTGTTCAATAAAAGCCACTAATAAAAAAATTTAAAAAAAAAATCACCAATACAGACGCACAATTATTCGTGTTATCCTTTCATGGAAGTATTTATTTTGATTAAACATGTTTTATTTTATCTGAGTCATATTTTATTTTCAATAGATATCTGTGCAAAATGTATGAAATGACCATTCATAGGAAAATTCGAATTCCCTTACGTAAATAGAGAGATGTTTTAGTTGGGCGCTATTATTTATCTCTCGGAACGTCTAGTTTTAACTTCATGTTTGCCGAAAGTTTTCTTGCCATCTAATTTCAACAGGGATTGATAATCATGACGGAATTATCAAGCACGATAATTCCTTTGTTATATATAATGTGCGCATTTCGACATTATTAATGATGGCATTTTGTTTGAGAAGATGTATAAGGAAAATTATTCCTCGGTGAGAATTGAAAACTAAGGTTTGTTTGTCGGTATTGTCCCAGCGAGCTTCATTCCCCGAAGCGCTCATTGGGCTGCTATCGAACAGTAAACATTAGCCCAAATGAAACTTGTTACTTACACATCCCTGGAGAGTAACGTATCGGTTTGAAACCTTGGTGCACAGGCCGCTTTTCTTGTTTATTTTATCCAGATGTAAAGACGATTGCGTGTATTGAAGTCGATATGAATTGTCAGTGTTTTGAACCGTGTTACGATTTCCATTTAATTTCGAGATCGAGAAATGCCGATGGGGTTTTTTTTTTTAATTTTTTTTTTTATTTGACATTGTAATTGAATTAGAAAAATGTGATAGTTGATTACAATAGAATCGAAGTTTATCGTCGATATTAACTAGGCTTTAGACAAATCTAAATCATGAACATTATAATATATGGAATAGGTTTGCTTTCAAAAAAAAAAAAAAAAAACGTGTTCTTTATTCCGTGAA
This sequence comes from Typopeltis vanoorti, assembly GCF_054136105.1. Taxonomy (NCBI): domain Eukaryota; kingdom Metazoa; phylum Arthropoda; class Arachnida; order Uropygi; family Thelyphonidae; genus Typopeltis; species Typopeltis vanoorti. The sequence goes on along the minus strand of NC_143559.1, from coordinate 97,113,654 downwards.
GTCTGTTACTAGCCATTTACTTTTGGACTATGCTATAGCGGGAAATTTTTACATCAGATATGACAATTATAAATTGGCTTCTCAACTGATATATGTGCAAATGACATACACAAAGAAGCCTATAAGTTTTCAAAAAAAAAAGTTTGTCACTGATGTCTCTGGATGTTTTGTCAGACATACAGCAGTAGTTCTATTAATTGGTTTTAGTTTTTATGGAGCATCTGGAATACATTCCTGGAAGTTGCAAATGAGCTGAGCGAAATCGAAAGATAAATTGCAATTGGTGATTATGATCAGTCAAAAAAAAAAAATGCGGGAAGTGTTGTTATTAAATAGTTGTCGTTAATGTTTAGTGTTGGCGCATCATGACTTCATTTTGATGTAACGATGTATGCTGATAAGAACATGCAGGATTTGTACATGAATATAAATAGATAGATTAAAAATTTTTTTTTTAAAACATTTCATATACCTGTCTTACTATTTTTTTCATTATTGGAGCGTCGTAAAAAAGATAAAAAATACAATTAATAATAATAATAATTGTTGTTGTTGTAGATAGGCTTGATATTTATGTTGCTGTTTTGCCACAGTATTGAACTTCCTTTTTTTTTAAATTAAGATAAGCATTAATACATAACAAATGTTTTTTGTTTGATTTCCATTTATGTGTGAAGTGATCAAATATTGTTTTAATTCAACGTTTATTACTTTTAATCAGTATTTCTTCATTTTCAGTATTACGAAATGTCCTATGGGCTGAATGTGGAGATGCATAAACAGGTAAGATAGTACTGTTTATATCGATGGATGTATCCATGTCTTATGGTTCTTTTAAGTAATCTGTAACTTTGCTTTTATCATCTTTATGTACTGCATTCTGGTTCAGTTAATGCAGAACACTTTTCCACATTCACTTATCGCCTTTTTTTTCATGTAATACATATGGATAAAGATACGATAACTACAAATAATTTATAGTAATATGTATTTTAATTATCAAAAATGCATTAATAAATTAATGTATTAATTATTCCTAAAGACTACGCATTAAGATTACAAAGAAGATTAAAAAAATCATTTCGAATAATATGGATAAGACTTTGGTAATTCAGTCATAAAATAAATTAGTAAATAAATAAAATAAATGTAAGGCTTTTTTTTTTTTTTTTTTCAAATAGAAAAAGGCGTTAGATGTTTTATTTCAAATAGTAAGCCAAGCACTTTTAGTCCTAAGTTTTGAAAACTGGTGAGGAGGGAAAGCTGGACTCTCCCCTTCGATATCTACATCAGCTGATGTAGATATCGATGATTTGAGAGGCATCGGGACGAGAGAGTACTGGAGACCACTCTCATTATCTCGTGATTCCAAACCTTAACACTTGCGACGTAAATTCCACGGTCGATTTTTCAGTGATGCAGAGTTCAAATTCGAACTTCCTAACGTATCTGTAGTAGATCTACTAAGTTTGGAAACTGGCTGAAAACAGACCTAGAAGAAATATTCCTCTAGTCAGCGACTAGAATCGCTTCCCTAACTTTATTGCATCAGAAATGTTGCCTGAGGACTACATAGGTGTAAATATCGTTATTAAAACATATTGTCACACCAGAGTTTTTTTTTTTTAAACAAACTTGGAAGTTTTGTACGAAATATAATAAAACTATACGGTATATATAAAATTAGATCACGAAGCCAGTTCTATCCAATGACGAAAAACTCATCACTGAAATGCATATTACTCTAGGCTTTTTCTAGCCTTGCAAAAATGCAGATTGTGTATTTTCTGTTTAACATGAAGGTCAAATGTATGTTCGTTCTTTCAGCAGTTTTAAGCAAAAGCCTTGAATCCTAAAGGGGCTAGTTGCAGGTGTGGAAGATGTAGGAGTGAACTTCTACTGGCCTTGGTTTCATAGATTGACTTACATGAGCAGGTGGGCTTATTTTATGCCTTATAATGAGTGAATAATGAAAGTTAATGCATTTTGCTAGCTCTTCTCCAGTTAATGCATTAAACTCACGACGCTGTTGAATAATAAAATGTATCTGCAGTTGAACTAAGTTACCGAAAAATGCTAAACTGGGTTGACTGCGTGCAGTTTTAGTTCGTAAATTTTAGTCTAAGGAGAGTATAGCTTTACTAACTTGACGGACTTCTGTTCGTCATTATATAAACAATTCTTTATATTATTATTTTTTTTTTTAAATATGAAGTCTGTTCCACGAAAGGTTGTAAACCTATAAATATTCATAATGCGAGTATAAATATAGGAAAAAAAAAAACAAGTATTCTTGGATTCATTAAAATTTTAGTAAAATATGTAAAAATTTAACTCTTGACTTGATTGGCCGAGCGTTTAGCGTATCTGTTTTCCAACCAACACGCTGTGGGTTTGATTCCCACAATCTGCTGGTTGAAAAGCGGATGCGGTAATCTTACTTCGTACACTACCCCCACTCATAGTGATATTAATATTACTGTGGGTGGGAGTAGCGTGACTGAGCTAAGGGTTATATGATATTAATGTCCCACCCAAATGCTGCGAGCCTTTCGTGAGTGCGTTACACAAAACTGTTACAAAGAAAATTTTCAAGTTTGTCACAAAAGCATAGCAATGGGTATTCCGTTGGAATTTGGGCTCTGTGATAATTTAAAAAAAAAAAAAAAAAAAATTTTTTTTTTCAAACTTGAGGAATGATTTGAAATTTGTTTAGTTTCGTGTGAGGAAGAGTTTTCTGATAGATGTACGGTAACAGCGTGAAAGGAATTAGAATTACCAAACAGTTATATGCAATTTGGCAATCGATGTTTGAAATAGATGCTGTTGATCTAATTTCTGTAGGAGTGGATGCAGGGACGAGTCTCAGGTTGTATATCTCTAAATAAGATCAGGAACAAAACGGAATCAGTTAGTGTTGATTTCTAAAAGCAAATAAAAAAAATACTCCCGAAGTTCTTTCTTTTTTAACTCTTCAAAAAAAAAAAAAAAACTGGCGTGATCGAATTTCGGGAGCAGTTTGAGGCATCTTCATGCAGTAAGTGAGCTGAGTGGTTAACAGGGATTGTATTCGCTAATGCATCTAGTGTTGAGTGCGTATAATTTGGATTATTCTCCTTCGGCGTGTTTGATTTTATTAATTACATAATATACAACGTTGCAATAGGAACTTGAGAAAGAAAAAAAAAAGAGAGATTACTATCTTTAATAGGTGGAAATTGGAAGAAGGGAAAGGTCAGTAATTACACTAACTGACATAATATCGCTCCTTCATAAATCAAATGCCGTGAGAGCCACTTCATTCGCGTTGATCCAAAGAGCTTTTTTTTAGTCATGTATAAACGATCGTCTTACGTTGACAAGCGAAACGCCTGCTGGAAAGCTGCTAAGTTTTTATTTGATCAGGTAAGAAAAAAAAAATACTTTGGTGGTTACTAGTGTTGGTGAAATGGCCTCAAATATGTATCGAAAGTTCTGGTGTATTCGATGTTGTCTTTCAATATTTAAACTACCTTCGTCCAACATTTGAGTGTTGGACGAAGGATAAGATTTTACCGAGGTTAGAATCATTCTTTGACCATGCTATTTTAGCGCTCCAGTGTACTTAAACATTTTAAGAGGAATTGTTAAAGAAGTTCTTAAAAGAAATAAAAAAGCACCCTTTAGATTTAGACATCGCACCGAGTTTGTGAATTGCTTTAAATGTATAGAAGATACTAGCAGCGGCTTCGACTATCATCTACGTTAATACATTCTGTGTTTTTATGGCTAACTTCTCAACATGCTGCATGATTATTGGTACCGATTGGGTTGATCGCCAAAACTTTGCTTTCTGCTCTTGCAATACAGACAAACTGCTACGAAACTTCGTGCGAATGATAGACGTAACAAACGGATTCTTCGCAGCCTTATCTTCTGATAGTAAATAATATGATTGAGCAGAAACTCAAGTAATATTTGGCACAGTGCACTTCGCTGGTCATAAAGGATGTCGTAAAAAGCACGAGTACTAAATGTCGAAATATGGTTCCGTGATTTATAATGAAATATGTTTCGCTCACGAGTGAATTGTAGTTAAATCTCATCAGCCTATTTCTTTTTTTTTTATTTCTTATTTCTTCAGTTGGACACTAATCTTTTCATTTTGAGTCCATGATCAAATTCTGTAGCTTTCATTTGTGATTAGAGAATTTCAGATATCCATAGAAAAAAAGCTTACTAGGAATTAAATAAAAATAGATCGAATACTCAGAATAATTGATGAAATTAAAAACAGGATATCTAAAAGAATAGCAAAGTGGCTCTTGAAGAAAAGAAAGTAGATAGTGCTGAAATAAAGAATATAGCCAGAATCGAACAGATGTCTCTTGCAGAAAAATCAGATGAAATGGAAAGCACGGAGGGATTTCCCACCATTGAGATGCTAAAAATGAAATGCTCCCACCAGTGGAAATGTTAAAAAATGAGCAGCATTCAGTCCATTACTGAGGAACTTTTTGAGGAAAGGAAACAGCCATTCGTTTTAATGCCTATGCCTTAGCCGAGTTCTTGCAATAGGTCCTGCCCTGTTGCTCAGTTTTAGCTGAAATATTATGAAATTACTGTTTTTGTGGAAAACATTCTGGTCATGTTTTTCTTCCCTTTGTGAAAATTTATCAGCGAAAAACATGAGTGACAAACAAATGATGAATCATTGGATAAACAAAAAGAAATTGTGGAAAATCTGTGTTCGACTATTTAAGATAACACGTTCGGTATAATATGGCAAAATTGAGGACGGTGTTCGATTTCTCTCCTCCAAATAATAAGTAAAAAGAAATTTATGTTTTAAATAATAATGTCTTCAAGAGTATTCAGGTTTTTCTTTTATAACATGGTTATTTATACTGCACACACACACACACAAACAGTCATCGCATAATTCGGGGAAGAGAACTTGATGGTTTCAGAGGACTTCACAAAAGCTTTAGACTTGGAGGGGAATTTTTTATTCCCCTCCTAAAAGTATTCTACAAATATTCTAAAACTATTCTCTAAAAGTATTCTACAAATATTCTAAAACTATTCTCAAAAAATATTCTACAAATATTACAAGCGAATATAAACTATTCCATGCATGTATTTGGGACACCTCCGGTATGGTATGAGCAGCTATTAGGAACTCGTTCAGCAGTGAAATAAGGGAGGAGTTTCCTGTAATGATAAACTGGATTTCCATACTCCATGTAGATCAGCTACGTCTACTTATTATTACCCGTACAAACATCAGTGCTACATAAAATAGTTTATGTTAATTAGAAAACTGATTACTTTCTATGGATCAGTCATTATTGCGATATTCGCATACGGAACTCCAAACAGGATAGATGTTTAATGCCCTAACATTAAGGTCTTGCGTAAATCGCAACCTCCAAAAACGCCACGTGTTAAGTTATAATTATGCAGCAAAACAAAAAAGGATATTCAAACATTTGTGATGCAATTCACTTTACTGATGCGACAGCCGACCATAAATTCAAAAAAAGTGTTTTTATTCAAAAGTCGGGAAGTTACGTAAATAGTATTTAAACTCTAACCTGTTTCGGTACAGTAGTTGTTTTCCTCGGGGAGTTTATGCTAAATAGATGACGAAAGGCGTGTTGGACGTGAATTACCGACATATAATTACAGAATGGTAGATGTATTAGTTAACATTTGAAACCTTGGAAATAACGAGCCCGTTTTCCTTGTATATTAATTGTTTTCGTGTTCTAATGCGAACATCCTTTCCTCGGTTGGGTGATTTCGCCGATCCGGTACTTTAATAAACGAATGCCGTTCATTTGGATATGATGGGGATGTGATTCACATTCAGTTGCCAACATGTAAATGTAAATTTTAGGTACCTAGAAGTCTCCAGTTATAAGAATTTCGGAGATTACTTGCTTTTCTCCTGGGATTTTTTTTTTTTTTTTATAGAAATATTTTAGTATTAGTATTTCATACGAATCTTTATTATTCCGCTTTTGTTTTTCACAGCTGAGAAATTCCTTATCTTGTGTATTGGTTTTCGTGTTTTCCCTGTCATTTAACTACCTACGTTGAAACTAGTAGGACTATAGCATTTCACCTGTAAAATTGGTAGCTACCTTGTTTAACTTGCTGTCTGTATTATCGCGCAGCGTTTTATTGACAAAGCACGAGTTCTCCGAGTTGTCATTGGAGTTCTGAAACAAAGAATTCCTGGAAATGAGCTGTGAAACTTCTCAGGCAGTGTATAAAATGATGCATTGTATCTGGACGTGACCCCAGGATCCAGAATCGTGCTTCAGCCTCTCCAAGTGATCACACAGAATGATTTATCCACGCAGATGCAATGACTCTTGGCGGAGAAGAAAGAACTAGAAGCCGTATCCATTTCCGAAGCTAGTTTACAGTTTTCAGGAGTTGAGAATCTAAGCACTTAATTCTTGACAGAGATTGTCATGGGACTTTTTTTTATGTTTTTAGATCAGCCAAATGAATATAAGCCCTATAATGTTACGTAACCGCTATTGTTGGTGTAAATAAACTATAAGTTTAAAATCTGCACACTTATCACCGGTAAAAAGAAAAAAAAACCAATTAATTAAAAGTCCGCAAATACAATCGATAAATTAATCGAAATGGAAGCATCTAAACAAGCAGAACAAATTTCTCAAATTGTATATACAAAGCTGGATGTAACAATCGCCCTTCAGGTTTTCTCAAAGTAAGCCACGAATCTTTTCTTTCATTAAAAAATAAATAAATAAAATCAGAATTTGAGAAACCCCCATCTAAAATGAGATTACATTTGAGGATTTTCGTTTCTCTTCAGAAAATTAATTAATACATCCTCAAAAGCACATATTAGAATCATTACAGAAGGTCTTTTGCAGAATGCATGTCTTTGTCTTTACACAGAGTGTTTCTATGCTGGCAGTTGGTTGAGAAGGAAGGAAGAAACCTGTTGATGTGTTTGGGGAAATGACGATAGCTATTTCAAAGAACCAAAGAGGATGAAAAGTCAGTTCGGAAGTTTTGAACCTGAATTCATCAAGCAATTCTAGGAAGATTTATGGTGAGCCATCCCAAAATGCGAGAACGGTATTCTGAGGCTGGGATAGTTTGGATTTATATAATGTTAAGAGGTGAAACTAATTTCTCCAGGTCTTTTCAGCTTGTGTTCAAAGATGGGTAATCTTGGTTAGAACTGATGTGGAGCAAGAAAAAAATTATATGCACCGCAGTTTTTCTGTAAATTAAAATATTTTGTACAAAGTATTTTTTTTTAAAAAAATCCATACATAATTTATAAAGATGAATTTTATTTATTTATTTTATTTTTTGCATTATATACCAATCTTAACCAATACCAGTTATGGAAATATTGAAAGCAACAAGCCAAGAGCTGGCATTTAAAAATCAAGCATACAAAAGTTATCGAAACTTTCACCTTTCTGAAGTTTTCTGAACGTGACAGCAATATCATGTCATGTCCGCGAACTACACCAGCATTTGACTTCAAGTAATGGGAACGATCGTTAAAACTCATTGTTGCTTTTAATGAGGTCTAAACCTGTTCTTGATAATAATATCTTCATCATCTTAAAGTTTAGTCTTAATAAAGCAGATACCTCTTAAAAATTTAAGAAACAATGGTATTGGAAGAAAATGCTTCTTTAGGCTGGCTAAATTCGATGCAAGCCAAACAAGACACGTTTTTTTTTTTTTTCCTTCATAACCATAAATTAAGCTTACTTGCCAGTACTTAAGGTTACGATTTTAGTAATGAGTGGTTATGCACTCCCCTCCTGAGAAGGGGAGAGGCTTTCGCCCGACCTGGGTATTCCCATCACTCTGACGTTTCAGTGCGTCTAAGGATGAAGATTTCCCCTGCCACTCCCTGATAAAGTATTGGTAACGGCTAAAGCTTTGGGGATAATGGAAGTACTCAGGTTAGGTGGAAGGGGGGAAGGTAAGTGATCTAAAATTACTGAAACTTAACACTGTCAGGCAGCCTTGCAATCTGATTCTTTTTAATGGGGAATGAATATATATACGGTTCTTACAGCGGATTTTTTATGTGCATAACATTTTTTTATTTGTTTATTCGTATTAGCATTTTTATATGCACCCCTCAGTGGTGTCATTAATTTATTCTAGGAAAATAGAGCACTAATCGAAACCACTCTAATTGAGGGATTTCTTTCACCCTCTCCCTAAAAAATAAATAAAAAAATAGATGTAATTCGCCCCCCCCTCCCACTTACTCAAGCGAGTTTGTAACATGTACGTATATTTTGTGTATACGTAAGTAATGATGCGATTTTTTTTTTTTTTTTTTTTTTATATCAATCCTACAAGCCTTTGGTTTCTGTGCCGAATGCGGATTAAATTAGAAAACAAAAACATTGAACCAACGATACTTAAGTAAAGATGATATGTTGGTTTCACATTTATAAATTTCCTGTTTGGTCTCTAGAGCAGAGTATGTAAAAAATAAATTAAAAGTGCATAAAACTTAATAAAAATAGAAAAAGGGGGGATTATTAATCCCATCCACGGTATTTATCTATTATAGGTTTGCTACCTTTCGTGGACGTGAGTAACATAATATATTACGAATAAATGAATATTAATTTTAAATATATTTATAAAATACTTCAACGCTGTTTAGAAATCAGCTTAAAAAGTTCACATTATGTAATGGAATGAATAAAGACCTACTGTGGCTATTTAAATCTAAGTACTGTATATAAATATATAGTTTTTTTTATGTAAATTCCAGCTCCGAAAGTCTGTAAATTATTTAGTCCGATTTAGGTGGGCGGCAGTTAGATAATTTGGGAAACCTGAGCTAGCGAGCAAACATGGTGCTCTTTCAGGCCAACTTCAGACCTTCAATATTAGGAGAAGTGATCCTAGACGTCGAAAATCGTCTACTGTTTAAATATTTTCAAAGCACCATGCCAAAGTGGAATTCGAACCTTCGGTTGGAGAGCGAGTCGGCCATCAACTCGTCCAATCAGGCAGGATTTATTATCACAAAATAGCGGAGTTATTTTCACTTATTTTGCAAAAATTATCAGATGAAATGAGTTTATTACTTCACTCTACACTAGTGCATATTTTCTCTAATTTAACGTATATGCGTGCAAGGATAACAGAATTGCTTCTTTTTTTTTTTTTCTTTCAAGAAAGGGTGGATTCTTTTTTGAAACGAATAATTTATGCACAGTTTTTAAAATCATCAGCTGTTCAGAATCGCTTCATGTTTATCTATGCAGAAATTTAGCGAATAAGTTATACGAAAATAGTGTGTCAGAACGGGAGGAGGGGGCTGGAATTAATTAAGGCCCGTTCATCAATTGCATAATTCTACTTTCTACATTTTTAAAATTCTTTCCGCCCTTTGTTACAAAATGCCCGGATGATAAATCCACCAAAATTATGTAACAGAGACAAGTCACCTCCTTGTTTTATGAACCTTCAGTTTCATTTTTGAAAAAAATATGTTATTTTAATATATTGGTTTCCGTATATAAAATTACATATATTTATAATAATGTATAAATAAACTATCTTACTAATTAGCAATGCTTTACCTTAAATATCTTTTTATGCATATGACTGTTCTTATATATATAAAATGCTTTAAATTTCTTCCCTCCAACACATATGCCGTTTCATTCATAATTATTCGGAAGAACAACTGTGGCTTTTGGTGTAAAAGATATGCCAGGTTCGAATTCCATCTAGAAATCCGAACCTGATCTGACTTTCTACCCCACTGCCAAGACAGACAAACTGGCTGCAGAACGCATGCAGTTGACAGATCGGCCTTCTGATTGGAGGAGTTGAGTGGTGACAGCTCTCCAACTGGGATCCCCCAACAGTTAAAGTTGTGGACCTTCACTGTGGCATGGGTGTTTAGGTTGTTGATGATTTTCGTCGCATGGTGTGAGACCATAGCATTCCTTACTGGAGGTCTGAAGAGGCGTGGAAAAGTACCTTTTGGTCTGTGAGTCGAGTTGCTGCGTTGTCAATCCTCCTAAGCTCACCCATACTACTAATGTGCTATAGATTTAACATTTCATGAATGAGATTGTTGTAAAAAGCATGTCTCGTGACGTCGGTTATCTTTACCTAATGCTGACTATCACTCCATTTGAAGAATTTGCATAATTTATGCTTGAACCTTATATTGGATATAATAAATTTTATATATATATATATATATATATAGTCATTTGACCCTTTACGTGCATTACTTTCTGATTTGTTCACCAGATGGAGCTGTTAGTGATATAGTGGTCGATGACTAAGGCTGTAGACTAGACCACCGAGTACATGGAAATAAATGATGTCTAGTGACAGGAATAAGATGAGAGAATTAACGCACGCATTAGGAGCATAAATACAAACAGTAGGGGAAGGCGATACTTTTTTTTTATTATTCTTTTATGCACGTGGTTAAGAGCGGATGCGGTTTACTGTCTCGGAGTGCCGTGTGTATGAATCATCGTGGTAACGGCCGATTACCATTACAATAGTGTTTCTTCCCTCCCCCCTATTCCTAGTACCCATGCACGGGTGGGCTTATCCCCTGGGGGGGGGGGCTTATAAACATGGAGACAGGGCAGGTCAGTTTATTGCTTTGCGCTACCTCTGATTAAATTAGAAGTATTACTGCTCACGCTTGATCCCTTTGCCTGAATAGGGGTTTGCTGCTTCTTTGGAGCATGCGCCGTCGAGTGTTTCTTTTTCGTCTCCAGTAAATTGGCTACCGTTTATTAGGCAGGTGGCTCGCCTCGGTGCGTACGCAACCGTCCGTCTCGTCGCCGTCATTGCTTCCTTTCCCCCCTCGCTTTTCCTTCTCTTTCCTCCCATCCTCCTTTCTCCCCCCCCCTCCCCTCGTAGCGATACTTTTCCACCCGCAGCGAGGTTTATTGTGGATACATATTAACAGCCCACGGTAGCGGCTGGTGCCAGGTTTTGCATTTCATAAGCACTCTAATGAAATTACGCCTTTCTCGGTTGGAACTGCATTCGGAAAACGCGTATGGCAGCTTTTCGAACGTGTGTTCCTTGAATAGTGTGGGATTTATAATGCACCGGCGGCGATATTACTGCACAACATTAGTGTCAAAAATTAATGCTGCCGGATTGCTCATAATTCCCGGCGCGCGGTAATGGTGTAGCGAAAGGCTCGCGCGCCACGGCATTACACTTGTGGTGTTATTAAGGCGAGCTCGCATCCAGAAGACGAATACTATGGGGGTTATATCTGCCGTTATTCAATAAAGCACGTCATTAGACACGCTGCCTGCATCGTCACAGTGCATCGAGAATTAAAACTCAGTTGCTTGTAGTTTCCGGGCATAATGCTTAGGTCTTTATTGTTTCGGATAACATAACAGCTTTGGGCTTCCTGCTCCAAGGCAGCGCTTCCTAATCCTCGGTGTGAGCCATCGCAGATGTTTGCCAACGCACTGTTATTGAGACTCGGATCGGGGGGAAGAAGGATGCGAGCTTGACCTAACAACACAAACTAATGTTCATCTCGGTCTACAAAGTACGACATTAAATAGCGAGGCCGATCAGCGGTATGGGAATTTAAGAAGTAGTTAAGCACCAAAGTTGCTAGGTAGGAAGTTGCGGCACACGCTGATCACTTTGAAAAGCCTCGGCATTTTCTCAATAGTACACCGAGATGTAATTCATTTAGATTACACAAACCCGTCTTTGGTTGGAAATAATAAAACACTACAAGAAGAAAATGAGTACGTGATATTGGCGATTAGAGCCAGTTCAGATTTCTTCATGTAAACAACATTAATTAATTGAGTGAGCTTGGTCTATCGATATTTATACTTGTAATTGCAGGAGAATTAGAACTGTTGAGACTACCGATGACTTTTAATTCAGGACTATGTTCTTTCCGTAAAGCTCTTCAAGATCACTTGATATTGGGTCAAAAGTGCGAAGAAGGCATAAGCAAACTTCCTTTCGTCAATTTTTATACCCAATTTGTCCTTGCTTTGTCTACGAACTGTTCTTTAGTAAGTGGTGAGATCGCCAGCGGGGAGATTGATGCAGTCGCATAAACAAGCAAGCGAACACCTAAAGCCGGACATTTTCAGAAATAAAAAAAAAAAAGAGAACTCATGCATTTCTGTATTGTTTATTGAATTTCAAAAATAAAAGTGGACGAGTCCCAATGTTTTTTTTTTTTTTTGGTGATTTAACCCTAAGGGGTTAAATTAACATGCAAAGACGTCTGTGACACGTCTTTTGTTTATTGCACCAAAATTGATTTTGAATTTTGGTTTCACATATAAATACAACCGAATATAGACGCTAGACAATCTTGTGCCTATTTCCTTTCAGACGAGAAAAGTTGCTAACGGCGTGTATCGGCTATTTCGTTTGCGTTTGCACAAATTCATCATTATTTTTCAAATAATGGATCAAATTCATCATTATTTGAAAAATAATGATGAATTTGAAAATTCATCATTATTTGAAAATTGAAAATTCATCATTATTTGAAAAATAATGATGAATTTGATCCAGCAAATCACCCTTGCCCAAAAAATTGGCAGAAAAACGACCGCTTTCTGATTTTTAATTGATACGTTAAGGGGTTAAGTTGTGGTTGGCTGGGTTAGAACCTAGGCAATTAAGGACTGTGCCTCGGATGTATATATTCTCTTACTTGTTTGTCTCGCTTGCAAGAGGAAAACCGGAGTTTTTGATAAAATAAGTCGCTTCTATACGTGATTGGATAACTTAGCAAATGCAGAAGCTGAAAGAAAGTGCTTTACCTTCTTGATTCGTTTTCACCATTTTTTTCCCATCAATTATCATAGAGGAGGTTTATGCTTGGACCCTGGCCTGTTTTTCAGTGAGTGGTTTCCCGTCAAGGATGAGATTAGTGCACACAAAGAATTACGTTGTGCATGTGTGCCTCTATGCAGGATGGAATAACAATTGACGAATTAACAGCGATGGAGTTTCAACTACTCTCAACTACCCCTACCTTCCTCCCTCTTGCTCTCTCTCTCTCTCTCTCCCCAGAAGACTAAACTGGGATTTTCTCTTTTAAGTGGTTCCAACTGAGTATTTGTGCATATCCCTCCCATTCCCTCTTTTTTTCACTTCTAGCAGGACGTCTGTCAACCATTATCGTAGGCTTAACATTCTGTATCGCGAGGGGAAATGAGGGGGGGGGGGGAAGTGCGTCATTCATTTTGTACTCGCTGTGTGGGGCGGGATATTTCTAGTTGATCCGCGTCATGCACTCTATGGCATGCCTCCCCAAGTGCCGTAGTTTGTTCTGCGGAAGCCTAGCGGGGAGTTAGGGATCAGTGTGTCATATCGATCGGTCAAGCTGTCTAATATCTATGGAGCACCCTGTCAAAGGCTTTGTTTGCAGTCTCCCGTTCCCTTCAGTAGTAACAGGGTGTGGAGAGCAGGGTGAAGTATCGGAAGAGGGGAGGGCTATTGAGCATGCGTAGAGTAATTATTTCGGAACAGAGATCAGCTGGACGTATGTTTAGATAGGGATTAACGTCCGGAACACAACGGGCTTATATGGCAAGGCTTGCCGCGAGCGCTGAGAAAGATATAGTATGAACAAGAGACCCTCATCACTTCCCCCTTGTTTCCGCTCGGGGGAGATACATTGTAGCGGTATAAAATAGACGCCGACAGTTCGTTAACACCGGTGACGCATTTCTTCCGTGTTTGTGTACGAGAAATTAATTTTGGGTTACACGTATGTTCTAATTAGCAACGGAATCACAGGAGGAAACGCGTTCTGTCCATTGTCGAAATACCACGTTTACGAAGCATGTAGATAGGTGATCGGAGCAGTTGCTCTTTCGGAATAAACGCCACTTGCAGGGGACGAACGACCTGTCTCTAGGAGATGTTCGTGTGTGGCTTTACGATCAGTTCTGGAAAAATGCTGATTGTTGAATTTGACCGCCTTCTGGCAGCACCGCACGCTATCCCCACGGGGTGGTTCCGCCACCTGTTGTTAACTGCATGAAACCAATTTCGATGCTCAGCATTCTCTTTCCCCAAGCTGATAAGCATTCGCAGTGTGAACTGCCTTGCGTGCACGATAAAATTTTGTTTCGTTAGTTCAGTGAATTGTTAAATGTCTGTTTGACTTGGATTGAATAAACCAGCAAAGTAAATGAACTAACACCGAAGAAATAATCCACGAGTCGTTTTGTAGTTAATCACGCTGGTTTAGTTTAGTTAAAAAGTAGAAAAACCTGCCTCTTTCTTTACGGGATTCAAATCGAACTCCTAACCAGAAGGAACATTTATAGGAGGATATCACATCGGTAAACCTATGGAATTCGATCTTTCACAGCAGATAGAAAGAAGAGACAAATTTTGATCCTTCAGCACTTTGATGACAACTTGAAGACAATGAAGTTATTATGCACAGCTCGGTGTCAAAAGTATATGAAGATAAATTGGACATCTTTTCAATTCTGACTATTCTTAGCATCCACCATCTTTTAATCATGCTGATGGACCAGAAATCAATATAAATCTTACTAAAAGCAAGAAGGACTTTGTATTCCAAATATCAAGAAATATCGTCAATAATATGAATAGTATGAAGGCTGGGAAAATATCAGGTTATTGTCACAAATGCCGATAAACTTTATTGGTTTAACTATGAGTATCAACGATTGTTCGACCTTCAGTAAGGTTTTATTTCTTACTCTACTGGTATACAGATGGCGCTCTAATCGACTGAGCTCTAGATATATTCGAGGAATCCTAGCAAGTAAAGAAGGCAAGCGTACGTTTCCCATTAATATTCGCAACAACAGAGAAGTGCGAGTCGCTCCATTCCGTGCTCAATTTCGTGAAATCGAAACACCGTGCAGTTCTTACGGACCACCACCTCCCAGAGCTTAACCGTATACCACCCTGACAACGTATCAACCGACTTCAAGCAGTTCACGTCCTGGATGAAGACCCACAAAGCGACCAACCGCAGCTAGCGGATATTAAGTCTAACAGGAATGTTTTTAACTGGAGTGTTGGCTCTGTAAAATGCACGGTGGACAGCGCTGCGTGCGGGCACTTGCAAACATTTTGCAGACAGTACTGGAAAATCATGCACGCCTCATCGTTCTGGATTCTCTTAGAAATATATTCGTAGCAGAGTTGTCATTCGACGTGCTGTGTGTATACTCCAGACGAATATATGGCCATTCATAGTGGAACGGAATAAATCGAGGGGTAGCACTAAGGAAAGGAACAAATATAAGAAAAAAAATATATATATATCTGATTTTTATTTTTTTCCTCCTCAGAGAATATAATTTATTTAACATTGGCTTTTACATGGATTAATAGGCCATCTTCCGCGAGCATTCCTCATTTTTCGACTGTCTCCATCATTCTCTTTATACACTTTTGCCATCGCTGAGTGAGACACAAGCTCTTTATAAACACTTTAGGTACCTAGCTCCCCCCCTTTTTCCCCCATGAACCAAGATGACGTTCTTGGGGCGCATCTTTTAGAGGACAAAACAGATGATAGTAGTCAGAGGGTACCAGATCCGCGCTATATTTCCTATCCAGCATATAGCTGGATAGGAAAGATGAGTCCAGTCAAATGTTGCAGTTGTATTCCTTGCGTGCAAACAGGTGTGAGATCGGACGTTGTCTTGGAGAAGGAAGACTTCGTTCATGTTTCAGACTTAAATCTAAACAGTATCGTCTCCATATACATTTTTCAGACGGCTATGAATTTCCATCGAGCTGTTATCTGCAGTAAGGAATTCATTCACATCACTTCGTCTTATAGGTGCATCTATCTATAGTTGCCATTGTGAACTGATGTTCTGCACTCATGTGACCGATAGCAGCGCCACTCGCTGGGATGGAACTAGATATTGCTACAATCCACTCAGACGAATTTATAGTGGCACACAAAAAAAGTTTACGAACTTACAGCCCTGTGGTTTTTTCTTCCAATATTATCAGATGTTAAAAATCTACGGGTGTTCCTTCCACCTCCCCCCCCCCACACACACACACACATACTAGGAGATTTTTTAATACTTCAAAATTAGTAAAGGTTATATAACAGAGTTCACGTACAGTTTTAAATTTTCAGTTTCTAAGGAAATGAAGTTTCTCCTAAACATAACAGGTATAATAGAAAATCCGTAAATATAAACTGCTTATTTCTATAGGATGAACGGCAGTGCATCTAATGTATGTTATTTCCTTTCCGGAAATAGAGGCTTACTTCTACAGTTTAGAGTGGTACGACGCTATCGATCATGACTCATATGTGTTTCTATCATCCAACATATATATATATATATTGGATGGTAGAAAACAAATGAAGGATGAGGCCAGAGGATAATAGCTTTTGTTCATCCCCACACAGTCATTTCAGAGGAATACTATATAAATTCTGTTATACGTATTCTGTTCTTGTTTTTCCTTCAAATGGTTTTACATCACTGGACGTGTTTGATCAACTTTACTTGAAGGGTAAAGTGAAAATTTTATATGAATCAATCATATTTATATGCTCGTTTTCACAAGTTTGCCATTGATTCAGTATATGTGATTTGCCTTGATGTATAACAGTTCACAGTTTCAGATTTAACATGCTAAAATAATACTGTTCGAAATTTAAAGACAAACCGCGAATTTTGGAAAAAAATTCAGTGGCTCGCACACAAAATGAAACTTTATTTATTGCGTTATTTATGATGCATTATTTATTATATTGATTGAAACTCTTTCTTGTAATCGGCTTTAAATGGTATCTAAAGTAAGATATTCTGTTGAAAGGGAAAAAAAAAAAGCACCTTTCAGTAAATTGTCAACCTTCTACGTTCAATAGCAAGCTTGTTTTATGAAGTGGTTATTTTAATAATGGACACGAGTACCGACTGAATGATGGCAGTCACGCCGCGGAGACCACTGCCCTGAAACATTGATTATTTTCTCGGCTGTATGTGAAAGGATAAAGAGAAACGGGCGTAGCCTCTGATTAGAATCAATGTCATAAGTCAACTAATCTCATTACTCAACTCTTCAAGAGTTGGGTGTTTTGCTGTCTGCTACACTTAAGACCAGAAATTAGTAAAATGCAGCGTGAAAAGATAGAGATAAAAGATCTAGCATCGCGAAGTTTTAGTTCGGGTTCATCCTCGTTTTAATTTTCATCGTCTTCGAGTTGGCATAACTCGATCAGTATCGACGATGCCTTTTGGTTGCTCCGATCTAGGTTCGAATCCCGTCTAGACGAATCTAAGCTTGTTCCTACTGATGCATTTATTATTATTTTTTCAATCATCCACGAAAGATTGAGAAGCTACTGCAGCATATTAGTGCTATGGACATGCTAAAGTATTGGATAAGTCAGGAATCCAGCTCTGACGAACAAACTTTTTTTTTTTTTTTTAAATAGCTACGCCAGATCAGGCCTCTAAAGACAATTGGCGATGATATACTTGACACTTAAAAAAATCACCTCTTAAAGACTTTTGCGCTGACATCTTTGCTAAATTTGGATTGGAACTCCACTGTGGTATCGATGTTTTTGAATTCCTTAGTCAAGTAGCATTGCTACTCCCACCAACCACTAGGTTGAGGGAAAACACGTCACCAAATCTACAAGAATCTCTCTTTCAAGTACAAAACTTTGATTGAAATTCGTTTAGTGATGTCAGGATTATCCTGGAATTTTTTTTTTTTCCCTTTACATGTAGTATTTGCAAAAAACGGACTAACTTTTGAATTGCACGGCGTTTTCAGAGACAGTATAATAAATGCAGCTAATCATGACCTTAGTTGCCATTTTGTCTGCTTTTAATTACAATTCTATTACTGCTTTATTGACTGTTTTTTTTAATTGTGAACCATCAGCATCAGGTGTAGCAAACTCATAACTAATCAATCTAGATACACAACTTTCTGGTATCACAGGGTACATCATGTATTTTTCAGTGTATTCGATCACAAAATTTATTTTCCACCATTGATAACAAACCTTGTACTTTTCAACTGATATTTCTATTAATAATCATCCGATGAGAATTTGCATCAGTACCGAAATCATTACTTGGTCAGGTGGTGGATGGAATAATTTCTCTGTCTTCAAATAAATGTACTCCTTTAAAAGGATTGAAATCACGAGTGCATTTTCTCCTCTTTTCACTTTTATTTCCAGTTGTTTGGCGAATATTAATTAGGTAATATTTAGACACCACTTGCACTTGAGTTGTCGGGTGCTGATGTTCTTCATTTAGAAATTAACGTTGCATTGTTGTGAAAGGAATCGGATTTTCCACGCGTAAACTGACTTTGCAGAAACCATTGTTTCATAAATAACACAGTCTAATGTCTGTAATATGCTAAAGCGAATTATGAAAGCACTTTGGGTTAAATGAACATTATCATTTCCCCTCTCCTTTTTCGTCATAAGTTATTTTTCTTTTAATATCATTTCATTGCAAAATTCCTAAAGTGTTTTTAGTGCATTGAAGTAGGAATAGATGATGTGTTCATGTGGAATCGTCGACGTATGTTTTAAATAAAATGTTTCGTGTAGTGACTGAAATACGGCATTTCTCATCATGCGGTATGCTAACGCTTTACCGCTGATCAGAGCCATATTGCCTTTTGGCTTTAGATGTTTAATCAGCCCGGTAATGCAAGGCAGGAACAATGACTTCTTATAGAATATTTGTAAGGCTACAATTTATGTTATTATTAGAAACGGGGATGTATTAAATGAAAGGAGGGCTGTTTGCTCTCTCTCTCTCTCTCTCACGCACGCACAGAGACGTCTAATTTGAATGATTCCACTGTGATGTGCAGACATTACTGCAGCAAAGAGGAGGCACTCGTGGCCCTTTTCTAATAAGCAGCCTGTAGGGTATATGGTGTGCAAGAACAAGGATGTGTGCACGGAGGTACCGAGTTGCCGAAAAGAAATCGATCGCCAGATGAGAGAGACCGTAAATTGAACATGAATTTTCATTACCTGGGGCTTAACAGTGGTTGTAATACTTCGCTGGCCTTGAGCGACGAACTTGTGGTGACTGATGCGCGCAACCGGCTCGCCTTTGGTAAATATTGATTTTTTGGCGCTCATACCGAGGAAGCCCGTGGCACGCGTGCTTGTCTGACACACACGAATGCACTCACGCACGTTCTAGAAAGCGAAAGCAAGTAGAGCCTGACCTCCATTGTCGATTGAGTCCGTCATTCGACTCACCTTTTTTTTCTTTTTTTTTCCCCTGGCAACATTGTAATTGCCACACAATCGATAGGAAAACATGTTTGTATACTATTGACTGTTTTCACGTAATCAACGTTTGCTGGCAGGACGAACAATTGTTTCTTGTTATCGGTACGGTGGTCATTCCTTCCCTCCCCGACCCGCCCCTTTTACGCGGGCAACGCAAATATTTAGAATAATGGAGATGGGAGTATTATCACTGCGGCACAGCCAGCCGTCATCCCTTTTGCTACTGAGTAATGGTGTAATCAATAATAATTAGGTGTGGAAGCGGTGTAAATGACAGCCGCCTGGGACAATTTGACACTGCTGCCGCTGGTGACGTGTGACCCACCAAACATGTGTCGCGTCTTGATTACATCACTTACTTGGCCACGCTACCTGCAAGCCAGCAAAGTCTGAAACCGATCAGGCTTCGTGACTAGGAACATAATTGAATGCTGTAAAATCACACTGTAGCGTGTATCGGGTCACTAAACATTCTCTGCATCTTGGCGAAATAATATATTCTATCGTACAAATGATCTCGTGTCCTCCCTTCTCAGGTATTTAAATAGCCCCAGGCATTATCGGAGAGATGGAAGGCTTATTGCGATTCCCTATTTGAACCTTATCGATGCTCTCCCCTTCCCCCCGGTACTCTTTCTCTCTCCCTACCCGTTTCTATCCCTGCAGTCCGATTTATTTATTTGTGATTAACTTTGAGGGACGTTAAGAGTGATTGATCGCGCCTATCTCTTCCTTACGTAGCTCATTTTATACGGCTGACGCACTTGGATTGAGGCTATCATAGCGACTAATTCTCCGTACAGACAAAGATTAGTTTTAGTCTGCACCTTTCATCCGAAACGAAGAAAGAAGAAGAAGAAAAAAAAAAAAAACTGGTTCAGCTGTAAAACATTTATTTACTAAATAAATAAGAAAGAGTTTTTGTACGCGATTGCTGGAAACGTCTTGTGTGGAGTAAAAAAAAAAAAAAAAAAAAAAATGCTGTTTAGGAAAGACCGTAGCTTGTGAGGGGGGGGGATGAATTAACGAAAATATTCATGGTCGCGCTTTGCTGCATGTTTGAAAGTGCGAAAGAAAATACCCATTCAACCGTTTAATGACTAAGGCAGTGGCATTCGAAGAAGGCTTTAGATTCTGCTCTGAAGAAGGACGTACCTGTGCTCGCTCAATGGCGTCAACATTTTTTTTTTTTTTTTTGCAGGCTTTCGATACTCTGTGGTTTAATGTCAAGACCCTGCTGGGAAATAAGAAAAAAAAAACTTAAAATTATGATTTTTATTATTTTAAATATCGATTTAAATAACGCTTAAAACTCTAGTCGCAACGCAAAAGTTTCGGGATGCTGCTAACGTAATGATGTTGGTAATTATTATTTTCGACAATTTTCGTCATTGCATTGAATTTTTGTTACTAAGTGGATAGCGTGTTGGTGGATAATACGTATTATAAAAAGTTAATTTAAAAGAAGTTCGATTCTCAGCGCAAAGTACTTGCTTGGTATTCTCAGTTATAAAAGGTATCGAATCAGGAACTAGAAAAGCTTATACTTTTGGAGTGAGGGACCTTAATTCTGTGAAAGAGACTTGAATTAACAAAGAATTTAATATGGAAAGCTTATGTGAACAGTGTAACAGCGATGTTATCTTGGAGGATCTTTTCTCTCTCTCTTTTTTTTTTTCTATTCTGCGCCCGTTTCAACCATTGCAAACCATTTAATGAGAAGCAGTAATAATGATGAACAAGGAAGGAAACGATTTATTCTAATTTATTATTCCAATGATGATCCCTTCCCCACCTGGTCCTTATCAGTTTTTCCGCTATTTGAATAAATGATAATTTAAATTATGGACAACGATTTCATATTTGTATTTCCGGATATAAAATCTTTTAGCAACATGATCCCATCCCGATGCCCTGCTAAATAATGATTTTGCATATTAGATTACATTTCGATAATTTGGTGGGTTCTTTTTAAAATGCGACTTCACAAACTCATCTTCCTTTTAAACGCATTTTTCTACTCACTAGGAAAAAATCACATTACAATTGGAGGTTCCCAATGCTTAAGTGCTAATTATAGAATAAACAGGGTTGGTTTATTCTATAATTACCTTGATGATGAAAATTCGAAGCACCTCAGTGAGGCACTTGAAGGAACTACGAGACATGTCATTCGATTGGAAAAGTCTTGGTTCGATTCCCGTCAGGATGCCAGGGATCTTTACATGTTTTTTATTTTTATTTTTATTTTTTTATTTTATTTATTTATTATTATATTATTTAAGTGAAGGTAGGTTATCTGGACTCTTTCATACGCTGGTAGCAGGGTTCTACTGGTAGCTCGAGTTTCACTTCCGCGAAACAGATAAATCGACTTAGAATATATTTAATTAACAGACTAATATCTGTAATATAAGTAAACTAGTTTATTATATAAGTAATATATATGTTACCGCTAAAGCTCGAAAGCCGTTAATGTGCACATTACCTAGCTAATCTGCAGATTAACTGATTTGCTCCGTTAACGTGCAGAATCGAGAGTTTTCCGTATCGTTAAAGTTCAAAAGTGTGCTTTTCGCAAAAAACAATTGCTATGTAATTCAAAGTGTCACCAATCTTTAGATTGCACTAATAAGTAAACATAATTTTATCATATGTTTTGCAAATTCATTTCCTTAATTGTAATATTTTAAACCGTTCGATTCTTTGTATTATAGTTTTTTAATTGATTGATGATTGATTCTATCAACTAATTTGTTGATTGTTTCATTGTATTAACTTGATTCTTTAGATATCGAAAAATAAATAAATAGCATTATGTTAATTTAAGCGTACAGAAACGTTGCTGTTGTTCCAGCTAAGATCTTATTTTCACTTTAACGAGTGCCTAGTAGGTAATGTGCAGATTATTTGAGAAATGAAACAATTTTCGGCACGTTAACGGATCACCCTAGTTAATCTGCACAATACCTAGATAATCTGTAGAATAACTGATTTCTGCACTTTAGCGGTAACATATATATACAGGGTGGTTCAAAATTCCACGTACAAACCTTGAGGGGAGATAGAGAACATCAAAATCAACCATATTCACATAGGAAAGCATGACCGGAAACGCCACCCGAAAGTGATAGGTGGCGCTGTTCGCCAGTGCTCCAGGTGAGCAATTTGGGCTTCCTCATTCAAGCTTTCGACGAAGAACATGCGTCGTTTTACGAATGATGAGATGGCAGACATGCACCTCGTTTACCATATTATGTATCCAACTATTATTGAACTGTTCAGTTATTACGCCTAATAAAGTTTTTTATACTACTTACTGCCTTGTGTTATTTCTGTATCTTTGTGTTCCTGTTAGTACCTTCCGGTGGCGTTTCCGGTCATACTTTCCTATGTGAATATGATTGATTTTGATGTTCTCTATCTCCCCCTCAAAGTTTGTCCGTGGAATTTTGAACCACCCTGTATATAAGTAAACTAGGTGTTAAGATAAAGATACTTCACGCGCAAACATTGGTTATGTTTGGATAAAGGATTAAAACAAAATAATTTTTCAGGTATAATATATTTTGAAACCAAACGTAAAACTTTCTCGGATCTGGGGTGTTTAATAATTTAGTAATACACCATTTTACTACTTGATTATAAAAATTATATTTCTCTGTTGATTTAACCATGTTGACGTTTTAGTACTTTTCGACTTTGGACTTCCTTGGAGCATTGAGGGGCTTCTCGGTGGCAGGTTTTTGCCTGTCACTGAGATTCCAGGATGAGCTTGGAATCTTTTCCGATCACTCAGTGAGGTTTAGTTTAATCCTTTAGGTCACTTAGTTTTTGGAGATAAACTCCGCACTTTAATAGGAGGTTGAAACTGGTGTGTGGAGTGACCCTTTCAATAAAGTTTTTGCCTTGTGGGATACTAAGCAACTGATTCAAGATCAACAGCCTCTTGAAACTTCTTCACTATTCGTGAAGAAGTTTCAAGCTCAAACTTGTTCTTGAGTAAAAGGGTTAAAACAAGAATATAATTTCTTGGCAAGTATAATAGAAATATTCTGTAGTGATGCATTGTAGATTATGAGTCATGTACTCTAGTAGAGTGGCTTCCCGCAATGTCCTATGACTATGTATGGAGATATCATGTAAGTAATAATAATGAAATTTTTTCACTTGATAGTATATGATTTTTCTCGGGGGGGGGGGGGTGTTAGGAGAGGATCTTCTTCCCTCGGTCCCTTAGGAGACGGGTAAAGTCCCCTAATAAGGGGTTTACGACGAATTAATCCTCTGCTGCATCCCCTAAGGGCAAGTGTTTTGTCCCTAACGGATGAAAACCCCAAGTTCTCGGGGGAGGGGAGACTAGCTAACTCACCTTTCGTCGAAAGAGACCAGATAAAGGTTCCTCACGTCACGGACGGGAATCAAACCCGGGTCTTTCCGACCAAAGGCCTTCGTCTGTACCTACTGAACTACGGAGGCGAAGATCATATTGTTGAATAAATAAAAGGATCTATGAGTGTTCCAGTATTAAAAATACTTTTTTGATCATTATCTCTGAATGTTTTACGTATTCTTAAAACACACGAACATTTAGTTTGATGTGCGAAATTGTTTTCCCAAAAAACACGAGACCTCAATTTTCGTTTTCAGGTAAACAGGAAAAAAAAAATTGCTAAAGAAAGAATGCCGATAAAGTCGATTGATTTCAAAATTATAATCAAAAATAATCTGACGAGAAACTCTTTTTCTTTTACTAAATCGGTAGATGCATGTTCTTTCTTGGAAATCGAGTGAGCAAAACAATCCCTAAGTAATTATAGTCTACGACGGTAGGGCTTCCCTTCGTGCCGAGATCTACTTTTAGACCGCTTCACTACTGTCATAAGTGACCCCCGCCGTGAGCCATATCGCATTCGTCTTCGCTACTGAAAGGATATAAAAGTGTAAAGGTGGTAAGATAAGAGGTAGTGTTAAGCGCACACAGGCAGAAAATTGCATCCCAAGAATAAGAAAGAAGCTGTTGTCATTCTTACGCTATTTCAATCGGGCTTTGCGAAACGAGATTTCCCTCTGCCCCCCCCCCTCTCCCATTGAAATTGATTCACGAATAACAGATAAAGAAATTGAATATCTCATCGCGAAACCCAATTGAAACTTGCCATTCTTTACGTTAAATTGAAAATTGTCGAAAATATAAGACATTCATTTCGTTCGCTACAGTGGCCCGAAATGAGAAGCACTTAATGAGTTATTCTTTGTATTAGCAGGGGACTTGGTTTGCTCGGCCATTTGCTTTTGTACAACCACAGCTAAATTATTCAGAATAATGGTAATTGAAATCGTCTTGGACAAGAAGATAAAGGCGTCGTAAAGAGATCTGAGATTCGTCTTAAAGAATGGAATTTATTAATTACGTCGGAATCTGTTTAGATCGGGAACAATTTTGATGTATGAATTAGTATCGCTACGATGCACATTAGTTTAAAAATTTGGGGGGAAAGAAATAGATGAACATTTACTTCAGATAACTGAATAAACGCGTATTCGGTTGATTCGGATATTTAAATATTAAGCCGAATAAAAACTGCGCTTATGAATTTGAAACATTTGTTTGGCCATTCAACGGTTATATTACTAAAATTAATGTGTTTTGTGTTTATGCATTATTTTACCGCTTAAATTCATAGACACTAATCTGAATTATACACAAACAATACTGCAGCACAGTGGCGAAAATGACATTCTCTAGAGACGACAAACATCATTTGATGACATAATTTAGGCCATAAAGAGGGATTGAAATGTATTTTAATAACTGCTATTCTTTGTTAGTCCATCGTTGAAGTGTAGGATTCAAGCATATTTTTTCCCTTCCGGCCAAACACACACACACACACGCAGTTGGCAGATATTTCTCTCCTTAACAAATAGAGTAGCTCTGTTTGAACACACTGCAATCATTGATTTATCATTTAACAATATGGTATGGCGAATATTGTTATACGTAACCGACGATTTTGAAAATTGCTGTTTTAAAGATAGAAAATTTTCTTTTCAAAAATGTAAAAGTGTGATACTTTGTAGAAAAGGAAAGAACGGACTTAGCAAGTCCCAAAACGTTTGACCGTATTTAAGAATGATCTTTTAGAGCAGTGGTTAATCTCCGGTCCACGACAAACTTTTCTTCGCTCAACTATTGTTTAAAAAAAGTTAGCGGATGTCCCCAGGCTTTTGGGGATGGCACGAGACTTTTCTTGACTAAAAAATGAGAATCTTGAAAAAACATTAAAAGTTTCTTTTGATGGATTTTACCAAGTCGACCCAAAGAAGGAGAACTCGGTGTGAACAAGGCAATAGGATACAAGAACGTCTAAAGCAGAAGTTCTTACGTGTATTTCAAATAAGAAAAATCAACCTTGCTGTGGGTTTATTTCAGAGATAATAAAAATCGAAAAAAATTTTTTAATATTCTTTACTCATTCACTGAAGCAGTTGATATATTCATTGTAACGGGAGGGTAAAAGAAAAAAAAAAAGAAGAGGTTTCTTGTTTATTTTTAGCTTCTTGGAACATAAAGCGGTAAAGAAATCTTCCGACCAATAAAGATGTAACAGTATTTTGGCAGGGCCATCAATTCTCTATGGAAACCACGTGTGGACAGTGGGCGTACTGTACAACGGCAAAGTTTACGAAGTGTGTAGACGGAAGCTCAGTAGACCAGAAACGGAGTGAAAGGCAAATAAAACAATGTATGGAGCGGTCCGAGAACATAATAAACAGTGACTCGTGCTGAAGAGAAAGTCTAGGAACAAGATTTCCCAGAGATGATTGAGCACCTGACTAGAAGATCTAGTATTCATGAGTAGTTATGAAAACATTTGCCAGAAATAATTTGACAAAAAAGAGAGAGGAAAAAAAAAAAAAAACTTGCATGGACCATCCAAACAAGAGATTGAGAAGAGCCAGTGGAGAGGCCTGCATATGCGATATTCTGTATAGCTTTTGTTTTTTGTTACCAGCTGTTTCCTTTTGATTTTTATTAATGATAACCATGGTTTTATTCATATAGATGCTTGAACTAATTATTTTAAATTGTATTTAGGCATTTGTTTGGGACGTAATACCAGACCTACGTGTGTGTAAAGGCCATTCTTTTTTGTTTTGATCTCATTTAGAAAACAGGCGCATAGCTCTGCAATTTATCGATAGAGGGCGTACTGGGTTCGAAGTTGTACTACAACTTTCTCTGTTTCTGAACGTCACGTTTGTCCAGCAAATACAAGAATAACAAGGTGCTTCCCAGGACTGCTAGAGACACTACCTTTTGAAGATTTCAAGAATAGTCAGTTCTGTTGTTCATATTCGTGTAAAACAGAGAGTTACAGACTGGATGATGATGTTTCCTTGCCTCTATGTACAACAGCCTAGACAGAATACGAGAGTCACTGCACTGATGGAGAGGGAGGGGGGGGGGGGGTTGGAAGAGTGCCTTGTTTTCTTGCCCTGCGTGTCGCTGCTGTTAACCCACAGAAGGGACTCCCGGGCCATGTCACGGCGCAATGGCCAAGGCTAACGAGACCGCATGTTGCAGATCTCCCCGCATGCACGCTTGCTCGGTCAAGCGTCGTTCTCTTTGTCGGGGAACGTTGAGCGCGCCAGCGTCCGGTGGTTATTCACGCTGTATTCACAAGGCTGTTGCGCTTGCTGGGCACAGGCAGCGCGTGAAAAGTGCTTGATGGTGTGGTTTTCCGTCGTCCCTTCTGCCTGGCTTTCTTTCTCTCTCTCTCGTTATAGTGCGAAAGAAGTAGTGTGTATCTTGGAAGCACACTACGATCGTTGGTTGTTGGACTATCCCCATATCAGTTAGGGTTGGCAGGAGCAATGACACTTTTTTTTTTCCAGCTTAATTCTCTTAAAAAGTGCTTTAGCTGTAGCGATAACAAAAAAGAGTTCTCAATTGTTAAATGGTGCCAAACAATAACGGTAAACTATCCAGGAGAAGGAATATTTTATATTCTGAATTCGAGAGGATCCATGTCTGCTAATTGTCATATGGATATCCACTCCCGGATATCCATATGTATTTTATTGTTCATGACCATCAAACTCGTTTTCATGCACCTGACTGAAGGTCACGGCTGTGTACAGTGCGATTTTGCAGCCATATTTATAACACCTTTTTTTTTTTTTTGTTAATACCTGTCCGTTTCATTCTTTGTATATTCTATATTCACGTCATTCTCAAAGTCTTTCATATTCATCTTGTTTCATTCTTGTAAACCAAGTATAGTTTATAAATATACAAATACAAAACGGTGCAATATCAGATAATAAAAAAAGAACAAGTTGTCAATTTGATGAATCACAATTAAACGTCAAGTACATATAACTTTACGAGAGAATCACTACAGCAATAGTATGTGGAAACAACACGCATATATATCTAAAAGGTCTTCTTATCCATCGACATTTGTATTTTTTTTTATAAGCATATATATTGGGAAGTGTAAATTTACTAAAATGATAAGTTTCAGTCATTTTTAGTATTATTAATTCCGGAGTTTTTAATTGTTTCGCGTGCATAAGCAGACTTGCCAGCTATTATCCCAAACGGGCGACTTCATCGCAACAAAACTTTCTCAGTGATTTTTAATTATAGCGTATTGTGAGTGTTGATGTGCACGAACAGACCCATCGATGGGAACTTTACTGGTGAGAATATTTTCCATGAGATGCATTGTAATACAGAGAGAGAGAGAAAGAGAGGGATGGTAGTAGAATGTTTCAAGCAACCATAATGGTAGGTGTCACAATAGTATTTTCTGCACGCTCAGTAATAATAAATTACATTGTATGATTACATATTTCACGCTCCATGTCCCATGACAAGTATAGAATTAAGTTGACATGCTCGACTGATGATGATAAACTTTCTTTTCCTCTTGCAGACGGAAATTGCCAAGCGACTCAATGCTATCATAGCCCAGATCTTGCCTTTTTTGTCTCAAGAGGTAAGTGTAAAATGGAAATATGTTCTAACCATTTTGCATTATAATATTGATATAATAAAGCGATCCACACGATGATTGCTATTTATAAACACGGTACAAATAACGTATACTGTTCGAGTGTTTTGAAAGTCAACGGATGGTTGGATATCCATAATGCTTGTCGTGCTTTCTGAATGCTAAATAGGAATTGGTCGCAGGAAACAAATTACCCAGAAGACCCACTTGTTTGGCGCTTATACTGCCTTTTGTGAGAAACTGGCTTACGATAAGTGGTGATAAAAGAATTATAGTTGAAGTCGGATATGCTTTTTTTTTTTATTGAGATCAGTTTTATTGATGAGATTAAAACAAAAGTGTGCTAACTGTGGTTTCAGTTGTGTTGTCTTTGTATGAATGTGATTTTGTTTTCTGTATTCTTCCATTCGGAGACTTTTTTATTTTTAAGTATGCTTCTTCTGTTGAACGTGCTGTTTGGTAGCATCTTCCATTTATGCCCTTAGCGTTCGTTCTGAGCGTGACATTCCGATTTGAGCACGTGACCGTGCTATGGGATATACCAACTGGAGCAGTTACCAAGCAGATATTCAAGAATTAGAAACTGAACTGGGCTCACATTTAGCATGAGCGAGATAGATTGAAATATCAAGTTACGTTTTAAAATGATCAAGAACAAATTTAAAAACAACTTGTGTTCTGTAGCGTACGCTACACTGATATCAGAAGGAGGTAACACCTTGGAAAATTATTTAGACTGCAGTATTATGTTGACGAGTTAAGTTTTGGACTATTAAATTTCATTTCTTTTTATCGAGAACTATTCGGATGTCTTTGACGAGGTTATGTTATTTAAAGGAACTCTGTC
This sequence comes from Typopeltis vanoorti, assembly GCF_054136105.1. Classification (NCBI taxonomy): domain Eukaryota; kingdom Metazoa; phylum Arthropoda; class Arachnida; order Uropygi; family Thelyphonidae; genus Typopeltis; species Typopeltis vanoorti. The sequence goes on along the minus strand of NC_143559.1, from coordinate 97,084,460 downwards.
CAGTGTTATTTTTATAAGAAACCGCACTGGTGTGTCAAAAGTTAGAGGACCATTTTTAGCTTATGTATTTTGGAATGTATGATTAGCTTACCTTTGCCTTTATTTATTTTGTTGATTTATTTATTTTCAGTGCAGGTTTAAACTTCTTTCTCCCATGATCATCAGCCACCATTTTATGTTTTTATTATAAGTTTCATTTGTGCATTGTTATGTGGCTTCCTGACGAATGACAAACATGAAATTGCGTGCGATGCAAATTTCATGTTTGTTCTGACTTTCCCATGGAAAATGACCGTGATTTTATAACCTTTGACAGAACTTTATTAGGGGATTTTTATACAGCAAAAGTTTTTTTCCTGCAAAATAGAAAAACCAGCCAAAGAATACGCGCGCACACACACACACACTGCAGATCAGGTAAAATGTCAAACTGTGTACTTAACTTCAGGATTCAAGTTGAACATTAAAAAAAAAAAAAAATTAGGTAACTAATGATGATATTCAAAGAGACACATTTGTAAGAGCTAATATATATATAAAAAAATAGAAATTTTGAAATTTTGTGTTAAAAATAATTGACTGTTGTGAACGTTATACCCAAATACATATTTGTCAACTTTGTCTCTTTCCAGCACCAACAACAGGTGGCAGCAGCAGTAGAGCGAGCGAAACAAGTCACCATGACAGAACTGAATGCTATTATCGGGGTAAGTGTATTGTATTTGTCTTTTGTTGGGATTTGCTGTCATTTTTTCTTTTTTGAAAATCGTGCATAGCTCACTACGGTTACCATCAGTAGTAAATAAGTGTTGTTTTTGTGTGTGTGTGGAGTAGAGGGAAGTTGTAATCATAGATTAGGTACTCAGACATGCCTAAAAGTTTGACAAATAAATCTTTACTTGATCCTTATGTTGTATGCTCAGACTCTGAATGAAGTTTTCTTTTTGTGTGTGTGACATTTAATCCATGTCGAGATTTGTATCGTTCTCGGGTAAGTCTAAATTTAGAAGAAAATTGCATAAAAGGTTCTAATTAGTGCTTCGTTAAATATGAGATCTCCCCCCGCGCGCCTCCTTAGCAGTTTCGGCGGTAAAAGTGGCCTCATGCCCGCAGCAAACAATGTCGATTAGAGACTTGCGCATTGTTGTGGCAGATGAAAGAAGCCGTTGTGGAGTTAAGTGGTAAAACACGGTAACTTACACTTATTTATAGAAGGACGCAATATATACAAGGACGTTAGTTACACTTCTCTCCGTCTGTGAATGACGTGCCCGTAGCGTTTGTTATTGCTTGCCCGAGACGAGTGTCACGGAACACCAACTCAACACCACAATTCACTCGGAGTTAACGCCGACTACTTGGATGCCTTGGTAACATACCGGCAACGGAAGTCCCAGGCTTTGGGTTACAGGGTGTGCTGCCGCCGACATTGTACAACCTCTCGAAGTATTTTTGGAAGGCAGCACTAAATATTGGCATGGGTAAGGCCGTTTATACAGCAGCTAAAAATATTGCCGCGCTCTTAACTTACTTGACCTCAGATCCTCTCTACTTTGACATTGCTCACGTGCCATTAGCCTATGTCATCCGCGTTCTGACACTTCTGCCATCTGGCGGCAGATATATTAAAATTATTGGACATACGTTAGGAAAGTGGACGAAGTTTGTGACGCGGGTGTTCAAAAATTGTTGTGAAAATCGATGTAGTTTTGTATTTCCGCGTTTGATTGTTGTGAAACGGAAATTATTATTTTTAGCATATTAATATAGAATTATTTTTATGACGTCATATAGCCATTCTTTTTTTCGTTTAGTGCGAGCCGTAACATCGGTAAGCATCAAGCCGCGATAAAAAGAAAAAAAAATAGTACATTTGCAGCCAACGGATTTTCTAAATGGGGGGGGGCGTTATTCAATGCGAGATTATTAAAGGGAGAAATGATATCGCTAAAAGTAAATCACTTCGTATTTGGAATAGAGCCAAACACTTTTTCCCCCGTTCCTGTGCCGTATTCGCCGACACTTTATGGATTTGTAATACTTTAAGACGATAAAGACATTCGCCAATCTTGTTGTAACCTTCGTCCACTAGCGAGTCATTGCCAATGCACGCACGCAAAGCCTTCCAGACATCTTTTTCAATGACTTAACTAATTCCCAGATGCTTATCTCCGAATATAATCCTCTCCACCCAACGAAGGGATGAAAAATAAAATAATAATAATAAAAAAAAAAAATAGTCACAGAAAAGAGCGAGAGAGAGAGAGCAGACGTCATAATCATACCCGAGGCCACAAGGAACCAACTTCATGATGAGGAAATTGATGGCTCGGAACGCCGTGTCCCAGGGTACATGTTTAGATGGGCGTAATTAATCATTACAGGAGCAACTGGGTGTCGGCTTCCTGCTGGAAATAAATGGTGGCCAGTCTTTCAAAGAGGATTGTCTGTCAGCACGCGAGATAGCGAAGAGGAAGGAAAGCATGATGTTTATCTGAGAAAGAAGGCGAATAGTATACACAACAGTTATTTCTGGCTATCTCGGTAACTCCGCCTTGCGAAAGATGTTACGAGTGAGAGTCATTTAAATGATACACATGAAGTAATAAATCCTTAACGCGGGCTTTAAGAAAAAAAAAAAAAATAATGCCAATGTGTTCTTAATTTGCTAATGAAAGATAGGAGCCCAGTAGGATGCTTTGTGCGAAGAAAAAAAAAAAAAGAAGAGAAAATATAATCACAAATACTTAGTTGATAATGCGGTTTTGGACAGCTGCTTATAGAGGAGGCTTCTTCTTTTTTTTTTTTTTTTTTGACGAAACTTTGTTTTATACTTAAACTGCTTGTAATGGACATAATTACACGGGATCCTTACATCTCGTAGTATTAAATGAATTGAGTAATTAGCATTAAACGACGCAATAATAAAAACAAGGACGATAATTAGCAGAAGCCTCAACATTTGTACATATCGCCAAGTGTGATGTCACGTATTATGAAATGAGGCGAGTTTTTAATTAATAAATTGGAAGGAAAAGGATAAGTTGAAAGTTATTTGGAATAATAAAATACGCGGAGTTTCACTAGCTTTAGATAATTGTCTTTTTTGAGGTTTAAAAATGGAAGAAAAATATAATGGTCGAAATTTTCAATTAAGGTTAGTTATTTCTTCTTCCTCTTCACCCATTTTCATACGTTGATGAGTTGTTTTGATACCGGCTCTAACTAAAACGGTAAATGCAAATTCAGGTTATAGTTAATTAGACTTTTTAGCATGAAATATGGGCAATCCGCACACAAAGTTCTCTGTTTGGGCGTTAGGTGGGCAGTGGTTTTAATTGACTTTCATTAATAATACATTTATTATCTTATATTAATTATTTCTACCGCTATCACTGTCATTCATCATAATTTATGACCGAGCTATTATCGAGTTATTTATCATCACGCGCTAATTATAGTTCCCTAATAATACTCGTAAAAACTGACTTTTTTTTTTTTTTTCATCTTTTTGGATACTCAAGTGTATACGCTTGGATGGCGAATAATACAAAAGTGCATTGTTTATGTTGCTATGCTGTTTATGTTTGTATTGTGTTTTGCATTGTAATGTAGCATTTTTTTAAAATTTTTTTCTCGAAAAAACTATAAAATCTATTTCTTACGTAGGCAACTAAACGTTTGTGTCAGCAAATGAAGCATTATAAATAATTTACGGAATGCATTCAGCCTTCTGCATGAGTTACCTCGATATTGAGTAGCCTTCGTAGCTTAGTCAATATCGACGATGCTGTTTGGTTGGACAAACCTGGGTTTGAATCCTGTCTATGAAGGGAAGAACCATTATCAAGAATTTTCAGTTGAACGGGAGTTAGCCAGACTTATACAGGCTGGATTTCCTCCCGAAAACTAGTTTTCTTTTCTTTTTTTTTATTCCCTGAAACAGACAAACCACCCTTAAGAACGCATTAACAGACATAATACACTAGCCTCATAGCCTGAGTTGTTTCGGCCTTAAATTCAAAAAATCTCGATATTGTACCGCTTGGAAGGCAGGATCCCGAGGGATGGGGGTCGTTTTTTAAAGACAAAAAATTAATTTTAAAAAATCCTTAACCCACTACGCTATTAATGTTCTATAAGTTTAAATCTTTCGTGGGTAGGGGTCACATTAAAAACTTTTTAAAAAGAAAAAAAGCAGCTCCTTTACAAACAGAACTTTATTAACAAAAAAAAGTTTTATTTCAGGTGGGATTCTCGTCTTGTTAAAGATTGAGAACTGCTGCCCTAATGTTAAAATTAATGAAGTTCCACTGGATTTTTCTTTACCTAACATCCATTGAAACTTCATTCAATTGTTAGAAGAAGCAAAGAAATTGATTCGATTTGTGTATCTTATTTTTCTTGCAGCAACAGATGCATGCCCAACAGATTCCACCGCATGCCCATGCACCACCTATTCCCATGATGCCACATGCAGCTGCTATGGCAGGCCTGCAGCCTCCGACGATGCCTCCGACTAGTGCTGCAGGGTTATTAGCTCTCTCAAGTTCCTTGGCTGGTGGCGCACCCTCTGCTCATTTATCAACAGCATCATCGGCAAGTTCTGTAGCTGCGTTGAAAGAGCACCGGGATGAGAAAAGGTCCAGCAGCGGTGAGATAACTCCCTTTTAGTATTTTACTCGGCTTTAAAAGCTTTTCATGAATACGATTGCGCAGATTTCAAAGATATAAAATAGCAGCGCGAGTCTTAGTTGCCGTGCCGAAAGATGAAAATGTTTAAAAAATGGAATTTGAAAGGTGTGCGTTTAAATAAATTGTTTTTATCGCAACTGCTTTAGATTCGCCAACCCTCGATTCACGTTCAAACTGTTTTTGATTGTAGCATTGAGGCTGAATTTCTTTTATAGACGCTCACCCGTCTTTCAAAGAATTTTTTTTGCTTCTCCGTCAAAGGGAATGGCATCCAGATTTCTTTCTTTTTCCTTTTTTTTTTATTTTCTCTCTTTTTTTGCGTGTTTGTTAGTTTTCTGTTCCACATTTGTAACTTTTTCTCCTTACTTTTCCACTAAAGTATCAGCATTTTAAATTGCTATTTCTACTGATTCTTTTGATGATTGAAGAATAGGACGTTAGCATCTTCTTTTAAAAAAAAAAAACTGTATTGTTATCAGTTCTGTTTTTCTGTTATTAAAATCGACGGCAGTGTCCAAACAAAAAATAAATAAATAAAATATAACTCTCTCTTTCTTTTAGACAATAAAAAACATATCTAATTTGAGATAATTGAATTATAAGTAAGAATTCGTTGCATTTTTTTACATAACACGTGCTAATTAATGGTACCACTTAGCGTTAACAATTAATCCAATTTGGATGCTGTTCGTTGTGGTGTCTCAGAAAATCGTGAAGGAGTACGTGAAAATACACGAAATAACCGGGGAAAAACTTATCTAAAACAGTTGACAGATCTTTGTAAAAATACGTGTTCGTTTTTTAATTGAAATGCTAAAACTATAAATATTAATTTTTGGTTTGTTCATTTTAAACCATCACATCCGCATTTTTCTTAAAATCATTTTTTTGTGTGTGTTGTGAGGGAGAAAAGGGAGAGGAAGAACTCCAAACTTCAGCCTACGTCCATGATAAATGCATCCGCTTAAGGGTTCTCCATACGTAATTGATTAGGAGAGCTAGTGCACGGTGCTTGGCATTATTTAGTAAATGCAGAATCCTCGTATAATGTGTTAAGGCGATTTTGAGCATCTGTGAGTTTACTATAATCGTCTTCGGCAATACTGCTTTGAGTGTGCGATCTACTGTAAATATTGATTTCTTTCGCGTACTTATTCTTTTATGCATCGTCCAATGCCATCGAAATTTCGCAGAGATCACGATTATCATATTCTGTGTTCATGGTAGCCGATAAAGAAATTTACAATTTAAATTGGCCCTCTTATACAAACCCTTTATATTCACTTTATTGAGATATGAATTTCGAGTTAAGGTTCTTTTTTTTTTTTTTTTTTTTCTCCCGAAAGGGATAAACGTACATCAAAATGGAGATTGCACGCAAATTGTGCATGAAATATTAATGAAACATTAGGCTCTGAAAATATGTAATTGATAATATTTATTGCCTTAAAGAATTTTTAGCTAGCAGAAATCTTGCGTTTTTTTTTTTTTTATTATTATTATTATATACTGTAGTTACCGTATTGGATGCTCTACATAATGTGGAACAGGAGAGTAGGTTTATAAGAGCGGAAGTTGATGGAAATAGTAGTATAGAATCAAGTAATATTGACACTCATTGAAGCTTTTCATATGCATCCTTTCATGTTATTTTGCATGGTCGTTGAAGATTTTTTTGAAATTGCAGGTGTATTCTCTGAGAAGTGCTAAAGTCACCTTCCACAAGAAAGACGTATACGAACTATAAATTTATTGATGCTTAGTAATTTTATGGAGAATATAAATGAAAAACCAAATGGTTGTTACATGTTCTTTCTTCGTTTCTGCTTAATAAGTTATTTGTTCCAGATTTTTTTTTCGCTTTAGTGATTTCTCATTTATTTAGGCTTCGATTTTTTATGGAATAATTTTGCCTTGTTGACTGATTTAATGGCTTTTCTTTTTGTGATACTTCAATAGAACTTTTTTTAGTCATTCAATACTTTAATTGGGAAGAAACTGGAGATCATTCGATAAGGTATTTGAAAATTAATGGTAACCATTCTTGTTGAACATTTAATGAAAAAAAAAACTTTCAAATGTGAATAGAACAATTTAGGGGATAAAAATGGCTAAATAGACTCATCTATTCTGCTAACTATTTTAATCACAAAGTAAATTTATGTGATGAGATTTCTTTACAGTCTTATATGTACATTATTGATACTTGTTAATAGGGCCTGGGGTCGTTCACAAACTACGGTACTCTTTCATCCGTTCCGTATACGCCTGCTCACCGAGTCTAATTTCTTTCTACTTCGGTGAATATGCTCATCTCTTTATTTTATTTTTAATAATGGAAGTTTGGCTGATAAATGTCCTCATTTCCAAACTAAATTGCGGCAGTAGGTGTTCTTTTTTGTTACAATACCAAGGCAACTCGTAACGTAAAAAAAAGTCAGCCAAACAGTGAAACTTATATTAGTAAAGCAAACATTATTACATTGTTTAGTTTGGAAATATGACTGCATAATAAAAAGAAATAAAAAAATATATATTTGGCAGCCAGACTTCCGTTATTTTTTAACCGAATAAGTTGTAAACATGTTTACATTATTTTAATTGCTTGAATGTTTAAAAGAAAATACTTCATGAGATAGTAAAAAATAGGTTTGGATTACAATCGGACATACAATCCCCCTTTTTAGATCTTGACGGAAACGTAAATTGTGAACGACCCTGTAGCTTGTAACTAATTAATTGTTTTGCATCATAGATGACAGTTATTAAAACGTTATTGATTTATAAACTTTCGTTTTTTTATCATTATTAATTCATAGTTTATAAAAAAAAATCTGGCAGTGTTTTCTTGGGGAATCTCAGAGCTTCGCGTCGCACTTTTAATCGCATTTCGGAAATCAAAATTGCTCCGAACACAAGACGTATTCTTTCTCTCTCTCTCTCTCTCTCTCGGAATTCAATATTAAGTTTATCGATTTCCTTCCCCTCCCCCCCCCCGTCTCGTTATTTTTGGCAGATATTTTTATTGCCAAGTGCTTTTGTTGGTCATAGATGGTACAATAATGTTTAAATATTAATGGACGCAACATCCAAAGAACCGTTTGAAATGTTAGTCATGTCATTATTACTAAGAATTTTCTTTTGCTTGATAGCAAAGTTCTACTCTTTCTTTCTGTCTCTCCTTCTTCTTTTTCGAGCTTTCCCCTCCCTTTGTTCCTGACACTGATATCTGTAAGTAACTGGCAGCAAACGGATGAGTACGTCTGAAAGCGGTTGCGCGCGGATAAAACAGCCCTGTCTCTGAGAGCTCCCGAGATTGCACTGGCTAGAAAGAACATCCACAGAAGATAACCACTAACTTTCTCCCGTATCATCTCTTTCTTCCGGCATTGTTTTCTCTGTCGGGGTTCCATCGTGGTTGCCATGGAAATCCATCGATTCTCCATCGCAGCTCATAGCGCGGAAGACAGACACGTAAGTACCCTCTTACGCTTTTCATCCTTTTCCGAGTGCTGGCACTCGCCTGCTATAGATCATCTACTGTAAGTGGATTATTTTTGTCTTTCCCATCGTTTTCTCTCTTTCTCTCTATCTTAACCTTTTCCTTCTTTTTTTTTTTTTTTTTTTTTTCTCCTCCTTGATTTTTTATTTTGTCATCGCAAGCAAAGAAACAGCGGGACTCAATATGTCTTTGTGTTGGGCGAAGAAAGGACGGCAGGCAACAAAACCCTGGAAGCGAGCCAGAAGATTATTGGAGATAGTGCAAAGAAGCGGGCACCATTTTCAGCTTGTATAAGCAGAAAACGCGTTTTAACGCCGGTCGCTTGTGGGAGAGGATACAGCTGAGCTGAGCAGAGAGATGAAAAGGAAGGAGAGAGAGCACATTCTATCGATTTTAGGGGGAGGGGGGTTGGGGGTGAACGGAGCGATGGGGGGGGGTGAAAGCATTATTAAGCTGAGGTAACGTCATCAGCTCCTGTGCTTCGGTTCTGGTGATGGGCAAGACGCTCCGTGCACGTATTGGGAACAGAGCGACTGTTTGAAATGTCATTAGAACCTGTCTTAAATCAGCCGCCGACACGGACACATACTCCCACAAGAGTCGTGGAATAAATAAACCACGTCACGTCGCCGTGATTGCAGAGAAGCCGAAAGCTTAATTGTAATTAGTGCCAAAGCTGAGCATCGGTGGTGAAGTGGTATGTACTTTATCGGTTAAATTACTCATCTAAATATCCGTGTTGGTGAAGGAGCAGTAATAACAAGTGCCTGTCTCTGTTCAGCAAAGTCACTTCGCTTTATACAGAAGTCATATTTGCTTAACAACTCCGAATTTTAATATCTGGCACCGAAGAGGAAGTCATCCCACTGGTCCTGATCGAAAGAGTCAAGCTATTTTTAACGGCGATTAATAGATCCCACAGACATTTTTTTTCTCCTTTTTTTTTTTTTAGTTGTCATATGTTTGATGACTAGATAATCAGACATTGCTATTATTTACGTGTGAGAACCGGACCAGTGGTTTTAATAGCTTAGTTAAGTTGAAAAAAAAAAGTAATAAATAAATAATAAAGATCTTGTTGATAATGGTCAAATTTCCTACAGGATTAGCAGTTAGGCGATTCCGGAAACAAGAAAAACACACACTTTGACTGTGATACTTTTTTCTTTTCCAGGTTTTTATGTCATGAAATGGTTGCTTTATTAAATATATCATTCACAGTCACTTTTTTTTTTTCATTAATGCGTGTGCACAGCCATTTTTTCCCTACGCTGTGGTTTATCTCATCCAGCTATTTTTTATTATTATTTTTTTTTTTAAATTTTTTTTTTTTAACCTTGCCTAAACTGTGCTGAAAGTAAAGTCTTTGTCATCTACTCATTTTCAATTTTCTCATTCTTTACTTGCCTTTACCGGTCCTTTCTTTAACGTTCTTGTATTTGTCAACTGTCTGTTCTTTAAGAATTTGTCACGTCTATTTTGTTGGAATATTTGATTTTTCTATTAATTGTCAAAACGCCAAATATTCATTCTTGAATATTAACGGTGTTTTAATGTTCATTATCCACTGTACATTGTAGAAATTTCATTGGTTTTCTAATGAAGGCAGAAATTTCATTTTATAAAGTTCACAACATCTTAGATGCTCTTTTTTTTGTTTCTATAACTTAAACTTTATTCAATCTTTAGCTGTCTGTTAGTCTGGGAAAAATTTCTTTACACCTTATCATTTCCCAGTTGCATTCAAATTTGTTTTTCTCCGACTCTTCTCCCTCTCTCATATTACCCGATAGAAATATATCAATTTTCATTTGCTAAGTCATATTCTTCCTATTGAAATGGCGTTTGTGTCAATTTTCCTAACAATTACGCAGGCAGTAGTTGCAAGTGTGCATTTTTCTCACGTCTTTCATCCGTTTCTTCAGTCCATTATGCCTTTGGCCCTGGTAGATTCTGTTCGATGTAAGGCGCGACAGTAACTCTTGCTGGTCAGGAAAAAAAAAAAAATAATAATAAATAAATAAAAAGTACCGCCTCTTTCCACAGTAGTAATTCTGCATAATTTTCATTGCATCAATTTATTTCTTTGTACTGCATTTAGTTCCATATAGTTTTCCAAAATGCATGCATATTTTTGCCATCTTTCCCGTGTGCAAAATCACAACTTTTTTTTAAGTTAATTTTTTATCTTAAGTCTGCTATTATCTGCTTGTATATTTCATCACATATGCACCCACACTATTAGAACGACATTTTAATTAGAATCGATTTCTTGATGAAGTATTACACGTAATCATACGATTATTTGGCTGGCTGCGTTGCCAACCCCAATAATCAGTCCCCAAGGATGTTTCATTTATGTTTTTTTTTTCTTCCTTATTACGCCTATAGTACGTTCTTAATAACAAACTTTTATCGCAAGATTAAAGATTCGACAATGAATGCCCCTGCATATAAAAACGCCTTTCTCGACCAACAATTTGTTGCGTATTCATGCCAGGTTAATTATTCAACTTTTTTAGTGCAAGGATACATTACTTATGCTGTGCATCGAGCCCTCAGAAATAATCAAACAACAAGTTGGTAATAGATAGTGTAAAACAACAATAAACAATGGTTGGTTATTATTCGTTATACAGTCCAGCGATCCGTGAAATTTTGTTCATAATTATATTAACTTCTAGAAAAACCAAACGAGGTAAAATTAGATTCAAATTAAACCTAATTGAATTAAGTTTTTCACTTATCAGATTCTGTTATTTAATACTTTAATCCTATTTTAGCAGTTAACCCATTGAAGAACTGTATTACTAGAATATTAAAAGAAACAAATGGTAGGTAAATAATGAAGAAATATTTCTAGACTACTGCCAGAGATCAAAATAAAAGGACATTTTATGCGCTTCAGTTAGTACGAAAAGTGCCGCAAGAGATATAACAGAACATCTGTATTCTATTCACGTTTGAAAAGTTTTTTTGGTCAATTGGATATATATAATATACTAAATCGCATTCTTAGGATCAAAATTACTTTTTTGGCAGCGTGGTGAGTTTTTTTTTTTTTTTCAGTTGTATAAATAACAATAAAAAAAAGGAAGGAACTCTTAATGCACTTGGAGCTCCATTGACAATTTTTCAAAAAATCTCTAAAGCATTTATTTTTGTGTGTGTCTCTCTTTGAACTAGTTCTAAAAGTTCTTCATATTCTAAAATCTGTATCTCTTAGTTTTCAATCCACTGGCGCACTGCCGTCTGTTAGATTACATTCCTTGATCTTCTTGATATTATTTTCCTACCCTCTTTTCAATCGCATGGTGTTTTCCAGTTTCTAACTTGTGGTCTGATTTATTTACTAGTCCAAACTATTTGAGATATCAAGAAGATCAGTCCTTGATCTTCCCTCCTCTTTTCTATCGCATGGTGTTTTCCAGTTTCTAACTTGTGGTCTGATTTATTTACTAGTCCAAATGATGCATGTCCAAACAGGCATCATTCTTTATGTTAACACCTCATTTGATGCTAACATTAAGGCTTTTTTTAATCCATTATTTTACTAGGGGAATTTTGTAAATATATATTCTTAGAAACTGAAATAATGTCCTGTAACAATATTTCAAAATTGCTAGCGAAATCTGTGGAATCTTCATGAAAGCACATTCATGAAGATTCCACGTTCATCAGGTCCCACCCTATGGGTAATCATCCCATTTGGGACAATCATACACTTTTCAAGGTTTACAAAGTCTTAGACCCCGTCACGATGAATATAATCGGATTAAAACTATCTCAAGGTTTTAAATTTAATACAAGTTAAAATCTGTAACTAAATAATATCCATCTTACGAAAGATTGAAAACCTGTAACACATTAAGTGCTATATTTTGGTTTTGACTAAGATTAGATGAACATTCCTGCTTCTAGAGACCAAAACGTGGCCTTTTACTAGCCGCATCGGGCCTCTAGAAAGTGTGCTGGTTGTAGTCTCATTTTGAGCAAGGATAAGTCTCACAAACCTGCGTCCTCGGTGGGAATCAAACCCACTGTTTGTTGCAAAGCGAAATTGCTGTCTATTATACTGCTGGGCCACTCTGATCTTTACATTTAATTTAATCTTTCTCATTCCTCCTTAATACCACTTGTAGTTCAATTATTAATCAGTTATAAACTAGTAAAATAATCCTAATGGAATATAGGAACTGGACAAGAATGGTACATCTAAATACAACATAATATCTCATCACGTAAACTACTTATGCTATCGCCAAGATTCGAAATTTAGGATGCACCTGCCATTAACCAAGTTCTACAGTCAAGTAAGATGACTTTGCAGCGTGGTGAACGATTCCGCTTCACGTTTCCCACAGGGAACTTCACTGATGTCTACTAAACGTCATATATTCAAAGGGCAAACAAAATGGGTAGTTCCTTCCTAGTCCGGAAATTTCAATTAATGGTGTAAACTTTCAAGCGGAATGTAGATGGTGATTGACCGAAAGATAATGACAAAGTCATAACATGCAAAGTTATCGTAAGTTAAGAAACATCCCGTAGAGATCATTAGAGTAATCGAAAAAGATAGGAGAAAATGGCAGTTTGCCAGCAGATGGATCATTGCTTAAGATCGGGCATTATTGCTTCAGAAAACTGCAATCATGAGTAAAAAATCACTAATGGTGTCTCAATAAACGATTATGTCAATGACTTTGGAGTTTGATTTGCAATAAGATTAATCGTTGGATTGAAAGAACTTGAAGAAATGTGCAATCGATAAAAGTAGAGTTGCAATGACTCAGGCATAGAAAGAGCCATTTGACTTGTTTAGTAGCTTCTTGGCGATGTATTTTGTATAATGATATGTCTTCAAGATGATACTTTTCAGATGGTATCTTCATATAGAAACGACGGTAGTCGTGATATAATACCGAAAATAATTTCAAGGATTCTCATTTTCAAAAATAAGATAAAATCTTTTTCGAAACCAAACTGTTGATTTGTTTAATTGCCACGTGGTACTTACGAACAAGCAACATCGCTCCTGGTTCAATGGGTTAATTTTTGATCATCTAAAAAATGGAGTGGAATTCAACTACTACTAAAATGAGCACGTTATTTAGCTGCGTGAATTGATTATTTAGGTTGATTGAATCTGGGAAATTTGTCCCTTTTAAGCACTCCTACTGAGAAGAGATTATTTACTTAGGTGAACATGGCTAAACTTGGGAGCAGTACCTTAACTGTTATGATCGTTATTGGAAAACTTAGACAACCATCGTATATAAAAGCGGAAGTTTTGCTGATACTGCTCAGTAAGGTTCTCTTATACCAAATGTAATCAGAATCGATCAAGTAGTTCAGAGAAATGAAGAATTCTACAGACGGACTAAATATAAGGATATAGAATGAATGTGTAAAACGTACGATAAATAACCCGCTATCACATTAAAATATTATAGATGTTGTGGTTGTGAGGTCTAATAATCTGACGTTGTTAAGTAGCAGTTTAATTATAATCAAAAGAGGACTGTAATCCCTCATACTTTTTTTGTTTGTTTGTTTTAAATATTCGAAGGATAGATATGTTAGCAACTTCCATTTTTTACTTCACAATCTCTTCCGGTGGTTGAGAATTCCGTCCTTTCTTAAAATAATATTATTCTTTTCTACAATATTGAGTGCATTAACTGAATCGGCAGCAATGCTGCTAATTCAGTTGCCTGCACCTGCTTAAGTTCTCAGCTAAATCAATTAAATGGATTAAGGCCATTTGCTGTGTACACTGCTTGCTATTTGTTGGATGTCACTTAAATGCCCGTCTTATTTTCTCTTACTCCAGCCGCAAAGTACGGTGTAAAATCGTATTTAAGTTTTATCACAGTTTAATTAATACGCTATCATTTCTCAATCTATTGGCTTAAAGATTGGTGCTGGTGGCTAAGCCTTTTTTTTTCTTTTTTTGGCATGTGAAACGTACTGCTTCTTTGCTTTTTACTTTCAAGGAAGTTTTTCTTTTTATGTCGCTATGATATTTTTTATTCATTTCTTAAAGTATTTCATGAGAGCATCTCAAGCACAAAAAAGGGGATCTCTCTCGCAGGATACGGTAAAGTCTAGAAAACGTTACCAACGATAGGGAAAGAGCTTATCTGCAGATAAGCTCTTTACCTTTTAACGCAAATAATCTATATTAAATTAGCACCTTGATCCTACAACTCAATGCAAAAATATTTTCTTTTGATAATTCTAAAGCGTGAGCGTACACTTTATGGTCCTTTTCACCTGAAGTTTAGTCTAGGACGGAAGCGAAAAGGACTTTTCTCGAAAAAAAACCCATAGACCGACCGGTAAGCATATCTTAGGGATCAGTATGATACACCTAGTTGCCTCTGCATTAATCTTAATGTGAATGTCCACGGAATTCAGTATTATGTCCTTCGGCATTTTATTCAGCTGGTCTCTCTCTCTATCTGTCTCTTCCTCTTCCCTTTCTCTGTTCTCGTTTTTCCTTCCTGTTTTTCTATTCCCTTTCTCTCTTTCTCCACAGCAGTAGATGAATCACTTTATTTATATTTTTTTGTATTAATATGTATTTTTCCATATATATGATTATGTTTAATGTATATGTTACTGTAAAAGCCCGAAAAGTGGTAAATCTTAGCATTTACCATAGTGAGATGGTAAAAGTCCGAAAAATGCTTCTAAACGCTTCTATTTCGGGCTTTTACCAACACCAATTGGTAAAAGCCCGTTTTGTTTACATTATAATAATTTACCTTTAAATTTTACAATTTAAATTTGAAACATAATGTCTAGAATAATATTAAACATAGCTGCTTTATTATTTTACTACATTTAATTAATGCATTGTAAGAAAATGTTCATAAAATAAAAGTAACTTATTTACTTAACCTAAACCCATCCTTCCGACCACTTTGTTGTGTTGTTTGTTTCCATCCATGTTGCCAACATTGTGTTACTTGAGCACTTTTAGTTTCTTTTCACTTCACTCAACAGAGAATTGTATCTCTCACTTGGTAAATAAAAGTTGTTATCCCTCTTATTATTCCTTGATTCACTCAAAAGATCATAAAACTTTTTTCGCACAATATCACTCATTTTCATGAAGGAAATAATAATAAAAAAAAACGTAAAATGTATTAGCACAAAAACAAACTTAGTCTAGATCGTAGTCGCTCACACTCGTCTATACTCGCACTGTAACCGGTCTTTTACCAGTTGGTGTTGGTAAATGCTAACATTTATCGAAATTGAAGCGTTTACAAACCTTTTTCGGGCTTTTACAGTAACATATTCATTACTTGTGGGCGTTTTTTAGGAGAGAAAACTCCCACAAGTAATGTTAAATCTGTTTCTTTTAAATTTTTATATATAAATATCACTCATAAAACATATTTTGAAACGATATTGAACTTTGTTTCCTTAAGTCGCATTATTATATGTTTCTAAATGCGTGCAGAAAAGGAGTGTAGGAAAACTGATTGTTGAGGCATAGTTTGAATTGTCTTCTTTAAGCCAATCAAAAATTATACTGAATTTCATTAACATTATCCTAGCTACAGTTTTAGAAGGTAAGTCCTGATTGGGGAAAAAAATAAAAGGTTTTTATGTTTAGATGACTTTGAATTGCCTTGCTTAAAACAGTGGTGCCTAAGCTTTTTATAATAGACTACTGTCTGCTGTATTTATTTTATTTTATATTTTTTGCACAATTTAAGTTTATTAAGAGTGTAAATATAATTAATATTTGTTATTTGAGAAAGGTAATCTCACTAAAATTAATTTTAAACGATTTTACTTTTTTTTTTATTTTTTTTTAACATTAACTATAAACTTCATATACGGCAATTGCTGAAGTCAGTAGCCTCTATATACAAGTAGCCTAGTTGGGAAGGTACTTCATACGCAATCTTTGTTTATGCTTGGGTATAGGATTACAACAAGAATGTATATATATTTTTTGTCTATTATAATTTACTTGATTAACCAAGTGAAAGAACTTCCTACAACTTCTCTGATTCAAAGTATTTTAAAAATATTGTGATATACCATTTTTCTACTTGTGTATGGCAAATATATGAATTCAGCAATGATTTAGTCTTGGTGTTTTCTTGGATATATCTCCCATTTATATCAAGTTCGAGAAATTCATAGCAATGTCCACAAAAGGAAGTGTGTGTTGCATTATGGGATAGCAAGGTGATTGACGTGAAGTCTAAGAAGTAGCTTAGTCGTGAAGATACTTCACTCGCAAACTGTTTGTTTACACTAGGATTAAAACAAGAATATAATTTCTCGTCCATGCTATCATGAATTTCCCGTGCTATCATGAATTTAAATTCAGTTATTAAAAATAGCTCTTTTAAACTTAGCAAGAAGTGAATGGAGAAATCCAGCGATTTCTTTACTATTCGTATCTCATTGGAATAATGTCGTTAAAAGATTTTTTTTTTATGGTATTGCAAACGTCGTTGAATTCGTCACAAAGGTTATTCAGAGATAAAGAGTTTTGATGCCTAATAGCTATTCTGAAAATAAAATCTGTTTGTTTACACTAGGATTAAAACAAGAATATAATTTCTCGTCCATGCTATCATGAATTTCCCGTGCTATCATGAATTTAAATTCAGTTATTAAAAATAGCTCTTTTAAACTTAGCAAGAAGTGAATGGAGAAATCCAGCGATTTCTTTACTATTCGTATCTCATTGGAATAATGTCGTTAAAAGATTTTTTTTTTTATGGTATTGCAAACGTCGTTGAATTCGTCACAAAGGTTATTCAGAGATAAAGAGTTTTGATGCCTAATAGCTATTCTGAAAATAAAATTTCACCGGCGAATGAGAAACATCTAAATTTGACACAAGAATGGCCTTTCATTGTTATAAAACAGACACGTTTTTAAAACAGATAATCTTTAATCCAAAATGTCTGGTGTGAAATGACGTTTTTCATCATGATGGCTACTATTACTTAAGATCGAAAAGATTTCTCTCGAGAAAACTATTTAGGGAGCGATAAAAATATTCCCATTTTCGGGCCTAGTGACGTTACATATAAATTGGCCATCACCTGTCAATTTGCGTTGCCGTCAATTCCTTGCTCATCCTCAGAAGATTAACTGCCAAGAAATGTCGATTGCAACGGAGAAATGGCGCGTGTTCATCAATAATTCCTATTTCACAAATTCACTGAAACCGACTGGTGGTTCTGATATTACACTTTTATTTTCTTACTGTTAATAGGAATTCGGCGAGGAAAAAAAAATTCAGATTAATAAGGAAGAGTGCTCGGTGCATGGTTGCATTGAGATATATACGAAGGCTTATCGGAAAGTTTGTAGACTAATTTTTACAATCTAGGCGAGGATTCGCTCACGGCCACATGGCTGCCTTCAAAGGACGTTGTCATTGGTATCGCAAACTTCATCACACTTTATAAGCCTGTCCATCTATTTTACTGATGATAACAACAAACATCCACTAACTCCTCAATTTTACCTGAAGTGTCAATGTTTCTATTCAATTTTCTTTTTCCCAGGTCGCTTATCATTTTTATATCCGTCCGGTTTTGATTTCCTTTGTTTCTTTTTAACCTATAAAATAAATCCGCTGCCATCTTGCTGATCCTGTCGCAGCTTCACCAGGGTTCCTAATGAATTCTCATCCCTCAGGCATTTCCTATTAATTTGTTCCGCTACTGACTCGGTGTCTTTTCGGCTCGAACGTCGTAATTGGACTTTGTGAGTGTTCTTCATAAAAATGACTTGCAAGACTAATCTTTTCACTTAGGTTAATGTATTATGGAGATTCATAAAAGAAAAATTTGTCTAGCAAAGATGATGAGATTTTGGATGAATATCTGACTACCTGTAGATTTCGATACCGATTCTAAATCTCGGACTAGCGTAAATAAAAGAATACATTAATGAGAATTTTTAAAACTAATGGGAAATCTTCTTATTAAAGTATCTGAAAATAGCCAATTGGTACTCATCATAATAGATGATGAAATTTTCGTTTTCATTTTTCTGTTTTTCTGTTATGCCATGGTAGAACTGAAGGCATCTTCGATAATTATGATTATTACATTCCGATTATTTTCTTGAAACTGACAGATATCACTTGTAGCAACGTTTCTTGTTCCATAATGCTAGGCCGCAAGAACAAAGAACATCATATGATTATTTCGGTCGCATACTAGAGGAACTTCTTTTTTTCTTGGTATTTTCAAGTTGAACTATCTTTAGAAAGCCAAGTAGGAGTTTTTAACCCCCACCCTTCAGAAAAAACATCGCCCGTAGAACTCACTGTAACAATACGAGTATTGGGGTTAGGATCACGATATGGCGGCAGTTATTTGTCGTACTTCCGTCCCAAAAAACAGTCATTGATAACTATGGGCTTTCAGTGACCACCGAGGGTACAGACCGACCCTCCACCCACACCCATTCCAAAATTTTGGGTTAAAATCTGTTAATTTAAAGAAAAAAATTGTTATTAAAAACATCGATAACGCATCATTTGTTTGTTGTTACACCTCTAATGCGAATTTAAAATGCATATTAGAAAATAATTTCCCATCTACCGTTTCGTTACTTTGTTCTTCTTAGTTGAATCCCCTTCCCCCCAAATATTTTGAAAAAACTAGTTGGCTTGCTGTCAAGAATACGTGGTGATTTCTGCATGAATAGGGCTTTCCGTATTCTGAACGATTTCATGAAACCACAACAAAAGAAATGTTTTCTTTGCCATGCAGTTTTGAATATTTAATATTCTGCCAATCTTTTTGCTCATCTCTTTATCTCTACGTGGAGAAATATTGACCACTACTACATGTGCCTGATCTTAAGGGTAGAAGCGAGTTTTCTTGGTATTTGAAAAATTTACCTTGAAGATATTTAGATTTTTATTTATTTTTTCTTATTGAGTTAAAAACACGATTTTATTCAGCCAAAGAACAAATTACTGCAGGAAAAAAAAAAATGCTGCTTATTAGCTCACTCTCTCATATCTGGGTATTTTCTGCTCAAATAAAATTGTACATTACACCAAAAATACGTAACTTGACAAATTTTGAGTCATTTTCTTTTATTTTTTTCGTTTGGCAGACGAAATATACACCTACCTTTTGAATTTCAAACGAATATTTTGACGATTTTACTTTTAAATTAATTTATTATGATCTTAATATAAACTGATATCCTCCATCACCGTAAATTTTGTTCTTTTGAATACTGAAGGATTTGTTCACAATAACGAAAGGCATCTTATATTAATACATATGGAAACTATTTCGTATTTCACCGTATTTATTAATAAATAAAATTCGAAGACATTTTTATATTAAAAATTGTGTAGATTTATGAATTATATATCTTTATACAGTAACCCCATATCATGTAAGTCTTTACTAAAAATTCTTAGGAGTAAAAATGTCTAAAAATTGAGGGGAAAAAAAACATTCCTATCTGAAAATCTCATGGTCTGGTTGGGCAAACATACTTTTTTTTTCTTCCCCCCCCTCTTCTTTTCTTAGCTACTTGAGATTGTTCAGTATCGTGTACTTTCATTATCCTGGTGCACTTTAGGTCTAGAGGATTTCCAAACCAGTTGATCTTCTGTGGCGGTTCTCATCTCTTTATTTAAGCTCTGTGGGGTGCGGATTATCGGCTACACACGCACGCACAGACATCGAGGCAGGTCCATATAGCGATAAGGATGTTGTTGTTGTGTGATTTCCTCTCCCTTCCTCCCTCCCTGCAAACCCCCATACCCTCCCCTTCTCATCCACTCAAGCTCCCGATGTAGCAAGTCATTTCAGATATCGCTGTCGTTTTTGGAGTCGGGTTACCCGTTGATTCTTTGAACGCCCATTCGTACTCGCCTCACTGGCTCCCTATTCCTGCTACTGTGCCGTGTAGCGAAGTCTTGTTCCCTCTGTGAGGCTTTTTCAGACAGATAATAAAGGCCAGCCTTATTTGTAACAAGGAATCATTTTCAAGAGGGGCGGGTAGAGAAGAGTAGGCTTTCAGAAGGAAGGGGAAAACACATATACAGAAAGAGAGAGAGAGAGAGAGGAAGTATAAAAATCCACCCAAGCGCGTTCTTCGTCAGACGTGTCAGCAGATAAAAGGCACCAGGAGAAACGGACCGCAATTACTTTGACAGCACAACTAAACCTGAACGCTATACTGGGCCGGTTGTAGTTGCCTGCGGCTCCGAGTTTAGGTCGTCTCCAGGTCACGCCCCGATGGTCATGGACGGCGTAAACGATGGCAGCGTGCTTATAGGACCGTCCTGAGAGGCGAGGAAGCGAAAGAGAGAGAGGGCGTGTCATTAAGTCATTGAAGGGGATCACCCATGCAGAACTGATGGCACTGGTGGCGTTATCTTGTAGCGGCTCGTAAATTAGTGACGGCAAAGTACAGGAGCACACACACACACACAGAGAAAGAGAGAGAGAGATGGGGGAAGTTGGGGGAGGCGGCGAGAGAGAGGCAGAAAGCTGTCGTCTTACCTTATCTGCTAGAAAGGATATACCGGTGAAGGAAAAAAAAAAAAAAGTCGGAAAATAGTTCCCCGCTCATTCTTTGTTAAAATGGACGTTGCCACTTTATTTGTCTCTTTAAATTACAATTCCTGTCAGTGGATGTTGGTGACGTACGCCAAACTCGTCAGGAAGAAGTTAGGCAGCTTTATAAGTAGTCGTAATAAATTGGATTTTGATCACGGTGTGAATTGTTCCCTAAGACGTGTGTGAGAGAGAAGAAATAAGCCCCCTCTTTTCATACACACGCAACTTAGAATGCATTCAAATAAATCCGTTGGTTTATTAATGCGAAGCACCCAACTGAGAAGGGTGAGTGATGGATTTCGGAAGGGCACAATAAAAGAAACGGAAGTAGAACAATTTGCAAATTTGATTCTTAAATAACCTTTCTTCGAATCGGAAGCGTAGCTGGTGAATTATTTCGTGTGTGCTTGTTTGTTTTTGCTGTTAACATCCTTCGTCCTGTCGCAGATCGCATTTAGGGTTACCGGACCGTAACGTGACCATGGTCGTGAAAAGCGTGCAGGTGCTTGTCAGTTTGGCCTGTGCTCCTTTGAGGTCGCCCGGCGCTCCGCGATATACAGTTCCAAAAGTGATTTGGGAAGCTGCACACGTGTTAGCTTCTGACACTTTAATATGTAATTGATTGCGTATAGGTCACGTGACGTCGCTAAGGCGATGTCAGCCAGATGGTCCCAGTGTGCTGAATAATTCATGACAGCACACCGTTTATTTACATAATACAGCGATCTGGCAGAGTGCAAGTACGGAAGGATCAACATCAGTTGTGCCTTGCCAGAGTAGGAAGTCTCAGACACACGCCAACTGTTAAATCATTTTCTCAGCACAGTTTCGCCGCGAACGTTCCAGTAATTTACTGAATTCTAAAAGGTATCGTAAGAAAGGAAAACCTGATACACTGCAGCTAGCTGTATGATTTACATGCATGGTCACACACCGCGCTCAGAAACTTGATTATACAGTAGTTCCGAAACGGAATGGATAACGGCGAGGGAAAGGCGGAGACACACTGGGATTGGACTCGATTTTGTAGAATTGGCATATTCCTGAATAATCATTCGACCGTTTCTTTAATTCATGATACACGTTCCTTTATAAAAGGCTTAAATGTTCGCACACTCGCTACCATTAGACCTCGTTTTAAGATATTTAAAGACGTGCAGTCCATTAAGGTGGTTACTCTTCTAGAATTCAAGCTGGGCAATCAGTGACTGTGTCGTGCAAAGAACTCAAGACGGAAGGATGCAATCTACCATCGTTTTTCCTGGCTTTGTTGTTGTGATTATTGTGCTTTGGGTTGTTGCCAAAATACATTACCGTCAAACATGGCGGTTTTTCTCCTCCTGTTTAATTTCCAGCAGATAAATTTAATTATTGTGAGGATTAACGTGTTCCATTTCGTTTTCGACTGCAGTGGAAAAACCAATCTACTCATAAGTATTTCACTAATTTTTTTTTTTTTTTTAGACTTGTCATTGTTCTAAATAGGAATTACTCATACAGACATGTTTTGACCGGAAGGAAAGGATCTTTTATATACGATAAGTTCTCTAGTCGCACGCTCTACCGCTGTTGTAAAACGTGACATGTGTATGCATACGTATATTCAAGAGCAAGGTAAATGACATTTGTCTTTTTCCCCCTTTCTTGTTTCTAACAAGAAATTATCCGCTTCTGGGTTCCCATAATGAGGAAATGACGTGACTGAAACCATGTGTAGGGGAGGGTTCACGAGGCAATGCTTTCCCGACACATTCCGTGCAACCAACGGAGGAAAGATCGATTACCGTATTTTCAGCCCCTCCTCCCTCTCCCCTCCCCGCGTCTCCCCTCCGCTCTTCCTGCGTTAACCTTGACGATATTGCTGTGTAGTCGGTCCAAACGGTACTCCAGTTCCTTCGTCCGTTAAGTAATTATCGATCAGCCCCCTCGCACTATACCGCCGTCAATTTCATTGGCACAGGATGTAGTAATTAGTGACAAAGCCTGACGAAGTTAAAGCCATCCATGTAAGGCTCCCTGCCCTACCACTGCACCTTTTCCACGTAATTATCTACAGGATACCCTTTAATTCAGCCTCGCGAACCTTTTAACTGTGTAGCAAGGAAGGTAGTTAATAGATTTTCACGGCGGCTCCACACCTTCACAATCGTAGCATTAGCCTAAATATGGACCTCCGAAAGGTAAGGTTTAAAGTCAAGAAGTGCATACATGCACTTTCTTTCAATGATAAGTCGTGTTATTAAAAGTATTGTTTTGTTTGGAGAACTCGATTCCTAGACGGAATTATCAAACTTCATCTAAGATTCTTAACTTAATTGGCAAAATGTCGCCAACACTCTTCATTTGGGAGCTACTCGTTTATGTTTTTTTTTCCCCTTTTCTTTCCAGTACTGTTGTCATAACAATGTTTCACAGAACGAATCTAAATACGCCTCAACCCAAAAAAATAAAAAGAAAAACGTGCACGTAGCAGGTCACACGAATTGGTTGCTGTGTCTCGCTTGCTTGATTGGTGTATTTTCACGAGATGAATTACTAAAATTTCAAAATATAGAGGCACTTTGAAATTTTAGTAATGACCGACATTTGAACTTCCTGTTAATCATCTACCGTAAACTCCCATTCTCTATAGCTGTATCTCCTCGTTTATAATAAAAATAGTACATTGCAATTGGAAGTAATAAACGGCTATTAACATTTAGGTGACCCACTCTGGTATGCACATCACAGATGACGGGTGGCGTAAGCACAGTATTGGGATCATGCCGCTAACATATTGCTTCACTTTTCTTAACATTCCCCGAGTTTGTTTTGTTGATCCAGCGGCAATGTTTATGGACGGGGATAAATAAAATGTCGTCCAGTTTAGCGATTTGTAAACATCCTATATTTGATTTATACAGTTAATAAGAAATCATTCTGAAAGACAAGAAGACATCTGGCATTTGGAATTAAGAGATTGGCGCTATGCATTTCCCCTATCTACACACAAACACACACACACAAACACCTAGGAGGATATCGTTTAAGGATGATTTAAATATAAAAATTCACAGTCGAAATCCTAAGATGAACCATTTAACAAATTTAAAACTATTAATTTGTGCCGCGAATATTTATAATTTTTAAATCCTTAATTGGAAATGAGAGAAGTGATTTGTGTTATTAAGATCTCTTTTGTGTGTGCTCGCGAAGCTGTTTTTTTATTTATTTATTATTATTTGTCGCTTTGTTCATTATACCCGGGGCGTAACATTTCCATGCAACACTGTTTTGAAATGAAAATCAGATGTATTTATTACGTTGTTGTGTAGACAGAGGGCGCCTTGGTCTGTAGGAGGAATGATAGCCATGATGTTGATTATTTGCATGCAAATTCTGTTGCTCTTTAATAGTACGGAAGCACAATAATTAAAAAACAAGCGATTCCAATATCCCCCAAGCAATGAAAAGTTTGGGAGGAAAAACTAGTGCAATTCAACGCATAAAAAAAAAAAAAATTGTCCAGCAGATTAGGCGAAAACAGAAAGATACAATTACTTATCTGTAATGTCTTTTAAAGAAACGCTATGGAGTGTCACAGAACGTCCCTTGTGGGACTGTTTGCACAGTCAGTATGATTCACGGATGGATTATCCTATTTACAATGCTTATCCTGCAATTTATTGCACCTCTGCATGGTCTGTCATGTTAAACATTGCCATAAAATAGCCGCCCTTAATCGCGTTTTACTGTAGATGCGTGACGAGATCGTACGTGAGTTAAAGTGAAACCACGTAGACTGTGTTGTGCGTGTGTAAAAAAAATAAAAATAAAATAGATATTCGTACATCGTGGTCGTGTGACATGTTCGCTTAATATAATCGGACGAGCGACTCTGTTTAACGAAACACATCGTATCTTTGTGGGAGAGATGTCAGGATTCAACTGTCCTTTTCTGCTGGTGGCCGCCTTTGTTGCAATATTAACATGCCTGTTCAAATATGCACATTCGACTTTTGACATTCGTCTCTCACAGTGTTTGTTCCTTGGAACAAAGAGGTTGGGTAGCGCTGATTAGACTCCAGACGTGTTTACTCAATCCTATGAATGTCCTGTACCTTCCAGTCTTTGTTCCAAAATGTTGCCTTGAGTAAGCAGTACTCACCGTAATTAATGTACCGTGCAGGCTACGCACGGCAGTGATGTTTCACTCATTTCTCCCCAACAGTTACAAGTCGAATTTTCACCTGTATTTATATTCGAAATCTTAATCGTTTCACTCTTTCTATTCCCTGTACAATATCGTCTTTCTTTTTCTTTTTTTAAACATTCATAAATACAGGTTGTGGAAAAACACCTTCAGCTTCGCCCTGCCTTTTGTAAATAAGAGGAAGGTTAGGTGATTTACGTACAGGTGGTGGTGGTGTTCTAATGGAAACTCGGATCCAATCCCATTATGGCGTTCCTCTCTGTCTCTTGTCGTTAGCTTTATCCATCTCTTCTGTAAAAGGGAGGGGTGGGGGTTGCCTCCTTTAGGATCGTTTCTATTAGAGGGGGGGGGCGGCATTCGTTACATCTCTGAGGAGGGCAGTTGAGTCTCCAATGTCAGTCTACTAACAGACGCCCTAGTTACCTACAGGGAAGAGGGGTGGACCGAAGGGGTGGCCAAGCATGACGCACACAGCTGCGTCTGCCGCATACAGCACGCTACAAAAGACTGGCTAATCGGTTTAGTTACGCTTCGGGAAATTTGCGAAGCTGAGATGGCTCTTCTGCCATGGTTAGATGGAGGTGCGGGGAACGAAGGCATGTGCCGCTTGTCTCCCCCCCCCCACCTAGTTGTCTCCCTCTTCAGTCTTGCTCTTCTCTACACTTTTGTTTTCTAATGGTTGTCCGAACACAGATGGTGTGGTTTCGATTATGTGTTTTGGTTTTCAATAAACTGATTTATTATGGCACTTGGGTTTCGCTTAGTACCCCCCCCCCCTAATGGGAATGACAGTTGTCCTGAGATAAATCTGAATTTGCACGAATTAACCGAGTTTAAATGAAAATATCTCGACTTTTTGCATCATTGTTGTAATGGTAAAATAAATATCTTCTATCGTGGAGGTAGAACACGTCGATTCTGTCCGAATGGCTCGTAGAAAAAACAGGACACATCCTTTCACAAACAGAGAGAAACGATCTTTATATACAGTGATGGGGTGACACTCGATCACGCAATCAATATGTAGCCACTAATCTTTGGTTTTGTATTTTATCGCATACTTAAGCAGCAATTTTGCATCAACATGACGAATCCCGCTTTCATTCTTCACGGATTAAAACAGCGCAGAGTATTAAGTTACGAATTGCATTGTATATTATAATATTTTAGTTCGATCGCATTCTCCGAGTTGAAAAAAAAAATCATCCCCGATGAGCAACATAGGTTATGGCACCACAAAATGTAATAACATTTAAAAATTTGCCTTCTTATTCATTCAGTCGAAGATCTTTTCATTGCTGAAAGAGATAGTGGAAGTGATATAAAAACAAAAATGAGATTTAATTGAAATTTCACTTACCCCATTGGAAAGATTGCTCATTTAAGGATTATTTTATTGGACAGAGAAATTCCATCTCGCCGAACGACAGGGAAAAATTTCGCTCTAGCCGCTCCCCCGACATAGACCATGAGATTAAGAAGAGAAAGAAGGAAGATAAGGTGAGTACACTTAATTGATTTTTTTTTTCTTTCTTGCCATCTCCGGGGAAAAATAAGTTATTTTTCATATATCACTAAGGTCCAAACCGCGGCTTTTCATCATTTGTAACCGCGCTTGCAAACCGCGTCTATCGCATTTCGCAGTTTAGATCTTCAAGGTTGTAAAAAGCTATTTATAAATCATCGCCCTACTAAATATTGTAAACGGACGTGTGTGCGCGCCCACGAAGCAGACGTGCCACTTCGGATGTTTACATTTGAACTGTTCGAGTGTTCGCTGGGTGGTTAATTACGTAGGATTGAAAATCAACACGTTAAAAAGAGTTGCTGTGGGTGCTATAATAAACGAAGCTAATTGTAGAAACATCCCACTTTCAAATGGATGAAAAATTTAAGACTTAGATATGTTTATATATCAAGGTCACCAGTTTTTTTTACGTCCGTATTAGGGGAAAAAAAAGTAACTTGAGGTCTCCGAAAATTCCAGTAGTAAAAAATTATGAATGCAACCTTATCTTTTTTTGTAACTGTAAGTGATGTGTTTGATTTCTTGATTTTTTTTTTCCAAAGCAGACTGGTTATATCATTCATTCCGTTGGGGAAGTAAATACAGGGTGTCCCAAAATTCACGCAAGAAGTAATTTTGATAGAAAACACAGGTTTTTAATTAAAAATTGTAATTTCTTATTGATTCATAAAGTATACAGTATAGGGTTATGCATGGAATAGCATATCGGGTAAATGGCCTCCACGGCTTTGCTGGCACATACGCACGCTTTTGTCGAAATTTTCCATGACCGTTTTGCATAAATGTGGCTGAATTTCGTTGATACAGCGCTCAATTTCCTCCTTCAAGGCGTGGGTGGTTGTGGGCTTGTTGGCATAAACCTTAGACTTCAAAAAAACCCAAAGAAAAAAAGTCCAACGGCGTTAAGTCACATGATCTGGGCGGCCAATTCTGATCACCAAAACTGGAAATTACACGACCAGGAAATGACTCATGCAGTAATTGAACTGTTTCTCGGGCTGTATGGCATGTGGCACCGTCTTGTTGAAACCACATGTCATCCACATCCATATCTTGCAATTTAGGCACAAAAAACTGGATTATCATGTTGCGATAGCGAGCACCATTAACTGTTATTGCCTTACCAGCCGCATTTTCGAAGAAGAATGGACCAATGATGCTTCCAGCCCAAAATCTGCACCAAACAGTGACACGTTGTGGATGCATTTGTTTCTCAACAATCACTCGTCGATTTTCTGAACCCCAAATGCGACAATTTTGTCGATTAACGAAGCCATCAAGATGAAAATGAGCCTCATCGCTGAAGATGATTTTGTTCGAAACATAAGCATCCACTTGTTGTTGTTCCATAATCCATTCAACAAACTCTCTTCACTGCCAGTTCAGGGTCATTTTTAATAACCCTGAACTGTCAGCTGTCACGCTGTCTTTTTTTTCTCGTTGGCAACACTTTACCACACAAATGGCGCTAAATTTAAATCTTGCGTGAATTTTGGGACACCCTGTATAATGACCAGCAAAGTACTTATTCACTGCCTGACTAAATTAGATTATTATTTCAAATGTAACTGTACTCTTCACAGATAAGTAGCTTTAGCTTACAGAAAAAGTAATGAAGTGTTTTTTATATTTCAGGATAGTGATGGGGAGAAAAGTGACCAGGAATTGGTTGTAGATGTGGCAAATGAGGTAACCTTGCTTTTTAATATTCAGAATTTTATATAAATATATAAGTGTATGCATGAGCAGACATTTTCAACATGAGTATCACATTTTAAATATGAAACGCAATATTTTGTTAAATTAGTTCTTTTAATTAGCTGTGAATTTGTAACAATTTCAATCATGGCAGAGAGAGAGAGGAATCGAAGCACATCAACAACACAAAACTTACAAGAAACTTAGACATTATTTTATAAAATGAATAATGCATTTGCCATTGATATAAATCTTTATATTTCATGTTCTAAGTTGTATATATGTTATTTACTTATATGTAGCATTGTCATAGATTAAGAATTCTGTTCAATTTTTAGGATTCTGTTGGCCCTCCTAATGGTGCCCCTTCACCACGAGAAAATGGAACAGACAAGCCCATTAAGAAGGAACATGGTTCTCATAGTCCTCATAGCAGTATCTCATCAAATGCTAGTACTCCGTCGTCTAAACACAAAGATGTACGTAGTTATTGCATGGAAATTTTTGTATTAGGGATAAATACAGACACCTTTTAATTGCACATTAATAAAAAGTATGGTTATGTAAATATTAATATTTGGCTAGTTTCCTACATTCACCAACTTTATCTTTTATGGAAAAGCAGCAAGTAATAATGAACAGTGTTTGGTAGTTTTGAATTTGTTTCAAAAATATTTTGCTTAATAATATATCATAAATGAAATGCCTTGCTCATTTTAAAACATTAATATAAGCATGAGATATACTGCTACTGAGATTAATAAGAAAGAGTGATTCCAGAGAGAGAGAGAGAGAGAGTAAATATATAGTAAGTGTTTATGATGAAAATATTTTTTCAGAACGAGAAGTCTACCACACCTGTTCCAAAACCGGTTACCCCTACTAGTTCGACGGGGAGCACTCCTGGATCTAGTGGTCTGAAGTCATTGTCTAAAGCACCACATCTTGGTAAGCATTAGATAAAATTACTGTTTTTTGTCATCAGTCTTTTATGTTTATTTTGTAAGAGAACTTTCCTTTCCTTAAAATAGCCTTAACAGATCTTTTTCAACATTGTGAAATTAGGTTTGATTTTTCTTTTTGCTGAGCACTTTTTTTTGTAAGGACAACTTTTGTACAAATCTCAAAAATGTCCAAAATATAGAATAAATGCTCTGCTAATATCTGAAAGAATATTCCTAATAACTCCTCAAAAATGACTTCTCTGTCTGTCAAGAAAAGTTCAATTAGATCAGCTGGTAACCATGCTTACACAAGTTTGCTCTATTCCTTATTTACACAGATATTCAGTTCTGACTTTTCCTATCTATTGTAAATCAGAACAATGGATAGTGATCATGAAATTCATTCATCTCTTCTACTAATATCCTTATACGTTAATAATTTTTTACATAATTCATATTTCAACCCATTCACTCCAAGTGTAATGTAGGTGTAATGAAAGGTTTAGATTTTGATATGTATTTGGTTATTTCACCTTGTACTGCAGTACCAATAAAGAATCATAACTTACAATTTTAAAGAAAAGAAAGAAATTCAAGTATGCTAAACATTCCATGTTTTTAAGGATTATTTATTAGAAAAGTACTGTGAGAATGTATCTTGGAGTGGGGGTGTGTGTGGGGGGGGAGAACTAGATTTTTTGTTGTTCAAAATTTCATTCTTATTGTTGGTTTTTTTTTTTTCAACATTTGTTAGCAGTGAACAGTGGAATAGCAAAGTTGGTTATTTAGAATGATTTTTTGCTTTTCAATTGAGATTCAAGTGGTTTAAAATTAGTTGCCTCTGGTTATGTCTACTTAATTGAATGATTCGCTGATAGCTGATCTTGATCTTTCAAACACATCATTCAGTCCAAAAAGCCCTTCACATTCATTCTCCTATTAAAGTTATCATATCTTTATGTCATGGCTGTTTGAAAAGTTTTGATGCATTCGTACATGTGTAATACATCATTTGAATATACAGTAACGTGACAGTTATCTGGGTTCTGATTAACCAGTTATCCACCCTTTCATGGCAAAAGGCTTAGTTTATGATTTGTTTTCAGAGGCATAATGTATCTGTGCAATGTGCTTCTGCATTTGTAATTGCTAAAAAAAAAACAAAAAAACATGCTGACTGCATTTATTAGATTTGTTGTTTTTTTATGTATTTATTTTTTTAAAAAGATTTTCCTCATATTTGAAATAAAAAAAAAAATAGTCAAAGCAGATATTTAGTATTACTGAACATTGTTGCCATGTTTTAGTAACAAAGATATTGTGCCTCAGTAACATTTGTCACATTTGATTTGAGTTTCTGATTTCTTCAGATTATTTAACTCCTTTTTAATTTTTAATTATTCAAAAAAATTTTTTAAAGTTTTCTTTTAGGCTTTCCACAAAGTAGTCTTAACTCAGAGGATTACTTTAAACAAAACATTTAAGAAAATTTTAGGATCATTACCTTCTAAAGTTTTTCTCACAACCTAAATGACAGCTGTAATTATTGCGTAAAACTATTTTGATATATTCGTCTTTGGCACTACAGCCCTATGTAGGGCCTTGGCCTCTCATTTTTGGGTTTCATAACTCACAACGAGCTGGGGTCGTTACCCCCACACTCATTATGATATGTTAATCCACTTAATTAATAGTGTATAACCTAACTTTCTGTGATGGCAACTGTTGGTCATTTGGATATTGATAGTTATGCATTCTGGTACGCTATATCTCATTCAGTTCAGTATGGTGAATATAAACGATTCGTCTATTGTAATTTAGATTTGGATAATTATATTTGCAGTTTGTATTCATTCCTTTTTTTTTCTTTTGATTGAAAAAGCATGTAGAATGAAATATATTAAAAACAATAACCTTAATAGATAACAAATGGTTATCATATATTTTAATATTAAACTCGACTTAATAAATACAATGTACAGTAAATAATTTACTGTACTTTTATAATTGAGACATGATGTACATATTATATTCACACATAAATTTACAATATAAACTCAAATAACTTAAGAATGATTGTATGGATCAGGATTTAATCTTGTCCCTAATTTTATAGGCTATTCCCTTTTTATCACTCTGACAGTAGTACGTATTACCAGTTAACTTGGGTTTTTTACTCCTACAAACCCATTCATGAGCACATGCATTTAACAGTTATACATAGTCAGATCATGTCTTATTCTGTCAGAATTAGGCCTGACATTAATAAACTCCTGAATACCATGACATAGCACAGAAAATTGAAGATTTGGTCGTTTAACAAATGTATATGTTTACTTAAAACCCATTTTTCCTAATTTTTTTCTAAAATTTAAGTGAGTAATCTTAGCTGAAAGCTTCACTAACTATATTTAAATCAGTAATCCCAATGTGATTAATAGATCTATAATATAAATTTATTACACTGATTTTCACTGTTGATAAATGCTTCTCTCAGTTGGTAAGAAGATGTGAAGAGGCTTTTTGGCTGAAAGTGTTGTATGAATGCACAAAGAATTTTCCTCCTGGAAGCTTGGGTTTTTCGTCCTACAGAACAGGCAAGCCAGCAGAAGAATGCTCATGGTTAAAACATAACATATCTAATATTCTGACCTTGATTTTGCCATAAATTCAAACAGTATGTTTTTTTTTTTTTTTTTTTAAGCATATATTCTGGTATCTTGCTTCATGGTAGTTTTTTAATCATATATTAATTGTTTAATGATAAAACTCAATTCTATTTAAAATAAAGAACTAATAACTTTTAATAGGGAATGAATGTGATATATGAAATGTATCCTAATAACATTTTGTAGGTCCATATCCATATTCTTTACATGGAAGTACTGCTTCATCTCATCCTGGTTTACCTGCTGATTTAAGTTCTAGTGTTGCGGCTTATTCACAGGGAATGCTACACAGTAATTTATCACCAGCCTTGAATTCATATTCACGTACACTGGTAAGTTTGGTTGCTTCGAAAATATTATTTAAAATTACGTTATTGTTAGAAAATTAAAAACATGTAGTCATGTTTGCTATTAAAAAATGTCAAATGTATATCATACAATAACATGATCCAAATAAAATTCTTAAAATTTCAGAATGCTGGTTTTTAATTAATAATTGTTCATTTTAATTTTATGTGAAGTAATAAACTTATTTCATGCAGTCTTTATATATTTACATAACATGTTTTTTTAAGGGCTTGATGTATTTTACATTTAAACAAGAAAATTTACTATCAGCAGTGTATTAAATAAACAAGATTAAATTTTATTTTAAAATTTAAATAAAATAATTTTATTTTAATGTATACCATTATATTGTCAGGTTGGTTATGATCCTCATCCTTCTATGCGAGCTTCTGCATTTGGAAGTATACCTGGTGGAAAACCGTAAGTATTTATTTTTTAGGAAAAAAAAAAGACTGATGCTATTCTTGTATTTCAATAAGTATTGATTTTAAAATATGTAATAATTAAATAAACAGAAGCTAATATAATTATATTTTTCTAAAATTTAAAATTAATTTCAATATGAATTTTTTTAAGATTTTTAAAAATGATAAAATGGGAAAGCAGTCATATTATTAGATGCATTTGCTAATCATTGACAATTGTCAGATGGGCTAAGCCAGATGCTTTGCCCACCTATTTACCTATTCTATTTTTATACATATAATCTAGTCAGGCAGATTGGTGAAATTTTGTATTTGAGATTTTAACTAAAATATGTTCAACCATTTTAATTTTGATTAAAATCAAACAATCTTCAGTTCTTATATGCAAAGCAAAATGGTAATCACACATTTTAGCAAAGATCTCAGATGATTTCATGAACAGATGATGATTCATCTTTAAATTAAGATACACACCCATACCCATAAAGCCTCAGTCTCTATAGTTGTGTGTGTGTGGTTGCACATCCTAGTTTTGATAGCTTAGTTAATAATGACAAAGCCTGTTAGTTGGAAAGACCTATGACCAAATCCTCTCTAGGACACAGAGAAACTTTATAAAGTCTTTCAGCTAAATTAATCAGTGTGATATGGAATTGGCAGGTTTTTCCTCTTGCATGAGAGACAAATCAGCCACAGAATATATAGAAATGATAGACATAGTATACCATGCAGATAGCATCAACCATACTGGGGCATTAATTAGGTTTCTATGAAACCAAATTAGTTGGCCATGATAGGCCATTGATCCATGTGAGTTGAATATCTAATTTTAGTATTCTAATCTTTTTTTTTTTGCTAGTTTCCTATATTGTCATATAACTAATATAAGGATAACTAATCTAATCTACTTTTGAATTTTGCATTCTTTGGATTGTTCTTGAATTCGACCACATAAAGAAGCAACAAATATGTTTTGTATTGCAATTCAAATTACAGCTTGAAACTTGAATGCTAATACCTTGACACATCTTTTAAGTTACATGATTATTTCCTCAGTACCCAGCACCCTTCTTTTTCTTTCATGAATTCAATTAATAACAGTTTGTTTTAGTTAAAATGAGTCAATAGAAAAAAATCGAATAGTAAACTGCAACTCTGTGGTCAGGTTTTAGCTTACTCAATTTGATATATGATTAACATATTTATATGGAATTATTGGAAGATTACAGTTGTCGTATATTCAGTTAATGCTTTCAATCAGCTGACATTTCTTTTTATGAGTTGCCAAATATTGGAAACTTTCTGGCCCTTTTTTTTGTCATTTCCTGAGTTAGTGAATTTTTGTTACAGAAGTCTTACTTAACAAAAAAAGTAAGACTTTTTCTCCCAGAAAGTCATTTTTTTAACCTGCTGTCCAAGAAAATCGCACTGTTTCAGACAATAATATGTAGTGTTAGGGACCACAAGATGGCAGCTGTCTGTTGTACTCTCCTCCCTGGATGTTCATGAAAATCATTGATAGC
Organism: Typopeltis vanoorti; assembly: GCF_054136105.1. Classification (NCBI taxonomy): domain Eukaryota; kingdom Metazoa; phylum Arthropoda; class Arachnida; order Uropygi; family Thelyphonidae; genus Typopeltis; species Typopeltis vanoorti. The sequence goes on along the minus strand of NC_143559.1, from coordinate 97,050,346 downwards.
CTTCGATTATCAGTAATGACTGCTAACGGTATTTGAAACATTAGAGTTAAATGGCCTTACCTACTCACTTTAGGGAATAAAATATTGGTGAATTTTATTTCTTCTTTTTATGTAAAATGGAACAAGTGAGTCAGTTAGTTATTGATGTTGAGCTTGTTTGCAATAATATTTATTCTTTTTATTTCATTTTTGCTTCTGTTTAAAGGCAAAGTTAATGGTATTGATATTCCAGTTATTCTCTTAAGATGTTTATTACTAAATTTGATTGTAGTGTATATTTATTTATTATCTGATCTTAGATTTTTCTTCCCCTCTAAACAGAGCATATTCATTCCATGTGAGTGCTGATGGGCAAATGCAACCTGTACCATTTCCTCCAGATGCTCTAATTGGACCAGGAATTCCAAGACATGCACGTCAGATTAATACTTTGAGTCATGGTGAAGTTGTATGTGCTGTGACTATTAGTAATCCTACAAAATATGTCTACACTGGAGGAAAGGTAAGCCTGACTTTATAATTATGAAATTTTTTTTGTCAAGCTTGTTTATTTTAAAATGAAAAGTGAAAATCTCATTAAATTATTTGTGTAAGTAGGTAATTTCATGATGAAACTGAATTATTAATAAACCATATTAGAACATCTAGTTAGGATATAATTACTGGTTTCATTGTTGTCAAACATTCAGAGCATTCGTTCGATAAGAGACTTTATAAGATGAATACATATTTCTAAAACAAACAATACAATTAAAATGAAGAAATTTTCTGTCCAATAATCACATTTCATTGTATCTATCCCAAATATTTTTCTTTGATCACTATGAATTCATTGAACAGAGACAAACAGTCAACCAACAATGTTCAGAGAAAAAGACCCGAATTGTGGCCTAACAAGCTGATCATCCATCACAAGAATGCACCAAGCCATAGTGCGCTCGTTGTGACAGAGTTTCTGGCCAAAAAATAGATTACTGAATTAGGTCATCCTGCTTATTCACGCGACTTAGCTCCCTGTGATTTTTGGCTGTTTCCAAAATTAAAGACTGCGCTAAAAGGACAAAGATTTTCTGACATCGCCAATATCCAGCATAACGTAATAAAAGAGCTCGAGAGTATTCTGGAAAAAGAGTTCCAGGCCTGTTTCCAAAAATGGGAACACTGTCTAAACCAGTATATAAATGCCCAAGGGGACTACTTCGAAGGCAACAGTAGCCACTAATGTATACTTCTGAACATAGGGCTTTTTTTACAGGTGCATTCCATGAATTAAATTGTCACACCTTGTACATATATTGAGTTTTGGGATAAGAAGCATGGTGACATATATACTGCTTAAGGAGTTAGCGTTAATGCAGAGTGCATAAGGCTTATTGCAGGAGACTAAAAATGAAATATGCATTTTTTTTTTTTTTTCAGGTTTAAGAAGATTTATGTAAACACATAAATAGTTTGCAGTATATATGTAAGAAAAATTAAATTTTTCTTTCATTTTTTTCATGAGTTTAAAAGTTTGAGCAGAGCTTACTAAAAATGCATATTCACAGAATGTATTTCCTCAGAGGTAAAGCAGTTTTTTCCAAGCTTTTGCCCCCCCCTCCTTCCTCTCTCTCTCCCTCTCTCTCTCAGATTTTGTATAGATTTTATTCATATAAAAAGTTTTATTGAATTGAATTCAATCCAGTTGAATTATTAAATTAAAGTTCATATTTCTTAAAGTTAGAGAGACCTCTCCATTGTAATCCTTATCTATAATCTCTCATAAATAAATAGTAAATGTTATGAAGTATTTTCTTGATGTGTTTTGTCTTTTTATGTAACATATAGGGTTGTGTTAAAGTATGGGATATTAGTCAGCCTGCTAGCAAAAGCCCAGTTTCTCAACTTGATTGCCTTGTGAGTATAGTTTTATTTTATCACCTTTGAATTTGCTGGTTTTTGAAATTATTAAGTATTTTCATTACATTTTTATGCTACATTTATTGTATTTTAGCAACGGGATAACTATATTCGATCCTGTAAACTGTTACCTGATGGAAGAACACTCATAGTAGGAGGTGAAGCAAGTACCATTTCAATATGGGATTTGGCAGCTGTAAGTTTTCTTCTGTGTGCATTTGAATGGCATAGTTTATTTCTTTTTCACATTTAATTCTTCTTTTTGACATGTAGATATTAATTACTGTGTACTACAAAATACTACTGTGGACAGTTTTTTTAATTTCTTATTTATTTCATGAATTATACAGTTTTTATGAAACTGTATAATTCATGACATATGTATACTTTATGGGAAAAAAAAATCTTAATATAAAGATATATAATTCCTCATTCTATCATAAGATAAACACTGCTGTATTCTTTTAATATAATGTTGAACATCCAAGTATTCTTTTGGACATAAGGAGAATTATTTACAAATATCCATTTCACTTATGACCAAAGACATGATTTAGAAATTTTAAGATAGCTTTTCAAAATTAGCCATAGAAAAAAGTAGTTCCACATGTGAGGAATTGATCACTGATAAGCAGAATATAACCTCAAATATAACACCATTAGGCATTTAAGTGTTATATTTCGTTTAGCAGATATAGAAATAGATTGCTTTCATTAAAGTTACTTGTAATTACTAGGTGAGAATTCTTAATGATTATCAACAGTAGTGCACTCAGGATTTAATCTTGGGGGGCTTGAGTTGAGTAGACGATTTGAGAATATACACTATGCATCGCATATGACCTATGACTTGAGCATCTGCAATGATCGCTAATTCATAAGTAGTATAGAAATAGAAGACATGACACAACGTAAATAAAAAAATAATAATTTTAATTAGGAAAAGATTTTTGGAAAATTTTCTAGTGTTTTTTTTCCCTCTTTCTTTCTTTCTTTCTTTTTTTTTTTTAGTGGGGGGCAGGACCCTTGTCCCCCCCTATGTGTGCACCACTGATTCTCAGTGTCCCAATCTAAAATCTTTTTGAATGTTTTTACTCAAGTTGTTGATGTTGCATCCAATATATTTCAATTTTTTTATAACTTTAATATGGTAAAATGTAATTTTGTAGGTTTAATTTGAAGAACTTAGAATATAAGGAACATGAGAGAAAACTCTCAAAATAATATGCAGCTGCTGTAGCACAATTGGAAGAATAGCAGAACATTGCGCCCTTTGATTGGAAAAAGACCTGGGTTCGATTCTCGTCATGACAAGGGGAATCCTTATATGGACTTTTTCAATTGAAGGTGAGTTAGCTGATCTCATATGGTGGTAGCAGGATTTTTTCTCCTGGAAACTCTGGTTTTTCATCCCACATACAGACAAATCGGCCTTCAGAACACACACAATTTACAGACAAAAAATATTGGTGATGGTGGGCAATAGATGGTGCTGATGGTAGTAGTGTCATAGTTGGAGAATTAAGTAGTAGTGGAGAGGATGAGATGCATTTAGCAAAGTAGAGTAGTGTGCCCTCCCACAATGAGTCTTTGGACTCCCTGGAGGTGTCGGGTAATAATAATTAAATTGAAACAGACATGAGATTGTAACATCTACTACAAAGCACAAGTATGGAAACATAACATGATAAAAGTGAATTTACTTATTTGTAACAGTACTGTGAAAACTTTTAGCTACGTTAAAGTACTTATTTTGAAATAATCCATCTACTTTAAGTTTTAGTGTTCAGCTGCAGTTATGTCCGATCCATTTGATAACTGAATATTTATTAAGATCTGTAAAAATACTCTCTAGTTTCTAATTGTCTGGTAATGAAGGTAGTAAGGGATTTTCATATTTGGCTTATTTCAGTTTTTATTCTCAGACTTCTTTCTGTTTAGCTGATAACTTAGCTAGACAGTTCTGATTACATGTTGCATTCCATTTTGGATCTTTCATCAGTTATGAGTAAAATCCATTGAACAGTGTTGAAATGCAGTATGGATCATTACAGGTTATCATATTTTCCCTTGACAGCCATTTTTATGTAGCATAGACAGTAAACAGTAAAGCAATTTAAATTTTTATGTGTTATAAATTTTTGTCTAGTTAAGTTCTATAATAAGTGCCGACTCTCAGCTCTATGACATGAGATATTTGTTCTCATTGTAATTGAGATTTATTCTTTTCTGTATTTTTCATTCTTTTGAAAAAAAAATTGCTGTTACACATGTGAGTGCTGATATGGACACTCAGGATTGTGCCTGGGAATGTTTCAAATTATCATATACAGTTCCATTCTGATTAAGTCATTTTCCATAAGTTAAAAAAAAAAACATGCATAAAATGCCAACTAATCCTATACTTCTCATAAAAAGTGTCAGTTATCCTGTTTACAATTACTTTTCTGCTGTTTTAATAGTTCAAAAGCTTTCTTGTGATTCATTTCAGTTACAACTTTCTACTTATTGTCAGCTGTTCATTTGATTATCATAAACATATTTGCCAGCATGGCTGGCTGAATAGTTAGCATATTCACTCTACAACTAACAGGCTGCAGATGTTTGCAATTTTGTGGATGGGTGTTTGTGATTGTTTTTAGGTGGAAGATGAGTTTGATTTCTTGGTGTGAGATTACCTCCCAAATTATTGCGGGCTTGAAGTGAAGTGATGTGGAAAAAAAGTTCCATATTTTATCTCTCAATAGAGAAAGGTTTAGATTATTATTAAAAAAAAAAAAGAAGCAAATTGCATTACTCTAAAAGGTGGAATCAAACATGCTCACCACTATCCTTAAACCAATATTTTGAAGTTTTTATCTCTTGTACAATAGAAATAAATCTCAAAACAAATTACTAGAAATATTGATCTCTAGAGTATTGTTTAAAAAGCATACTGAACTGTAAGTTTATAAATAAATCTGATGATTGCATTAATGTTTAAGTGCTGATGTGTATTACAACAACTGTTGATACTCATGTAGTGACCAGTTATGATTTTATTGGTAATTCTACATAGACGTTACCAATTGGTTAATAATCATTGCATTAATAATCATGCACAGCAGAATGACATGCTGCTGTGTATTTCTATGCCAAGACATGACAAGTATTTTTTTTTTTGTATGTACTTGCTATCTACCTTTTTCTTTATGAAACCTGCCTCCAAAAGTTTATAGACCTATGGTACTTTAGGTCTGATAGTAAATATTTAAATGTTTATATATATCATAATATATTTGTTGATTAAATGATTATGAATAAACATGAAACTTGAAAATGCTATTTATGGCTAAATTAACGTTTAAAATAAATTTTGAAATAATCTAGATATATATATGATATTTTAAGTCAAACTAATCAATTAGATCTGTTTGAATAATTAATGTCTGTTATGCAAAGAAATTTCTTAACATCCATATTAGCAAGAAATTGATAGATGGGTGTGTGGAAAATATACCAGTACTTCAACAACACCAAAAAAAAAAAAAAAAATTATGAATAATTATATATTTATATATAAATAATTAGCCAAATAGTACATAATTAAGCACATCAGTCTCATTTTGAAGATTTTCACACTATATGACCATAATCATTTGAAAAATTGTACAAGTTTACAAAATATCAGTTTCTCTAAATCTCAGTCTCACATTTGAAAGGTCATGAACTTTTGTACATTAATAATAAAAATCTGTTGACTTTAAAGAAAAATGGTTATATATATATATATATATATATTTTTTTTTGGTCTTATCAGTATTTTTTTACCATTTTGGCAGTTTTGGAATAATGTATCTTCATTGGTTAGTGAAGCATTTTGATTAGTCCTTACAGCTTGTTGAACTTCTTAAAGTAAAAAGAGGGATGGTGATTTTATTCCTAGAAAAAAATCAACATCTCTGTTTTTACTAAGAAAATGATTTGTGTCCTAAGAAATTTAGCTGAAGATTAATCTGTTAAATAGTCATATTTATTTCTTAATACTGTGGGACATTGACGGTGATAATTTCTTAATACTGTGGGACATTGACAGTGTAATATTGATGATTTATACAATTTCTAACATGGATTAAAATATTTTGTACTGATTGAAAAATCTATTTTTGTTGTTCCTAATTTCTAGCCTACTCCACGCATTAAAGCTGAATTAACATCGAGTGCCCCAGCATGTTATGCTTTAGCAATTAGTCCAGATTCCAAAGTGTGCTTTAGTTGTTGTAGTGATGGGAATATTGCTGTTTGGGATTTACATAACCAGTCGCTAGTCAGGTAATTATTATATAGTTTCTAAGATTTAAATATTTAATAATACCTGATATAATTGATTTTCTGAATCTCATTGATGCCTATTTATATTATGTAAAGTCAACAGTGAAAGGAAGATATTGAACTTCAATTCTAATTTCTCTGTATTTAATTTTTTCGTCTAAGCGTCGTTGAGCATCGAACAGGCATACTGTCATTAAATTATTCTTTTTTGGCAGAGTAAAGTTATTTGACACTATATTTGCAACATCAAAGATCACATTGATATTAAAGCAAATAATATTGTTATAATTCATATTTAATAAGCAGGTAAATTAAAAACGAATTTAAGATTACGGTAATTTTCAGTTAGGCAATTAATTTGTATATGAAAGAAAGAAACAGTTTTGTACTTACTCTTGCAGGCAATTCCAAGGACATACAGATGGAGCCAGCTGTATTGATATTTCCAGTGATGGTACAAAATTATGGACAGGTGGCTTGGATAATACAGTGCGTTCCTGGGATCTGAGAGAGGTAAGAAATTCTGGATGTTATCTTTCAACACAGTTAAAGTGCATTCTTTAAACTTTAATGATGACCTGAAGTAGAAAAAAAAATATATCCAGTTTTGATCTCCAGATCAGGATTCCTAGCTTAACTAATCTTTGGCCCGCCCTCTGTGTTATTGTACTGTAGGTTTTCAACAAGCTTTTGTAAGAGGATAGACAGAAAAAAAAAGTGTATTATGCAACTTACATAATTTTTTTAGCTTATATTAATTAAAAGAATATCAGCTATCTGTTAATTAATTTATCTGCTAGATATATTCTTTATATATAAATAATTAGCCAAATAGTACATAATTAAGCACATCAGTCTCATTTTGAAGATTTTCACACTATACGACCATAATCATTTGAAAAATTGTACAACTTTATAAAATATCAGTTTCTCTAAATCTCAGCCTCACATTTGAAAGGTCATGAACTTTTGTACATTAATAATAAAAATCTATTGACTTTAAAGAAAAATGTTTATATATATATATATATATATATATATATATATATATTGGTCTTATCAGTATTCTTTTACCATTTTGGCAGTTTTGTAGTAATGTATCTTCATTGGTTAGTGAAGCATTTTGATTAGTCCTTACAGCTTGTTGAACTTCTTAAAGTAAAAAGAGGGATAGTAATTTTATTCCTATAAAAAAAATCAACATCTCTGTTTTTACTAAGAAAATGATTTGTGTCCTAAGAAATTTAGCTGAAGATTAATCTGTTAAATAGTCATTATATTTATTTACACCCTATTATGCAATAAAATGCACAATAGTAACTACCAAAAAATGTTGCATATGTTTATGATATAAAAAGAATACATGATTTGGATCAATGATTCCTTAATTTTTTAATGAATTAATTTTGAATTTGGAAATTTTAAAGAGCCTTTAAATTAACATATAAAAAGTTTGTCTTATGTGATAAGATGATTGAAAGTGTATACACAGAAAACTAAAATATTCTAAAACAGTGAATTTCTGATATCTCGCAATTTGACTTTTTTATAATTTTTTTAAATAAATGGTGGGAATTATTATGACTCTCTGAAGAATGATTTAATAAAGAATGAAAATGATATAAAAATTTCATTTACAGCAGTTAATTTATTTCGCTTCTCCCTACTTTAAGTTATTCTTTATGCTTACAGCTGACAGTCATAGTTGATGCTATATACTCTGTGAATGTTTTGAAAAGCATTTTTAAGTTTTAATTGAGCTAGGAAATAAATGCAAATAAGTGCATTTTTTTTAGATGAAATAGTATCAGTATTGGCTAACTAAAGTATTGCGATCTCAGTTCAAGTATTAGTGGAATTTTATGCAGTGCAATCTGTCTTTTGGAATTCCTTCAGAAATTTAAATGCATGATGTGTTATTTTTGTTAGGGCCGCCAGCTACAGCAGCATGATTTCACTTCCCAAATATTTTCACTTGGCTATTGTCCTACTGGAGAATGGTTGGCAGTTGGGTAAGTACAGTTCTAGTTATAAGTTTTATTATGGTAGATTTAAACTTTATTGGTGCTTTGGAGTAATTGGTGCCCAGATCCTTGTATACAAGGTGTCTCATTTGAATTTTTCATAGTTCTAAGAGAAACACAAAATTAAAACATACAATAAATGAGAAATAATTACCTATTCCATTCATATAAAAGCATTGTAGACTCTCCCATAGTTTGTTGTTTTATGGGATATTAGGAAAATGCAGGATGTTTATTTATAGGATGTTAGAAAAATGTTTGTATTAGTGCTTACATATTAACTTATCTCGTACTCAAGCCACTCTAAATTTTGGATGATTTTTAACAAGAGAATTGAGAACAATCAAGAAAATCAGCCTTTTTTTCCCTTGACTAATTTCCTTATTTTCTCGAGTAAGATTTTTAATTAAAATTTTGTAAGCATTTAATATATTTCCTTGACTTTAATTAAGAATATTAAAAATGATTAACATTTTTAATATCCAGGATAAGATTTAAATGCAGATTATCATCTTGGAAGCTAACTGCAATATTGGATTGAGTTGGGGGTGGGGGAACAGGATTGTGGCAGTTATAATTACTAAAAGTGCAGAGATGAGAGCACTGTAGTTCACTGATGCAACAAATATACCAGTACTGTTTCAAATGCTTGTTGTGTTGAATTGATCCATTGATAAAACAGTATTACAAGAGTTTGTTGTTCTCAAGTGATGTGAAGTGGTAATCATAATTTCAGCTTGTGCTTGATATCTGTGTGTGAAAAGAAGGTATTTTCATCCTATCTCAGTGTTCTTGATTGATCAGAATACCAAGCAGTATCACAAAAAAAAAATACATAAGGAAGTTGTCAAATTTTTACTAATACTGATACTTGAAAAAGGCTACCAGCACAGCCCATTAAAAAAAAAAAAAAAGAAAAAAAAGAAAAGAAAAAAGGAAGATGTGAATAAGCTATAATTAAATGGAATAAATAGCAAAGCCTCCAGAGAAACAAATGATGTATATGTATTTTGATGGCGTACACTAATATCATGTGAAGTGGAAACTCTAAGAGTGCATTTTTTATGTGCAGTTGCATAACTACTGTACCATATTTTAAACAAGTATGAATCCCTCATGATAATCTGAATATGCATGCTTCCTGGTTTCAAAATCTTGTAATGCAGGTGTTTTTGAGCCCACTCACTCACTCATCACTCTTGAACCCATCCAGACTTTGGATGTGCTCAAGAGAAATGAAAACCTATAAGAAAGGATTCTAAAATGATAGTTACATTAGGAATATTTGCAATCATAAATTAATGTTCTATGTACTTCTTTTATCAAAATTTTAAAAAGAAAAAAATTAGGACTCCATTATTTCAATTTCCTTTTATCATAAATATTAATAACATTCAAATGGGAAGTTTGATGAGAATTACTTTCAGATATGGCTTTTTTTTTTCTTTTTTCTTTTTTTTTTTTTCAATTGAAGGTGAGTTAGCTGATACAGAGGTAGCAGGATTTTTCATCCTGCATAACAGACAAATTGGCTTTGAGAACACACACAATTTACAGACAAAAGTACTAGTGGTGAAGGTGATAGTTGCAGTTTGGTGGAGACGGAGTTGTAGAGTAGGTGCCCTCCCTCGATGAGTCTTTGGACTCCTTGGAGGTGTCACGTAATAATAAAAGCTTAAATCCCAATCTGGAAATTTGAATATTGCAGCTTTTGATGGATTGTAAAATTCCAATAAAAGAACAGAACTCTTGCATTTCAGAATTCAGAATGCACTGCTTACACTGCAATAAGATATTTCTGCACACTTTCAGTTGTCTCAGTATAGCTGAAAGTTTAAATCTACAAGAACACATGTGCAGATCTGTATGTAACATCTACATGGTATATACAGATCTAATGCATGTAACATGTAGATGGTTTAAAACCTTAGTTGACTCACTGTATTATCCAACTAGAAAGCCATAATTTGGTTTTCTCCCTATAAATTAAGTTAAACCCTTCTTCAGGCAATAATAGTAAATTCATGCTTGGTTAGTTTTTGCTAACATAGGTAGGCTTGAATCCCATGTAAGATATGGCTGCATATAACAACCTTCTCTGAAAAGTGTATATAGCTTTTTGATTTAATAAGATTTTTGTTTTAAAAAAAATTGCTTTTTAAGGTACAAGGAGTGACAACAGAAAGTTTGTTCTTGGCTATTAACATTTTTACCCAGAAATGTATTTGTTTCTTTTCTTAATTTTTTCTTTGCTTTCTGTAAACATGCCCAAAATCAAATGGAAGCAATTATTTCCATTGCTATAGCCTCTGTGGCTGAGTGGTTTTGCTACATGTTGTCTGGAAAAGGGAGTTAAGTTCAGATCCTCACAGTCAATGGGAACTTTGTGCTATTTTTACAGATAGGACTAAATTAGCCAATTTGGGTGGAGATTGTTCTCCTGAAATTTGGGCTTTTATTCCTTCAAAACAAGTTCAAAAATGTAGAATGTATGCACGTACAGTTATATAATGAATAAATATGAGGATAATGAAAAAGAGCTGCAAAGAAGAGTTACAAAAATGATATCAGGATTATATATAGATTACAATGATAGGCTACATCACCTACCCCTCTTTGGGTGGGGGAGAGGGCGATGCAATAGAAGTGTATAAGTTTCTGAGAGAGTGTTATAGGATATTGATTGATGAAATTTTTCATTATATGAAAGGTGGGAGAGTACAAGAGGGCATCCATGGAAGTTAGTTTGCGGGCAGTTAAGAATTTGTGTAAGATGAAATAGCGAATGCATCCTGTGTGATGAGTTTAAGAGAAAGTATATGAGGAGTGTGTGTGGGCCTCCCTTGATGAGTCCTTGACTCCCTGAAGGTCTGATAATGATAATAGTCAATGGCCTACTTGTTTATTAGGGGTGATGGGTGACAAATCAGTAGTCCACTAGAATTAGTCAACCTGTGTGTACGTTTTTTACAATTAGGCAAGTTAATTGTTTTCTAACTATTCTGGAACAGCAGCATGTAGTCCACTATATTATATTTTACAGTAGTTTGCAATTGAATTATATTCATATTAATTCAGGTGTCTTTTGCTATCTGACAATCCCTGTAATTTATTTTTTTAAGTTAGTAATATATGTGTGTATAATATAATGTCATCTTTGCACTTTATTAGGATGGAGAGTAGTAATGTGGAAGTGCTTCATTGTACTAAACCGGATAAGTATCAACTCCATCTCCATGAAAGTTGTGTTTTATCACTGAAATTTGCTTATTGCGGTAAATGGTTTGTTAGTACCGGTAAAGATAATTTGTTAAATGCTTGGCGTACACCATATGGAGCTAGCATCTTTCAGGTAATTATTCTCTTTCAGTATTTTCTGATTTTTTAAAATGGAAATTATTTTTTCTCATAATTGTTTATATTTTAAATTTTACAATTTGGATATCTTGAAGATATCACATATGCTATGGATATCTTTAAAAATAGACAAACTGCAAAGCTATATTATTAGTACATTATTTGCTTACCATTTAACCGTAATGCTTTTTTGATTGAATTTGAAACAAGCAAGCAAAACAAAGTCATTGGACATCAGTAAAAGAGGGTAGTATAGATGCAAAGTGTGAGAATCACTATGACTAGAATCCAATTGCTGCAGTACATTAGCTTGATATTCTCGAAGTTGCATTTTGATGTGTGATATCATTATTGTTTAGGAAAGCATTTATATCAGTCCCTATTTGAAGCATAACAAAAAGAAAAGACTGAACAGTTAAAAAATATTTCAATAATCTATAGTATATTATTACCCATTTTCACAAGATATTTTTGGTATGCTGGTTCACAATGAAAACTAGAAATTTGCATGTCAAAGGTATAGCTTCTAACAGTTCAGCAATTTGGCCTTTTCTACTTTATATCATTTTACAGAAGTTATTCTGGTATTTGTTTTCTCTCTAAAGAAACTAGTACCATTTCAGCTTCAAGTTTTTTGTTGGAGTTGGCTTGTAGTTAAAGCTACACAAGATCAAGTGGAAAATTCTTAAACCTGTATAAAGTTTAAGAACTGGGATTGCATCAGTTATGATGGGTACTGGGGAAAAAAAATAAAAATAAAATATAGAAGAAATGCAATAATTATGAAATTTTAAAAGCTGAGAACACAGGGGTCCACAAAATTGTTTGTGGATTGTGTGCCACTTATGAGACGTTTGATGGACACAATCTACACTCCTTACTAGTTTCTCCATGTAACATGTTTTTTGCAGATTGTAGCTTTGTTGACATTTTTGATCATTGGATCAAAGTTTGGTATGAAAAAGCCATTGCCGACTGCACAAGTTATTTTACATACTTGACATTCTTTTTAACTATAAATGTATTATTTTTCCAAGTATAAATATCAAATCTTATTTAAAGAGATATGTTATTGTTGGCTTTTTTTTTTTTATCATCATTTCCATTCCTATCTTCCTTATTCTGTTTCCATAGTCTGATTATATGTGTGAGTGTATATATTCTCATGCCGATCTGTCTGCTTTATGGTGGGCTTTCTGCTTCCATATGAGAATATCTAACTCATCTTTAGTTGAAAAGATCTTATCCTTTCTTTCCTGTGAGACTCTCTCTCTCTCTCTCTCTCTAGAGAGCGCTGATAATTTTTACATGATGCCTACTCATGAAAGCTTATAAACTTCTAGTGCATTGGTAATGTGTGTTGGGTTAATGGTAATGTAATCTGATTCCTTTCTTCCAGAGACAAAGTGCAAAACTTTTCAAACACTTCAGACCTCCAATAGAAAACTGGTGGTCTCACACAGAGTAATGAAATTCATCTACCACCTAAAATTGTATCAAGCTCTGGTAGTACAAAGAAATATAATAAAGTACTCTTATGCTGTATATCTTTTACTCAAAGAGTAAAGGATACACAGCATGTTTTACTCAAAGGATATACAGTATCCTCTGAAGCAAAAAAAAATTTTAAAAACTTAGCATTGTCAGCACAGGTATTTCAGATATGACTAAAATGTTAATTGAGATAAATTTTAAATAAAATCTAAGTTTATTAGATTTTTCAAAGTTTGAGAATTATGTAATTTTGTTTCAGTTTAAATTCATCAGCGGTTATATATGTTTTCATTTGCCTAAAATAAGTATTTATTGTTATAATTTATAATATGGAATTCGGTTAATAGAATTAAATAAATATATTTTCCTCTGTAGTCAAAAGAATCTTCATCAGTCCTGAGTTGTGACATCTCTTCAGATGATAAGTATATAGTGACTGGATCTGGTGACAAAAAAGCTACAGTTTATGAAGTGATATATTGATGAATCTCGCAAAGTATTCCTGCAAGTAAATAAATAACTGCCAGTACCTGTTAAAAGTTTCTACTTAATACGACTGTGTTATTATGCAAAGGCAGCTAAAATCTCCACTGTTGCCAGAAGATGGTGTATCATTAACTATAGACATAATTGCAGGTGCACCAAAGTGAAGTGTATGAACTATACAGACAGTAACTGATAACATTTGTGGACTATATTGTACAGAAGTCTCCTATGAGCCTGATCTGAAACTTATTGAATATCAAAGGGAATCCTCTAAAACTGTTTTCTAGTGTTTATATGTAAAATAATAATGGACCACAGTCTCCTTTTTTTTAATGGCAGAACATTTACAGTGAGTTTGTTGTCCATCTTTTGTAATATTAGTATGATTTACTACCACGTACCGTAGTTCTGTACATTGTGTACAGCTGGTTAATAAGTTTTCTAAATTTTTCTGCCTTTCCACACATCATAGCATCAGAACACAGAAACCATCTATTAGTAGTAAATTAAACAGAGATACTACTTTAAGAAATTATTTTCTTGAATGTGTATATAAAGTTATTACATTTCATAATGACGATGGGAAATCTCCAAGGTTGTTTTAAAAGTGTGTAGAATTACCAGAAAGAATTCAATGTGCAACATGTTCTTGTAGTAATTTAGATGGGTATATGTTTTTTTTTTTAAGTTATTTTAATAATATAATATTTTTTAACTAGTCTGTAACTGTCTTTCAGGAAATATTTTTGACACAGAATTTATCTCGGAATATTACTTTTTTTTTTTCTTCAGTAATAATTTATTTCCATTTTAAACTTCAGATTAGAAGTTAAAATGGACCTTGACTTTTCCACTACCTTCTAATTTATGTGGATATTCCGTTTTGCTTTAATATAGCAATTTGAGATAATTTTGCTGCAATGACATTCCTTGGTTCCTGTCTGTGTACAGGCTTTATTAAAGAAAAAAAAATGGTGTATATATTTATGTATCTTTATTTTTGATTTTTATGAATTCAAATGGCCTGGAGGTTTTTCCATTAACTTTTATTATCAGCACTCAGGGTTTCAGTGTATTTAAATCATCTAGACAGGTCACTTTTGTGCCCCCCCCCTCACTTTTTTTTTTTTTTTAATTTTATTTTATTCCTATAATTATTATTGTTGATGTCTTGTTTGGCATATGAAAGTTCTATGTATGTAAACTGGGAAGTCTATATGTGTAATTTGTATATTTTTACTTTAAAATATGCCACAATTCTAAACCAGAATGTAAAATTCTTCTTATAGAGGGCATGACCATCATTTGCCTAAAGAATACATTCGTTAATGTTGCTTCTGTATGAGCAGTTGTGTGGAAATGTTAAGGGAAGTGCTTGTTTGAGAATTTCCTGATAATAAGGAACGTAATCCTAAACAAAACTTTATCGTAAAATTCACAGTTTGTTGCAATCTACCCTCACTATAGCAAACACTTTTCCTTTAATATTGAAAAGTCCCAGTCAATTCCCATCTCCATAGCTAATCAGTAATATTTTAAGCAAAATTCACTATAGCAGAATACCACTATAACAAATATTCTTTTAGGGACTAAAAGAATAAGAAGTTTGCCATAGCAAGAGTATATTGTATTTGTGGAATTGGGCAGTACAGCAAGTTTTCAACTAACAAATTGTAGTTTATATTTTGTAGTTCTCTTTTTTCTAAATGCTGTTATGTTAATATAAATTATTTAATCTGATGTTTACTAAAGAGAAATGAAAATGTTATTATTTTAAGATTTCTTATCAAATTATTTGATTATAGCAAATATTTCAGAACTTCTGGTTTGAAGGAAATTCTAAAAATAAGTGAACTTGATTAATGCAGTAATTAATTATAGTATGGCAAAGTTGGATTAATGCATAGTACTTATGATAGCATCAATTTTGTTTCTTTAAATAGATCAGGAAAAAAAAATTGGGGGGGGGGGAGAGGATGGTCATATTTCTTATTTATAATGGTGTCTTCCTCTTGTTTACACCTTGGCAGCCTAAATTATTTCATCTTACAAAATCGACACACACAATGTTTGAAAAAATAAAAAGATACACATTTTAAGATTTTTTTTTTTTTTTAATCCACTGAGTCTGTAGTTGAAATCAAGGGCTAATCATATCAGAAATGAAGATATTAGAAAGGAACTTAATATTTTTTATTATTCAAGAATATGTGAGCAGAGTTAATCTCAAGCGGCATGGTCATGTAAACAGAACGGGATAGGAAAACTTAGCAGAGCAAGTGTTTAATGCCAGAGTGACAGGAAAAAAGATCAAGATCTAGATGGATTGATGTAATTAGATGTGCCTTAGAAGACTAAATCTGACTGTATTGGCATCCTGACAGCTAACAGATTAATTTAGAGGAAAATTGTCAATATGAAGTTAATACACTTGTTCTATAGTATCCTGTACATCTCTTAAGGATACATATCAGAAATCTGTTGCAACAAAGTTCAACTATATGGTTTAAAGGACACAGCCAACTTTTTATATTTTTAATAGCTACGTTCCTATTACATTCTTTTACTATTATATAAGTTTGTCAGACGTCCTATGACAGATCTGTTGAAAATAATACCTAAAAAGTATTAGTGTAAATTTGCTCATGTGCACCACACAGATATTAGTACATAGAGTATAGCACTGGCATAATATTCTGGGATTATAATGCTGACTCCAACATTAGGACATGTTTTTAAATCCAATCATTCTTGTATATTTTACTTTAAGATAGTATAATGTGGACATCTCATTGAGAGAGATCACATATATTATAACCTCCTGATCTCTGTGATAACATGAGAACATTCAAATAGGTCATTAATCCCTTTAGACCTAATAAGAGGATTAAATTACAAAGCTAATCCTTGGATTTCTGAGAATTTTGGTTATCATCACTCATTATGTTCTCATAAATGAACTACGAAGAAAAAATATAAATGCAATCTTCTTGATTTTCTTGGCAGCAGATCTATCCACTCTAAAAATATTAACTATATATATATACTGATTTATGAAGAAAGTCAGTTTAAGTATCATTGAGGATTTCTATAGGTTTTGAGTTGGCTCTCACTAATTTAAACCAAGATTGCTTTAAGTCATTTTATTAAACATTTTTTTTTGAAAATATATAGAAATATTTCAGTACAGTATATAAAATAATTTCATTTTTATTTAAATTTAATAAGAACATTTTTAATTGAAGTTTTACTTTTTTAATAGATTTTATAGTACTATTATAGTAGTACTTAATATACTTTATAATAGTACTATAAATATACATTTATAGTACTATTATAAATGTAAGAACAATTGGGTTAGCTCACATGAAAGTTATTAATATCATTATTTGTTACGAATTGAAATTATTAATTAATTTTAAGTATTTTATTTTGGAAATGCAAAGTGAGTCTCATATATATATAAATTATTTAGCTAATAAAAGTTTCAAAGGATTGATAATAAATAAATCAATAATAACTTTTTTATATAAGTTAGCTCAGTTTTCTTGCATTTATAACGGTATTATCAAAGTGAAATTCATTTAAAAAAAGTAAAATTAAAATTTTTCAAATACAGTTTATTTTAGTTTAAACAAGTTATGGATAAAAATATTAATTATCCCCAATATATACTTTTCACTTAATACCAAACTGTTTTTCATTTGGAAATTAACAGCTTTTATTGTGATGTCTCTTGACGAACTAATTGAACTAATTGTCTATTAAAAGGAAATTTAAACTTGGAAAGGTAGCAGTACACTATAATGATATATGACTAGCATCTAATGAAAAGAAAAAGTTAATTTTAAATTAGATGATACCAGCTAATACAGTTTTGATATTATAATAGTTTAGAATATATTTTATGTTTTTGTTTTGGTAAAGACTAGTCTAATAACTCAGGTAGATATTGAAATCTTTATATATATATTTTTCTTGACTGCATATTTATAAAAGCATTTCGTGACTAAAATCTGATTTTTTTTTTCATTGCAGAAGCTAATTTTAATTTTTAAAAATTAAAATTAGCTTCTGCAATTTTACTCAGCCATGCTAAATATTCAAAACTATTTACATCTTCTGTGTATAATCTTGAATCAATTACAGGCAATGCCTAAGCCTAATAGTACGTATTACTTTGAGCAAATTATTTTAAGAATATTGTATAAAATTTTGAAAAAAATTGAGGTTTTAATATAAGCACAAACTTTGTGTGTCTGTGTGTTGACACAAAAAATGGTAAAATATATAACAAACCAATGATGCGGTTTCATTTATTTTAAACATATGCATATTATCTTAGAATTTGAATTAATTTGTCAAGATTTTTTTTTTATTTTATTTAAATTCAATTCTGGAAGTTACTGTATGATTACCAGAATGAGATATAGAATGCCAATATGTTTTATCATCTTCCGTTGTCTAACTGTGCTGTTTTATCCTGCCATTACTGTGTAGTTTCTGCCAAAAAATTGTACAGACTTATTTGTAGAATGATTAATTAGGAAATATCTCAAATTAGCATTGAAATTGGTGCTATTAGGCATAATGATGGTGTGTGTCCTCTTAGTACAAAACATTCAATACAGCAGAATACAAGTTGATGCTTGTCACGTCCTGTACATATCTTTGGACTCTGAAGTTCAGCAACCAGCAGATGACCTCTTTGTAAGTCAAGAAGAAGTATATCACTCAAGTTCTGTGATTATTTTTCCGAATAGTATTTCATTAATGTTGAAATAAAAAAGAGATGCAACTAATATCACATTCTTTGTGATTACCATCTCAAAATGTGGTGTCCTGTTTATTTATTTATTTATTTTTATTCACTTATTTTACTTACAGCAGTAAAATTACTTTGCAGGTAATTGTTTTCAACTGTCTATGCATGCCAGTGTATGAGAAAGAATGCAAGACTCGCAGCTATCTGCTGTAATGAGATTGTCTTTTAAATCATTGCTACATATATTATCTATCCAAGTAGTGCCAAAACAATTTTAGTACGTGAGAACAATTACGAGAACTCAGTCTTGCCATTAGGAATGTCTCAAGGTTAAAGCGTTAGTAGTTGGGTTATCCCGTAACTCAGCCCTATCTGACAAATGACAACACCTTATTGCCAAAGTATCATTCCTCAAATGTTAGCCAAGAAGGCAATGTGTGTGTGTTGTGACTGGTTTGCATGTTTTGTGAGATGAAGTTGCCTGCTAGTGTATTGCAGTTCAAAAGTGGTTATGAATAGCTGAGCTAACTCAGTTTTTAAAATTGTTCAATAAAAATGTTATTTACCATTTTGATGCAAAATAACTATATGATATATTGTTTATTTTGCACCAGAATGGTTTTTGTAAAAAATATTAGATATCTTTATCTCTTAAAAAATGTTAGCCAACCTTATATGGAGGGTTTATTCTCTGGCAAACTTGGATTTTTTCATCCCTCACAGGCACATCAGCCCTGTGAATGCACTTACCTGCATATATAAATACCCTTGGAGGGATGTAGTGTAGGATCGACAAGCAGGTTGCATTAAATTGCTTAAAACCTCTAATTTTAGGAGATTCAATAGTTATAATTTAAAACACTTGAGTGTTTTAAATTATAACATGCATCTTTTGTGATGCATGGATAATCAGTTTTCTCACACTGTTAATAAAAGTTTAGAAATGAAATTTTAATTATATTGAACCTAATATTCTGCATAACTATTAGGAGTACATGAAGGTGGGGGGAGATAATATATGTATATGTACTGAAAATTTCATGTTTACACCTAAGATATTTAAAAAAATTAGGAGCGATAGAAATTTCATTAATGATCACCAAGATTAATCGTGATTTTGAAAGTAAATGAATGAGAAAAAATTTACGCCTAAATATGGAAGTGCAAAGAGATGCAGCCTCTTCTAACAAACTTCTTGTAGGTTAAAATGAAGCACAATTTGCAAATTGAAATGGCAAAGAATTAGTGATGAAATAAAATATTCTAGTAAGTCATTTCACTTAAAAAAATTCAAATTTCCATGGGAACATTTTCTTTCCCATTTTTTTTCGGATTTTCTTTGATCAACTTGAATCAAGCTCAATTGTTCTGCGTTTTGAATCCATATAAGTTTATTAATCAGATTAGATCCAAATTTCATATATATACAGGGTGTTCGGGACAAATTTGACAGTTTCGTAAGGAAAAAGAAAATCTTCTTTGTATCTATTAAATTTAATGAATTGACAAAAAAACATTACAGGCAGAGTTAATTACAATACTATCAACAAGATTTACTCAAAATAACCACCATTAGCATCGATCACAGCTTCAATTCTGCTTCGGAACCTCGAACAAGCTGATGCTACAGTCTCCCTGGGAAGGGCCGCAAAAACTGTTTTAATTTTATCCATTAACTGGGCTTTTGTATTACTGGAAGTGCGATTGGTGTCTTTTTCAACTGTGCCCCATACAAAATAATCCATGGGGTTAAGGTCTGGGGAGTTTGGAGGCCAAACATTTGGACTGGTGAAGTCGTAGAAATTTTCAGACAACCATTTTTGACTTTTCCCAGAGGTGTGGCAAGGGGCCGAATCCTGCTGCCATACATACGGCCTACCATTGGCTACCCTTGTTATCCAGGGCTTGACTACAGTTAGCAACTCCACGAACAAAGCCCGAATTCCAATGCCAGGGTTCTTCAACACCTGTTCCTGCAGATTTGCGAGGAATTCTGCTGTACGAACGCAATCAGATCGTCTGCTAGGGATCTTTCTTCTTGCTACATCCTCGTAGTCACCATTGCAAGTCTCTAGTTCATGCCTGATTGTTTTTACTGTATTCAGGGAGCATTGGGCAGCAGTCGTAATATCCTTATTTTGATGGCGGGCACGAATCATCATGATACAAGTTATTCTCTTCCATGATTCAGGTGGGTTCCAGCTATCCATCCTTTCTGACATCTTGTATATGAATGAAGAAGGGTCCAAACTTTTAAATGAAGAGAAGTGTGTGTTAATACATGTAACTTACGGAAAAATATAATTAATTATAAATATGTCAAATTTATCCCGAACACCCTGTATATATATATTCAGATTACAAAATTGAACATCTTATGCCTCTGAAAATGGCATTTGCATCCATAGCAATAGGAAGACCATTCTAAGTTCAATTCCAGTCGCCAGCTGGAAGAACTTTTTCTAAGTTTTATTCAACTGGTTCCCTAGCTATTTGAGCTCTGGTACAGCCAAGCAAGGTTTTCCTCCCGGAAGATTGGGCATTCCATCTTGCTTTCAGACAATAATATATATTGCATTAGGAACCACGAGATGGCAGCACTTGTCTGCTGCACTTTCTTTATCAGATGTGCTTTAAAGTCATTGATAGTTTGGGTTAGCTAACCTGATTGGATAAGGGTAGAGCCTGATGTCCCTTTAGTCTTGAAAAGTAAGATAGGGCTGAATAGCTTCACCTATTTCCTTAGGGAATAAAAAGCGTTAGCGATTTTTTTTCCTTTTAGCTGTTAGCTATATTAAGAGTACATGAAAACAGTAATTGACTAGGATTATATATTCAACGTGATTTAAGTTGGTGGTGGGGTTGATTTATTGGTCGTTTAGATTAAGTGATAGTAGCCAAGGTGGAAGCTAATAAATCATACTATGATTTATATGCATTTTGATATTTGTCTTTTGTAGTGGGGAATCTTGTATAATGTTCTACATCCTAAATGGAGTTGACACATTCTTCAAATCAAATGTTATGTTCACCTCTGCTATATAGGTACAGATTTAAGAAGGGATGGAGGAACTGAGATCTTAAAACTTTTTGAAACTGAAATCCTATTCAGTTGGCTTTCGATATGTGTAGATTTACAAAAAAAAAAAAAGTACTTCCATATTTCTTGACCTTATTAATAAATAGGCTCCACTGAACTGCATTCATCCTACATATGCTATATTATTAAAAATATCTAGATGTTCCTGAAAAAAATTAATGTTAAACTTATATCTATAAAAAGTACAAATTTGGCAGAAAATAGAGATATCATTACCAGTTAAAATTCGTTTCTTTCAGTGAAAATTTGTGTGTGTGTCGGGAGGGGGGGGATTTACAAAGAGATTTGTATTTGATGCCATGTCAAGGTGGCATTCTGCAGTCGCCAATTTTTATATGGAATTTTTTGAGCAGCATGCACTCAGCTCCTCATCCACCCCTAAATAAAAAAATAAGCCTAAAATTTGGATAAGATATGTTGATGTTTTCTTTCATAATTTGACCTCATGACTGCCAACCATTTGGCATTCTTCAAACAACACAAATGCATCCCATTTACTCTAGAAGTTGAGAAATTCAAGCACTTTAGGTTCACTCAAGTTATGCAGATTATTTTTCTGAATAATATTCCATTAATGATGAAAAAAAAAAAAGAGATGCAAGACTTACTATCCTGCACATAAAACTCCCCTGAAAATTCGGTTAAACACTTCAACATGTCGAATTAGCAGAGGAGGCGACTTAAAAAAAAAGTTTTTGAGAATATTTTTCATTACTTTTAGAGTGTTTTTTTTTTATTTTCTGTTATCTAGCAGATTCTCTCTCTCTCCAATTGTTCAATAATATCAGGTTTAACTCCACTTTCATAATATGATCCATATAAATGATGAATAAGAGTGAAGATAGCGTACACTCTTGTGTTATATCTGATTTTACATCAATCCACCCATCTGTATTCTCAACTGAACTTCTCTATAAAATACCACTGGTTAGGAATAGTTGCTTAAAAAAGAAAAAAGTCAAAATAATTCCTTCTAGCCTACTGAATTTCTAAGGCTCTTTGCTGCAGAACCATCATCTTCCCCTTTTTCTCTCATGAACTCTTCCAGTCCAAGATTTCCATCTCATATGTCTCCTTGGATGTTACTCTCCTATAGCCCTGATGG
This sequence comes from Typopeltis vanoorti, assembly GCF_054136105.1. Classification (NCBI taxonomy): domain Eukaryota; kingdom Metazoa; phylum Arthropoda; class Arachnida; order Uropygi; family Thelyphonidae; genus Typopeltis; species Typopeltis vanoorti. Next base: position 97,027,805 of record NC_143559.1, on the reverse strand, counting down.
TCTTACTGTGATCATTTCTCATTAGGCTTCATCTTGTTTTGTTCTCTTCTCACCCATGCTTTCCAAGTGTCCAAGCCATCTCATTCTGCACGCTCTGATTTCATCAGTAAGCAGTTGAGATTTTATAAAGTCGAGGATCTATAAGAGAGTCATTTCTAATTCACAAAAAAAAAACAAATTTCAAAAATGTAATACGCATCCCATAAAACCTTCCTGGCTGCAAAACACTACAGGAGAGAGAGGGACCATGCAGTTTAAATATATGTAGCTATCAGTTGGGTAAAAACAACTACTTTAACAGTCCAAATTTTGGTATGACAGGAATTTTTAAGAGGCTTATAAAATCATCAGTAACTTACCTAGCCTAATTTCCACTGTACTGAAGAATATGCCCAGAATATCACTTGGCATGACCTGATAGATATGCTCCAAGCAAAGAGCTTTCAATACATGATGAGCATATCACACCATCTGATTTAATTTGGTAATAAACTTTCTGTCTAACAACATGGAAAGTTTATTAAAGATTTTAGTGATGCAGGTCAAATGCATAACATGCGAAAAAGGCGTTTAGTAAAACTACAAGTTTGAGAATAAAATATCGCGTAAACAGTGAGTCGAGTGTTCTGAGGACTCAGGAAATTAGTTGCAACTTGAAAGTGAGTACTTTTTTACTATCATTACTTGTATTAGTGTTGATGTTAGGGTTTGCTCGGATTTACTTTCCCAGCAATTAATATCAGTCAAGTACTACCTCTAAGTCGCAGTTAACTCTCTGTATCCTCACCATGTAGTTCACCGTTTCAGAAATATGTTAAAAATGAGTAAGTAATACAAGTTGACAAATTTTCGAGATCGGCTGAAAAAATTGCACATTTGCGACATTTTCCAGCACCTTTCAAAGCACATTCTCCATTTGTGCGAAAATTGCCATCGGGAGCTGAAACAGTAAGGGACGACTTAAGGTTTCACCTTTTGTCAAAATCAGTTGAACAATACAATCAGTAGAGATGTCTACCAAGGACGCAAAACGCTATTCATTACATTTCTGTCCGATTGCAGTGATATTCTCAGGACAGTATAAACAAAATTTGGTTAAACTGCGACCTGTCGAGTTAGCAGAAGAGACGACGGGAAAAAAAAAGTTTTTTTGGGAACAATTTCGTTACTTTTTTTAATTTTTTTTTTTTTTTACTGAATTTGTCTTTAAGAAAAATTCAGTAACAAATGATAAATTCGTCTCCTCATAACTAATGTTCTATTTAGTTTTCTTCTCCAGAATGATAAAACGGGAAACAAAAATGTTTATACAGTTGGAACTTTACCATGTTTCATTGAAATTCTAGTAAAAGTGGAGTAGTGTCTTTTCTCTAATAAGGTAATACTGTTCTTAGAACATCGTTTTCTAATTAAAAAATTAAGAAAACACGCTATGAAAACTTCAAAGTCAAAGTTCTAAGAGCTCACTCAACGACATTTTCACAATGTTGCTAGCAAATGTTAAAGCTCTTAGATCACCCAAAAGTCAAGTCTCTCCAAGAATTTTGTTTTTCTCATAGATGACTTTTTTAAGTCAGTTGCCAATTTTTGTTAAACTACGGCAGCTCTCAGGGTACAGTGAGTCCCCCACCATCAAAGAATTCCTAATTGTGATTGTCTCGCTTGATGATTCCTATGATGCTATGGAGGTACCATGTAATAATATTTTTTCTTTTTTTATTACATTTTCAAGATGTAAACAGAACTAACTTTCAACAAAATATGGATGAATATAAAATGTCAATATTTGTTATCTACAAGAACAAATGTGTTTTGTTACTGACATGGTACGACTATCAGGATAATATTCTCACTTAGGAATCTGATGCTATGAAAGAGGATAATGCTTTCGACTCGAGTGAAGAATCAAGAATTGGGCATAAGTATCACTTATTTTTGCAATTTGGTGTAATGCGATCTGTAGTATGTAAAAAAGGACATTGCGCTTAATGATTTGTGGCATTCCACGGTAAATGTTTTCAACAAAATGAAACAAGCCATATATGTTGAAGTGCTTTGAATGCTTTTTTGTAATTTGATCTTCAAACAAATTGCACATTTTTAATATTATTGATATGTTTGTAAACATTAAAAGTAAGAGCAAGTTTATAACGCATGTACTTACGAGCATTTATTTACGAACGATATAACATTTTTCAGTTAAGTGATATAATGAAGGACCTCGATTTGGCCATTTATATGCTCTTATTTCAAACAGAATTCGCTTAAAACTAGGATGATATCAGTGTCAGAAGACGAACAAACATTCTCAAAATTATAAAATACCACGCAGACGGTAATAATTGTTCGTTTCCTTTCAAGTTTATTTTAGTCAATACTACAGCGACATCTTGAAGAATTTAACAAGTTTCAGGAACTAATTTATTAAATTTAGTAATATTTTATGGATGCAAATAAACGTTCATGCAAGTTATGTGTAATTCTTGTGAAAACAATTCGTCAACCAAACGTTGTGGACAATTATGTAAATTTAATGATGGAGCGCTACAGGAAATTCAGTAAATTAAAATTACTTGCACCCAAAGTAAATACGAGTTCGCGATCTTCGAAGTCAGCGTTGTTATTATTTGCAAAAGAACTTTAGCCGAGGCAGACGACGTACGAAGGACTTCATTTACCAATGCGCTGTAATCTACTCGATTTATACAAATTAAGGTGAAATATAAAGTTACTTTGAATGACACTAAACCGTTTTTACAACGATCAGAACATTTGGGATGTAATTTTAAACCGTTCACCCGCTTAGTTTAATATCGCAGCGTTGGCTGTAATACTCGCTTCAAACAGGTGATTATTTTTATATTTTTTAATACTTAATACTCAAGTCGTGACTGATGATGAAACATTTAAATTTTTAATATGGCACAGACCTGCAATTGAACATATCTTTTTACCAATTTATGACACAAATGAGATCGCAATAGTCCATTTCGATATCAAATTGCGAGATATCGTCATTCTTCTGGATCGTCGCTGTTTATTTATCGAATATATTTTGTTTATAGCTTTTTTTTATCTTTCTTTTAAAAATACGTGCAAGCAATTATGGTTATGATCAGCTCTGAGTATAATTAGATTTCATTTTTATAGAACGTTTATTATTTATATCTTACAGTCTTTTATTTACTTAGCCATTTATTTATGTAATCCAATGTTTTTTTTTTTTTGAATCCGCACTGGAAATATAGTCAATAGACTAAATTCTGCAAAATGTATTCACTTTTTGCCCCCCCCCCTCCTCCACACTGTATCTTTATATTATTTCAGTAGAAGGAATGCAAAAAAGGGTTCTGCATTACTAAATTAAATCAGAATAAAATCACTTTTTCACTATGCATTGCTTGCAACAGTGCTTACTTTGCTTCTTCAAGTTGTAGCAGTAATTGAGATGGATTGGAATAAGCACACTGCCAATTTTTCATCTTGCAAAAAGACAAATCAGTCTGAATACATTAAAGTCTGCTTAATCGGACTGGCAGTTTTGCCGAAGTGGCAGTGTTATTTAAATTAGTTAATCTCCTAGTTAGTTCCTACCTCCCAGACATGATTCAACTTTCCAACCAAAGGGTTTGATGTTGCATCGTCCCGACCACACTACTGAATTATTGGCAATATCAGTTCAATAAAGAATACCATATTGAAATTTATCAGGTTGCTGTAATGAAATTTGCATAAATATTGCTTAGATAAATTAATGACAGTGTCTCTAATCAAAAATAATTGGCGTGCTAATTTTTTTTATTCAGTGTCATTTTTCTTAAAATTATTTAACTGCATTTTTAAGTGAAAAACCAGCTATACCCTACCAATGCAGTATATTGCTGTGATGTGAAGTCAAATCCAACTTTTGTTAGAATATCGCGAAACACCTTGTTTTTGTATACAAGTTGAAATAAATATGAATATGATTTTGTACACGAATACACGAAGTGGACATAATTATTATTATTGGTATTATTATTACGTGACATCTCTAGGGAGTCCAAAGATTCATTGAGGGAGGGCACCTACTCCACAACTCTCCGTCTCCACCACTCATTCCACGAACTACAACTAACCGCAACTACACCAACGCCATCTACCGCGCACCACCAATAGTGGACCGGTGTGTCACCAAAATCTAATGAAACTCTGGATCAAACATTCACCTCCGTAGCGCAGTCGGATTGACGACGCGACACAGGCCTTTTAGAAGGAAAAATAAAAAAAATGTGAAGAGTATTTCTTCGCAATAAAAAGGGCTTTTTCACCCGAAGGTGAGTTAGCTTGTCTCGTATAAAGGAGAAAAAGAGGGTTTTTCATCTTGCAAAAAGACAAATCAGTCTGAGTACATTAAAGTGCAGTCAGAGAAGAACATTGTCGACAATAGATAGATATCGCATAATATTTGTCTTGAAGAGATATGCATAACTTCTAAACGTAATGTCAATGGCGTCATAGAACTTTCATATACAGCCACTGAATTAACCATTGGAAACTTTTATTTAATTTAATACCGTTAATAAATTGCTGGATTGCCTCTACGCTTATATAACATACCAAGAGGCCACCAGACAGTCCTTTAAATTGCTCAGATCTGATGGAAGACGACTTTGCTACTGGAAATGGATTTCTAACATCTCCCATACATTCTCAATAGGGTTCAGGTTCCGGGCTTTGTGATGGCCAGGAAAGATGGTAAAAGTCGCTGTTATGCTCGCTGAATAATTCATGTGAGGTGGATAGTAGCATTGTCGTCCATGAAACAACCATCACTTGACGAATAAAAAGCCAACATTGCAGGATGGACTCGAATGGCAACAATGTTTGGATATTCTTTGGAGGATACCCGACCTTCCAGCAATATCAGAGGACCCGTTCCGTACCAACAGAACATGTCCCACACCATGATACACATCCAGAATCTTGAGCTGGGTTCATTGTCATAGGGCTCTCTCGCCAAACTCTGCCTATCATCTGTACAGAACAATGTGACTCTTCCACCCACGAATTTTTTTGGTCTTCCAGTGTCCAGTTACGATGTTCCTGATGTAGACGAATTTTCCGGTTCTTCGCAGAAATCAGTGGCTTCCTATAGGCATGCGACTACCTATACCGATCCTCTTCAATTCCCTGCGCATAGTTTGGTGAGATATGAGTCAGGAACAAACACCCTTCATTAAATTCTGCTTTAGTCAGTTGATGTTTGTCTGTATACAAAGCTTTGTCAGAACGATATCGTTCCGATAGGGCTCTTTTAGGACCCCAGTTACGCCTCTTAGACAAGCAATGTGGGTTGTTTTTCCTGATTAAACACCCAGGATATTTCACCTTATGAGAAACTAATTTTCAAAATCGTGACTCCTGCCAGACGGGTAAACCATAATAAGCCCTTTATCGAACTTAGAAAGATTCTTTCCTTTCCCCATTGTGATCAACACTATTGACGATTACTGACTAGCAGCGTTCTTATATAGTTGCCTAGAACATGTGGTGATGTACCAGACCATGTATTTTGCATATATACGGCGTAAGTGACGTTTACGTATATCTACATAAAGAATTCAGTGGCCAGTATGTGTATTATAATTGAGGTAGAATAAGTCGAAGATTGCTCCCCTAACGATAGTTTAAATTTAAGATGGATGTGATCACCCATCTTGGACCTATTCATGAATTAAAATGTGGCTCCATGAGGCAACACATGCCACACATAGATATGAGCAATCCAACAGGGTTATTGTAACTCACGCTGGGATTCTAAAAAATAACGGGTCTGAGACATTTTCTTTTGATTTTATTGAACCATGGTTTTTCATATAAATATATGTATACAATCGTCAACCAGTTTCGCCAGCTTGGGTCTGTCTGGCTTCTTCAGGACGAGAATGGTTACATTAACATTAACATTAAAATGCTACAACAGAAGAATGCAGGTAACGACCTTAAAATCAGTTAAAAAAATTGAAAAGGATGCGACTTCTAAACAGTGAATTTATTATGCTTTGCCAAATGTCTTTTAGTATCATGCCTTGATTTCTATTGAGATTGTCTCCTGTATGGAGTACCACTTCAGCTTCTTTAAAGTTTCTATATTTGAAATCTTCTTCAATGTACGGCATGGAGCTGTTGTCCCAATCAATGGAATATATTCTCTATAGAACAGTTCAAAGCGACAACCTTAAGTGACACAGTACACATTGTCCAACGTCATACCTTATGAAGGCTCAGTCTCCACCAAAAAAGCAAAAATCATGAAGTCTTTCAACATCAGAGTTGCCTTTAAACCTATTTTAACTACACGGCACATGTTAAGATCTAAGCACAGCATCGCTTTCTACAAATACGCAGGAATATACAACATCCCATGTTCCTGTGGACTGAACTATGTAGGCCAAACATCACATAGCCTAGAAATCCGAAAAAAAGAACATATCGGAGATGTCAACAACAACAGACACCTCAGGATTAGTCCATCATTTCTCAATTTCGAACCATTCCATAGATTGGGACAACAGCTCCATGCCGTACATTGAAGATTTCAAATGTAGAAACTTCAAAGAAGCTGCAGTGGTACTCCGTACAGGAGACAATCTCAACAGAAATCAAGCCATGATACTAAAAGACATTTAGAAAAGCTTAATAAATTCACTGTTTAGCAGACCTCAATTACGCGAAAAACTATAAAACGTGATCTACTAACAATGATTAATTCTCCACGCTTTATGCTCTTAATGTCGCGCGTCCTTTTCAATTTTTTTAACTGATTTTAAGGTCGTTCTTAAAATCTTTCTAACTGCATTCTTCTGTTGTAGCATTTTAATGTTAAATGTAACCATTCTTGTTCTGAAGAAGCCAAACAAACCCAAGCTGGCGAAACTGGTTGATGATAGTATACATATATTTATATAAAAAATTATGGTTCAATAAAATTCAAAGAAAATGTCTCATATTCATTAAAAAAGGACCAAATAATGAACAATCAAAATAATTAACTGGTCTGTTGAAATTTAAACTCTAGCCTTATTTGAAAATTTGTAGAAATTTGAAGCTATCCTATCGTATGTGGTTTTAGTTTCTGATCTATTTTTTATGTGCCCTGTGAACAAGACATGTACAGTATGAGAAAATATAAAGCTTCATTAAAGAGTAATAGGATTGTATTCCACACAACATTAACAAATATATGAGAGAATATAAAGCTTCATTAAGGAGTAATAGTATTATGTGTTCCACACATTAACAAATATGTATTACGTTAAAAAATGTGAATATATCACGGAAGCTACTTGAACACAAATAAGAAACAATTATCTATATCTCGAATATGCTTAGAATAAACACAAAAATTACTTGGAAACTTGGAACTTCTTTGGGAGATGGACCGAGTCCTTGACTCTTCATCCTTTCATCTGATTTTAGCTTATGTATGAGAGGATTATTGTGGGTAAATTACCCGCTCATTGTGAGCATTGTAAGCTCTATTAACTTTATCTTGCGATGGAGGATTTTGGTTTTTTGTGTTTGAAATGATCTGAGGGTTTGTAGTCTGCTGCCTGTTGAATTAGCTGATTTCGGTGATTATCTTTGTCTGTGAAGAATTTTACTTCAATGCCTGTCATGTAGGTCTTGATATCTGGATGGTTGGCTTCCTGGTGTAACTGGAGGTTTCTCATGAACCAAGGGGCATTAAATGCCGTTCTCGATCGTCTGCGATCTGTTGATGTTGCTTTTAGCTGTGTGTCCCCAGGTTGGTGATGCGTAAATGAGTTGTGGTCTTATTACTGATTTATAGAGGAAGATTTTGTTATTTATGTTTAGGAAACTCTTCCTATTCAAAAGTGGATATAGTTGTGCCATTGTTTGACTTGCTTTAGTGTAGATACTATTTATATGTGTCTTGAAATTTAGGCGTTTATCAAGATGAACTCCCAGATATTTGGTAGAGTTTTCCCAAGGGATGATTTTTCCAAACATTTGTATGCTTGTGTTCGGTTCTGCTTTACGTCTGGTGAAAAGTACTGCAGAGCTTTTTTCTGGATTAATGGCAATGCACCATTTGGTGTACCAGTCTTGTAATTCGTTGACTGCTCTCTGTAGCTTGTTTGTGGCCAGGTGTGATTGCATGTATTTGATAGCTGTGCGCTATGTTTTTTAATATAGCTATATCAAGTACATCAGGACGTCTGGTTGCTCCGTAGTGTGTTGGTTCTGTGGGTCCTATTATTGCTATGTTTCGTGAAGTAGTATAAGAGTTGAGTATTCTTCCGTTGATATTTGAGTTTTTGCTATTTCAGGCTGAATATTTGTCATTAAAATCTCCAGCTATGATTACTGCTTTACCTGCATTTAGTATTTCGTCCAGATCTGATTCTAGGAGTTTTTTTATCTGGGGGATTGTAGGCTGCAAACATGATGATACTGCTTGTGTTCTCCATGTGTATTTCAATTTCTGTTATTTCCATGTGTTCTGTTTGAGGTGTGGCGATTTCATTGTGCCTTATACTTCTTTTAATGAAGATGGCAGTTCCTCCTCCTCTTGCATAGGTTCTGTCTGTGCCGTACATGATATAGTTGTTGAATCTTGTCTCTTCAGATGGACGCAAGTGTGTTTCATTTACTAAGATGATGTCTGCTTGGGTTTCTGCCGCGAATTCCTGTAGTTCTATTACTTTGTTGGGTAGTCCGTTAGCATTCCAGCTGATGATCTGTAGAGAGTTGGGTTTTATTTTGCTTTTATCCATTAAGGATTGCAGAGAATAAAATCTGTGTGTGTTTTAGAATGATGTCCTTGGCCTCTTGTGTTGGGTCAGTTTGTCGAAGTTCTGCAAGCATCTCTCCTATGTTGAGGAAATTGGTCGTGCTGGTTTGCTGTGGGTGGTTTGTTTTGGGTTTGGTGTCTTGTTGTTGGGTTGGTCTTGCAGCTTCTGCATATGTTCTTCCATTTATTGTGGAGGCTGTGATTTGTTGGGTGGGTCTGCTTTCTTGTATGGGCTTACTGCTTTTTCTGGTTTTGGGGATGGGGATGTTTTTTTTTTTTTTTTTAATTATTATTAGCTGTTACAATCCCTTTAATCTGTGCTTTTAGAATTTCAAACATCATGGAATATTTGAGACATCATCTGCTTAAAAAGAACTTAATGTATTTTTTTTTATCTGCGGATGAATTACCGACATATATAAACAAACAAAGATGAAAGGATTGTTATGCAGTTTTTATAATGAAAAATGAAGAATGCTTTAAAATTGTGTAGGCATTGATTTACATTTATTTTTCTCCTCTCTAATTGTTTGTCTTCTTAGAAACCAGTCAATAATATGGTTCATATATAGTCATGAAAGAAAAAAACTGATTTATATAAGATAGCAGACGCGCGCTTGCGGAAAAATAATCAGAAACAAAAATGAATTTTCATTCGTATAAAAGGGAAAACAAATTCCTTCAAAATATTTTCCCTAAAATATGTTTGCAAATTCCGAATCAATTTCAATAACACGGTCTATAAAGAAAAAAGTAATTAAATGTTTGTGAAGCTATGTTTTTTTTTTTTTTTTGCAAGTTTCACTTTTATTTGAAATTTGATCTAAAGTGAAACGGAAATACCTTTTGTGTGAAAATAACGTTTCTAGCCCAAAACCAGCCCAATGATTATTGATGTTCTCTTTCTCTTTACTCATGGTATCTGGCTTTTTTTTTTTTTAAATAAATAAATAATAAAAAAGTGGGGAGGATAGAAATAATTTAGTTTATAATACCGAGAGAATCTATTCTAATACCGAGAGAAATGAAAAGCTAATAGCTTACAATTTATTCATAAACACAAAATCGATCAGTGAAATATCGCCAATAAATATACTAGAAATTCACAATTCAATTAAAATAAATTGAATTGAATTATTAATGTGAAATATTAATGTAAATTATTTAAATACTTTGAGAATCCAAAGATAAATTACCGCTTATAATTTAACACCATTACTTCGCTCATATATCTTTGTACAAATATTTTTTACAATCATAAATCGTTCTGAAAGTGCAAGACGAGACATGTGGATCTAGCAACTTTTAACGTTTTAAAATACGTGACTGAATTCATTAGAGACAACATTGTGAAGAATTCGCTTGCACTGCTTAATGACAGTGCCAACAAGAACAAGAAGCTGGCAACGAACTGACTTTTCTTTTCGCTGCTGACAACTTTTAAAAGGAGTAGGGGAGAGGGGGAGTCAACAGCTAGCCATTAAGTGACAGACATGATCACATGATATATTGCAGTAGAAACCTATCTACCGACATATACGACCACCGGGAGATCAAAACTGTCTCCCTACACTGTCGTAAACCCACCTGGAAACACATAATTCGCTGGAAACCTTTGAGAGTTGGCAAAATGCCAAACTTAATTCGTGTCAGAAAACTAAACAATTATATACTTGCTGTAACTACAGGCAATTAATTTCTGCACCGCTAAAGAAATTAGGAGATAATTAAGGCTTAAACACCGAAATTTTTATGAACGAAAAAGTAAAGAGAAGATCGCCTGAAGCGAAGCTGATATATTATTTAAATACTCGATGCAAATCCGACAAGGTTTTGGAAATACGAGAATGAAACAGTTAATGCAGTTTTTCCATCTCATGAAATATTTCGAAAGGAAATCTTTCCGTTTCAATATTGATATAATGATAAAAACGTCATGATATTTTATAAAAAAAAAAGTCAGAGACTTCTGCCTTTTCCATAAAATAAGGCAGAGATTCACGATACTTTCGACTGCCTATTTTATGTAAGTATCATGAAATAGACAGTTTTTTTTTTTTTTTTTCGGCTTTAAAACTCAGGAAAATTCGCTTGTTCTATCATGAAATTGACACGCAGCTGATTGTAAATAATCCCCTAATCAACAGACAGCCGATTTTGCATTAAATAAGGCTGGAAGGTAAACTGTAGGCTTTACTAATAGTTTTCAAACGTGCTGTTATTCTACTGGCATTACTCGTTTCAAGATATGCCCTTTACTGACAGGCTTCACCAGTAAGTGATGACGAACATCTATAATAGGCTGATGACTAAGCTTCTAATTCAGCGTCTGTCAACCTTTCCTGGAACGCGACCAACTTGAAGTGCTCCTAGCAACCGGATTTTTATTTTATTTTTTTTTCCCTTACACATTTTACGCTGTGCCAGAAAAAAAATGAAGCACAGATCCGTTGATACAGATGATAACGAACAATGCATCATTCGCACACCTATTTATTATCTTACATGTCACAGCACTTAGTTTAAAGCGACACGCTTGCAAACAAATAGCACCCGCAAATTGCTCTAATTTAGGAAGAAAGTCACATACATAGAGAATATAAGACCTTTAGATTTGGCGTGAGTCCACTGTAAACTAGAGTGACACTCTAGCAGTACGACTTCCAAAAGTGATGTCATTTCCTGTTAGCTGGTGGGGATTAAAACAACATTCAACAAAAAAGAAAAAAAAATACGTAAAAAAGTGACATTCAAACGAAGGAATAAAGTCTGAGTAGCGACATCTGATGGACGTTATATATATACTTTATGACTAGGGGAGAGAGAGAGTTCATGGATGTGCGCTCTCCTCATCATTCGCTTTTACCCCAACTTTTTTTTTTTTTTTTTCCTGTTTGTTTTTATTTTTAGTTCTACTACACTGACTGATAGTTTTATTAAGATTATAAGTAGCGGTTAGCGCATCCGTTCTTACTACAGTGTGCTAATACTCACACGATCATACTGCTTTGAGTTTCTATACTATTGTTAACATAGCAGTCGAACAATGTTGTAGCAAACTTACTTGAAAATCTTTTCCTATTTGCTGGTGAAAGTTGAGCATGAGCTTCATGGATATACCAACTTCTTGATAATAATAAAAAAAAACCCTGTTTTCTTTTTAGATGCATTTCCCAAAATTACAAATCAGAATGACTTTCTCAGTTAGACTGTTTTCCCCGCTGCCCTTTTAATGATATCTTTTAGTTTTTTATTTGAATCTCATCCACGAAAAATTGCAATCCTATAGTATTTAGTGTCGTTGGTGAGCTATGAGTTAGGTCATCTGGAAACCATGCTCTCTAGAGATGAAATATGGAACCTTTTCCAGCCAGTTCCAGCTTCTAGTAAACATGGTGGTACTCTCACGCCATCGAAAATCTTTGCAGTAAATGATAATATAATACACCTATTTATTTTATATTTCATTATCTTACTTATTGCATGCAGACTAAAAAAAGTATTCAATATTTTATATTATTATAATAATGGTGTGTTATTCTTACTGCTATTGAGTGCTATGGTTGGACAATAGAGGTTTAATTTCTTCACTTTTCTGTCTATTCTCTTTATGACCGTTGCTAAGGTATCTGCCGTCTATATATAAAATTAAAAACTAAGAATGGTATTTTTATGGCTGATACCATTTTTCTGCACTCCAAACTTTCTGTTCCTAGGTATTGCATTAGTTGTTTAGGATTACGATGATCCTGTCTATGGGGGCAATAACATGATTTGCATGATGGAAATTTTAAGACAAAGTTGAAAAGGTTAGTATCAACAATTGATGGAAAATATAAACATTGCCTGCAGGGAGTATCAACATAATCTAATAAAAATATAATAAAATGAATGAATTAGTAACTTTATATAAATGAATAAATAAATGAATTATTAAAATCGACGGAGTTTGTGATCTCCTAAAAAAAATATTTTACTGAAAAGTATCATAAATTATTGAGGGAGGAGCAACAATTAAAAGAATAAAAATACATTTTAAAATTGAAAGGGGGATGGCAGTAATTAATAGAACAAAATTAAAGAAAAACAGAAATAAAATTAATGGAAGGAATAGCAACAATTAATAGAAAACAACGTAATTAATGAAGGGTGTAGCCAAAATTAACGGCAGGCGTCGTAATTGATGAAGGGAGTAGTAACAATTAACGGAAGAGAATAAAAAGGAAGTCGTAAATTTCATGGAGGGAGTAGCAATAATAAAAAAAAAAGTCTTAAAATTAATAGAGGGAGTAGTAACTGTTAATTGAAGGAGTTGTAATTTGTGCAGGGAGTAGCAACACTTAATGGAAATGAATAAACAGGAAGTTGTACTTTTTTTTTTTTTCCCTCATTATGACCGGCTGAAGTTTGAAATTGACACTTAAGTAAGTAACCAACTCCGGACGATCAATAACAAAAGAAAGTGGTCAACATTTAGCTACTCAATTAATGTTTCTATGATTTAAACAAACATCTCCGAAAAGCAAAAAGAGAGTGCGGTGATGAGTGCAGGGAAGAAAGCAATATTCTCCTTTCGAAAGAGATGAATGGGATTCTATATGCCACAGTCTTCGGGAGCAGGAAGAGGAGTAAAAAAACTCCTTTACATGGTGCAAAATTTTCCAATAAAGGCTTCAGACCGTTAATCTTTCTTTGATGAGTTTCAAGGACTGCCCGAAGTCGTTATGTTTTTTTACCCCCCCCCCCCCTTCGTTGGTGCATTCAGTAGCTCCCTAATGCCAGCCACATTCCTGCCCGAAAAACTAGACCGAGAGAGAGACGACTGAGCTCAGAATCGAGGATAAAAAAGTGGGCCAGGAGAGAAAATGATTTAAAAATCCCAGAGAATGATGTGGTTCTGGTAGTTGGAAACCGAAGGCCTCCTTTCCTTTTCTTTCTTGTAATTACTGCAAACCTTGCTAGAATACTCTACCAAGCACAAGCCTAGATCTCGACGAATAATCTGAAAAAAAAAAAAAAAAATTTAATTCCACAGGCGATACAATAACACGACTACAGTCACATGACTGAATCATTCGAAGTATGGCGAATGTTAAGAAGTTTGCCGTAATTACTGCCGATCTCAAAACTGCCAATCGTCATTCCATCATCTTCTTTTTGTAGTTCTTCGAGGCTCCTATTCATAATTCTCAAAATATCATCAATGACGCTACTAGCTTAAAACGGTTCAAAAACGACGGAGAAAATAGTGCAAATGAAAGAAATAATAATGAAAGTAAAGCTGAGGAGTACCACACTTTCCTTTTGGTCCAAATTTTGGCGTAACTGACATTAACAAATACAACAATTTGCTGTTACTTAAAATCTTATTGCACGAATAAGATTTTATTCGTGCAATAATAAAACATGAGCGCAAAAGTTATTTGGGGAAGAGCATCAGTGACATATATAAAGCAACAATAAATATGTAGATCTAAAGTTTGTATCAATTTTAAAACAAAAACTGTTGACTAACTATGAAAGTACAAAATATTTGTTTGCCATGCATTTATATTTCCGATTAACAGCAAATTAAATTAAAAATAGCAATACACAAAACACAACTTTAGGTATATTACCACGAACGATAATGTTGATTGACAATTGACATTTATGTCTTTAGGGGTGAAGCAAGATGCTTTTCATATTCCCCGCTATCTGTTGTGGTTACAGTGAGGGTAATATTTATGAGCAGTTTTCTCGCCCTGATTGGGCATGGAGATTATGCATCGCTATAGGAGGCTAAAATACCTTTTGGTCTCTTCTATGTTTGAATATGTCCGTTGCCTCGTATGCTGCAGCTTGCTGAACCAAATGGTTGGGGTGTGTGGACGTCTTTAGGAAGAACTTAGATGGTAAAGATTGTAGGAAAGGGAAAATATAGGGAATATTTGTATCTCTATGAAGTTGATTGTTTCTAACATACCACGAGACGTTCAGAATCATTCTCAAGCACTTCTTCTGTACTCGTTGTATTTTGTATCTCACTCGTTGTATCTCCAGGCTGGAGAGGCGTAGGTGATGATAGGACGAATCGTCATCTGGTATAGCTGCAATTTGATTCTGTTGCTGAGCTTGCTATTTCTATTAATAAGCGGATAGATCTGAGCTATGACTTTAGATGCCTTTGCGCACGCAGACTTGATGTGTTGGTTGAAAGATAGCTTTTTGTCGAGAATTACACCCAGGTAATTTGTTTCTGTCTTCCAGGGAATTTTAGTATTGAATGGTAACACATCTCCTGCAGGAGACATTGGCCGTTTCGAGAGAAGAATGGCTGAGCTTTTTTTGGGGGTTGACTTCCAATCTCCATTTGGAGAACCAACCCTCCAGCTTTAGAAGGTTTTCTTGAAGCTTTCTAGTAATGAAATGGGGTCGGAGAGATCTGGTTAGTATTGCCGTATCGTCCGCATACAGAGCCAAGATGGAAGACATCGGATTGTGTGGGATGTCCGACATGTGTATAGAAAACAGCAATGGAGCTAGTAGGGATCCCTGCGGCACTCCAGCAAAGATATGACGTTGGGATGAGGTAGAACCATTGATTTTGACTTGTATTCATCTATTCTGAAGATATGAATGGATTAGATGAACCATTTTTAGTGAGGTACCGTCTGAGATAAGTTTGTGTAGGAGTCCAAAATGCCAGATTTTGTTAAATGCTTTGGACAGGTCTAGAAAAACAGCTCCTGTGCACTGGCGCCAGTTATAGCTAGTGGTAATGTATTCCACAATTCTGTGAATTTGCTGGGTAGTACTATGGTGTTGCCCAAAACCGAACTGTTCTTTAGGGAGGATGTTTAGGTCATTTACTGAGGTTTGGAGTCGTGAGAGGATGACCTTCTCGGCAACCTTACCCAGATTGGAGATAAGACTGATTGGACGATAATTTTGCGGTAGGTGTGGGTCCTTGCCTGGCTTACGTATAGGGATTACATCAGCCAGTTTCCAGGTGGAAGGAAAATAGTGAAATGTTAAGATTGCATTTATTATAATGGTCAGGTGCACTATAGCTTTTCGAGGCAACAGCTTGATCATCCTGTTTGAAATACCGTCTGGTCCAGGAACTTTTTTGTTCTTTAAGTTTTTAATAATATTATATATTTCACCAGGTGATGTGGGTACAATGTGGTCAGTACTAGTATCAGGAAGTTTCAGTGAGTGTCTGACCTGTCTGTGAATATTGTATATGTTATTGAAGTCTAGATTTCCATATGCAGGTTTGCACTGCTCTTCCAAATTTCTTGCCATGGGCTCTGCCTTGTCCGCATCAATGTGTACAAGGCCCTGGTCCAGAGAGTATTGGGGGAAGATATTTGCCTTTGTTTTTGATATTTATTAGTAATTTCCAGACAGAGTGATCAGTAGGTGAGATAGAGGCTAACTTTTCTTCCTATAGATCTCTGTGAGCCTTGAGTGCATCTCTCACAGCCCCAGTAAGTCTGTTTAGATTTGTTTTATCTTGTGGCGCACGAGTGTTACGAAATCTTTTCCTGGCTCTGTTTTTTTTTTCCGTGATCAAGTTCTTCAGGCAGACGACCAGGCTTGTGGACAGATTTGTAGAAGGTGGCTACCGTTATGGCGGAGTTAATTAGTTGAGAGAGGCTTGTAACTGCAGATTCTATGTCTTCTTTTCCAAGATATTTAACTTCAGTCTGCCATGGAATTCTTACTCCCAATAAATAAATATCCTCCACGGTATGGATTTTCTTTGTAGTAAACAGTATGGCTGAGCTTTTCTGGGGGTTAACTTGGATCCTCCAGTCTGCCATCCACTTTTCTAAAATGTGTATGTTGGTTTGGAGTCTTTTAGTTGCCAGTTTTGAGCTCAGTGATCTTGCCATCAGTGCAGTATCATCTGCATATAATGCAGTGAATGTTGTTCTTGGGTTCAGAGGGATAGATTGAAAACAGATGTACCAGAAGAGATCCCTGAGGTACGCCTGCCGAGATCCTGCGTCTGGTCGAAACCGTTTCGCCGATCCTGACCTGCATATATCTGTCTTTCAGGTAAGAATGTATTATTTTTACTTACTTGAATAGCAAGTTAAATTTTATGAGTTTGTAGAGAAGGCCTTGATGACTTTGTCAAACGCCTTCTCTGCATCGATGAAGATGGCAGCTGTATTGAGTTTCCAGTTAAAACCTTTAGTAATGATTTCTACCAGCCGGTGCACTTGTTGAGCTGTACTATGGGCTTTACGGAAGCCGAACTGTTCATTAGGCAAAATTCCTAACTTATCTGTTTCCGCTTGGAATCTTGAGATGTTCACTTTCTCCGTCACCTTTCTGAGGCTGGACAATAGGCTTATGGGTCTGTAGCTTTCGGGAAAGTGAGGATTTTTTCCTGGCTTCTTCATTGACATGATGGTGGCTGTTTTCCATGTAGTAGGGAAATGCTGGAATCTAAAGATGGCATTTGTAATGTTGACGAGATGGACTATGGCCGTTCTTGGAAGTAGTTTTACTATACTGTTAGTTATGCCATTCGGTCCTGGAGCTTTTTTACAGTTTAGATGGGAGGTGATATTTATTATTTCTGCCGGATTTGTAGGAGTGATATGTTCGGAGTTAACAGTGTTCTGTCTTAAGGTTGTCCTAACATGACGATGAATCTTGTACATAAGGTTGATATTTAGATTTGTATAAGATCGATTGTACTGAGATTCTAGGTTATCTACTAGTGCTTCGGCTTTCTCTTCATCTTTGTGAACTGTCCCTTTCTTGGTTTGTATAGGGGGTATGAATTGATTTTTGGTGCGGATTGTTCTTAAGAATTTCCATACAGAATGATCTTAAGTATTGATGTTAGCCAATTTGGTTTCCCATTGATGGTTTCTGTGTTTTTGAAGAGCTTCCCGGACCTGCCGATTTAGATTGTTCAATACTGTTTTACCTTGTGGGGCTCTAGTATTGTGGTATCTCTTTCTGGCTCTATTTTTTGTCCTGATTAGCTCCATGATTTCTTCACGGATACGGTTGGTTGGGTGGAAGACAATGGATTGTCTGACTGATTCTATTGCTTTCTGAATTTGTATGGTTAAGTTATTTACTGCTGTCAATCCCTTCCTTTTTACTGATTTTGGGCACTGGACCAATATGATCGGGAAGAACCTTGGCTAACTTGTCCCATGGTATGAATGTGTGCAGAGGAGAGAATTGATCTGATGAACCTAGATTAAGCACTATGGGACTGTGGTAAGAAGATAATTCGTTGACTGATTCCAATTTGAATTGGTATCTTAAATTTTTAAAGATGATAATGTCTAGTACATCCGAGCTGCCTGAAGGTCTGAAGTGGGTGGGCTCGGTAGGGCCGACCACAACAACAGAGTTGAGCATCGCAAAGTTGAAAAGTGTGTGGCTTTTGATGTTAGTTGATGAGCTGTACCAAGCTGTGTGTTTTCATTTGAGATTTCCTGCTATTATTATGGAGTCATTTGGACCAAGTATGGAGTCCAGATCTATTGTCAGCAGAGGAATGCTCGGAGGGTTATAAGCAGCATAAAGCTTGAGACTTCCAGCATTGCAGGTATGTACCTCCACACCGGTCACCGCCAGGTTTACTGTTTGGGGATTGTCTATTGTATTATGATTCAAATAACTGTTAATATATATGGCTGTGCCTCCACGTCTTGTGCCAATTCTGTCGTTTCTGTACATAGTGTATCGACGGATTTTTGGGTTATTAGCTGGTCGTAGGTGTGTTTCACCAATCAAGATGATATCAGCACTGAGACGAGTTGCAAATTCTTGAAGTTACAAAACCTTGTTCATCAATCCATTTGCATTCCGTGCGATTATCTTAAGAGCTTTTGGTTTGAATTTATTACTCATGACAGATGGCTGTTATAATGGTTTGAGTGCCTTGCAGGAATCTCTTTCTGGAAGATGGTGAGGAGCTTGTTTTGCTGAATTCCTGCAGCATGGTGGCAAGTGAGGCTGTTAAAACGGATGTTATGTTGGAGCTTTCTAGCTCGAGAGATGTAGGAGGCTTAGTTCTTGCAGCCTCAGCATATGTTTTGGTTATGGTTGTTCCTTCCTGTGAGGTCGAAGGCGAGGTGTTTCGGAAGGACGATCTGCTTGGTTCTTAAAACGTTGTTACTTGGAGGAGCAAGATTGACTTTTGTTGATCCTCGATTTTTTGGATTGGAAAAGCATCCCTTGTAGTTGGCGGGGTGAGTACCTCTGCAGTTTGCACAGCATGCTGGAATTGTGCGTGGCTTGGTGCATGTGATGGTCTGGTGTCCCTCACCGCACTTCAAGCACGTGAAGGGCTGCCTTGCATAATTTTTGGCATGTCCAAACTTTTGACATCTATGACACTGACCTGCAGATGCTCTTTTCCTAAGAGGCTCAGTTGAAATCTTGAGTCTGCATACTACTGTCAGTTCATAGATCTGCTTTTGTGTGTTGCTTATTTCCACCAGCACCAAAGGCATTGGTCTTTTATGAGATCTGAGCATCCTGCTCACTTTTACTGAGGACAGGCCCTGTCTGGAGAGATCAGTGCTCACATCTTCCGGAGTGATACCTTCAGCTATCCCACGTAGAACTACCTTCAGGTTCTTTTCGCTGGGTAAAGTGAAGGTGTGATATGGGACGTTAGCATTGTCCATAAATCTGGTCATCTGTAATCCGAGACAGTAGTGGGTTGCATTTTAACTCCCTCATCTGAGTTTTTGGCCCATGAGAATGAGATGTTTTGTTCTCTGAGGACTGACGAGACAGGAATCCATTTTCCCTTATTCCTTAATATGACTGGTGGTATCTTTTCTTTAGGACCATTGAGTGCTTCTATCTCTGTTGTTTTGGGTTCTTCCACATTGGTGGAGATTTTCCTCTTCTTTTTGACCATTTGGAACTCTGTATCTGTTTCCAAGGTATGATAACTGCTGTCTTGGGATGTAGCATCTTCCGTACTTGGGGAGTGTGCAAAATCTGATTGCGTCAGAGTTATGGGCTCTTCATTTGGGTCATCCATATTGTCCTCTGTGACTACTGTGTGTGTGGGGAGGGGAGGGGAGGAATGTGTCAAGGAGCTTGACTTTTCCTGGCCAATTATCACTCAGCCGCTTTCCTAGTCTGAGGATATACTTCCTTGAATTTGGCCTCATTAAGAAGTTTTGCCATGACAATAGTTTAGAAATGTGTTAAGACACAGATGGAGAAAGAGTAGAAATTGCTCGGGTGTCCCGAGTAGGTTAAAGATAATCCTGTGGACTTTTGAGGGTCCACTAGTAAATCCTGTAGACACTCTCAGGTGTCTACAGGCAATAAAATACAACTAGCTATCCTACAGTAGGGGAAAAGGAGTGTCACGAATTCACTTGGCCACAGCTTGAAATCCTACCTCCCTAAATAAAACCATAAATCCATCACTGGCCCTCATTCCGGGCGGGTCCTGCCGACCATTAAACCTCTTGCATATTTCATGCAAAAGGGGAGACAGTAGGAAACAAACTGTGTCTGCGCCAGTGCAATGCGCGTTTCGTGAAAAACCTTGTAAACAAACTAATCAGGCTCAGTCTAAAATAATACGTCCGTTCACATCAAAATCAGTCTCTCAAACTCATTAAAACTCACACTATTGAACTTCACTATCTCGCTAACAACTCATACGATAATGAAAAGCAGAATGGTCCCTAACCGGCGCCACCCCAGGGTCACTCATATATGTATGTCAAGCGATAATGTTCTTAAAAGAACTGGGAGATGGACTGAGTCCTTGACTCTTTATCCCGTCATCTGAATGAAGAAAATCTGTGTGGATGGGATGCTATTGAGCTAAAAGCTCTAGTCATGGCTGGGTAATAACAGCAATAGCCGTTATTACTATCCGTTACTGCATTGCTATCCGTTACCCTGGAAGTCCTAAAAAAGGACTCTTCCACATCCCTGGCCAAGCGATCATATATAAATAAAAGGCTTAGTAATATGAAAGTTCTATTAATAAACAAAAGGTCTATTTCCAAATCTTGCAAATATTTCATTTTTTTTAATTATGAAAAAAAATTGATTTACATATCATTTTTATTGATATTTGATATAGTAGAATATAATTTTAGTAACTAAATCGAATGCTTGTTCTCGTTTATACAATTGATCACAGACTCTAACACGAATCAAAGTAAACTACTTTCCATTCTGTTAATAACTATGATGGATATTTTCAATTATTATAAAAGGTGCTTCAAAACTTTAGTAATTTTAATGTTATCAGAACAATATTCGCGGTAAACACATTCCATATTTAACTTCACTTTGTATTTTTTATGAAATCAATGATTATTTTACATACATTGACTATTATTATTTTTTTTTTTGAAAATTCATTGTACTGCCCTTATACAGTTAGGACTGCTAATAAACAAATACATACAGGAACGTGTTATAATTATAAAATCCCGTATTAGTTAGGGTCCTTTCCTTTTGCCCATTAGGAAAAAATGACAGAAGTGATGATCCCACATAATATTTTTTAAATTATTAATAGGAAAAAATGAGGAGAAAGCTGATCGTGTAAACTAGAGTTGGTAGGTAGATTTATATACAAGACTACACACACACTTCATTGCATTTATTTAATACTCCAGTTGCCAGTGAGTGAACTGAACTTTAACACGTGTTCATTGCTGCAAGACCAACAAGCCATCTATTGTAGCCGCGTATCTGTTGGCATTTGTGCTACTCTGCGTTTAATCTGTTATCAGAAGACCGTAGCGCCCTCTATAAGTGCATGCTTATTGCACCAAATTATCCTTCCAGCGGGCGATTAGCGTGGGACAATTGAGGAAACCATATAGTCCAAGACACCGTGACCATCAGAACCCTTGGGGGAGGGGGGTAGCATAGATAATGACCGAGTGATGGTGAGAAGCCAGTTACGTGATGCCCCAGGTCACGAAACTGTACAGGCACGAGAATGCTCGCTGTTTGGACGACCTCCTTGACCAGCGGCTTTCCTCTGTAATCATAGTCTCTCTCTCTCTCCAGTCTTGCTCTATCGTCATAGTAATCACCTGGCTGGCGATCGGTGTATAGGGGATAGGAAAAGTATCCTACCCCCCCCCTCCCTTCGTAATGCACGCGTAAATGAAGCCACAAGAACAATTCAGAAGAGAGGCGAACTACCTGAAGGGAAATATGATAAGTCTCAAATGCGGTAATGACCAAAATATTAATAAGATACATAGGTTAACCCTGTCTATCCACCACGCTTGATTTTAGTTGCAGTAATAGCTTCCATCACATCTTATATATTATTGGGAAAACTTAGAAAGAAAGAACTACAAATCTCAAATGACATTCAACTTAGTTAAAAACTCTTGAAATACGAATTGCAGTTGTAGATCTCTTTAATTACAAGCCCATCATCACTTACAATTTACGTCAATCAACATGCAATTCACCATTTACCTTTCGGCAAATCTTTTTTGAAATTATATTAAATATATATATTAAATTTAAATATTATTATATTATATATATTATATTATTATTATAATATCTCAAGTTATATAATATATTAAATGTATATATTAAATATATTATATTATTATTATAATATCTCAAGTTATATAATATATTAAATGTATATATTAAATATATTATATTATTATTATAATATCTCAAGTTAAATTATTATTATAATATCCCAAGTTATTTGAGCTATTATATTAAAGCTCTGATCATGCAGGAAGGTTACAACAATAGCCGAGCCTCAGAACTTCATTGGCTACAGCATTGCCATCCATTACTCTCCAGGGATATTGATCATTGACCACCACATCTGAATATAATAACTGAATATAATATAATAATATAACATCTGAATATAATATAATCTGAATCCGGTGGATTCAGATCCCAAGTTATTTGAGTTATGCCAGAAGTTAATTTTATATACTAATTATTAAATTTAATAATAAGTATCCAAAATTTATTTTCAAAATAAAACAAAACTTTAAACTATTTAAAAAATTTTTTTTAAATTAAAATAGTATTAAATATCGATCACTATTTCATAGCTAAAAATAAATAATATATATTTAAAGACAAAATTTTAAAAAGTCAGAAAATCTTATGGAAATATAACCTCTAGTATGAGTTTGGTGTTGCATTACGACTCTATTTAAAAAAAAAAAATTTTTTCTTTTGTATCGAAGTACTAATAAACGATGAATAAAAAAAATAATACGTATAAAATGGCTTTTCGGAAGAATAGCCGATGGTTTGTCGTATTTCACAATCAATTGTGAGTTACATCTTTCATAATATAGTTCTTCATTATGTATTGTACGATACATAGTGGCGATGCTTAGCCTTAGAATCCACATTAATTGAGTTCTAGGTTCTTTAAATGTGAAAAAAGAAGAAGAAGAAAAAAAGAATGGGGAGGGAGTTAAATAAGGATTTGATCGCATTTAAATCTCACTTTGTTTACAAACATAAACTCAGAACACATTGTTTTAAATCATATTTATTCCCTATATAGGTAGCGCTCTACTCTTAGCCAGTCTACTATTATTTCAGAGTCCATTTGTGCCCTCTGGTGTATCAGATATCAATAAAAATCGAAAAAGTTCATCGCCAGCACTTGGTGAAACAAAATGTAGCGATCTTATGAAGATGCGTGAAATGGAAATTAGCGAAAATAGATAATTACTTTGAATTTAAAAAAAAAAAAAAAAGTACGAAACATAAACAAAACATAATTTTAATAAATAGCCGCAAATGAAGATGATATGCCTTGGAGGCATCGTTAATAATTTGTTAAGTAATTAGTCACAATATGGTCTAGAGTTAGCTCCAACATGATGGAATAACTACCATTGAATAGAAGTGGGAACAGCACGCTTAAATCTACTTTTATCTTCGACTTATCATTTTTACGACGAAAATAAAAATGTGGTGAATGATTGTTAGACGGAGTTTTCATTAGTGTCTGTAGCAGACATCGATAGCAGATTAAAAGCATTGCTGAGCCAGACAGAACACAATTGGCAAGAGACCATCAATATCACTGGATCATTGCGATGAATGAAATCCCACAGAAGACAGTAGCAAAGTTATAAAAGGTGAACTAGGGCGATCTTTTAAAACTGCTAACAGACCAGAACAGACGAAGCAAATAAAATAACAGTAACAGGCTTTTACGACTTTTTCCATCTAAGAAACTTTCTAGACACACACACACACATGGCATTCGTCTTTTGATAAACGGTTGGAACATGCCACAGATGGGACTTCAATTTGAACGACTGACTCTCTCTCCCTCCTTGAACCAGTGGAGCATGTAATTTGTAGTTTAGAAAGATGTTACAGAGTAGAGTTTGGGGTCGAGGTAAATTAAGTGGCTTCGTGTTTAGCGCCATGCGGGACATGCAATGTTTCTGCAACATTATAAATATGTGCGGATGGCAGGTGAAGATATTAATGTGTCTATTTCACACCAGGTTTCGCTACTGAGGATTTAGTTTCCTACAGATGTGATTGTAAATAGAGTTTGGCAAAAACAAATATGTATCTTAAGAATGAAGCCCTGAACTGAAAACACAAAAGTTTTTGATATAAAAATGTACTTATAGACAGACAATGTTTAATATGAACAATGAGATGATGTCTGCCCAAATAAATGTTTTATTACTTTCCTGGTTGATGTATAATCTTGTGGTCATGTGCAAACTTTGGTGATTGTGATACTAGGACCATTGTATCATTTTTGGCAACAACAATTTGCTGCCTATTACTTGCAAGAGCAGTTATTCGGTAGGTCAGTTTTACTGCCTCTGTGTCTAGACAGAAAAATCCACCTGCCTTTCTTGTGAGTTCTTTACAAAAATTGTGTGTACAATTTCTGTAAACAACTTACATTTCTGTATGTACGATTTTGGGACAAAAGTTTTTTTTTTTTTTTTCAGTTTTCGTTGAGCCTTGTGAATATTTCTTCAGATCCGCGAATCTAACTAACACCAGATAAAATTTGCGTATGTTAAAGCAAACTATGAAAACTCTCATTATTGTTATTTAGTATTACTTTGACATTAAATGCTTAATGGTGTATAATATAAATTTTAAATTTTAAAATTTTTTTTTGAGATTTTGAAGATTTTTTATTACATTTTAATGTAAAATATAACTTACATCATTATTTCTTATAAAAATAATTTTTATTTCAACTTCTTTACTTTTAATACTATTATTCGGTGGATTTAGATAACAATTAATGAATTTTGCCGGGTAGCGGTCATGCACTGAGTAATGGAATTCAACTACCTAAAGTTTTTTTAAAGACATCTGCCACCAACAAGACAGCCTACCTACAACGGTAAAGTGTTTTAGAATCCGAATATTCTTCATATCTCTTGAGGGATCACATAAACTGATTTAACACCATACATTTATTTTTATAATCACATGACATACTATTCCATTCCCAAAGCATTGACAATTGACAATTGACACTTATGACTTTAGGGGTGAAGCAAGATGCTTTTCATATTCCCCGCTATCTGTTGTGGTTACAGTGAGGGTAAAATTTATGAGCAGTTTGCTCACCCTGAATAGGCATGGAGATTATGCATCGCTATAAGAGGTTAAAATACCTTTTGGTCTCTTCTATGTTTGAATATGTCCGTTGCCTCGTATGCTGCAGCTTGCTGAGCCAAATCGTTGGGATATGTGGACGTCTTTAGGAAGATCTTGGATGCTAAGGATTGTGGAAAAGAGAAAATATAAGGAATATTTGTATCTCTATGAAGTTGATTGTTTCTAACATACCACGGGACGTTCAGAATCATTCTCAAGCACTTCTTCTGTACTCGGTGTATTTTGTATCTCACTCGTTGTATCTCCAAGCTGGCTGGAGATAGCACGATTCGTCCTATCATCACCTACCTAGAGATACTCGTTGTATCTCCAGGTAGGTGATGATAGGACGAATCGTCATCTGGTATAGCTGCAGTTTAATTCTGTTACTTAGCTTGCTATTTCTGTTAATTAGTGGATAGATCTGAGCTATGGCTTTAGATGCCTTTGCGCACGCAGACTTGATGTGTTGGTTGAAAGATAGCTTTTTGTCGAGAATTACACCCAGGTAATTTGTTTCTGTCTTCCAGGGAATTTTAGTATTGAACAGTAACAAATCTCGTGCAGGAGATATTGGCCTTTTCGAGAAAAGAATGGCTGAGCTTTTTTGGGGGTTGACTTCCAATCTCCATTTAGAGAACCAACCTTCCAGCTTTAGAAGGTTTTCTTGAAGCTTTCTGGTAATGAAGTGGGGTCGGAAAGATCTGGTTAATATTGCCGTATCGTCCGCATACAGAGCCAAGATGGAAGACATCGGATTGTGTGGGATGTCCGACATGTGTATAGAAAACAGCAATGGAGCTAGTAGGGATCCCTGCGGCACTCCAGCAAAGATATGACGTTGGGATGAGGTAGAACCATTGATTTTGACTTGTATTCATCTATTCTGAAGATATGAATGGATTAGATGAACCATTTTTAGTGAGGTACCGTCTGAGATAAGTTTGTGTAGGAGTCCAAAATGCCAGATTTTGTTAAATGCTTTGGACAGGTCTAGAAAAACAGCTCCTGTGCACTGGCGCCAGTTATAGCTAGTGGTAATGTATTCCACAATTCTGTGAATTTGCTGGGTAGTACTATGGTGTTGCCCAAAACCGAACTGTTCTTTAGGGAGGATGTTTAGGTCATTTACTGAGGTTTGGAGTCGTGAGAGGATGACCTTCTCGGCAACCTTACCCAGATTGGAGATAAGACTGATTGGACGATAATTTTGCGGTAGGTGTGGGTCCTTGCCTGGCTTACGTATAGGAATTACATCAGCCAGTTTCCAGGTGGAAGGAAAATAGTGAAATCTTAAGATTGCATTTATTATACTGGTCAGGTGCACTATAGCTTTTCGAGGCAGCAGCTTGATCACCCTGTTTGAGATGCCGTCTGGTCCAGGAGCTTTATTGTCCTTAAGTTTTTTAATAATATCATATAATTCAATAGGTGATGTGGGTGCAATATGGTCAGCCCTGGTATCTGGGAGATTTAATGCGTGTCTGACCTGTCTGTGGATTTTGTACACGTGATTGAAATCTAAATTGTTATAAGAAGGTTTGCACTGCTCCTCTAGATTCTTTAGTATGGCCTCTGTCTTATCTATATCTCTGTGAACTAAGCCCTGGTTCGAGATTATGGGGGGATCTGTTTTTATTTCTGATGTTTCTCAGTAACCCTCAGATAGAGTGATCAGTAGGTGAGATAGAAGCTAACTTTTTATTCCAAACTTGGTTTCTTTAAGTTTTAAGTGCATATCTTACTGCCCCCATTCAATCTGTCAAGAACCGTTTTGTCCTGAGGAGTGCGAGTGTTACGAAATCTATTCCTAGCTCTGCAATTCTCTCTGATCAGATCCATAATATCCTCAGGCAAACGACCAGGCTTGGGAACATGTTTGTGGAAGATTGCAACCGTTATAGCGGACTTAATCTGTTGGGTGAGGTTAGTCACTGCAGATTCCACATCTTCTGCTGTGCATATGTGAGGGACAGGTCCAATTTGATCCCTAAGTGCTTTAGACAGTCTCTCCTACGATATGCCTGAATGAGAGGGAGGAGACAGGCATTCTTGTTCTCCCAATTGAAGTAGAATTCGATTGTGATCCGATGACAATCGTTTAGTGATTTAAGGCTGTACTGAAGTTTAATGTCTTGAAAGATAACTATATCCAGGATGTCAGCAGTGCCAAACGTACTGAGATGAGTTGGTTCTGTAGGTCCAGCCACAACAGCATAGTTTGATCCTGTGTAGTTGGAAAGGATGCGGCCATTTTTATTGGTAGATTTACTGTTCCAGGCAGGATGTTTTGCATTGAAGTCTCCAGCGATGACGACCGGTCCTTTTACTTCAAGGATGACATCCAGATCTGAGGTCAACAATGTCTTTAATAAAGGGTTGTAAGCAGAAAAAATTTTAAGGTCTCCAGTTGAGTTTGTGAGGACATTAATTCCTGTGATTTTGAGGTTGGTGGTTGTAGGGTTGGTTATTGAATGATGGTTGATATAGTTTTTGATAAAGGTGGCTGTACCTCCACCTCTATACACAAGTCTGTCGTTTCTGTAAATCTGATACCCTCTGATTTTTAGGTTGTAAGCAGGCCTCAGATGAGTTTCATTGATTAGAAATATATCTGGGTTATATCTATTATTGAATTCCTGGATTTCTAACACTTTATTTTTGATACCGTTGGCATTCCAATCGATAATGCTAAGCGAATCTGGGGCGATTTTTTTCCTATGCATCAAAGAGTGCAGATAATATGGATTGGGTTTGCTGTAAGAATCTTTTTGTAACACTTGGTGATGGATTTGAGTTGCTGAAATCCTGCAGCATGTTTGCAAGAGAAGAGGTGATAATAGCTGATAGATTTTAATGTGGATTAGCCAGGTTCTGGGTTTGTACTATCTGTTTGGAGCAGGCCACATCAGCATATGTTCTCTCTTGATGTTGAAGATTCATTTTCTTAAGGGGCTCAGTTAATGGTAGGGGAGCACCTGTTGTCATGTTCTCACTCTTGGAGGACTGAGGAGCCTGAACTTCAGGAACTCTCGCACTAGATGACGAGGTAGATTGATTATTTGGATCGTTCCATCTGTTTTTGGAGTGATGTATACACCCTCTATAATTAGCAGGGTGAGGACCCCCCACAATTAGCGCACTTAGCCGGGATGGATTTTGGTTTGGCGCAGGTGTTTGTGGGGTGATTCTCGCCACATTTAAGGCATCTGTACTGGGCTTTGCATAGCTTCTGGGCATGGCCAAATGTTTGGCATATAATTAGCAGGGTGAGGACCCCCACAATTAGCGCACTTAGCCGGGATGGATTTTGGTTTGGCGCAGGTGTTTGTGGGGTGATTCTCGCCACATTTAAGGCATCTGTACTGGGCTTTGCATAGCTTCTGGGCATGGCCAAATGTTTGGCATCTGTGGCACTGCCCAGAAGATGCTCTCTTTCTCAATGGTTCTGGGGTGATTTTAAGTCCATCGCAAAGCATTGTCCTTATAAGGACTGGCTTAAAGGGGGAAGCAAGAATGCTTTTCATCTTCCCAGTTATTATCTGTAGAGGACAGTGTAGGGATAAGATGTTATTGAGCTATTAAAGCTCTGATCATGGCAGGAGGGTAACAGCAAAGGCCGAGCCTTAGTTAGAACTTCATTGGCTACAGCATTGCCATCCATTATCCTCCAAGGGTATTCATTATTTCTTCTTCCAGGCCAACCATAAACATTGTACTTTTTATTGTTATTTAGTAATATTATGATATGGAATATTTAATGGTGTATTTTGTGTATTTGAAGTTTGGAAAATATTTTAATTATTTAAATGAAAATTTAAAATTAAATATAAATTATGTCATTATTTTCAATAAAAATAATGTTTACATCAATCTCCTCCACGATGGATGTCCTGATTCAATTAATGATTTAGATAAATCATTAATTGAATCAAATCGTTTATACTGGTATAAACATGGTTTATACTGGTTATGTTTCATGTTATCAGCATAGATTTCCTGGAGTAGAAAGGCCTTGGTTGAAATCCCTTCCAAAGTGTGATGAATATTTTGTTGGACTTTTCAAGTGAAAGATGAGTTTACATTACTCACACTCAGACAGGTAGTGAAGTTTTTCTTCAAGAGACTCGGCTGTTTTTTTTTCCTGTAAAATAGATAAACCGACCGATGAAACAATTAATTAGAAAACGCAATCCTTAGTTGCCTCGTCACTAATTGTAAATATTCCTAAACCCTCCTTCAGTGTACTTTTTTAGGAAAGTAAATCTTTACTCACATTGTTCTCATGTTCGTAACTTTTACTAAAGCGATTTATGATTGTTAAGGACTAAATAGATAAAATTGGAGCATCGTCCTACCTAATCCTGTTTAGTTTGTCAGTTTCTTTGTCTATGCATAATTATACTGATTTAAAAATAGCGGTTGTATTTTTATTTTCTTAACAGAAGGTAAGATCTGGTGGCCACAGAAAGATGAAATAAAAAGTGTTCAGTTGGTGAAATTCGATACAATCCGAAAACTTTAATTTTTATTCCCCCCCCCCGTTCACATGCTATTTAATTGATTCACATTTTCAACGTACTCGTGATAAATACCGATTTGAAAATTAAAATTTTTGAATTATATCAAGAGGAAATGGGAGATCGAGGATTAACTTCTATTGTTCACCCATTAACAATGGACGTCTTAGGTTTACAAATATATATATATATATATATATATATATATATAGCTGCACATTTGGAAGGATATCCCATAACACTGAAATTTTACAGTTGTTGTTAGAAGAATCAAAATAGTTTTATGAGACGAAGCTTAAATCCAGCGACGAAGAGAACAAAGAAGTTGAAATTATCATCAACACGGAACAAAATAACATTATTTTGTCGAATAGGGCATTCATTACTGAAGAAGTTTTTTTAAAAAATTCTATGGATGATGGATAATTGATTCATGAATAAGACTGATAATTTCTGGTGATTGAACACCTCTAACTAGTCATGAATATTTGGTATTTTGAGTGACGTTGCTTTTATATGTATATTTAAATATCCTAAGAAAATATTTTGGATCATCCCTTTTCTATCTATACTGTATTAGTATCATTGAACAAGTTTTGATTATCCCCCAGCAATGAAAACGCATTTTTGTAAGTTCGAGTCGTTTTGAACTTTAACATAAGGGTTCTTTAACACATTGTCTCTTTCTTCAGCTAGTGGCAATGTCTCCTCAGACAATGTCTCTTTCTTCAGCTAGTGGCATCATATTGTGGCATCATAGCCTAAGTTGTTTCTGTATTCAAACATTAACTACAGCTGTATACCATTGTGTAATAAACCAATAATGTATACTATATCAACAAATGTTTTGCATGTTACATTTTTTTAATCAGTTATTCTAAATTTAAAAATTTTAAATTTAAATCTGAAAATCATGGAGATGCAAATTTAAAACATGCTTCAATGCACTTTAGTTATTGCTGGAAATCGACTTTCTTTTTCTTTGATTTTTCACTCCAATTCATTGGATGTAAATTTTCAGAATTTTTTTTTTTTAATATTTTCTTAAGTTTTTAATATACGTCTTTAATGTTAATCCACCAAAATCTTAATCCAGCAAATTTATTCAAACCTCTTTCGTTGTTTTATCCTAGTTATTTTTCTAAGAAAATTCGAAGCTATCCTTGCTGGATTTTATTCATTTGCAAACCAGAATATTCATCTTTGCTGGTCCAGAATATCAAAATACAATTTTAATGTTTTAATATTTTATCATTAAAAATGTAATATTCAATTTGAAAGTAAATTAAATTTCTGCTTTAATATTTTACTTTGCTGGAAAATTATAATACAATATTTCAGAAAACGATAACTGAAATAAATTTTATGAATGAGATAAAAATTAAATACGCTTGAAATTCAGATGTAGTCAGAATGTAAATTCTTAAGAGGCACCGAACCGACAGACTTATTCAAACTTAACTTGCACTGAGCTGTTTGTCAAAAGTTGAAGCGATTGTTTTAGCCAACTAAGATCGAGTCTTGAAGATACAACATTCACAAATGACAAATTATAATAAAGGAATGTCGTATTGGTGACAAATTGAGGACTGACTGAACCAATTATAAACGAAATCCAGACTGAACGTCTTCTTCATACACAGACTTAGTCCCAAGAAATTTTTCTTTGAATGCATAAATTCTTAACTCCGGAAGTAGACTCGGAAAGAAACAAACAAACTTATTGTGTGTACGTTGATGATGGAATCCTTTAGCAGATGATTGAAATTTCTCTAATTTTTTTTTTCTAATGATAAATGAGCTTTCCAAGTTTAACAAGAAAAAGTCACCACAGTAAGAAGAGCAAGAAGAGACGTTATGTAATAACAGTGTCATTGTTTATGTCCTCAGATAGTATATAACTATTATTATTAGTGTACATGATATCGCCAAGGAGTCTAAGGACTCATCGCAAGAGTGCATTGCATACTGAACAACCTATCCACACTACTTAATTCTCCATCCACTGCATCTGTCTGTTAACTGCGTATGTTTTCTGACTACTTTTCCTGTATTGCAGGATGAAGAACCCGAGTTTCCTGGAGGAAAAAACAAGAAACTGCTACCCTGTATGAGATGGACTAACTCACTTTTTGAAATTCTTGTATTCATTGGCGAAATCGTTATCAAACGGATATGGGGGTTTGTTCCAAGAAACACAAGCAGCCGATGGTGAACACATATGGTACACAGTGCAGCTTGAAACTTACCAAGCTAACTTCATTATCTTTCATTCCACCTATTTCTGCTTTTGAAGCAATTTACTTGCAATGCTTTATCTAAACAAGAAAGGTAGTGAGCTCAGTATATCTGTTAACTGAGTGTGTTTTTTTAAAAAGGTTTGCCTGTTTGAAGCTTGCGGAAATGTGCCTATTTTGGGGAATGAAAAACTAAAAGGAATCCCTTCTACCTCCTCACGAGACCGGATTCCAGACAAGATGGTTTAGTTTAGATGTCTCCCGTTGATCATTATTCTTTCTGCAAATCTACCTTGGTCAAATGGTAAGTAGCACAAACCCTTCCAATTCCTATTCATTGTGAAGAGGTTTTGGTCTGTGGGACAGTTATTGGAGTGAAAGTAACACTCGTCATTCAAGGCCGAATTTCATTTTGGCAATGGAAGACGACCGACACCCTCAATGTCAGATACTTCTGTACCGAAAGGGTAATCCATGGCAGAGGGTTTCTTTGATAAATAGCTACTAATTATTACGATAATAATACAATGCTATACATATTTTAATAATAATTTCAGTCTCCATTGTTAATTGCCATTAAAAGCCGCTAAATTTCAGCTCTGATATTGTTCTCTCTCTCTCCTCAATTCTCCAATATTCTCAATGAAAATTCAGAAATCTCTGTTAAGCTCCCATCTTTTTATTATATCAGATATTTATTTTCTTTTGTCCAGTCTCTTAACACACACACGCGCGCGCGCACGCGCACACACACACACAATTTAATAGTTAGTGCTTCGTAACATATCTCATTAATCCATACTACTACTACTACTAATATTAATAATACAAACCTAGCTACAGAAGGATGCAATTTCTCACTATAAGTTACGATAGTTAGTTAAGTCACATAAAAAAATGAAAAAAATTATTTGTTATGCGATATCTTTTCCTTCCACAGAAGTCTCCCTATAATAATGCTCTTTCATTTGCCAGCCTCAGTTCTTGAAGCCAAACCTTAATATAATATTGGATTTGTTTTCGAAGATATATGACTTACATCACAGATAAAATGTATCTGTTTTATTTGTTCGCAGTGTATTATTTTCATATTTAGCAGTTGAGTTTTATAATGTTTATTCACATATTTTCGCCGAAAGGGTGCGTTCACAACCATCGTCCATTTTTGTAAGATGACGTCATTCGCGCTAATCTTCTATTGGTCACATTGATTGAGTGTAATTTTTCAGCTGTGGATTTATTGTTAATTGCATACTGATATTCACTTAACAATAAATGTTTTATTAGGATAAGGTTTAGGTGAATTTGGTTCGTGATTACTTCCTAGGTTTTTGAAAATCTAAAAAAAAAAAAATCGCAAACAATAGATAACTTTTAATTAACTTTCTTTACTATATGAAAAACTTATCTCACGTTCATTATTATATTAACTGATTACAAGGGACTGCAGTTAAGGGTCCCGAATTCCTAGTCTAGCTTAATATCGGGATCCAAAACATTTCGAAGTATTAAATATCTGAAATCACAAAATATGGATTTTAAAAATGATTTTATATTAAGTATCTGAAATTGAAAAATCCCGAATGTATTTTGGGATTTGAGATATTCCATACAAATTGTGTTTGGTCTGAGGTTCACAAATTTTTCATGAAGTTCTTTAATTCTATAGGGGGGGGAAAAGTTTTTTTTTTTTTGTTTAATTTTAACATTATGGAATTCATATCTGTAACGTTTATTTCTGAGGATAAATGATTTAATAAAGCTGTCGTTTGCTTGTTTCATAGAGCACACTTGATTTTAATTCTCTGTATATTTGCGCAGATCTGTTGACAGCAGAGGGCAGAATCGAGCAACTTTATCAGCATGGAGAGAATAACGTTATTTCTAATAATACCTTCGATGTTTAATCTCTTCATCTCAAAAAAAAAAAAAAAAAAAAAAAAAAAAAGACATCAACATATTATAATTCTATTTGTTATTTTAATATTTCTCAAATATTTATATAGATAAAATGGCATTCGAGTTTTGATTTTCCTTATTGCGAAGAAAGTGTTAAGCTTAAAAAAAAGATCTAAAAATACAGTTTCTCCCAATAAAAATGGTTTTCAGTTTTTTATACATTTTATTAAAATGGGATTCAATACCGGATTGTAGTCCTTTTTTACTTTTCTTTCTTTCATTTTTTGTGAATAATAAAATTAATAAATAAATTATTTAATTTTTAATTTGTTTAAGGAGACAATATGTCCGATACCTACTTATCTAAAATTAGGAGTCTACCCAAATGATTCCAACTGAGCTTGCATTTGCTACTCCTGGAACTGATATCTAAACAAGATACTAGAAAAATGGGGTGCGTGTGTTTCATGTTCACCACGATACAAGAGAATCTTGGATTTGTTATGCTGTATAATAGTTGTGTTTGTATATACAGGTAGTCCTCGACTTACGACGGGGTTCATTTCCAACGTCTCCGTCGTAAGACGATTCTGACGTAAGTCGAGGACTTATTTTAATTCTTGATTTGTTTGATTTCTGTTATATTTTCATAAATTAGGTTTCTATTTAACTTAAAACGGTTAAAAATATATAAATTTACATAAACATTTATAAATTATTTATTACCACATACAAATACATAAATACAAAATTAAGAAAAAAAATTTTAAAAAAAATACATAAACGCATATCAAAAATGTTGCACTTACTTTACTTTGAAATGCCTTTAAATATTAGTTAACATAAACAAAAAAAAACTTATTAACGGTGTCTTTAATTAAACAGGTGAGTAACTGTCACTTATTTCGATAGTATGGTTATCTCTCGGAAGTAGAAATAAGAAAATTGGTTCATGTTGTCTGTTGATTTTTTTTTCTTTCTTTCTTCATATATTTCGGGATAGCATCTGACTGCTTCTCGAATTTGCTTTTCGACTTTGGCGAAACGATCAGTATCTTAATCCATATTTTCGAGTAGCTAAAGTCCTTGATTTAGTTTAGAAAATACTTCAGCTAATCCTTTTACAGTAAAATTTTTAACGATTTCTCTTCTTCATCTTCCTCGTTATTCCTTCCTTCTCCTACAACTCTTTCGTTTTGGAAAATCAAGTCTCGATCAGTCAGTTCACCTTCTTCGTGATCTGCTAATTCTTCTGTATCGGTAATATTGATTTCTAAATCCAGGTTTCTTGCAATTTCAACAATTTCTTCACCAATTTGTTCTAACATACTATGCTCATTGTACTCTTCGAGCGTTTCCTGCGGTAGTATCTTCTTCCAAATTCCTCGCATGCATTGTTCCGATACTTCCTTCCATGAAGTTCCAATGTGCTGGATACATTGGTTAATATCGCAATTTTTCCCCAAAATCTCGTAATGTTGTAGCATCGTTGTCTTATTGCTTGAGAAAATGTGGTTTTCAGGTAATATGTCTTGAATGTAGCAATCGAACCTTGATCCATAGGCTGAATCACAGCTGTTGTATTGGGCGGTAGATACATCACATTTATATTTTCATTCAAATCGCCGATGTGAAGAGGATGTCCTGGAGCATTGTCAAGCAGCCATAGAATTTTAAAAGGAATGTTTTTTTTTCAAGACAGTAGGCACGTACTTCTGGAATAAAACAATTTAAGAACCAGTCTTCGAATAAAATAATTGTCATCCAAGCCTCAGGATTACCTCTGTAGTAAACCAATTAATTCTTTTCAATGTTTTTCAATGCTCTGGGTTTTGTGAACGGTAAACAATAAATGGTTTTAATTTAAAACCAGCAGCATTTCCTCCAATGAGAAGAGTAATCCTATCTTTAAGTGCCTTAAAACCAGGCGCCGATGTAGCTTCTCTGTGAATGTAAGTTCGTTCTGGCATTCTTTTCCAGAAGAGTCCGGTTTCATCTACGTTACAAATCTGCTCTTGCAAATATCCTTCATCTTTTACCATCTCTTTCAGATTTTTCTTGAAAACTTCGACAGTTTCAAAATCGGAACTAGCAGCTTTTCCCGTTATTCGTATGTTATGTAAGTTAAATCGGCTTTTGAATCGATAAAACCAACCTTTACTTGCGTTAAATGTATGCTCGCCGTATTTATCTTCTTGTTATTTCCTAAAATTGTCAAATACTGCGATGCGTATACAAAAGCAATGTGATATATGTATGTATATGCTGGCGGCAAAGTTAAATTACAGAAATTTTAATAATAATTTTTGCCCGTCGTAATTACGGATCGTCGTAAGTCGCCTCGTCGTAAGTTGAGGACTACCTATGGTCACTGGATATTTAAATACTCATGAATTTCTTTCATTTAGGAATTCTTGACCATGCGTGACTAGTGATCACTGATCAGGATATTTCTATTCCTTTCTGATTTATTTTTTATTTTTTATTTTTTTATTGAATATGAAAGTAGCTCTTAAGATCGTGTTGCTTTTAGCAGTCCGGAACTTCGTTTGTCACAATCAAGGAGTTGGCCGGAGGCTATGAAGAGTCGGCATAAGTGCACTGCCTCACAGCTTCCATATTTGGGATTACTTTGTTGGAATTGTGAAGTTATCCTCTTGGGCAACCCCCGTCATTCTGTCTAAAAGCAACCACTCGGGTGCCATTCAAGTAAATCTGAAGATCATCAGACTTAACTAACTTTGATCATTCGGTCTGATGATCCGAAAAATGCGGCCAATTTAGAATTGACTCTGTTGTTAATATGACTAGCTTCCCGTGTTTGCATGTTCTATAGAAGAAAATCAAATATGCTCACATGTATATAGTGAAGAAAACTAGAAGGAATGTTTCGAGTCAGTGGATTGAATTTGCTGGTCATAGGCAGGACGCAAGTGATGTATGTTATGGCACTTTGGTTTCTTAAATAAAAATGCTAAAAAAAAAAAAAAAAAAACACGAAAATTTTGAAATACCAAATAACCAAAAGTACCAAATATGAAATACTAAATATTGAAAATATATACTCAACAGGAGTTGTTGGAATAATTTTTATTTAGCGAAGTTTGCATCATCTTCCCAATATCTTCAACATGCATTCTTGAAAGGCGCATTTTTTTTTTTCCGTAATTCATCCAGAAACTCATATTCCTCTTTACAAAAAATATAATAATTAGAAATAAAATGTGTGCAAAAACTCTTATATATGTATCTTGACTTCTAGTAAAGTCCACTGATCTTTCTCAGTGTCCGATACTTAAATTTGTAGAATATATCCTTCGCATATATCTTGCAACGTTACATTTTATGTATATGTGCATCTGAAGAACTATCTGTTTGCTTCCGGACCTTATTAATGAATTTTTATGACTCCCCATCCAGTCCCCACGTTATCCTAATTTATCTCATCACTAAATGTTGCTTACTGGATGCGTATATAGGAAACCTTTGATACCGATAGGAACTCGGATTTTTTTATTTATTTATTTGTAATTCATTTTGCCAAATTCTTTTAGAAATCATCCGTTTTAACATATTAAAATTCGAAGTCCGATGATAATATTCAATCACGATCTAAATAGAACTGTGATTATTATCTTTTCAAATTAATACGTATATGCATGCCTTTCAGATAGTGACGTCACTAGCATATTAAGGAGTAGGGGACGTTGAGCACTTTCTTCCGTTAATGGCGCACCTATATCCAAAATAAGAATTCATTTATTTTTTGTATTATTTTACAGCAGGAGTTTCAAATTCTGCAAAAAAAAAAAAAGTGATTTTTTTTTTTTTTAAATTACGTTTAATTACGAAAAAAAAAAGTGATTTTTTTTTTCGTAATTTTTTTTTTTCCGTAATACATGTGAGTTTATTTTTTATATGGGGATGATAGGTGGAAAATGTTTTCTGATAAAAGAAAGAGGCCCACACACAAAATCATTCCAGATTAACTTTACTGTACACTCAATATTACAACAAAAATTCTATTGTCAGGTATGACCTAGTCGCAGGCCCTTCCGAAACTTTGCTCAGAAAGATGACGTTATGACGACCACCTTCCTTCCCTATTAACACGTTTATCAGTTTACAATGGCAGATTCGGTTGTGCACAAAGTGATTTCTTCTTAATGAACAACACACGAAGCACAGGCATTGCCTCGGTTCATTTGTAGGAGAATAAAATACATTTTTTTTTTTTTTTTTTAATTGTGTGTGTGTATGTGTGTCAAGCCAGGTCGGAGACGTAGGTCTGGAAGCTCTTCTGTACACAGCAGAGAAAAAAAAAAAAAGGAATCGGAGAACTTGGTGGACGCCACATGCTTGACAACGAAGCACCTGGTGCTTAGTGAGGACACACAAAAGACGATAGTGATCCTGGAGCGTCTATACACACACACACACATATATTCACTCTCTCTTTCTCACATATACACACAAACATTCATACTTTCATTCTGATTTAGAAGACAATAGTTTGACGGTCTAGTAGGCTTAATCCGAAATTGTAGAAAAAAAGGAACTTGCAGTCTTTGACACGACCTCTTGCATTCTACCAAATCTCACGTAGTGGCTTGCCTATAACAACACGTTTAGAGAACACATGTAGACTAAACTGTGAACTTTTTTTTTTTTTAATGTGTATGGGGGGAAGAGTTGAGGAAACCCCCTTTCCACCCTTCTCCCTAGAACAGTCGGAGCATACGGCGCAGCAAACAATATCACCATCTTTCTAGCTTCGGCATCAAACTGCCGATTGTAATTTGAGGCACAAAACTGAGGAAACTGTTTCTTAGGATCTCCTGCGTTCACGGATGTGACGTCATTGCTGAAGAATTTCAGGAACACCCGGCAGATTTTTTTTTCTATTTTTTTTTTTTTTTTTTTTACATAGGAGAAAGGCAGCCCGATAGTGGTAGGCAATTCGCATGGAACATTGAAGATAGGATTCTGCCCAATCACTTTGGGCCCCTAGTTTACTTGGAACTTGAGAAGGCAGTCGATAAGCTCGCCCCCCTCTAAGGGCGTCTTTTCTGTGTTAGGAAAATACAGGTGAGTATGTACAATAGCACTGCTCCAGGAAGATCTAGTAGATAACTTCGTATACAGTGGCCTTCTTGTCTCCTGATCCCGTCACTATATACTTGTCATCGGAAGAAATGTCACAACTGAGAACTGAAGATGATTCTTTGGACTGCAAAAGAAACAAAAACTCGATTATACTCAAGTTTTACACTTTCAGGTACAACTCATAAAAAATGTATAAAAGTTGAATCAAAATTTTGCTTCGGACTTTATAAACATGCAGAGTTAAAGGCAGCATTATTTGGATAATGGTTGAATTCACGTGCACAACAATTAGCATAGCTGTTAATTGTTGTGCACCTGGATTCATTCGTTACTGTGTTGCCTTGATTCTGGATGTTGGCATGTGTTTTGTATCAAGGCAACACAATAAATGTTAATTGGATATGCATCACGCTCGGTAACATTCGCCATCTTGCATTTATGACTAATCTGTCAAACAAAGAAAAAAAGTTTAAAATTTAACTTCGTGTGGACTGGGAATGGTTTTGTTCATTGATCTAAGTTCTCACCTTGATGACTTAGATTAGGATTCGTTAAAGAACTGGTGAAAGCGTTAAATTTGGTGAATAATATCGTCTATCAATAATTTACTGTCAAAACGTCCATTTCTAAACTAATTATGTCTTTTTATAAACGTCCCGATTTACAAAAGGAGGCACGTGACACAAAGTCAAATTAGTTTGTGATTTTTAAATAATAGAATGAGGGTGGAATCTCCAGAAAGAGAAAACATATAAAGAAAAGGGTGGAACCACTTACTAGTAAATGGGCAGCATCATCTGGAAATAGTCGAAATCTTATGCAATGTTCATCGGCAGTATTGTTTGATGGTTGCGCCAAATAATCACGTTCGACTACATGATTTCATAGCATCAAGGAAAACAACAACAACTAAAAATGGATTCGATGTCATCTATCCCATAGCATCGTAAAACAAATTTTCAGCGATTGTTATAAGTGTTGCTTATTATTTAATACAAGAATACGTAGACGATGAGAATTTATAAATTTTCCGCATGTAATTTTCGAAAAAAAAAAAAAAAATTTCCCATCGATGTTAGCCACAATCTAAAGAACTCTCATCCAGACTCCCATCGAACCACACGCGTCGATACAAAGCCCCAAACTGGAACATTTCATTGTTTTTTTTTGTTCTTCGATCAGTTCTTTCGTGAAGCACAACTAAAAAAAAAAAAAAAAAAAAAAAAAAAAAAAAAAAAAAAAGAAGAAGACCATAATTCGGGACAGGCAAAATTTCTATTCATACAACGATGGAGCCACCTGCTATCTGCGCTCACTGCAAGAGGGTCCTTGAGAACATATTTCAGATTACGTTAATTAGGTGGACCATTTCATTAAGCTAATTTGCATACCTTATCTTTGCCGAGAAGACGTTCTTTTAATCACCTGCTTTCAAGTCCGCGTGCGCTGGAGTTAGAACGTTGACAAGGCCATAGTCGAGTCTGATATAGATATGAGGGAGAGTTAAAAGTTTCTGGCTCTAAAATCTCGGGATCCTGTTTCAGCGAGGACTAATGAGGAGGGTAGACGTTGTTTACGAGTTTGAAGCACGTTGGTTGAGTCACGGGGGGGGGGGGAGTTGATTCATATGAGGCCGTCTTGCATTACCGACAAGCTAAAACGGATCCTCTCCAGCAATAATATTTAAAGCATATTAAACAAGTTACAATTCTGTAATCACTTCTAGTTTACACGGCATTGTTATAATTAATAGCAAAATAAGACATCAACAGAGCTTGTTGACGTACCTGGAAAATACTTGCTCCATAAGGTGTACGCCAGGCATTCAGTAAGTTATCTTTGCCCGTGCTGACGAACCATTTGCCGCAGTAAGCAAATTTCAGGGATAGGACACAACTCTCGTGTAGGTGAAGCTGATATTTGTCAGGTTTAGTACAATGGAGAACTTCTACGTTACTACTCTCCATCCTGCAAGAAAAACCAAGTAAAGTTTTTTTATTACTTAAAAAAAAGGTTACGTCATTGTGATAATGAAATCTTTGTCATTCAAAACTGGTTTAATGGACAATTGCTGAATATACCAGCATTAGCAACAATAATGTTATAGCATTGTATGAGTAGAATGCAAAAATTAATGATCTGCTGTTTGTATTGATATACATATACGTGAATTAATATACACTTTCTGCATAAACCAGGATTAACAATGCCTAGTCTTCTTCCATAATCAGCATCAACAATGCCAGTCTTCCGGAGTACTCAGAATAAATAAGGCTTTTTTTTTTTTTTTCGATTTTATTCGTTTCTTGAGAAAGTTGATCCTTTGATAGATCGTGCAACAGTCTTGGTTTATAAAGTTTAAATCTAGTTTTCCATACTGTTCGATCAACACTGAAGCATGCGATGTGACTCTCAGCGAGTAGGTTTCTGATGGACTTTTGACCCGAACAGCTACAAAACTTTCTTTGATAGAGAGAAGGGAAATGACAACAAAATAACATTATGTGTTCGTCCACATCCATTCTCCCCCTCTTTTACTTGCGTGATGTGCAGAATCCATCTCCTCAAATTTATTCTCAAGTACCTGATGAATTGAAAACGCTCAGGACTTCGATTCGATCAAGTTTCACAGCAATGTCGAGATTCTGACACATTCTAGTGCATGAACATCATCATTTCATACAAACATTTTTTTTTTGACGATCTGCTATACGATCCAGTACTTCAGTCTGTCATTGTTTTCATTTTATAGAGTGAGGACGATGCTGATTTTCACCTTAAGGAAAAGTGGTTCTCGAAGTTCAAATTCTCAAGTGGTGTAAATCACGCCAAACGTACCTTCCAGCAATGAATACTTTATTTCAAGTTTTAATACAGTTAATTTATTATCCCAATTACTATATAGCTTGCGAAAGAATTGTTATTTTCAAAATATATTGAGTCTAACGTTCTCTTAAACATTAGTATTTGGAGATGGGAATTCATAAATAGTTGTTTGCACTGTTATGACTATGGCAATAAAATAACTTTTACGTGGCTTTCTTGTTATAAAGAAAATGCCAGGTCTAATAGACACTGACGCTGTAAAAAAAGCAAAATATAATGGTTTGGGCATGGCCTCTTTCAAATGGTCCTCTTCATGCAGAGGGTGCTTAATTT
The DNA here is from genome assembly GCF_054136105.1 of Typopeltis vanoorti. Classification (NCBI taxonomy): domain Eukaryota; kingdom Metazoa; phylum Arthropoda; class Arachnida; order Uropygi; family Thelyphonidae; genus Typopeltis; species Typopeltis vanoorti. The sequence continues at coordinate 96,985,455 of NC_143559.1, read as the reverse complement.
CAAATATACTGTTTGGCCAAAAACTGTAGCCCAACTTGGGGCAAATCATATAAATACGTTGCCATGGTGAAGTTTTATTTGGGCAGGTCAGATGGCCACTTACTTTTTAACACCCATCTAATGGATACCTCTTCAAATATTTTCCAGATGGTTGATCTTTTTCAGTATTCTATTACATCACACTTAACACAACTTATTTTTTTATTTGTAGGAACTGCAAGACATTCAAAATAATCGCCAAATTAAGAGATATTTGTCCATCATTACCATCGTTCAGCATTTACACAGAACTTAATGCAAACAATGTGCCAAACCACCTCGTGCAGTGTATTTTTAGGAGAAATAATCTAACTACTTTTTGATTATATATATATATTTTTTAAACTTCACTGACTAGGAGTGGTTTGATTAACTTATTCTTTCCTGTCGAGTTTTCAGGCTGAGTCCGGCTTATGGCAATTTTGAGCCAAAACCAAGGTATCGAAATACCGGTTGAATCTTCAGTCGATATCAAAATTTTATTTCTGCAATTTAAATATCATGCACCATCATGTTTTCATTATAAACAGTCTTATTGTTAGCGAGAGTTAAATTAATCATCGTTAAATATGTTACAGAGGTCAGATGAATGAGTTTAAAGTGCAGACTTACCCGACAGCGAGCCATTCTCCTGTGGGACAATAACCCAAAGAGAAGATCTGGGAGGTAAAGTCGTGTTGTTGCAACTGCCGACCCTAGACAAACGAGAAAGTTCTTTTATAGAGGGGAAAAACGAACACCAGTTACGGAACATATACAAATATTCATAATAGTTCTCCAAATGTATTGTATTTTTTTGGAAAACTTTCTTCACAGTCCATTAAAAGCTTTAATCATATGTTTCTAATTTTACTGGACAAAAAAATAAAATAAAATAATAAGCACACCCAACCCTTTGATACGATTGAATTCTCCCAATTTACTATATTATTGACTTTTACTGGCAAATACTTTCAACGTCAGTTCCGTTGCTATAACTACAAGGTATAGCAGAGCCACCTGGAAAAATTATTATTATTGTTATAGTGATCACATATGTCAACAATGACAAAATAGGCGCCACAAACTTCGATTGGCGTATTTGACGAGTACTGTATAAGAATGTCTAATAAAATTGTTGCCATTGCAGCCTATTGATGAGTTTTTAATGGAGTAAATTACTCTTTACAATGCTCAGCGACGAATGCGATAGTAAAGAGTCCATCCAACCACACGAACAAATGAAATGTTATTTTCCTATTCAATAGATTCAGAGACTTCTAGGATATCCAAATCGCTGTATAGATTTGATGGACTTTCAGAAGGGCAACAGTTGTAGTTGCTTTGGAATTATGGACGAAGCAACTAAGACTAAGACAGTATTAATCCAGCATTCCCAACAACCACGATGCGTGACTATGATTATTGGATATTCTCCACTGCTTACAACGATTTTTCTATGGTCACTTTAAAAATTTCTGTCAGAGCCATTTGAACTCTCGGGTGTGGTAGCTATGGGCCTATAGAAACCCTTTATCTGTGACTTTAGGGAAAAAATAAACACTTTATAAAACACTAAAGGAACATTATCGATACCAAGATGAGTTTAGTATAAACATACCTCTCGCAGGTCCCAGGAACGAACAGTATTGTCCAAACCACCCGTCCATAGTTTTGTGCCATCGCTGGAAATATCAATACAACTAGCGCCATCTGTGTGACCTTGGAACTGTCTGTAAACCAAATACTATGCTATAACAATTGAATAATTTTCAACAAAGATAAAAGCAATTATATATATATATATTTTTTTGGGGGGGGGGGAGATGGACTGAGTCCTTGACTCTTTATCCCTTCATCTGATTGAAGAAAATGATGGGGCGTTATTGAGCTAAAAGCTCTAGTCATGGCTGGGTAACGGCAATAGCCGAACCTCAGTTAAAGCTTCATTGGCTACAGCATTGCCATTTGTTACCCTGAATCTCCTCAAGCGTCGAACCAATTATTACTATATCTATATCTATATATTTATATATTTAGACCAAGATCGCCGATTAATTTTTTCATATTAGAGAAAAAATGGTAATTTGTTGTGATTCAGATTTATTATTAGTTAAAATCAATAACACATCAAATTGCGTATTATATTTAGAACATATTTAAATTGCAAATTTTAAATATATTCTAAATATGTAGATTGCAATTTGGAACATTAATCAAAGAAAAAAATGCTTTTTTTAAAAATTTTATTTAGGAGAAGCCTGAAAGACTTTTAATATTAGAAACGAATTAATTAGATCTATTGACTAATACTTACTACTACATCATCTTACAGTTAGCTCTTACTTCTGGGAGGAGGAAACCGGAAGTAACAGCATCCTAACGCCCATTTCAAAGGAAAAAAAAAAAAAACTACCAAGACTGTTAGATGTCAAAGTTCAGTCCGTTAATTGATGTTGAAAATGATCCTCTTAAAATCTAGTTAGTGAAGCTGAGTATCACTTGTTTAACCCTTTCTATGCGTATGAAGCTAGCATGGTTCGTGCCTACTGGGGCAAATAATTGTTCCTCTAGGGTAGCTATTTCATTATTTCTGCACCAAGCACAGTGATAAGGAGATCCATTTAACTTCCTTATCTTCAGCGGGCAGGCAAGTGCTAATTTCTTGAACCAAGTATTCCCATCAGCTAAAATATAATTCTTTAGCATTGAAACATGCACGAGTTCCCCACGTGTGATAGAAACAGTCTACGACACTTTTTTTTATCAATGCGTTTCGTGTTTCACAAGGGGAAAAAAATGTAAAAAAAAGTAAGTTTCAGATGCTAAGATTCGTAGCTATTATTCCCTATAGCTATGAGCTACCAAAAGAGAATTGAAATAATTCTTTTCAAAAGTAATAAAAGGTGATTATTTATCAAGTAAGGTGTTAGTAAAGTGCATGATCGAAGGAGCCTATTAACGTGACAACTGTTCTAAATGTAAATATGCAAATAGATGGATCTATTTGTCGAAAATAATAGGTTTGGTTGTTTTTTTTGCATTATTGGTTAAGCAACAGACTATGAGCTCAGTCTGTTGTCTGTTAATTGGGTGTGTGTGTGTTCTGAGGCTGGTTTGTCTGCTTTTGAGAGATGAAAAACAAACCCGACTTTTCGGGAAGAAATCCCTCCCCCTCATCTCCGTATGAGACACTAATTCACCTTCAGATGAAAAGTCCCAATCAAGGTTCTTCGAGTCCCAAACAGCATCGAATCTAGGTCTTTCCAGCCCAAGGTCATTGCTGCAATCGACTGACCTACGGGGGATTTTGGTGCTAATAGATGAAAGACCGACTTTCTCTCTTAATCGTTTCCCTAAACCTACAAATAACAGTGAGCTTTGGCTCTGTTTATTTAAATCTCAACAAAATCACAAAATCATCTTTTCAATTCCAACCGGCTCTGTTTTAAAAATTCAAACTGTTGTGGCCTTGAAAGATGGAAAATATTCCAGCATTTTCAATCTGGCACGAATTCGTTATTTATCTAGGAGAATATCAGATGACTCCAATCGTAACAGATCTTCTGAGAGTGCCATAAGCCAAGTCATCTTGTGGGATAACACAACGTTTTGATTTTTTTACTTTGAAGATCTAGCAACGTTGTCCAAACGTCCAAACCTCGTGTTACTAGTATTAAACACTTAGGATTATTATTTGCTTACAGTTTGATGATCTAACTCAGTCATTGAAACGCTTTTAAAAGCAAGGAAAAATTATTTCCTCTTACAAAACTCTCATCTCTTGTATTTATTGGCCATAGTTGTCCAGACATCATGTTACCATTATTAAAGACTTAGAATTTATTATTATTATTATTATTATTATTATTATTATTATTATTATTATTATTATTATTATTATTATTATTATTATTATTAAGCATTTATTACGTGATTATACTGTCCATCAAATTGCTTAAGTGAGATGAAGACATACCATATGATAGGATACAGGATTACCTCGTATTACCTCAAGTAGATCGAAATCCAATGTGTTTATTTAAGCAATGAAATTTTCATTGCAAGGTTTCGGATACAGATGGGAGCAAACATTACTCATTGCCATAAGGATTACGATCAGCTCAAATTAAACATCTTAACCGAGCAGTCGACACATTCCGATATCCAAACACTTAAATGTTAGAAAACGTACCTGACTAGTGATTGGTTGTGCAGGTCCCAGACGGCAATGTTGCCATCACTACAGCAGCTAAAGCACACCTTGGAGTCTGGACTGATGGCTAGGGCGTAACATGCTGGGGCACTGGATGTCAGCTCGGCCTTGATACGAGGTGTCGGCTGTCAAAGAACAAATATCATTATGAAGCAGTTAAAAACATACAGGAAAAATCAGATTGTTCTTGAGGCAATAACTATTGTCTATGAATAATATTTAGGTGTAATGATCGCAACAAGATCATGTGAACATTGGCATCATAACAATAGCCATAAATAAATAATAATTAATTTATACTTCTTTAACAAGAAACCGAAAATAGATAAATATTACTATAATTGATATTTAATAATGAATATCGACGATCTATAACATCTAAATAGATAAGTGGCTACTATTAAAAGACTGGCTAGATGGGCGAAGCAAGAATGCTTTTCATATTCCCCGTTATCTGAAGAAGACGGTGAAGGATAGGGTGGTATTGAGCTATAAAGCTCTGATCATGGCAGGAGGGTAACAGCAAAATAGCAGAGCCTCAGTTAGAACTTCATTGACTACGGCATTGCCATTCATTACCCTCCCAGGATACCCATTTTAGTCGCCTCGTACGACATGCATGAGCTACATTGAGGCTATTCTTATCCCGGTCACCACACGGGAAGATGTAAAGATATACGCAGAATGTTACTGTCTATAAGGGTGAAGCATAATGCTTTTAACCCCTGCTATCTGATAGGTTACTGTGTAGGGAAAAATTTATGAGCTACGTGCTCAGCCCGAGTTGGGCAAGTTATAGATCTTGAAAGGGAACTAGGATGGCCTTAGGTCGTCTATATTTGCATAATTCCGATTCATCATTATTTGCTGCTTGTTGGACTAATTCATTTGGATTTGAGGACGATTTTGAGAAGTACTTTACTGCGGGAGATTGCAGGAAAGGGTAGATATAAGGGATATTTGTGTCTCGACGAAGTTGAACATTTCTAATGTACCATGGTGCATTTAAGATTATGCGTAAGCATTTGTTTTGCAGTCTTTGCAGTTTAAGGATATTTGAACTTGAAGTATGGTTCCAGGCGGGGACGCATAAGTGATAATGGGACGAATCATTATCAACAGGTAGAGGAGAAATTTGATTTTAATATCTAGTTTGCTGTTCCTATTGATAAGAGGATAGAACCGAGTGATAACTTTTGAGGCCTTTGCACATAAGGATTTTGTATGCGGACTGAAGGTTATCTAGCATTACCTTCATTATCTAGCAATGGAGAAGCAGTGTTCCAGTTTCAGCAAGTTATCTTGCAGTTTCTTTGTAACAAGATGAAGTTTAAGAGATCTGGCCAGTATTGCTGTATCGTCAGCATAGAGAGCAATGATAGATGGCATCGGGTTATGCAGGATGTCCGCGATGGAAATCGAGAAAAGTATCGGCGCCAGGAGGGATCCTTGAGTCACTCCAGCCAAGATCCGCCGCTGGGTAGATACTGCCCCATTTAGTTTAACTTGTATGCGTCTTCTAGAAAGAAAGGACGTAATGAGGTGGATCAGATCCAGTGGAATGCTGGCTAAAATCAGCTTGTATAGGAGTCCAAAGTGCCATAATTTGTCGAAGGCCTTTTCTAAGTCAAGAAAGACTGCTCCGGTGTATTGATGCCAGTTGAAGCTGGTGGTAATGTATTCAGCTAGGCTATGGATCTGTTGAGTAGTGCTGTGGAGTTTGCAAAAACCAAACTGCTCTATAGGATATTTAGCTTGTTTACAGAAACTTGAATTTTGGAGAGGATGACTTTTTCAGCGATTTCGTCCAAATTGGAAATCAGACTGATGGGGCGATAACTTTGTGGCAGCTGTGGCTCCTTACCAGGCATATAAATAAGGACCACATCTTCCAACTTCCAAGCATAGGGAAAGTATTTTAATCTAAACATGGCATTTATTATCGTTGTAAGATGTACAATGGCCTTTCGGGGTAGCAGTTTAATAACTTTATTAGGGATGCCGTCAGATCCAGGAGCTTTTTTATTTTTTAAATTTTTTATGATGTCGTAGATTTCGGCTGGAGAAGTAGGTGTGAGTTGGCTGGTACAAGTATCACACTGTTTTAGTACGTATCTGACATGGCGGTGGATTTTATAAATATGATTGAAGTTCAGGTAAGATGGGCTGCACTGTTTTGTAAAGATATAGTCCTTATAAGGACTGGCTTAAAGGGACGAAGAAAGAATGCTTTTCATCTTCCCCGTTATCTGGTGTTATTATAGGAATAAGGTGTTATTGAGCTATTAAAGCTCTGATCATGGCAGGAGGGTAACAGCAATAGCCGAGCCTCAGTTAGAACTTCATTGGCTACAGCATCGCCATTTATTACCCTCCAAGGGTATTAATCACCGCATCTCACGGTCGATTTTCAGTTCGTAAAGATAAAGTCATTATAAGGACTGCCTTAAAGGAGGGAAGCAAGAATGCTTTTCATCTTCCCCGTTATCTGTAGAGGACAGTGTAAGGATAAGGTGTTATTGAGCTATATATAAATAAAGCTCTGATCATGGCAGGAGGGTAATAGCAATAGCCAAGCCTCAGTTAGAACTTCACTGGCTACAGCATTGCCATCCATTACCCTCCCAGGGTACCCATTTTAGTCGCCTCGTACGACACGCATGAGCTACATTGGGGCTATTCTTATCCAGGCTACCACACGGGTATTGTAAAGATAGTCCTTATAAGGACTGGCTTAAAGGGGCAAAGCAAAAATGCTTTTCATCTTCCCCGTTATCTGTAGAGGAGAGTGTAGGGATAAGGTGTTACTGAGCTATTAAAGCTCTCATCATGGCAGGAGGGTAACAGCAATATAGCCGAGCCTCAATTAGAACTTCATTGGCTACAGCATTGCCATCCATTACCCTCCAAAGGTATTGGATTGAATGAATCAATCACCGCATCTCACGGTCGATTCCCGACTGTTTAAGTAAAGGTGAACTCTCAAAAAATCGGACGATCTCTAGGCTACTCCATAGTGGACGAGAGACCGTCCTTATCTCAGCGTTGGTTCCACTCAGTGACGGGCTCCCCCGCCACCGAGCAGAACCGCTCTAATTCTGAAGAAAAGCATTCACCGACAAAGCCCCTCAGCGGGCCGTGCCGGAGAACACTTTCCCCGGAGACTCAAAGTGCTCCCTTAAGGCAAAAACCTTAAGAAAGCGTACTCATAACTCTCGAATCTCAGCGCCCCAGGGGGGTAACAGCAATAGCCGAGCCTCAGTTAGAACTTCATTAGCTACGACATTGCCATCCATTACCCTCATAGTTATAGTTACAACAGGATCTAATTTAAGTGTTTAGTATGGATATATTTTTAAGGTTTATTTCCTCATTTACAAATAGAATTTTACTTTAATGATATCTAATATTAAGTAAAGATCATTTTAATTACAATAATTATAAATGATATTTAATTTATAAATATCGCCGCTAAAATTAAACTTCAAATACAATGAAATTATATATTATTTAACATACAATTCTTTTTTATGTTGTTTACGTTAAAATATACTTCTATTTTTTATCTGAAGCTTATTTTGTTAAACTAAAACTATTTTATTATTATCATAATCTTTTTTATGTGATAGACTTTTCTAATGTGATGTAAACAGACTATTTTTGAATGATTATATATATATATATATATAATCTACTACATATAATAATTTACCATATATATATATCGTTTCGAATTTGCTTGCTTAAACAGCAAACCTTCGGTTACAGTAAATTTAAAACTTAAAGTTACATTACAATATTTATTTAGCATAATAGTATCTATAATTTTACTTTAAATAATTGTCTTTTTGAATATATTAAAAGTATTAAATAAATAGAATTTATGATATCAAAAGAAAGCCTGTTTCATTTTCATCATAACCAAAGTACAAAATAAATTTAATTATTGCTAAATTGTTTTATTGGATTGATCCATTCAATCCAATACTCTTGGAGTGTAATGGATGGCAATACTGTAGCTAGTGAAGTTCTAACTGAGGCTCGGCTATTGCTGTTACCCTCCTGCCATGATCAGAGCTTTAATTGCTCAATAACACCTTATCCCTACACTGTCCTCTACAGATAACGGGGAATATGAAAAGCATTCTTGCTTCGCCCCTTTAAGCCAGTCCTTATAAGGACTATAAGGAAAAATTGTTTTATTTTAGAATCGAGGTTCCGAGAATGGATCGTGAGATGCGGTGATTAATATCCTTGGAGGGTAACGGATGGCAATGCTGTAGCCAATGAAGTTCTAATTGAGGCTCGGTTATTACCCTCCTGCCATGATCAGAGCTTTAATAGCTCAATAACACCTTATCCCTATACACTGTCCTCTACAGATAACGGGAAAGATGAAAAGCATTCTTGATTCGCCCTTTTAAGTCAGTCCTTATAAGGACTGAATTGTTTTAAATATATATATACATACATACATTTCTTTTTTTTGTTTTGTTTTCATGAGAAATATGAATTATTTTTTTTCACACATATTAATGTCCATATTAATATAAACAACCATGCCAATATTTTTCCTTCATAAATGTTTCATATTTCGAAAAAACAAACAAACATGAAGATGAAAGAATGGATACGCACCGCTCCAAGATCCCAGATACAGATAGTGCTCGCTTCTCCGCCTACTATTAGGGTTCTGCCGTCGGGTAGTAATTTACAGGACCTGATGTAGTTATCCCTTTGCTACAAAGAAAAAAAAAAGAAAACAAAATCACCCTTAAGCAATGTTTACACACGAACACATCACGAATTGTTAAAAGGGACTTAAGAATTTCAAGCCTTCTTCCGTTTACTTCGAAAACAAACCAAAAAACCCGGAGTACCCGGGGGAAAAAAGGAATCGAGTACCGACTTCAATCGATATTGAACAGAAGAAGACCCGAAATGAATTGGAATCAAAATCCAATCAGTAAAGCGAGCTTTGTTTTTGTCATTTCGAAGGAGAAATAATAGAAAAGAATGGTGAATGTATACTTACAAGGCAGTCCAGCTGGGAGACTGGTGTCTTGCTACCTGGCTGACTGATATCCCACACCTTGACGCATCCCTAAATAAAACAAGGTCAGTAATTCATGAGCTTCTCTTTCCAAAACACACATTGTTGAGATCACAAAGATCAGAGCTAATATCACAAGTATAGAACCGAAATTTTTTTTTACCTTTCCTCCAGTGTAGACATACTTTGTAGGATTACTGATCGTCACGGCGCACACCACCTCTCCGTGAGTCAAGGTGTTAATTTGGCGCGCGTGCCTAGGAATGCCTGGTCCAATTAGGGCATCTGGGGGAAAGGGAACCGGTTGCATCTGCCCGTCCGCACTGACGTGGAAAGAATAAGCCCTGCGCACAGAAAGAATAAAACGGAAAAATGCACGCACACAAAGTACATGGAAATAAGGAAGAAAAAAAAAAAAAATCAAACTCCCACTTTGACACGCGCGCACGCTATTACTACATCCCTTTTCTACCACCGTTATAGCTTCCACTGAAAATTATCAAATTTCTTTGGCCATTATAATCGCAAAACTGCGCTCATTGATGCTCCACTGAATTTTGCTTAAGGGGATCGTATTTCGGGGTAAAAAAAGAGGCGATATTGGTTTTAGTTGGTGCATGTAGTAAGGTATAACACTCCCAACATAACCCCTTATTAGTATTCTGTAGACAATGGCGTATCAGGCAACCATGTCTGAACTAACACAGCCAATAGCAGAAACTTTACGATACTCAAAAAAATTTTAACATCGCGATCATTCCAATAGAGAAATGTATAGACGGGTACATAGGTACGGGAGGGAGGTATCATTCTTTGTTGCATTTCTTTTAGAGCCAACGCTTCATCGATCCGGGAGCCAATACTTGGCATATGTCACTATTGTCCTATAAGGGTATTCTACATACTGATGCCAGTCTCTATGTGATATCTTTGAACTGTTTTTGTCTCTACGCGCATCTAACTGTTTTTAAATCCCTCCCTATCAATTTATCCTTATATATTAGAATCCATTATTATTTAATTTACGTTTTTTTCTACAAAAATAAGTAATGGATATTAGAATTTATCTCTGGTTACCCTTTATTTAGAAATTCCCAGGCGTTTGTATACTAGTTGAGGTAATTTTGAATGTTTTTATTTATTTATTATTTATTTTTTTTACGATTTCGATAAAAAAAGAGGAAAATCTCGAGTATGTTTATATTGATACAATTATTTGAATCTTCCAGCATGACTATTAATACTAAGAAACAATGTTGATAAATTCCCAACGATATTATAGTCACCTATCCCAATATTACTTTTTTCCCCCCGATCAACATTAATACTAATTTTATGGTTATTTTAAATTTAAAAATGATTATTACATTCTAATAGTCGCTCCTAGTCACCAAATAATAATTTACTAATTTCTTTTTGTATATATTAAGTAAAACTATTGCCATTACGACATAACATCCTATCCAGAATCAAAACCCACTCGTAATGCATATTTAGATAATTCTCAAATTATAAAAGAAAACTTAATCGACTGTTTTGACTCTACTGGTTTGGTGGATGTGTGGAATGTCTGATGCAGTGCCATCTATAATCAAGTCTAGTTCACGTTGGTGTTGTTGTTTACCATGATCTCAATGCCATTAACGTACACTAGAAGACTCATACAAAGTCAAACATGCTTCTTAGATGTAAATGTCTTTCTTGTTAGCTAAGAGCAATCTTTATCAAATTTTCTTTCTTGTCTATAGTTCGATGACAGCCAAAGAAGAATATTACACGAATATAAGAAATAATCCTGTAAATCTAACACTAAAGTTCTATAGTTTATGCAGTAAGTAACACACACTGTCAGTACAACACAAATATAGATGCTTCAGTAGTCACAGGACTTTTTTCACATTACTACAAAGGCGTGATTGACGTCCACTGTACTCAAGCCAATATATATATTGACTGATCATTCACGAAATGTCTGTAGAATATCACAGAGACAGTTCCTTATGCAGATCTCACACAAAGTTATGTTGAATAGAGTATCACAGAGCTATGATGGAATTCTCTTTTAAGTTTTTTTTAGACTAGGCGAATACTATGTTTTGATTATTTCTTCTGAATCCTTGGAAAGAGTAAATTATTTAGACTAGGCGATCACTGAACTTGATTGAAGACGAAAGGGACACACGAGAGGATCACAAAATGGAATTGTGCTGGAGTATGTAGCACAGTTAATCATTGCACACAAACATTAGGAGTCAAAAATATTTTCAAGGTTCATATCACATCAAGAAAAAATGTTAATGAATGCACCAATGAAATTCACCGTATTATTATTTTTTTCTTCTCATGCCAATCATATAATTTCGCAGTGGTTTATTCTTCATCTTCACCATTTGGGTTGAAGATAGGAACAACAAACTACCTATTAACTTGGCCACTCTCTCACTAGAAGAACATAGGAATCTGTGGTATTTAATAGTAATTTTTTGAATGTCTTTTTACGATAATAATCACAAGAAAGATTAAGAAAAACGATGCCAATAGAATGAAAAAACAGGAGAATATATACTGTAATAGATCGGTCTGATTTTTATTTAACTATTTTAATTTCTTGAGATTTTTTTTAGTTGACTTTAATTCTACGTGAGAGTGCAGACGTCCGACAATATTAACATGTACTGTATCTTCGAGATTCTTTAGCTTTAGAGGTCTTTATCTTCATCACCTGAATCACCAACTCTGGATATACTTGAATTACGTTTTATACTTGAATTACAATTTTGAATTAATTTTTAATCCATTTGTGTCTCCATCCTAAAGAATCAGGTCACTTTAGTAGAGGCAAATGACATCACAACACAGACAGGCGAAATATCTTTGCAAACACAATGTGGCTATGTTTAAAGACAGTGGTTTTATTCATTTTCAATGTACAGAAAGGAACATCAGCAATCCACACAGGACTATTCAACACACGAATCAGTTTTAACATCCAGAGAGTCTGTTCTTCGCATAGTTTTTTTTTTTATTTGTTTTGTTCATACGTCCACACATTTATACTAATTACAAACTTCATTTTACGATTTCGAGCACTACTTACGGCTTGCCTCCAGGTATACTGCCAAAGCCGGGTGCCCTGATGGAGGGATGTGAATCGTACCCTACCTGAAAAGAAAAGTAAAAAAAAAGTGCGGTTTCGTAAACAGACTGGCGCTTTGCACAAGAAAAAAATCTTAAAATTCAACAACATAATTCTCAGATCATAAAAGTTGTCGCTTTACCCCTGTAACAATGTTTCTCTGTAAACATGGACTATGTCAAACCTTTACAAGGGAAGGCGACTATGTTTTATGAGTCAGAGGAAGGAATTCAACATCGAAATGAGCGACAGTACTTACCAGAGATCTGGAGTAGGAATTGAGTGCAGGGGAAATGTTGTTATGAAGGACCCCTTGGGGATAGGCTGCTGCGTTGGAGCCGAGGTCAGCCCCGAGGCCAGCATGTGTAGCTGCTGCAGCGCTGTGTAAGCTGTACGGATAAGGAGGACCTGGATGGAATGACAGAAAAAAAAGGAAATCAGTTAATGCATTACTTGACATCTATGAGAGTCGCATTACCTCAAAAAAAAAAGAAAAAAAAAGAAAAAAAAAGAGTTCTTGAGGCAATAGAATCATTTCAACTATTTATTCCAATATTGTGTGTGTGGAATGGGAGAGCATAATTAGAGTGGCATTAATATTTAAAATTTAGATATATTATTACGTCATGTCAACGTCATCACGAATGGCGCCTGCGTGGACAAAGTAAACTTGCATTACATATGGTTTATTCTCTAATCTAAATGACAAGTTTAGCAAGTAATTGGTGGTAACATTTTTTCTTATTCTTTGCAGTCTCTGCGCTTACGGCGATCTGGTCAGCTGAAGATATGTTTACATAAGAATTCAGAGACGAATTTCCTGTCTTTCTTCTAGATTTGGAGCCTCACGACGTGTCAAACATGACAAAATGTGATTGCTTGCAGCATGCATAATACATGGTTTGAGCCACCCCAGCTGCCTGTGCTGATCCCATTTGCTGTCTTACGACTGTACCATTTGTTACCGAGATCCCTTAGCGGTTCTGGATGTGTCACCATTATACAATTATTTCTCAATAAAGCTATTCAATAACGCATAAAAGTTGTGTGCCATCCTTTTAAAAGTAACTATTTCCCACTCGTCTAGAAACGCAGACGCCTAAACATACCTCGCCCATTGTGTGTGTGTGTGTGTGTGTGTGTGTGTGTGTGTGTGTGTGGCTTTAAGAAGTTTTTTTTTTAAAATTCATTTCAGTCTTCTAAGCATGTAATTCAGTTACCTGATGTAGGTGACGCCAATAAACTAAATAAAAAAACAACTGTACACTCACACTCACACACACACACAAACTCATGCTCATCACGTACGAGAACTCAATATACATCTAGTTACTTACCTAGAGGATGTTTGGGTATAGGTTTGATACTGCTAGAGCTGGGGGTTGTGGAACCGGAACTTGTAGGAGTGACAGACTTCGAAACTGGTGTTGGAGATTTATCATTCTGAAGGACAAAAATAAAAAGGATTTCATCTATTAACAATCATATTAATCTATAAAAAAAAGTAAAAAAAAAAGCAACAACAGAAAACTGACAATCTTTGTATTTCACCTTATTATATGAGATAGGCGAAGCCTATTTTGATGCTTTATATTGGATATCTATTCCAAAAGGTATTCAAAGAATTAGAATTTCTCTACCACATTCAAAAGGAAATCAAACGTTTCCTCTGGAACAAAACTCACTGGACAATACACCCTCAACTCTGCAAGCCACTCAGCAAGGGAGGTCAAGGTCTGATTTCCCTTGAAAACAAGATTAGATCCTTCAGGATAATCCTCCTCCTAAAGACACTTCAATGCAATCACACTTATGTAACCATCTTCGATTACATCACGAAATCATCCACCAGAGGACTTACACTTTCCACAATCCTCCGAATGGCCAGTCCTGCACCATCTCCTCTTAAACTACCTCATTTTTACAAAGATGCTCTACAGCGGTGGAAAAACACAGGACTTCATCACACACTTACAGGATCAACAGAGTCAGCTGTACTTACAGAACCACTATTTTCGAACAGAAACATAACAAGTCTCACAACTGCCAGCCCTTTCTTTTCCCTACATGGAACTGGGCAGGAATAAGAGTCATAGGGACCTCCTAATCCAGACCCTAAAGTGGAAAGCATTCACAAGCCTACCAATGAAGAACTCAAAAACTGAAAAGCAATATCAACAGCTGCAAGCCTCATTATAAAAGCCTATCCAGATATCGCTACACTTCAGGAAATCCGTATTCCTTCTAGAAACTGCTCGGGGCCGATATTTCATCTTGTACAATCTGAAACCTCACTTCCAATTCTTCCCTCCAACTACAAGAAAATATATCACTTCCTCATGTCAGTGTCTTCAACCTCTCCCTTCTTATATTCATCCTTAACCCTCTCATCTACAAGGCTGCATATGCCAATCAGTTTTCAGTGGGATCTGCCATATAAATCGAAGTGTGCCAAACCAGATTCCGACATACAGTGGAGACTGTGGCATAACATCTTGCCAACTCCTTCTAAGCTCTACAAATTTCAGCTATGAGAAACGGATTTGTGTCTATTCTGTTACGTTTCAGGTACCTTGGGACACACATACCTAACCTGTCCTGCGAACAAAGTGATGATAACCTATGTCCTGAATACTGCCTCTAGCACCTGTAACTACGCACACAGCCAAGAAGATTACTGGACTTTATTCCACACAGAAGAAAACAGACACAGAACACGCAATTTCCTTTTCATCTGCGCTAAGGCTTCTACCTAAAACAGACAAGAAACAACCAGCACCCCTCCATCGAAAACTAAAAAGCAGGCTTTTATTGGAACTTGAGTACTTCAAAGAAACAAGAACTGTCTCGAAATTCATAGAGGAGTGGAATCCAACTGGTACACTCTTCTGGATTGACGACGACAATACGCTTCATCTGAAAGATAACTCCGCCTGAAACTGAACTGTAAATTTTGACTTCATTTATTACATCCTCTATTGTATACCCGAAAGGAAAATGTTTTTCTCTGTAATATATATACTTATAATATGTAAATGGTCCTTGTTACCTATCGTCTAATGTATATTTTAACAAGTTAATAAAAAAAATAATAAAAAATAAAAAATATTCAAAGAATTGAACTCAGCAATGATCTAATGTTTCATGCCCGGACAACTTTTACATTGATAATAGTCAATGCAAAATTCTTTCGACAGTACATAAACTCTTCGGTTTCATGATAATATGAAACCGGAGTTATTATTATTATTATTATTATTGTAGTGTGAAGAAGGTTGGATGTGGTGATAGTGTCCAGTCTGCGTTGAACGAGGTGTTAACACTAATCTCACATCATAAAATGCTGAAGCTGATTACGGCTGAAACGTTTAACTTTATTAAATATATTACACAGTACGTTTCGTCATCTGCGTTGATGACATCATCAGGAGTTAACAACAGTAACGAAAACAAAGCCCCATTGATCTTAGCCATTACTGTAAGGAAAATAGTAATACTTTATTGGATTATAAATGTATGTATGCTGCGGTTTATTAAGTTTGGCGGCTCCGACGTAAAGGCGAAACCCTCAAATATAAAATAATTAATAAAATTATATTATTTTACTTAAACATTGTTAATCTTCAAAAAATTAAAAAAAATATGCTTGTTTAACCCACACTTGTACTTAAACAAAGGTAAAATGTTATTTGGGAAGAGCAGTTATGTTAACAAGAAATACGGAAGATATTTTTAGAGACGACAGGTTAGGACGAAGAGATATAAAAGAATCTGCTTACCGAAGAAAGATAGTCATCGAACTGTTTGGTATGATTATATGGAGAGTTGTTAGCAAGATGACGGTATCGGAGCCGATGAAGTTGGAGAATTAAGCAAGATCGAGCAAGGTGGAACTCCTATGGGACATGTATGTGGTTTGCTTATAAATGGATCGTATTCGTGATACCTGCAGGTCAAAATGGGATATTAAGGAAGATGCTGAATCCTCGAGGAGTGGCGGGTTGTAGAGGTAAAAACGGGTTTTCTGGAAACACAAAATCGAGGAAGAATGCTGGTAGTGATGAATAAATCGATTTAGAATAGTTTGGCTTCTTTAGACCAAGGTGCATGGGTAGGTAACGAGGTTGAGAATGTACGGGACAGAATAAATCTTGGATCCAATGTGGTTTGAGCCAGTAATACGATTCCATGGCGCTGCTGTATGCAAAGTAGCATTTTTTTTTTTTTCTGTTCTCAAAGAATCTCAATGGTAGATGCTACTGGATCGTATTTCTAGACGGAAATAGAAGTTGTTATTTCATTTGACGCATTTTCAGACAACGCTAAGAAAAACTGTTTTTCGAGAAATGCAAATCATCTGCTACACTAACATGAAAATCGCATCCCGAGAAAGGATAGAAAGAAAATAAAAGACAAACAATTTGGAAACTGTCGCAAACATGATGTACATGAAGAGCATATAACGTTACGAAGAAAGAATAAAAACATTCATTTCAAGTACCGCGATCAACAAGGGGAAAGACAGAGAGAGAGAAAAAACGATCTGTGTTTCACAGCTTGCGTTACTTACCACATGATCTTTGTGCTTGGTAGAAATGGGTGTACTACGGCTAGATGACGACCCACTTCTACTAGGCGGCCGGTCTCTCTTGATGCTTCGGTCAGTGCCATTTTCTCGTGGTGATGGCTCTCCATTAGGAGGTGACAAGGGATCCTGTCGGAGGGGGAAAAAAAAAACAGATGATACCTACAGCAGTACACACACACACACACACACACACACACACACACACACACACACACACACACACACACACACACACACACACACACACACACACACCACACACACACAGAAGACAGACGTTATCCACTCACCACAGCCTTAACAGAATTGCACTCTCTCTCTCTCTCTCTTTCTTTATCCATCTATGAACACTACATTTTCAGCAGTCTTATGGGGGAAAAAAGCGATTGGATATCTTACGCTAGAATCCGATAGTCGGCTGTGGTTTCAGTGAATGACGACCATAGATATAAGTTTAGCAATTCATTTAACATGCAAATTCAAAAGGATTTTTGTTCATGTCTTTAATTAGATTGTTTTCCCCATCATATAAGAAAAATAAGTAAAAATGTATACGCGTCTTGTTCTAATTGAAGGCTATAAAAGAAGAATTGTTTATGACGTCTATCATATTAAGACTATAAAATTTTATTATTTTCCTTACGATCTTGTTTATTTTGTAGATTGGCTGTGTCATGTTCTAACGAAGAAAGATGTTAATGTGTTGAGTAAAACGAAAGAATTTAAGGACAAAAATTCATTCATGCAACCTCCGTAATTAGTTGTTCTTATAACATTAATAAGTGGTGACTCACTGTAACCTATCGAAAGAATTAATACAATGGAAAGTTATCTTAAGCAGGATGTGACGTTAAAAAAGTTTAAGCGAGGTGTCTTAAAACCTGTCTTAAGGATGTTTTCAGGTGTGTGAGAACACAGAGAATGCATTCAGGCATGACTGGTGGGATTCGCGACCACTTTGGCATTTTAATGTAATATCAGAACAAGCTGCTAAAGACGTAGACATAAAGACATGCAGGGATATTCGCTATTCTGGTCCGAACAGTTCCCAACAGTGTTCGGTGACCGATATTCACGAACGATAAGCAATTCTAGTGTGGAATGATTCTTGCAGACCATTTTGATTCATTCGATGTGCGTTATTGTTGGTCTCAAAGATCCGAAGGTTTTTTCAAAGGGAAAGGATATTGTTACACACACACACACACACACACACACACACAATAACCGATCCCAAAACAGCGCCGAACCAAAACAGATATTTTTAATAAAATAAAAAATACAACATACTTTGGGATGTCTGTCTTATTTTACACTGTTTCTCCACATAATCTCCTTTCTTTTTGATACATTTTCTCTACTTCATCAGACGTTTTTCAAAGCTGTTGCAGTAAGTCTTTACAGCTTATTTTCAGAATCATTTCCTTAGCTTTGATCTATTCGTCATTTCCAAAATGAATATTTTTAGATGCGTCTTCAATTAGGGAATCTTCACAAGTCCGATGGAGCCAAGTCTGCACTGTACGGAGGATGTTCCACAACTTCAAATCCGATCTCTTCGATAACCTTTGAAGGAGTTCGTGATCGGTTATTACTATCAATATCACTATCATTGTTGGTTTTCGTTCCTAATGACGTGTAGGACCCACATCCATAGTTTGCTTCACCATAAAAACTCAGTAACTGGAGGAGAATTTCAGAGTAGCACTCACATTTTTGTATGTTAAAAAATTCAGTTACTTAACGCTGTTTTATATTTTCAGTAATTTAAAAAAGACTCTCCCATTGTGTACGACAGGGTTTCCCAAACTGTGTTCCGCGGAAGGTGAATAAGTGTTCCGCGAGAAGTTCTGGAATTTGTCATTTTAGTTTTCTAAGCATTTTTGCATGAATAATATTCTATAGATATACTATTCTATAATATTATTCTGAGGAGAATAATATTCGTGAATATGTCGAAAAGCTCAGACCCAGCACGCCTAATAACATCTGTGTAGCAAATGTTAGTGACCAAGCCGTGTATTTTTAAACGTGGAAGTATTCATGAATTATCGTTAATTTTCACACATCGAAACTTTTCAACATTTGGGAAAGGGAATACCGCTGTTTATGACCGATCATAAAAATTGCCTGCAAGCCGATTACAACAATGGGCGGCGTATCCTCTGTTCTCAAAACTGAACGAAATAACATCTGTGTTGCAAATGTTAGTGACCAATCAGCAAGGAAGTATAAAGAAAATTTTTCCCCTAAAATTGAAGATCAAGGTAGTCTTGGATCCGGTTCTCAAATCTAGTAATACTGAATACTTTCTTCGCAATTTCTTACTGTAGGGTGAAAGTTTCGAAACCGTAGTGCCGTGATTTTTTTGAAAGTAATAAGCCTGCAGATTTAAATTTTAAAATGAATAAGAGACAAGGGACTTTGTTTAATTTTGGTATTAAGAAATCTCTTATTGAAGGTGTTTGTGACGCAACAGACAGTGAGTCATCTACCACCAGCCTACAAAGCGATCTCCAGGATGTACAAAAGGAGGGGAAAACTACCAGCACACAGGAGAAAAAGTCTGCATTCACTCATAAGTATTTATAATAATATAATCAATTTTTGATGATCGGAATGGGATATGTCAATGCAAAATCAGCACAAATTAATTTAATGATGTTTATGTTTATGAATTTTATGTTTATTTAATTATTAATAAATAATTAATGATCAATTATTAATTAATAATAAAAATCATCTAAATTAACAATTAATTATTAATTAATACATTATAAAATAACGAAGGTGTTCCGTGAAATTTTCAGGATTTGTGAAGTGTTCCGTCGTAGGAAAAGTTTGGGGAAACGCTGGTGTACTCGCGAAAAATATAACTTCAATCGTACATCATTGTATAGTGGAGGAATAAAGGAAAACAAAACAAATCTGGACGCGCTTCAAGGCTACTCACACTCCAAGGATTACTTTCAGAACGTCTTTTTTTATTGAGCCTACATGTAAACGGTTGCAAAACCTATAGCGCATTAGTGCTGTGTGTGTGTGGGGGGGGTAGAGATGTAAAGAGACAGCATTGTTGCTGGATAATTCATGAACTTTGACCGCACAACACGATGCAGAAAATCTTGTCGTGAACATATCTCAACCTGCAGACAAGACAGAAAAAAATAGCAAAAGGTTGTCAAAAATAGAGTGCAAAGTTTTCCCTTTCTTTTTTGCACTCGGCATAGTAATTTTTAGAAGAAAATTACCTAAGGGGAGGAAGTTCACATCAGAAGGGCATCGTTTTTGACAACCGCTTTGAGACAGTACGACAACGATACTGTCCACATTGACTACCTGTTCTTGGAAGTGTAACATCTCTCTCTCTCTCTCTCTCGCTGTGAAAGACTCGAAAGAAGACTGAGAACTGAAGCCTTTTTTTGTTTTGTTTTTTAATCTTCGATTCATTAAATGGGGTTTTTAGGATGAAAATATTGTAAAAGCGAATGAAGATCAAGCTGTTATGAGCATGATACGGGAGATGAGGATGCAGGGCAATTTATGTTGCGGCCTAAATAAGTGCCAAGTTGGTGATTTTTTGAAGAATATTTTCGTAATACATCGAATAGCCCATAAGAGAGAAAGTGAGAGAATGTGCATATAAAGAAAGCATACAGATAGAGCGATTGAAGAAAAAGTGAGATGAAAAATAAAGAGAAAGAGTGAAAGAGAGAGAGAGAGAGAGAGAGAGAGAGAGAGAGAGAATTTTTAATTACTAGTAACATGCTTTTATGTGTTCGCTTCCCTAACAAGAACACTAAAACTGTGTTCTTACCGAATTGCCATTAATCTATAATTCAGGAAAAACACAGAGAAAAAGAGAACGAACGGAGAAGAATTTGATCAAAGTAGCAAGGAGGTGCTTAAATTCCACAGAATAATAAACGAGAAACACGTCATTTGTTACGATAAAATCAAATGACAAATGAGTGACACAAATGCCATCGTACATTAATATGAACGAAATAGTTCGAACAATAAAAAATGCACTTGATAAGTTCACAGCGATAGCTTCATCCCATCTGACACGCCTGATGCGAATTATGATTCATTTTTTAGTTCGCTTCAAACCGTAGACAGGAATGTGCTACTGGTAATCAGCCTTTGCAATGAGATCTCTAAACAGCCTACTGGTGATCGAACCAGTCAGGGAGGGAGTGAAGAATCTCACATAGAGAAAGCTGCAAACGGAAAGTGACATGTACTTAAGAAAAAGCCAAGAAATTAAAATAACATTGGGTTACGAAACATCAGTCGGGGTTTGTGATGTGCTTTGTGGTTTCCCCAGATCGTACTGAAAATTATAAACGAATTTAAATACATTACAAATACATCAAAAAGTTTATTCTTTTAGGGAAATCAAGTGTCTGAAATGCAAATCAATAATATTAGACAACTGTAATAGTTAACAAACAGAGATTAAAGTGCTTTAACCAAAGCTATGACAAATGGAACATCAAGAGACAGTTGCTAACCTCATTGGCGATATCGACGACGAGATCTTGATCGCTTTTCTCTCCGTCACTGCCCTGCTGGGCTGGGAAGCAGAGGGCAGCAAGCTCACTCCATGTGACACCCTTCCCTGACTGGATATTTGTTGGGGGAGAAAGAAAAATCAAACTGTGGGCGTGTGTTCCTGGTCTAAACCTAGACTCAAGTCTGAGAATGTGGTTTAGCTTTTGTATAAAGTTAAAAAAAAATTCTTAACCAAAGCATCAAAAGTTTGTTTTTTAAGAAATATAAAAAAAATTGATCTTTTAAGTAAACTGCAATCTGTTTGTGACAACTGGCGAAAACTGTTTTGAAACATCTATGAAATAATTGAAAAAAAAAAAAAAAAATCAAAAGTTTTATATTGATTCAAAAAAACTATCTACGTTATTAATGCAAGATTAAGATTCGAGTCTTAATGTAAAAATCTTTGCTTAATTAAAATTTCTGCGATTTTCATAGTCATCCTTTATCCAATTATAATATTGAGTTTGATATTTAAACAGCCATGAAGTCAGGTACAAAACCTCACTTCATGCCTAAAATTATTCAGGGATTAAATTTTAATGCTTAGGGCAATATAAACAATAAACAAGCGTTTTCACTAAAGTGATCGAATAGCAAACAAACGGAAACTTTCTTAATAACCATTTTATTTAAATTATTTAGCATTTTGGTATCATAAGTATAATCACCCATTTTAGATTTGCAGACAGATACATCAAAAGTCTGTTATGACTTAGTCTCCTTATTTCAGTTCAATATAAATAATAAATAATGGTGTATTTAAAAAAAATTAAAGAATTCGATAAAAATTATTTATTCCTTCTTAAATTTGATCATAAAGCTCCTCTTTTTTTTTAATAAACATTATAATATAATAGAAGATTTATCTTATTAAATCATTAAAATAGATTAAAACAAGAATTTTGAAAGTATAAAATTCAACCTCAGTGTAATTTACCACTACAATGGAGCCAATATTTTATTTATTTATTTATTATTATAATATTTTTTTCAATCCATGGATCGTCTAAACTTGCACTAAGCATTCAGACATATTTAGTTTATGTCTAAAAGATAATCCAGTCATTAACACATTATTATTAATAATTAATTGTTATTAATAATGTGTTAATAAGACCTTAATATTGCATTTTTAAAATATAGTATATGACAATACAAAATAAATATTCAGTTTTTAATCATCCTAAAGAATAATAAACAATTAAGATAAATCTTCAAAATGACATACTATAATAAATATTTCCTTCATCGATGATTTAAATAACTTTCATTTGAAATAAATGCAATGCAATATTTCGCAACATTCATTTTGTTCAGATTGTTGATTTAATACAGTTGCACTTTACCATTATATACAGATTTTATGATTAAAATAGTAAATAATCCCAATGCGAATTAATTAAAGTAACTGAATTGTCACCGGTATTTAAATTGAAATTAAAGTAGCGATGAATTATCCAAATAGAACGCTTCCTTTGCATCAGAAAGTAAACAGCACATTAATAAAATAAAATATAATAAATTTAAAAAAAAAACTACAAAAATAAAAAAAAAGAAAATAACGTTACAACAAAGAACGCAAATAATTGTTAACTAAAATGCTCTCTTATGGACTAGCTATATAAGCAAAGAAATGGTTTACTTTCTAAATAATTAAAATATTTGCAATTATCTAGAAAGCTATAAGTTCTGTATTATTTTCCAACTAATTTTGAAGTGGTTTACAAGTAATTTAAGGCATTTATTGCTATTTGACAACTAAAAGACAATAAACATAACTGAATATGAATAAATAAACTTCCATTTGCAGAAAACCAATGAAAAGCTATAAAAACAGACCTGGAGTACTTTCAGCATCCAATTGTAAATAAAATTACTGTACTATCGGAAAGTTAACCACCTCATTAGTACAAGAAATATATATCCCTTGGATGTAATCTCATATCTAAAATTTATAATATATCACTGTAATGAAGCCTCATAATCAAAATTTAGTTTTTGAATAAGTACACATAAGAATTCAATTAAAATTAAATTTAGAAATAAAAATTAAATTGCATTAAAATTATTTTTTTTCGCCAATAGGCTAAGTAGTTGTTTCCGTCTCATGCTATGGCTTTCTTAGTCTTCTAATTCTTATTTCTCCACTTATTTTTTATAACTATACACAAGAATTTTGTCATTGTCGGATATTGTCCATTCAATTTAGATTTTATATCCATTTATGCTTACATTGACTGATATAAAAATGTGTTGTTTTATATTTAGAAATTGTAATATTTCTTCGTTCGTTTGTATGGTGGTCCCATATACTAATTCCAGTTTATTTTTGTGCTAGGAATGGCTTAATACAAAATTTTATATTTTAATGTCTTTATCATTTTTTTTTTTTTCTAGTGGTATAGGGAAGTGATTCTTAACTGGCCGGCTGCGACCGCCTAGGGGATCGAGGAAAATTTATAGAACGTTTCTAGTTTTTAAAATTTTGAAATCTCTTAAAATAATTATTTTTTGTTCATTATTTTACTTTGTTTCAAAGTTGTATCGTTTTTGTATTAGTAATCTGAATTATGCAGTAGTTTGTTTTGTGGTGGCGCCACAAGTCGACTTTTCGTTGCTGCCACCTTACCGGCCATTATGGATCAAATACGCAGCCTGATACGCTTCGTATCCATCATATATTTCAATGTAATATCAATGGTATTACAATTTTAATATGCACTTCGCATCCATGATAAACTGGACGTATATATACGTCTTGGCCGGTAGCGTGGTTTACAATACTAGTACGAATGCATAGAAGTTAACGTTGTTAAGTGATACTTGAGCGAATTACTTTTCGAAACTTTCAGTGCTGTAATACTGATTTGTTATTTCTTAAAATTTATCCCCTTATAAAATGAGCAAACAAAGAACATTATTTGATTTCCTAAATATAAATGCAGTAAAGTTTCTGCATAATATTTAAGTAAAGTTGATTTCTGTTTTCTGATTTTTTTTATTTGTCATTATATAATCAGAAAGTAATCCATTATTTAAAAAAAAAATTTGAAAAATCAATTGTGATAATTTTCTGATTTTTTAAATTTGTTATTATATTATATATTATATATAATCAGAAAGTAACCCACTATTTAAAAAAAAATAATTGTCATTATGTTACTACAAACTACGGGACCGCGAAAATATTTAAAATTTTTAGTTACTACTAAAAAGGCAACGTTTTAAGGAATAACAGATGAACAAAAATCCTTATAAGGACTGGCTTAAAGGGGCGAAGCAAGAATGCTTTTCATCTTCCCCGTTATCTGTAGAGGACAGTGCAGGTATAAGGTGTTATTGAGCTATTAAAACAGCAATAGCCGAGCCTCAGTTAAAACTTTATTGGCTACAGCATTGCCATCCATTACCCTCCAAGTGTATTGTGATGAACAAAAAAGCTGTGATCACAGCAAGAGGGTAACAGCAATAGCCGAGCTCTCCAAGCCTCAATAAACAAAAATGTTAAAACTAAAATTACTTATATTTTAAATATTGTAGAATTAAAACGGTGTTACTTAATGTAATAAGAACGATAAAAATATGCCATCATTAACTTAAAATAAATGTTATTAAACTATTTTGAATTTTATATGCAAATATAATATAATCAATTTAATTTTATATTAAAAAAATAGTATATTATATTATTATATATTTATTTTTAATTAAATATTAACAGCACCACACGAGTGGTTACAAAATCTACGACTCAATAATACAGTAAGTAGAAAGACATATTCTAGATTTGAGACCGCGTCACAGTGATGATATTATTTTCGTTTAGGATGAGTTTCTTATTAGGGAAACTTTTCCAACCAACAGTACAGTGCAGTTGAAAACTTGTTATTCTGAGAATACGAAGACTGAATGAGGAGAGATGCAGGATAACATATCCTGCATCACCCTCGTTATATATATAATCATTTTTGTATGAAAATGGACAATGGAAATCATTTTTCACTCTTTCTCTCCCTGTACTTATTGATTTAAGACAAGAAAACGGTTTGAAAACTGTGGCTCTTCCATTAAATCAAAAATGATATGATGATTAACAAGACAGACTATAATAGTTCTTATTGCGATTCTTGTTCTTCCAACTGATGCTGGGAAAAAATGAATACCAGTTTTCTTCAAATCTTCTTCAGGGAACCTTCAAGATTGAAATATGCCTCGTAAATGAAGTTCTTTAACCAGTTTTGAAATTGCATACATGTGGAGTCCAAGTCTGAAATGTTTAGCTTCCTGTGTGGAAACCAATACAATGCACAGGATACCTGGTGACGTATTTTTTTCTATTTGTCTTACATGACAGCAGTAATACGTATAGTGATTTTTGTTGATGTGATTATTAGTTAAATCTATCCCTACAGGCTGGCCTGGTTCGTCGAGTGATTAACGTATCCGCTCTCCAGCCAGAAGATGGATATTTGTGATTGTCTTTCGCCTTTATAATTCATTCATACAAATATATACATACACTCTGCCAATATGGAGTGGGTCACCATGAGAAAAGTAGACCCAATCCTTCCGCAAGTCTGTCACACTCAACAGACTATAATAACTGCTAATCTTGTGTCATACAAGAAGTAAAAATTTTGCTACTCTTTCAGTGGAAGAAAAAAGGTACTGTTGGCGATAAAATAATTTACAAAATTGTACTTGAAATGATTTAAAGGAAACAATACTTTATCGCACGTCCTTTCCTGCCAAATATGTTGGTAAGGATGAGTAGGTAGAAAGGTGTGGTAGCTTATGCTAGTTGACAAGACGACCAAGTTTGCCGAAGAAGTAGCTGGTTCAAAGGCTACTCATGAATCACTATAATATCTTTCACTACTTCTAGGTTTTTGTATACAGAACGAACAGCTATCCAATAAGGCAGCAAAGATGGGAAAAACATATTTCTCAATTGCATGTCTGCAAACCATATATCACCTAGCCAAGAGAGAGGAGGAAACCAAAGAGTAAAGTTAATGGTCAGTTGAGTTCATCACACACACACACACACACACACACACACACACACACACACACACACACACACACACACACACACACACACACACACACACACACACACACACACACACACACTGTTTATGTTTGACTTCTTAGACAGTAATGGTCTATATTTAAGGTACTTGTAAAAGGAACATTATGGTCTAGTTTGAACAAACCTACATTCAGCAGAGGATTCAGTAAGTAACTGGTGATTTTGAATCTATCAAAGCCGTTTATGAAAGAAGTTTGTCTCCAAAAGTTCAGCGTTAACTTTTTTTTTTTTTTTTTTTTTAGGTGAATCCTACCTATAGTACATTTGTGCCACTACTATGGGTTGGTAAACGGAAACGTTTTTCAAGTGGGACCTGTAATGATCAAGATATTAGTTTCACACTGGCGACAAAAATCATCAATCACTTAAAACATTCACCAACTTACATCGATGCCACAGTGGATTCAAATCCATAGCCTGTTAGAGAGCAAATACACTATTCATATTGTCAACCAGGCTCAAATTGAAGAACGAAATAGGAAAGTCAGCAGATTAGTTTCCGTATATTTGTTTTTACTTCAAGAAGCTGTTTTTAGTGACTTTTTATTCAGGCACACTAAACACAGGGCTTAAAACGAATAAAAAATATATTAATAGATGTTATTTCTGCAAAGAAATAACAACATTCCATGATTTTCAAAGGGTGAAGTGAAATAACCAATAGTAGCTCATCTTTATTTTCTCTTTTATTTTATTATTATTATTTTTTTTTTTTTTTTGCATTGCTTTAGAATACATGCATCACTTTATTTAGAAAACAACGCTTTCTTACGTCAAAACAAATGGATTAACTATAGGATAACACACTGAAATCGTATGATATGACACCTCATTTGATGTAGCTTATATTTTAGATGCAAAATGAAGTAGAACCAAATTCATTGAATGATAGACCATCTTCATGTTTACTAATCGATTCCAGTTCCTATTTCAGGGGATTCAGGGGAAAATACGCTAAAATGCTTGTGGTTTCCTGTTTCCACGTCCAGTACATGTTATTTTGTTAAATTATTTTGGATATTCCACACTGCATGGATACAATGTGACATGTCTTGATATGTCAACAGTTTACAAATAGTTTCCTAAATTCATATTAACGATGTCTGTAACCTGTCTACTACTACTCCTGGAAAAGATATAAAAGGAAAAAAAAATAGGGAAAAGCAGTGGCTCCATCTGATGAGAAGGAATATACAGAGCATTCTTTAATTTTTTAACGAATATCATACGGTAAAATATCTTATTTAATTATTAAATTAATATATTATAATTTAATAATGTATAATATTCTTGCTAATTTAGTATATTTTACTATCAAGTTATAATTAGCATTCTTATCAGGAAAATAAAAATAATTGACTTACATGGTCGTGTTTTTCTTCTTTTCTCCTTTTTTTTTCGGGATCCAAATCTGGAGAACGACTCCTAGGTTTTTCCCTCTCGTGGGGAGATATAGAATTTCGCTGAAAGATAAGATAATAAACCTACAAGGCCTGAACTAAGTACATTGAGATAATTTGCCAAAGAACCTGATTAAAAAAGAAGGAAATCACATCAGGTTTTCGTTTATATTAGGAAAAATATTTTATTTTATATATAAAAAATAAGCTAATTTATTAATTAAAAGGAAACTGGATAATATTTTGGTATTTTAGTTAAAAAGTTTCAAACAATTTGTATTTTTTTAATACACCTAATTATATAATTATTATTTTTTATATCAACAGTTAAGAATGCTCACGGTTGCTCGTAAGACGGGTGAGAACCACCATACCCTTGGAGGGTAATGGATGGCAATGCTGTAGCCAATGAAGTTCTAACTGATCGGCTATTACTGTTACCCTCCTGCCATGATCAGAGCTTTAATTAATTGCTCAATAACGCCTTATCCTTACACTGTCCTCTACAGATAACGGGGAATATGAAAAGCATTCTTGCTTCGCCCCTTTAAGCCAGTCCTTATAAGGACTATAAGGTTGCATTGTTGGTGATGGATGATGCCCCGGATTGAATCAATCGACCGTGAGATGCGGTAATTGATTCATTCAATCCAATACCCTTGGAGGGTAATGGATGGCAATGCCGTAGCCAATGAAGTTCTAACTGATCGGCTATTGCTGTTACCCTCCTGCCATGATCAGAGCTTTAATTTAATAGCTCAATAACACCCTATCCCTACACTGTCCTCTACAGATAACGGGGAAGATGAAAAGCATTCTTGCTTCGCCCCTTTAAGCCAGTCCTTATAAGGTTGCATTGTTGATCTAACCAAAAAAGTCCTTTTTAGGACTTCCAGGGTAACAAATGGCAATGCTGTAGCCAATGAAGTTTTAACTGAGGCTCGGCTATTGCCGTTACCCAGCCATGACTAGAGCTTTTAGCTCAATCAACACCTCATCCACACAGATTTTCTTCATTCAGATAACGGGATAAAGAGTCAAGGATTCAGTCCATTGCCCAGTTCTTTTAAGAACTTTAAGGTTGAATGGTTATAATTTATATATCATCTATATGAGTGTTCATGTAACATGTTTAATTTTACACTTGGGAGGGAAGAAATTGTAAAAAGTAATTAATGTTTTAATTCAATAGTTGTAATAATTCTACTTCGTGTATAACACGACTCATGTGGAAGTAATGCATTGGTAAATATTTCTCTAGTAATCTAAGTTCGGTGTCCCAAATTCTTACATTTTCAACATGGACCATACACGCGTGATCTGTGTGTTTATGTCTATATATAGTTCAGCAGCATTTGGATTGTTGATATGGACAGAGTCCACAAATTCTACACACATTTACTAGAAGTGGGACCACTATGAATGTAGTGATGGCATTTTTCAGACCGATAATATCTCCACATCATTTCAGAGGATGATTGCATTGATTTAACAGACTCAGAGACATTCCATCACTTGAATCGCTTCATGCAATCACCGGATCTCAATCCAATTCATGCTCTTTACAGCTATCTCTACCTAGGAAGGAAGTCCACACGCGAAAGTGTCATTATCTAAATTCCTGGGGAAATTTGGAGTCTTTTTTTCTTATGGAGAAAATGAATGAATTTGAAATATGTTTTGTTTCGAAACTGCACAAAAAAAAAAAAAAAAAAAAGGAGATAGGGTATTTTCCAATACTGTAACATCACGCTAAAGTTAAATAGTTGAATTAGTATTCTTCAAATGAAAAAAACAATTAACATAAACTTTCTGTAATCATTAGTTTGTAACAATCAATTAACTATATGCTTATTTGTTCGGGTGAAATAAAGATTTCCGTGGTGTTCAATTTAGACCGAATCCTGGAGGCGTAACAAGAATCATTCAACTGAAAACATTTATAAAAGAGTCATAAAGTGAAGCTGTGGTGTGTAGAGAGAATACAAAACGGCTCGGTATCCTTTGAGACCAACGCACCCGTAGCGAGAGCTAGTGGAACATTTCTGTCAGTGCAGTCCCTGTTTACGGCTATCTATAAGATCGAAAGTGAATTTTTGGTGTGGAGTTTGGGGGTCAGAACGTGGTCTATTATCTTTTCTGTCTTTATTGTTGGCACAGCAGGGATTACTTGCACACAGAACAGGGTCACCGAGCTTTCAGCACGTCTCTCTCTCTCTCTCTCTCTCTCTCACACACGCACACACACACACACCGAACTCATCATATATATGCATGTAGAGGCAAAATCAGTCGACAGCTACGCCCCGTCGAACGTGCTTTCAGTGGTCCCTTATGTACTTGCACCCCCCCCCTATTCCCCCATCACATTCCCGCCTTTCGTCTCGCTAACCCGTCATCTGATGTGCCTGCCTTTGTTCCCCCAGTAGCTCGGGGAAAGCCAGGCCAGGTCTTGTCCTACAATGGCGTCGGGTGCAACCATGAGTGCACCCGTCACCCATGGCAACAGCAGCCCTCTGCGTGCATGCAAAACATCGGAGAGATGACGGCGTTGGCAAGTGATGAACGGCTCGGTGTCATCCATAATAAATTGGTTGGTGGCGTTTGCAATAACGCCGAAGCGATGTTGGGAAGAACACGGAAAGAAAGAAGAGAGAGAAGGAAAAAAAAAAAAAAAAAAAGGAAACCCAGAGAGCGCGAGAGGGAGGGGAAGTTCAGTGACACTCTTCGTACACAAAGGGAACATGACGCTTTGCTTTGTAGTGTTTGCGGTTCGTCCGTAAACTAAGGGTAGGTCTCAAGGCGTCTGGAAGGTCGCTTTGGTTTTTCGAATCGGACGCGAGATATTTCAACGGGTGTTATAAATATGGAAGGTGACACCTTTAGCCAGACAGAAACGCAAACACAGTGACAAGCGAAGCATTTATTTGCGGATAGATGCGGTTGGTGATTTTCAATAGCACAGCAGTAGCCCAGATGTGAAGCTGGTAATGAGTAGACAAACTCGTCCTTAGAAATGCGGTGAAGGATAGTCTGTTTTTATTTTTCGATAAAAAAAAAAAAGAAGAAAGATACGAATCGGCGCATAATAATGAGACTAATAATGCACCACCTTAGTCCACTGTAGGAAGTTTTTCACATTCATAGAGTGCAAACTAAAACAGGTTACTGTAGCTAATAACCATTGGTTAACAACGCATGCTCAGTTAAATGACGTCATGATTCCAACGTTAACATATATGTGAGATTTGTGTAAATTTTTTTTTTTTTTTGGCTAGATGGGTGAAGCAAAAATGTTTTTCATATTCTCCGTTATCAGTAAAGAAAATGTATGGATAGGGTGTTATAGTGCTATAAGCTCTGGTCATGGCGAGGTAACGACAATAGCCGAGCCTCAGTTAAAACTTCATGGACTACAGCTTCCTTTGCAGAAAAAAAAAAAAAAAAAAAACTTAAGTAGGGAACATAAGTTGGGTTTTTCTTGTAACAGACGGGATTTGAACTCTTTCCATCTAGGTCACTCAGGTAAACTCAATGGTTTTCCATTGAAATCCATAAGAATTTAAATGATTTGCTTCTCAGAAAATCTAAAGACTGATATCCACAGATATCAACTTCCTGACAGCAAAAGAAGAAAAATGTTTGCAATTAGAATGGAAATTGATAGATTGGGTTTCGCTAGTCTTGCATTAATGTACCATATTTTTGTAGCGTACAACGTACCTTAGTAACTGAGAAATCTGCAGATGGATTACAGCTATGTAGAGATTATAAGAAAACTACAAACAAAAATCGGAATCAATAAAGAGAAAGATAAAAACCGTTCCTACAACAGATCTTTGGAGCCTTGTTAGAGAAGCAAACCTGTCGGCACTGAGGAATATTCTCGCACTACGTAAACAGGATTAGCAGATCTCCAGGGTTTGGAATGAGAAACAAGGATGTGCAGTTGAAACAGGTATGGCGATTAGGAGAACATCCCTGCTGAAGCTGCCAGCCATGAACCCTGCAGATAGCGACGAAAGAATTTTTACATGTCAATTAGTAGACCGTTCTAGTGAAAGGAAAAATGGCGGCTGCGAAGCATCGAGAATTCCCCTGCACAAAGACTTGCAGACACATTCAAATAGCCCGAGGCAAGTTCGTAGGGTATATAGGAACTCGTCTCTTTCGGCAGTTCAACAAATACAGCGTTCCAGAATGTACACAGCCAGCCAAGTGACGGGAACCGCGAGGCAGTAGCAGTCATGGCACTTCCCCCGCCTCTTTTCTTTCCCCTGCCCACACTATACAGAAAGGAAAGGAGCAAACGGAAGGAAAGGGGGGCGCTATGGGGGGGGGAGGGAAGAGTCTGTCAACAGAAGTTGTACGCAGATAAACGTGAGCAAACATACAGCAGTCCTGATTTGCGTGACACTCTTGGCGATCGATCAAGTGAAAGTCTTTGAGCGAAGCCATTGCCGAAGCTGGCCGTTCAAGAAAAGTAAACTACTTGTGCCGAACTCGACACAAGGCTAGTTTTGTGTCGATAGGAAAGCAATAAGGCTTCGCTTCATGCTACCATATGTCGTATTTGCTTCTCATTGTCCTTGGAAACCTTGCTTTAGTGTTCGCTTGCACGAACAGAGCATCCCCCCCCTCCTTTCTCTCCCTCCCCCAGGGTTCACTTTAGACCTTTTCAAGCACAAAAATCACTTCTTCTTCCAGTAAACCGTTGTTCCCTTTCCAAAAGTCTTCAACCATGCCTCCATACCAAGATGATCGCTAGTAATTGGGAGGCCGGATCTGAATGCTAGTGAGGTTGGTGGGTCACTACTGTATTGGTTTCAATATCTTCTTTCACTGACCTTGTGTACCTTTTGCTGATCTCTTATACAGTTAGTTTCAAACTAACACTACGTGAAAGTGATTCAATTTTGAACCTATATCTTTCGCTGATATAGTTTATTGGCACTATTCAGTGGCGAACTGAGAACCGTGTTGATAAACGAACATTAAAACCAGTCGAGGAAGAGAATTGTTAACAATTAGAATATTCAGAAATGTTTGCTACTTATAAAATGTAAATAAATAAAAACTTCCATTTTTTAAGTGGGATCAGTAGTCCTCATGTTAATCGTAAACCCAAGTATTATATATGTAGGCGTACATGGTCAGTGGTCGTATAAGACAACCCCTAAAATGTATTTTCAAAACATTGATTTTGTGCTATACTCGATCTAAGACTACTACAAATTTTACACTTACCGCTGACGGTTTTTTTACACATTACAGTATTTTTACTTTAATATAATGTACGCATAGAAATCACAGCAGATTAATGTCTTTCCATGCTGAGTTTTGGATATTCGAATATTCATGCGATTACGCTAATGTGGTCGCTTTGGAATTTAAATACAAAAAAACTACATGCTGATCTTACTGAATACACTTATTAAATACGAATATATATCCGTATATTAACGTGCTAATTAACATAATATAAAATCAACAGGTTATTAGAAGCAATACATGCGTCTAACATCTTTATACACACAGAAGCTAAATGACATTTTCAATCGAACAATTCAAGCGTTCAGATTTTGATAGCCTTAATATAAGGCAACCCCTGGTTTCAGATCCCCCCCCCCCCCCCCGATTTCAAATATCGCCTATACGCTGACATATACGGCAATTATTATTTATTACCAAATTTCTGATATGTACCCTCAAGGAATGTATAGATAAAATCCTATTGACAATTTTCCTCCAAATTAATCTGTTATCTGTCGGGACTTCAACAATGTCAACTCTATTTCTGTTTTCTAAGACAGCATCAATTTACCTATATTTTGGTTCTTTTCGTGGCATCCTGACATTAGAGAAACCTGTTTGCTAAACTTTTCCAATTATGTAGTGCCCATACTACCCGAGATTAGCTCTTTAACTCTGCTTATACATTCCTGAATGTTAATGTCAAGTTTCTTCCAACATATTCATTTTTAATATGATTCTGCCATCGTTGTCATCTCCTCACTCCTCTGATTGGTCTCAACCCCCCCCCCCCCCATCTATAGTCCCTGGTCTAAGATAATACTTATGTCATGAGAGATTTCTTTTTAACACACAAAAAAAAAAAAAAATACAAGAAACAAGTAATACTGTTCATTTAAGGCCATATATTACAGGCCATTGTTGCCACTGATGATGGCATATAATATTAAGGTGAAATATACGGCCTTTTCTTGTGTTTTTCATGTTAATTAAAAGAAATTCAGTCGAATTATTTATACGATTTTTAAAAGATTTAACTTTCCTAAATATATTTTCTTTAGAACTTTTTTAACCCTAACGTTTTTGAAATTCAGTATGCAGGATCACTTTTCACCATCGCAAGAGACTTGAATGTGCTTCTGATCTGATCTGATCCTGTGGCTTCCTCTCTTAGAGAGGGTTGCAGCTGATTACTAGGCAGATAATGACGCAAAGTGGTTTCCCATTGTCTTCCTTGCTGTATTTTTTTATGATTGTAGCCTGTTTGTTCATGGGTCCGGTTTGCCCGCTTGATGAATGTGCTTCATGAAATCAAAAAAAAAAAAAAAATCCGTTTCCATGGTGACAACCGGTTCTGTTGGTGTATACTACGTAGAAGAGTAATCAGCGAATATCTCCATTGTCAACATTGTCTCCATTCCAACAGCACAAGTATTGTCAATGACGTTTATGGTTCAGTAATGGGCTGTCTCCCTTTTAAGAAAACATCTCGCTGCTCAACTACACTGGGTTATCAAAAGTATAGGGAAGAGAAAATCCGATTCTTAAATCATTTATCCGAAGAATATGAATCATTTCATGCATGATGTTGGCTGTTCGATATTTCACTTCACCCTGGGACTATAAGGAAACCGAAGGGGGGGGGGATGTGCTGTGAAAAATGGCAGTTTGGAGAAACAGTGAAATGTGAAAATATGCAAATAAATTACAATTATAAGAGAATCTGATGCTGTGCGGAGATTTCTTCCCATTTAATTACTAATTAAGAAGGAAGCCTCGTAAAGTAAGATTTACTGTGCACGTGCCATATATTCTAGGTGATGTCGAGTGCAAAGGGAAGATTACATAAATCACTTAGGAAGGTTCATTAATTACACGACTGCTTACTTTATGGAACCGAACCAATTAGCGTGTGAAAAGTATTAATTGCCGCTGCGTACTGTGGGGGTTTGTGAAGAGACCTACGACACTTCCGCTTGGGACAGAACTGTATCTACTTCACAATTATTACTCAAGACCATGGAACAGTGACGCTCATTTGCAATTAATCTTCTTACACGTTCCCAACACCTCGGCACGATTTACTTAAAGTTATAATTTCGGACGCTTACGAAGAAATGATGTTGATGAGAGGGGCCCCGCACGCGCATTAGGATGATGATTGGGCAACACATACCCACCTGTCACCAGTACATCACGTTATCTTAAACACGCATTTGAATCCTAGAGAAATAAAGAAAATCAGCTGAAGGAGACGAGGGAGGTGGGGTGGGGTGGGGCACGAATGAGGGATTGCATGAAAGCGGATTCGTATACGACGAGGGACAAATGCACCCGTCAGTCGGTATCAGAGCACAATGGGAACTCCCGCTGGTGTGTACGAGGAGGGGAAGACTTGCCTGCACCATTCTACACCTGTCCTGTCCCCATTTCCTAGAGGGGGAACAAATAGGGTATAAATGGTGCATCGCAAGGGGAAATAGAATATTAGTTTATGAGGTGGAGAACACCTGTTGGCAACCCCAGTACTCTGTTCGATTCTCTTATCAGATTACTAGGATTATTAGGAAAGGTTTTGAACTATGGCTATAGAGATTAAGTTAAGAACGCCATCTGGATAGATACCGAGGAAACAAAAAAAATCGAAGTCTCTGGTTCGAGTTTTTTTTTTTTTTTTAATATCCTTACGTTCATTATCAGGTCGTTCACATTGTAATCAATGCTAAAGAAGACATTTTAGTCTCCATCGTCTCAATGCCATCGTTCGAACATAAACAAACACCGACACCAATATAAGGACAAAACTTGGCAGGCATATGAATGGTATGAGTTACAAAATAAAGCCTGTTTGCTTCAATAGAGACTGATGGTAGATTAGCTGACTCAGCAGTTTTCACGCACTCAGATACAAGACCGGATGTTCCTGTCCCTTTTGCTTCCCCTTTTACCGAACATCACTTCATTACCTCGCCACAAAAGCGTGCATTTACTGATATCACCGTGACGGATCGCCTCGATTTTCAGAGACCGCGAAAAAAAGGAAATAAAAAAAAAAAATAGGAGGAAAAAAAGTTCGGTGTTGTATAGAAGGCAGGAATTCCTGACCGTAGAATCAATGGATACCGAAATCGTAGCGCGAGATAGGTGAGGTCCCTGTGTCACTTATCTACAACCACTAAGACAGAAAACGACAAAATAATATCCTTTGAAATATCACAAGGAATTGCTGTAGTAAATGTAGTGTTGTTCTGCGGGGGGGGGGGAGTGCGCGCGCGCACACACACGAGTGGCTAGATTAGAGGGGGAGTCACTATGAGGTAAAGGAGTTTCGTGAAGAGGTGGAGAAGAAGATGAAACCGAGTGTGATGGATGGCAGAGATGCGACTGTAGTCTCTTTTTCTCTCTCTTCTTCCTTTCCTTGGCCAGATAGCGAACAAGGGATTGAGGAAATAAATGTCGACATCCGTTAGGGGAACGACAAAGATTTAATGCTGACGTAGAAATTGAAAGCGACTACACAAACAGGGAAAACTATTTCGTGAAACCATCTTTTAAGCGCCAGTACGAAAGAAACATCTGGAAAATTACTTTACGCACGTCTTAAGGAGAATGTTGCCTTATCTTCTCACATGCATTCCCAACGCGAGCACCCAAAGACAAAAGAGCATCGTGATCTTGAGCGTTGTTTGTACGCCATTACACCCAACAGGCGTATCTTGATCCTTCCTTGGTAATGTGGCCAAGGAGCTTACTGATATCTGTATCGTTGCATCGTTTCTTAAAGAGGAAAAATAAACTGACAAACTCACATTCTTGTGTAACTTTGAATCCAGATCACTGCTTTGTAAACCTGTTCGTTTCAAATGTCCATTTAACATCTTATTAATTATCCAAATATCCCTACTTATTTTGTTGAATTTCGTACGGAACGCATGAAATGGAAAATGGACTGGTCGATTGGTTTAGCGTAAGGCTGCGGGTTCGAATCCAGCTGTGAATATTATTAGAGTGGGAGATAAATTTTCTCGCCCTGTGTGAGACCACCAACCCTCTTATTGGAGGCCTGAAGTGGCTTGAACAAGTTCCATCTTTAGTTTTTAGAGCAGTTTAGGGACCATGTCATAAATAAATAAATATATAGAATGAATTTTAAAAAAATTCTTAGCCCGTCCAAAGCATTTTAATGTATTATAGGTTCGCAACCCTTCGTGGATTGGAGCTACATAAAAACCAAATAATAATAATAATAAAAAAAAAACATACAGCGTACTTGCATAAAGTATGGGATAATTGCTTACTTCTTCAATAGCAGCTCAATGAATATCTGAGTTAGCATCATTAGTTTTTAGCCTGCTGGACATGACTCTTAGAGAGTTTAAACATCAACGGCAGCGAAAGAAAACAGGACTTGCGTTAAGTCAATTGTAGTTATAATTGTAATTGTAATAGCCAAAGTGAATAAGACATTAGTGTGTTACGTGCATGTTAACTGCGTTTGTGCTCTGGTCGGTTTGCATGCTTCAAGGGATTAAAAAACCCGAGATTCCGGAGGGGAAAAAAATCCTATCATCTTTCATTTGCAAGGTCCTCAATCCCAGGCGATGGAATATTGATTTCAGAGATAAAACGTCCCCGATTTAATGCACAGTATCTCATTCTAGTGTCGAACAACCTACTGTGCATTGGCGAGATCCAGTTATCTAACATTCTTGGGACAAATTAACTGTAGTTTTGAACCATGCATCAAAAGAGTTGTATAGAATCCCATCCGGCTCTATGGATTGTATTCTCTGTATGTTGAATGCGATTTTAGAGTTCTACTGTAACATTTCTAAGCATACTCAAACAGATATCCTTTGATTTGTTTGTAATTTGCCGACAGGGGATGTTTTAGTAAATTCAAACTGTAGCTGCATTACTGAACAATATGTAGGGTTTTCCTACTGAGTATAGAGTTTCATTTGGATAGGATACCCTCTGAGGAGAGTATGTCCCGTCTTCTAACGCCTGTTAGCCGAATGACATTTGCATATGCCAACATCCAATATATAGCTTTCGAAATGGGAAGTGTTAATAGAGAGATCCGAATGACATCAATGCAATCCGTCCGTATTTCCCGTAACAGTTTGGAGTGATGTAAATCGGATGCTATATTGCAAATCCCCCCCTTGCAATTAGCTGCAGTTAACACAGCTGTCAAGAAATATAGACGTATGCCTGGAATAATATGTTACGGTCCCAAGTAAACAATAAATACAGTTCACATATGACTTGGTCTATAGAGAAGGAATACGTTGGTTAGGTTGATTAAGCAATTTCTAAAAAGGCAGTTAATTCGACAATAATATTTAAAGTTATTAACTTACCGGAGTGCACTTCTCGAAAAATCGTTTTAAGGTCGTTAAAAAAAAAAGAACATGCCCGGACTCTTTTTTTTTTTTTTTTTTTTTCAACTGGCTCACTTTTATTAACAAATATTTATAAATGATTCGAATTCATAATAATCTCGCACTTCTGGATTGAATTTAATAAAATTGAGTACTCAGGATTTATTAAAATTTCTTTCTTTATTTTTTTTTTCCAACTGGCTCACTTTTATTAACAAATATTTATAAATGATTCGAATTCATAATAATCTCGCACTTCTGGATTGAATTTAATAAAATTGAGTACTCAGGATTTATTAAAATTTCTTTATTTTTTTTGCTGTAATCTGTAATCGAACTTTTAAATCCTTATCCTTATAAGGACTGGCTTAAAAGGGCAAAGCAAGAATGCTTTTCATCTTCCCCGTTATCTGTAGAGGACAGTGTAGGGATAAGGTGTTATTGAGCTATTAAAGCTCTGATCATGGCAGGAGGGTAACAGCAATAGCCGAGCCTCAATTAGAACTTCATTGGCTACAGCCATACGTTACCCTCCGGGGATTTCATCCTTCTTGAACTTTTAAGTTCTTAAAAGAACTGGGCGATGGACTGAGTCCTTGACTCTTTATCCCGTCATCTGAATGAAGAAAACCTGTGTGGATGGAGTGATATTGAGCTAAAAAGCTCTAGTCATGGCTGGGTAACGACAATAGCCGAGCCTCAGTTAAAACTTCATTGGATACAGCATTGCCATTTGTTACCCTGGAAGTCCTGATTAGTAAGTAAAGGGTAAAATCTCAAAAAATCGGACGATCTCTAGGCCACTCCATAGTGGGCGAAAGACCGTCCATGTCTCAGCGTTGGTTCCACTCATTGACGGCCGCCCCGTCCAAGCACCCCGACGGGCTCCCCGTTTAAGCAGAACCGCTCAGCGTTGGTTCCACTCAGTGTCGGCCGCCCCGTTCAAGCACCCCAACGGGCTCCCCGACTCCTGAGCAGAACCGCTCAAATTCCGAGGAAAATAATTCACCGACAAGAACCCCTCAGCGGGCCCTGCCGGAGAACACCTTCCCCGGAGACTCAAGGTGCTCCCTTAAGGCAAAAACCCTAAGGGAGCTAACTCAAAAACTCACACCCAGGATAACAGCAACAGCCGAACCTCAGTTTACTTCCTTGGTTCAGCATTGCTATTTGTTACCCTGGAAGTCCTAAAAAGGGCTTTCAATCACATACCCTCCTTGAACTTTTAATTGACAATTGACAATTGACATTTATGTCTTTAAGGGTGAAGCAAGATGCTTTTCATATTCCCCGCTATCTGTCGTGGTTACAGTGAGGGTAAAATTTACGAGCAGTTTGCTCGCCCTGAATGGGCATGGAGATTATGCATCGTTATAGGAGGCTAATATAGTTTTTGGTCTTCTATATTTGAATATGTCCGTTGGCTCATATGCTGCAGCTTGTTGAATCAAATCATTGGGGTGTGTGGACGTCTTTAGATGAACTTTTAATTAACAATAATAACTTATTTGTAATTAGTTGGTATTTTATAAAATTTGGTGTCTGAGATCTATATTAAAATTAATAAAATTTTAATAATATTTTTAGAATTTAAATTTATACCTATAGTATATATACAAAAATAGCTTTTGATTAAATTGTTATGATAGAAATTAAAATTATATATATAATTTATAATAATCTCTTAAATCAACTACAGCACAGTATGTATGACTGAAAACTGAAAGTTCTGTGTCATAGAATTGGTATTCTAAAAAGTCTTCTTAGAAAACCAAAATTTCTGAAGCCAGTTCTGAATAACAACCTAATGTTTGAAAGATAATTATATAATACTATATAAAAAGTATCTTGAATATATTATATATTTTCTTAATTATGAAAAAATTAAAGAATGAAATTTTATATAAATTTCTTACACCTTTTATATTTTTAAATAATAATTATCTATCTAATTAACAGATTAGGAAACAGTGTTTTCATTTTGCAGGGTTTTTTTTGAAAGTATAATTTTGAGTTCAGTGCATTTATGACAACTTTAAAATTGTTTATAGTATTTTTTAGATTTAGATAATTATTTTATGAATGATAACGTTATGGTCTGTGTGATGTGCAGTCCATTCACATAATGCGATGCTTCGTTATTTCTAAAGAAGGTGTATTAGCTGGTACTCCAGTCTTACAGTCTTATTTAAGGCTTTATGCACTTCGACGTCTCACTCATTATCCCACTTCAAACGTAAACGAATTTCTGACATCCCTCATATTATTCCAGCGTATACTACAGATTCTTTTCTTTCTTTCTTTTCTTTTTTTTTTTAATTTCCTTTTTCCTAAATCCATCATTAACAGAAGAAACAAACGTACAATTAAAGAGAAAGTTGATTTTTTTTTCCCGATCACTAATTCCATCGAGTCCCATTGTTCTCCATTTGACACGAACGTTTTCCTTAGAGCAGTCAGGCATAATAACGAGAAGTTTTTAAATTCTCGCTCGCTGCTTCTACAGCGGTTGCGGCTCGCGCGGCTGAAAATCCTCATCACAGCATGATAGATAATTACCGAGAGAAGCGAGAATTAGCTACAGTGTTTTATTTGCCCTCCTCCATCAACACCATTTCGACGTAATTAAACAAGACGGTTAATTAATTAGCCGTTACATTAAGCGATAACGTCGGAACAGTTACGGCAGCGGCGGCACCAATCCACACTTGTCTAGTCAAGAACTATGCTTGTTGACACACGCTACATTAAAGCCTCCTAAGTACAAAGAGGGTGCGGTTTCGTATTCGGCAGCAAGAGTGCAAAAATACTTGACGAGAAACAAAAGAAGAGCGGCATACACTGTCTGTAGACACAGTTACAAGTTAATCGCTTCTTAATTACAATAAAAGTGTTTGACTCCAGTAAATAATCGGCCTCGTAAAAGAGCGCTCGGCTGGGTTCAACACTGTATAATCTGCTGTGGAGACACACCAAATATTGTCATTTTTCAGTGAAAGTGATGAACAATAGAAAACAAACGCATCACCAAACACTATACAATTTCGTCTCCTTACGTTATTTTTTAAAGACATCCTTGTGAAATTTTTAATTTTCTTTTTCCTTTAAAATCATTTTACTTTTTAAAAAAGTGGATAAATTTTTTTACTTTAACGAAAAATACTTTTGTTAAAAAACAAAATATTTTAAAATTGTTTTCACACCTTTTAGTTTTTTAGATGATAATTCTCTTATTTCATGGATTGTTTATTTTTGTTTCGCGCGCAATTACTGTTCTGGCAAAGCTGCTTATTTAACTACTGAAAAGAGAATAATAAGCCATTTAATTAATTAGTAGGGATTATAAATTTATGAGCATGCTATGCAACAAATATTTAAGTACAGAATTTTCTCTTTCAAGATTCTCTTACGATTGAGGTTTTAGTGCCAGACACTGTGCAGTATGCGGTTGGTGTGCTTTAGCTATGCCGTGTGTGGTCCTGATATGCATTTGGGGTGGTAGGAATAACAACGAATGTCGTTCTAGCATTTATTATTATATCATAATGAAAACGTCAGTAAGGATCGATACATGGCATAAAATATTGGAGGGAGAGGAAAATTCGAATTGTCTTTTATTATAATCAGTTAGAAGGTTTTTTTTTTTTTTTTACGAAACTCCAGAAAATCAATCAAAAGGTCACAACTCTAGAAATAGCATCGGAGCTAGTCACAAAATGGATTTTTACGTAATTCTTTCAGATAAATTTCCTACTTGTTTAATATAAAGCCGATTTAATGTCCAACAGCACATAAAATCACGATAGCTAGATAATCAAGAAACTGTTTTTTCATACCATTTCAGTCCTACAGTAAGTAAAATGTTGGTCGCATTGGCAATGAAAAAAAAAATTATATATATATATATATATATATATATATATATTATTATTATTTTTTTTAAAGCTAGATGGGTGAAGCAAGAATGCTTTTCATATTCCCCGCTATCTGTAGAAGAACATGTATAGATGGGGTAATATAGGGGTATAAGCTCTGGTCATTGCGGGGTAACGGCAATAGCCGAGCCTAAGTTAAAACTTCATTGGCTACAGCATTGCCATCTGTTCCCCTCTGATTTTTTCATCAATCGCAATGAATGAAAATAATCTATCTATTAAAGTCTTTTATAAAACATCAATACGATAGTGAGATTAGAACTCACAAATAGCAGACAAGACGCTATCAGTTGACTAAAGCAAATTTATTTATATTTACATTATACTTTGTCCTTTACAACTAGTTTCTTTTTAAGTTTTCTGTATTGTTTTAATAATTTCAAACACCATAAGAAAATGTATTATATTCATATTCATAAGGTCACTTTCCTCTAATATTGGACATTTGTATCCTTATTTATTTATGATTGAAGCAACCTTTACCCTCCCATCATATATGTCTCAAGTGTCTCTTCCATTTGGTAATGTTTTTATGATTTTAAAAAATGATTAAAGAACTATATCATTGTCATGATTTTTTTAGAAAAACATGAAGCTGCCTACTCGCTACTTAGATAGTGAAACAAATTAAAAAAAAAAGGTGTTAGATTAAATATATATTTTTAACGTTAATTGTTAATTATTAGCAATCTTATTTAACTAAATAATTATCAGTTTAATGATTAAATATTAACTGATAACTAATATTATATAATATAATAATTTTAATATATGAATAGATCGAAACTGCTACATTAATGTTCTCCTTCCCCGAATCTTTCAGTGATCGATACATAACAAAGTCACTTGGGAATGGATGTTACGATTTTCAGTTTTTTTTTTTTTTTCACTTTAGAGAAAACAACGTTTTATTAATTCTTAGAATTATGAAAAACCTCATGTTTCTTATGGAAATAAATGAACATTTCCCCGTTTACATTTCCCATTTCAGGTTAAGACAACAAACTTGTTTCGCGCATGTGCAAAGATATCGGTTGATGCTTTCCACTTTGCGTCCATTTGCCATCACAGAAAGAAAACAAACATCGACTTTGGTAGACGCATCTCTTTAAGTAAAGATAGCATATTTCGTGATCAGTTCATTGCATTAAATTAATTAAGTTTGCGTTTTCTCTCAAAGCAAATTTTAATTACAATCGTCACATTAATTACGGAGATGGGTCATTATTGTAATACAAGTTCAATTAATGCCATTGCCATGTGATTAATTTGATTATGTTTCCAGTTAATTTTGAATGCCAACCGATATTGAGAAACATCAAAAAGACCTATTGCGGTGTTGTACAGTATTGAAATTATACATTACAATATTTGTGTACATCCTATTGAACTCGCTAACTACAAAGAGATCCGAAGTGGAGTTAAAACTGATGGTTATTGACGTGCGACTAAATCTTCTAGAATTTCCAGTTAAAGAATAAAGGGAAAAATTAGCTCTAAGAATTACACACACTTAAAATTCTTTATTATTATTATTATATTAATGTTTCCAGGTATATTTTCAATAACATAGCAGTTAATAAAAGAAAATATTTTTTATTTGACACTCACGAAATGTTGTATGCCTATAATTTAAAAAGCAGAAAAATCTTTAGCCCAGTCATTAGTATCCTGACTGGACTAAAGATTTTTCTGCTTTTTAAATTAATTTTATGTATATTTTTTATTGTATTTTTATTTATTTTTACATAGTCTCCAGAA
Organism: Typopeltis vanoorti; assembly: GCF_054136105.1. Taxonomy (NCBI): domain Eukaryota; kingdom Metazoa; phylum Arthropoda; class Arachnida; order Uropygi; family Thelyphonidae; genus Typopeltis; species Typopeltis vanoorti. The sequence continues at coordinate 96,941,053 of NC_143559.1, read as the reverse complement.
ACCTTGTTACAGAGACCAAATATGAAACTTTTTCAAGCCACTTCAGCCTCTGTTAAGCTCGGAAGTGGTCTCACACCGGGCGATTAAGTTCATCTCCTACCTAAAGATAATCACAAACATAAAGTTGTCATTAAGAAAAAGAAAATTAAGGATTAGAAAAATAAGTTTGTTACCCAACACCGTAAGAATTTTGCAAGCCAAAAAAAAAAAAAAAACAACTGCCTCTAGTGACAATATAAATATCATATGATAGGTAGATAAATAAAATAATAATCTCGACACAGGTCACCTTAACTTAAATATATATACAACGCCTTCACGTCTTGGTTATATGTTAGAAATGTAATAGTCAAGTTACAGGCACTAGTAAGCTATAGTTATCAGTATGTCCTGATTTAATTTTATTATTACAAATGTAATTTTTTACTGAATAATTTTAATGAGAAACTGTAGACCAGGGATGTCCAACTTTAGGTAATCCGAGGGACACATTAAAAAAAATATATATATATATATTTATCCGAGGGCCGCATCTAATGCATATCTAGTAATTTAGTGAGCAGTAGCGACACCACCTTGATAGCTGAACAAACGAACAATACTAATTGTGCACTAATCACGCGCTCATGAACGGCGGAGCATGCGCGTTAGAACAAAACAGTAAGAACGCTTATTTGACACATCTAATATTTGAAAAATACATGGGTATATAGTGATGTAAAAACATCAAATAAAATAACCAACATCGAGATTATCGATTAGTTATAGAATTACAATATCTAATACGCATTCGATTCAATAAAAAATAAAATAAATTTCGCTTGTGAAAATCAAAATCCACAGGAGGGGCCGCACAAAATCGCACCGCGGGGCGCATGCGGCCTCTTTTTTTTGGACAGCCCTGCTGTAGACCATCGACTGTGTCTCACCACAAAACAGCAAAGACAAAATGTTAGAATGACTCATCTGAAGTTAGAAGTTTGCAGTTAAGCATAAGTAATAAAGGCCATAAAGCGAGGGTATTATATTTGTGAATTGCACACACGTTTTCCAGCAGATCTCTCTCTCTCTCTCTCTCTCTCTCTCACACACACACACACACACACACACACACTATATATATATAAATTTAATGTTATTTTAAATACATATCGCATTCAACAAAATCCATCAGAGTTCCAAGTGATGACGCAAAAATGGACGACTCTCCCTTAAGTTTACAAAAATACAATCGTATTAAAATTTTTAATAAAATTTAAAAAACATTAAACATTTTAAAATCTTTAAAATCCCCTTATAACGTAGATGTTTGGGAAATTCTAAGTGGTAGACGATTTATCCGCCCGGTGTGAGACCACTACCCTGCTTACTGGAGGCCTGAAGTGGCTTAAAATTACCTTGGGTTCTAGGTTGGGCTCCTGGGTTATCTAATCGTTATTCTACCTACGGTACTAAATGTACCATAGGTTTACAACCTTTGGTGGGTGGTCTTCATATAAAAATATTTTAAACTATTCGGCAACGTTTCCCATTGCTAGTCTTTAACATATAGTTGATTGGTTACGTTTTTCAAGTGCAATCAAATATTGTACTTAGGAATTAAGATATTTTAATTTAATTCTAACAACCTATTAATTAAACGTGATATTTCAATATACATGAAATGCAGAATTATTCCTATATTTGGACAGCAGGATATCTCGTAAACGCAAAGCTATTCAGTTCAAAGAAAAAGCCCAAATATGTAACAGCCAACTTTTAAATGAGCCTATTCTTCGACACAAACAAGTCGTCTGCGATATTTTGAACCAAGTCACCGCTCCAAAACATAATAAATGGTTGTCTATTCTTAATTAGTTGCGACCCATCTTCACAGTCGAGAGAAGGGGGGGGGTGGAATTTCCAATGACGAATTCTTGTTTAAAAAAATGTGTCGCTCACAATTATCGCCAGCGTTAACAGAAATAAAGAGACTGACAGTGCGGCACTTAATAAAACTAGAGACGCTTTTATTCGCCGATGTTTGCAGTAATATCACATTTAGAAGTACAAGAAAAAATTGACGTGTATCCTCTAATACATCATCTTCTCTTTCCCCCCTTTCCTTGAGGTATTTAATCAGTACTGCGCCCGTCTCCGCCGAACCGTACCGTACGCCTAAGATTACTCCACTTCTCAATCGGAAGTCTCTCTAAGCTATAACACACTAAAAATTTAATGTTCCGTTCTCCGTCAACTGCCGTACGATGCCCTCTTTCCCAACACCACCCTCCCGCACGACCGCCATTATGGCAGGCTTCAGAAGAAAAGATTTATTGGCTGACTGGATGATGAGGCACGGAGGGAGGTCTGCTGGATGTCACCGAGTCCCGGAGCTAGTATCAATCATACGGGCAGGCTGCGTGCCCCATCTGGTGGGCAAGGAGGGGGAAAAACGACAATGATGAGCGTCTCTCTCTCTCTCTCTCTCTCTCTTTCTATCGTTCCACGTGCACACAATTGGAGGGGTGACGCTATGTCGTCCCAGAGATACGATCACAGATTGGAGCTAATCTGCGGGTCGCTATATCAAGGTCAGAAGTAAAAGCAATAGATCATAACTATGAAGTCATTAAAGTGTAAAACGTCGTTCGAAAGGCTCTGTCTGCGATCGAAAAAAAAGTGTCGGAGTTGCAGGTCTTACTTCGTTCTTCATTAGTAAGTACAGATTTAAAAATACGAGAAAAATAAACAGGCGGTAAGTATGCTGCTACATCTTCCACCATGACTATTCGTAAGTGGTGAATGAGCTGCTAAGACTGCATCAGTGTTTATTCATAAGTTGTTGGGAATTAGTAAAGCAGTTAAGGCTAAGGGATCAGTGTTATGCCTGTTAATTGCGCATGTTCTTCTGGTTGATTTGAGGATGTAAAAACTTTTCGCCTCCGCATGAGACCGGCTAACTCCTTCATATCCACAAAACCCTAATAAAGCTTCTTTACTAAACTACTCAGGCTCGTATCCACAAAGGACGAATTGGCTATTAATATCCATAGGTAATTAATCCTTTGCTAAGCTTATCGGCTATTCATAAGCATTGAGATAATCCACTTCAAACATATTTTCTACTTTCGAAGCATTTAATGCTCATTATAGAATGACTAATAACATCCCATCTACTATACGAAAAAAAAAAAAGCTTTAATAAATTTCTAGAAAGATGTTGGCATCAGGTCTATTAATTCTATCAACAAAACGGATGTTATCTTTCCACAGGACAATTTTTTCCTCTATCTTCCGTGCTCTTTATCGCGTTTGGTTGAATTCAAGGCGAAAGTTAACAGCTTCTAGTCTCTAATTAAGTCCGGATTATAATGATAAATAAAGCATTCAATCCCACATTAACTACAAGACAGCCGCATCTGTAGATTCAGCAATGCCTGACGAGAAGACATTTAATGGGATCAGGGGAATTTCTAGCTGATAAGATTTTCTTCTTCAGATAAAATCAGTGTCGTGGTACATGTCTACTAGCAAGGGATGTAGCAAGGCGTATAAATTTTTGAACTTAACGTACTCTGATAGTACGTGACACACATTAAGAATGTATGACCTTGTCTCAACTATACATGTACGGCAGTATATTTCGACTGCGTGCAATCTCGATTCAGTTCCCCCAGCAATCGATATAAGCCGTTGTCAGCATGTTAACTGTATTATTTTTTCCCCCTACCTGTATAAATCATGTATTTCGGTGTAAGTATACAAGATTTATTAGTGTAGCTAACTCCCTTTCTCTTGGGGTCGCGTGTGAGATGTTATTTTATTTTTTTACTCTTCTTTTGGAGCGTCGGCACGAACATATGGGTAGCAATAGATTATATGCATACAAATGGTAACTTAAATTCACGACTAAAGTTTGCTACTCCTCTTGTCATATCGACGTAGGAAGTTATAAAAAATCATCATTCGTTTCAACAACACTCAACATCGAAGTGAATAAAAATTCGCTTTCAAAAACAATTGGTCCTTATAGTCCTTATAAGGACTGGCTTAAAGGGGCGAAGCAAGAATGCTTTTCATCTTCCCCGTTATCTGTAGAGGACAGTGTAGGGATAAGGTGTTATTGAGCTATTAAAGCTCTGATCATGGCAGGAGGGTAACAGCAATAGCCGAGCCTCAGTTAGAACTTCATTAGCTACAGCATTGCCATCCATTACCCTCCAAGGGTATTGGACTGAATGAATCAATCACCGCATCTCACGGTCGATTGATTCCTCAAAAACAATTGGTTTTTAAACACTCTTCTTTAATTATTCTTTTGTATTAATTACTAAATGGTGTATAATATTTTTTAACTTTTAATTAATTTATTTTTAAAAATATTTCTTATTTTTTATATTATTAAAACTATTAAATAGATATTTATAATTTTTTAAATATATAATTTAAACAAAATTGATACTTACTTGTCTGTCATCACTTAAAGCTGATTTTTCAGCGTGGTAATCCACAAAGAACATGATTAGTCAAAGAAGACAGCAGTCAGTGAGACAGAAAAAAAAAAAAAACGAAAAAAACGAAAAAAACGTTAATGCAACTAGTTGAAACATATAACAAATACTAAACACCAATTTTTTTAACATTAAATATTAAAAAGGTTAAAAAAAGTAAGATAAGTGCTACGTACGGAAAATTTTGTACAATGAAATAATATAAACAAAGAAAGAATAATAAGTAATGCAATAACTGATAATTTTTTTATTATTCAAAATATTTATAGTTATTAATGCTTACAATAGGTGGAAAGCTGGCATATAGTTACAGTATTAACTTGTGAAACGGCTCTGGATAAATCCTCAATTCTACAATTAAGTTATTGTTATTTGATTAATTTTATTATGTAAAAGTCCTATTACAACGTATTTGGTTACAATATCGGAGTTTTGTTCTTTAGTCTTCTTAGCGATTGAAAGGAATAATATTACTTAGGCAACTTCAATCAATCTTGTGCGAATTTTGGGTTGTTTATTTAAAGGGATTATGCGATTAGTCCCAATGAGTTACTTAGAATTTTTGATCATCTTATCGCCTATTTTTTAAGAAACGGAAAATATTTTTTACATTTTAATTAATTATTTTAAAATAATATTTCTTATTTTTTAAATTATTTAAAATAATAAATAGATATCTATACTTTTTTTTAGATTTTTTTAATGTTTATAATTTAGCAAAAATCTTGGTTTTTTTGTTTTAATCTTTGCATTTGTTCGTCCTGCTATCGAATCACTGTTCAATAATCTTTTCTTTCCCTTTTCATTAAAAAAAAAAAACATCTTGGTCATAATAAAATATTGTATAATTGAGCGACTCGTTTTGATGCTATGGCCCGAAAAAATCATTTGCATTTTCCATAACTGTATAATTTGTTGTAATATAGCTCATTTTATTGCACTTACAATAAATAAGGAAATCTGAAAATTAAGTATTAACTTTCTTTTAATATAATGCTGTTTAACATATAAATTGATAAAAAAAATATACATTTTAAATTATGATTGCAGTAAAAGCCCATTACGATGGGTTTTTACAATAAAAGTCTATTATAATGAGTACTATCTGGAACGAATGATTTACTCACTTGTAGCGACTAACTTGCCATGTAAAAGTGAATGAAGTGGGGGAATGCACTTTATCTACAGGAAGTAGAATGTTTATAATTTTTTGCTTTAATTTACCTTGAGTTGTTGATTAAACAATTGACTTTAAACATGAGACTAACGTACTGTTGTTCCATAGAATCGCATTCCTGACCAATCACGTTCAAAGAATTAAAATATGTTTTATCAACGGTTCTGTTTTAATCTTTGCATTTGTTCATCCTGCGCTACCAAGTTAATATCCAGTAATCATTCTTTACAATAGATGTTTTTATATCGTACTATCAGAGCATTAAAAATTACTTATAACGAGAATTCCATATAATAATATGCTTTTTTCATACTTGCGAACTCTTGTTATAATAGACCTCTACCGTATTATAAAGACTGTTATTAATAGATGGATTTTAAGGATATCAAAATTATAAAAGAAGATTTTATTGTGTATCCAGATGGAATACCAAATTTGGTTAGATCAGATATAGAGTTGCCATTTTTGTTCTCAAGTAAGGTGACGCTACTGGAGTTATATATACTTATCTGTTAAGCACGACATCCTTTAACTAAACTCATAACTTTTTATGCTTTTTCCTGCATCTTTCAGCTTTTTTTTTCTTTATTATTATTCTGCCTGGGAAGTGTCAGATTGGATTCTTTTAAGACTTTCGACGCTCTTGCGGTACAAGTAGGATATTCATCAGTTTTGTTACTGTCATTGCTTGTCACATGATGTGTCACCTACCTTGCCGACGGAAATACACGATGTAGGTTATACTGTCGTGACGGCGTTCGTTAGTCAGTCACGAAAGGAAGGGAACAAAAAAAAGGCTCGTGCTACAGACACCTTTCCCTACCGTCTTCCTAGAATTCTGAGACATCTCTGCCTAAGCGACATCCAACTTTACAGTCGACTGGCACGCATCAGCAAAAGTTTGGCCCACTATCACCGAGGCATTTAACAAACAATAAGTTAGCTTAAAATATCATTCGTCTATAAATCTTTCCTTTTGCTTGAAAGATGTCAGGAACACTAGTTTAGTATAAACATACTTTAGAAACTTTTTTTTTTTTTTTTTTTTTGGATTACCTAAAGTGTGAATTCTCTTTCGACAACTTTTTTTTTATGGTTTGTAACGAAGAAAAATCTGAATTAGTTTAGGTTTCTGGAATCACAGAGCATTAACTAAACGTGTAAAGACACGTTGCTGATGCCCATTGATTGTGAATCATTGACATGGTCATTATTGCAGTTTTCAATACATATCTTCTCATAAATAAATGAGGTAAAATTTTAAACTCTCACGTTTAATATACCGTATATACTTTTTTTTATTGCACAATATATATTCTATTTATACTTTTTTCTGCATTCTTTATTTAAATTAAAATTGTTTTAATTAATTTTAGTTTTCGATTAAATTTGACAATTTAAGATGAATGACATAAATACACCTATTATAAAAATATAGCATTTTTTATAAATAAACTTCTGAGGGGAATATGCTTTATGATTATGTTTGTTATTTATGTAATAAGTTATTTTGTTTGATATTTAAATTTAAAGACAACTTCTATCGTAAAAAGTTTTTTAACTATTGCAAGTTAAAAGCCCATGTCGAGGAAGGTTTTTTATTCCTAAATTTGCGTGCAGGAAAGGAGAATATTATCTAAATGAGAGTGCACGTCACGACAGTGATTGGCCAGAAATGCTGGTGCAGTGAAGTGGGTTTGTCGATAGTGCGAGCAATTAAAAAATAATCGTCTCTCGCTAATCTACTGTGACTACTCAGGCTTATAGTGTGCCGTTCTCTAATTATCTCTGTGAGCTCATCCCAACCTACTAGCGATCATGTTTCATTAACTACCGCTCTCTTCTTATCAAAGACTCATATATTCCCCAAATAACTCCCCTGTTTTCATTCATTTTCCATTAAACCCCCTATCGACTGTAAAGTTCACCCGAACCAGCGAAGATAGTTCAAATATTTACTCACTAGGGACCAAAGAAACAATTAAGGTTCGTACAATTCGAGCTTCTCTTCTCTTCTCGATGCTCCTTCAGAGCGGAGGACGCGGCCACTGCCGCTGCAGACAAGTGAGAATTCGGGGCACCTGCTGCCAAGGAACTTGAAAGGGCTAACAATCCTGCGGCGCTGCTCGGTGGCAGGGTTGGAGGCTGGAGGCCCGCCATTGCTGCAGCATGAGGCATCATGGGAATGGGCGGTGCGTGGGCGTGAGGCGGTAGTTGCTGGGCATGCATCTGTTGCTGAAACACACAAAGAAAACAATTTTTTTTTTTTTTAATGATCTAAGTAACCTTGCAACAATGAGTCGCGCGATGTTCTTGCACGCATGCGCACTTAATAACAGGTTCTATTGGAAAGTTGATTTCTCTATAGTACACTTCGGTAGTCACATGGACTTTGGTAGCAGGTAAATACTTGTGACCATTTAAGGGAGGGACCGGTCACAGGTATTCACGTCACTAGATTTATCACACATGTTCTCAGATATCTCATTTCTATTGCTAGGCAAAGTTGAGACACTTAACGAATTATGAATTGGAAGGAGAACCACACTTGATTCATGAAAGTCATTATTTGGGAAGGAACACAAAATAGGTGAGTTGACTGCTCAAAATAACTTTCCATTGTTTGTTCAGACCATCAATACTTATTAATAAATACGACATACTTCTGGCTAATTGGTAACCTTCCAAGTAAAACTGTTTGGAATATAACAAAATCTAGGAATAAAAATATTATTATTATTATTTAATTTTTAAAATCGTGTTTTTAGGTGTCTGGGTGTATGGTGTTAAGAATTACAATATTTAGAGTATTAAACAATGTCCAAATGGAAGTCATTTTTAGAGCAATATGTGGTTTATACTTTTACTCAGCAGCCCCAAATTATTCATACATATATAAAGTGTCTTGAGTTGCATCAATTGTAAAGGAGGCCTGTACACTTTTGCTATTATATATATATATATACGATCCGTATGTACCGAAATTGTACCGAAAAGTACATACGATACGATCCGTATGTACCGAAAAGTTGCAAAAATCGCTATTTTTGCATAACTATCGTTCTGTTTTTCTACTTGATATTGTGACTTACATGCAACATATATATATATACCGCATAACTACAAATGTGTGTCTTCCTCTCTTTTATAATTCTTTCAAAAATATTTTTATTTGGTGTTTTTGTTACTTTATTATTTTTAAGGTAAAAAAAAGCTAAAAGAAGAAATTTTTTCTCAATCTTTTAATAATATAATATTTTAAAATAAATTATAAAAATATTTAATTTTTTAAAATAAATATAATATATATTATTTAGTTATAGCAACTATTATGTATACCTTATGTAAAAGTGAAGGTCAGTCGGGAAGGATTATTATTATTTCCACTAGGTATCGGGTATAGAAATTCAATGAAGGTTGTAGAAGATTGCCTCGATCTAGCAACCATCGAGATTAACAGACTTCTAAAGTTATTTAACGAATGCAAACAATTTCGTGTAATTTTTTTATTTTATTTTATTTTATTATTATTTTTTTTTTTGTGATTTGTCGTCAAATAAGACAAGTCATGAATTTGTCCTAACCGTTGATTGTAGTTACCCTGTCATATTTATAGGTTTCGTTTAATTGCAATCTCTCTTTAGTCAATCTCTTTAGACTCTGTCATGTTTCTTTTAGAGAGAATCCATCGATGCAAAGCACTGTTTTAAATAAACACAAATATATATTGTTTGCTTTCATTCACCAATCCAAATAGAGCGTAACGTTTCTTTCAAACTTCGCTGTTTCTGATTTTCAGTCCAATAAACTCGCAGTATGCTTTTATCTGATCACGTTAGACATGGAAGGACTGATCAATGAATGAAGCCTTGTACTAATAATCAATCTATCCGCTAAGTCTGGAAGTAACGTTTTGGGTTCCTAATGATGGATACCTTCGAATAAAAGAGCTCCATTTGACTGTTAAATACCAACTTTATTCGTGATATCCCAACGGATAATCGCCGATCGCTTAAAATCAGATTTTTGCTTAGCAATCGAATTTAAAGTTGTCTTATTTACAGTTATGTAATTTAATTTAAGTACCTGGACGACAAGATGGAATATATCTCTATGATTGTCTCAAATTCTGTGTTTAGACACCATTCAGTTTTTTGTATAACAAAATAACTGATTCGAATTTTTGATTATTTATATAAGCGTATTAATATTACTTTCACCATAACTTCTCCTCTCTGGTTATGAATTTGGAATTCAGACAAACATAATCCTAGCAACGGAGTATTTTTAAGAAAATAAAATATAAATGAAATAAAACCGCTAATGCTTTTTATTCCCCCCAAAAAAGCGTATGTGAGGAAGGTTAGCCTCAAACAACTTTCTTGTAGATTGGTCGGCGGCCAATCTACACCCTTTGCTGTGAAAGCAAAGGGTGTAGATATATATACAGGGATACACAGCAGACAGCTGCTGCCATCTTTATAATTCATCATTAAGGCATGGCGACTAACTAGAAATAAAATATTTATTTCTAGTTAGTCGCCATCTCATATCATAACGAACAAAATAAAGCACCAGTGCAATCAGAAACGACAATTACACTGCCTGTATCCGTGTAATGGAAACTGACAGCATTAAATGAAAAAAAAAAGTTTTTTTTTTTTTTATTTTTATTCTTGCATTTAACAAACAAATTCATACATCATTGAGGTTATTGCATGACTACAGTAGAAGGATAATCGTAGGTAAAATTTTATTGATAATAACAAATGCAAGACATCTTTATTTTATTACTGTTGTCTAAAACTTTTAAATATTATCCATCTGATTGTACACGGGTAATATTTATAGATTTAAATTAAATCAACAGTAATTTGATCTAATTTATACATGTATGTCTGGAGATAACTGCAAATTATGTGATTGAAGTTACTTCAACAGATAAACTTCGTACCGACCGCCTCTAGTTCACCCACAATTTAAAATATATAGCATTATATAAGAAATATAAATCATGTTAGGGATTACACTAATGCAGTTCTTAAACAGAATAGGGGGAAAAAAATCTGTTTATTTCAATGTTAGACAATTTGCACACGCCAGAGACAGCGATGAGAATATCGCCGGAGATAAGGTGGTAGAGTCCCGCGTATACACTGAAATTATCGGGCACTTTAACGAGTGAAGAGGGTTGGGAACAGAACAGTACTTGAGAGTAACACTTTCTAAGGATACTGTTGTTTACTTATCGCTAATGTCGTGACCTCCGTGACAAGGTAGTGTTGACATAAGACACCCGTGTAACCACACTGGCGAGATGTTTATTATTTTAATGGCTCCTTAGAGGTCAGGGCTGGATAAGAAGAATGATAAAGTACTGCAGCCTTAATAAAAGATATCAGGGCAGCTACTGTGCCATGTTACGGTGCAATACTCTTTAACAAGGGGATTGATTAAAGAGACCCCGTGTCCCTAATGGATCTTCGACATGTAGTTTAAAGACATTCGAGGATTGGTTAGGCGTAGGCCAAGGACCGATTTCGAGTTTTTAAGTTAAGATAAATGGCTGTTAAAAAATGCAGAGCTGTACAATCTGATTTACGAACCTGTGAGGATCAGCTTCTTCAATCAAAATGACCCAACGTATGTACGAAAGATTGTAACTATATAACACATAGTTAACTAATCTATAGGCAAGCTAAGGATTAGTTAACTCTGAGCCCTACTTTACAAACTAAACCGAACTTTTTTTCAAACCATTTCACGTCTCTAGTAAGCGGAATCCTTTGTTTAGGAACAGAGATGCTATCCATCGTCTAACTTCAAGTGAGCATTCTAATCCTACCCACTTCCTCAAGTAATCCGAATCAAAATTCAACGTTCAAAAATTCAGATTCAAAAGCCAAAACGTAAATAAAATAATAATTAATAAAAAAACTGTAACTTTCAATAAACTTCCGGATGTAACTTATAATTAAACTGGAAAAATTTTATTTTCTATAATTTTCTATTAATGAAAATAACATGAATCACTAAAAATATATATACGTGGTACGATCATTATTTCGATCAATAATTTTTCCCAAATTCAGAATTAAGTATTCTTTTTATATACTGTGTGATGAAGTATTACTAAACATATTTTTGTATACAAAAAATTTTTATTCCATTTTCTTATAAAATTTTATCACATTATATATTATTATTATTTATATCATATTATATATATTATTATTATTAATTAATATTATAATGATAATATTAATACTAAGAATGAATACAATATTAACATTTATTTAAAAAAAATGTTTGCATAAAAATGTTTGATTTCCATATTTAAATAAAATCAGTGTTCCACAATAAAATATCTATGTATGATATTGTATAATAATGTGTAAAATATGTAAAATAATATATATATATATATATATATGTGTGTGTGTGTGTGCGCGCGCGCGCACACACACATCACTTCAGAGGGAAGGCGAAAGTCTTCAATATTAGGTGTTCAACGTACATAAACTCTACCATTTATCTTTTACGTATAAGGAAATTGGAAGATATTAATACTGAACACAGGAGCTTAAAGGCTTATGTCTGAAACAAAGTCTTCAGTAACAGCTGTAGTCCACACAATAAGTTATTAAGTAAGAAGTTAAGACAGTCACTTCACATATAATGACCGCATAAAATTAGAATATTCCCATCTGTTGCTGTGCCTCGTATAATCCGAACTTTGAATTTGTGATATGTAGAATGAAACAAAAATGTGCCGTTTGATTTATTAGGTTTTGACAACATTATCATTCTGCTGACATTGCAAGATAGAACAAGTATTTTCTGAAACCAAAGACTGTTTATTAAACTCTATGAAGAGTCAGCTGTATAACGAGACATCTAAAGTTAGGAAACAATTTTGATTCGATTTTACGATGGAAAAGTAAATCCTGTCACCTTCGTATGAAACTGGCTACTTTGGTTGAAAAGATCTTATAAATTCTCACAAATTATGGGAGCGGAACCGAAGACTTTCTAATCAAACATTTATGTACAAATGTATTTGCCTTAGGAGTGAGCCAGATGATAATAGTAAAGGTTTGAGATGATTTAATTTATTAAATATTTTAAAATAATATTTATGTATATTAATGTATCTTATATTTTAATAAAAAATTTTCAATTATTTTTTAAAATACAAAGAATTTTTCAAAATTTCTAAATATACACCTTTTTAAATATTCTATATTTAATAATATAGTTAATAAACATTAAAATTTTACGATTCCTGTACTAGAGGTTTCGGTTTCTGGATTTGTTTTTCCTAGGAAGATTTCAATCTAATGGTAAATGCAAAACACTCCATGGATGTTATGAGTATTTCGTATTACACTTTCCCGTTCAACTCTGAATTTTGACGATCCATATTAAATAACATTTTTAAGACAGTCCCATTTTTTTTTTTTTAAATCGAAATACCATTTAGTGAAAAAAAGAACAACCCTGATAGTTACAGTTCCCGATGTAGGTGTTACGTAAACTTTCAAGCCAGTTTCTTTCCCTACCCTATATCCCCCTCATCCAAGAAAGTGGGGAGGGAAATGGTTGACAATGCAGACGACTTTCGTTACTGCACTGTTATCATATGACAATTGTCCTCTAAAGCCTACCCGATTGTAAAATCTACAAGAGTATGGCTGGCCGGTCGCCAGAAAACCTGCTGAAAGCCGATGCCTAATGACAGGGCTCACACAGGCCAGCAATTTAGTAGCACGTGCATGAGGATTGTAAAGGGACTGTGACTTACATAAAAAAAAGAGGCTCGTATTACAATATTAAATTAAAGATATGATGGACTGAAAATTTCAATACGCAGCTTAAAAAATAAAAATCCACGAAAATAAGTTGTAGTCATCATTCTTAGTTGTTTACATTTCTAGATTTATACGCAGCTTTAATATGAGGCAGACATTCTGTCAGTTTGTGTATTCTTCAGCTGGTTTGTATGTTTTGGGGAAGATGGAAATAGAAATAGAAGTAATATTGTCGGGTGATTACCCGACAATGTGTGTGTGTGTGTGTGTGTGTGTGTGTGTGTGTGTGTGTGTGTGTGTGTGTGTGTGTGTGTGTGTGTGTGTGTGTGTGTGTGTGTGTGTGTGTGTGTGTGTGTGTGGAGGTGATCCGCACGCACACTCGTGCGGAGGTGATGAGTTTGTTGTAATGATATCAACTCATACAATCCCAGGTGTTTAGAATAATATATATATGTAAAAACATATAGTATATGTAAAACATATATAATATATGCTATATATGTTTAAACTTGCTGGCCGTTATCTTATCTTCGCAAATGAGATGCTTGTTCATGGAGAAGTGTAAAATAATCTATAAAGCAATTCTCATTTCAAATGGCAACACACAATAAGTGATTATTGTAGTTGTTTGCTCAGTGAGCATACAGTCATATAATTCTACTACTTCTACTACCACTAATTCATGGGTGCTGTTATCTAGTTTGTGTTATCTACAACCCAAAATAGGAGACGCAGATGGAGCAATCTGTTGGCACATAAATTGAGTGTTTACATCAACAACGAAGAGTTAAGGGTGTATAATGTGTGTAATATACAATCGTAAGCGTAAATAGATAATTTTTTAAACAAGGTAGTATATCTGCTAATTTTCCAGTAATCCTATCCTATTCTTTCAGCCTCAGAGACATGTGAAGAGAAAAGGATTTCTATGATGTTAACAACATTTGGCCCTTGTGAGTTTATTATTTTATTTTATTTATTTATTTTTATTAACATAAAATAAAATGATATATAATAATAAAATAATAAGAATCTGTCCATAAAATGAAAGAATTAAAGTTATATTATGTTTCAGGAGTCGAAACATAATTTTTTAGTTTCAGTTAATTTTTAACTGAAACGTTGATTATTGTTTTAAAACTCTTTGGAAGAGGATAACTGAGATCCGACACCCATCTTCTTAAAAAAAAAAAATAAAAAAAAAATAAATAAAAAAATTTGTAGGAACATTTTACCTTCAAGGAAAGTTCGCAAAGAATACGATACAATTCTATCGAAATAATTTAGTAAAGATTTACACCATCATTGATCATAGAACTAATCTCCATCATGAAAGATGCTGAAGATCCTGAGGCATCTTTACGGGATTTATGTTTCCTGTGAAAATTCCTGAATGTGGCAAACTTAATTCTCAAGTTAAATTAAAAGCGATTATTATTAAAGGAATCGGTATGTCCGAAGAACGTAATGAATATGTTTCTACTGATGGTATCGAACATCTTACTTCTTCTAGAGTCCCCCCCCCCCCCCCACAAGATCAGGTCGGATGCAGCTTGCTAACCTTTCAACTCGTCCCTCAGAGTATACGAGACAATCCTTAATTAAAACATCTATTTACATGAAGTGAAATCATCAAAGACATGTAATCCCTCCCCCCCCCCTCGGCAAAAAACCATTCAAGCACCCATACACGTGTTGTATGTAATTGTTTCACATTCACGCACACGAACGTTAATTACGTTTAACCAGACGCTAATTTGAGTTTATTTCGATTTCATAGTATATCTTCTATCGCGATGTTTGCAATAATTATTTAAATATTATTGTTGAAGAAATTGGCATCCACTGCCTATTTTCTTTCATTTCGCCAGTTCACAAAGAATGCATGTTGCACACGTGATGATCAGGAAACAAATTTCCAGTGTGGCGCAGTACATTTCATAATATATGCGTTGAAATGAATAACAAACCACACTAAGGAAAGCCGTACGCATCCTACATCAGACGATTGGTCCTTGCTCGTCACGTGTTTCAATACGTACACTTATAAATTCAGTGCAGATCTGAGTAACTTTTGTCCATGAAGATAACGAATCGTTTAACCTTGCAACTTTTAACGGTTATATTGAAATCATTTCAGACACTGCACTCTTAATACCAAACAAAGAATCGAATTTGTCATAAATATCTCAATCATGTGATGATAAATGTTGCCAATTAGATTTTAGAAAATTGTTATTTAGACAAATTTTATCATTAATTCTAAAACTCTCAAGATTATAAAAACATCTATCTAATTATGAATTTATTTGAAAAAAATATTTCTTTCTCAAAATGATAGTAAAACTGTCAATAACACACTTTTTTATTTTTTGTATCAAATAATTATTATTGAATTCATCTATCATATTATTGAACCCTTGGGGCTATCAACCCTTGGAGGGTAATGGATGGCAATGCTGTAGCCAATGAAGTTCTAACTGAGACTCGGCTACTGCTGTTACCTTCCTGCCATGATCAGAGCTTTAATAACTCAATAACACCTTATCCCTACACTGTCCTCTACAGATAACGGGGAAGATGTTTCCTGTGAAAATTGAATTGAATTTTTGAATCGAGGTAGAGGGGAGAGTCCTTTTTAGGACTTCCAGGGTAACAAATGGCAATGCTGTAGCCAATGAAGTTTTAACTGAGGCTCGGTTATTGCCGTTACCCAGCCATGACTAGAGAGTTTAGCTCAATAGCACCCCATCCACACAGATTTTCTTCATTCAGATGATGGGATAAAGAGTAAAGGACTCAGTCCATCTCCCAGTTCTTTTAAGAACTTAATTATTGAATCGAAGGGGGACGAGAATAATATATATATATATAGCTCAATAACAACTTATCCTTACACTGTCCTCTACAGATAACGGGGAATATGAAATGCATTCTATCTTCGTCCCTTTAAGCCAGTCCTTTTAAGGACTTATTATTGAATCGAAGAAATGTTTACATTTCGATTCTAACTCCATATAAATAAAGCTGGCTACTTGATTCTATCAAAGATGAAAGAGAATTAGGATGTGTTTTATTAGTCCCTTGAGGGCACTATTAGATGACTTTCCCTCTTATCTTATCTTATATGAAACACAGTAATGTCAAAAATATGTCAGCGGATTTTTATTCATTTATTTGAAAGGCCCATACAAAATGAATATCACAAAATCACTATTACATGCCATATATAATCTCAGTGTTGTCATTACTGATTTACAGTGACATTGCGTCTACTATTTTCCGATCTACAGCTAACAATTTTTTTTTTAAATAATAATTGTAGATATATTCTTATAATTAACTGTTGTGCCCTTCAAATAATGCTCATAAGTAACTCACTGACACAAATACTACTACAAATATTTTGCTATGTTCGTGAGTTGCTATGAGAATCACTCGAAGGACCAACAGTTAATCACAAGAATATATCTACAATTTAAAAAAAAAATGTTAGCGTTAAATAGGAAAATAGTAGACTTCATATTACTGTAAGTCGCTAACCACAACATTCTGAGACTGTGTAGATGGCAGCAGTATGATTTGCATCGGCCATCTTGTACAATAATATTTATGATTGCAACTTCCGAAATAGTCAGGCTAAAATATAGGATTAGCAGATATTCTCTCAACTAATTCTTTCTTAGTGTGTTGTTTACATTTTAGGAACACAGAGACTCGATGCGATAACCGGGAACTGAAACATTAACGTAACAAATGGTGATCAAGGGTTAACGTAAACAGAAAAATTACGGTATAAACCAAGCAACGATGGTTAGGCTAATTATTACCTTGTAGAATTGAATATGAATATTTCATCGAAAATTACCCATCAGTACTCTCGCCATGTGTCTGCGAGACTTAGCGGTAGTACTGATGGGTAATTTTCGATTTTTTTATTTTATTTTATTTTATTTTATTTTATTTTATTTTTAGTACACTACAGCTCAGTTGGACAAAGGAAAGGCTACACTATTATATTGCTGGATTTTGCAAAAGTGTTTGACAGGATACCACATAGCATTCTATTATGCAAATTGGAACATATGAGAATGAATATGAAATTAGTGAGATGGATACAAGAGTGTCTGATGAACAAAGTGAGCAGCAGTGTACTGGAAGGCTCCATTCGTGGACCACTGTTTAATTTGTACAAAATTATAGAAGAAATGATTTTAATGAAACATATTTAGTTGTTTTGCTGATATAAAATTGGGTAGGGGTAATAGTAGTCAAGCAATGTGGAAAGCTTGTAGGATGATTTGAATAGGCTGACAGTATGGACGAAACATAATGGATGTCAATTTAATGCATTTTGGGATACAAGGATTGCAAACTATGTACCACACTGATGAAATTGTAAGGAAATTGATGAAGGTAGGGACACTTCAAGTGGGGATGTTGGTAGATAGAGTGCTGAAGTTTAGAGAGCATATTGCTAAGGTGTCCAAGGAGTTATCATTACTCTTTGTAATGTCTCCACATTTGAGTTACTGTGCTCAGGTCTGGTCACCTACGTTTCTTGGGGATGAGAAAGTGGTGCAGAGGATCCAGTGGTGAGTAAATACTCTCTATGACGATAGTTTAAGAGTTTATGGATTGGAAAATTTGGTTGATAGGCGGAAAAGAGGGAATATAATAGAAATATTTAAGTTACTAAACGTTTTTTATAGGATTTGTGCACAGGAAGATTACAGTTAGAGGTGGCAGAACAAGAGGCCATTCCTGGAAATTGAATAAGAGAGAGCGAGAGGTTAACAAGGGTTTGAAGGCTTTTGCTTGGAGAATGGTGAATGAATAGAATGATTTGTCAGAGTCAGGGAGATGTACGCGATAGATATCGTGTAGATAGCTTGGGTCTTCTGCGATAAGTCTTTGGATTACATGGAGATAACCGTAAAACAATAGAAAGTGCGCTGGGTGTGTAAGACTAAGCAATACCAGTACTGATAGATAATTTTCGATATCTCTCATTTTTTTAAAATTAATTATTTATTTACTTAATTTTGCTTCCAAGCATGTACTAAATCATTGTTATAGAATGCTTGACTGTTCATTTTTATGAAGTTATAAAAATGTACGTTTACTTTAAATAATTTTATTTAATTTTGCTGTAATAATGCCCAAGATTTTATGCATAGGACAAACAGTTGTAATTAATTCTCATTAAATAAAAATAGTGAAACATTCTACGTTTACTAACACAACGTGCGATTTCACTGGTTGGTGCTTAGATGAAAAACAAGCTAATGGAATACATGCATGGTGACATGCTGCATGCTGTGTCTCATGCAAGTGGTGAGGTAAGTGCATTTAACTGAATAAATTCACCTTCAGGAGTTTTCTCCCGTCTGGATGGAGCAAGCTCTGGAAAAATTAGAAAAATTTCGACAGGACATTTCATTGGCAATATTTTTACACACACACAGAGTATTAAATGGCATAGGGTAATACTACTTAAAAAAGGAAAGAAAAAAATAGTTGGTGCTAATTAAAAATACATGTTTTAAAAGGGATAAAAGGAATTAGAAAATAAGACAATTGTTTTTAACCATCACACATGCAATAGAGTTTATACAGGATGAATGTCTAAAAAGCTAGCGAGCACGCACACACACACACACACACACACACACACACACACACACACACACACACACACACACACACACACACACACACACACACACACACACACACACACACACAACAGAGTTCTGTTATTAGCGTAATTAATTATGGCTGTTTGCCACGCTCTACTATTTCATGCAGCGAGTAGTGTCTGCACTTGCATAAACAAACGAAGATTAGATCAACTGGCACAATTATCGCAAGACTAGTACACATACATCCGCTAGAGAAGACTGAACTGTAATGGAGTGTTACGACGATGCCCACCAAATGAAGAAAACCGGGGATTCATTAAGCATATGAAACCCAACTCCGTTCAGAGAATTTCGTTTCTACTAATTTCATTCGATTGGTTCGGATTTCTGTGAATGCAACTAAGCAATAAAATACCACTTCAAACAAACTGTATCGCTACAGAAAACCCTAGGAAGTGTGATTGGATTGCGCTGATGTGTGTGCCTGCTTGCTACTGGAAGAGGAATTGACTCTAAAACTGGGAAAGTTGTCGCTGAGTACTAAGTTAGTCATTTAAATCTATGGTAATCATTTATAAACAATATTTTGTGTTCGTTCTATTTTTTTTTTTTTTTTTTTCACCCTTTCACTCATTCTAAAGTCAAAACCATTCTTGGAAGGGGATGGAAAGACATCCGTAAGACGAGTTCTTTTTCGAATATTTGTCCACCTTATTGATGTCTTCCAACAGAAAAAGTTTAATGGGCTGCCTATCTTTTTCTCTAATGAATCCCAATATCGGTTATTTCTACTAATTAGTAGTAAACCAAGTTTATTCAATTATCGAGATATGCTGGAAGCACATGAGATATCAATATTAGCCAATGAGTGATTTTTTTTTCTCTCAGACTCATATTTTTCCTCTAGCAAAACAGAGCAAACCGGCCCTAGAACACACAAAGAATAGACATAACAGACTGACCTCATATTCCCAAAACCCAATATGGATTTGATAATGGGAATTCACACAGACGTCAAATTATGGAGCTCATGTCAATAAAGTGTTTGAATTTTTCAAAATTGAATGCTAGCCGATGTTGGAAGAAGACCAAACGCGATCAAAATAGTTAAGAAATGAAGCGGTAGACTAAAAGAAAATAATCGAATATTTGAGTTTGATTTCAATTATCAAAATATACAGTGCATTTCTAGGAGAATGAAAAGAACGCAGATACCATTGAATATCGAAAATCTCACTTCCGTGTGGTATATTGATGTTCAGGGACTTCGTGGATTCACTTCCCCCAGATGGCATTTCTATAGATGTAGGTCCTCGTTCCAGATTGAAAACACTTCCATTAAGCCACATTTCAGAACTAGTTACAAGAGTTTTCACAGCATACCTCTGAGGACAAGCTAGAACACCAGATTAGAATGAGGCCAACGATTTTCACTTTGATTAGTGCGATTGTAACTGCCTTTAAGGAAGATTACTAAATTAGCTGAAAGCATTCCCCAAACTATAGTTGCTTCAGGCTGAAGGTAGGTCATTAGAATTCCATTACTTTTATCCGATACGACTGAGAATGTACCGATTAATACAGCCACACTAATTCCTCTATATATCCAGTTTTGTTAATAATAGTTATTAGGAATTTGAAGACCAGAAATATACAAACCACTTTTGTCGAACTGGTTGATTGCTAGTGTAGTGTATATGTCTCTGGTCTTCAACTTGTAGGTCGTTAGTTAAAACATAATTGTGATTAAGCACGTTTGTGAATGTCTTTTCGATGGTAGTTAGAATTACCGTAGAAGCAACTAAAGCTTCATGTCTTTTAACTAAACTACCTCATGAGCAGATTTGATAACATACTTACTCTCTAACCTATGGGTTCAAATCCGGCAAAACGCAGGATATTATTTTGTAGTTTAATATATTGAATTTGAAAGGCAATGGTTCAGATAACATTGAGGCATTCTGCACATGTTTTTTTTTTTTTTTCAAGGCAAAGAAGTGTTGATAACGAGAATAAACTATAAGACTTCTTAAATACATTGTTATTAATATATATAGTACCTCCATGGAGTCCTGTGACTTATAAGTCACAGTGACTACCGACACATTCACCACTCTCTAAGCAAAAAAAAAAAAAAAAAAAAAAAACCTCACTCCCTCGCTAACTACCCTCTGACTTAATTTCCAGAAATCATCCCTAGTTTTTCCCACACTGCTGCATGAAAACTTTTCTCTGTATCAATCCTATAACATCCTCTCAGCAACTTATATGTCTCTGTCATATCCCCTCTTCTCCGCCTATCAACCAATTTTTGTAATCCGCAAATCTTCAACTGGCCTGATAAGGAGCATTCCATGGTTCTGCCATCACCTTGGTTACTTTCGTCCAGATCCGTTTTCCCTTCTTCCACATCCCTAAGAAACACAGGTGACCAGATCTGTGCACAATAGTTCAGATCTCATCAAGGCCTTATAAAGAGATTTAATAACCTTTTTATCTTGTTAGTGCGTTCCTCTATAATTAAGCCTAGTTTAGTAAGTAATTCTACTAAGTAACCCCAGTTTTGTACGTAAAAAAAATCTCAAATCTAACTAGAGAGAGTTGTTTATCCTAAGATTGAAAATCTTTCTTTCATCTTACAAACAAAGCAGGTCTGAATTCAGACACCAATGATCAACAGTTCATAACATAAAATTAAAAAAAAATGACAATAAAAATCTTGGCGTGAATCACCAGTCAACGTTTAAATTATTAACAAAATTACAGGTCAAGTAAAAAAAAAGAAAAAAAAAAGTAACATTTCTTTGTACTGTAGAAAATAGCTTAATACAAAGAAAAACTTACTCGGCTAGAAACATCGTGTATTGGACTTCAGCGAGTCTAAAGTGGACAACTGTCTAGCTTCGTCCGACCAATTCTGTTCTCTATTCCTCCCGTTACAGTCCAACACGACTCATTGGTTCTGTTTGAAGTGTGTCGTTTAACTCTTTCTCTTCACTTGTTTCGGTTTATCAGAACGTGTTCCCAATCTGACAGCCTCCATTTAAGATCAGTACATAAACACCCTTCTGTTAAATATCTCTAACACCAACACCCACGATGTTACATAAAGAAATTAGATATTTCTTTGCTTCTCTTATAAAGTAGGGAAAAACAAAAGGCTACTCTTTTCTTCGCTCACTGCGTTAAACCAAACAATACGAGACAAAAAAAAAAAAAAGAATATAAAAAAAAATACTATCGTCCTTCGTGGATCTTTCATTTGTCAAGTGCTTCATTGATTACCGAGTAAATAGATGAGATAGGAGTGTTAAAAGTTGAAGATAAAAGTACTTAGAAGTGGGCGCCAGAGGAAGTAATGACAGTGAAATTCTACACACTCATCTCAGCTCCGTCTCCAAACTACTTGTGAGTTTCAAAAGGGGGGTAGGGAGCTGAAACAGATCACAAGATCTCATCAACACTTGGCGAGGTGTAAATTAACCCGTGTCTGCCACACTTGATCTTAAAGAAAAGTACTTTAAAAAGAAAAGAGAAGCAATTTTGATCATTATTATGACATACTTCAGAGAATGCATTCCATTATCGTCTTTCCTGGTGCTTTAGATCGCTCTATTCTTCGGTTTTGTCATAGTTTTCGTCTCCGATTCTAATCCCTTTTTTTCTTGAATATTTAGAATTCTGCAATTTTTTTTAACATACAGTTAGAAGAAGCATGCTTTATAGAATAAAAGGAATCCAACTTAATTTATTCCCAATAACGTATACTCCAATTTTATCAGCTATGATATTGGGAAGGTAGTGATGGATTCCTTTACCCCTCCTCCCATGTATACACTCATATATATGAGCATCATAAGCAGAGAATATATATTTCATTTTTGTACTTGCTCCTTCCCCACAGTTTCGACTTTTGATTCGCAGTTGGGAAAACTTGAGATCGAATTCGTACAGAACCATATGACTTTCATAAGGTTTTTGTACTGATGGTGAGTTAGTCTGCTTAATAAAGGGATAGCAGGTTTTTTTCCCTCAAAAAACTGAGTATTTCCTCTCTCACAACAAGTAAATTTGCTCGAGAACATACAAATTTAGTAGACATAATGTATTGACCTTTTGACATTAGCGTCAGTTACTTCTGTAATTCCATTCAACCACGATTATATTGCGTTATGTTCATGTGATTGCTATTCCTCTCCACCAAACTCACTTTTATATTTCAAAGGTATTATTACAATTCTTAAGGCTATTTGTAATGAAACAGAGAAACTGTTTCTCTATGGAATGAAACTACATAATAACGGCACGAGCTTATATAAAATAAATATATGAAAAATAAAATGGTAAGATATCTATTACAATTTTATTTAATTTTTCATATACACAAAAATAAAATAATAATTTAATAATACAGGTACTATTTTATTTTTGCTATAATCATTTTATATAGTATTTAGAAGTTCTATAGTTTATATTATTATTACAATATATGAAAAATAAATAAAACGATGGCGATTACTGTATAAAATGCACACTGGATTTGAGATATTTAAATCACAGTTATATATTTTAGTCTCGACACCTGGTGGTAAATAATGCCAATGTACTTAATTTTTAATTTTTGCGTCCGTTAAGCTTAATCGGAACAAAGTGGTATATCTGAACATTTATGTTAAATAATTTGAACACGTTTCTTCCAAATTAACATTAAGGTTTTAAAAATTCATTTCGGGAATAAGCTAAACATCTTTATTTAATCTCGAAAGTGATGTTTATTATTATTATTTTATTTAAGTCTCGCTTTCTAACAACGTTCGTTCCTTTCAGCAAAACAATAAAGAGGTCGCAATGAGCATGCGCACTACCAATTCTTCCAATCCAATCATTAGACTAATGCAATAAAACTACCAAGTGATACCGGGAATTGGTGTTCGCCATTCTTCCAGGAATAGCAATCTTTAAAACGACTTGATTTGCAAAGAAAGTAAAATATTTCGATGCGTGTAATGACTACAGGACATCCAAGGTTCTGTTATCGCAGCGTCACACTTAATGAGAATTTTTAAATCGCTTCGTAAATGGATAAGGAGAACTTTGTGTGTGCTTTCTGTGTTTAAATCTTCATCAGTGGAATCCTATTACTTGGATAATTTCACTAAATTACGTTGGCTACGTTTAATATTTGTCCCGTCTACCTCTAAATTGTTGAATATTATTCTTGCAGAAGGCTCGTCGTTTCGGCGTGCCAGGTACTTTTTGTTGTGTTGATTAGGTGTGAGAACATTAAGATATAACTTCATTTATTTAATCAGAGAAAAGAAAACGAGACAAGTTTAATTAAATTGGAAAACTGTTCTCGAAATGCATGCCTTACGTGTTTTCTAAAATCTTCAAGAGAACATTAAGGAAATGATAGTCTTAAAACTGGATTAGAATCCTTATTACCGCCTCCCCATATTTCGCCGAAAGAACACATGTCCTGACAATAACGAGATAGTTAAATACAGTAATTAAGACGTACAAGAGACCTTTAACGATGCGCAGCCACTAGTTCTCACCACAAGCCTTCCGCCACGTCCTCTATCTGGAGCGATCGAGCAAATTTAATTAGTGTGCACTTAATAGCTAATTACCCTAATTGAGATGAGAGAGGGAAGCGCTTACGCCATGACGACATAACTGCACTAGAGACGGGGGATAGGGGGGGTCACGTCTTTCCACGTGCATGGTTCAGTGGAAACACTGTTATATTTTATTTTAAAAAAATTAGTAATTTTATTAAAAAAAACTAATAACTTTTATTAAAAACAATTAGTAATTTTTATTTTTCCAAAAAGTTAATAATTATAAAGAATTTTATTTTAAAGAAAAAAAAATATTTTGTAATATTTCTAACACCTTTCTTTTTCATATATATAAATATACTTAAAACATAATTATAAATCACGTGCTTTTTTTTTTCATAATATTTTGTTACTTTTTTTTTAAAGATTTACTTCGGTTTGTAAACAAGCATCTCCATGACTAAACACACTCCAAAGAGTTTGTTTTCAGGCAACATCATCCCATTATCGGCGACCAGCGAACGAATTCAAGACGTGCTATCTAAATAAGGCTTGTTGTTTTGCGTACGTTAATCTATAATGGTCTTTTTACGGAAAATACGAAGATAATTAGACTAGGAAATAGTATGATGCGAAACACTGTTTATGTTATTTGATAGGTAGTTTCAAATTTCCGAATATGTATATGTATACTGTATTAAGAAGATTCGTACTGAATTTCTTCCCCTTTTATTCCCCCCTCTAAACTCTCCTTACAGTTCAGCAATAGCCTTTCTAAAACAAAGATTTTGAAATATCTTGTGTGCATCTCTTTTGAAAGGCTCGCAAGTTACAGTTTACATAAAATGTACACTTCCCTATGAATGTTTGATCTAATGAAACAAAAATAAATCAATCAACAACTGAAAAAAATATATATGCATAGGCTATACTGTAAAAATCTGAAAAAATTAATCGGTTAAAAATAAGTGATTAATGTTATAGGTAGTATATATCAAAACAGTACTTAAGGGATGAATAAGCTTAGCTTTAAAGGATGTTTAATGTTTTAAGCATTTCTTTCTACATATAGATAAAAACTTTATTTATTTTAGGTGGCGTCATAATAGTAATTTTATTTTTACTAAGTCTAGACTGCTGTTTTAAACAATTACAATATTATGCACTCATCATCTCCTTTTGTTATGACTACTTTGCTCATTATAGGAATATTTGCTATGTAAATAATGCACTTAATATTTGTCATCTAGAATACAATTACATCAAGAACAATAGATGATGACATTTTGTCAAAGTCTGTCGCTAAATTACCTACCCGTTTTGTTCTTAAAATTTAATTGCGATTTATCGCTGAAGGTCTAGTAATAAATAAACAAAAGAATACAGGTTTGCATTTACTGTTATTTTTAATAGGGATTAAGTATATAAATATCAGTTTTCATTGTCTATCAAATTAATGAGACAGTTGAGCTTGCAACTGTATGTTTGTATGTGTACACACACTCACACAACATCACATGCTCTTTTAAATCAATTTTGAAATGTTTAAATAATTTTCCTTTCCACAAATACTCTTACAAAACTTTTAAAAAATTTTAAGTTTTGACCTTCCATTGGAACGAACGTCGAAAATCAATTGTTTATGGAACTAATTTAAATATGTGTCATATGACCTATAAACCTATTATTTATTAAAATTAACAACAATCGTCCACAACTAGTTTTGGGCTGAAGAGTTTCTGCAAGAAGTAAATGCGTATGTTATTTGCTTGAGATAATCGTAGAATGTATCACTGTTTAAGTATTCTAAATAATGATAGTCCTAAACGCATTTTGTAATAAGATTTGTCTACTATGATCAGACTGTCTGTTTTTAAACATATAACACTCACTATCTTTGGAGGTCATCAACAAGAAGCATATTGGCAAATTTGTAGCGTTAAATCCGGTTAATGAAAGAGTAAAACACTCTGAAAAAAACAAACAAACAAACAAACAAAAAAAAACATGTTTTCTTCTCTTCTCCTTTTTTTTTTTTTTTTTCTCCCCTATGCAGACTCGTCTACAGGTCGAATCATCCAACGAATTACTATCGGCAATTAATTGACTCTGCCTATTTCCTCTAAAAAAAAGCTATCGCCTAAAATAATGTCACCTATCTAAAAAAAGTTAGCAAAATATTCAGAAAGCAGCCAAGCTGAACACAATTTAGAAGCGGCTACTTGGCTGACGTGAATGTGTTAATTATTCAAAATATAAGTTCTTCTAGAATTCAGCAAACATGATAATAAAAATCTATCAGTTCCAACTTAATTAGTTGCTCTAAATTTCAGTTAGCTTCCAATTCACTTTGGCCGAAGAGCATTTGGATTAATATTACATTATATTATATTACATGAAAAATTAATCACTTGTATTTTTTAATCCGGTATTATTTGTGCAAGTTTTTACACTACATTTTATATAAAATGTAACATAATATTATATTTTATATAAAATATAATATTTAATTTTATTATCTAATAAAAGTTAAGAATATTTTTATCCAGTTCATTAAAAAATGAAGTTTTGATGTTAAAATGAGTATATTGCGAATTTGAAATTTCTGTTAATCATGCATACTCTCGAACCGATGCTTTTAATTTGCTACATACAATTTTTGGCATTTAATTTAATGGTTAAAAAGACTCATAATGAGATTAGCTGAAAATTGTAATTTTTAATATTAAACTATTATTTTTAATAATCTATTATTTTTAATATTAAAAATAATAAATAATAAGATACGTTTAAATATTTAAATAACCTTTAACTCATTAAACTCCTTTATTTTATTATTATTTTATAATTATAAGTGTTTATTACCAGTATTTTAATATGATAAACTAAATATAATTAAATCAGATGAGCTATGCATATGTGTTCGAGATGCGGTGATTGATTCATTCAATCCAATACCCTTGGAGGGTAATGGATAGCAATGCTGTAGCTAATGAAGTTCTAACTGAGGCTCGGCTATTGCTGTTACCCTCCTGCCATGATCAGAGCTTTAATAATAGCTCAATAACCTTATCCCTACACTGTCCACTACAGATAACGGGGAATATCCCTACACTGTCCACTACAGATAACGGGGAATATGAAAAGCATTCTTGCTTCGCCCCTTTAAGCCAGTCCTTATATAAGGACTATAAGGCATATGTGTTCTCTTACTGTGCATCAGCTGATTCTCTTAACCAGAAATTCAGCACTTTCAATGCTGTATAGCCTCGGCCGGAGTGGTTAGCGTATCCCCATCCAGCCTGGAGGATGGAGGATTGGTACACCAAGTGGCATATCGCAATTAATCCAATCAAAAGCTCTGCAGTACTTTTCACCAGACGTAAAGCAGAACCGAATACAAGCATACAAATGTTTGGTAAAATCATCCCTTGGCGCAATTCTACCAAATATCTGGGAATTCATCTTGATAGACGTCTAAACTTCAAGTCACATATGGATAGTGTTGCCACTAAGGCAAGTCAGACTATAGCACAGCTATATCCACTTTTGAACAGGAACAGCTTCCTAAGCATAAGCAACAAAATCTTACTTTTCAAATCGGTAATCAGACCGCATCTAACTTATGCCTCTCCAACCTGGGGTCACACGACTAAAAGCAACATCAACAGACTTCAGATAATACAGAATAAATGCCTAAGAATGGCATTTAATGCCCCATGGTTCATCAGAAACATCCAGTTACATCAAGAAGCCAATCTTCCAGATATTAAGACCTACATGACAAGCATCGCAGAGAAATTCTTCACAATCACGGATAATCACCCAAATCAGTTAGTTCGACAGGTAGCGGACTACAAGCCCTCAGATCGTTTCAAACATAAAAAACCGAAATCCTCCATCGCAAGAGAAAGCTGATACAGCCTCAATGCTCACAATGAGCGGGTAAATTACCCACAATAATCTCATCACCCACAATCTAAAATCCAGATGAAGGGATAAAGAGTCAAGGACTCAGTCCATCAACCAATTAAGTTCAAGTTCAAGCATTGCATTAGGTGATAGAATCAATCGACGTGAGATGCGGTGATTGATTCATTCAATCCAATACCTTGGAGGGTAATGGATGGCAATGCTGTAGCTAATGAAGTTCTAACTGAGGGTCGGCTATTGCTGTTACCCTCCTGCCATAATCAGAGCTTTATAGCTCAATAACACCCTATCCCTAAACTGTCCTCTACAGATAACGGGGAAGATGAAAAGCATTCTTGCTTCGCCCCTTTAAGCCAGTCCTTATAAGGACTATTGATAAGGCATTACATTATTATTATTACATTACAATCAGGGTGTGGATGGAAGGTTAATCGACCGTGAAATGCGGTGACTATGATTATATGATTATAAGGACATTTTTAACATGGAAGGAGAAGAAATTAGCCTGGGAGGGTAATGGATGGCAATGCTGTAGCCAATGAAGTTCTAACTGAGGCTCGGCTATTGCTGTTACCCTCCTGCCATGATCAGAGCTTTAATAGCCAAATAATACCTTATCCCTACACATAACGGGGAAGATGAAAAGCATTCTTGATGCGTCCCTCTAAGCCAGTCCTTATAAGGATAAGGGCATTACATCATCAAATCTACTTCTGCAATAGAAAGCATTTTGTATTGAGTAAAAACAAGTATTTTACGAAACTGCTGATCACACTGAAATAGGCTATTTGCATGCCGAATCGAAAATATAATCTTAAAAGTATCCTCGAGCCATTTTAACTGCTTGTACAGAAAATATCACACCAAGTGAATGAATCAGTAAAATCCTGGTGTCGGTCGGAGCAGTTATAAA
This sequence comes from Typopeltis vanoorti, assembly GCF_054136105.1. Classification (NCBI taxonomy): domain Eukaryota; kingdom Metazoa; phylum Arthropoda; class Arachnida; order Uropygi; family Thelyphonidae; genus Typopeltis; species Typopeltis vanoorti. The sequence goes on along the minus strand of NC_143559.1, from coordinate 96,911,517 downwards.
AGGAAATATTATTGCTTATAAAGTCTCCCAGTAGTCTTCCTCTTCCATAAAATGTAAGGCGCGAAGTGTTTGAATGCATCCTATAATTCGAAATGTAGTTAGATGCAATTCTGGAGGGTATAGATTCACGACCTCTTTTAAAGTGAGAAACACTTCTCAATAAATTATTCCCAGAGGATGAATATGTTTGCAAGATAATAGCGTGGCAAGTCCCAGCCTCAAATAGTTCAACGAAAAGTAATTTGTTTGTGAAATTCGAGAAAGGAATATCTTTAAAAACTTTGAATATAATGTAATTTGATTTGTATTTATAAAGTATTTAATTAGGAGAGAGACATTTTGCACGTTAAAAAAAAATTCTCATGGGGATATTGGAAACCTTTAAATGAAAAGCAACGAATAAAGTAGGTCTGGAATGATGAACTGCTTAGAAACATCATGTCAATAGGGGGAAATTGCTTATACGTGTATTTGTCTATTCCAATTAGGAGAACATTTCTGTCTAGCATACAAAAGGCCCTAAATCCCCAAAGTATTAAAAGAGTCTTATTTTGTGAATTACAATTGGCAAAATATTAATGAGCATTGCAATGCTTTTAAACCCAAAGGTCATATGAATAGCACTAATCATATAAATAATATCCTAATATTGTTTTGTAGTGATTTGGAAACGAAAGATCACACCTTTACCCATTCATCTTTCAAGAGGATACTGGTAGGTATCCTCTCGAAGAAGCTATGGTCCACAATTGAGGAAGTTGTGGGTAGGAGATGGCCTACCGACAGATCATGATGGAGCAATTTATGCATTATTCTCTTACCAACTGAAAACCACGTGGAAGATCCTCCCCGCATGGTTTGCGACTCAAATTTACGATCTTAGATATCTGCCAGGAGTTATCGGAATGAGGATGGCGAACAACAGCATCTTTAGTCTTTCCTTCCTATGTGTGTGCGTTTGACGGATCGATATTGTGCACCAGTAACATTGGTCTCATAATAAAGCGCGATGACACGACCCTTACTGTGACCACCCACGGAAAGACCGATTACGTTCTCCCTTGTGAACGAGCAATTACCGATATAGAGTAATTGCAGCTGCCCTGCGTTCCCAGAAAGTAGACTCTTTATGCCATAGTGTATATGTATCTAAGTTTTAGTAAGAAGGGGCAATTTAATATTATACTTTTAGATCGCAAATCAAAGGTACGTGCTTCAGTCTATCACAGCAAGCTGCCGGAGCTCTTGAACCCAAGGGAAATTTTCTGAACAATATTCTGTATGATATTAGTAAAAGTAGTCGAATTAAGGACTCAAAAGAACCAACGGTAGCAATGATTCTTTCCCAGGAAGTGTTAAAATATATTTATTAAAGTGTTAGAGCTAGTGTTGATTGTTGGTTTATGTTTTGTTATCACATACGGAGCCAGTCTCTGAATCTATTGATCTTTGATTAAAAACAAAACAACTGGGTTGAATTAATCTAAAACGCAAAGAATATCATCATAAGGACTTTTCATATGAAGGTGAGTTTGCCAGCCTCGTATGGCGATGGGAAGGGACTGCACTGAGTTTTTCATCCTACAAAACAGGAACCCAAAAGAATGTACGCAATTAACAGATATAATATAGTTTGGCAATAATTCAAAACAAGCTAATTTTCATACAAACAGATACTAGTCATAGAAGCGAGGCTGTCGGAAATTTGTAACAGCAACAAATGGGAATATGCAACGGCCCGAATACAGTAAATCTTGGAATCTGTAAATATTTCGAATTATTGCGGATTCCATGGTAGATGTTACAAAATAGAGACTTTTTAATGTAAGGAAATTGCTTAAATATAATATAGCTATAATCACCTTGAAGCTCTTATCTACATCCACATTACTTTAACCAAACCATAAACACGAAAATTGTTAACCGGCTTCTTGATAAAAATAAAAATATAAATAGGAAATCTGCAGGAACCGATGATTTTATAGTTTAAAAAAAATGTTAATACTGTAAGAGTTTCTCATAATATTTTTAATTACTGAAAAATATTTGAAAATGTTACTGATAATGAAACTTTCAGTAACATTTTCATATGTGGCTTGTTTCTTGTTCCCAATGCAAAACGTTTTCGATTCTGAGTCCACTTTAGTCTCATTTCACATATAATAATTTGTATTGTAATGTTTCCTATTTTGCATCTGCTTGCGGGCGATTTCATTGTTAGGCAGAGACTTCTCTCATTATAGAAAACATTCTATCTGCGCGTGTGTGTATGCGTGTGAGGCTGCTACTAACAGAGACACTTTATTGAATTACTTTAAGCAAATTAGGAAGTTCAGTTCACTTCGCAGTTTTCAAACAAAGAATTTCCGTTTCTCTACACACACCAAAGACTCCTTTTTTTTTTGTTGGTAGCAAACATAAATTGCTGTTTCAAGTATAAATAACCACAACCAATCACGACAGGTAAAAATCCTTTGAGAACTGCATTAAGTCGAGCACCAATAATTTGTCTTCTAGTATGTCTACGAATAAATTAACAAGCTTTGTTTAAATACTGGAATTTTTTTTTTTTTCTTGACGTAGTTTTGGACTGAAAAATGGCATGATTTTTAACGGCTCTGCACGAATCAGAGTAACAGAATCAAAAAAGATTTAGATTTCTAAAGTTTTAGAAAATGGATGGAAGATGCATGACGTTTCAATTCTAAACAATAAACATCACATCTTTATCCAGTTTTTTAAGACAGACTTCTTACAATCATTTTTAGTTGTTTACATTTTCGTGCTAAAAAGATCGCAAAATATTTAAAGAAAGAAATTAAAAATCTCCTAAAAATACACCCGAACTACAAACATCCTGACGAAGAAATATTCCAAAATTTTGACCATTCTTTTTTTTTATATATTTTTTATTTTATTTATTTACATTTCTTGCAATTATTTTATATTGTTATTTGTCCTTGATTTCTACTTTTATCACCAGAAGACATTTTCTCACACTTCTTGGTCCTATGTTTTACAGGATAGCTTGATATTATCGTTTTTTATTTATTTATTTATTTTACAGGTGATGGCTGCTGTTCGATGATAGTGTTATATCAGTTTCATGAACTTGATGAGTATTGACAAATCCAACTAACACGAAGAATGCATTGCCAGCGGTTAAAAATACATAAATAATGTGGCCATACGATTTGCATAGAAAACTATAGAAAAAGGATAACGAGGATACACCGTTCAGAATTTAGGGGAAAAAATCACTCTTAAGGTAAAACCCTATTTTCCCTGTCACACACATAATAACGAAACTTTTCTCTAGTGGTTAGGAGGGAACAGAGTGGGTTGGTGATAAATTGGGTGAATGAGACAACACTCTCCAGCTTCCATGAATGTTTAAACGATTCGCAGACAACAGCGGAACTTTTTTGAAAACATTCCAAGTTTTTCCTCCCAACACTCAAGCGAATAGTTTGTTTAAAGATTCATGCACCACTTTCAATTCATTGCACCACCATAAAGTAGAACTATCGATAAAATACATAATTTCCAAAATAAATAGCATTTCAAAGTTATACAAATGTTAGTTAACTTGATGAGTATCTCCCTCATCTTCTAAAAAAAAAAACATTTTTTACCTACCAATCTGTAAATGTGCAAGTTTCAGACTAGTTTAATAGCATTTGTGCTCTCGACGGCATATTCTGGACTAGTTCCAGTATAGCTTCAGTGACAAGTTTCTGACATATGCCTTAGCTTCCTACTCCAATTACGTGAAGAAAATGGGACTTCAGGTACTTGAGGGTTCATATTCAATTTCAACTCGGAATTTTTCCCGTAAGTGAAAGAATACGAAAGGATGCCTTCGAAATATTTCCTTCGGGATTATGAAATCGTTTCCGATTCAAAATCGTTCCATATAAAAATAATAATAATGAAAAAGCCGATTTGGTAACTTTATTTTTCCCGACAATATTGGGAATTTCCAATATTGTTAGAGGAAAATAATATTCAATCTTTCCTCTTTAACTTGCCTATGATCAGGGATAGAAAAACACGGTAATAAGTGACTAAAATCCCTCGGCGACTAATAGTCAATTTATCTTGCTTATTCTGAAAACAAAATGGCTGATGACCGACATTCCTCTGTTTTTCTACATCTGAAGTAGGACCGGATTTAAGCTTGTTGTGGTCCTGAGCTATAACTTTTAAGAAGCCCCTGTACTGAGTAATTTTTGATTATTTATGCTGAGGTAGAGTCCTCTTATGATGTGAGATGCTTGAGCCCTCCTGTAGATCCGCGTGTGTGTTCACGGGCCGGTTTGCCTGTTCTGAAGGACGAAAAATCCGAGTTTCCGGGTGAAATGAGAGTTAAACGGTCTCATACGGAGGAAGAGGGGTTTTTCACAAACCCGGGGTTTTCGTCTCTCAGAACAGGCAAACCAGCCTGTGAACACACACGGATCTACAGCCATAAAATACATACTTAATCCCTCATTAGGAGGGCTCAACCAATCCTATGGGACTGTTGAGGAAAGGGAGAAACCCCCCCACACAAATAAAGAGACTATAAAGGTTCTTCACGTCATGAACGGGAATCGAACCCAGGTCTTTCCGACCAAAGGGCTTTGATAGCGACTGAGCTACAGAGGCTCTGGTCCTAAGCTTACATAGCTTATACTTCATCTTTAATCCACCGTGGATGGATTAAAAATTACGCATAATCCAAGTCTGTCCCCTAGAAACCAAAGAAGATAATTTTTAGGAAGTCAATTCAAGGTGGTATTTTCATTCCGGGCGATGATCTTCATCTACCAAGAATTTCCGTAACTCAGTGGTATCAACGATAGCCTTTTAATTAATAAAATTAAAATTAATTAAAAGTCAGTATAAAATGCCCTCATAACCTTACTCTCTCCGGCCGTAAATTCAAAACAACCAAATTATCAAATCGTCTACCACTTAAAAGACACTACCAATATATCTATGTCGAAGAGAGATTTGAAATCCACAACTTATAGGTTGTGAAACGCACAGACATTTTCCACTCGACCAACCAGATCGGAAAAATATGTTTATTACACTATTAGAGGATGTTGAGAAAGAGGAAGGATAGGCATTACAACATAACAAAGACAATACTTCTCAGTTCGACTTGGAACAATCTGCTTTCATTTTTCATTCTTTGTCGACCTGTTAGCCATCATAATTGCAATTGCTGTTTTTAAGGGGGAATGGAAGAGTGGGTAGACAGGCCGAGGAAATGTATACTAACCATGGCGCAAATAGGGATGCAACCAGTAAATTGCACATCCCCCATTTGTAGAGGCATTATCCGAAGGGAACAGAGCAAATTTTATCTGTTCTCTGATACTGGATTATTACAAAACTTCATTGTTATCATAAAAGAAAGTTAAGGCGCCAACCTCATAGAAATTACTGATGGCAAAAGGAGTCCCTCTAGACACAAAATGAGGTACATCTCTTGTTTCACATATATGATCCTTTTTCTAATTTAAAAGGAGAAATTGGAGATAACTTAAAGATCAGTACAATGTAACGAAGCTCGCGGCGGATAAAATCCAATTTTCTTTCTTAAAGATTGCTGATACCAAATTATCTTATCGGGCGTTGGAGTCTGTAAACAAATAGAATACAGAAATAAAAAAAAAAAAACAGATCAAACCTCCACTCAGCTTTGCGAATGGTAGTAAGTTATCTACTCCACAGATGTTTCCAAGGAAACAAATGACGTCACAGTTGAGCTAGCAAGTGAAAAGGTTAGCAATAGCAGTAAAAGGTATACCAGTATTGTAAGTTAAACAACTAATGAGAGAAAATAAAACTATACGAACCATGAGGTGGGCGATTCCCGAATGCTGTTGCTGAAAGAAAGAGAAAGGCAAGCAATTATTATTTTTATAATTCCACAAGTGAAACAAACGTAGTATTAGGAAACAGAAATAGAAATGGCACTTAAAAAGTAGAAAAAGCAAATTAAAGTATTTCAGACATCTAAATGCATTCTCCTATGCGCAAACAAACTGGTAGTTTAACGAGTATATCATTTAATTGAAATTACAGGAAGTATAACTGAACTGAAAAAAAGCTCTGAATCTACAGCAAATCAATAAACACACACGTGCGTGCTTATATGTCAACTTGGACATCGCTATACATACAAATGTAAATTACAAACTTTTGGTAACGTGTATGTAAAAATATAAGTTGTATTTATAATAAATAATATTGTAAACAATTTCTGTATTTATAAATTTGCAAAAAAAAAAGTTTCTGTTTATAATAAATAATATTTTGTAAATAATTTAGATATTTATAGTGTTTATTTATTGTATATATAAATATAAGTATGAATTTTATATTAGTAAATGAATTATAGATAATTTAGACAGTTTCCATACATATTTAATTAATGTGTATATATTTGTATAAATTCTCATTTAGAAGATAATTTAAGGAACAATACTAAGAGAAATTTCGGACAAATCCAACACGAAATCGGAGGAGTTCTTAAAAGAACTGGGCGATGGACTGAGTCCTTGACTCTTTATCCCGTCATCTGAATGAAGATAATCTGTCTGAGTGGATGGAGTGTTATTGAGCTAAAAAGCTCTAGTCATGGCTGGGTAACGGCAATAGCCAAGCCTCAGTTAAAACTTCATTGGCTACAGCATTGCCATTTGTTACCCTGGAAGTCCTAAAAAGGACTTTTTCTTCAATCTCACGAAATCGGAGGAATTAGACAGTTGTTTATATATTATAATTATATAATTTAATATAAAAGGTGTATTTTAAATCTCCAAATAAAAATTCAACATCATTAATTATTTAAAAAATTAAATAAAAAATTGTAAAATATTTTTATTTTTTATTCTTATTTATAATTAAGAAAATAACATTTCTAAATAACACGATTCTTCATGATGTCTAGTTATATCAAGCCATTATGTATAATTGTTCAATAATGTCATAGTGCTATATGCCGAAGAAGTAAATCAAATTCATATGGTGTACAAATCGAGTATTCCAATGATTATTGTGTATTTGCTTTAAATATTTCTTTATTCTGTGAACATAAAGGCGAACTTTAGAATTAACAGTTTCGAATTAGTTCAGTTAATGAAAAGTTGGTAACCCAAACATGAAGGGGAAAAAAACTGAATTGACTCATTTTTATGAAGAAAATTATCCAATCAAAGAAAAGTTTAAGCAAAACTAAACAAATTAAAATGACTCCCTATACAGTCATGCGCAGTAACAGAAAGTTCCAATCAAGAATTACATTATTTAGATATTAACTTATTATTATTATTATTTATTTTTGCAGTATCCTTAGTTATCGACCGATTGCTAAATATTAGTTCAAAAACAAATTTTTAAAACAAATAAACTGTATTATTTTATTGAAAATAATTGTAATATACTATACTGTCATTCATTTTAAACATTTAATCAAATATATATAATTTCATTTAGAAATAAATTATTTTAATTAAATACTCAATAATTGAAAATCTGAAATATATTTTAAATCTTTTAAGTGTAGATTCCTTGCATATTTCTTACTTGATGAGAACGGTAAAAGTAAATGAAAGTGTTTGATCGCAAGATTTTATCGCTGGAAGCTCTAGATGTGGAGTAAACTCTGAAAAACTGGATAATTGTAGCTGAGAGGAGTGAGTACAAAGCACAACACACACACACACACACTGAAGATGAACGTTAAATATAATAACTGTATTTTCCAAAACCACACATTATACGGTGCACAACCCAACTGTTCTTTAAAAAAGTGAATGAAAAAAAAAAATGGCGTTGCCCTTTAATTCCGCAAGTTACCTCACACGCCCATGTATCGCTATAGGTCCTGTGCAACGCCTCGGGAGTATTTTCCGCGTTTAAATTTAAATTTCATTCCTCTAGCAAAGAAAAGCCTGTAGATTACATTTAAAGCGGCGAGAGTTCACAAACGCACAATACAAGCAGGCGGACAGCTCCGGGCGAATGAAAGGCCCTTCTCACTAGAGCAGTAACAATTCTTAAGGAAGACTGAACAAGAAAAATCTCGCAGTAATAAGAGTAGTCTTTGAACTGCAAAATCCCCGCATTTATCTTCATCAGAGCCCGGAGATTAGAGACAACCAATGCCCTTGTGATGGAAGCAAGCACTTATAACCAGCTCCTCTCCCAGTCTTTTAGCTAGCAGAGATTAGCCATTTTTAATGGTCCAGCAAGTGCTGGTGAAACAAATACTCCTCCTCTTACTTCTGTCACGCACCAACGACGCCGTGCTACATCAAAGCCAGAAATGTCGCTAACCGCCCATCCATTCCCTCTCTCTCTCTCTCTCTCTCTCTTTTCTGTACTCTTAGGTCATGTACGGCGCAGTCGTGCCCCCCTCCCCCCATCCTTGGTCTCACCTGTCGAGCGTGAAATAGGACTGCCAAGATCGGTCTTGCTTCAGACTACCATACAATGGCCTAATGGTCCACACATTGTAGTTTCTGTCTTGCTCCCCTAAAGAGGTCGAAGCAACGATATTAGCATCCAGTCAACTGGTTTGTTGTCGAATTGTGAAGACGTGACACGCAACGTAATGATCCGTCTGAATTAATGGGTGGGATTACAGTTTCAACTATGCAAGTAACAGTGCAAACTTGGGGAACTTCGTGTAAGTCTTTGTCTGATGAAAAGTAGGCCAAGACACCTGAAGCATACATCCGCATACATTCGGTTGTTATTGCTTTGGATGAGAATGAAATACTTTCCCCATTACCAATGGCAAATGAATTATACCTAAAAGAGTTTGCTCGTAGCTACTTAAAGTGGCTGCAGATGGCGGTAGACAATCCCAATGGAGTCATCACAAGTGAGCACAAGACCATGAAGACAATAAACAATAAAGCACAGAGCGTTGAAGAGCAGCTAATTCTCAAAATGTACTGTTTGGATTCATTTTTAAATAACCAATATACCTTTTTTATATTGGTGTCTCTAAAAATGTTGAATAAAATTTTCTTTTAAATAATTTAGAATTCTTTTAAATGACTGAAAATATGTATGTATCTTTTTTTTTTTTTTCATATTTTATTTACTTTTACTTTATTCCCATAATGCATCTGCTAAATCTGCATATGACAATATGTAATCATTTGTATTGCTAATAGCAACTTAGCTAATCGGAATCGACATTTTCCATAACATTACAAAACAATTCTACCGACATGCCCATGCATGTCGTACGAGGCAACTAAAATGGGTACCCAGGGAGGGTAATGGAATTTCACTAGAACTTATTTTATATTAAAGATCGTAAGTTTCATTGTTTAAACGTAAATATAGCTTACTGAAAAAAAAAAAAATAAAAGATAACTGTCAAGATACAAACTTATTTTTTCAAAGAATATCATATAAATGAGGCTATTCGGTTTTAAAGCTGAAGATTTTTCCAAAAAGTTAAATATATAAAAAACTAAACTTTGCCAATATTAAAAAAATTGATCATATAATTTTTATTTAAATATTTTAATTTTTTTAAATAATATTTTGTAAAATTATCTTTTTTCAAACATAACTGAAAACACCAATTTAGAATAATATAGTAAATATATAAATTAACACCATGTTCCAACATAAAAATGTGCACAAATTCACATGGAGAGAAGAGGCAAGGAATAAGAAAAGTCTCATTGACTATTTTATTGTTGATAGTGATGTTTTCTCCCTGGTGCAGGACACCAGAGTGTACAGAGGATTTGAAATTGGAAGTGATCACTATTTAGTCTTGAGCAGGATAAAATTGAATTTCATATTCAAAAGAATAACATGTAAGAAAGTTTTAAAGCAAATAAAAGTTGAGCAGCTCTCAGATGTGAACTGTAGACTAAAATACACAAAGATTATTGAAGAAAAAATGAAAGAGTTTGAGAACAGGAATCAAACCTTGGAGATTCAGTGGTAAGCCTTGAAGAAAGCCCTGATCGATTCAGCTAGAGAGGCATGTGGTGAAGTTGTCTGCAAGGATAGAAAAATTAGAACTCCATGGTGGACACAGGAAGTTAAAGAGGCAGTGAAGGAAAAGAAGAAAGCATATCAAAAGTTCCTGGCAAATAAGTCAGCTTGTGCTCTTAGAGAATACAGAGACAAATGTAAGAAAGCTAAACACTGTAAAACTGGCTAAAAAAAGTCATGGGAGGACTTTGGCAAGAACATAGAAAATAAATATCAAGAAGGTGGCAAGATATTCTAGAGGTTGTTGAAGAAGCTCAGAAACGGAGGAAAGAGTGCTGTAAAAGGAATTAGAACTTGAAGTATGGAGTAATTGCTTTGAAAAACTACTAAATGAACCAAGCAGTGATGACAGTACAGTGGTAAAAACCACTGACCAGGCATGCCGTCAGGAATACATATCCATACTTGAAGTAGAAAAAAAAGCCATTAAAAGCCTGAAATGTGGAAAGGCAACAGGAGTAGATGATACTCGACCAGAAATGCTCAAGTATGGAGGTATAAAAGTCGTACAGTGGCTGCACTGCATAGTTCAGAAGGCCTGGACAGAGGGACGAATTCCAGATGATTGGAGTAGAGCTCCCATAGTAGCCATATATAAAAAGGGAAATAAAACTGAATGCGAGAATTACAGAGGCATTTCATTACTGAGTGTTCCTGGTAAGATATATGCAAGTATACTTGAGAAACGGTTGAGAAGGATTGTGGAAGAGAAGCTTGGTGAAGAACAAGCTGGATTCAGGCCAAATAGAGGCTGTCAGGATCAGATTGTCACTTTACGACAGACAGTTGAGAAATCATGGGAATATAACAAAGATCTGTATTTAAGTTTTGTAGATCTGGAAAAGGCATATGACAAGGTGCCAAGAGAGAAGCTATTCAATACGCTACAGTTATTATTTGGTGTTCAATGGGGCATTATATCAAGCAATACGTAGTCTGTTTTAGTTGTAAGTCGGCAGTTAGAATTGAAGGATGTACAGGAAGATGGTTTAATGTTAAATCTGGTGTGAGACAAGGATGTACATTATCCCCTCTGTTATTTATTATCTATATGGATCACATTATGAAGGAAAGTGGTATTAAACATGATATCAAAATTGGAGATGTTAATGTCAGCTCTTTGCTTTATCCGGATGATGTTATACTTCTAAATAAATCCGCTACAAGTCTACAAGATTCTCTGACTAAATTGAATAACTGTTGTAATAGATATGGTATGAAGGTTAGCATTAAAAAAGACAAAAACAATGAAAATAGGCAGAAACATTGAAAATATCAACTGCATTTTGAATGGAGCACGTATAGAACAGGTAAAACCTTTCAGCTACATAGGCACGATTTTTAGTGAAGATGGTAAATTAAATATGGAAATAGACAACAGAATCAACAAAGCTGGTATGATAGGAAGTCAATTGAATAAATTCATATGGAATAAGAGAGAAATTAGTCGGAACACTAAATTAGCTGTATACAAGACAGTGTTCAAACCAGTTTTAACTTATGGATCTGAGAGCTGGGTCAGAAGTAAAACACTTGACCAAAAAGACTAGAGACCGCAGATATGAGAGTCCTGAGAAAGATTAGAGGCGTGAACTGGCAATCAATGGCAATATCACATCAATGGCAATATCATATTAAAAACGAGGATATTAGGAAAGAACTTGACATTGTGCATCCAGGAATGCGTTAGCAGAGCTAATCTCAGGTGGTATGGTCACTTAAACAGAATGGGTGAAATAAGATTAGCAAAACAAGTGTTCTCTGCCAGGTTGGCAGGGAAAAGACCCAGAATCTTTCTCAGGACCAAGATATAGGTGGATTGATACAGTAAAAAGTGCCTTAGAAGACAAAAATATAAGACCTGATAATATTGGAGTCTTGACATTTAACAGACTGATTTGGAGGAAAATTGTAGATAGGAAGTTAGTAATGATGTAAATTTTTCATGTAGTACTATCATAATAATATCCTGTACACCCCCACCTTGAGGGTATATATCAGGAATTTGATGATGATGATAAATCATCATCATCAAATAACATACAAATAAGTAAGCATATTTGTATGTTCCCCATGTGGTAGCCGGGATAAGAATGGCGCCACTGTAGCCCATGCATGTCATAAGAGGCGACTAAAATGGGACGCAGAGTTTCGAGAGTTTCGCTCTCTTATGTTTCGGTTAAGGTGTTTAGAATTACCACTGTGGGCACCTAAGGCCATGAGGCTTTTTTAGCTCTGAATCTTTCGCTCGTGTTTATCCTTTAACTGCTTAATTCCTTTTTCTGATCGTTTTTTCTGTTTGGAAAGATTAAAATTTTGGATCGAAAAGATGATTAAGAAAAATAATAATAATATTGTTTTCAAATGAAATTTGGATTAGTTGTAATATATTTGTGAAGATAAAAAAGGTTCAAGCCACTTTTCAAGGTAGCTATCTTCTGTCAGAAGTTCAGCATGATCAAAAATTGAATAAAGATGGGAACTTTTTGTGTTTTCATTTCGAATAATTGCTTTTTTCTTGACTTCTGTTCATAGTAGAAAGATCACGCTGATCTTAATTTTCTTAATTCAATTTCATGGTAATTAAAACTAAAAGAATGCAATAAAATGTTGAAAGAAGAAATTCTAATGATCTAAAATTTTAGATGCTGTCCATGATTCCCTCCTAAAAACACAAAATAATCAAACCAACCGGAGAACACACAATTTAAGACATACTTTAGCCTCACAGCCTTATTTGTTTCTATCGCAATTTAACCTAACCCAACTCCAACAGTAAACTACAATTTCTGTTACTCTATTGGATTCACCATTTCTACCGATCTAGCTTACCGCTGATGGATCACAAGAAAGATCAAAACCGGCTGAGTGAATCTTTTGATAGTGTACGCCAAATATAAACGCCCCAGAATATGTGCCATGCATTAATTAACGACTAGATACTCATATAAGGAGTTATCGTGTACAAACATCAAATGCAAAATTCTATTTTTTTCAAATTTCTATTTCTAGAAACCAAACCAACGTAAGTCTACAACGTGGTCATTTGACACGAAATACCCTTAATACTTAATATACGAAATAACTTTAAGCAATCACCTCCTCTAATGTAGCGTTTTGTATCATTATTGAAAGAGCTGTACATGAAAGTTATTTCGGAGCAATAGTACTTTAATATTTTAATTCAACAAGAAGAAAACATGTAATAAATAAATAAAAATAAACTCTTCACATAACTCTATTAAAAAGAAAATAAATAGGAACTGATACCAAGCTACGTCGTGTAATATTTATTATAAAATTTCAGAACAAAGTTGTTTTTCTCTTCTTTTATTCCTTCCACTGCTGTCCTCTGAAACAGTCTCCCCTGTTATATGTTCCCCAAGGAACCCAATCCGCAGATCTTCAAAATCTAACGCGAATAAATATTTTTCCCCTTTTATTCATTCTTTTTTTTCATTAACTTTTTATTCATTCACTCTACTAACGCACTATAGATTGACCAACCAACCTATCGTGTATGGGATCAACTTAAATATATATATATATATAAATATAAAGGAATATAAGAGAAACCATTATCATAAAATCAATATTTTTCTTTATTTTTTTTTATATTTATTAACATTATAGGTGCCATGGTTTTTACATGCTAGATTTTTTTTTTTTTTTTGCATTATCAGTTGCGACGTCACTACTTATTTACTAAAGACCTTAAGCAGCAAGAAAACAACCTTTGGTCTCTAGAGTAAGACTGGCCGTTTACCTATGTGCTAAAAGAGTTTTTAATCATTGGTGGCAATGTCTTATTTCTCGCAAAAGATAACATTTCCTTGCGGTTTGCTCTACTTTACTCTAATTTGTATTTATATAAGCATTTTCTGAAAATTTCAGCTCAAAATTTCCACAAAAAAAAAAAAAAAAAAAATATATATATATATATATATATATATATATATATATATACATAAAATAATAATAATATAATAATAATAATTAAAATGCAGAAAAGGAATTCATAAAACATTTAACAATTTGTCTCATAATATAATAAAAACCGTGAACAAGCCCCGCAGTTAGCCCTCCTGCCGCAACTCAAAAACCTTCGTTTCGTGTGTCATAGAAATAGTACTACTGATTAAGAAAGTAAATATTCTTTCTAAATTTACATCCACATAACTCTAAACGCTATCACCGGCTGAAACAATGTATTTCTTTATTCCTGAATTACACTTGCATAGTCCTTATAAGGACTGGCTTAAAGGGGCGAAGCAAAAATGCTTTTCATCTTCCCCGTTATCTGTAGAGGACAGTGTAGGGATAAGGTGTTATTGAGCTATTAAAGCTCTGATCATGGCAGGAGGGTAACAGCAATAGCCGAGCCTCAGTTAGAACTTCATCGACTGCAGCATTGCCATCCATTACCCTCCAAGGATATTGGATTAAATACCTTCTAATCTCTCCTTTTCTACACTTGCATAAAACCGTCAATATATCTTATAAATTAAAATGATATATAAAATATTTAGGTGTATAAAATATTATCTTTTTCTTCTTAAATTATTCAAAAATTATTTAATTAAAATTTTTTTATTAATTATTGTTATAAATATAATTATGTTAGTGAAACAAAAATATATTGTTTATTAAATATTTGGCAATTTTAACACAGCATTTCATTTTTCTTATCTGCCGTAGTATGGTAGTATAGTAACTGCTTCGGTAACTATTATGATTAATTTGAAGTCATTATAAATATATTCCTGTTTTATAATAATGCTTCCTGCAAAAAAGAATTGCGAACGATAGTTATCCAAAACAATATTTTCTGCTCAAAACCATAGTTCTGTAAGGAAGAACAGGGAAAGGGAAAAAAAAATCGAACAAAGTGAATTATTTCAAAATTTATTTCCAAAAATGCAATTACTATATTCCTTATTTAAAAGAGAATCACTTTCGCCATCGAAGTATAACACATTTTAATTATCTTGCTGTTAAAACCTTCAAACATATGGCTAAAGAAACTAAGGATCATAGGACAGTATATTATCTTTATTAATTAGGCGCGTTGTCCGTCAGTCTTCTATTTCGGTCTAAGAATGTTAAAACCATAAGTTAAAGATCAGAATAAAGCTTTCGACATTTGGGCTTTCATTGTGATCATAACAAATACAATACCAATGCCATCTAGTGAATAGTTTATGACTTACAATGGCAGGTACATTTGTTCGTTAACAGTAGTTGTAAATTACGAGGTTTATAGCTTCAACAGTGGTTGATTTTAGAATAAATTATTTTAGTCAAATTCTAAATAAAGAATTTTTGAAGTTAAAACTGGAAAGTGCAGGTGATGACGGATTTTTAAAAAAACGAATTTTAATAAAACTGTTTTGAAATAAATATTAAATGCATATATTTAATCCAAAAATAATACGATATATTACTTTTTTAAGCTGTTCACCCTATTTCATAAGTAATTTATTCTATAGCTAGTGAAAGTTTTAGACGTAATGACAGTATTGTATGCCTCCACGCATATCTCATAATAATAATAATAATAATAATAATAATAATAATAATAATAATAATAATAATAATAATAATATTTTCTATATTTTAACCTGCTTCCAGCGATTAGACATTAATATCGACTTTTTCGTCCATAATTTCTGCGTATTTATTTATCGAAATTCCAACTCTACTCTAGCGCATTTATGAGCACAACACATGAGACTAAAACAATCAGATAAGAGGAGGATATTCAAGATTTCCCAACTTTTGAAGAGCTTTAAAGTTGGGAAGTAATATCCGAAAGCCATGAAAGGTGCTAGCTTGAGCGCCCAGGAGCTTCATCACACGCACACCCCCATAATTAGAACCTTTACGGCAGCAGTAGATTAATTATCTAATTATGCGGTAGTTGATCTCATTAAGTGACCTGTCTCTGCCGCTAGTTTATGTACGGAATAAAACAACGCACAAGCCCCGCCGTTAGCCCTCCCGCCACTACGCAACCTCCGCCTTCGTGTGTGTGTGTGTGTGTATGTGTGTGTGTGTGTGTGTCATTGTCGGAAGTGATCCTGCAACAATTTCGTGTCACCTGTGTCCAACGGGACACGGAGAAGGCGTCGTCGTCTTCTCTGGAGAACAGGACAACACGACCGAGTCTGTCGGGGTCACAACGTGTTCGTCACGCGCTTGGGTGCCTCGGTGGGGAGACGAGCGGACGAAGAGAGAGCTCTAGGTGTCTCCGTGAGTAGTACGGCTCCGTCGGCGGAACCACCAGAGCATTCAGACGAAAAGATCCATAAAAACTGCCTTGTTCATGCGTCATTTTCGCTGAGCCAGAAGGGACAGAGAGAGAAAGAGAGAAGGAGAACGAAAAGGGGGGGGGTATTGAAGACGAACGGGCAGAGAGAGAGATAGTGGAAAGAGAGGAAGAAAGAGCGGGCGAAAAACGCCAAGTTGAAGAAAAGCAAAGAATAAACGCGCCGCTTAGGCAATTCCCCTCCTCAACACCGGTCATGGTGACTTGATTTTTGACAAGTAATGCTTATCATCGAGGGTTCTGAGAAAAGTTATAGAACGGGGATGCACAGGCAACATCCAACCAGCTAAGTTATTTGTTCGCGACTTGGAGCAAGCTGTTTTAATCTTACTTTTTGGAACTAGATGAATTCTTGCCATAATCCCGTATAGCGCGCGCCCAAACGAGACTGTGTGTGTGTGTGTGTGTATGTGTGTGTGTGTGTGTGTGTGTGGTGCGCGCGCCTCTAATGTTTATACGCTAGACGCTTTTGAAATTTTAGAATCCCTTATCACTTTTTCAGCAATTGATTACCTCTTTCGTCTTGGTTCGTTTCTGCTAAGAGAAACCTATATATCTTTTTTTTATTAAAATAAAGTATAACCAGTTTTCATCATTAAAAAAACAACCACTTTTTTCTCCATAATTATTAACCTTTATTTATTATTGTGATCTAACTATATGCAACCGAAGAGCGGGATTTATCGAAAACTACTGATGTTTATGAAGCGTAACTTTCTTTTTTTACCCGAACTTTTTGATGTTGACTGGTGTAATCAAATAAGGATTAGTTCCTGTCTTCAATGGTATGTTTGCTTTATATGAACAATGCTCTTACTGTTTACTGATTTCAATACGCTCTTTCTATCCATTGTTACAGATGTTAAGAATGTTCACGGAGTATTCAACTAGCTATTAAGCACTTTGGGAAAGTGCCAAAAGAACAATTTTAGAATAATTACTTGGGCCTAATAGTGTTCTGAGTAGCATGAAGTTCTTCACTTATATAATGACAGACCAACTAAAACTCAATTGTTTATAAAAGAAATTAGCGTTCACTCAAATAAAAAAAAGTAATATACACAACATTCCGAAAAATACATTTCATATGAAGTTAACACTTCTTGCCATATAAACCCGTGAACCATTGTTTCCGACACCTTTAAAACGCTTTTATATATAAATTATTAAATCTGTTGTATGGGAAATAAGCTGTCATGATATGTGGTTAAAGTCCTTAGTACTCCCAGGGTAATAATATAATAAAGGGCAATGCTGCAGCCAATGAAGTTTTAACTGAGGTTCCGATATTGCCGTTACCCAGCCATGACTAGAGCTTTTTAGCTCAATAACACCCCATCCACACAGATTTTCTTCATTCAGATGACGTGATAAAGAGTCAAGGACTCAGTCCATCGCCCAGTTCTTTTTTAAGAACTAAGCTGTCATGTTGGCTGAATCAATCTACCGTGAGATGTGGTGATTGATTCATTCAATCCAATACCATTGGAGGGTAATGGATGGCAATGCTGTAGTCAATGAAGTTCTAACTGAGGCTCGGCTATTGCAGTTACCCTCCTGCCATGATCAGAGCTTTAATTGCTCAATAACACCTTATATTACACTGTTCTCTACAGGTAACGGGGAATATGAAAAGCATTCTTGGTTGAGTCTTCGCCCTCAACTCAATCGTGGTTGAGGGCGAAGCACTCAACCACGATTGAGTGCTTCGCCCCTTTAAGCCAGCCCTTATAAGGACAAAAACTGTGGCTTAAAAAAAAAGTCCTTTTTAGGACTTCCAGGGTAACAAATGGCAATGCTGTAGCCAATGAAGTTTTAACTGAGGCTCGGCTATTGCCGTTACCCAGCCATGACTAGAGCGTTTAGCTCATTAACACCCCATCCACACGGATTTTCTTCATTCAGATGACAGGATAAAGAGTCAAGGACTCAGTCCATCGCCCAGTTCTTTTAAGGACAAAAACTGTGAGATGCGGTGATCCAATACCCTTGGAGGGTAATGGACGGCAATGCTGTACCAATGAAGTTTAACTGAGGCTCGGCTGTTGCTGTTACTCCCTGGGGCGCAGAGATTCGAGAGTTTGAGTTCACTCGCTTAAGGTTTTTGCCTTAAGGGAGCAATTTGAGTCTCCTGGGAAAGTGTTCTCCGGTGAGGGGTTTGTCGGTGCATGCTTTCCTTCGGAATATGAGCGGTTCTGCTTGGTGGTGGTGGTGGGTGGAAGGACATCACTGAGTGGAGCCAACGCTGAGATGGACGGTCTTTCGTCCACGATTGAGTGGCCAAGGGATCGTCCGAATTTTTAGAGACGGCTTTACCTTAACAGATGGCAATGCTGTAGCCATTGAAGTTCTAACTGAGGCTCGGCCATTGCTGTTACCCTCCGGCCATAATCAGAGCTTTAACAGCTCAATAACACCTTACCCTACACTGTCCTCTACAGACAACGGGGATTATGAAAAGCATTCTTGCTTCGCCCCTTTAAGCCAGTCCTTATAAGGATAAGGATTGTAATAATCAGAGATGCGGTGATTAATACCCTTGGAGGGTAATGGATGGCAATGCTGTAGCCAATGAAGTTCTAACTGAAGCTCGGCCATTGCTGTTACCCTCCTGCCATGATCAGAGCTTTAATAGCTCAATAACACCTTACTCCTACACTGTCCTCTACAGATAACGGGGAAGATAAAAAGCATTTTTGCTTCGCCCCTTTAAGCCAGTCCTTATAAGGACAAAAATGTTGAGGAAGACTAAGCGAATTTACCTTAGCTTTGAATCCTTTTTAGGACTTCCAGGGTAACGGATGCCAATGAAGTTTTAACTGAGGCTCGGCTATTGCCGTTACCCAGCCATGACTAAAGCTTTTAACTCAATAACACCCTATCCACACAGATTTTCTTCATTCAGATGACGGGATAAAGAGTCAAGGACTCAGTCAATCTCCCAGTTCTTTTAAAAACTTAAGAACAAAAATGTTGGGAATCGACCGTGAGATGCAGTGATTAATACCCTTGGAGGGTAATGGATGGCAATACTGTAGCAAATGAAGTTCTGAGGCTCGGCTATTGCTGTTACCCTCCTGCCATGACCAGAGCTTTAGTAGCTCAATAACACCTTATCCCTACACTATCCACTGTCCTCTACAGATAACGGGGAAGATGAAAAGCATTCTTGCTTTGCCCCTTTAAGCTAGTCCTTAAAGGACAAAAATGTTGTATAAATAAGTGAATTATACTAAGTAAGGAGACTCTTTCTTGTTCGCTAACTGTGCTTTATCATTTCAGATTATATGATTTTTGTATTCATATCAATAGAACAATACATAGTAGTTCACCTTTTGGCCAACAGATATCTCTGGGATTTTCTCCCGATAATTACATTCATTAAACTGTGATTATGAGATTATCGTGAAGAATTAAATTTTTCGTGAAAAAGGGTTTTCATATTAAACATCTGTTCGCAATGGTGTTAAATTTGACATTTTTTTCTTAGACCTTTTTCTCTCTCTCTCAATACCAAAAAAAAAACAGCCATCTTTGCTGTGTTGTAATATCCGGTAAAGCGCTAGAATGAATGCAGAGAGTACGGACTGGTTACGGTTAGGAGAGGAAAAGTGGGGAGGAAGAAAATTTTCTTTAAGCAGCACACAAAATACAGATAACTTCGTGGAAAACAGAGAAGAATCCATTGGAGATAAAGCTCCCTGTAAGAGAAATCCAAACAATAAACTGTGGTTAGAGACATGTATCTGCTTGCCGACGTGGGTATAATAAAAGTTCGAAACACAAAGAGCAAACGGAAAAGGATATAAAATGATTCAAGCAGCATTCGTCTCCTGCTGGTAATTCAAAATGACGGATACGCGATGGTAATCCAAGGATCCGTTCCGATATTAAGAAAAATTAATACCATTCAGATACAACTGAATATAGGATAGGGAATAAATTTATTGAAGACGTTAGGATCTGAAATGTATTATCATAAGGATATTGAAAACAAAAACAGTGGTTTATTTCTTACTTACAGAGCAATTGATTTTCAGAATACAAATCAACTTATATTATTTCATTATTTCAGGCAGTTGAAATTATCAGTTAAAATATTTGAATTCGAAGCTGTTATTATCTCTGGCTTTTACTGAACAAAGGATTTTTATTATAACTGAATTAAACGAAGAAAAAAAATCACATTTCGCAATCTAAGGTGCCTTATCCTTATAAGGACTGGCTTAAAGGGGTGAAGCAAGAATGCTTTTCATCTTTCCCGTTATCTGTAGAGGACAGCGTAGGGATAAGGTGTTATTGAGCTATTAAAGCTCTGATCATGGCAGGAGGGTAACAGCAATAGCCGAGTCTCAGTTATGACTACAGCATTGCCATCCATTACCCTCAAAGGGTTTTCAATCTAAGGTGCACGTATATCTTAAAGTTCTTAAAAGAACTGGGCGATGTACTGAGTCCTTGACTCTTTATCCCATCATCTGAATGAAGACAATCTGTGTGGATGAAGAGTGCTATTGAGCTAAAGGGCTCTAGTCATGGCAATAGCCCAGCCTCAGTTAAAACTTCATTGGCTACAGCATTGCCATTTGTTATCCTGGAAGTCCTAAAAAGAACTTTTCGCTTATCTCGAAACGAAACCCTAATCTAATCTAAGGGCCTTATAGTCCTTATAAGGACTGGCTTAAAGGGCCGAAGCAAGAATGCTTTCATCTTCCCCGTTACCTGTAGAGAACAGTGTAATATATATATAAGGTGTTATTGAGCAATTAAAGCTCTGATCATGGCAGGAGGGTAACTGCAATAGCCGAGCCTCAGTTAGAACTTCATTGGCTACAGCATTGCCATCCATTACCCTCCAAGGGTATTGGATTGAATAAATCAGTCACCGTATCTCACGGTCGATTGATTCATCAAAATTCAATGCTCTATTCTCTAATCTAAGAGCACCTTTCTATCCTATTTAATATAATAAGCAAATAAGGGATTATTTATGGTATATTTAAAAATACAAGGAATTTTCCACAAATATTTTTAATATATTTTTACTTGTATATTTTCTTACTTTAGTTTTTTTTTTCCTTTCTTTTTTTATATAAATTTAAGATTGCTAAAATAAGTATAGTTGACTTCCGAGTGCCTAACAACTAAAATACTGATACAATGGAAATCAGGAAAAAACACGCATTGATTCTAAACTGTGGAGGCAGTTTATCCTTTTTTGAATGAACTGCTCAAATGGTTAGCGTATCCGTTCTGGGAGATATGTATCATCGCTGAGACCATTGTTCAGCTTATTGGAGGCCTGAAGTGACTCGAAAAAGTTATATGTTTGGTTTCTATCCGGATTATTCAATAAATAAATAAACATATAAAATTATTAAAAGAAGAAAAAAATTCTTAACCCACACACACAGTACTAATGTACAGTAATAAACCTATAGTAACTTATAGTACTAATGTACAGTAATAAACCTATAGTAACTTATAGTACTAATGTACAGTAATAAACCTATAGTAACTTATAGTACTAATATAAACTTTGTTGTTGGCAGGACATAAAAGAATACTGTTTTGAAAACCGGTAGATAAAAGTTCAGAAACTATTTTGTTATGTTAAATAATTAAATGGGATCACTGGAAAACAGTTATATTTATATAAAACCATTTAGCACGAGTGGAAAAGTCCATTCATCAATATAGAGCATGTATTTAAAACCGGGCTTTCAATAGACCATGACATCAATGCTTATACACCATATAAAACCTCAGATACTGTGGGTTGTGCTCCAGGGCTGAAAGAGCGAGGTAAAGGGGAACTGGAAGGTGGGAAGAATGTGGTGAGGGAACAAGAGTGAGTACTTGTCACTCAAGTCGTTTAGAGATAAGTCCCATTAAATTTTATCCACCCTCGGAACAAAAAACGAAGGCAAAAAAACTATGAAAGACCAAAAAGACTTCCGCTTGTCAACAGTGAATCCCGGAAGCTATCCGTCACTAGCGCACAGGTCATATTCGCCAGAGGCTCGTGCTATGAGAGTAACACAAGGATGGCAACTTACCCCAATAATGGCGTTCAGCTCCGTCATTGTAACCTGCTTGGCCCTCTCGACTGCTGCCGCAACTTGTTGTTGATGCTGAAAGGAGTAAAGCAGGTGAGGACAGTGCACGTCTCTGTTTTGTTAGGGACTTAAATGTTTCCCCATTTACGCTAATGAATTATTATTATTATTATTATTATTATTGAGCAAGCGTGTTCCTTTGGCTACAATCCTGCCCTAAATATAAATTTGGAAGATACTAGCATTAAGTTATAATTATGTTTGGACAACACTTACCTGAATCAGTATTTTGCACACCATGTAATTTCCTTTTAACAATAACCAAAGTTTAATAATATAAAATATTTAATAAAAAATTAATAGATTTAAAACCATTCGGTTATAAATCTTTATATATTATATAGTGTATATAAAATCTACTTAATATTGTTATTCTTAAAAATAGCATTTCATAAGGTCAGACATACAAATAATATTTTTTATTAAAAACACAATATTTGCATTTCAGTGAAATATTTTAATAAATGTACAAAATTATTGAAAAATAATAATGAAATATATTAGCAACCTTTATTAGAGTTTTAAATAATATGTGCTTTTTTTATTTTTATTTAGAAAAAATAAAGAAATATTCTTTATATTATAACACCCTTAAAAGAAACAAAATGAAATTTATGACATAGTATGTAAAAACAGTGAAGCTGATGATTTCAATTGAATGAATATTTTAAACAGAAGTCATGAGAGGTTTTCGAACAAATGCAGAAATACTATATTACACGAAGTTTACACCACAAAATATGATAACGTAATTAGTTGTTAAAAAACTGGTAATTGTGTTTATTAATTAAGAACTTTTAATTTTGGGAACTTCCATTTAATAAAAAAAAACGATTATTCCTGCTCGTTTCGTATTAAAGGCATAGGTAGAAAAGAAGGAGAGCCTCCATAGATCAGGCGGTATAAACATTGCCTTTTGGTTGGAGAGACCTCCGTTCCAGTGTATAAAGCAAAAAATCATTATCAGGGGGGTTTGAAGATGAAGGTAAGTTAGCTAGATGACATGAGGTCAGATCAAATAAATACGGGAAATAATAATCTACATTCTTCATGCGTTCTCACCACCTCATAATATTATAGAGTACCTTCTAGTCCGTGCTTTTAGGGCAGTCAGAAGACCAACAGGTGTTCCTCAGTTGGCAAGATATTGGTTTGAGCCGTGTAAGACCCAAAAATACTTATGAACTTTTCATCTAAGTTTTCGGATTTTTACTCATACAGATCAGACCAGCATGACTGTGATCACATGCATTTAACAAACGTGGATAAGCAATGGGAAATCAATTGGAGAACAAAAAAGAAAAGAAAAGATTATATCACTTTTTTTTCTTGCTTCCACTCCTAGCGATCAGCAATATTGACACTACGGTAAGGAACAAGAGAGTCAATATACAAGGTCATCTGGATCAAGAAGATTATATCCCATGCTTTTGAAATTATTTTTCCTTTTACTGTTTCTAGTAAGGGAAGCCTCCAGCAAGCTTCCCTAACTATTGAACTTAGTGATACAAATCATCCTGTTTTTAGGTCTCTTTCCATATTGTTCAGGTTCAGACGCACCTCAGTGTTATTTTCCCTTTTTTTTATGCGAATCCCATAAAAGACTGTTAGCCTACAATATATTTGTATTAGCACCGTTAGTGAGTGGCTAAATGGGTAGCTAATCCGAAAGACCTTCTAGAGACCAACATAGAACTTTTTCCGAGCCATTTCAGACCTCAAAGATTGTAATAAATTTCGTGTCAAGAAATGAAATATATTGAAGAGTGTATACGCGAGCGGTTGTATCACATCGATTCATTCACATGTGTCCAAATATGTAAAGGAAACTGGATAAACAAATACATAAAGATATGATAAACTTAACTCTGTATCCGGATTAAATAAAAATTTATTTCAATGATATCTGATCGAAATATACTGCAATAAAAATAACAGCAGTCATTTAAAATGCTGTTTTGAAACTTACTTATCCTCTTATTTTCTGGGTTAAGATACATTTAAATTGTAACTTAAATTTTAAAGTAAAACTTTTAAAGTATAGAAAATTTCCAAAAGACGTGTTTATGTTCAAAATATAGAAACTCTTTTTCTCTTTTTTTTTGCTTTTGACTCTCACTCAATAAAACAGTTTTTTTTTAATAAGAAGAGGACATGCGAGTTGGAGAAATCTTTCTTAAAAAACTGGTGTTTGGAATCGGGAAGTTTTGGTAAAAAATATTCACCGACTTCTAAAACCACATCGTCAATACCGACTTTTTTGTGTGTGTGTGTGTGTACAACCGCCAGTGTCACATCTCTTGGGTAGCGAAGTTATCAACAGTTTGATATTTTGGACACGAGTCACTGCGTTCGTTGGCATATACGTCTCGTATCGCCAATAAAACACGAAACAAACAAACAAACAACAAAAAAAAAACATGCACATCATCTAAAATCCGTAGTCTACCTATGGCGATAACTGGAACAAATCAGGGAAACATTTCAATAAAAATATGCGTTCAGAGAAGGGCGACAGGGAGCACATTAGTAGCTCTGCGATAAAAATTCGCTCATGTGAGACTCTGATCACGCGCCTTTGCCTATCCCTAAACATATTCCTCCCCGCAACCCACAGATGTCTCCCTGAACTGAACGTCGACGAGAGAGAGAGAGAGAGAGAGGACAACCCTCCCAAAATGTTGTTCCCAAAAAAGTGTGGAGATATGAAATAGAATCTCCGTTGTAGTACGTGCCCCAACTAGCAAGCCGTTTCTATGACAAGTGTGGTCTGGTGAATTCCCAAAGTATGTAGAAGCAGAGACAGGGTCTCTGTCCTTCTGAGCTAAATAAAATAAAGATTACCGAAGTCATTTCAGTATGCGGGTGGCAGCTGGCGGTTTGACAGGTGTCATCTCTGGCAAAGCGTAAGAAGATGAGAGGAGAGGTATGTGTGTGTGTGTGTGCGTGTATGTGTATGTGTGTGTGTGTGTGTTTTAGGGAGGGGGACACAAGTGTTTTATTTAATGTAGCCAGACGGGCATTCGAGTAAGCACACAAATAACCCATTAGAAAAACAGTAAGGCCCACCACACATAGAATCACTATACATCGTATTCGGTAGGAAAGAAAAAAAAAAAAGAAGAAAAATTAAGTTGTTTGCAGTGGAAGCGAGCGGAAGGCTCACAACGACGAAATTGTAAGATGTATGTGTGAGAAAGAATCTCCGTGCTGGGATAGAGTAAGCCTAATTGCTTCTACTATTAATCAGTAAAGTTAGACCGAGTCCTAACGTACTTTTAATGAATGGTTTGGCAGAATTTGGCAATGATCACTTGGCAACTGTGTTTTTATCAGTGCGCATGCCCCAAACAGTGCGAAGAACTTGATGAGTTTAATGGATTCATTTTGTAAATTAAGAATGGGTTTAGTTGCCTGTGAGAAGTTTCTCCTGTCTGTTTTCGAATGATGTAAGGGATTGCTAACATCCTTCATATGAAAGAATGGTTACTGGGTAATGTAAATGTCCTTTTGACATATTGCTTTACTATCCCAAACGTAAAACTAACCAATCAAAATAAACTAATGAAAAGTTTGTTACAGATTGAGTTTATTCAACTTATGAAACACTTTTAATAACATTTTACTTTATCAAAAATAAAATTACTAACTATAACTAAATAATTTTTGTAAAATAAAAATAAATTATTCAGATGTTTTACAATTTTTTAAAAAAGAGTTCTAAAAATTGGAAAAAAAGTTAGCACACTAATATATTTTCATAATAACTAAATTATATTTAAAATAGGTAAAATTGTTGGTAGAGGTTTATGAATTAACCAATAGATATAAAATTCAATTTTGTTGGAAGAATTTTGTTAGGAGTGGTATGAGTATGAGGTTTGCGAATGTAAAAGATAAAATATATTAATATAAAAGTTGACTGGAACTGAATTCGTTAAAGAAATATAATCACAGTTTTCAGACCGCCAGAAATTAAACCCATAATCTCAAAGATTAATTTCTAATGTATGATTATTTGTATTTGTAGAATGATGACCAAAGAGAAGAACAAGAAGAAAAAATCAAACTTAATCCAAGTAACTCCATTCAAAACCAGTATACAAATTTTCAATATGGATAATAATAGAAGCTGTGATTTTGTTATATTGGCTTTCACATTTCATTATAGAAAATTTCTAAACATAATGCTTCTGTTATTTTCATTTAAATTGATTGTTTTTTTTTATAATTATAATATTCTTTACGCAAAAATGCATTAAATATGATTCCACTATTCTACCACTGACAATAACTGCAACAGGATATTAGTTTTAATGTTCAAAACTCTCGGGTAAGCCGTAGGGGATAACATTTCTACTGGAAACCTAGGTTAGTCGAAATATCACAGGATCATGTTTTCCCTTTTGTTTTTAAAACGAATTGTCTGTTTAGCGGATTGAAATATTCGTTTCCCTAGTCGTTTAAAGACTTCTAAATGTCAACAAACAAAGGCAAGTTTGATGCTGGTAGGAAATATTTCTTGAAGGATAACACGATGTTGTACAGAGTTCTAATACCCTGGTGTACGCATGCATGTAAGGCAAAGTTGGTGAAAACGGTCTATACGTCTCCCGTTTTCAGGTCCATCGGGATCTCAGCGACATGGCTTGTCTTAGGTCGGGACATCTCCCATGACCGTTTCCCTGTTTGCCTATCGCCTGGTTACAACACAAGTGTGTTTGTCTTCCACCCCCCACAACCCCCTCGAAGGCTGAAGGCTGCTACACAGACAGACCCTACTAAAGTGCTTCCAAGAGCCGGTAAAATACCAAGAGAAAGAAGGGCGGGATAAACGTATCGAAAGGTTCCGGTGGGGGGAAGAGAAAGAAGGGGGGTACTGGCCAAACCCACGTGTTCGCGTGGCAATAAGAGTGCGCGAGTACAATCTGAGGGGGGGGGGTGAGAATAGCACGAAGCCCAATCGGTCGGGCTCCTGAGCAAACGGAGCCGCTTTCGTCAATATTGACGGAGCACCTAAGCTCTTGGTCAAACACAGTGTTTAAGCGTTTGTGTTATCCCCGCTGGCAAAGAGCAGTTTCTAGCAGCGGTCCATCCCTGCGCTGGGAAGGCTTTTGTTTTCACTACCATTTAGAGAAGCAAAAACAGAGCTGCAAAAATTGCTTTGATCTACTAGAAACAGAGGCGATAGACAGTCTTCAGTTGGGAAGTGATATAGACCGGAAAAAAAGAACGCTTTGGAGTTAACCAATAGGCTCGGGTCATCCGGAGTAAGAGCACTGGGTATGGTCCCTTGTGCAGAGTCCTCGATTTCGACACAACATCGCTGAAATTATTAGATAATGTTTCAAAAACCGGAAACAACTTCAAAGAATGAAACCCAATCCATTGTGATCGTTAGTAATAGTTTGTTCCATCTAGCATATCGAAACCATACGAATAACTGAAGATATTATTTTTAATCATCAATCTAGTTCAGTGCGGAGAGAAATCCCAAGATTGTCGAGATTAGAGTTAGGAAAACTTATGAGGCTAGTGAAGACTGGGAGCTAAGCGATGTAAACATCGAGTCGTGAAAATATCCTGAGAATTTTGTCTGTAACCACTGCAGACAATTTACAGCCAACTACATGCTGAAGAAATGTAATAAAAGCACAAATCCATGGTCATGATGTGACTGTTTAATTGTTGCTAGATGTTCAATGGACTACAAAAATATGTAACTAAATTTTTGCATGGTAATCCAATGCATCAAATGGTTGTAAACCAATGACACTTTAACTTAGTGAGCGGAATAAAAGATAATCCAAAAAGTAGGGCAAGTCACTTCAAACCTTCCATAAGCAATATAAGAGTTTCTCACTGGGTGATTAACATAATTGGAAGAAATGTTGGAAAGCCATTCACAAGTGGCTTTAGGTGAGAATTATGATGTTGAATCCATGTTCTTCTTTGAGACATAATAAGGCTTCGTTGAGTTGTCCAATTTCTATATCACTCATACAATTTTTTCATATTATTTTAGGATATATTGCTGGTTAATTGAAGAGCAACATTCTTAGATTTAGGCACTTTCAATGTCCTCTATAGAAATTTTCTAGCATTCGAAACAGTCACCCATTTCTAACTGCTATCAAGCTATGAATACACTCGATATGTTCTCTTCATAATACATAGGGTCGGGTAACAGTTTCCACAATAAGCGAGCCAATCCTGAGGGCTTGTTTCCATAGGGGTGGTCTTTCTAAAAATGCAGGCAATTTTACTGTTGTGAAATCATGACGTTTTCAATTAACTGAAATGATAGTGAATAGAGAGAAGGAAAGTGGCTATAGCATATTTTAAATACAGGCGACTTAAAATGAACAGGTACTTCATGTGTTAGCTTTGATAGGCCAATGAAAACTAAGACAAAGAATGTAACCAGACTATTCTTCTATATAAGTAGAAATCCCATGGGTTTGAAACATAATAAATGAAAATTCAAATTATGCATTTGGCATGAATCTATACGCTTTATAACATATGGTGTCATTTCGGGGTTTCAGAAAGCCAGAAGGTTGTTTGTGATTAGTAGGAACACAAGAAAAGAAAACTTCATCTATACTAAGATTTAATCTTAATGGCGTCACTGGGATCTTGATACCAGCATCAGGGTACCATACCTCTCAGAACAGAAAGAAATTAAGGAAACCAGTCTGAAACTGTTGTTGAAACTGAACCTAGTTTCATGCCCTGAAATGAAATTCCTATAGAAGTATTTATCTCTATGTGTTTATTCACATAACAAAGAAAGCGACTAAGGCTTGAATTTGTCATCTTTTGCGAACCCTTCAGAAAACTAGGATTGCTGAAATAGTTTTTTTCTCTTGACTTGCTAATCTCGCACATGTTGACTGTCTCTGCAAAAACTTGCATTAATGATGATCACACACACTATTAGAATAGATTTCAATGATACCGTATATTTTTGTTTTCTGATAAATTCATATCATTAACTTCTTTTTGAGTATTTTACTCTTTGGCTTTCTTTGTTGGTATATCAACTTGTATCGCTTTATTTATTGTGTACTAATTGTAAAAAAAAAAGCGACAAACAAAGTATTCTTAGCATCATCGACTTGGATTTACTACAACTGTTCAAAAGGTTCCATAATTGCTGATCAGCATAAATGAACACAACCAGAAAGTCAATTGATATTTACTTTTTTCAAATAGTTATTGGCGATGATGTTTCTGTCAGAATCCAAGCAAACAAGAAAGGAAAATAAGTAAAATACACTACAAGGCAATGAATGGGGTTAAGGTTCTCTATAAGGAACCAACCACGGTAACCAGATTTAAAGAAATTGAAGGGGATTATTTTTATGGCTAATTGACAGCAGAAAACATGTTAAATCCAAGATCCGAGGAGTTCTGTTTCACAAGTCTAAGTGTCATAAAACATCAGAGGCTTTCAATCGATAAATAATAGAGTACGATTGTGCAAAGTTATTCTGTTACCTCTGATAGTTTTCTACTTAAAGATTATGTAATATTATGGTACATTCATTTCCACCTTACGAATAGTAAGGAGGAATTTTGACTTAAACCTCTACTGAAATAAACCTAAATAGTTTATCAATTTTACGTATTTTGTTGCGTCACAGGACAGGCTTTCAATTAGTTTCGCAAACCGCTGTTCATCTTAGCATTACAACAAATATCAACGATTCACCCCAATCAGATTAACTTTTCATTATAACAACTAATCAGAATTGTAGGTTCATAATTAAAACCTTTAACGTGACATTGTTAGGTTTAGGAAAAGATAGTTTTCGCATATATTGATGTCGGTTTAAATCCGGATTGAACGTGAACAGGCAACGAAATCTGCCTAAGCGGTTTATTGAGGAAGGACGCCTGAATTGTTGTTCGTACAATTACTGCAATATCGTTATGACCTGCACTTAAAACGATTAATTAATTGCAGTAATTCTGTAGTTGGTCGTGTAGAGCGGACGTCATAATGCGACCCCATTATACAATGCCCACGAGAGTCTGTTGCCGAGTGTTGGATGCAACGCAGGAGCTGCATCTTGTTGCAGGAGTTGTCTGCGCTCTTCATTTCCTTAATAGTTAAACTCTCTCCCTTCACCGCTTGCATGAACGCACAGAACAACAGCACTCTCTCTCCCCCCCCCTATCGGCTCTCCTCTTTCCTATCGACATTGCATCCATTCTCTTTACTACGAAAATCCCTTTCTCGGTGTACTGTTCCGATGTAAAGGACACCATGTCATTCATTTCTCCAAGGTCTACATTTAGCGACTGCAGTTTCTGGCAGCCCAGCTTATGTTATTTTGTTTTGTGGCGATCTAGCGACTACTCTGATATCAACTGACATTAAGTGTATAAATACTGACTTGCCAGAGGGAGGACACACAGTTGTGAATCGTATACGATGGTTATCTTTGTCGATGTTAGAACTACGAGAGAGAGAGAATTAAACGGCAATCTATAGACTGATAGTATAACATAAGATTATCATTATCATTATCAACGCGATGTATTTTTAGGTAGAATTCCAATAACATTATATATCGAAGACTGAATGGCTAGCGAAAATAAACTGGATCATTTTGTATTCCTATGGAAATAGATTAAGGCTTATCTGTAAATTAGGCAACTATTTTCAATTTATTCTCTCTTTGGAAAGGGTTATGTATAACGTAAGTCCTACTGCGAAGAAACGTTCGGAATTCTTGGCTTGTTTGACTGTTGGTCAGTCTCAGAAGAATGACACATACCTTTTGGTTAGAAATTCCTAGAATTGATTTTGTCAATTAAATAAAGAATATTGTCAGCTTTTTCAATAGAAGTTCTAATAATCGATCTCAGATGGATGTAGCTGAATATTTCTCCAAGAAATTTGGGACGCTTTTTATAACAAAGAAAGAACTCAAATGACATACATTCATCCCCTTTATGGCGTTAACAGCCTCAATAACCTAAATCCATTAAAAAAAAAAAACATGTTTCTCTCTTTCTACTTCAGTACTCCGTGTAAAATGTTGGGATAATGATGCTTTACTATAAATACAATTTCTGATAAGAATGTAGTGAAAAAATCTGTTGAAAAGTGGCGAAAACTGACAGAAGTATTAATGGTGCAGTCATATCCTATGAATGAGTGAATAAATGACACCCGATGCTAGAAACATTTCTCTGTACGGCTTGAAAAGACCATCTACAGTAATACATGATAAAGTGTTAAAGAAGTGTTGCAGAGATGAATATATTTTGCGGTCCATTGCATACAAGTGATATATGTTCTTATATAGAAGTCTCAAGTGATGGTGATGCACATCACTTTCTTTTATAGTGCAGAGGCCGTTCGTGGTAGGTTTGATTCAGGGAGTCAGACAGTCCACCGGCACCTATATTGATGCTACGAGATGTCTCTGGGCGGCATACCCAGCGCTCGAGTCGTCCAGACAGTGAAGGGATAGCACGACAAATCGGTGCCTGTTGAATGAATGCGTCAGCAGAAAAGGACAATGTTAGTCAAGCGATATTTGGGAAACTATTCGGATTACGGGGATTAAAAAAAAGTTCTGATTTTCTTCAATGAGATGTTCTTTATACAAATCGGAACACTTTCTGAAATGGTCATTTCTTGGTATTCTTTAAATGTCGAATATTAATAAGAGAAGAAATGTTTTGACTACTTGTTGTGACAAACGAATTCAGTATGAATAACGATTTGTGTGCGCGCGCATTCATTTTTCAAGAGAACCAAGGATGGCGCCTGCTCTAAAATCCTTCCTATCTTCCCAATCGGCATTAAAATATCGCAATCCTTAGAAAACGGTCAGTTCTTATAGTATATTTTTATCTTTACCAATTTCTTAAATCAATCACGTGGGAGGACTATTATTACAGATCAAATCCTTCTACTCGCAAATATCATACTTGTTTTGCATGATTCTGCATTTTGGTTTACTTTGTTTATGCTGTACAATGATTATGAGGACATTTTATTATGTCTGTAATTGAATGTGTTCATCTGGTGAATATACTTGATTATTTTGTTTTGGGGAGGAAGGGGTAGAATAGAAAACCCCGTCGACTCCTCTTAATTTGAAAAGTCCTTAAAAATGTTCTTCGTAGTTTTTCGTAATTTACACGGGATTCGAACCCTGATCTTTTCGGTCGAATGACAAGTAGTCATAAGAATGAATCACACAAATCTTATGACTGCCCTATAGAGGCGCAGATGACAATATTTGTAATGCCTAATCAGAAATAGATACCAATATATGGCTCATAAAAATTCCTGGTAACCTATGGTTATGTGACAAATTTCAAAAGGAGATGGCAGAATATTTAAGGCTCGTGTTATAACCATGATACAAATCAAAGGTTACAAGGCACCGGAAGATTTCATTCTCTGGCAGTGAAGAATCAAATCCTATTTTTAATTTAATCACAACTTAGGTTAAATGACGGATATCCATAAGGTTGCAAATCCCCGTGATTTATAAGGAAACTCTTATGTAGGCGTTCTGTTTGAAAGAAAATTCCTGGAGAGAAAGATTTCGTTTGTTTGGAATTACTATCGAAGTGACTAAGATTAGGAAAGACTATATTTGTCAGTTGCGAATGCTCGCTAGCTATTTTTGTCATTTCGTAAGAGGAAGAATTCTTTCAGCTACGTATGAGAACAATTAACTCTTCTTTGATTAAAAAATCTCCCATATCCTAGACGAGGTTCGAATCCAGGTCTTATTTAGTCCATCCTCACAGTTTATTGAGGAAGCGCGCTTTTTTTTTTGTCTTGAACTACAAAAGAAAATTATATTGCATCTACTAACAGAATCACGCTCTATACGGGTTCAGTGTAACATCTCAGTAATCTCTTTTTTTTTTTTTGTTAATATAGATCCCTGCATACCAACTGCTAAGCAATTTCGGCTGATTATTGTTCATCAATTGTATAAAGTCATAATTCCCCTCACAACAAGTTGCGCAAAAATACTACTTTATTTATTAAGTGTTTCAAATTTAAAAAAATTGCTACCTAAAACTCAGTCCGTAATACAAATATAATCTTGCTTTTCCCTTCATCCGATGTGCTTATCAGAATTTTTTTTACCGCCTTTCAAATTAACTGTGGGAATAATTTTTGTTAATATTTTTTAAGGCGATGTCATATTTTTTCGATATGCATTATGGGATAGTTGGGCAATTTGATGGGAAGTCAACAGCTTGTACATACAAGAAGCCAAGCGGTGAAGATACTTCCAATACAAACTGTTTTTTCACGCTTAAGTAAAGGATTAAAAGAAGAAAAAGATAATTTCCGATCAAATATAATTTATCCAGTACTCTAAAACTGATCGTTAAGTTTAAAAAGGATTTCAAAAATCTGATTTGCTCATTCGCTTTTGTAGGCTTTGCTCAGAGGAACACAAAAGTCCATGAATTGCAAGATAAGGGTGAGTTCAGGATTAAATTATTTGGAAGTCCTGATCTAGAGATCAAACATGGAACTTTTAGTTACGTCAGATCTTCAGTAAGAGGGATGGTAGTCTCACACCAGGTGGTGAAAATCATCTCCAAAATAAAAGTAGCAGAGAATGACATTTCAAATTCCTTTCAAACTAAAGTTATTCTACATTAAGACGCACAAAAGAACGCTTTAGCAAAATGACGTGTCAATTTATACATAAATATTTTTAAATTTCGTCAACAAAGGCGATAAATTATATCTATCTTTGAGAGAAGTCAGTGTTCGTCTATAAATGAATTCCGGTTCTTTATAATTGCTATTATTCTTACTTCATCTCTCTCTCTCTTTCCTCTTGTATATATATCTTAAAAACTTCGATGTTTTTAACAGTTCCGCGTATCAGTTTATTTCCCCAAGACAAAAGAAAATCAAGAATTGAATTCGAAACAGATGCTTGGAAACTACAGGATAAAAAAAAAAAAAGAAAAAGAAAACGAAACAAAAAACGGACGAAACAGAAGCAAAATTGAATTTAGCAGGGAATTAGTGATACTCTAAAAAAGTGCGAGATGTTTTGAAATATTACTGTTAACGCAAAGAAAATTCAATAAAAAAAGAGAAGTGACGGAATATAAAGAACAGTATGAACTTACCTCTTGAGACAGAAATGGTAGAATCTGTGCAATGATGGCGTTTAGTCTTTTAGCAATCTCCGTCTGAAAGGTTTGAAAATAGCTTTATGTATTTTTAGTAAGAACAATATTCCATTAACGTTTAATCAATACAATGTTATTTAAACAAATTCCCATCTTACATAAAGTTTGTTCTATATTCAGAACCACATACGAGAGCGATATCAATAAAATGTTACTTGAGTGAAATCCTTCGCTGCATAGGATAATGCATGACGATTACACGAAACTGTCAACAATGGCCTTTGCAGTTAATTAGTCGAAAAATTGCTGCTAGCCAAATTGGTGTGTGTGTGTGTGTGTGTGTGTGTGTGTGTGTGTGTGTGTGTGTGTGTGTGTGTGTGTGTGTGTGTGTGTGTGTGTCATAGAGTGACGCACTCTGCATTCAATTGCACCAGAATATTGGAGTCTAAATATTTTATCAACACAATAGGATATCGGATAACATAAATTCACTGAAATAAAATGGTTCGTGAATTAAAATTAAATTGCTCTTTAGGATTATCATATCAAAGTTCTTTTAAACGTAATTGATTGTTTTAAGAATGATGTTTTCCATTTAATTTTAATCTGCAGAAATAGATGTGACACTGGCAGATTTAATAATCTTGAAGTACAGATTATTTGTCTGTAAAGCGAGCGTTTTTTTGTTTTGTTTTGTTTTGTTTGTTTATGCTGTCTTTCTTCAGCGTTTGCTTTATAACCAGAGACCTTTTTAGTAACATTAAATGACGCCTGACTCCAATATTGTTGATCACTTGTTGTGTCTCATTTTAGTTTAAGTGTAACATCACAAAATGTTGTTCTGTCATCACACAGACGAGCAATGTGCGTTCAAATTATTCTGATTCATACTCCGTGGTTTTGGGCATTTTTAGACGTAATGAACTATTGAATAAGCAAACAAGTAACATATAATAATATAAGAGGCTGACAGTCCAAACTTTGTGAGCATTCTATAGAATAAGTGCAGAGGTTCATAAGTAGGAGTGATAAATTATTTTAGCATTTTTTTTACTCATGTTATACAGCTTCTTCGCTGTCTCACCTAAATCAGTAATTGAATGGAATCATGGTTGATTCAGTTGAATGAGAATGCCAAAGTGAAATAATGTTTAATAATTTTTTTAAATGAATTTTTATATAATTTTTATCTTAGTTTTACTATGATATAATAAAAACCATTAAAAACAAAACAAGAAACCAATATTGATAAGAATTGCATTTTGACTTAGAATAAAATTATTATTAATATTAATTTTTACAGTACACCCATCTAATTTTTCAATACATAATTTATTTCAAAAATTTCTGTATTCGTAATTTATGAAATGTGATAAATGGAATCGACCGTGAGATGCGGTGATTAATACCCTTGGAGGGTAATGGATGGCAATGCTGTAGCCAATGAAGTTCTAACTGAGGCTCGGCTATTGCTGTTACCCTCTTGCCATGATCAGAGCTTTAATATTTTATGAAATGTGATAAATGGACTCGACCGTGAGATGAGGTGATTAATACCCTTGGAGGGTAATGGATGGCAGTGCTGTAGCCAATGAAGTTCTAACTGAGGCTATTGCTGTTACCCTCCTGCCATGATCAGAGCTTTAATAGCTCAATAACACCTTATCTCTACACTGTCCTCTACAGATAACGGGGAAGATGAAAAGCATTATTGTTTCGCCCCTTTAAGCCAGTCCTTATAAGGACTATAAAGTATTTTATGAATATTCTTTAAGTACATATAATAATACATGTATTTATAGATGTAATTGCAACAAGAGAGATTTTATATAATGACATGGATTTAAGATTAAGATTTAACAGTTAAAAATTTGTTATATAACTTCCTTTATTATTATGAATAAATTTGTATGTACAATGCGATGTATATCTTTTTCCTTTTGATGACACTGCCATCCGACAGGGTAACAGACCATTTATTCTCTATTAAGATATACAAGATCGCTATTGCAATATATTATCATTATAGCAATGCAATACCACGAAGAAAATCATCTGTTGAGCACACTTTTACAGCCGATTTTTTCTTTATTTATTATTGGCAAACTCTTTTCCTGCCAATTTAATGTTTTTAAAGAATTTCAGGTGCTGATTGACCGAGTGACCAAACAACAGGCAGTGGGTTCGAATCCCGCTGTGGTCATGGATGTTTGTAAATGTGTTTAAGTACGAGATGCATATCATCGCCCAGCGAAGCCCACCGCTCCATTTATTGGAAGTCGAAAAAATATCTCTTAAAAGTTCCGCGTTTTCTCTGTAAAGCAGGGTTTCTGGTTATTATAAAAATATAAAAAATTAACTAAGAAATAAGAAGCTCTTACTTTACTAACGGTACTCAGGTATTATCGATTTACAACCTTCCATGGAAGGGAGTCACCAAATATGCATTATTGAAACTTGAACTACCCCTGTGAAGACATCATCCACGCGTTACTTATGTGTGTGTCAGGGAAATCAATGAAGGTTACCTCTGCCAAACATTATGACCAGATATGCATTGAAGCTATTGTTACAATGGAGTAAATTATATAATAACCTTAACAGTAGCAAAATTCTTGAAGTATTTATCGTTTTTACCTAATATGTATTTCAGGAAGCACATTAGGTTTTATTCTATATTAAAAACTAAATGTTAAAATCATATGAGTAAAAAAATTTTTTTTTTCATTATTTTGATGAAATTAAACTGTTATTGTTTAGTGTATTAGACATTGTTTTTTCAAAATCCAGGAACGTAATGTACCAGAAAATCTCTTCACAGTCAAAATTCATCAATTATATGCCACAGTGACATAAATGACAAATTTGTTGACATTGCATTTCAAGACCTGCGAAATACATAAGGAAATATTGCTCCAAAAGGCTTCAATGGAGAGAATGAATGAAGTAAAAATTAGTTCTAAGTTTGAAAATGAACTTTTACGGCTGTAGAACAGCATGTTTAAACAGATTTGTTTAAAAAAATCACAAACTCAAGTTTGTGATTTGTCAAAGGAGAAAGAGAGAGAAAGGAATTCATAGTACTATCATTAGCAAACTTGTATAGTGGATTTTTATTCAATGGGATAAGATATGATATATAGAAGGAAATAGTAAATCATTGACAATTAACAAATGTCGCGACATACCACCTGCTTGATTTAAGAAGTTGGAAATGTGAACATTAAAATCTTCAAGAAAGATTATCTCACTAATCTGTGATGAGTGTCTGTTAGAAAAATAGATGGTAAGGAACGTTGTTAAAGTTTGAGCCAAGACGACCTATATTTGTGAATTTGAAAGCTTTGCTATTATCCGTATGTAATCTACTCCACTTTGCTTACATTTTAATGGTTGTTTAAGCTGTTTACAATTAGGAGAGACATACACAATAATGCATCCTTTACAAAACCATGCACATGGAGAATTTCACCCAACTCCTACCAAATCGTGGAATCAGCTACATACCATTGCTCGAACTAGGCACTTCTGGTAGAATAAGAGAATGAAGATTATTCGCTGGCTGACTTGGAAGTATCTTAAAGCATTTTCATTAAATCAATCCAATATACTAATCTAGCAGCCCTTTACAAAATAACACTTTTAAATCAGTGCCTTGAAAAGAAGAAATGTTGGGTTTATCCATGATGTAATTCTTAAAGCATCATTTATATCTGGAAAAACCCAACGTGAGTGGATATTACACCTCCATCCCATCTTATAATATAATAATTCACATCCTAAATAGTTGCCTCAGTCCGATAGTTTAATGCTCTTGACTAGTGCGCAACAGAACGATTAAACAACATATATATAATTTATAATTTAGGCATCGGAAATTTAAAACAAAACAAAACAAAACAATGCTATTATCAAACAAATATACTATCAAACAGAAACAGCATACATGCATGCTGTTTAATACCATTAGCGAGATGCTAATCCAAAGAATTTTAATATATTTCAGATATATTATATTTAAATTGGTGTATTTAAAAATAGCCAATAATAATAATAATAATTTTTAAAGAATTATTATCAATTTAATCCTAAAAGTTTATAAATTTTAATGTTTACTAAAGAAATGTTTATGATCTATAATAAATATTTTAGAAAGAGGAAGACCATTTCTATTTATTTTACCTTCTTGACACACCCAGGCGACTTCTGTTCACTTCGAATGAACCATTGAGATACTTCCAAGTCATTCACCTATATCACTCCATATATCATTCAGTCATATAAGTCTAAAAACACGTTTTTTGTCTTCCCTGAAACTATTTTTGAGGTTGGAGGTTAATGTTGATTTTGGCTCATGTTAATCTTAGCACTTGCTGGCGGATGACAATGGCAAATAGTGCTATGTCAATAGATTGCATTCGCTCACGGGTAGGTTTGCCTACTTTGAGGGAGAAGGAAAAAGTCACGGACGATACTGGAAGGTAGACTGATTTCCCAAGAAAGTGACAATTATTAAACAATGCTGTTCGATCCAATAAGACAAATGTTCGTTTATCATAAATTTCATTGCAAATTTAGGCATCGGAAATTTAAAACAAAACAATATTATTATCAAAAAATGCTGCAAAGAATTTTAATATATTTCAGTTATATGATATTTAAATTGGTGTATCTAAAAATAGCCAATAGTAATAACTTTTAAAGGATTATTATCAATTTATTCTTAAAAATTTATAAATTTTAATATTTACTAAAGAAGTGTTTATATTTATAATAAATATTTTAGAAATAGGAAGACCATTTCTATTTTCGGTCTTTCATAGTGGAATATCTAGTTCATCCAATTATTATTCAGCTTAAATAATGATTACTATAACCGTAATAACAATTTATTTTTCCTACTTAAAGAAGCATTGTATCTATCACGCAGAATTCTTTATATTAAAGCAAGCAGATAAGAATGATTCACTAGGCATACTTTTATGGTTGACTTTTTTTTTATTATTGTTTTACAAGTTCGCCTAACCATTGGTTTTCTTGGAAAGGAAAGATTTATGAAATATGACGTACGATGGGATCAGCCCCTATGATATTCGCGCAATGTTTCTGTGAGATAGAAAAATACTTTCTATAGATCTTTAATGAAATATAGAGGGCCCTAACAGTGTCATAATATAAACATCAATAATTCTCGGTGTTTTTCGATAAAGATCAATTTTCTCTAGGTGGCGCTACAATCACACTAACTACCGATTTTGACATTTATGTATTTGTCAGTGTTATCCTTTTACTTTCAAGAAATATAAACTAGTCTTGCAGCTATACAGTCTCGGCATGTTAGGAACAATAGACAATGTAAGTTGTCATTTGTTTGAGACTGTCTTAATAGACTTGTTACTATGTGATCAAGGTTGTAAAAATATATTTGTATCTTGATAATCAAATATTGCGTTCAAAGAGTGATTTTACACAGTATTTACAATAACTTTAACAATATGTGTAAATGAATGAAGAAGTGATATCTGTGTAAAGATGAAAAGACTACACACTTAATACAGCGCGTACACAGGGCAAATAGTAGTTGTTTTTATTTTTGATTTAGACAAAACTGCTTTCGAACAGCGAGATAATTTAGAGTACTATTTAATCATCATATAAATACAGCTGGGCCATTAGTTTATTAGAGATGCCTTCCTAACAGGGTACTGTCAACCTTCAAAACAGCCCCTTGTTATGTTGTAATATCGACTCCAAGGTTCCGAAATCACTCCATGGATATCTTATCACAGATGGACAATGAATCTTTGCTTCTTCCAATATATTTGGCGGTTATGGGTCCTTTCCTATCACACATTTTCGCCCTACTACTACTGACTATTAAGTCCATTGCTTTGTTTCAAGGGGGGGGGGGATCTTATTGATTATGTCATCGACTTTTAGACAAATTCTACACAATGGTGGATGCTTTTTTATCTTTAGATATTTCTACTAATTTGGAGATTTCAACTCTGTTTTTTTTTCTTTTTTCTTTCTTCTGTTCTTTTTCATATCAGTGATTTGGTTCCACTGATTGCAAATCCATCAACAATTTTATTGATGATACTGTGCTGTATTACACTCTCCTTTCCATTTTCACAATTCCGCTATTTAAATAAACAAGTTACAATTCAGTTAATTTTGACGGGCATTAAAACTAACCTGTCTTATTTGACTGATAATATAATAATGAATATGAACAAAAACTAAAAGTGGCTGTTTCACACCCGTATCAATCCAACTTATTTGCATGCATTGTAGCCCAAACAAAAAAAAGTTAAGCACCATATTAGAAAACTGTTGTTTGTGCTTATAGCCTTTCGGATGTTTAGGGGCAGCTATTTTATACGCCACCATCTATAGGGAAATGACTATGAGCAAGGTGGTTTCCCCTACTATCCTATGACTGTACCCTGTGTGTTCACGGGATGAAAAATCCAAGTTAGCCGGGCGTGTCCACGCCCGGCTAACTTGGCTATGACTGAGGAAGATCTTTAAGCTCCTCACGTACTCGACGGGAATCGAACCTAGGACACTCCTTCCCCAAACATATGGTTTGCGCAAACCCACTAGGCTAATCGCGTGGACATTAGAAAAGTATGCATTTTTTATTTGAAATTTTCTGATGAAAGCAAAAATAGTTAACTAGAAAGTACTCAATTCAAAAATTGTGACGTTGTACTTTAAACTACTTAAACATTGAATTATTTGAATTATTCTAAAATATAAACTGACACAAATTAATATTATCATACATCATTAAACGAATAACTCTAATATAGCTGTTTTCATTTTTCATCTGGAATCAAGTTCATCACTACAGACTGATAACAGATTTATCAAACATTGCCCAGTGAGAAATCCGATTTCTATCGTTTTTTCCATTATAGGAGTCTACGCAGTCACCAAACCATTAGTCGAATGTTATAGTTTGTGGCATTTATTGGCAGTGAAATGTAGCAATGCTAGAGAGAAGTGACCATATTTGACCATATGTTAGCAATATGCACTCCTCTACATGTGTGTGTGTATGTGCGCGCTCGCTCGCGTGGCATTCGCGAACACAGAGGCCGGGACACTAATTGTGTCGCGGACATTTCAATCAGCAGCCATCCATGTGTAGTGACAGTCGTGCTCGTGCAGACTAAGCCTCCCTTTTCCTACCTCCCCCCCTCAAACTCGCTCACCCACCCCGTACTGTCACTAGTCAGTTGATGTCATGTCCGAACGTCTCTCTAATCTTTCACAGACGTTCTGGACGCTTGCGCATGGTTACCACAGGACACGCGGGCGCCTAACAGTGTCTTGCCATCGATTCATAGCCATTCGGCGCGTGTTTGCCGGGCTACGGCGCACAAGTTATTGGCTCTAACTAGATCATGGGCTACCGGCCTTCCCACAGAATCGAATTTTCCACACAGAGCACTCTCGGGTCCCCATTGCCATCTACTCTATCTAGGGGCTCTGCAATTACTCGACTACGTGTAGAATTGGCCACTGCCGGAAGGCTCTGTGTTTCTCGCACGTGCCTTTGGTGGCGGCTGCAGAGCCTCAAACAACCCTCGAGGGCACGCACTCCGGAGTGAAGAGAACAGCTTCAACAACATTTTTAAAAACTTTCAAACCGCTATGGATTAGCAGTGGCGAGAGGACCCCCCCCTTTCCTTACGTACACTCTCCCCCCTTTAGCGCTATTAACACACTTCTCGACACAGCTGACAAGCGCACAAAGATGGCTCTTTGGTCGCTAAGGAAACGGAGAAGGCAGAGGGAAAGAGTGCCAGGGAGGGGGGGGGGAGAAGAAGGAAAGTAGGCACTTTGGGACTACTTGGGTGATGGCCTGCGTCGTTGATAATGATTCTCGGCTTCGCTGGTAATGGCGGTTCTTCTGGTGTGGTTAATGAGGCTTAAACTGGGTTCACACTTCATCCCGCTACTGAGCACATTCTTGGACGCTGCAATGGTGGATTTCCGTTGCTCCTCGCTAAAGACTCGGGAGGATACTTACACCGGCTACTGGCCTAAAGAGATGAAAACAGTAATCCAAAGGTAACAGATTACCCTTTCTCACCACCTCCCTCTAATAACTTTCTCTCTCTTTCTCTTTTCGGGAGATTTTTTTTTTTTTTATCTCCAAACTTAAACTACGAATGAACAAGAAATGGAGGATGTTGCATCAAACGAATGATGATCTCCCATCTGATGTTCTTAATGGATTTCTATAATTGCCAAATTCAATCGAAACTGCATATAATGTCGATCAAGTCCCAACAGTTCAGTTCTCCTAGTTCACGTGTACAGCTTTTCACTAAAGAGTTGTTTAGTATATAAAACCATTTTGGAATCCTATGATGATGATGATGATGATGCTATTTCGTTTCGTTTCAGTCAAATTTTTCAGAAAGAAAACTTGCACAGATTTGAAAATTGTCAAGTCTTTTCCATTCACAGGAGTTCCTCCAAAATACGAAAAAGAAAGAAAATGCAATTGGCTTTTGAGATGAACATTCTCGCAATTATTTGTCTCCGCATCTTAAGGTAAAGTCAGAAAATACGTCTAGGATTAATTAATAGAAATATACGCATATGCATTTATTTTTATTTTCATGAGAGAGAGAGAGAGAGAGAGAGAGAGAGAGAGAGAGAGAGAGAGAGAGAGAGAGAGAGTAACTACGCGAACAAACTATTTTAATCCCATAAAACTTTAAAATTTTGATTTAATTAAAGATGTCTTGATTTTTATCAAGAATAATCAATTTGTTATTCTCCTAAAATTCTAACAGGAGAATTTCTTTTTTTTCTCCAAAAATTCTTCGAGATTGGTTTTGGTAAAATCTTTTAAAAAATGTCAGTCCATATCAAACATTACAGTCTTGTATTGTGACATTATTTGCATCTTATATAATAACGATGAATAAGTTTGGAAAAGAAATATAAAATGGAACGCAAAAATCTTAAACATTCCCGAAAACTTCAAATACATTAAAGAGACAGGATTTTAATCTGCCTCGAAAATCTCCGTCATTTGACGCACTCATCTTCCTTCGTTCTTTCCATTATTTCAAAATGCTGCAACATGCATTTAAAATATCTCAGACTTTGAAAGTAATAATTGTACTAACGGTTCAATCGATTGATGGTTTGGTTATGCCAGCGGAGAAGTTTATAGCTTGCGGTTTAAGTTATGTTCTTCGAACCCCTCACATTCCAGTAAAGATGGATAATCCGATCAACAAATACAAAGAGATCAAGACAGATAAGAAGATGGATGTCTTGACATCGGAGGATGAACAAATGTTCTTTTACTATAAAACTCCACAAAAAAAAGAAAAAAAAGGGGGAATAAGAAAGATAATTTATATCCATTTTTTCTCATCACGAAATATGAAGAAAATATATTTTGTTTACTTAGAAATGTTAACTCGACAGACTATTACAAATGATTGGTGTTTCTGCAACCTGAAGAATTCTGCCATAGTTTTATTGATCAGAACGAAT
The DNA here is from genome assembly GCF_054136105.1 of Typopeltis vanoorti. Lineage (NCBI taxonomy): Eukaryota > Metazoa > Arthropoda > Arachnida > Uropygi > Thelyphonidae > Typopeltis > Typopeltis vanoorti. Next base: position 96,867,357 of record NC_143559.1, on the reverse strand, counting down.
AAAAATTGGACCGGCGTTCCTTTGAATGTATTTCTTCGCGACCCTGCTGCCGATTGCGAGCTCGAAAATCCACTGCTCGTCAAGAAAGAGAGAGAAACAGAGAGTAGTCAAGACTACGTGCGCTACTTGTAGACTAGAGAAGAAATTAATTACTCTGTCTCTTTCTGTTTTCCCTTCTCTCATTACCCTTTACACATGTCAAAGAACTCTCTCATAGAAAAAAAAGGTCTAAATTGTAAACCTATGGAATCAAGCAGTTGATTCATAATCATTTTTAAATAATCATTAAATCCAAACAGCTATTCGATATTAATGATTAAAAATTATACAGAATAAAGTATGGAAATCGTAAAGAACTTGGCCTTTTGAACAGCAAACCGAACGTTGATGCTTTTCTTATAAAATGTAATCAGTTTTAAACCAGTTAAAGCATTGAGCAACTTCGGAAACTGCATTATATAAAAATTATTCAAATTTGGATGATAAACATCTCTTAACGAGATTTAAACCTGGTTTGAGAAAAGATTTTTATCTTCGTTTTACAAATATATGTGTACCACCGTAACGCATTTAGAAAACTTTGGCGTTCATTTGGAAAGATCTGAGTGGTTTGAATCTAATCTAGAAAGTAAGGAACTTGTATGAAGGCATTTCGAAGATCAACTAACCGTTCTCAAACAGTGGTAAAGATTTTTTCGTAGTTAACAGACATAATTCGTCTCTCCGCCTCAGTTTTCTCCACGCATTCTTATCCGAACAACTTTAAAAGTAGCTTTTTAAACCGAGACAAAATTTGATAATTTTAGTGAGTTCGTATCTAGTCAAAAATGCTGCCCTAGCTCGCATCCGATTATTCTAAATTACGTTGTTAAAAATTCGAATAATTTGAAAGATCATAAATAATTTATTCTGAAATGTAAGTCCTCCGAAAGCTTTAAAATCAGATATAACTTTACTAACAACCCATTATATATTGTATTTTAGCACCGATATTTCATATCCACGACACAACAACATATATAAAGCAACCAAATCAGATAAATCTGATATTTCGACGGTGTTCCTTATATCATTCTACTGCATCCGTATCCTCATCACGTCTGCCTCCATTTCCTTTCTCATTGCTTGGCTTCATCATCTCACCTCTTCTTCTTCTTTTACTTTCTCTTCTCGTCTTATTCTTCTTTTTTTTTTTTTTTCCCCGCAGTGTTTCTTCTCGTCAACCAGAAACGCTGTCACCTAGCAACAACGGTAGTATCAAAAAATGAGTGAAAATACCTTTATCCTATCTCGCTTCACAATAACAAAACAAACTTGAAAGAAAACGTACATAAACACCGTACACATTTACCGGTTGGCATTTATCTAAAGGAGAAGAAGGAATAAATCTAAAGAAATGCTTTTAACCTCTCCGTTTCACAATCAATAGAATCATTCCCCCCTCCCCTCCCCTTTCAATCACAGGGATGATCTGTGATGGGATCGTCTAGGGACACTCGTCCTTTATTTCCTCTGTTAACACTGACAAGCTAGCTTCCTTCTCTCAATCTCTTCTTACTCTTAGTCTAGCACTATGCAGGGGAAGCACACGATGGCAACTTTGGGGAGAGAACGTGGGGGGGGAGAAAGAAAAGAAAAAAAGGACGGCAGGGATTTCCGGCTAAAAGCGGCACTACGCTACTCTGAGCGATGACCAATCTACGGGCTCGCCAATTTCCGGGTGTACCCCTGCTGACTTGGACAGAGTACAAGAGTTATTGGAGAACGGAGATGAACTGTTATCTGCCACAGCTGGACCGCATCGGAGGCCGACAACACACTAAGGACAGAGAAGAAGCAAAGAGGGGAAAAATATAAATACTTTCTTTCTAGACGTTAAATGTGTTGCCAAATAGAAATATAAAATATGTCTTAGTGACAGAGAAACATAAATTATCTGCAGAGAGTATTCGAGAAGACGTTTTATGCTATCGATGATTGATTGTAGTTACTAGTGGTTTATTTTTGCATACGTGAATTGAATGTTTATATATTTGATAATGATTTCCAGTATCTTTCTTTTTCTCACTATAAAACACAATATACCGTAATGTCAAAGCATTCTAGCTAATTTGAAACTAATACATATCAGTACTTTTAAAATATCGCTATTATTATCACAATTTTTTTTTTAAATTAAAAAGTTTAACTTTGATTTTTGACTCAGTATTTGTCATTTAAATATTATCCACTTTCCGATAAATGTCGGAATTATCCTAATATCAATTACAACAAAGAGCTTGCAAGACTTCATGAACTGAATATTATGGAAAGATGAAAAGCCTTCTGAAAAATACATTATTACAACCCTTGCATTCTGTAGTGGTTTCATATACTTTCAAAGAAATGCCAGGAAAGCTATGAAATTTATATTAAAAATGCAAAAGAAATTGTAACGAAGAAGAAAATGATGTAAAAGTTATTGTTATGATGATAGTGAAGATGCTATACGATATGAAAATAAAGCCATAAAAGATACTTTGGTGAAGATAACGAGGATGTAAGATTCTACTCTCTAGTCATCATGAAAATCTTGATGCTGTAATGATGACGATGATGATGACAAGGTACAGTGATGAATTATAATGATGCAAATGTTGACGAAAAAATGACCGCGATAAAGAAAGAGATGATAATAAAGAAAGACGAAGAAATACAAGAAGATGATAAAGAAAGATGAGGAAAAGATTACGATGATAAAGACAGATGAAGAAAATATGATGATGAAGTTGAAGATACTATACGAGATAAAAATAAAGCTATAAAATATACTTTGGTGAAGATAACGAAGATGCAAAAGATTCCACTCTCCAGTCATCATAGAAATCTAGATGCTGTGATGATGACGATGATGATGATAAGGTACAGTGATGAATTATAATGATGCAGATGTCGACGAAAAGATACTGCAATGATGACAGTGAAAAAGAAAAGATGATAATTAAGAAAGATGAGAAAAACAAGATGATAATAAAGATGATGAAGGAAAGATCATGATGATGAAGATACTATACGAGATGATAATAAAGATGATGAAGGAAAGATCATGATGATGAAGATACTATACGAGATGATAATAAAGATGATGAAGGAAAGATCATGATGATGAAGATACTATACGAGATGATAATAAAGATGATGAAGGAAAGATCATGATGATGAAGATACTATACGAGATGAAAATAAAGCTATAAAAGACACTTTGATGAAGATAACGAGGATGTAAAAGATTCCACTCTTCAATCATCATGAAAATCTAGAAGCTGTGATGATGATGATGACAAGGTACAGCGATGAATTATAATGATGCAGAAGTTGGTGAAAAGATACTGTAATGATTTGAGTGATAAAGAAAAAGATGATGATAATAAAGAAAGACGAAGAAGAACAAGATGATGATAAAGACAGATGAAGAAAAGAAGATGATGATGAAGATAAAGAAGAAAAGAAGGATCACGCAAATCAAAGTGAAGAAAAATAACTTAAAATAGGATGATCTTCACTCATCTAAACGATGCTTTTGTAACGAAATTTGGAGAGCTCAGACAGCAATTCCTAAACTACCACAATCATCGCTGCTGACCATTTTGTATGAAATTAGGAATGCTTAAGGAAAGGATTTCGAAGCTGATGTTGAAGTACACAAAACTAATTTCTTGATAAGAAATTGAAACTTTTTCAGATACCGAGGTAATATAAACGTCTTTTTCTTCTATCAGTGAGCGGGAAAGCTTACGTATTCCAAGTCTTCGAACAATGCCATCCTTAAAACATTTTTCTTCGTTCAGTTTAAAATGAAAACCGTTCATGGTGAAATGTTTTCTCAGTGTCATTTATATATTTCAAGATTATCCACATATATCTTTCCTTATCCCCCCTTCCTCTGTCCCATCATCTGCACACTATTTTTCAACACTCTAGTCTCGCTTATTCATACCAATCTTTACTTATTCATAAGATGCGCTTTCTTAAAGGAGTCGAATTACCCCATCTTAGTCTATTCATCTGCATGCATATCCCATCTTCGTGCCTTTCATTTTCAAGCGTGTCATCCCACTCTCTGCCCAATCTTTCCGAGTTGTTTTAAGCGAAATAAATGTTTAAAAAATCCGTTATGCCATTTAAGACGTTCGATTCATAAAAAAAAAAGAAAGAAATTGATTGTTTCATTTCTTTCATTCACTAAAATAAATCAGCCAAACCTAACCATTGTTTGCGCATTTTCTCCATCGAAAACATTTAATAAAAATCGATCGAGATATAAAAAAAAATAATCAGAAGAAAAAAAGAGAAAGCCCTTTATTATAGTTTTCTCGTAATGCAAGTGTGGTATGTATTCATTTTTGAGTGAAGAGTAATGCTTGACATTATGAAAGGCAATTTTCACCGTTACAGAGAAAAGAGAAGTGATTGGTCGCTGTTCGGCGGGGCAGAAAACAATGACACTCGTAGAAGTTCCATAATGAAAACAATTTCCACAGGCGGAAACAAAAATCTTTGGCATCCAGTGTTAGAAAACGTCAAAGTGCAAGAACTTTTATTTGCATTTCGCCTCTTTCTATCAGCCAAGGTGCGCTAATAAATGTTAACGAAATGGAAACAAGACAGCAAATTTATTCGCCTCTCCGATTAAATTTCTAGTTTCGCAAATAAAACAAAGCCTGGAAACGTGTCAGTGCGAATACAGGCAACTGTCGGCAGGGATGGGGATATTACAGCGTCTTTTACAGCGTTCCTGAAGCACGTTCCACTAAAGACGTCGGCGACAAATGACAAAAAGCTCGTCGTAAGTGGAGAGAGAGGCCGTGTCGCTGGAAGTAATTGATCGTCGAGGAAGCGAGCAGCGGACAGAGTTCACGCGGTGCCCGTATCAAGTACCGCCGGGACTGCAGCTCGTATCTTGGCCGTAGCCCCATCCATATTTATGGGCTGCAAATCTGCTTCGAGGAAGCCGAGAGTTAGATGAGGTACCAAGTCGAACTTGATGGTCGTATCTTGGAGAACATTAGCATCTGTATGACAGACGGCAGCGCTAAAGGTCGGGGAGGAGAGAAACTGCACGCGCAGTTTATTCATGAGCCGGGCTACCTTCTTACACCGTCACGCAGGATTGGCCGAATGATGATCTTAAAACACAGCGGGAGAAACGCCGCAGGCCACATCTAAAACCGGCTGCCCCATCAACATCCGGGATCTCTGGAGATGTGCGTGATTATATAGAGTAAAGATGCGTGCCCAGTGCTGTTATGCAGAGACTGATGGCGCATCCCGTGGAAAATGCGAATTACTGATGAAATTGACTGGATTACAGGGTCACCGGTATAAATGTAGACACTCCTTTGGCAATATTAATTGATTGTCAGTAGCTCGATGCGACTCCGTGTGTTCTTTTTGAAATATCCTAGTAATGATTGCCAATGGGTGTTACAGCCCATTACAATGGTCTTTTTCTCCCCTCACTGCATTTTTATGATTTATATTAAGTCAAACATAATGGAAGTTGTATAAAAATGTGACTTTAGCTACATCAATACCCTTAAACGAAGAGCGTATATTACAAATACCTAAAGTCAACTGACAATTGAAATAACGATACATGTAACGACTTCATTTATTTGTTGTACTAACTGTAAGATATCTCAATACTTGACACGATAATTTATGTTTGTAAAAGTCCTTCGAAAATAAGTTAAAAGTCGAATTGAAAATCCATTGTCTTAACTTTCATAAAGCTTATTAATTCTGCGACTCATATTTCAATATCATATTTTCTAATAGATATTTTATCAAAAAGCTCTTCATCATTTTAAGCTCTAATTTAAGAGAAATATTACCATTCTATTTGCTTACACAATACTGCAATAATAATCATTAATTCTATGAGCTTTTAGGTCAGAGAGCATCATTCACATTTATTAAATGATCCTACCAGCCACTGATATTCTCATTAATCTTATCGAAATCCAAGTCATTTAAGAGAAGTAAAAGCAGACAAGAGATCAAAGCTCAGAAGTATGAAGGAATTATTCTTGTTGAAATATTGTTAAGCCAATATTATTCGAAATTTTTATCTTAAATGCATAATAGTTAAATACGAATACTGTGCTCAGGTTTACTGAGCACAGAATCAGATGATTAGCTGAAAGCGAGTACGTGTTTTTCAATTGAATGCCTCTGAACCTTCCTTATGGTTCTCATTAAAAATACTACAAAAATGTTAAATTTAAAATTAGTACATGATTAATACATTCCATACATAACGTCGGAATCGCAACATCTTCATCTACTAATCAGACACATCTGTAACCATATATTATCATACGTAACCACACAAACGGATATGACGTTTACTGATTTCTACTCCATGCAGACCAGAAAAGAAACAGAAAATGTAATATTTTCTTCAAGTTCTACAAACGTTTTACAGAAGAAACATCATAGAAAACTATTCATATTAGTCAACAAGTTCAAGCAACATCTCGTGAGGAACTTACGTTGGAATTCAAAGCAGAGTGGAACTCAAATGTGTCCTCCTCTACCCTGGAGAAAATGAAATGGACTTTCTTATGTAGCTGAAAAGCCACCCATGTCCTCTATAACGAGAGAGAGAGAGAGAGAGGTGTCTTTTCTTTTCTTCTTTTAACGCATTCCTTTCTGTTATAATTTTTATAATGCATTTTATTCTTTTGATAGATTTGTACAAGGTAAATCGTTTGTTGCCAGTTATACAAATGTATATTTTACCAAGTTCAATGTGTGTCGTACCATATTCATCATCTTTTTAATGTCATCATATGTTTAACATTGTTGCATGTTTCTTTTAAATTTCCTATGCTTGTTAACAGGTGCTCAGATAAGTACAAAGTCAAAATGATGCATATATGTAATTCATTTTTTAACTTGGGGATACTGTATATTAGGGTTACCAAATAATTTTATAAGCTTGGTTAACTTCTAAACACAAATCTAGTGTGTGTCGAATAGAATCAGAACTCTTGTCGAGAGAGCGTTTACATGAAATTGGGTTCTTATTGAATATATATATATATATATATATATATATATATATCATTTTGACTTTGAGATACCTTCATTAACATTCTTCTATTTTATTTTAGAAAAAGTATTCAATAACAACCCAATTTCATGTAAACGTTCACTCGACAAGAGTTCTGATTCTATTTGACACACACTAGATTGTGTTTAGAAGTTAAGAAAAAACAAAACAAAATAAATATAAATGTAAGTTATGAAAAAAAATATATATTAACATATATTATTTTATAAAATTTTATAATCTCATAATCGCACGCTAACAAATAACATTTCTGGCTAGATGGGTGAAGCAAAATTACTTTTCATATTCCCCTTTGTCTGTAATGTAATGAATGAACTTTGAAGGGAGTGTTTGTGAGCTCGCTTATATATGACTATATAAGCGAGCTCATATATGACCATTAAAGGGGCGAAGCAAGAATGCTTTTCATCTTCCCCGTTATCTGCAGAGGACAGTGTAGGGATAAAGTGTTATTGAACTATTAAAGCTCTGATCATGGCAGGAAGGTAACAGCAAGGGCCAAGCCTCAATTAGAACTTCACTGGCTATAGCATTGCCCTCCAAGGGTATTCAGTACTCCTTACGTACGTGAACCGAAATCAAGGGAGTTCGCTTATATCCTTATAAGGACTGGCTTAAAGGGGAAAAGCAAGAATGCTTTTCATCTTCCCCGTTAGCTGTAGAGGACAGTTTAGGGATAAGGTGTTATTGAGCAACTAAAGCTCTGATCATGGCAGGAGGGTAACAGTAATAGCTGAGCCTCAGTTAGAACTTCATTAGCTAAGCATTGCCATCCAATATTCAATATTCAATTCAACCGTTTTTTTTTGTCATAAACTTAATATTCAACTATAATGCAAAATATAATAAGGTGTATTCGTTATTTTTAGAATTACTTAAAAAATTTTCAAACTTTTCAGAAACAAATTAAATTTATTAAATAAAATATTAGTTATACTTTATTTTCAATAAAATAAATAAAAATTACAATTTAAAAATAATGTAATTTGTGTAAAATTTGTATTAGATTTAATTACCAACAGTCTAAATTCACAGTGAATGTAAAGAGAGTTGATTATTTCCTATACAAAATATTTTGGAGTTCGAGTTCTCATTTACAGCATGAATATGTTTTTCTATCTTTTCATTCCACCACTAATTTAACAATTTATCATTTACGCTGTTCGTCCTGCACCAAATAGAAAAGGCACATTTTACCGATATTTAAGGCGTTTGTTAGCATCCTTCATCATTTCTAGCAGACACAATTGCCACAAGAACCATACGACAGCCTACATTCGGCACATTTACAACCCACCCAGCCTTCGTTAAGTTGAAGGTGGACTAATTGGGTTGTACTTCTCTGCTGTGCCTTCATTACGAGATAATGGCAATGGGTAATTTATTTAAGATTTCTATCGTGTCATTTGCAGTCTTCGCCAGTTATTTCGCTTTATTAGTGCATTGTGATGCCAAAGTTTTATTATCAAAAGTATTGCGTTCTTCACAGATGGAATTCCTTGTTATTCGGTCTTTGTACTTTCATCAAACTTGACATCTCTAAAGGACCAACAAGTTTCAAGTGTTCGTTAAAATGTACATACGACTATCTTAAACTTTAAACTGTAACTCTTGTAGATGGCGCTGCAATGCAGTTCCCTAACAACAGTTGGTAATTGAAAATGAAGACGCACCTATCGTATGCATAGAGAGGAAGTGGAAGGAGAAATAGTGAAAGAAGAAGGCATACAAAAGCGAAAGATGATGACAGAAATATTTGCAGGAAAATTACACGTTGAGAAAAAAAAATATGACATTCTTTTCCACGAAACAAAGGATGTGAATATATACATTGTATGGATAGGTTATTACTATTTGAGTTAAAATAACAGTCTAGATGCATTTCGATTGTTATTTGAATAATTTATTAAGATATTTATTAATTTATTAATTTATTAATTTATAGTAAAATTTATTATTTACTATAGCCTAAAAATTAATTTAATATTTGCCAAAGTTTGCTAAATATGAGTTTTATTAAAGAATAAATTTAAACACTCTTTTGTTTTTTTCATATAAAATTATAAATAAATGATAATTAAATTGACAAGAAGATTGAAAAGAAAAATCCAATATCCTTGGAGGGTAACGGATGGCAATGCTGTAGCTAATGAAGTTCTAACTGAGGCTCGGCTATTGCTGTTACCCTCCTGCCATGATCAGAGCTTTAATTGCTCAATAACACCTTATCCCTACACTGCTCTCTACAGATAACGTGGAAGATGAAAAGCATTATTGCTTCGCCCCTTTAAGCCAGTCCTTATAAGGACAAGAAGGTTAAGTGACTTCCAAATACAGAACATAAATATAATCATTGCTTAGTATTTAAGAGCTGAGTCATTCTGACGAATAAGATCGGCATGATTTACCATGGGTAGACTAAGGATTTTCTCCTATTTTTACAGGGATTATATATAGAGATTAGATATGGATATATATAATACATATATAAATATAGAGATTAGATATAAATATAGATATAGAGATTAGATATATATATATATATAATATATAAATATAGATATATAGAGATTAGATATAGATATACTGTATATATATAAATATAGATATATAGAGATTAGATATAGATATATATAATATATATAAATAAAATCATTGATTAGTATTTAAGAGCTGAGTCATTCTGACGAATAAAGTCATTCTGATCGAATGTAAATAATAATAATAATAATAATATATATATATATATAATATAGTGTTTTTTGTATTTCTTTTTTACAGTTAGGAAATTCTTCTATAAAGACTAAACATGGGACTCGAACAACCTCGCAGTATTTACTGATTTGCTTGAGAGATTTACTCAATCGAATGCATCATTACACTAGTGTGATATATTAGTACAAATTAAGTTCGTACTCTACAACTTATTTTTAATGAACAATCAATAATTATAAATCATCATTAATAAAACAATTATTGAAAATAATATGGCACTGAACAAAAATTAATTTTTGCATCGTCGATAGCTTGGGTCTAATAAAATTTATCCCCAAATAGTTCTCTATCAAGGTAGACATTATATAATAGAAGGTCACCCAGATATCGCGTCTATGTCATTTTGTGTGTAACTATAATGTGGCCTTAGCGAATTACAAGACAGAATAGATTGCCCTACAACACAACGATGTTAATGGAGTATTACTAACCACCTTCCATGCACGGCCATTTATGTGATGGATTAGTAACAAACCCTGTTACCTTGCTTTCTCGCTAATTACCTGCACAACATATAATAAGGCAACAAACTGACAACACTACATTCTAATTACCAGCATTTAAAACTTCGACTAATTTTTTTAACCTTTTCATCTTAGATCGCTTAGATGTGTAGTTTATTTATTTATTATATTTTTTTAGAAGTTCAACGTCAACTGGCCATAGACACTTCGTAAAAAGTCAATAATTAGCTAGTGAAAGAAAAATAAGGTGGAAATGTTTGACATATTTACGAAAAGGAAAATTACTTATGCATCGTATTCGAAAATATGTGAAAAATAACCTGAAAAGCATTAAACACATGTTTCAAAGAAAATGAATGCATTTAGATCACTTATAAAGAAATTCCAAATAACATAATCCCAAGCTGAGAATAAATCCAGATAGGCGAAAACCAGAGATTAAATAAACACTTGAAGTTAATTAATAATTGCTAAAGCTTGTTACATGACAAACTCGTTACAAATACAACAAATAAAATATTTATTATGCTTAAGTGCTCGCTTCTGTAAATGAGTTAACCATTTCTGATTTAGGTAAGTGGCTAATTGCTGGAGATCCTTAAAGATGATGGGAATGCTAATGGAGAAATTTCGTTAGGATTACTTCGTTCCCATTTTGCATAAACACGCGCACATGCACAACGAAGAGGAAGGAATATATTACGCATGCTGATAGGAAGTGAAAGAGAAATAATAATTATACGACTAAATCCGAACACATAGGAATATAATCTATTACCAATATTTTGTTAATCACTCTAAAATGGATGATGTATGGCCGCCCTCGATGAAGTCCTCGACTCCCTGGAGGTCGCAGATAATAATAATAAAACCTAAAATGACTTTAACAACAAAACGCAACAGAAATTACACTGACTGACAATTTTTTAACTTTTTTTTTGTTTGCTTATTCCCTTTTCAGCTGTGTGTGATTCTTACTCAATTTCTTATGCTGATTTCAAATGTTTTTAATCTTTTCCTATCACGTAGTTTTCGAGACACAGGTCTATACATTTTTATGATATAAACACTATTAGCATTATCATAGATGTAGAATGAGAGCCAATTAGAATGACTATCCTAACGCCTTCTGTTTATAAGACGGACGTGGTGTTTCCTGTTTCAAATCCCAACAGTAATCAGCTACCATTGCACTACTCCACTTTCCCTTATACCTGCCTTTCATCCTCATAACCTGCTGGTGAAACCTCTCAAAATGTTCATCACTTACGTATCCGAGATTTTCTGAGAAAAAAGGTCTAGATGTGAGTCCAGAAAATGCATTTTCAGAGACATCTTGCATTCTATATCATGATATGTTTTGAGCATAGAAGAAACAATTTCTTTGTAATCTGAAGATTTGTGGTTGCCCAAAAGGTGTTCTGCAACTGACTTAAAATGTGTCCATGTATTAGCTTCCGTTTGGAAGCTAACTTAAATAAATTTCTTTTATTACAAAGGAAACAATGTGTGTCGTGTCGCACAGTGTTATTATTTGATCTGGCCATTAAAAAACGAACCTTTTTCTTACAATATATAAAAACATTATAGTCAAAAAAAATATGCAGGATTTAACCTCCCGGAGGTCGCGGTCGAAAAAATTGCAGCGTACGTCGCGTGAATCTGAGGGATACATTCATTACTAGTGTGTGCTAAAATGCGATAAAACTTAAAAAAAAAAAAAACATTGCAAATATAATGTATAAATAAACATGATGGTTTATTTATTTTCAGTTACAATCTAGAAATAATTCAACAAAGAAAAAACAACAACAAATAAACCAATACTATACTGACATCGGAGGTCGCGGTATCTCTCAGATACAATTTACTATGAAATATCACACATCTTTACATAACACGTGTTAAACTAAAACTGACTGCATAAACACTGTGGAATATCACTCGTGATGCATGCGCAGCTACTCATGACCTCCAAGCTATACACTGGATATGTGTAAGAATATTTATATTATTTTAATAAACAATTTGTTTGTATCTGTCATATCAGCCGCGACCTCAGCAGGGTTAAAAATATTTTCGCTGTTTGATTAGCCTTTGTATAATTCCCTAGCAAAATACGTACTCAAAATACGTACCCCTTGGCTCCTTATCCTTATAAGGACTGGCTTAAAGGGGCGAAGCAATATTGCTTTTCATATTCCCCGTTGTCTGTAGAGGACAGTGTAAGGAGAAGGTGTTATTGAGCTATAAAGCTCTGATCATGGCAAGAGGGTAACAGCAATAGCCGAGCCTCAGTTAGAACTTCATTGGCTACAGCATTGCCATCCATTACCCTCCAAGGGTACTAATTTTAGTCGCCTCGTACGACATGCATTAGCTACATTGGTGCTATTCTTATCCCGGCAACCACACGGTTCTTCGGATATGAAGAAATATTTATATATTTCGATTTATAAAAAGGTGTAGCTCATTCATATTTTTTTAAATATGCAAAAAGTTTTAAGGTAGTTAAATAATAATAAATTTAAATAATACTTTTCATTTACAAAAATTTCAAATGAGAATTAATAAAAAGGTTGGAAGAATTTTAATGAACTATGTATTTAAACACAGTATGACAATGACAAATTGAATCAATTATCAGACACGATTGCTGTACATTAAACATGACGAAAACTGAAATATAGAAGAAAGATAAAAAGAAAGGAAGATAGAAAAAGTTTCTGTTATGTTTCATATTTAGCACTTTAAAATGAAATTCATAGAATGATCTCTCGCTGAAAATTGGGATTCGATGTGTGCAATGAGGAGGAAACAGTTGTACAAAATCATTATAAAACTAACCGAGGATTTAGTCTGAAATTTAAAACTGCAACTGTTCATTTACAAGTTGATTTTTTTTTCGATATATGAAGATGCACATCTATCACAAAAGTTAACTTGTGCATGAAACTTATTTCTAATTAAACTTTTAGAATAACTAGAATAAAACAAATAAACTAAGATTCGCCTCAATTTTTTATTTAAATTAAAACTAAATTAAATGAAAATTGTAAAGATGAAATGAAACGTTTTATGTACGTTCCTTATAAGGACTGGCTTAAAGGGGCGAAGCAATAATGCTTTTCATCTTCCCCGTTATCTGTAGAGGACAGTGTAGGGATAAGGTGTTATTGAGCTATTAAAGCTCTGATCATGGCAGGAGGGTAACAGCAATAGCCGAGCCTCAGTGAGAACTTCATTAGCTACAGCATTGCCATCCATTACCCTCCAAGGGTATTGGATTGAATGAATCAATCACCGCATCTCACGGTCGATTGATGCAATCGACTAGGTACATTTCAGCAATTAAAGCTCTGATCATGGCAGGAGGGTAACAGCAATAGCCGAGCCTCAGTTAGAACTTCATTGGCTATAGCATTGCCATTCATTACCCTCCAAGGGGTATTGGATTGAATGAATCAATCCACACCACTAGGTACATTTAAATGAGATAATATCTAATGACTTACTCTTTTATATAAAAATAAATGGTGCATTAACAAAAATCTATGCTTTTTTGAAATAATTAAATAAGTATAAAGAATATTAAATAATTTAATAGAATATTATAATTTCTATTATATTTTATTCTTAATCTTTTAGTTTTTTAGAAAAATTAAGATAAAAGTCGAAACGCTTGTAAGTAATTTTAAAAGCAATTATATTAATTTGAAAACAACTTTTAGGATAAATAAGAATTATTGTGTTTTTCCCTAGACAAGGTGTTTTCCATTTCATATTTGAAACTTATCTAAGAAAGAAAATCCACATGTTGTCTATTTAAAAACATGACTACATTCATATTTACTAAGAAAGTAATAAATTTTATTTAACTTACGCAATCTTCAATTCTTTCATGATAATTTTTAACATTATGACCATGCAAATATAATTTTAGTTCTCACACCCACAGCAAAATATGCTTAATAAAGCACATAAGTCAATTACAGTCGGATGCATAAGCTTAGCAACATCTTTTGATTTCTTTTTGTTATAATGATTTTTCCAAAAAAAAAAAAAAATAAATAAATAAGTAAATCTCAGGAGGTACCCCGAATATATATATGTATGTTTCATGAATAAATTTTTTACTCCTATAGCATTACATTAAACCAACATTCATATTCAGCTTCAAAGTATTTCATTTTGCTTTGATTTCCATCCATCTTTTCATTTTTTTTTAAAGGAAGACCGAGATACTTCATGCAAATATTTTCATCTTACGCAAGAGAAGGCTAAGAAAATATATTCTGTATTTTCTTCGTCTCTATAGGCATCTCAAGTAGAAATCTGAAATTCTGATAGTCATGAAGATCATAAATTATTGGGAAAAAATCCATTTATTCCTCGTAGAACAAAAACACAGCTACAGAAATGAAGGCTATTAAAAATCAATTTTTATTTCACAGCTATATAATTGAATTTTAAACTAAGAAGTTTCAAAATATCGTTCATGTTAAATAAGAATTTACCTAAAATTCGAGTCGATTCGGTTGGAATCGGCCTTAAGAATGTGCATGGGATTCACATAAAAGTAATCCCTCACCAAGTATGACGTCAGAAAGGCACTTTGATATTTTGGGGAAATAAGATTCAGCAATTAAAATAACCGTGGAAAATATCCCATAAAAATAATAGAGGGGGGGGGGGACTCCTAGGTGAAATATAATCAGTCTCTCAGGGCCAAAGTAGCTAAAAATGTCTTTGAAGGATTCGATTTATGTAATTTATGGACTTTATGTCTATGATCTGATTTGTTACCTATAAAGATTTAAACCACGAGAAACAAGGATTGAAGGATAAACTATCTGCATAGAGGATCCAGAACTAAGACCATGAGACCTCCTTGTCGCCGTTACAGAACATACAGTGAGATATAAATCAAGACCACTCATTATTATCATAATTGCGTTATGCACAAAATATTTACAGTCCAAATTACCTACCCAACAAACAGCAAACTCTAAAGTCTATAAAGGACAAAAAAAAAAAATATTTCCACTGAACAAAAAACTTAAAAAAACGAAATCTATTAAACGTTTACAACCCTCAATAAACTTAAGTTTCACTAACCTAGTAAATAGTTCAATCTACACTTAAAACAAATACTAATCATAAAATAATAATCGCATAATAGAACAAATCGGCTTCAAGAACTGACTGAAACCACTACAGATGAAAATGAATAAAATACTAGAGTGTGTGACAAGTAAAAAAAAAGCAATTGCTACGAAGTAGCAGTCCTAGTAATTCCTTTAATCGGAAGAGTCACCAAAAGAGCATCAGACGTGTCACAGCTTGGAAATTTAAATAATACGATCAACTCCAGAGCCATTCTTCACATTAAAAAAAACAAACATACGAATCCACCCTTCCAAAACGTGTATGGGTTTAGCAAGAAGTAACAAACACAGAATCAGATCATCAATGAAGGATTTCAGATGAAATTTATTATTAAATATTATGTAGTTATTGATAGCTGCATTTTAAAATAGTTTATATTCTTCTTCTTCCTTAGGACGAGTAGAGTCCTATGATTAAACGTCACTTCTCTGCTGAATCGCTAAAGGACAATTATTCATAGCTGAAGATTGTGTTCACTGGACTAGTTTGCATTTTCTGAGGGACGAAAAACACGAGTTTCCGAGAGGAAACTGTGCTACTGTGTGGTTCCGTGTGGGACCGGCTAGCTCTTCATTTGATGGGCCTGAAAAACCTGATAAAGGTTTCTTACGTCATAGACGGGACTCGAACCCAGGTCTTTCTAACCATGGGGCTCGTTTGTAGCACTGAACTGATCCATTAATGCTCTAAAAAAATTACAGAAATCTTTATATACACCTTCTCTCTCTCTCTCTCTCTCTCTCTCTCTCTCTCTCCTGATTGATTGATTGATTGATCTAGATCCGCTCCTGTGTCTCTTCTTCTTCAAATCAAAGTTTCCAAAGTGGGAACTGTTTGGTGGTCTAAGAGGGGTAGTCCGGATCATGACACAAATTGGCAGAAACTTTCGAAAGCAATCAAGGACACATGTACGATGATGATAAAGCAGGTGAATATCCTTATCCTTAATAAGGTGGTCCAAAATGAAAGAGAAATTTATAGCTATTAGGGTATAACAAGTAAAAGCTACTAGACAATTATAAATTGCAATTATAATTATAGGTGATCACTCCTCTATCTCCGTTACTATAATAGTTTGGAATGAATTTGACGCTAATAATGTTAATAAAGAGAAAACAGCAATTCATTTATCTCTCTCTCTCTCTCTCACACACACACACAAATCAAGTTTTTATTGTAAACTCCATCCATAAAAAAATAAAAGGAGATAAATTGCACACTAGTACCGTGGGGGGATTAAAAGTTTAGATAATTCCTAAATACTGTTTAGGAGTACACACATGAAAGCCCCTCAACGCCTCCGATAAGTGGAATGATGAAACCCATCTACCAGCTAAAGTCATTGGCAAGAGTCCATGATACGGTGTTTAAAATGGAAATTTTAAATTTCCATTTTGAAGTGCTCGTTTGCCGTGCCCATTTTTTAAAGAGTATAAACATTTTGCATTTATAATAACTCTGAAAAAATTTTAATTGAAAATCCAGGATTTTTTTTTTCTTTTCCTGGAATTTAAAGTCGTTTCAGGCAATATCTTCAAACATGAAAAGATAAAGATTTCACTGTGTGTGCTCTTTCTATCATCTTCATGGTTTAGAGAGATATGAAATTACAAAGTTAAGCTCACAGTTGTTTTGCATCTGTGAGACTAACTCTCTCTATCTTTGTGTGATTTAAAAACCGCAATATATGCCTTCAAAAATCAAGTGCTATTTGTACATTTGGTAAAAAATGTACGTCTCATGCCAGGAGACAAACGTATATTTTTCTAAAAAAATATGAAAAAAAATGAAACATCATCTACTGAATTGTCATACAGCTTTGTATCCAGGTAAGTGATTAAGTAGGGACAAAAATCATAAACAATCATTAGGAGTTAGTATATAATGTTATCTGTGAAACAAGAATGGAGTTTGATTAATTAATTAAAAAAGTTGAAAAATGATTATATGAAATCAATTGAAAACACTTTAACTTTCGAAGTAGTTACTTAGATCAATGGAATGATTCTGACGGATTGCTACAGTGGGTTCAGATCCCACTGGTATGGCATAAAAAAAAATAAAAAAAAGAACTGAGATTTTCTATTTCTGGACTTTCAATCTCGAAGGACGTTCCTAAATGAATGATTTATATCTTTTTTCTTCATTCTTCCACCTACTTCTCGTATCCAACTAAGAAGATAAAAAGGTATGCAGATTTACAAACTACGGATTTTAATGCGAAAAACTCGGAATAAGATTGACAACGGATTCAATAATATTGGAATAGTTTTATAAATATTTATAAAGAGCGCATCTAAGGCAGTGGATATGTACCTAGCAATGCGTGATTTCATGTGTGAATACCCTGTATGTGTGTGTGCGTGCGTGCTAGAGATGTGGGGGGGGGGTATACGGGAGGGAGGCAGGGAGGAGGAGGAAGTGCGTAGAACGTGCACTCGCATTAACTGTAATAGCTAACGGGATAGAGCTGTTCTATTCGTTTCTTCAGTAGATATCGCGTTAAGGATACAGATAGAAATCACTGCTCTACACGCTTTGCTATTAGTGACAGCGCGCGCTGTTTGGCACCACATCAAGGTTGTCCTCTGGGTAAACATGCGACTTGTCAAAGTTAGGAAGACGGCGGCAACACAGTGGGAGGGGAAGGAAAAACGGTTCTAGTGTCTGCTGCACGTGAATGTCAACACCTTGTATAACACTACTGCTTAAATCGAGGGCTCGAGCGCACGTGTTGAAATTGATCGAATGTCAACAGCGATAACTTATTCCCAGCGACGAATAGTTGTCAGGCAAATGTTTGCCTTTGTTGCTGACACGAACGATCCAGAGAGGCTTAGAAATCTGAAACAAATGCTCGATATGTTTGCTCAAGGTGGCAGCACTGAAGGCGTGTACAGCTGCAAACAACGACTGCGAAGTCTTACAAACCCGAAAACGGATGACGAAAACGCTCTTGTTTGCTTACCAAACAGACGGTGGAGATTAATTTGCAAATCAAATTGTCGTTACATTAGGCTAATGACTGTCAGCTCGCGATCAATTATTGCACTATTCTGTGAAGGCGGTGGAGAAGAGTGGACTTAAATAACTGCGGAATACATATTGGGGTAGTTATCATCTTTAAACTCGCAATTGGGAAGATGCAGAAACACTTGATCGAAACTTACTTTCCATCCTGACTTTAGTCTCACGAAACTTTTTAAATTAACTGAGCACAGCAATGGAGTCAAACAATTCAAAATGATCTGGCGTTGATAGCTTTCGAAAGAATTAACATTGCACGAAAGGAATATTATTCATTAATGTCAATCGACAATCCAAGGATTAAATTGGTCGTGAATTCGGAAGCTTATTTGATTTACGATTCCACTGTACAAGTTAAATAAGCAGCTTGAATTTTCGAGTGCTTTCCTCAAAAATAATGACACTACTTGAACTCCCTTGCCTTAAGTCATGCATCTTAAACAGTACTTCTAACACACCATTAATTATTCCTTTATAGAAATTACATAACGAAATCGGAAGGGTTTTAGAAAGTTGTAATTTAACAATTTTGAATCAATATCTCTAATCTTCAAATAATAATTGGATCTCTTTGGATCCTTTCAATTGTTAAATGTTTTATATAGATATTAATATTAGTTACTAATTATGATCGTTATTTAGAAAGTAAATAACAAATATAATTTTAATTGTTTTGTTTCAGAATATATTATCTGGAAAATACCGATTTGTAATTTATCTGAGACACGGAGCGCCCTCTATCAACACCCTGTACAAAGAAATTCTGTGATCAATTTATCCTTCATGTTTTTCACAATGTTCAACAATTTTAACAGTAATGTAAACAATTAATAATTCGATTTCTTTGTGCCTTTTATATACTATAAAATTAATAACGCGTTGTTATCTTTTTTAAAGTGTATATGAATATATTAATTAACTAGTGGTTATATTTATTTAGGATATATACAACAGATTTATTTTCTTTGTTTCGGATCACTTACCAAGCAAATGCTAATATTTGTCTGTTATTACACATAGCGCCCTCTATCAACGTTGTGTGCAAAGAAATTCCAAATCAACTTTTAATCATTTATTCGGTTTCGTTTGGTGATAAGAATGTGGCAAATGAATGTTTCGTAAATGTTTTCATTTTTGTTTGTCGTAGCTAAGGCATCTAATTCCCGTAATGATATTTTAGGAGAGCATTAGTAAGGAGACCATGAAATGATTTAATTTTGTTCCGAAACTGCCGTCTTTAGGTAGCATAAAATGAAGCGCCCTCTGGAAATGCATTTAAGCACATCTGTGATAAATTTTTCATCAAGCTGTGTTGGTTGAATAATATTTAGAGAGGAAACGAAATTCAAAAATGGTTTCTGTAAAACTAAAAGGTGGTGTTTACAAGTATCAACAGCAAATATGCAGAATAAATATCGTAATGAATTCTTTTACTTTAAATGAAAAAGATTCAACCGTATAGTTATGATTAAATTAGGTGACTTTCTATGGAACTAGAGGCTGGAATAGGACTAATAAGAACATAAACATAATCAATGCTACAACACTAAACATTTGTCCATAGTGCAGTTTAATTATTTTTACAGGATTCCTTTTAAGATCTTCTCATCAAAATGCAAGAGTAGCACTAGTGCTTTTTTTTTTTTTTGTTACTAATTTAGCCCATGTTAATTTCTCTCTCTAATGTACATCTTTTTAGGCCCATATTTATGACTGTAAATTTATGTGTGGGTTCATGAGGACCGGTTTGCCTGTTCTGAGAGACGAAAAACCCGATTTTCCGGGAGTAAAAACACCCTCTACCTCTCTATGAGACCGGCTAACTTACATTTAGACATCCGATAAAGGTTCCCCACGTCATGGACGGGAATCGAACCTAGGTCTTTTCGAGATATTCAAGATATCGATAAGACGTTGATTAACTAAGTCTGAGAAAATCTCATAGCGAATTAAAAAAACACAGCATTATTTGTTTTATTACTATTATTATTATAGCATGGATCTTATCTGTCACACACACACATACACGATGGACTTGAAATTAATTTGCAACGAGTGCGACATTTATTTTTTATTTTTTTCAATGTAAGTGTCACCTTCAAAAGATTGTAAGCATCGCATATTGTAGTATCGATGGGCTAGAGGTTAGATAATTCAATTACCCGTTTAGCTAGAGAATAGACATACTTTTTCGAATAAGATGGTAGCCTCATAACAGGCGACGAAAATGGTTTACCATCTTAAAGACTTTCACAAATATCCATATAACAATGGGATTCAAAGCGGAAATGCTATTCAGTGGGGCAAATGGGTTAGGCTCTAATTTTAAAAGGTAAATGATAAAAATTTGTTATGTAAAAAAAAAAAAAAAAAAAAAAAAAACGGAGGGAGGGAGCTACCTCCTATAATAAACGTTCATCTTACACCTTGATCCAGAGTCTAAACTTCATTGCCGTCTCTGAGATATGTTTACGAAGAAGTTATAGAAGTTTAATATTAAGACCCACTTGTTTATTTGATAGAAAGCTCAAAAACTGTAGATAACACCATTTGCGTGGAAATGCTTCATTTACAAGTTTAGTAAGTCTTAGGCAATAAAATACACAAGCACCGTTGAGTACGCTATGGAACCATTTCTTCGGGGGTGTTCCACAACTATTCCTGATCTTCAATAAGCAAAATTTAAATTTGTGAACAACAACAACAACAACAACAACAATCTTGATTTTTTTTACTTGTTGGGAAACTATATCTTTGGAAAAAATCGATATGCAAAATGTTTCTGTCACTTTCCTACACACCAAATAATAGAAATGAGCCTCCGTAGCAGTCAGTATACACGAAGCCATTTGGTCGGAAAGACCTGGGTTCGATTCCTGTCAGTGACGTGAGGAACCTTTATCTGGCCTCTTTCGACGAAAGGTGAGTTAGCCGATCTCATAGGGAGGTAGGGTTGTTTTTTCACCCGGAAAATCAGGTTTTTCGTCCCCAGAACAAGAAAATGGGCCCCGTGAACACACATGGATTACAGTCATGAATACGTCCCAGCCATATGCCGGTCCCGAGCCCGGATAAAATTACGGGTTGGGGGAAGCAATGGTGAACTACCCTGTAAAAATCTCACCAGGAATACTTTGTGGGCAATGCCTGCAAAGTCACCTACGGTCGGAAACGACTGAAAGGGAAAAACCACCACCAAATAACAGAAGGAAAAAACATGATCTGTTGATTCGATATCTTGCATTAATCAGTCACACCCATCCATTCTTCTTCAATTTTGCCACATATACCAAGAATAGTAGAGAATCATGGCGAATTGGACAACTGAGATCTCTTTTGGTTGTGTGTGTGTGTGTATATATATATATATATATATATGTATATACACACACAACCAAATTGTCCTGCTCATATTCTTGCAATATGAGCAGGACAATTGTGGACTGTGAGAGCATACCTTTTGTATACACTCGGTTTAATTCATCTTAGGAAGAGGTATCATATCCATTGTGTGCTCATAAAGGAGTTCGCGATGGTCCAATCGAATACATAGATCTAAATCAATGCATAAAAATAGAATTTGTCTGCAAGTAATATATTCAATAAAATCTATAATGACTACTGTATTATTCTCACGGCTACGGTCCAGTACTGAGCATGTTCAAGTTAGATGGGGGCTCTAACTGTTAATTTGTTTACCAACACTTAATTACAACAAGTAAATATTTTGTAGTCACAGTTGAAGCGCGTAATAGGCCTCCAATTACCATCAGGGGTAACGTCCTTGTCGTTTTTAGGAATTAAAGCTATCAATAATTTTCTTTGGGTCGAAGTCAATATACACGACTAGAGAAATATATTAAATAATCTTGACAGATATAACTTGGCTGAAAGAACTTTTTTTATATAAAATTGATTTGGGTAATCCATCCAAACACGATAATTTTTATGGTTTGAAAGAATTTAATGCTTTTTTATCTTTCTTGAATTTCTAAAAATGATCAATATCTGCGTGCGCGCGCGCGCGCACACACACACACAATTTTAGCTACCGAGTGATATTCATTTTCCCAAGTGGTTGATAATTGTCCTTTCTGCAATAGTTGCCTATGATCTACAAGAACAAGTTCAGAACAAAATTCCTGTAATTATTCTTTCCAGATAATCCCGAGGATGAATCTTTTACCGCTTTATCCATTAATATGAATAATTATCCTTCAACCATGAAGTCTGCACTGTCTATTTACTTTTCAAGATGTTCAAAAGCTAAATAATCCTGATATGACACCCCCCCCCCCCCAATGATATTATAGTGCGAGTTTCAGTCCAAACTCCCTAAGGGGTTATGTTATTTGTTGAAGTTTGCCTTTCTAAGCTTCTTTTCTGGCTTCGTTTTAATTAAACAGCGGGCTCAAATGGTACTTGCTGCAGCCACACTTACCACAGTCTAGTTTGTCATATTTAAGAGTATAGCTGTGTGTGTTAACAAGAAAAAAAAAAATATATATAAAATATATATATATATAAAAAAAAAAAATATATATATATATATATATATATACTACCATTAATATTAATATATACTCTATAACATATCAAATTATATATTAATATAGTAAATCATAGAAAAATAGGAAAAAAGACAAAATATAATAATAATAAATATAATTTCTAAATAAATGATAATTAAAGTCTGAGATTAAGAATGTTATGGGAAAAGTTTTCTCAAATAAAGTAATAAGTTATAATTTTTTTTTGAAAAAGTCAAACTTTTTTTGAGGATATTGATTCGTTACATGCTTGCAGAGTGGAAATAATTATGTTCAAGTACATATATTAAATAAACTGGTTAAATAATATTTAAATGAAAACAAACCATATACACAGTTATGAATTTTAAATTTCATATATAGCTATGCACAGTGCAAACCCTTATTCAAACACTGTATGTTCATATTATTACTTCTGTTCTTTTTTCCATTAATAAAATATTTGATAAAATGTGTGCAAATTCTAATGAAATAATTTTACAAAAAATTTAAACTGTTTTCAAAATAAGTATTACAACTCTACTTTGGCATCTGATCCTATAAGTAGAAGGGAGTTCATGTCTTTCATCATCGACCTTTGGAGCATAAAGATTGCTGAGGGTCAGCAGGTAGTAATAGGGGAAGTTAAAGAAAGGTAGAGTAGGATAGTAGGAGGTAAAAAGAGGCCTCAGTCAACCTGTTTAGCTGTATAACCCAGAGGTTGTGGCTAAAAGGTCTGTGAACATCTTCTCCTTGCATTTGTTCTTTAAAAAAAACTTTGAGATAAACTTTTCTTATATGCGTTCGTAAAATACTTTTAAATTAACAATTTAACTAACCAGGTGTCCATGGAGGTCATCTCCTAAAACTTGTTTTAGTATAAAACTTAAGCCTGATTTTTTTTTATTTTTTTCCCGAAAAAAGAAAAAAAGAACACTTAACTACGGGAGTGAAAAGGTCAAATTACTGCGGGAATGAAAGCATTTCTGCGTGAATTAGAGCCTAAAAGCGTTTTTTTTTTTTTTTTTTTTTTTCCCCAAAGAAGCAGTGAAAAAACTGGCCAACCTTACATCACGGGAAAAGCAAGATTTGGGGGAAGAATCTGGCCCGAGAGATGCCGCGCCCAAGAAGCAGCACCGCCTCGCTGGAAGCCTTCGCAGCCCGGGTTCTCAGATCTGCCCCCTCCTATATGAACTGTAAGAACCCGTGAAGAAAGAAAAAGAAAAACAGATGTTACTTTTTAAAAGGAAGAGACACGGTATGATTAAGCCCTGTCTCAGGACACAGAGGATAGGAGGTTTGTACCATTTATTTACAAACCTCCCATCCCCTAATATATGCCTTTCTTGTGCGAAAAACCTAGGTGGTAGAAATAGATCCCGCTAAGTATTCTGGCTTGTATACCGTTTTCATCGCTGATTTGGGACTTTTTCCGCACTTTCCAGATGTGATACTTGATTACATTGATGAGAAAAATTGTAAATTTCTGAATTTTCTTGACTGGTGGGAGAAATTGCAGGTGTAAGCGGCTGGATTCCCAGTACTGCGCTTAACATCTCTGCCAGACATGTCGGGCGGGTGTGTGTGTGGGGGGGGGAACAAGTAAAAGATATGTCCCACCGTTTCAACGCTCTGGCAGACGTCGCACGGTCTTGAATTGTATCGGGACATAACCAGTTTCACCGGT
Organism: Typopeltis vanoorti; assembly: GCF_054136105.1. Lineage (NCBI taxonomy): Eukaryota > Metazoa > Arthropoda > Arachnida > Uropygi > Thelyphonidae > Typopeltis > Typopeltis vanoorti. Next base: position 96,842,589 of record NC_143559.1, on the reverse strand, counting down.
AGCTGACCATAGGCTATTCGCCATGCCAGATCCCGGTGAAATGGCTGTCCCAAGCTATTTCTAATCTTTTGAAAGAGCGTTTCCATGTTAGTTTCTATATTTGGCTTATCACATCTGGAAAGTTGAAAGAACTCCCAATATCTTGCTCGTGGCTTTAATTTTAGGATTTCCATCCCTTCGGTTTTAAATTTTTTAAGCTGTTGGCATAATTGATAATACCATTCTGGCACAACCTCTGCGCTGGGATCAGCATGTCCTGTGGTCCTGAAGTAGGGGAGAAAATGCCCTAGAAAGTATTTAATTAGGGATCCGGAAATATGGTTAGATTTTAAGGCCTTCCCTATGGTTTTGAGAGTGTTTGCATAGAATAGGCAGTTTAATTTCGGAAGTGAGAAACCCCCTTGATTGGTTTTGAGTTTTAGATATTCTTTTTCAACCTCATCCTTTCTTCCGTTCCAAAAAAATCCATTAATATTTTGGTTCTATAAGTATAAGTAAGCAAAATGGATGATGCTCGTAATTTCATTTACAGGGTTAATAACCACAATTATTTATATATTCTATTATTATTATTATTATTGGTGTATATGTTTTTATCTTCTTTTTGATTAAATTTCGTCAGTACTTCTAAATTTCAGTAAGATTATTTTATATATAAAATTAATCTTAAAAAAAACATATTTACTGAGTATTTAATTATAAAAAAATACATAAAACTTTGAAAGGTAATTGTTACAAACGTGTGTATCAATGAAATGTAAACATAGCTATTCAAGTAATAATAATGAAGCAAAATGACTGACATTTCTGTAAATAAAATCTTCCCAGACGTACCAGAGTAAGCTCAAGAAATTTAAAGCGATCTACATTCACTTGTTTCAGTCTTAAAAAAGGGATAAAAAATATAAAAAGTACAGCACATGACCTTTCAAAGTATTTCGAAGAGCTCATCGTAGGTTTTTACGTTGTGTGTGTGTGTGTGTGTGTGATGGCTACATATGTTGGATGGACGATACAAAGAAGAAATCTCTCCGAAGCACCAATCGATGTTGTTGATTTCTTCGAACGCGGCAACCTTCGTCTAACCCAGCCCAGAGAATAGCAGCCGAGGCCTGAGCTAGGGGGTTCGACTTCCTTGTCGGCAGCAGTGGCCCATAAATTACCAAGGCCATTAAGGTTTCTCAAGGCAGAGTGTTTCTCTCTTAAACGGTTTGAAACATCAATTTTACCGGAAATAAAGGCTGAGAGTAAGTCTGGCCAGTAAACATAGACGAACAGAACTTGGTGGTATTTTTAAGAATAAAAATAAAATAAAATAACACAAACATATTGCTACTTGGAGAGTTCTCTCAAACATATGCAGTTCTTATATTCATTGGAGAATAGAAATCTACAGTGTGCGTGCTCGAGTGGACACGCGCGCACACACACACACACACACACACACACTAGTCTACCACAAATATTATTCCATGTGTAAGCCATGCTTTCCATATTTCATACTTCGACGAAACCATCTCCATATTTTTATTTAATTACATAAGGCAATTTACATTTTAATAATTGGTATACCCTTTCCAAATGATCACGTCTCGTATGTCAACTTAAATTCTGACATTCCTCCATTTCGATTTGTATAATGCATCGCTATCTATTCATTGCTTAATTCAATATGATGATTGAGAAACTTGAACATTAACTCGCATGTTATGTTTGATCACAGAAAATGTAAATCTAAATTAAAATTGTATATTTTAATTTGATTACAAGCAAATAAAAACATACAACTCACCAGATCAATTATGAAATGGATTCATTACTAAGTCATTTGTATGTATTTATACATATTTATTAAAATGAGAGTCTTAAGTTTATTAGCTTTTTTTTTAAAAAAAAAAATTTAATACCGCTCTATATTTTTACGCATGTTTCGCTTTAAAAGACCGTGGGAAGGGGAAGGAAGAGGAATAACATAGAAACTTCAGTTCTGAAAAGGCAAAAATTAAACACAATAATTCCTACATATTTATTTTACTTCTTTCTTTAGGTTTGATTAATTTAGTATAAGGTATTCAGAGTGAATAAGTTGTATAAAGGCACTGGTATTGAATAGAAGGAAACAAACGCCTGCAGATAAACTATTTCAATAAAGAAGATAGCAGGAGCTGATCGCTTTGACACACACACACACACACACACACACACACACACACACACACACACACACACACACACACACACACACACACACACACACACACACACACACACACACACACACACACACACACACACACACAGAGAGAGAGAGAGAGAGAGAGAGAGAGAGAGAGCATGATGATGATGAGATACAGCAGGAACAAATATTGTGAATGATAGTTTGTAGTTCAAAGTTTTATTTGAGATGGACAACTATATGACTTCTACTTACAGCCAATCTATAACTCAGTTCTTGTCATACATACTACAACACTTACGGAGCAATTACAGTTATTGCATTCCCACTTTGACTTTTACGAGTAGCCCTTGTAAGTCACTTCTGATGTGTAATAATTCCATAAAAAAAAATCAGCCTGCAAAAGGAATTAGAATTTTAAACCGCTTGTTAAGGAAGGAACCTTGGTAGACCCAATCCTAGCTATGTGAGCCGGCCGGCCTATGCACCCTACAGACATAGGATTGACTTCAGCCTAGAAATATTAGGCTTACGAAAGCAAAGTTAGTTATAACTTTGCTTTGTAACAAATACGCAAATGAATAATGAGATTAATACGTTTTGAAATTGAATTTTTGTCTTTTATATTTAACATGAAGTATTTCAATTCAAATACATTCTCATCTACGCCTCGGAAACTTCGATACATGGAGGTTAACGTTAACTTGGATGTTATTTTCATTTGTTGTATTCTCATATTAAACTCCATAATAATAATAATACAATTGCTTCATTGCGAATATAATATCTTTTCCCCAGTTGAGCCACAAAACATCTTTATGTTGTCATGTAATTAGAATTTGTTTATCACAATTAGGATACTACTCTAATTTTTTTTCCTATTCGTAATTGGGCAAACTAATGTGTTTTGAGTTCCAGTTTGGCACCTGAAAAATACTTGGGATAACATCGTATAGTTAGTATTTTTAGGCTAGTGAATCACTGGGTAAAATTATACTCACAACACTCCTGACAAATAATTTAAAAATCTATAACCATCATTTTTTTTTTTTTTTGGTTTATCCATAGCTTTACCCCAAATGTAGAATCAATGCTGCAAGACTAGCGATAAAATTGGAAGCTTGTAAGGGTTAAGAGCCATAACTTTAGATAGTGGGTTAAATAAAGAGACAAGTTTTTAGATTCTTGATTAAAATCAAGAATCTAAAAATTAAGATGTCGAATGCATATTTAACTATATTATTAGATACTAAGTATCAGTTGAATCCTACTTTAATTCTTGTTACATGACAATAATTTTTCCACTTATTAGTATGATTATTAATAATAAATTATTTTCTTCATTATACATTGGTTTATTTTATTTTATTTGCATACTGCACATGAGTGTTTGCGAATGTGGCGGTTGGTGTGAGAATGTAAGGTAATACAAGTGCCATTTCGCCAGCAAAGCTTACCTTCTAGTGTTGTAATACCTGAATTTTATGGATCCAGAATGTTATACTTATTTACGAGAATGAACCCGAACTAGTGAGCTAAAAGCAGAACAACTTACTTGCTAACATAAAATATTTATTGAAGTAAACATTAAAATGCAGAACTGCTAAAAACACATAATTCCAAATATAAAACCCAAGAAGTTCCACGCTTCTTAAGATTTAATATGAAGCAAACGTCCTTTCCTCACTGAAACCTCATCAATTCCACTTTTACAGCTATAATAAACCACACGGAACAGTTTAAATTTCCGAAGTAATTTCCCCACTGCAGACAGATCAGAAATAAAATGCATGGTCGTATAGTTTTATTAAACACAAATAATCGCGATGTTGTTAAAATATTATTTTACTTATGTTTTATTATAAACGCTTAATTAAATAAATACATACTTGGAATTAAGGGGGAAATGCATTTATTAATGTACGCTTCTTAAAATAATCAAATTTTAATGTTTGAAATATGCCAAACATCAAGGCGATAAACATCTGCTGAATTGACATGAATTTTAACTCCATGACCAAAACTGCAAGTTAATTCCATTTTACAGTTCTTGTTCGAATATAAATCTGCCCAGACATACAAAACGTCATTTGGATGAACTAAGTTACTTTATATATATATATCAGCAAATGCTAATCGCTGCAGTTTAGAAATGATATTTTAGGAAGCACATTATTATTACAAAGGCAACGGTACGGCCCCCCCAAAAAATCCTCAAATTTCTGAAACTATCTAAAGCTGTAAACGATACAAAGAAAAGTAATACTGTATTTGCTTTTAGTATTTTAATATTTATACAAGGACATTTGCTGCACGTAATTTCGATTCAACTCGTTTTGGTAACTGCATTTAGAAGTTGTAGTCTAGTGAAATAGAACCGAAACACGCACAACTACGTCATTCGAAGCGCGCATGCGCAATGACAGTAACTGGTTAACTCAAAGGAATAACTGTTCAAACTAAAGTAAATCGAAATCTTTCTTTCTTTTTTAAACTAATAAATTACATCTCTCTATATATATTTATATGAATTTTGATATATTTAGTATAACACTACATATGGATATCCAGAGATTTTTAGTTAATTTATATTAATGAAATATGTTATCGCTATCCTATCAATGCCAAAATACATTTAAAACTTTCAGCTTTGTGAAATAGAACCGAAGCATGCACAAGTATGATTAAAACAATTGTCCACTTATATTGAAACTAAAATTAATTCAAATTCATTTTTTCCAAATTAATAAATTATATATATAATTTCGATGTATTTGGTATACGATTATATATGAATATGGAGGAATTTTTATTTTATTTATATTAATAAAATATTCAAAAAATAAGTAAGAAGTGGAATTGCTATTTATAGAAATGCATACGTCATATAAATGGATATAAGCAATTTTTAATTATATATATAGTTCATTAAAACACAAATGAACGCAAAGCAAATAGAAGCCTCTGAAAGTCACTTCTCTTGATTCTGTCTATGGGGGATCGCGTCAAGCGGTACCAGGGATAATGACGTTACTGAAAGGATTAAGTGAAAAAACTATAAATATCCACAGTTCTAGTCTCATCGTCTTTGTAGTTACCCATGGGTCTATTCCTTAACCTCAGGACCTGAGCGTAAGAACCTTCTGTCCGACATGACCCGTTTATACGGTCCCTGAAGAGCCGTTAGGCTTAACATGGAGAGAAGCCATCATACAAAGAGGTGTCTCGTTTACTACTTTTATGGCTTTCTCGCACTCTTAATTACGACACACGACACTCAAGAGTCATCTGTACCTGGCGGTGGACACAATTAGATATCTTCGCCGTGTGTGGCCCTTCTCGTCCAGAGGCCCATAAAAATTTGATCGTGCCGAAGTCTCCAGACATCAGCGAAGTGCATGGTTGTGGCTTCACGGCAAGGCACACGTTATGCTAGACATTGGGGTGTTTCTTAACTCGTTTCTTTTTTTTTCCGTCTTTTTTTTTTTTTTTTTCTTTCGTATTTTTTTTCATTCTCTTTTCTTCTTCACCGAGAGAGCAGGAGTCGCTATCGATCTCAAAGGGAGTTCCTGGGAGGCCACGTTCGTCAGCCAATAATGAGAACTGCCGTCGAGGTAATGGTCCTCAACGACCTGCAGACTAACCCCTCCACATCATTTTCCCCCTCTCATATCACGAGCCAAGCGCTAGTTTCGTCCTTGACGACACTGGGCCAGCGACATCTGAGGTGCAAGTTTCTCTTGTTATTCTAACGTCAGGATGGCGTCCGAGACAACATGGTGTAAACGGACATTACGTCTGTACTTTAGTCCCATAAAACTCTAGCGGTTTCTTTGGAGCAGGAGACGATGGGATTAGGAGAATGGAAAGCTCTTGCAAACATGGTCACTTGTACAGAAAACGGTCCTATTTGTCAGACAAACTTGAGAATGATGGACACTTCATCCTTCTGAGTTGCAAATTTAGAACTAAAAAAAGTCCACTCGTGACAAGTGAAACATTTTCTTTTGACTACTTGATATGCAAATATCGAGGTTCTAATTTTGAAGATGGAATATATAGCTTTTATGTTGTCCATAAGAGGTGGATATTTTCGGGTAAAATAATAGTAATTTTCAGTAGAATAATAGCGCAATTAATTGCACAATTCAAAACAGGATATAGTTCTTCCTCCCCCCCCCCCTTTTTATTAGTAACCAAACCATAACTAAAAGATATGCAGAATTCGAAACGGGGTCATAACACATCGGGTTCACTGTCTGAGAAGGGGGTAGTTGGGTGAGGAAGGTAACCAGGAGATGGGGGTTGTTCACCGGGAAAATAGATAAATCCCATATCCACGATGTTGCACATCGATTGGAAAGGTTAGATCCCGTCTAGGGCTCAAAGAGCCTTTATAAGAGCTATACGAGTACAGCAAGTTAACTAGTTTTCATATGGGGAAGGGTTATCCTCCAGAAACTTTTTAAAAAAGAAAAACAATCAAGCAAAGCGGCCATAAGAAAACTACCCCGCATCCTTTTAAATTGGTTACGAACGCCAAGGATACCTGGCGCATTAAGGATGATCTAAGGACCTATAATACAACTCATGGGTGCATGCTAATCCTAAATTCATATCAGACACGCCCCAAATATTAAACAGTTTTGTATGGAAGAACATCTATACAAATTTAATAATTTGGCTTTATTTAAATACACTATTCGGAAATACAACTGGCAATTTCGATAATGCTGTTAAAACATGGCTAATTTTCTTATATAGATTTTATATAAAAAATAAAATCACGTATTAAGAAGCCTTAATATACTCTATATTTTTTAAATTAACATAAAATGAATTTAATCAAGTAAATAATATATTATAATTAACAATAAACTGTAGATTTTAATTTTAACAAAACCTAATGCTTATAGGTGAATACGATTTTTTATAGAAGCTAACAATGTTCAGGTAACAATCTAAATTATGTTAAGACGTTTTCATTAAGTATATTACGTTTACTGGAAAAAAAAACATTGATACATGCTGGTATTTTATTAAGTAATCCGGATAAGTCAGGAAACTTTTAAATTAAACATATTAAGATACAGTTACTAATTATAAAATTAAAAAAAAAATTACTAGCCAACCTGAGTACTTCCTCTCTACTACCAAGAAACTGTGGGTTCGATTTTCACTATGATATGGATGTTTATGAAAATATTTTATGTATGAGACCACCACCCTATTAAACAGAGACATAAAGTGGCGTGACCAAGTACAATGTTCAGTTACTAGAACAAGCTTCCGGGAAGAATCTAGCACATTAGGGTAGCGCAAGGTACTAAGGCAGTATGGCTTTTGAAACGTTTGTGGGAGGATCTGTTATAAATAAATTAATAAGGTAAGATTGTGCGCTGGACAGATCATTTGGAAAGGTAAATATAATCCTAGCTTTTAAGATGTTAATGCTACTTAAACTTTTTCTTTCTTTCTCTCTCTCTCTCTCTCTCTCTCTCTCTCTTCATTATAACTTTATCTTTAGTAAACCAGTAATGTGACTAATACTGTATAATACTATTGAGGAACACCTTTATACTCTTTTAATACAGTCTAATTCACAAATGCCTAGATTTTATCCTTTTAAGGCAATGTTTCCCAAAGCGGGGCGTACGCCCCACAGGGAGAAATTTGAATATTTTGGGGGCAATTAGAAAATTATGTTGCATTCGTCACCTCATCACCGATATGCTTACAAGACTCACCATTGTCGGCGATAAATTGTCGATGTTGCAACCCTGACTTTCCGAGAAAAAAAGCTCATATCAGTACAGCAGTGAACATAAATACATCATTAAGAACTCTCCGAAAAGCAAAATGATGCGTCTATTAGAACTTTATTCAACATAAAAGGAACAATGGCATGGCTTTCTGACGAGACAGAAACGAAATACCGAAATTCAACTAGTTTTACAAAAAAAAAAAAAAAAAAAAAAAAAAAAAATATATATATATATATATATATATATATTGTTGAATGTTGAATGTTGCTGTAAATGACTTGCTACTGAAAAAAAAGAAATCATCTGATATCACAAACCATGGGGATTTGAGATTGAAAATGAACTCAATTAGTACCTCAAATTAAAACTCTTTGCAGCAGACATCAAGCTCAAGGATCGCATGAACTTGATTTTTATTTTCCCGAGTTCAGTTCGATTTATGTTTTATAATATACAAAGTGTAATATAAAATTTATATTCATTGAAGAAAATCGAATTAAAAACAGTTTTACCTATGTTCCTTTTTTATTTAAAGAACATATTTATATTGTACTTTTTCAGAACTTGGCTGACTATTATACTGGGGGGGGGGGAAGGCATCAAAATCTTTGAGGCGTTGAGGTGGGGCATGATCCAAAAAAAAAAAAAAAACGTTGGGAAACACTGTTTTGAGATCCTCATGGAAATTATATGGTCTTGTATTTCTTTATAAACACATAGTTCACATAGGATATTGCATGAAATACCATTATAAGTGAACGACATACCGTAAAGCAATAATTTAGGAAGAACGCTATATAAAATACACGATGATATCAAAATTGTTCTAACCGATGATATTGTAATCTAATATTAAAAAAAGAGATATTTAAAAAAAAAATAATAACTCGCTGCCTTACGATGTTATAATTTTTTATATAAAATTATTTTAGGTATACATTAACTCAAACTACCACGATACACATCCACTGATGAATTTTAAATTAATGAAAAATGTCAAACAGGAAATTTCTATATGACTTTCAGAGAGCGTGTTAAAATGCGGTATGACATTGTGAATACAGCTGCTCCGTAGAGTCCATATGTTGTCATGAAAATTCTCTAGTGGACACGAGAATGTAACCTGCGTGCTTGTGATGCATTCTAGTGGATGTTAGAAGAGGTAACATCAAACATCACCTAAAGTATGAATGTGGATGTTGAAACAGGTGATAAAAATAAGTCTTAATTTGTCTAATTAAAATAGAATTAATGTCGACTATGAAGTACAAAAAAAAATGATAGTAAAAGAATACTAACAAAGCAAAGAAAATGTATAGGAGCATTTCAAATGAAGATGAGTTAGTGAGTCTCATGCAGTGGTGGACGGTTTACTCCATGAAATTCTGGTTCTTCATTCTCAAATAAGCAAATATAATATTTTGTGCTGAAAGACGTGATGATGACTAACGAAAGAGAGAGAGAGAGAGAGAGTTAAAAATCATAGTTGCTGTGCTTAGGCCGTAATTCCAACTAAAGTAAATACACACAAACCTTTCAACATTTCTGCATAGAAATATACGAATCTGCATACAACAAAGAATAAATCATTTTGAGTGATATTTGTGAAGACAGTTCCATATAGAACATTTTCTATAAAAGTCATTTCGAAGCAAGAACATAGAATGTAGAAAAACATAAGTATACATTTTATTCTATTATTATTTAAGAAGGGGGTATTTCAATCTAATACGTTATTAAATTGCACATTCGAGAAATATAATCCGCTTTGATTTCACTGTAGTCCTGTTCAGTGGATACCAGCCGGAATGGTTTGGCAAGTGGATGGTGTACTGGCTCTCCAATCAACAGGGTGCGGATTCGAATCCCCACTATGAGCAATGGATGTTTGTGATCTTACTAATTCTGCGGGGTAATTGCGACCCTATTCTTCCAGTAAATGTTTCACTCCCAAAAAACCCTATAACATAAGGACGAGACCAAACAGCGTCGAATATGAAAAACGAACAGTGGATACTTTTCCTCCTCGTGTTTTGACCCTATTAAGATGATTCAGTAATTCTCTGTGGTATTACTGAACGCCATGTTGTTAGTAGTAAGCATGACATTTATAATAACGTTTTTATTATTATTATTAAATCGTAGTAAGACATAAGTAGAAGATACCACAAAAACTGATCGGTTGATTTGTTTTGTGGAGAGGGAAACCAGTTTTCGGTTGTAAATAAACAGGGATCGACTAATTAGGATCTGAATGAAAAGGCCAAAACGTTCCTCGCGTCCTTAGACGCGATTATATTGGGAACAAATAGCACTTTGTTCTTAATATTATAAAACGAAGCCATTATTATCAGTAACTGTAAATGTTATATCATAAATATTGACGTTTTGAAGGTGAAAATTAACATTTACATACTTTTACTTCATAAAGATCGCTTTCTGTTCAGTGGCGAAAAAGAAATAAATAATTTTAAACTATACGATTTAAACTATATTTGTGATTATTACTTAATATTCGGTATTATCCGTGTTCGTAAAGGAAACTTCAGCTAATTATTTAACTATGAGGGCAATGTTAATGTGAATGAATGCTTTTCATTGCACCAGGACTATCATTAAACTTCGTAGATGTTTTCTTCTAGTAATCATTGAAAGAAGTTTTTTTTTTTTTTTTTTTTTAAGTTAGATGATTATTTGGCAATATTTAAGGAAAAAAAAATTCTTTTGATATTCAACACATCCTTCAGTATGTATTGTCAATGACTGTCATAATGTCGAAATGAACAGTCATTGAATTGGGGAAGATGAGGGGAGATATAAGCATGTTTTCACTTATAGAAATCACTTATATTTTCTCAAAAAAAAAAAAAAAAACATTTAGAGATGTCATTTAGTCTACTCCCTGTTTTGAAGTAGCTTAAACATTTTAAGAGAGGCCCTGTAAATAGTAGGCCAGATTTTTTTCTTTGTCTTGAAGCAACCACACTGCCGTAAATGCGTGCTGAGAAATGACCCACAGTTCACATAAATAATAAGTGTATAGAAAAGGAATCGGAGATTTTTTTTTTTTTTTTTTGGAATTATTGGTAATTTTTCATTTGTCTGTAGGGCTATAGGGTCGCATTAGCAAAATAGGATTAGCATCCTTTCACCGTGCAATTCCTTTTATGCTTAGAAAGCATTAAAATTGATTTTTTTTAAAAAAGGGACCAACCATAAATTACCTAATATTATTTTCCTGACTCTTAGACTCCCATCCGAGATAAACTATTACAAATCATAACCTTCCTTCTTACAACGCTATGTAGTAAACTAATACTTCTCCCTATGAACCACAAGTTTCATTAAACACGAATAATCTTACTGTAACATACTGATTTTATAAAATTACATTACATTATTCAATAGTAAAACATCAGTATTATTAAATTATTCTTGTAATTTTGTAATATATTATATACTAATAAGTTATTATCATTTGTAAATAATTCTTTATTTTAATATAATTGATTTATTTAGATTATTCAACTGTGTATAACGAATTCCAATTATTATCCATTAAAAAATCAACCGGGAGAATCCAATTTATCACATAACCATATTGTATTAAACTATAAATTTATCATGGAGACACTATTCAGTATCATTTCTCATAATTTTTTCATAAGCAGTTAATCGTAATAATTTATAATAGCAATAATTTTTATAATAATTTATAATAGTAATAACAGCAAAGAAAAATTATTAAAATATAAAATAACAATAACAATAATAATAATAATAATAATTTTAAATAGTACAGATGAACCGAAATATGTTCTGGATAATATCGCTGTTTACCGAATTTCAAACCGCATCGTAGCATTTGTTTCTCAGCGTTATTTTAAATATAACATCCTCCTGGGGAAAACTTGTGAATATCCAATTTACACAAAACTGCACACAGTCAGAGACTGTGTTATAAACAAATACGAGAAATATATTTGAGAATACGTTCGAATGCCTTCCGCCACCTCTCATCATTCCCATGTTACACAACCACAATCTAACCCACCCAACAAGAGCATTTGGGTGGAAGAGTATGTTTGTGATCGTTCATATAACTTATGAAATCCTAAAGAAAAAAAATCATTTTCTCTTGAAAATGATTTTTACTCTACAATCCATGTAGTAATATTTATATTAATAAAGTAATAAAAATAAAAAGCATAACATATATTTATATTTTTTAAATATTTAATAAAATTAAAATTTTATTATAAACGATTTATAAGGAGATATGCAAATACATCTTTTATTTATAAAGATAAATATTTTATTTCTAATTGATTTGGGAAATTTCATTGGCTACAGCATTGCCATCCATTACCCTCCAAGGGTATTGGATTCTAAATTTATTAAAATTTAATTTAATAAATTTAGAATCCAATACCCTTGGAGGGTAATGGATGGCAATGCTGTAGCCAATGAAGTTCTAACTGAGGCTCGGCTATTGCTGCTACCCTCCTGCCATGATCAGAGCTTTAATAGCTCAATAACCTTATCCCTACACTGTCCTCTACAGATAACGGGGAAGATAAAAAGCATTCTTGCTTCGCCCCTTTAAGCCAGTCCTTATAAGGACTTAATAAATTAAAAAAATGCGAGGAACTAATCCAATACTCTTGGAGGGTAATGGATGGCAATGCTGTAGCCAATGAAGTTCTAACTGAGGCTCGGCTATTGCTGTTACCCTCCTGCCATGATCAGAGCTTTAATAGCTCAATAACATCTTATCCATACACTGTCCGCTACAGATAACGGGGAAGATGAAAAGCATTCTTGCTTCGCCCCTTTAAGCCAGTCCTTATAAGGATTTTTTTTAATAAATTTAAGAAATTAAGAAATTTAATAAATTAAAACTATTTGATGGTGAGATGTTATAGGGTATCATGGTAACAATACTGTAGCCAATGAAGTTTTTATTAACCCTTTCTGCCCAAGTAATTCCAATTGGAATCACTAACTTTCTTGGCCTTCATAGCCCATATTACGTGGCAAATGATTCCAATTCTGAAATACATCATTTCAGAATTCCTATCCTGAAATGTATTTTTCAGAAAAATACTTGATACTCTTGCTTTTTTAGACCTAAAGACAAAATAAATACAAAGAAATTTTTTTTTTCACTTGGAAAAAAACATTCAGGTCAGAAAGGGTTAAATTAAATATTACATTAAATTAAAGATTAAATTAAATACAAATTGTTGTGATTAGAAGGGAACTTATTAGGTTAAGTTAGAAATGAGCCTAAAAATAATCTTAAAGTGATGAAATAAGATTGACCCAGAAAGAAGTAAAAAAATTAAGGCACAAAAGATTTTTGTATTTAACAGAACAATATGAAAAAATATAAAAATCAGTATTACAATTAAGATATGCATTTGAAACAAGAGCTGAGATAGTTAAACATTACTACAGAAATGAAAAGTTCTTTAGGAACATTGTGAGAAAAACAAAATTCGATAAGATCAAAATTCAAGAATTACAATAATTAAAATAAAATAGCAATCGATTCAGATCTGAGTGACCAGATTGCTTTTTGGATTTCCCCCTAAAGAGGATATTCTTTTTTATGACAGAATTATGATTTAGATGACAGGCAAAAAAGAAGGAATATGGTAAAAACATATTTTAAATTACTCAAGGGACTTTATAAAGTACATGCTGAAGAAATGTTCTAATACATGTGACAGGACAGGAGAAAACAGACTCATCGTTGGAAGTTGTGTAAAAATGTAGTTAATAAAGGCGTGAGGACTACAATTTTTTTTTTTTTTTGCTTAGAAAGCTGGCCTGGTTGACTGAGTGGTTAGTATATACCTCTCTAACAAAATAGGTCTTGGGTTCGAATTTTGTATTTTTCCTTTTGCATTTCTGAAATTGTATATGAAAACTTGGAATACCGAATGTCGCAAATGGTGATTCTTATGTTGTCATGTTGAGTTACCACTTTTGCCTCTCTCTCTCTCTCTCTCTCCATTCCCAGTAAATTTTCATTAAGACAAATAAATGCATGTGGCAAATTCTGCAATGAAATCGATAAAAAGTTTTTTTTTTTTAGTATTATTATTATTTTCATGGCAAATAAAGATCATCTGTCGTCTCTCATTTCCTTTCAAACACGTTTTACATTTAAAACTCATAAGGGTCAGACTGAAAAAGGTAATTACACAGAAGTTAACTAATAAACGTAGAGCAATTAGTGGAGGCGCTGTAAAAATCAGATCGTTACTGAGCCCAATAGAAATGACGATTAGAAAACTAAAAAAGAAAAAAAAACAGAAAAAGGAAAAAAAAGTTTCTCTTTCGCTATTCCCACCTTACAAATTGCAACCAGACTAGTTTTGCCGATAATAATGCATCTGGGACATCATGTCTGAAACTACAGCGTCATCTATATGGCAGAAGGTTAAAAAAAATAAAAAGAGAAAACATCGACTAAGTCTTAGTAGCTCCCCACACCATAAATAGCAGAGTTAGTGGAGTGAATGATAGATATAGCATAACTTGAGTATGTCCTCCTGGAGTAATTTACAGATTTCATTACTGCGGCATCAATTTTACGTCTCGCCTTCCATGCTGAGATACGACCTAATTAAGCCTTGGATACTAGGCTTGCAGGTTTATCTTCTGGTGAAGCGTATGCATGGGCACATCAGGATGGTCATAAGAGATTTCAACTTTTTTTTAAAACCTCTTGTTTCCTAAATTATGTTGTTTTTTGTTGTTTTAATCTTCTAACAAGATGAACTGCGCAACTTAGAGTAATGAAGGATCCTCCGAGGTTAACTTAGTTAAACACTTTTAATTTAAGTTCAGATACTCGAACGCTGATAGAATCGTTAAGGCATTACAGGTACACAAGTTGCCATCTCTTCTATCGAATACCTATTTTCATCAGTGGAGTATTTTTTCATCCAACTAAATTTTTGATCCAAGTTAATGTACCAGATAAAAAAAAAAAAACGCTTTTTGTTTTCTCTTTAAAGAGGAAACTCTATACGTTTCAATTTTTGGTTTTTAAACTTTTATTCAAAATTTATTTATATTTTTCAAAAAGATATTTGTTAAACAATAAATATAAACTAATTTTAAAGTTTTTCACTTTTTTTTAAAGTTTTATTTTTTAATCTCCATTTATAAATGTTTCCGTTACGCGAATTCTAAATTATCTTAATGTCATTCAGTAAAGATAGCGTTTTCATTCACTGAAATAAATTATCCGATATGGAACAGTGTGGAGGTCTTTCCCTCCCAGAAACTGCGATTTTTAATCCTTCAAACAAGCCAAAGTTGACAGGTATAATACACTGCCTCATAGCCCGAGTTCTTTCGGCTGTAATTCAAACCACGAAATCTTCACAGACGTTTACTGCAGATTCATTTAATATTAGTAATTCACAATTTCAATCATATTGTTCTCTCATAGTTCTCTTTGAGTTATATTATTCACAATATTTGTCATTCTATAAGGTCGTTTATGATTCCGCTTATTTTATTTTTTCATGTTAATAGAAGAAAAAAATGGCGTCTCCCCGTCTAATTTTATTTTACACTTCGTCAGCCACAAAAAATCGTTCAGAATTAGTAGAATATCAGCATATTCTACTAATTCTGAGTCTGTTTTAGCTTTCCGATGAGACTCATCTGGTTTTCCTTTGATTTATTTATGTGCCATACTTCTCATATCTGATATGGGCTTTGCTATAATTATATAAAAAGAAACCTTCTTAGCACATCATTTAGATTACTTTTTTTTTTTTTTTTTAAATAAAGGCACAATAAACTATTGCTATGAGCAGGGCCGTCGCCAGATTAAATCGCTCCCTGAGGCAAACAATTAAATATCGCCCCTGATGGATTATAAGACAAAAATATAGCAAAAATATAGCAAATCTTCAATTGCTATTTTGTTTTTATTACAACAGAAACATTAATGCAAAACAATTATCGTACATAATAATATTAATTAAATGTTTGCTCTACGAGATATCGCACAATAAAACTGTTTTTAAGCTCATCTAAATTTAAATTATAAGCTATGTCCGCCTCTATCAATATAGTGGCTAGACCAACCAATCTTTCTTGGGTCATTACTGTTTGCAAATAATTTTTAATCACTTTAAGCTTGGGAAAAACTTCCTTCCACTTGCTACGCTAACAGGAATTGTTAGCCTAGCAAGTGCGAAAGGAAGCGTAGGTCTAGCAACTATATGCTTTAAAATAGAACTTTCTCCACGAGTTCCTGAATCCTCTCTTAACTTCTAATGCAATTTCGCTTATATTTTGTACCATAATTCTCATAACCAGCCCGAAGCTGCTACCAAATTTTGAAGTGCATGCTATTATTTTCTGAAAAGTTATATCTACCATAAACATACATAGGCTTATTGTTTTGTAGAACCAGTATTAACAATAGCATTGTAACCCAACTCAGTTAACTATACTAAAGCAGATAGTCCAATTCTCTTTTTTTTTTTTTGACTCAATTCCTCCAAATGGAGAAATTTCATTACTAATATAGTTAGTCAGAATAACTTTAAACATCTGATAATAATAAAATGCCATTTATGCAGAGCCATAAGCAATTTCTCTTCAGATTCACTGCGTAAATGCTTTTACACATGATGAACATTGAAAGCTAATCTTAAAGCGAAGACGACATTGAAATACCCAACACAGTTCTAACCGTTTCGTCATTAGTCATTTTCTATCCTTGGACAATTGCCCAATAATATTCTAAGACTGCAACATGTGCGAAAAACATCTTTTTGGAAATAGTCGAAAAACGCTTTCGAATAATGCCGTTTATTTTTGTATGACAGAATAATTATCCCTTAAAATTGAAACAGGGGAGGGTTCGATTTTGATCAGTTGTCCCGAAGTCGCTGCTAAATTTTGAATAATATAATAATATATAATATTATATTATATATATGTATAATAATAATAATATATATATATATATATATATATATATATTAGGATAACCAAGCAATTTTATATGCTTGGTTATTTTAGCACCTAATCCCAAGTATGCAAACAATTAAGTTTGCGCCTGAAACAAAGTTCAAGTCTAAAGATGGTACAACACCAGGGCAACTCATTGTAAAGGTGGGTAAAGCTTTGATCACTATTCTTAGTATTTTCCCATAATGTAAAGCACATCTCACTAGAAGATGTATACTGCAATGCATTATGGGTGGGGTCACTACCCAGACCGGTTTCAACCTTTTTTGAGGTCTCCTCAGTGAGTAGCTAGACCCTAAATACCAAGGTTTTAGTAATACAAAGCCCTATCAACTTTACCTATATAAGTTGCAACAAGGTGTATTAAGTTTTAATAAAAATCTCTGGAGGAGATATTGATGGGAATAAATTTTTAACTTGGGTATATTGTATATTAGGATAACCAAGCAATTTTATATGCTTGGTTATTTTAGCACCTAATCCCAAGTATGCAAACAATTAAGTTTGCGCCTGAAACAAAGTTCAAGTCTAAAGATGGTACAACACCAGGGCAACTCATTGAAACCGGTCTGGGTAGTGACCCCACCCATAATGCATTGCAGTATACATCTTCTAGTGAGATGTGCTTTACATTATGGGAAAATACTAAGAATAGTGATCAAAGCTTTACCCACCTTTACAATGAGTTGCCCTGGTGTTGTACCATCTTTAGACTTGAACTTTGTTTCAGGCGCAAACTTAATTGTTTGCATACTTGGGATTAGGTGCTAAAATAACCAAGCATATAAAATTGCTTGGTTATCCTAATATACAATATACCCAAGTTAAAAATTTATTCCCATCAATATCTCCTCCAGAGATTTTTATTAAAACTTAATACACCTTGTTGCAACTTATATAGGTAAAGTTGATAGGGCTTTGTATTACTAAAACCTTGGTATTTAGGGTCTAGCTACTCACTGAGGAGACCTCAAAAAAGGTTGAAACCGGTCTGGGTAGTGACCCCACCCATAATGCATTGCAGTATACATCTTCTAGTGAGATGTGCTTTACATTATGGGAAAATACTAAGAATAGTGATCAAAGCTTTACCCACCTTTACAATGAGTTGCCCTGGTGTTGTACCATCTTTAGACTTGAACTTTGTTTCAGGCGCAAACTTAATTGTTTGCATACTTGGGATTAGGTGCTAAAATAACCAAGCATATAAAATTGCTTGGTTATCCTAATATACAATATACCCAAGTTAAAAATTTATTCCCATATATATATATATATATATATATATATATTGTTTTGCAAAAAACCATAAACACATATCAGATTTTTGTCTGTCCGTACGCATATCACAACTTACTCTGTTTAGATGGATTTTGTTGAAATTTAGCACTTGTACCACTCAAATTTCGTTAGCGGTTTCTTTTAAATTTTAAAGCGATTTTTTTATTTAAATCGGACCATTTTTATATTAATAAATTCGCAATTATGAATCCTCTTTGTCTAAATGGAATTTATTTATACCGGAATTAAACGCTTAACAAGGAATTTGTTTATATTTAGTATTAAAGATTTCTATTAACATTTGTCAAGTATTGTCTACTTTTTATTTAAATCAGGCCATTTTAGTACTTGGAGAAATTAGGCAAAACAAAATTACATGTACACTTTACATAAGTCAATATCAATTCCCGGTTAATTGCAATGATTATGAATGAAGCTAAGATACATGTACTGTTAACAAATGAATATTTTTATTATATTGGATCATTTTATGCTTGTTTTTAAAATTGCCATCCAAATTAATATTTAGACATTACCCATTATTATTATTAGCCATACCTTTCTTTAAATCTGATCAACACAGAAGAATCATGTAGCCGGAAGCTAATGTATACGTCATGAATATATATTACTTTAATAGCTATTCTAAACTAAACACTTTCGTTTCCGTTAATTCAATTTTATTTGTTTAATGTTATATCTTGAAACGCGTTTGTATACGATTTCACTTTCAAAATCTAAAACAAAGTAGATGGTGAAAGGTTACTGAGTTGAAAAGGCATAACATAAAACTAAATAATATTTGATCGAATATTAAAGCAGCATGGGTTCGCTATGCCTTCTGGGAATGGAACGAAGTTAATTAAAAGCCAGCATACACGAAAAGTTTTCTGAAATGTAAACTTTAGTTGCAAGGTTGTTTAGGTGTTTTCTATCAGGCTTATAGTTTCTATAAAACTCGATAAAAATGAACAGAAGCATTCATTTTCAGGAAATGGATCACTTCGTTTTAAAAAACAGCAAATAATAAATAAATCTCCTAACTTCTTATTTTATTTTTTATTTCAGTAACTTAGTATCTATGTTCGAAGCAAGCGGAAACATTACTAAAAATAATGAAATGTATTTGGAAAAGAGGGCAGTAAAATCTAAATATACGATTTTTTTTTAATGTCAAACAACGTCTTTGTAAGATACCTAGCTGACGAAAAGCAAATCTATGAATATGTAGATACTAAGAACTTTCTAAAATATCTTTAAGAAAAGCACTGGAGAAGTGGAGACACAAGGGACTTTGAAAGACAGGAATGTGGAGCCGAAAATGCAGATGCCAGGAGCAGACGATGCGAGCACTCTTCTTCGCTTGGTCTCTACGATCATGGCCTTTCTCCTACGACTGACATTAGTATCAAGATTTCCTCATTTTATCTCCCCCTCCCCCCCAACTCAGCATCCCTGGTGCTGATCTCCTCAAATATGTAGACTGATATTTCCACGGATCACAACATCGGCTAGATATTTAAAATGTTACTGGTTGTCATGGTATCAAAGTGTTGCATGTAAAAATGCATTTGTTATTTAGGGATACATGAGAACGGTCTTATTGCTATATAATATGAAATATTAAATTGCAAGAAGCCGTGTTAAAAGAAATTTTAAATTATAAACATTTCATTTATATTAGACTTTCCGGTAAGTGCATAATAAATCAAATAAATAATGTATTCAATTAATATATACAGGGTGTTCGGGATAAATTTGACAGTTTCGTAAGGAAAAAGAAAATCTTCTTTGTATCTATTAAATTTAATGAATTGACAAAAAAACATTACAGGCAGAGTTAATTACAATACTATCAACAAGATTTACTCAAAATAACCACCATTAGCATCGATCACAGCTTCAATTCTGCTTCGGAACCTCGAACAAGCTGATGCTACAGCCTCCCTGGGAAGGGCCGCAAAAACTGTTTTAATTTTATCCATTAACTGGGCTTTTGTATTACTGGAAGTGCGATTGGTGTCTTTTTCAACTGCGCCCCATACAAAATAATCCATGGGGTTAAGGTCTGGGGAGTTTGGAGGCCAAACATTTGGACTGGTGAAGTCGTAGAAATTTTCAGACAACCATTTTTGACTTTTCCCAGAGGTGTGGCAAGGGGCCGAATCCTGCTGCCATACATACGGCCTACCATTGGCTACCCTTGTTATCCAGGGCTTGACTACAGTTAGCAACTCCACGAACAAAGCCCGAATTCCAATGCCAGGGTTCTTCAACACCTGTTCCTGCAGATTTGCGAGGAATTCTGCTGTACGAACGCAATCAGATCGTCTGCTAGGGATCTTTCTTCTTGCTACATCCTCGTAGTCACCATTGCAAGTCTCTAGTTCATGCCTGATTGTTTTTACTGTATTCAGGGAGCATTGGGCAGCAGTCGTAATATCCTTATTTTGATGGCGGGCACGAATCATCATGATACAAGTTATTCTCTTCCATGATTCAGGTGGGTTCCAGCTATCCATCCTTTCTGACATCTTGTATATGAATGAAGAAGGGTCCAAACTTTTAAATGAAGAGAAGTGTGTGTTAATACATGTAACTTACGGAAAAATATAATTAATTATAAATATGTCAAATTTATCCCGAACACCCTGTATATATATATATATATATAATAATTTTTTAACTTGGGGATATTGTATATTGTATATTAGGATAACCAAGTAATTTTATAAACTTGGTTATTTTAACTCCTAATCCCAAGTATGCAAACAATTAAGTTTGCGCCTGAAACAAAGTTCAAGTCTAAATATGGTACAACACCAGGGCAACTCATTGTAAAGGTGGTTAAAGCTCTGATCACTATTCTTAGTATTTTCTCATAAGGTAAAGCACATCTCACTAGAAGATGTATACTGCAATGCATTATGGGTGGGGTCACTACCGAGACCGGTTTCAACCTTTTTTTTTGAGGTCTCTTCAGTGAGTAGCTAGACCCTAAATACTATTATTACTAAAACTTTGGTATTTAGGGTCTAGCTACTCACTGAAGAGACCTCAAAAAAAGGTTGAAACCGGTCTGGGTAGTGACCCCACCCATAATGCATTGCAGTATACATCTTCTAGTGAGATGTGCTTTATATTATGGGAAAATACTAAGAATAGTGATCAGATCTTTATCAACCTTTACAATGAGTTGCCCTGGTGTTATACCATCTTTAGACTTGAACTTTGTTTCAGGCGGAAACTTAATTGTTTGCATACTTGGGATTAGGAGTTAAAATAACCAAGTTTATAAAATTACTTGGTTAACCTAATATACAGTATATATGTGTGTGTGTGTGTGTGTGTGTGTGTGTGTGTGTGTGTGTGTGTGTGAGAGTCAAACATTTATTGTGTTTTCCTCATTACTTCTACTTCCTCGGTTCATTTTATATGCTCTCATTAACCGTGAGCAGAAAGAACATATGCCTTGATCGATATGC
This sequence comes from Typopeltis vanoorti, assembly GCF_054136105.1. Lineage (NCBI taxonomy): Eukaryota > Metazoa > Arthropoda > Arachnida > Uropygi > Thelyphonidae > Typopeltis > Typopeltis vanoorti. Next base: position 96,820,870 of record NC_143559.1, on the reverse strand, counting down.
AATAATGCCAATTTTGGATAATTTTTTGTTTATTAAACGTCAAGATTTATTTATTTTTTTAAAATCAGACCCAACATACCAGCACCAATTTAATTCGAAATACCTAATCACATATATGCCTATTTAAACATCATGGTTGAGAAAAGAAATTATTTAATAACGTATTAGTCGTAACTGATTCGTGGCAGTAAAAGTAATTTTGTCTGAAAAACAATTTATAATTTTAAGAATCAAACTACCGTAAAGTAGCATAAAAAAATAATAAATACAAATTCAATTTAAATTACATTGTTCATATTAATTTGTCTTTCATAGTTATCTTTTTTCCCTGTCTGTTTATATGTGTATGAAATCTGCCTACCAAGAAAAAAATAAAATAAAATAATATATATATATATATATAAAACTACGTAAACCATCAGCTAGAAAATTATATTTTGAAAGAAGCACTGAGAGGCATACCTGAACCGAAGAAAAGAAAATATGCATTACCTTGACCATGTAACCATATTAAATACTAAAAAAATCTATTCGTTACTCTACCCAAAACAGAATTCATCGAGGCAACGTTTCTTTAAAATGCATGAACGCAGACGAAATTGCCTAGCGCGAGCTCGAAGCTAGCAGACGATGTTTCTTTACTAAACGTTCTAGCTGATAAATTCTTGCTATACATACGCAGTGTGATCCTTAACTATATTATACATTTAATGCATCTTTACACGTATGCAGTGAACTTCTCAGAGGCAATGACTTTTAAAGATTTCGCCTCTTGTACTTTACAGTGCAAATAACCCCGCTTTGCCACTATCATTTTAACCAGCTTCATTGGAAACCAGAGAGGCTTTTTCTTCACAAAAAGAATCGATACTGAAAGTACGACGAATACAACGAGTCTCCGAAAATTAATATTTCATCCATTTTCAAGAGTAATCTACCTTCTCATACAGACTACGATAAGCTTTTCAGGTCCATCCCCACACACACACGCGCGCGCGTGCACACACACACACACACACACACACACATGGCTGTTTCTATCTAGACACCGGGCGGCTTTCTTTCCTACACAAACAACGAATGAAAATTAAAGACACGCAGGAAAAAAAAAAAGAGAAAAAAAAGACGGGAAAAAAAAAGAAATCGATTTTTTTTTTTTTTTTTTTTTTTTTTTTTATACAGAGATGCAAAGAAACAAGTTATCGCAGCGTGGGCCCTGAGCAGATGGGCTACTTTAAACGGAAACTAATCTTTGTTAAAAGCGGAAAAGAGAAGAAGCAGAAAAGGTATAAGAATGAAGGCCCGGGGGGGCAAACTCCAAGTACGACCATCCAGACAATGTAAGTGAATTTTTGGGAATCAAAAATATCACGATTAAAGCCAAGCTAAGAATACGTCTTGAAGGTTATGAGTAGACAGCACCATCCCCCCCCCCCCACACACACATACACAACCTTCTTTACCCGCCCTACAAAAAAAAAAAAAAAAAAAAAGTGCATCGGAGAAATACAATTAGAAACATATAAGGTCTGCCGTAGATAATATGCAAAACAGCACTCTTATTATCTCCAGCTCTAGTGATTAATGTTGTTATTCTAGAAACGGATACGGTGACTCAAATTACTTTGTCTGGCTCAAACTATTTACTGGAGTTTCTTTCAAAACAGCCTGCCTAGCTAAAGCTTACATTTATTTATAAGCTTATACTAGACATGCGCAAGCACAAATGGATGCCCACGAAGAAAATAAAAAATAATAAAAAAAAAAAAAGTCTGTTTCCAAGGTAACAAAAAATGGCTGAAATGTGAATGCTTTTATGCGATTGTTTGCAGGTGGGCAAGAAACAAAAAATAAACAACGAAAAAAAAGTTCATTTTAATGAACGATCATACACAGTTAGCTGTTTGCTAGCGATAGATGCGTTAGTTGCAATTTATTTATACGTGGCAATTATTTTTAATAACATCACACCTCCACATAGTTAACACGCATTTTCCAAATGCTAATTCCACTAAGATACGTGATAAATTGCGAACTTTGAATTTATTTATTTTTTCCTTCTGAAAATCATGGTATGTAATAAATATTAGAATGATGCACTGCCATAAGTTTATATTTACATTTCCCTCCATAAGGAAGAGTTTGCTGCGATCTTATTAGTACAGATTACTTACTGTATATGGCAATTCTGGAATGAGTAGGAAACATTTTCCTGATGGTTTTATTTTGTCTCTTCTATCATTTGCTCGTATTTACTTTCATATCATTGGTTGAGTATTAAATTAAATTAAGTGAATCCAATATTCAATCAGAAATGGAATATTTTATTTGAATTCAAATTACTTGGTTTTCGTCTGTCGATCCACCTAAACTAACAACTTTCATGATATTAGAAATTAAAAAATCACTGGCGTGTTGTGTCATCTTATAATTTTTTGGCAAAATGAAATTATTTATTATAATTATTTTGAATCAATTGAAATAATTCAAATATCACTTAATTATTAATTAATTTTTATTAAAATTAGTCTTAATTATAGTTTTTAAATTTATTTTGAAATATAACTGAAGGTTTAATTTTTTTGGTTCAATGACCTGTTATATTCTTGGGAATCACACGGATTCACAAGAATCTAACTAAAACTTAATTAATCATATCCGTACAAACATACATATATATTTAACGTTTGGGCAAATTTCATAAAAAAATGTAAATATAAATAAATTAAAAAAAAACAGTATTTTGATTCAATTTTATAAAATTAAAATAAAAAGATGTTTACTTTTATATAAAATATAAATATAAATAAATGTAAACTTTAGTTTAACTTAGTCTAATTTTAGTTTAGTCATTTTTTTGGGGGGAGGGGAGATGGACCGGGTCTTGACTTTTTATTCTTTCATCTCATTGAAGAAAATGTGTGGATGAGGTATTATTGAGCTAAAAGCTCTAGTCATGGCTGGGTAACGGCAATAGCCGAGCCTCAGTTAAAACTTAATTGGCTATAGCAGCGATTTTCAACCGGACTGTCACGGGATGTCTTCAGGTGTGCCGCGAGATTTATGAAAACAAATTAATTGAAAGAAATAATGTCGTAATTTGCGCATTTATTTATTAGTCTGGTCTTCCATCTTCTTGTGTGTGTAAATCAATCACAATCATGCCTATTTTTTTGCCAGATCATCAAAAAAAATTAAAACAATATATTTTTAGTGGGCCGCAGAATTTTAATAATTAGTCTAGGTGTGCCCTGTTATGAAAAAGATTGAAAATCACTGGGCTATAGCATTGCAATACATTACCTGGGTCTCTCGTATTCAAATCATCAACTTTTCTGTTCAGTTTAGTTAAATTAATATTGGCTTAAAGGGGGCGAAGCAAGAATGTTCTTCATATTCCCCGTTATCTGTAGAGGACAGTGTAGGGATAAGGTGTTATTGAGCTATATAAAGTTCTGATCATGGCAGGAGGGTAACAGCAATAGTAGAGCCTCAGTCAAAACTTCTTTGGCTACAGCATTGCCATCTATTACCCTCCCAGAGTTTCATCTCGTGCTCCCTCAAATTACCACACATGCCCCGTTTAGTTAAATCTTAAAAGAACTGCGAGATGGACTGAGTCCTTGACTCTTTATCCCGTCATCTGAATGAAGAAAATCTGTGTGGATGGGGTGTTATGAACTAAAAGTTCTAGTCATGGCTGGGTAACAGCAATAGCCGAGCCTCAGTTAAAACTTCATTGGCTACAGAATTGCCATTCGTTACCCTGGAAGTCCTGATGAATAAGTAAAGCCGTCTCTAAAAATTCGGACGATCCCTAGGCCACTCAGTTGTGGGCGAAAGACCTTCCATCTCAGCGTTGGCTCCACTCACTGATGGCCTTCCACCCTCCACCACCACCGAGCAGAACCGCTCATATTCCGTAGAAAAGCATTCACCAACAAAGCCCCTCACCGGGCCGTGCTGGAAAACACTTTCCCCGGAGACTCAAATTGCTCCCTTAAGGCAAAAACCTTAAGAGAGCGAACTCATAATATCCCCCCACCATTTTCAGCCTTTTTTGAGGCTTCATCAGTGAGTAGCTAGACCAAATCAGTTTTTGTATAAATAATAAAATGGTGTCTTAGTAAATTTTAACTAAATTCTGCAATTAGAAAGAAAAGAACATTATTTTAATAATTAAAAAAATATTATTAGTTACAGTAAATTATATTAATATTTGAGCCTCTGTAGCTCAGTCGGTATAGACGAAGCCCTTGCATCGGAAAGACCTGGGTTTGATTCCCTTCCAAGACGAGAAGAACGTTTATCTAGTATCTTTCGAGTAAAGGTGAGTTAGCCGGTCTCATACGGCGGTAGAGGGTTTTCCCCTTAAGGGAGCAATTTGGGTTTTTCGTCCCTCAGAGCAGGCAAACCGGCCCCGTTACACACACGGATCTACAGTCATAAAATACATACTTAATCCCTCTTTAGGAGGGTTCAACTTATCCTAAGGGACGGGGGGAGGAAAGGGGAGAACCCCATACGAAATAAATAAATATTCATATTAATCCCTATTACAACTAACAGTCTAAATTAATCCCCACAATTTTGGATTACAATTCATAAACTCAGAAATCATAATTTATTGGAGACGTTTTTGCTTAATAAACAAAAACAAACATAATTATAATCGAGAACGTTCTGGTTATGTTAATATGTGATGAAAGATGCTGACACTGGATTGTAGCGGAAACAATACACGTATTTATTTTGAAAAGCTTTCCAACAAGACAGAGAATCAAAACGATCCACTAATACAGGAAAAAAAAAAAAAAAAAAAACTTTCTAAGCTGTTTGAATCTTCAAAACAGGGTAATACTAGTACACAGAATGACACATTTCGTCTGTCTTCCTTAAGCAAATAGTGTTGCAACAAGATTTAGAGTTATGCAGAAACAACTTGTATTCACGCACACGTGTTTCGGGTATTCTGATGTGATGGCCGTCAAAATCAATAGGGTCACAGAGCATCTTCATGCTTCCAGACAATATTCACGACCATAGAGAACTTACATGTGGAAGTAAACATGTTGACACTGAGTTAAAATAACCCCAGAAAACCTACAGTAATTTGAGGGTTTCATTTTTAATATTTAATTATCACAAAGAATATCAACAGAGGTTATTAATTAATGGTTATTATTATGTTATTAATGGTTGAAGTAATCAATGAAATACTTTGACTTTAAGCGGACACACTCATTTTAACTGCTGAGTAACCATCGTAGCAAACGCTATTTCCGCTTCAAATGTTTTTAGAATTAATTGAATTAGTAATCAATACTTTTAATAAAGCTTGTATGATACATATGCATTAAATGCAGTTTGCAGTAGAGAAAAAAAAAATTGTTGTTGAGGTGTTATTTAAGATTTATTATCCATTAATTTTAATACTTGCGGAAGATCTTTTATACATTTTTTTGAAAATTGTTTTATTTGTTCTTCATATTGATATTAATTTCTGTATTAAATTTTGAATGATTTTATATATTATTTTTTAATAATCGGAAAATTTTGGATTTAAACATTAAAAAAAAAAACAATTAGGCTTTCCATACTCAACTTGAAAGATAAAAGAACTGGAAGAAGCCATGAATTCACGGGCGAGATTCTAGATCGATGAGAAAGAATACCCATCGTTTTCCCCCCCCGAACAACGGCTATTTGTACTCCTTACAGCTGGAAGCTTCTATCACCGATTAATGAAAGACCACTTTAATTACTTGGGCTTGGCTACAAGCGTGGTCGCCCAAGTCCACCCAATAGTCCTACAAACTACGATAGCGAGAGGGGGTTGTACCAAGATCGTGACACTAATAACAGGGATGAAGTAAAAGCGGGAAATTTGCCACTTCACCCACTGCTCCATGAGGCGTTGCCAACTTTGCGATGTGGTGTGAGTGACACCGAAATAAGCGAACGCCCACATCTGTACATAAACACGTCATGTTCGGAACTATTACGAAGAGAAACAGGTGCATGTTGATAATCGGATTTATTCCCTGTTGGAGTGTTTACAGCAGCCATTGCTTGACGCACACATCTTGCAATCTCTATTTACTTTGTGTTAAAATGTCTATTATCAAAATTGAGAGCGGATTTTCTACAGATCCTTATTCTCAAGGGCCGATCTTCTCCCCCTTCCTTTAAAATTCGAATTCAAAATCTTTTCTGAAAATAATCTTCCATTTAAACACCACTGAAAAACTCCTCCACATCAGCAATATATTAATACATTTTTCCAAACATAATTAGCGTAATGAAAAAAAACCTTGAAATAACTTGAGATTATTTAAAAGATTAATAATTCCATGTAGATCATTTTCTATTTTGAATAACAACGGCTTTTTTTTTTTTTTGAATTGTTCTAATATGTTGGGAGGTTAAATACAATTTAAGAAAGAGGCGATTGATTGTCTTTTATCATATTTAAAACGAATACTTATTGAACAATCTCTTAAAGTACTTTACTAAAAATATCCTCCCCTCCCCACCATCATTCTACATTATAAACGTAATCATTAATCTCTTAATACCTCGTTGATTTATGCAGTTTAGAATGTGCATTATTCATTACTTAATGAATACATTCTTAGAGAAAATTCCTTAGTGAATAAGAAAGCAAACAAACAAAGAGATGATTTTTTACAACGTAAAATTCATAATATCTTGATACAAGACCTTCCGGTCTATATCACAAATTTAGTACTTTTTTTAAGGTTTACTTTTCAATAAGTATATTTAGATTCGTCTTGTGTATTCATTACGAAATTATGACTTCGCCCTAGCTGGATAAATTTTAATAAAATTCAGCATTACGAATAAAGGAGGGGGGGGGGGAAATGAGATAGCTCCGCAAATTTTATGAACACTAAACTTTGTCGACCCTTCTCCGATTATTATTTTATTTTTAATTGGTCCATTTTAGTCGCGAAATTATGCAAAAATTTTGCCTTTAAAACTGATGCTATTTAAGCTAAAATAGAGATGACGCAACAAATTTTAATAACGATTACAAATACAAAAATTGTCATCAACAAAACAGACCCAATATGAGGGGAAAGTTTAATCAAGCGTATTATATTGATGTGCTAGATACATCCCTCCCCCCCACCAGCAAACTCTAAAAATTGAAGATTGTCCCCAACCAGTTATAGAATTCAAACAATTATTTGATAAAAATAAAATATTGCACATATTCTATTTCTAACATCTACATATCAATCAGAAACAAACAAACAAATAAAAACAAAATACAAAGAAAATTTCGTGATTTTTATAAACTAATCATAAAAGAAGTTGTTCTCTTAGTTTGTGATTCGAATTTTTCTGGTTAACTTCAGTCATGACCTGTTTAAAAGCCAGTCGCTCTCTCTTTTCCCTTTTAATATTAAAAACGAATAGTAGTAAACGTCAGGCTGTAAAAACCTGCTTTTTATTCGTCAATAAACGTTTGCAGTTGTTTCCCTGTAAGTGTTTTACACACAATATTCATTACATAGTAAAAACATTACTTTTAATTACTGTTTTATTGAAAAATCAAATTAATTACCTAATAATTTCAATAATTAACTAAAGAGCGTAATTAATGATTCTATTTTAGTAATGAAAGGAGTGACATGCTTTAATTTTAATTTAACGTCAAATTCATTTTGAGAAGAGTTGATTTCAGGAAATCGACTCGTTTATTTCCGGTCGTTGTACGGTTGTCATGACAACGTTGAAATTCGCCATAAAATTTATGCATTGTTGTCAGTGCTATCATTAAACTATACATCATATTTGCTATTTAGGAAAACACAGAAAGAAAAAAGAAACATTATTTAAAGAGAAGTTTTTTTTTTACGATTTATAGAAACAATCAGTTTACTGTCCCATATTTAAATAGGTTCAGTGATGAAGTTTCCGCGTGATAATGCACAATCTCTATCTGGAAAGAGTGTTGGATAACAACTTTGGCTATCTTCAGGGACAAAGTAATTACGTTTGGGCCAGCTCTCCCTAACCGGCTCCCATGTATCTCAATTAACTGCTTTTCACTTTCTGGGCTGCAATGAACGCTGTTTTCACAGGGGAAACGAGTAGAGTGTGTCGATTCGGGGGGAAATAGGATGGGTGGGGGGAAGAGTAGGAGGGGTTGAAGTGAGCTAGACTGGGTAATCGATCTCTCCATTAGTACGACAGAGCAGCAGATGGTGTACTTAGTTCGCACTCATGTCTAACGTGACAATTTGACAGCCGCTTGACAACGGCAAGGCATGCCCAGAAAATTATTTCTAAAATGAGCATACTTTTCCTTCCCCCCCTTTTGCCTAGCTTCTTTTACTTCTCTCTCTCTCTCTCTCTCTCTCCGACATCAGCAACCTTTCTCTTTCCTCATTTCAAAGACGAGCGTGATTTGAAGAGAAATTACTGTGCGCATTTTTCAGGAGTTAAAAAAAAAACAAGAAAAAAAAGAGACACGCTTAATATTGTATGTAATGACTGAATGTGAGCTATTTAATCAAAGACAGTAAAAAAAAAAATATACACCGACAGTTGAAGATGATTAAATCAACTGAACAGTCCGAATTACCCACTTGAAAAGGGCGTGCATGAAGGAGGAGGGTCACAGTGATTATAATGGGAACAAGCTGTCACTGAAGTATGAAGAGGAAACGTTTTACTCTAGTCGTTCATCTATTACTTAGTCCTGGTTATTCTCTCTTTTTTCCTTTCTTGGCAACGCGACACGTATAGACAATTGAATTCCACTATATTAAATCTTGCTAGTTAAATATTCCACGCAAAGAGCTCTGATTTTTTTTAATTATTATTTTTATGCCATGTTAAAATACCTCGATTTCAGTTACATTTATTAAATTTATTTTAGAAACTGTAACTGAATTCCAAATTCAAACGACAATAAATCTATTTTTTTTTTTACATTTTTTTTAAAGATATATATTATCACAACTGCAGATTCACAATGGAATGGTTCTTCAGTACCGCTAGCGAACTACAACAAACTTAACTTTTATACAGTTGATACCCAGAATGACTTTGAAAAGCTGGTTATGAACAATTACAAGAACTTCATCAATTACTGGTACGTGTTTGTATACTTTGTGTGTGTGTGTGTGTGTGTGTGTGTGTACGCGCGCTCTTACAAGACGAGTTCTCGGAGAAGCGGGACGAAATTTCACGATCGTACCACTTACAAGAGAGAGAGAGAGAGAGAGAGAGAGAGAGAGAGGTCAATATTTGTCTACCAATGTCTCCAAAATGTTTTAATTCGACACGTGCACACATACGACCATCTAAGGAATCCGAAATGTAACATGCTTGAAAACGTAAACATGAAGATCCAACCCGGGAATTCCACATGTAACCTCATTTTCGGAAAGAGAGAATGTTGAAATGAGGAAGTGAAGCTTGATGCTAAGATGGCTTTTAAGTGAATCATTAAAGCAATTGTTTCCACGTCTGCAATATGTCTCCAGATAGCAAGGAAAATCTGAACATTTTACGGTACCTTTCTCGGCGCAAGGACTTGTCAGATTTTCTTGCGGCTACTGCACCACAAAATTAGATGTAATGCTGTAATTAATATGCGAGCTAGAAGCGCGGTATCCACTTATTATTCATCAGTGAAGTCCCTACGATGTGCTACCAAAGCGTATTAGAACAACGGATTTCGCTTTCATGGTCACTGCTCGCGACGGACTGCTCGTGGCGTCCGCTCTTCCGACTCACCGGATCGCTACGAATTCCGCATTAAAAGATGATGTAACGGAAGCAAGCGAGAGGTACTAGAATTGGTACGTGGCCAGACGACCGCGAGCAACGAGGGGGGCTAGGCGGCAATCTCTGCCGGAGGTCGTAAGGCGTGAAAAGGCACGGAGGCTCTCCGGCGGGCGTAACCACGCTCGGCTGCTTCTGCCTAACCCAATAACAGAGCCATTAAGGTCCTCCGTAAAAGTGCATGGCTTGATTACACCCGGCGCAGTAAACGGACACCTTAGGATTCGAATCTCTCATAGCTCGGTGCTGTTTTCCCGTAGGCTGCCGTTCCACTGGGAAAGGCCTGGGATTATACCCTTGCACCCAGATCACGTCGCGAGAAATAATGGGATGAATTTTGTTGGCTTGCTAGTCTCCATAAAGCGTTTGAGGTTTGCAATGACGACAAAATTATTGGCAAATGTTTGTCAGGGATTGTTACACGTTTAGTTTCGTGTTTAGCTTGTTGTCGCAGATTTACACACACACACATGCACGCGGATTAGATTACGTATTCATGGACTGCTGGAAACAGGTTATCATTTTACAAAAAAAAAAAAAAAAAAAAGAAGGAATTCTCACATAATCCTGTATTACTAAATGACTTCCGTTACGTCATAAACTTATCTTTTGATTAGCCGCCCACCTCAAAATTCAGCTAGTCTTCTTTCTGGAATTAATTATTCGTGTGCACTGCGATCAGTTTATCACCATGAGAATATGAGAATATATATTACATTCCATCCTCAGTATAATTTTTTTTTTTTTTTACTCCATAGATTTCACTTCTTAGTATTATAAATGGTTCTGCGTTTTACGAAAATAGATCTATAAATATAAATTATGGCTAAGAAAATCTTGCACTTTTGATAGATCGTATCATCTGTGTGTGTGTGTGTGTGTGTGTGTGTGTGTGTGTGTGTGTGTGTGTGTGTGTGTGTGTGTGTGTGTGTGTGTGTGTGCCGCCTCCGTTAATGAAAGATCAAATGGATAAAGAATAATAACCCTCCTCCACACTGGAAACCTAACACGGTTTTTATGCCACATCAGGCTTCGATCAACAGCCTCGCGGTAGTGTTAACTGGAGAAAAAAAAATCCTCTTCATCACCTAGTTTTATTAAAATTTATTGACAAGAATGAGTCAAGCAGAGTTCATTTTCTGTACATCTGGGAAAATAATCCAGTCCGTTCTTAAGTTAAACGTTTAGTGATTCACTAGCAGTTGATACCCAGAATGACTTTGAAAAGCTGGTTATGAACAGTTACAAGAAAACTTCATCAATTACTGATACGAAGTAAACAGTAAATATTGCCGATTCTGAAACAAGAGTTCACAAATATACCGACTTTGCGCGCGCGCACACACATATATATATATAAAGTTATCATATCATTATTTATGCTAGGATACTGAAATGATATAGAGTTTGAAATACCTTTGCTGGAGTTGCCCTTGGATGCACTACTTCATATAAAGTGAAAACTAGCAAAAAACGACTAAAGTCAAAAAGAGTTTGCTTTACTAAATACAGGAAGGCAAACTAGCATTTGTGCTAATGAATCTAAATTTCTGAAAGTGTTGGCTTTATTACAAATACGTGTACCGTATTTATTCCGAGTTGCTTTAGTATTTCTTTACTTCAGATGATATGAAGAAGCGAAATTTTCCGTTTTTTTTATTAAGGCTATTTTTTAACGGTTTCTAGCACATTTCTCATATATATTAAACTATGTTTTCTACCTCCTTAGTTCTCTTATAAACACGTCAAATATCGAACATCCAAACTGTTCAATCATCCTTTTTGACGAACCTGCGAGCTCCTAGTGAGCCGGAGGCACACAACGCTAGAGGTTGGAAGCTTGCAACCAAAGCAAGCTTCCTAGTAGTACATAAGAAAATTATATTCTTGTTTCCATTTATATTATGCACAAGAGCACGCAAATAATAGTTTACGCATGGAATCATTCATGACAAAAGTTTCTGTAGAGTGACAGCACTTGACTTCCCTACAAATTACTTAAAGTATGCATTACAATGGAAAGCACGCCACCATAAGTAGCGTCAATTGACTCATTTTCCATTATAGTTATAAAATGTCACATTGGTAGGTTTATATTGGGATGGAGATAACCAGTTCGCTACTCTTTGAATCATATAATCAACGTGACTTTAATTTTCCAAGAACAAAACATGCCTAACACATGGCAAGCGAATAAAATAACATAATTGTTTCACACATTTTATTAATATTAACGGATGGATCAGGCAAGCATATATATATATATATATACCATTTATTACAGGCAAGAATATATACGGTATATATTTATTAAGGATACCAAGTAATTTTTTAAACCTGGTTTTTTTACTCCTTCTCCCAAGTAAGCAAAACTGTTAAGTTTGCGCCTGAACGTAGTTCAAGTCTAAAGGCAGTGCAACACTAGGTCGAAACTGGTATGGGTAGCGACCCCCCACCTATAATGTATGACAGTATACATCTCTTAGTGAGATGTGTTTTACATCATGGGAAATACTAAGAATAGTGATCGGAGCTTTAATCACTTTTACAACGAGTTGCCTTGGTGTTGCACTACCTTTAGACTTGAACTACGTTCCGGCGCAAACTTAACTGTTTTGCTTACTTGGGAGAAGGAGTAAAAAAACCGAAGTTTATAAAATTACTTGATATCCTTAATATATATTATCCCAAAGGTAAAAACCTTTTCACATATATGAGATAAATCTCATATATAAATCTCCAAATCTCATATATATATATATCTCCAAATCTCATATATATATATATATATCTCCAAATCTCATATATATATATATATATATGTTAAAGATACCAAGTAATTTTAAACCTGGTTTTACTCCATTTCCCAAGTAAGCAAACAGACTAAAAGTCAAGTTTGCGCCTGCAATTGATGCAAGTCTAACTGATCCCACAGGTAGTGCAGGACCAGGGCAACTCGTGGCAAAGGTGGAACAAGCTCCGATCACTAATCTTAATATTTACCCTTACTTACTTTCTACATATATATATATATATATATACCCTCTTGCCATGATCAGAGCTTTAATAGAACAATAACAACTTATCCCTACACTGTCCTCTACAGATAACGGGGAAGATGAAAGCATTCTAGCTTCGCCCCTTTAAGCCAGTCCTTATAAGGACTATAAGGATATATATATATATACCATTTTGATTTTAATATATATATATATATATATATATATAATTAATTTTTCAACTTGGGGATACTGTATATTAGGGTTACCAAGTAATTTTATATATAAGCTTGGATATTTAAGTTCTAATCTGAAGTAAGAAAACAATTAAGTTTGCGCCTGAAACATAGTTCAAGTCTAAAGATGGTACAACCCCAGGGCAACTCATTGTAAAGGTGGTAAAGTTCTGATCACACACACACATACACACATATACTGTATATATATATATATATATATATATATATATATATATATATATATATATATATATATATATATATATACCATTTTGATTTTAATATAAATATAATTTTAATTATAAATAAAATAAAATTATATATTTTATTTTATTTATAATTAATATAAATTATAAATAATATAAATAAAATTTTAATATAAATATATATATATATATATATAAAATACCAAGCTATTTTAAACTTGGTTTTACTCCATTTCCCAAGTAAGCAAACAGACAAACAAGTCAAGTTTGCGCCTGCACGTATTGCAAGTCTAGCTGACCCTCAGAGTAGTGCAAGACCAAGGCAACTCTTGGTAAAAGTAGAATAAGCTCTGATCACTAATCTTAATATTTACCCTTAATACAAAGCACATCTCCTGAGGAAATGTATGATGTTTTGTATTAAAGGCAAGGGGCCACTACCCAGACCGGTTTCGACCTTTTAAAACACCTTATGGTAACTTGATCTGGTAAAATACTTATAAGCTCTGTATTACTAAATCTTGGTGTTTCTAGCCTGCCTCCCGCTGATGAGACCTCAATAAGGTCGAAACCGGTCTGGGTAGTGGCCTTGCCTTTAATACAAAACATGATACATCTCCTCCAGGAGATGTGCTTTGCATTAAGAGTAAATATTAAGATTAGTGATCAGAGCTTATTCTACTTTTACCAAGAGTTGCCTTGGACTTGCACTACTTTGAGGGTCAGCTAGACTTCCAATACGTGCAGGCGCAAACTTGACTTGTTTATCTGTTTGCTTACTTGGGAAATGGAGTAAAACCAGGTTTAAAATAGCTTGGCATCTTTAACATATATTATACCCAAGGTAAAAAACTTTTTACATATATATATATTTTATTTATATATACCATTTTGATTTTAATATATTTATATATACCATTTTAATAGTCCTTATAAGGACTGGCTTAAATGGACGAAGCTTTTCATCTCCCCCGTTATCTGTAGAGGACAGTGTAGGGATCAGGTGTTATTGCGCAATTAAAGCTCTGATCATGGCAGGAGGGTAACAGCAATAGCCGAACATTAGTTAGAACTTCATTGGCTACAGCATTGCCATCCCTTACCCTCCAAGGGTATTGGATTGAATGAATTAATCACTGACTGTTTAAGTAAAGGTGATATCTCAAAAAATCGGACGATCTCTAGGCCACTCCATAGTGGGCGAAAGACCGTCCATATCTCAGCGTTGGTTCCACTCAGTAACGGGCTCCCCGTCCTAGCAGAACCGCTCAGCGTTGGTTCCACTCAGTGACGGCCGCCCCGTCCTAGCACCCCGACCACTAAGCAGAACCGCTCAAATTCCGAGGAAAATAATTCACCGGCAAGAACCCCTCAGCGGGACGTGCCGGAGAACACCTTCCCCGGAGACTCAAATTGCTCCCTTAAGGCAAAAACCTTAAGAGAGCGAACTCAAAACTCATCACTCAGGATAACGGCAACAGCCGAACCTCAGTTAACTTCCTTGGTTCAGCATTGCCATTTCTTACCCTGGAAGTCCTGATTAGTAAGTAAAGGGTAAAATCTCAAAAAAGCGGACGATCTCTAGGCCACTCCATAGTGGGCAAAAGACCGTCCATATCTCAGCGTTGGTTCCACTCAGTGACGGGCTCCCCGACCACTGAGCAGAACCGTTCAAATTCCGAGGAAAATAATTCATTCACCGGCACGAACCCCTCAGCGGGCCATACCGGAGAACACCTTCCCCGGAGACTCAAAGTGCTCCCTTAAGGCAAAAACCTTAAGAGAGCGAACTCAAAAACTCATCACCCAGGATAACAGCAACAGCCGAACCTCAGTTAACTTCCTTGGTTCAGCATTGCTAATTGTTACCCTGGAAGTCCTAAAAAGGACTTTTGATTTTAATATATTCTTATTAATGTTCCTTATAGTCCTTATAAGGACTGGCTTAAAGGGGCGAAGCAAGAATGCTTTTCATATTCCCCGTTATCTGTAGCGGACAGTGTAGGGATAAGGTTCTTGAGCTATTATTAAAGCTCTGATCATGGCAGGAGGGTAACAGCAATAGCCTAGCCTCAGTTAGAGCTTCATTAGCTACAGCATTGCTATCCATTACCCTCCAAGGGTATTGGATTGAATCTTCCATCTTATATAAAAAACTAAATGGTGTATTATGAAACTCTGAAAAATTCTAAAAAGATATATATTTAAATCTTTCTTAAGATCTTAAAAATATATAAAATATTTAAATTATTGTTTAAAAAAATAAAAATTGTAATATAGCACTTAAAATTAAAAATTTTATAATGAATATGTTCACGCTGGTAGGATGTTTTGGAAGGGAATATTTCATCTTCATTTCCAATACAGCATTAAAAACAATGCTAATGAACAGATCTCGATTTAGAATTGCCAAAAATAGTCATTAGTACAAATTTTAATTTTACTTCAAAGCAGTAAGCAGTGGAGTTTAATATTTAAAAAAAAAAATACATTGTATTATATATATATTACAAGTTCAATTTGCATGAACCTATCTTAACAGAATTGAAAATAAATAAATAAGTTGATTATAAGCCAAAAATTCATACTTTCTCTTGTCATAATAATAGGTTTTTCTCTACTACCACTGGTAATACCAATAATAATGATTTTCGAAAGTGTGTTTATCTATGCAAATAAATACAATCAAAAGCATCACGTGTATATTCACACATTTAGATTACTACAAGGAAACCATTTTTTGCACTAAACAACAACATAAATTGGATAAAAAAATTCTAGATGGAAGTGTCACTCTAGACCAAATTCCTCTACACATATGCAATATGAAAAACGTTTTAAAATATAAGCAGGAACGCATCGGATTGTATCTACCAAAGACACTAACGTTTAAAGTGTAAAAATTGGCTGGAAATTCTCGCTCCTTTTAAGCACAGATGCTGAGGGTAAAGATCTGGTATTCCACGCCTGTGATCTCTGCTCGCACTATCCTAAAAGGCATTTACTTAAGAATGCCAGGTTTCGTCTGTAGCTGTCGTTCAAAGCGCTACATATGCGTGAACTGCCTTCCCAATAGTGGTACGCAAAACTCCAAAAAAAAAAAAAAATACTAATACACATGTATAAGGCAATTTTTTCGCGTTTTTTCTACATATATTTCAATGAAAATACTGAATATTTCAATTAATATTAAAGTAAGAGGTGAGCATATTTCTAAATTGCCACACAAACACACACACAGAAGAAAAAAAACGTCTAGACAACATTGTTCATTATCATCATCAAGTCTGAATGAAATATATATTTATTTTTAATTCTCTCTCTCTCTCTCTCTCTCTCTCTCTCTCTCTCTCTCTCTCTCTGTATGTATGTATGTTTGTGTGTGTGGAGATAGTTTCCGTAGTGAGTCTCCTACTTATTCTCCCTTGGGAAATCATTTGCTGTGCGAGTGGTAGAAACAAGCGGTTTGAACTATTCCATGAATATTATGAAGTGCATGAAATTTCAGAATTAAATTTCCTTACTGCAAAGCGTGGTAAATATTAAATTAGGGATTTCTACAACTATCCAGTACTTCTTGGTATTCTTTTATAGATTATTGAGAATTACAAACATAGTGCGTTGGCCCCTTCGCTTCTGTGAAATGTCCGTTAGATTCTAACACTTCTAAAACTACTGCAACACACACACACACACACACACAGCTTCCTTTAGAAGTTCATTCCAATGCATTCCAACAAAAGTTTAACAAGCTGACTAACGTTTGACGAAATCACACAGCCTGGAGTAATCTCTAACTGATAATTAAATTCAGGGGCAGAGAGTAGGAAGCGAAGAGAACATGGGCGACTTACGCTAAAGTAGTGACATCACCTGAAGGGAAATGAGTGAAGCATGAAAGTCAAATCTTTAATGGTTTTTTATAAAAATAGAACATTCCCAAGAATGAAGAAAGTGCAAAAAAGCAGAGAGAGAGAGAGAGAGCGTATTCGATGGTAACAAGCTCCAAAAATGCTATGAACGTATCTTTAGAATTAAAATATAAATTTCCGTATGTGTATCTGTTTGCTCAAAATCCACATTATTTTACCGAAGTCATTAATGTAATATTTAATTAATATAACATATCTAAGATATTAAAGTTAAAATTCATTTCTGGTCACGTAATAAATGAAATACTTAATTAAATCTAAAATTCAAATTTAGTTTTTAATCACTGTCACTATACACCATAAATAATCTGATATAAACTTTATAATAAGAATAGTGTAAGGCAAAGTCATTCGAGGTTTATTTTATAGGGAACGTAGATTTTGGAGGATTTATCCGATTTAGAAATAAATAGGCTTAAAATTAATATGATGTTTTGTATTTTTGGAAGAAATATCTTCAACCGCAGATAATAGAAGTTATCTACAAAACCCAGTGTCACGAAGTATTTTATTTTATATGTGAATATAAATAAATAGATATCAAATTTTTGAGGTGTATAGTATTAATTAGCGATATATATGTAATTATGTAAATGAGAGTTTGTATGATATTAAAACATTTAATTGAATATACAACAGACTTATCGCTTATGGTATTCAGAGTAGTACGAAGACTAGAACTCGTTTAATTTGCGATTATTGCATATATGTAATCGCAACTACCAGTAATTGTCCCGACACCCCTATTATTTGAAGTTATGGAACATTTCAGGTTTGTTAATAACATAAAAACCGGTGTACAGATAGTAGGAAGCAGTATTTCATCGCAGCAGTTGAATACAGGTGACATGGCAACACAATGTGAACTTAGTGACTTCGAGAGAGGTTGTCGCGGGCTCTCACATTGGTGCATGTCCATACGTGCCATTGCCGCTCATCTGAAGCATCCAAAATCAATGGTTGGCGATGTGATTCACAAATGGAGATGTTCTGGCATTACTAGTGCAGGAAAACACCCAGAGCGGCTGCCGACAGGGACAGGAGGGTGTTAAAAAAAAAAAAACGACTGGTACGCAAAACCTGCTACAATCGGCACTGACCATCCGTGATGAGTTCCAGAGCGACAGTAACGCCATGGTGAGTACTAATACTGTGCGAAAATAACTCGATTTACTGGGTTTCCATGGAAGAGCAGCGGCACACGACCCGAATATCACAACAACGAACAAAGCGGCTCATCTGGCCTGGTGCAAACAGCTTGTGAACTGGAAACTGACCAGTGGAAAAGTACTCTGAAGCGATGAATCAAGGTTCACCTGTTTTCAGTCTGATGGCAGGTTGTGGGTGCGGAGGCAGCATGGTGAACGCTTGTTACCATAGTGTGTTGTACCTACAGTAAAGTTTGGTGGAGGAGGAGGAGTAATGGTGAGGGTCGCATTCAGCTAGTTTGGAGAGGGACCACTGGTCGTTGTCCGTGGTTTCATGAAGGCAGCTCAGTACCTTGATATTCTGGATAGTTAAGTGCTGTCTACAATGTGGAGCTTTTATGGAATGGACCCCTGTTACTATCAAGACGACAATGCCCCATGCCACAAAGCTGCAGCTGTCATGGAATGGTAAGAAGAGATAGGTGTTAAGCGACTGCCCTGGCCTGCGCACGGTCCTGACCTTAACCTCATCGAACACCTGTGGACGAATTGAAGCGGCGACTGAAGTCCAGAGCAGCACGTCCTTGATCTGTTTCTGAAGTTAGTACTGGTTTGAGGGAGGAATGCAGATAAATTCCACCTGATAGCTGCCTCACATTGGTGGAAAGCCTCCCTCAAATGGTGCAGGGGGTGATCAAAGGCGGACATACCTGATATTAGGGTTCGTCTGCTGGTATTAATTGTAAATTGCTAAAGTGTCCGAATAATTGTTGGTAGATGGTGTATGTGTAAATAATCTTAAAATAAATAAATTTATATTAAATTCCCTTATGCCATAGTTATTCTAAACATGTGATATGTTAATCCATAGTCAATTTATATTTTTTTATATAAAATAATGTTTAAACATTTATTAATGTAGATATAATTAACTATTTAAAATCAATTTCTTGAAAAAAAAGCAGAAAAGAAAGTTTAAAAAATACTACCATATATTATCTAAATAGCAGTGGAAATATATTCGCGGATAAATAATTTAATTTTAATAGGTGAGATGCGGTGATTGATTCATTCAATCCAATACTCTTGGAGGGTAATGGATGGCAATGCTGTAGCCAATGAAGTTCTAACTGAGGCTCGGCTATTGCTGTTACCCTCCTGCCATGATCAGAGCTTTAATTGCTCAATAACACCTTATCCCTACACTGTCCTCTACAGATAACGGGGAATATGAAAAGCATTCTTGCTTCGCCCCTTTAAGCCAGTCCTTATAAGGACTAATTTTAATATTAATATCGAAGATCATTCTTGCACAGGATTGCTTAAACAGATAAAGGAAAGATTTCACTTCCTTTATCTACTTATTCACAATCGTGATTAGTGGGACTAGTTATTAATGAACTAGTAAAGGCTTTTTCACCCCCCCCCTCAAAACGAAAATGCTTGCATGTGGCTGCCTGCTGCTTAAATGGCTTTTCTATTGTTGTTAATTTCTCTTTACATTCCCTATTGATTGATGATTTTAATTATTAAACGCACTAGGAGTAGCATATACGCTTGCACACAAAGCAAACTGTCGCGACTGTTTTAACCTCCTTGGAATGTGAATTCAAGGAGTACTATCAATAAGTCCGCTCCCCCGTGATCACTCATTGTTTGTCTAATAAGGCAAGAACTAAACATAGTTGTAGAGATAGCTGGTGGTGCTAAAATATGTAATTACATCTGTAAGTTTGAAGATAAA
Organism: Typopeltis vanoorti; assembly: GCF_054136105.1. Lineage (NCBI taxonomy): Eukaryota > Metazoa > Arthropoda > Arachnida > Uropygi > Thelyphonidae > Typopeltis > Typopeltis vanoorti. The sequence goes on along the minus strand of NC_143559.1, from coordinate 96,800,777 downwards.
TCATCTGAGGAAGAAACAATTGTTATATTTAAAACGCAAATTATGCATAATTGAATACAGCTAAGTTTAATTTCATTTCGAAATATGTGCTACATCGGAATGAATTTGTATTGTTAATATTGCTACGAATCTGTTGCCATTAAGGATTTCGGTCATTTCCATTGCATTTAAAGAAATGAAATTAAATGTAATCATTCTATTTCTTGTTTGTGTAGCTGCGACTAGGAAAGAATCAAATGATGTGAATGTCTTTACATCTATATGGTATGTACGTGGATATGATCAAATAGGAAAGAATGTTAAATGATTGTAGCTTATAGGAGGAAATATGCAGTCAGATAGAGAGGAAATGGATGATAAAATGATTAGAGAACGCAATTCCATTATGTGATATTTAAAATGAAATCTCAGATCTTACAGAAGTGCCGAGAGCGATTGCCATCAATAGAGAAAGTGTGGCCTAAATATACGTTGGATTATTGGCACTTGGATAAATAATTTATCTCCATGTAAAATGTTTGCTTTACCAAACAGAAGAAGTGTTTATATGTACGAAACATAATAATAATATATTATATTGCTAACTTATTTTATAACTAGTAACTTCTAATATCGATCGTAATAGAGAAATCTCCGCCCCCCCCCAAAAAAAGATTTTAAATATTTGAATACACTGACTAAATTCACTTACCTGTTTATGCATCTCAACATTTAGTCCATAAGACATCTCGTAATACTGAAGAAAAAGAAAAAAAATAAAGTTAAATGTATTAGCTACTATAAAATATTTAAATTAATTTCTTTAATTTATCAACATTATGTAACTGTAACAATTCTGTGTGTAAGAAGCACATCGAATGAAATAATGAAAATACGCTAATGTATTTGTAGCCTTATCATAAATATAAATAAACATATATTTATAATAAAATAATAATAATAATAATAAATAAATGCATGAGCATTATAATCATATATTTTTTTAAAAAATTAAGTGAATGCTTTAATTAATTTTAATAAAGTTAATTAAATTAATTCAAACCAAAGATAATAAATTTAGTTAAGTAGAATTTAGAACAAAAATATTTTTTATTCAAATTAACATATTAATATCGTCCAATCACACCATATTTTATCTGTCATAAACTTATTATTAATTATATTTGGCTTGAAACAGACTAAATGGTATTCTAAATGGTATTCTAAATCTATATTCTTAATTTATTTTGTGATTTCGTTTGATGTGCATTACAAGAAAGATGGCAGTAAATTATTATTATTATATTGTTTTAAATTATTATTATTTTAAAATAATACATTGGTATTAAATAACACTTTTTTAAAAATAATTATTAAATTTGTAACAGGCAAAAGAATGTATAGAAAATTAGTGTCGTGTATGTTATTGACATTATTTTTGAAAAATAGTTTGGAAATACTTCATGAGGGAGGTTGTTCCAGAGGACATCAGTAGATGAAATAAAAGAAGATGAGATGCGGGTTCCGCGTGTTTGCAACTGTACTTGAGATGGAATGTTGCACAATTGCTGCTTTTGGGTTAACAGATCCAACGGAGTGAGAGGGAATGAAAGCTGCTACTTTCCTGGAGCAGCGACCATAGGAAGCTACTGGTGTGATATGTTTATGCCAAGAGAGGCTGGAGATACATGTTAGTCCAAGGAGAGAGAGATTGAGATGTGATCCTGTCCAATGATTTCTGTATTACTGAGGATAAGGATAAGAGTGCTAAAATCTCAGAGAAAAGAAGACTGCGATTTGGTGACATCAACGTGACCAGGTTATCCTCATCCTCGTTCCATTGAAGGAATGGTATGGCAATCAAGTTTTAAGATGATGGTTGTAGAAGATCTTGAAGACTGGGACATCTGAGCAGTACATGGTTTGTAGGATAAGTAGACAGTAGGATAAATGAAAGACCATCATAGCAAAGGAAGGCAATTTGTTTAGAATGGCTCGATTTCAAACACAATCATATGTCTTGGAAATGTTAAGCGTAACAGCACCATTTGGTGCAGTTGTTTTTGACATTTCCAGGTGTTACCAAGTTAGTGAAGTAGGAATTGTAGTGACGGCGAATAAATATAATAACATCGGCTTACTTGTAATGTTAAATAAATATCATAGAAACCCTAAGATGAGTTATTATATTGATAGGCGGAAGAGGGGTGATATGAGACATTCAAATTACTAAAGGGTTTCTATAAGATTAATTCAGATGATATTTTTCAGAACAGGTCTGGTGGTGGGAGGACTAGGGGCCATCCATGGATACTGGATGGCCCCTAGCAAAGGTGTTAGAACTAGATTTTTTGGATGGAGAGTGGTGAATGAGTGGAATAAGTTGCCAGAGTCTGTTGTGGGTGCCATGACTGTGAGTGGGTTCAAGGCAAGGTATGATAGATACTGTGTGGAAACTGAATAGTTGTTGACATGATGTTTAGGGCCTCCCTCGATGAGTCTAAGGACTCCTTGGAGTTGCCCGTAATAATAATAATAATAATAATAATAATAATGATAAACTTATACAATAATGTACGTCATCAATAAATTTATTGTTAATTAATTCGGTATGCATTAGTTAAGTAAGAATTGTTATTAAAATTAATAATTTTCAATTGATAAAACAATAATAAGTTCCATTTGATTGATATCTATCCACTCGATGTTCAGTAACTGTGCTTGAAGAAAAATAAATAATTAATTAAATAAACCGTAACCATACCGATAGATATCAGTTTAGTTAAGTAGAAACCGGCTAACTCATAAAAAGTCTTTTCTAACTCTTCTCCTACCACTACCTTCTTACCTTCCACAACATATTCAAAACAAAGTCTAATGGCTACTAATTCTCGCTTTTGAACTTAAGAAGTAACTATTTCTGTCTTGATTGCTTCTTATTTGGTTTATGAGAATTTTGAATGAAATAAGCCGTAAGAAAATAAAACATCATTGTTTTAAGGTGGAGTTAGAAAATGATATTTGAAATGAGTCTCCATCTATTTTGTTTAATTGCTTTATATTCCAATGAGCGTCAATTTACATCTCTGGCGTTTCTGAATGCCGCGTTTTAATTGTTGCTTATCTCAATATTGCGTGACTTCGTTTAACTGCGAGGCTTTTAAACTTTAACTCTTAACCCCCCCCCCTTCCACCACACATACACACACACACTACTGCCACGTGATTCGATTGTTTAACAGAAATCTTAGCTCACCAGCTGTTGCGCAATTGTTCATATTAATGACCTACACAGCAGATTAGCGTGCGAGTTAAAATACTCCTTGGAATTTCAAGCTTTACATTCATTAATTCATGTCAACCACACACACACATTTACAAAAATAAAACCATAAATATTCTAATCAATAAATCTTGGCTTTATCCTTATATTTGTGTCTCCCACATCTTTTCACAATGCTGACTCTCCTCAAAAAATTTTTTTCTAGTATAGTTATAGTCGGCTGATCTATTGGCTCATCCGTCAAGAGGAGGCGAATCGCATTCCTAAATTAGTTTTGATTCACAAGAAGTCATTGTTAAGTGTAAAAGAAACGTGAAAACAGAAATTGGGACACACATCCTATGTTGTTCCAAAAGAAACCCTTAAACCTAAACAGAGACGAAAGGCCTGTTTAAAATAAGATACTCACCATGACATAATGTCGCTGCATCTCGGTCTTTTCACTCGCCAGCTTCTCACACTCCAACTTGAGGCTGTAAGTGGAAAAGAAAACATCAAACAAACATACGGGAAAAAAAAAGCATCCGCTGAAAGAGAGATTTAAGTTTAGTCCCCCCCCACGTGTTTGGTTTTTTTTTTTTTGATAACTCCTCCCACATAGATTTGCTTAAAATAAAACTTTTAGTGCTGAAATAGTCATTTGTTTTAGTCGAGAGGACACATAGGAAGTAGGAAAAACATCGACGATTATAAAGGCATCAATTTGTGGTTGTTTTATTTTAATGAGTGAACATTTAGCATTATCATTATGCTTTCTTTCTTTTCTTTGAGGGACTTTTGAATGAGGAAAATGCGAGGGCTCACAGAGAAGATGGGCAGCCTTCTGAGGGAATGGTGCAGAACATCAGTGGAGTGGAAGTGAAGGGGGGACATGAAGAGGATAAAGAATGGAAAATTGGTGGGCCCAGACAGGATTCCAGTGGAGGCATGGAAGGCACTGAGGGAAGAAGGAATTGACCTGCTGTGGTACCTATTTATGAAAGTTTGCCAACAAGAAAATATACTGTTGGCAAATATACCCGCGGAATGAAGGAAAAGTACTCTTGTCCCCCATCTACAAGGGTAAAGGGCATGCGCAAGACTAAGAATTACAGAGGAATAAAGTTGATGTCCCACACAATAAAAATCCTAGAAAGGGTTCTTGATGGAAGATTGAGGAAGGAGGTGGAGATTGCAAAGGAACAATTTGGCTTCATGCCTAGTAGATTAACGACAGATGCTATCTTTGGGTTACGGCAGATGATGGAAACAACGAGAACTACACCTGGTGTTTATTGATCTGGAGAAAGCATACGATAGAGTGCCAAGGAAAGAGGTCTGGAGGTGTATGATGGAGAAGAAGGTACCGGAGAAATGTGTCAGGTTGGTGCAGGAGATGTACAGAAATGTGAAGACAAGAGTTCGGACCTGTCTGGGACAGACAGAAAGTTTTCAAGTAACAGTTGGCTTGCATCGAGGGTCAGCATTAAGTCCGTTTCTGTTTAATATTGTGATGGAGGAGGTGAGAGAAGACACGCCTTGGACAATCTTGTATGCAGATGACATTTTGCTGTGTGCGGATTCAAGAGAAGAAATGGCAGCTAAACTGGAAAGACGGAGGAAAGTACTGGAAGAGAGAGGTATGAGACTGAGCAGAAGTAAGACAGAGTATATGTGTTGCAAAGTGGACGGCGGCCAGGAGACAGATCTGGAGTTGGAAGGAAATGTCATCAGGAAGGTGAGAGACTTTAAATACTTAGGTTCAACAGTGGAAGAAGATGGAGGGCTGAGAAGGGAATGGGATGCAGGATACAAGCGGGTTGGAGGAACTGGAGAGAGAGATGGCTGGAGTGCTATGCGATAAGAGGGTACCGATCAATCTGAAAGGCAAAATCTATAGGACAGTAGTGAGGCCAGCTAGGACATATGCTATGGAAACTGTGGCCCTGAGGAAAAATAACATTAGCAGGATGAGAATGCTTAGGTGGATGTGCGGTGTGACCAGAAAGGATTGTCTGAGAAATGACTATGTGAGGAGAATAGTGAAAGTTATGAACTTAGGAGCGAAGATACAGGAAGCAAGGTTGAGATGGTTTGGTCATGTGATGAGGAAGGAGAACGAATATGTGGGAAGAAAGGTCATGTAGATGGATGTGCAAGGAACGAGGAAGCGTGGGCGACCGAAGAAGAGATGAGCTAGTAGAAGAGGACTTGAGGATGAAGAACTTGGATGTGGTGACAGCTCAAGACAGGAGGATGTGAAGGAGACTCGTCATTCACAGCGACCCCACTTAAGTGGGACAAGCTGCAGAAGAAGAAGAAGAAGATTATGCTTTCTTTTTAATATCTATTTTCTGATCTATAGTTTAATTTTGCGTATTAAAGCAGCACAATGGTTTATGAAACTGATCAAATTCTGAACAGGAAGTCACGTGAAGCATGACACAAGAATGAACGTAAATTACACCATTCTCGCGTACGCATGCGTATAAGAAACAAAGGAAAAAGACCAGCAAACAAACTGCGCATTGCAGAGTTTGATTTTATACAGAAATTTCATTCAAAGAGTTACCAAAAAGATTATCAGTACATTTTCTAAATAGTTTAAATTGCATTAAAAGATTAATTTTAGATTGAACAGAAATACGATTCCCTTGACAGTTAAGACACATCGAATACTATTTATTATTGGGCACGGCTGGATAAACATAATGAATACGATTACATGTTCACAAATATCGAGACAGAGAGAGCATGTTTTCAAGTCATTCTTTTCGCCTTCATTCATTCCTTGTAGCAGAGAATTCAAAGAGCTCCTCTGTCTCTATGATTTACTTCTCTTTTAGCCTTTCAAACTGCTGCTGCCGATTGCCTAAGGATTCTATTTGCTTCCGGTCTTCTCTTAACGCGGTTAGATATTAAAGTTTGTACACATCAGTAGGAAAGTTTAATCGCTGGGGAAATGGTTAATTTTCAATACTTCCCGTCTATTTGATTTATTACTTCGTTACTCTTTGTTATACATCCTTTTCGCAAATATTTAGACCTTTCATTTCGAAAGGAAGTCTACACGCAGTCTGGCGAGTGCTAGAGACTACAGGGAATTGAGGTCTCACTTTGGGGGTTTCGCTCCTTTGACAACTAAATAAACCTCAACATTCCTTAAGGGACTTTCTCGGTCTTAATCAAGTCGACTATTCCTCGTGTTCATTAACATCGAAACTTAATTTGCGGGGAAGATATTACTGTGGTTTTCGTTCAATATTTTTATAGGTGGTTCGTCCTAATTACAAGATTGAGAATTTCGATATTTTGTCGTATATGTTTTCGTATATGTTTTTTTTCTCCTTTTTTTTGGGTGTGATGTAAAATGAAACTTTATATTGCACTGTGAACTGTTTCATAAGCGGGTACGTGCACGTGACCAAGGACACGATAACGTATGTGGACATTGCTCACTTTACTAAGTTGATAAAGATCATCTCGCATCACCCCATCGATCAGAGGGCTCTTGTTGAACTACAAGCTATCTTGACACGACAATTACACCCGAGAATATTAAATTTCGAATTTAACAAGCAGTTCAAAAATGATCCTAGGTTGCTAATGTTTATCATTAATAAATTTAAAAATTACCACTCACACAATCTCCGTTCAGATATAAGTCACAAGAAGAACAAATAGCCTTACAGCATTAAATTAAACGCTATTTAACTTTGAAAACACAAAAATGAAAAAAGGTGTATGAATATATTTAAACTAAAAAAAAAAAATTTTCTAGCTATAAACATAAAGTATATTTTGTTAGGTATATATTATAAAATTCAAAAGTTATGTTTATTCTGTTATCAATATTTTTGAATAAATTTAAAATAAGAATGAAACACCTTAAATAAATATGTTAAATCGTTTAGATAATGCTTAACATAAGACCTCATCTGTTTACTTTCTGAACAGATGGTGTGCGTCAATCGAGCAGTTTAAACAGAAATATTATGCATTCAAAGATTTTAGTACTAAGATACCCAGTAGGGAGATCCGATGATTATTGTGATCTTGTCTTAACATACCATTTGTACAAAATGCCATTCACAGCCACGACCACACGCGTAATCCTTCGGAAGACTTAGTTTTAAAAAAAAAAAAAAAAAAAAAAAAAAAAACCGTCGATTTCATTTCTCTCGACTTTGTTTAAAAACCTTTATTTTCTGTGATATTTTATGCATTAATTATAATATATAATGATAATATTGATAAATTCTTTGAAAGAATTTAGATTTTAAAACTTAAAATCTTTGTTTTTCTTTCTATTCCTCAATGGTCACAATGCCTCCGCTTTTCTTGAACCCCATAAGGAAATTATATGCTGTGGATGTTTTTAATACTGTTGTTACATTGCTTTCAGTACGTTCAACATATACTGAGTTCAATGACTTTTCAGTTTACGACAAACATAGAATGATTAACGGTGTTTTTTTAAATGAGCCCAAAACATTATTAGCTACTATACAGCAAACTAAATCCGAATAATTTTATTGTTCTTTTAAGGCATGTGCAGTCCTAATTTTTAGCCAGAGCTGCCTCATCAGCATCACAAAAAAATCAGTCTGGTTACTTTATTATTTCGTCTTTTTTTGAACGAATTGTTTTCTCTTGAACCACTCTGACAAACAATGGATTCATATTATTATATTAATTGTTGAAATAAGGATAATTTGTATTTCCCAGTATATTTTACTAGGTGGGAAACTCCTCACACACAACACCTGTTGCTAGCTTAATCTACTAGCTGTAGAAACAACTTGATTGTAGCGCACGCTTTCGATAGTTTGTGTAAGCTAAGTATTTTAAGCTAGTAAAGCGAGGAATGCGTATTAACTTGTGGTTGTCAGCTTTTCGTGTTATTTCTTTGTAAATTTGATACAGATAATTGATTTTCTTCATTTATCTTGTACTGTCGAGTGCAATTACAGATAGGTCAGGTTTTAAATGCAGGACGACCGTGCCAGGTGTCATCTGGATGAAGACTGCCTTTGTTTACGAAACCGAAAATATCGGAATTTTTGGTGGAGCAAATACACACAATCAAAGCATGAAATGGTACACAGGATAAGAAATGCAACTTCTAATGATTGCAGAAGTAGTAACGAAGAAATCTGTAAAAGAAGGCGTATCAAACAGGGAACATTTAAAACTCCACTCACTATCTCAAATAATTTCGTGCCATAACCTCCCCCCCCCGCTTTTTCATCCAACACATTCAAGTAAGATGGTTCTGTGATATTTACTACATACTGTAAATAAAGGAGGGACTAAAGTTAGAGAGAAAAAATATGATAAAAAGTAAAGAAAAGATGCCAAAAGCAAAGTTAGATCGATAAATCATACAAATACTAAAAAACAAACACGCAAGAACTTCAAGAAAGGATTGATAAAAAAAAGAAAGAAGAAAAAAAAAGAAAAATATGACAATCAAAAAAAAAGTGAAGGATCTTTTCCCAGCCACTTGAGATTAGAGTGATGTATGATGATGACATGGATGACCTAAACCTCCAATATATCCAATGGTCCAAATGAAATTTGTATGTTTCGTGAAAAATTCAGAAGACTCACAAAGAACTTTAGGTCTGGAGTATCCATTGCTTCAGTTCGATGCATGCTGATCATGGGACAGTCGAAAAGATGGACACCTTTTGGGGTGTACTGTATATTTTGCCTACATTAGTAAATTACTTTGATTTCGAGAATAGCGTTTAATCTTCTTGTATTCTAGTATTCTATATCACATTTATGATATTTTTTAATGTTTATATAATATAAAATACATCAATGTATACTGATCAAAATATCATAATTAGAATCAAGTTGGTTATGTATTAAAATAAATAAAATTATAACTTTTAAGTGTGCTTGTATTTCCCCAATCTCTTCTGAATCATATCGTTTGTCTTTCTTTCTTCAGATGAATTAGACATCTGAAGAAAGAAAGAAAAAACGATATTTTATGCAAGAAAACTCTATTGCATAAAAGAAAAACTACGGCTGACATTCCCTTTCCTGAAAAAAAAAAAAAAAAGAAAAAAGAAAAGTGGCACATAACGAGGATATGCATGAAACACTACTGGTGTAAGCTATTTAGTCTGTTTATTGTCACATAAATAGAAAGGGAGTTTGTATGGGAAAACATTCGCTATTAATCATTGCAATCAAATGCCGATCTCTACCTGGTAGGCTTTAACGCATGTCCCATTCTACAGATTCTGACAATATTTATAGGATCGTCTTTCTGTATTGCCATTTACGTCAAAAGGTATCCCCCCTCTTCACTAGGGATGGTAACATCTGGTGGACGTGAGCGACCCTTTTTTTTATTAGATATAAAAATAAAAACAAATCTCAACCACTAAAGTAATCCTAGTGCGACCTCAATTCATTGCGGTAACAATAAAAATTTATTCTTGGGAGTTCCACTAGGTGGCGCTGAAGTAGCCACAGAGGGAATGAGTATTCTTAAATGAATAAATAATATAGCTCTGGCAATTCGGTACTTGCAGGCTTCCTGTTAAGTGCTTTCCACCACCACAACTGCCGCACCCCACCCCACCCCACCCCACCCAAGTCCCATCCTGCCCTAGTTGTAGCAAGCAGAGCACGTGTTTTTACCTGCTCAAATGTCAAAAGACATTTGGTTGCCGTATCCGTACGTGAAAGGTCGCTGTCTCGTTATCGGAGCGATTCTTTCCGTGTAGAACGACGTGCCAATGAGACGGGTAATCAATTATTAAAAAAGGGAGAACTAAGAGCAGAACGTGAGGGGTGGACGTTTGAGTCACATGACAATATAGGATAGTCTTTGCTCCTACCCTTAGGCGAAGCAGGGAAAGCAATGAGGGGGGTAGCGGGGATTATCCCTGGTTCCCACCATATTCAACCTTATGCATAACCGCGAGCCTTTTATTCTTTCTCATTTCTTCCCCATCCCCCCCCCCTCAATATACCCCACGTGACAGATCCGCCAAGTACCCTGATGCCAGTGTTGCATATCTCCTTGAGGGTTAGAGTCAGGTTTCACGTTAACCTGAGTTTCGTTCCCAGCCATCAGGGAATGTCACGCAGATGGAAGAAATCGCTCGTCCCAGAAGGCTGGGGAAAAAAAAAAGAAAAAAAGTCCGACAAAGGCAACACGGATGAACCATACGTTACTAGCTGACTTTGAGTTGTTTATAGTTCTCACAGTATTACATTCATATATAATATATAATATAACGCGCAACAATGGAGTTATCTCATAACTCAAACTTGCATTTCAGATATTTATTCATCGTGAAAAATGCAATTTCAATTTGTAGCATATTTATATATAAATTACTTATGATATATATAATTTACTGTATTTATTTACTCTTAATTCTCTTTATTAATTTTTTAAAAAAATTCTAAAGAAATATTGTTATTTAAAATTTTTATTTTTAAATTCTCTTAATTAATATATCTTATTTACAAAATTAAATAAAAGACAAGACATATTTTATATTTATATCAATTTATCATAACTAGTTTATGTTTTCTACCTCTATTTTTGTTTTCTTCATTCATTTATCGTACTGTGTTTTTCCACATTTATTATTAATTTTTAAATTTCCTGGAGTTTTTTTTAGTTTATTATTTTATGTAATTATTTTTAAGAACTTAATTTATAGTAGGAATGATCACTTAAAGTTCGACTGCCTTGATTGATTAATGTTTACTATTTGGATAAACTTTGCTGATTTGATACACTTCGTCTAATCTCTCGGTATTTGGTGAATATTAGACAGCTTATGCGTCGATTAATATTTGAAGGCTACGTTTAATTTTCTCAACTTCCTGTCAGACAAATTATTTCCCAATAGTCAGAGAGCATTTCAAAGTCTGTAATTTGTAGAGTTTAAACGACTACTATGGCAGTTGGTATTGACATAGTTTTAATCAATACTGACTAACAAATATCAAATCTCACACAACAAACTTTAAAAAAAAAAAGCCATTATACATGAAATAATTCCATGTGAAATTTATATAAAGAACATTATAGAATAAATATTAAGGTGTTAGAAAATTTATTAAATTTAAATTAAATAATACCAAAAACCTTTTTTACAATAATTAAATTTAATTTAATATTTCATTTAAATAAAAAATTAATAAAATAAATAATTATCATAAGCAATAATTTGCTAATAAGATACTTTATAAATAAGTAAATATAAATAACTGTTAATAAGTAAAATTACTAAATTTATTAAATTAAAATTTGATTTTAATGCTATGAAGATTTTATTCAGAATCAAAAATATTCTGTTGTAGAGTTCTTAAAATAAATTATGTAAATAGCTGATTAATTTAATTGACGAATAAATAAATTAGTAATTACGTATACTATCTATTATAATGTTCATTATTTATTTTATCTTTTTTTTTTTTTTTTTTTTTTAGACAAGGGCACAAGCTTTTTTTTAAGTAGTCATTATTACCAAGATGAACGATGTTTGTTTTAACTCTTTACAATCAGCATATTGTTCATAATGTTCTCCGGTTAATTAAATGCAGTGGAAGACTGTAATAGCTTGCTTTTTAAACATTGCTGTTGAATGAAAAATAAGAAAAATGTTGCTTGTATTCAAGCGATATCTTTCGAATGTACTGCATCTTTTTGCTGATGTATAGATTTTATGGCTGCAAGGTACATTATAAAAACGGAAATCCTTTGTTAAAGAGAACAATACCGGGGCATTGTTCTTATTGGAGACATTAATTTCGGGTTAGTTATCAAGAAGAATACGCAGGTAACAATTAAGGAACTACTTGTTCTATCAAAACCAGTATTTCGAAAATTAAGTTGTAATCAGTAGATATGGACTATTATTAGACAATTGTTAAGGAAGAAGTGTAGAATGAAGCAGAAAAAAAAAAAAGGAATAAAAATAAAAACTGATAGTTTTTACAGAGAACATGATGACGTCACTCGTATGTTACAATGTAACATTTGTTGTAGAGACCTTTTTCGTTTCTATGGCAACCGCAGATTTCTAGCGATGTGTAATATTTAGAGGTTAGTGAAAAGAATCACGCATGCGCAGAAAGTCGATTATTTGCATTTGTATTGGCATCATAGGAAAATGTAAGACGAAAAACTCGAAACGCTATTTTGTGTTAGAAATAAAAATTCATGAAGACGTTATCGCTCTATTTTTTTTAAAGGCTGACAGTGTATTTATGTTAAATGCTGCCGGTTTTTTGTTATCCCCTTTTCATGTTTATCTATTTAATAGTCACTCATAGCATAAAATTTCTTATAGAAGAGTTGGCGTGTTAAGCCTAAAGTAGAAAACAAGAACAAAATAGTAAAAAAAAAAAAGGGGGAAAAAAAAGAAATAAAAGGAAGCGTATAAAGTTGTAAGAAAAGATGGTGTTTATTTCAAAACGTCTTCTTTATTCTTGAATACAAGTTTAGGTTGGCTAAATAATCTCAGTTCCGATCTGCCACTGCAAAGACTGCGAGAAGAACACAGACATGGTTTTCGTTTGAACAAAGATAAATACTTTATGTAGCTGAGGATAAACAGAGACAACCAGCTTTGAATTTGCCATCGCATTTTTCTTCATCTTGTGCTCCCTGTGTGGACGTGAGTAGGGAATTGAGTACGTGACACTAGACGTGTTCCAAGTTAGGTATATAGGAGATTTTGATTGGTTGTTTTTATGTTTTATTTAAATATGATTTAAAGAAACAAATTACAGGTTTAAATTAGAAGCGTTTTATAGAATTTGTTGAAGAACATTCTAGAGCTATGATAAGAAGACTTTTTAATGGTTTATTTAATATATGTCGGTAGATAAGAGCAACATTCGCACAATCTCGAAATCTTTGAGAAAATGTGAGACTTCTGTTTAATCTAGTTATATAATTTTTATTGTAACTCCAAGATACAATAAAACTACAGCATAAACAACAATAATGACCTAAATATACTATATTCATTTTCAACAAAACCACATATAAATCTTTAAGCGTACTTCAGTTTTAGTTTTTATTAATTAATTTTATTTTTTGTGACGCCACCTACGAGAGGTTGTAAACCTATGGGTAGGCTAAGGATTTTTTTTCCTGCTTATATTAATGTTTTGTACGTTTTTTTTTTTTTTTTTTATTAATTTCTTACTTGGTCTGCTCTAGAGACTATGAAACTTTTTTTAAAGACACGTCATGCCTCCAGTAAGGAGGTGGTAGTTTTACATCGGGCAGATGAAATTTGTTCACCACTTAAAGACAGACAAATACCCATGACGACAGCTGGATTCGAACCTGAAACCTGCTGGAGAGCGGATACGCTAACCACTCGACCAATCATTTATTTAAAAATGAAATTTTTAAATAATTTTCTAAATTTTAAAATAAAAAATAAATAAAATAAAATAGAGCGATGATGATTTCTTCAAATCATCATTACTCTTTCCTTCACTTTTAGGTATTACGGAGTAGATCATCTGAGGTAGACGTTTCACTCGAAGGTGGAGAGATTGGGAGTAAAGAAACTGAAATAAAGTCGTTCTTTATATCAATTATTCCTACATACAATGTCACATAATTGGTTGATTTAGATAGTTTTAACGTATTATCTCCCCTCCCTCCTTTAGAATTTTAACCAGCTTAATAATAATTAATTTTAAATGTATCGCGTTCATATTAATTTTATTGTTGCCATTTTGAATCACGCGGCCCGTATATTTGGTTAGTGAGGTGTCGGCGTGTTAACTAGGTGAAAATGAAAGAACAAAATGTTGTCTTTCAAACACGTCATCACGCAGAGAAATTCTTCTCTCAGCCAACTACAGGATAAAAATAAAAAAAAAAATGCAAGGAGTACCTCACGTTCGCTCACAGTCACGTTGAATCATTGTTAGTTTGTCTTCAGTAAACCTTTCGCGGTCTCCTAGGCACAGCCCATTATTTGTGGTTTTCTTTAATGGTCTAGGCTAGAGAAATTGTAACAGCCAAGTGTGATAGATGGAGTTACCAGGCTCAACTACTCCGTGTAGGATTTACTGGCAGTGCAGCTACTACAATTAGAACATTTCCAACACGTAGCTTTCGATAAATTCAACCCAACTGACACACTTCTTGACCATAATCAACAGAAAGTGACATTGTTTTTGCCTTCAGCAAATAATGACGGATGACAGTGACACGGAAAAGTGAGAACTGCTTTCTTTCATTAAGATCTTGGCAAAGAGTGCTCAACTCATCTTGTAACACATAAATGTCCGGTGTTCAATAAAAGTATTAGATCTTTCATCGGATATGGAAGGTATAGTGCTTCTGTCCGTATAAATTACACGTTAACTGACGACTCGTTGATTCTATGGGGTAATAACTCTTATAGATCATATAGTACCAGCTGTGACGAATTAGAAAAATACTATATTTAAAAAAATATATATTCAAGCTTTTGATAATATACGAATAGGTAACATGCAGTATGCGTAGAGAATCCCTTCAAAGCAAAACATACTTTGAATTGTAGACGGATTTTTACACATCGTACTAATTTTGTTCTTTGTACATTATTAATTCCTGGACTGCCATTAAAATGATTAATATGAATTGAGTAGGCTTTAAAAATTTTAATATTCAGAAAAGTGGAAAAAAAAATTAGGAGATGAAAAATCATCTACCGCCTGAAATATATTTTAAGTTCTATAGGTAGATGAGTCACAATTAGTTCCTGCCATGATTTCTAATTGGTAAAAAAAGTAAGCTGATTGACTCTAGTTTCTCCAAAACTCAATCCTAAATCATTTCTCAGAAAATGAATTTCTCTCCAAGCAGACGTTCTATTTTTTTTTTTTTTTAATGCGATTCCCATTCATATAACATTGTAAATCTGTAGTACATTTTTATGTTAGCGCCGTAAGGATGCAAACCATTGGTAGTTTAGAAACAGTGCTCTAAAGACCAAAGTGGAATTTTTGTAAAGTCAATATGCAGGTAGGATAATCTCACGCCGAGCGAGAAAATTCACCTACTTACCACCTAAAGATGATCCCAACTATCCATGTCCACCATAGAATTCAAACTCGCACCCTGTTGATTGGAGAGAAAATATGCTATCTACTTGGACAACTAGGCCAGCGAATTAAGGAGATATTCCTTATTTGGATAACAACAGCTTTAAGCGTGTTCTTGCATAATGGTAAGTTATTCATCATCCGAAAAACTAAATTTTTCCTCCTCCTCCAAATGCTATTTTTCAGACTTACGTTCTATAAATCCAGAATCTTTACAGAAATATCATTCTCTTATTTCAGAGTTTAGTTTAGTTTCTTGGAATTACAATTGAATTAACTAACGATATGAGACTATTACATTACACATGAATGTGTGTTCTCCGGCTGGTTTGCCAGTTAGCAGAATGAAAAACCCAACTTTCCGAAAGAAATACCACACACACACACACACATATATATATATATTGAGACTTTTCTATAAAGCGTGATAACTCACTTCCCTAGAGTGTCTTCCCGTGTGGTGGCCGGGATAAGAATAGCCCCAATGTAGCTCATGCATGTCGTACGAGGCGACTAAAATGGGTATCGTGGGAGGATAATGGATAGCAATGCCGTACCCAATGAAGTTCTAACTGAGGCTCGACTATTGCTGTTACCCTCTTGCCATGATCAGACCTTTATATAGCTCAATACCACCCTATCCTTCACTGTCCTCTTCAGATAACAGGGAATATGAAAAGCCTTCTTGCTTCGCCCATCTAGCCAGTCCTTTTAAGGACTTTAAGGACCCTAGAGTGTTCAACTTTACTGGCAAAGATAATTATTTAGTAAGTCTGCACACGGTTAAAATTTCTGTAACTTATATTTATTAATAATATTATTGAATAGTTAGCTCTGATAACAATTGACGAGAAGATGATGCCGAAAGAGTGAAAGAAATATATCAATATTTAAAAGATCTCATTTGCAAGAAATTTTACTGCAGATATTTCTATAGCAGTTGAAATTTCTGAGCAATTTTATCAAATATCTCTTAAATGTCTCAGTTTACTAGATATTTGTTTAAGAGATAAGTTTTATCTGAGAAATTAAATATATTTAGTAAACCCTAACCATTATTAACTCTAGAAATAATTTTCCATTCTACAATTCCATAAAATTATATTATTAATTTATAGAGATAAAACTGAATGAGACGAGACAATAACAAGATCAATATTTATTTACGATTACTGTTAAGCATTGATAAACTATTATATCATCATTATCATAAAATGAAATATGCAATTAGTTCGTATAAGAAATTTTTGATTGACCTTAACGAAATAAATAAATATATATTTAAAAAAAATTATTAGCTTTTTTGTCAGTATTTTTCCATTTAATTTTTTTTTGAGAAACAAATGAAATCAGAGGGATGTCTATATTGAGATTTGTGAGATGCGACATATAAAAGAAAAGAAAGAAATGCATTGCACAGGTTTATATTGCTCGAAATTGCGACTGAAGCAGCTAAGGCGATGAGACCAGTATATCATGTCTGTTTCTTCATCATCATTGGTTGAAAAAAAATCTTATAAAGGCTTCTTCCTTTCTAGAAGGATCCGAAATTAGTTGTTTCCAACTGAAGAATATTGTTTATATCTATCGAGTTATGGCGACTCCTGTTGTGTATTGAATACTGAGAGAGAACACAAAACACCAAACTTGAAGTTTAACTGTAAGGTATTAGGCTTAATAATCGAAATAAAATTGATGTTCTTAATAATTTTCATATTTCTTATTTATATTTAAATTGATTATTATTTTAAAAATAATAAGATTATTAGATTAATAATACAATAAAATTTGATAAAAATAATTATTTTAGAATTTAAAATTAACTGGCGATGGTTTATTATAAGAACAAGTAGTAAAGTTCAGCAAATTGTAAGATTAATTAAACGGAATATAGTTATAGGAGAAAGGAAGTTATGATGCTCTTCTATAAGTTCTTTTAATGGATTTTGAATGAAAATCAAGGTAATTGGATTTAAGTTATTCAGAAGAGTAATTGTAACATGATAGAAGATCTGTTCGCTAACATAATCTGAAAATTCGTCACTAATAAAAGACAAAGATAAGATTTAATTGAAGTTTATAAGGGTGGTTCAGGACATAAAAGACAGATAGTTGGCGTTTGTGTGAAATTATACTTTACTAGCGGGCAAAATAAAAAGATAGAGTTAAATACATCAAGCTCATGTTTACTGTTATGGTTGAAGATATGTAGAACTATCTTTACCAGCAATATACAGAGAGTGAATTTATGCAAGTTTAAGAAATAATGAGATACTTATTAAAGCTGGAAGGATAATTAAAATTTATATATATATAGTGATTATCTTAGTGATAAACTTTGAACAGTATCATTATGTGTTTATTGTAAATAATAATAGTAAAAAAGTTAAAATGCAAACAAGGAGATGAAAGAATGAGGAAAAAGTTGAGTTAGGATTGAATATACGCACAATTATCTACGTGCGATTGTGGTTTAATTTAATTTAGCTAAACTATTTTTCGGCTTCTATTTCCTATAAGGGAAGTAATCCCAACCATCACCTCTGCATCTACTAGCTTAAGAAATTTAACTGAACAATACTAGTAGTTATACAGCTTGAAAAGCTATCCACACTTCAAATAAGCTTATTGTATCATAAAAGACCCTCCATAGCTCATTTGCTAACAACAGCGCCCTTGATTTTAAATTTCAAAAGATCCAGTATATTTCATTCTTGGACGAAAAAAAAATCATAGCAGTAATTAGGTTTCTATAAAGACAAGCCGTTTAACATGTTAAGGCGAGATATATTATATTATAAATATTTTTGGCAACAGCTGACAATCAGATTTTATATAACTTATCCATAAAGAGTTTAAGAGAATTATTAGCAAAAGATAACAGTTTCAATCCAGATTATGGTAATATTTATATCATTTGATATTAAACATTGTGTTGAGATTTAAAGATTACATCTTGAAGATAAATTATGTGTCTTTCAAAGATTATTTAGATTATAAGCAAAAAAAAAACGTAAAAAAACTTTTTTTTTGGCTTATAATCTTTTATAATTTTTTTTTTTTTTTTTAATATCTCGATCAATACTCCATTGGGAGTATCGCTCGAGATATCAAATCAAAGATAAACGAAAAATGCTCTCGAATTTAACCTATTATCGATATTGGGTCATGTTGTACCATCATTTTTTATTTTGGTTTAACCAATAAGAATACAATTTGGTCGGCTAAATCCCAAATTGCCAGCCCATCCTTGTTCGTTCAGTATCCAAGTAGATACCCAACAGGATGCACCCACGAGAAGGTGAGGATTGGACATTAGGTCAGAAGTCCTGGTCGGTTCTCCGCATTCTTTTAAAGGCTACGTGGAGGTCTCCTCTCAGTTATACAGCTTTGACCCTTAAGCACCCCATAATAAATTTATGGGGTGCTTAAGGGTCAAAACAAGTGTTCTCTGCCATGTTGGCAGGAAAACGACTCAGAGGAAGACCAAGATATAGGTGGATTGATACGGTACAAAGTGGCTTAGACAATAGAAATATAAGATCTGATAATGTTCGAGTCTTGACAAGTAACAGACTGATTTGGAGGAAAATTGTAGATAGGAAGTTAGTAATGATGTAATTTTTTTCATGTAGTACTATCATATCCTGTACACCCCTTGAGGGTACATGGCAGAAATTTGATGATGATGATGATGATCGATATCGGGATAATAAACTTACTGAAGGAATCAAGTTGTATCTCGATTAAGTTGAAAGTAGGAGAGGAACAAACAGAGCACTACAGTGGATCTTTCCTGACTTTCTCCGAAACAAGTCGAGGGATTCAGGGATTGAATGACATCTTTACTTTCGTGTAGTTTAATTAATTTTTTAATGTTTGCAAGTAGAGAAACTGTTCACATCTGGTAACTGCATCCAGATGGCACTAGTAAAATTGCAAAACACCCCACAGCTGTAGAAAAAAACTTGTTTATTCTTCCGACCTAACACACCTGATCTGAACTTGAAGTATATTTTAATAAGGGAGAAAAAATGTCCATAAATTTATGTTATAATTTTAAGCAATTTTAATAATATTCAATACCATAATAATGGATCAGCATATGCAAATATTCACAAGATGTTCATGAAATAGTGTTAATACTTTCAGGAATCTGCTAATCGAAACACTCATCGAACACAAATTTAATTCATATTGAGGGTTATCAAACTGAACAAAATTTATGATGATCCTAACTATTTATTGTAAAATTAAACAAAAAGGAAAGCTATTTCGGCAATTGAGCAGTCCATTTATCACAATTAAGCTTAACGAGATATTTTTTTTTTTAGATAGATGGGTGAAGCAAGAATGCTTTTCATATTCCCCGTTATCTGTAGAAGAAAATGTATGGATAAGGTGTTATTGAGCTATAGGCTCTAGTCATGGCGTGCAATAGCCAAGCCTCAGTTAAATTTTCTTTGCCTACAACATTGCCATCTATTACCTTCTTGAATTGAAATGGTAATACGGTCTCTACTTAACGAGACATAATGATTACTGTGATTTTCTATATATATTAATACATATAATAATTATTATGGTTTCTTATCATTACTTGGCATTACTAATTAGTATACTTATATTATTATATGCAATATACATTTTTCAAGAAATAATTTTCAAATTATTATAATTATTATCAATATAATATATTATCAATATTAATAATCATTAAATCATTCATAAAATAAAGAGTTCAAATATTATTAACAGCTCTGCTAATAATTTTTTGGTATAAACGCAAGATTTCCGTTACGGTAAACAAGCAGTTTCCTATTTAGAATTTACCCAACCTTTAACTTTCTCATGTACATTTGTGGGTGGGGAATGAATATTCTTTCTTATTCAAGTGTTTATATCCCAAATGTAATGAAACAAAGCAAAGTTACGCCCTTTTCATTTGCCTCCACACAAAGACAAGCGTACTCAATAACTAGTTTGAGCTTCATTCAAACCGAATGCGATTCCATTAGCCTGAGAAAATGCGTTTCTTTTTCTACACACAACCTTTTTTTTTCTGTCAACGAAATCATGTACACAGACCATAAAGAAAATAAAGTAATTTCATTGTGTGTGAGAAAGAAAGGATGTTGGTTTCTAAAAATTAAATTACATAAAAAATATATAAAAAAAATCTTTTCGAAGCAACGAACCTCTCACCCCAAAAATGTCGTTTGCAGTTGCAAAACATCAAGCGAAGTTTGTAGACTGATAAGACTCCAGAACAAGTTTATGAAACAATGGTTCAAGGATAGTATAACACGCACGCCTTATAATTTCGTATTTTCACCTAAAACAATTATGTGGAAACTAGGAAAGAGAATTGATATACACAGAATTATTAAAAACTGTCTACATTCAGTGTGAATATATCAAGATTGCTTTAATAATTCTATGTAACAAAATATTTGCGTCAAGCATACGTAAACAAGCATTTATATCGTTGCTACTAAATTATCCGATAAATTTTAAAATTTATTAAATTAGAAAAATAAATTATAAATATTATTGCATATAAATAAATATATAAAAACTAATAAAATATTTTAATAATTTTAAAAAATAATTAAAATTACGAATAAGTTATAATACACCATTTAAAAATTGTAAAGCGTATTTTATATCTAAGAATATACACAAGATTTTTGTTGTGGGCGGAGGGGAGAATCAATCGACCGTGAGATGCGGTGATTGATTCATTCAATCCAATACCCTTGGAGGGTAATGGATGGCAGTGCTGTAGCCTATGAAGTTCTAACTGAGGCTCGGCTATTGCTGTTACCCTCCGGCCATGATCAGATCAGAGCTTTTTGTTGTGTATGTTAATTTAATATGCCTGTATAACATCAAAATGGGGGATATGTTGTTAATTAAAGTGAAAAATGAGATACATACATTGCACTGCTTGTTTAATTGTGATGGCAAATCTCATATTTTTTAAATTATGAAGTATGCTCTTACCTGTGGTACTGTGCCTGTAGAAAACTAAATTCTTCTTTTATGCGATCACAAGTCTCCACGACCGTAAATTTGAATGGTTGCCCAGCTTGAGGAGGTGGACCCTGAAACAGAACATACTTCAGCTTCATTTAAAAATAAAGTAAATGGCTACATTTATTTTATAATTTCACTACCTAATGTTGCACAGATTATCGCTTGTTAAAGTGACTTTGAATTAGCCACTACTACGTTAGTTCCGAGTACTTCAATATAATCCGCGTCGTGACGATGTCTGACAGCCACATAAATTTGACTTTATTGCTTCTCCTAGACATAAAGCATTACCTAAATATTACCGAACGGAACGAACAGTGAAGACTTCATTCACGTCCTGGCATCGCTTTCGAAAACATCCATTGAATATATGTTGTTTGCATAACAATTTAATTTTTCGTTTATCATAGATAATTTGGTCCTGGCGCATTTATTGTGAGAATGGAGACAGGAATATCTCAGCCTATTACTTTTCGCCTGATGTAATTTCTTATGTATTAAGAAGGCTACTAAATATGAGCTCTTTTTCATACATCTTTAGCTCTGTCTGGCTGCATATCTCTTTTCGTTTCTTTTGTGTTAACTAGTGTTCATTCTGCTGAATTCTTTTCTATTTCTCTCTCTATATATATATATTAGCGTTAACTACATACGGAAATGAAAAAGTCTTCCAAGTTGATATTCCAGTAGTATTATATTATATTATATTTCACCAGTATTATATTATATCGTTGTACACTAGTCCTTATAAGGACTGGCTTAAAGGGGCGAAGCAAGAATGCTTTTTATCTTCCCCGTTATCTGTAGAGGACAGTGTAGGGATAAGGTGTTATTGAGCTATATACAAATACAAAGCTCTGATCATGGCAGGAGGGTAACAGCAATAGCCGAGCCTCAGTTAGAACTTCCTTGGCTACAGCATTGCCATCCATTACCCTCCAAGGGTATTGGATTGAATGAATCAATCCGTTGTTGCACACTAGTTCTTAAAAGAACTGGGCGATGGACTGAATCCTTGACTCTTTATCCCGTCATCTGAATGAAGAGACTCTGTGTAGATGGAGTGTTATCCAGCTAAAAGCTCCAGTCATGGCTGGGTAACGGGCAATAAATAGCCGAGCCTCGGTTAAAACTTCATTGGCTACAGCATTGCCATTCGTTAACCTGGAAGTCCTAAAAAGGACTTAACTTCCAAGCCTCTCTACACCTTATACACTAGTCCTTATAAGGACTGGCTTAAAGGGGCGAAGCAATAATGCTTTTCATATTCCCCGTTATCTGTAGAGGACAGTGTAGGGATAAGGTGCTATTGAGCTATTAAAGCTCTGATCATGGCAAGAGGGTAACAGCAATAGCCGAGCCTCAGTTAGAACTTCATTGGCTACAGCATTGCCATCCATTACCCTCCAAGGGTATTGGATTGAATGAATCATTCGATCCGATTCTTGTATTCTTGTACACTAGTTCTTATAAGAACTGGGCGATGGACTGAGTCCTTGACTCTTTATCCCGTCATCTGAATGAAGAAAATCTGTGTGGATGGAGTGTTATTGAGCTAAAAAGCTCTTGTCATGGCTGGGTAACGGCAATAGCCGAGCCTCAGTTAAAACTTCATTGGCTACAGCATTACCATTTGTTACCCTGGAAGTCCTAAAAAGGACTTCAAAATCAAATCATCATTCATCTACCTTGTACACTAGTATTATTTTGTACACTAGTATTATTTTTCGCATTTCATATAGCACTATTATTATATTTTGAATAAGGTGTTGGAAAATCTAATAGCTAATTTCTAACCAATATCCGTTTAATTAATCGGCGTTAGTGTCATACAAACGTCTTTGGCTACTTTATCCTTTACTTTATTATTATCTCAAAAAAATATCCAACTTAGAATTCTTTCATTGTGGAATTTCTTTTTCGAACAAAAATTCCTAGTTCAAGTTTTTGCATATGAATAATTTTACTTACAGATTACAGTGTATTCAATTTGATAAAAATAATCCTAATGGATACTTTTGGATTTTGCTAAGGCTTTTGACAGAATGCAGCATGGAAGACTGGTACATAAATCGGAGAATATATGATTGAATTATAAAACCTTAGCGTGGTTTAAGAAGATGGCTGAATGACAAATCAGAAAGCAGTTCTAGTAACTTTGTTTGATAACAATGCCAAAGCATTTTTCATTAATATTGTTAATTAATAGATCTCTGAGTGGTGTTTCTTTCCACTCCACAGTGACAATTTTCTATCAGTAATTTAGGTTAATGTTTATTATTATTATTATTATTATTATTATTATTATTATTATTATTATCGTCGTCATCATCTGGTATTTAAATTTCGGATCCAGTTTTCTATGGTCATCTATTTCTTTGTGATCAAACCATTTTCACAGAATCAAGGCATTCAATGTTTTTAGCATTTATTAAGTGTCTTGACTTTGAAGGAGACATATTGATGCCACGAGATACAATGCAATTACTGATACTTTTTTTTTCTTTTTATTTTCCAGGTTTGGTCCAGTTCTCAAAATGAGTAAACCTTCTTCGCATGCGTGGCTATTTCAACTAGATGAACCTTACTGAAATGTGGTATTTGAAATTCTATTCGAACTATTCTAGTCAAACTATTCTAATTTTTTTTTAGTTCGGCCATTATGGCACAAAGGGAAAAAGAGTGTAGAAGTTATTCATTGCAAGAATTCCGCTTTGGTTACACGAAACTTGATAAAATTTAGAATGTAGACCACAATATATCTTTATGATTCAATTTCTGTTTCAATCTAATCATTTCTATAGGGAAAAATTAACAATCACTTTTTCGCTTGTTATGCTACTTTTCGATGATAACCTATCCACGTTTATACCCCATTAGTACCGTGAATGAGCTAAGAATTAAGATAATGTTGAAACTGCTTTAGAGAACAAGCCAGTGCTCTTTCAAGAGATTACAGATATCTCTAATAAGCTCAGTGGTACCTTTGCTCATTGACAAATGAAAGCTGTCTCTCCTAAACAACAACAAATCTTGGGCATGAGATTAGAACTCGTGTGCCTGAAGATAAACTCGTGCCTTAAACCAATTGGCCACCCTACCTTAGTCATAATACGGTACACATCAAATGACTAGTATGGATTCGCTAGATATAACACAATGAACTCAAACTGACATGATCATTTAAGTTACAATCATCAATGTTCAGGTCTTGAAGAACCAGTTCGACAACTGATTAAACTCTTTT
This sequence comes from Typopeltis vanoorti, assembly GCF_054136105.1. Taxonomy (NCBI): domain Eukaryota; kingdom Metazoa; phylum Arthropoda; class Arachnida; order Uropygi; family Thelyphonidae; genus Typopeltis; species Typopeltis vanoorti. The sequence continues at coordinate 96,776,142 of NC_143559.1, read as the reverse complement.
CCTGCTAATATGCATCCTGTTCATACAAATGTGCCAAGGTTGTCAAAATGAGAACAAAGTAAATGAACTAGCTTCCACCAAATTTCTAAAACTTTTTTTTCCCCCGTTCACAATGGCTTAGGTGAGTTAAGGTGTTGTGTTTGAGGAAGTTTTTATTTATTTCGTATGATGATACAACGAGCGTGAGTCCCTTTTAGGGGAAGGTACGGCACCATCTCAATTCCCCCTAATTTTATCAGGGATCGGGACCGGCATAGCTGACGAATCAGGCCTATGGCCGGGTCTTAAGTATTCCTGACTGTAATTTGTGTGTGTTTACTGGGCTGGTTTGCTCTTCTGGGGGATAAAAAACCCGAGTTTCCGGGTGAAAAAACCCTCTACTTCCGTATGAGGCCGGCTAACTCACCTTTCTTCGAAAGAGACCAGATAAAGATTCCGCACGTCACGGACGGGAATCGAACCCGGGTCTTTCCAACCAAAGGGCTTCGTTTATACTGACTGAGCCATGGTAGTTGCTCATTGGTATAAATGACTTTTTGAGGTAGTTGAAGTGAGATAAACATTTCGATATCTTTTCTAAATAAATGTTCATATTCAATGTGCGTCTGGTATTTAATAACCTGGACAGTGTTTCCAATCTTCTTCTTCAATTTCAACTTTTGGAAAACTGCGAATAAATTGTCACTTCACTTGTGACGCTCCTGTCATTGGATCAGTGGTTCTTAACCGATGTTCCAAGGAACACTTATGTTCCGCGAACTGGTTGGTTGCAAGCGTTCCACAGGTGAAAGATATCACGTGACACAGTTCTGAGTGTAATTGGCTACTCTGATCCTAACAACTGAAGACTGCTATTGCAGGATATATTATATTATATCCACGCATTGTTTTTGCACAGAGAATCCGTAGTTTCAAAAACATTACCGGCGATATTAAAACCTGTACTGACCAAGTTGTAAATGTGGTAAACTTCATCAAGTCAAGACCTTTAAAGCGTTTTTAAAAAACTTTTCATATCTATGGAAGCCAAGTACGAATCTTTGTTTTTGCACACTGAAATAATAAGATGGATATCCAGGAGAAAGTGCAATTCCGAATTTACTTAAGAATGAGTTATTAGCTTTTTTTCAAAATGAAGGTACAGATGCTTTTGTAAAATGTCTTCAAAATGACATTTGGTGTGCTAAAATGGCATGTTTAGCCGATGTTTTAAATTATTTAAATAGCGTTAAAACAAGGATCTAAGGAGAAAATGAAAATATTTTGACATCCACTAACAAATTGTCAGCTTTTCAGAAAAAAGTAACTCTTTGGAAAAACTGCATATCATAAAAAATACAATAGATATATTTCTTTCGCTCCATAATAAAAATGTCGAGGGAATTATCTCCATTTTAACAGAACATTTAACAATATTGGAAGAAAAGATTTCAAGTTACTTTCCTTCCTTAAATACACACAATTATGACTGGAGACGAAATCCATTTGGCAGAGATAATACATCGAGTTGTGAATTTTCGTTACAAGAAGAAGAATAAGTAGTTACCTTGTGAACGGATCGTACTCTAAAAATCAAATTCTCTGATATAACTCTTGAAGAATTTTGGATTTTTATCAAAGCATAATGCCCAGCTCTCTCCACAAGGGCAATGAAAATTTTGTAACAGTTTCCAACATCATACTTGTGTGAGCTCGGTTTCTCATTATTAACCAATATAAAAACTAAAAAGCGTGAAAGACTTACTAATATACACAAAGATATGAGGGTAGCTATATCACGTATTAGACCTGATATTGCTGAAACCTGCAAAAGCAGACAAACTCAAGTATTTCATTACAATAAGTTTCATTTTTATAAAAGGCAAATCCATGCATATTTTTATCGTTAGTTTTATGACCCTAATGCTTTTGGTGTTCCCCAAAATTTTTCTTATAATCAAAAGTGTTCCGTGACTTCGAAAAAGTTAAGAACCACTGCATTAGATGATTAAAAAAATAGATTCAAGGAGAGTCAAGTACGTGTGTATTTTTTTAAAATTTTTAAAATTTTTTCATAATTCAATCGAGACTAAATTAAGACGAGATGTCACTTTGCCTTTTCTGGTCATCAACAAACACAAGAATCCAGTCGCTATAAGATATCTGAAATATATCTTCTTCTTAACTAGAATTTGAATTCTCCTAAGTTTTGGATTCTTACTGACTACATCAAGTTACATTGCAAACATAAAATAAGGCCAAGTCATGGATTGGGTTGATTCGGAGCATACCTAACTACTTTGTCCTTTTTTATTTATTCCCAAATTTCGATCTCATTACAATACTAGAACTGAACGAACAAAAACTTTCCCGTGACACACACACACTTATCTGCATCTAATACTTTCCATTTCTTATAGCCTCCTTTACCTGTCTATCTACCCCATAAATCATTTCACGAGACAGACATGAATGTGTTGACAAAATTAATTTAACGATAGTGAACTAATAAGCGATGTATAGTTTTCAGTACAAGATATTTCCAGAAGAATCTAGCGCATATAATGGGAACTGTATAGTTTGAGGGAAAGCATTATCACATCATTGACATCATAAAGAATTTTACTAATAAAGGACAAAATAAAGTCACCTGAACGGAATCTTGCTTTATAGAGAGAGAATGCAATACCGAAACAACTCATGGCAAAGAAGTGCTATTGTAATACACTCTTAGACGCTTTGGTTTTCTATTTAGAAAGTAATGATATCTTTCTTCGTTAATACAGACGAGATACGCTACGGATAGATGGAAAGATAAACATCTCTCTGGTGTCGAGAATTAACCAAGTAAATTTCTTCTGTGAAAGCGGAAAAAAAAAAAAACTGTTTTCTTGCCTATTATATGACATTACAAATAAGCACAGATGAGCAGTTATTTTGTCTCCACAACCAGATATACGTAAGAGTGTGAAGAGTGAAGCATATTTCAGAGGTGACACAAAAGTTACGGCAATTGTGAGCAGTAACTGTACACACACACACACACACACACACACACACACACACACACACACACACACACACACACACATGCTGTCTGCCTATGCAATAGCCGATCAGTGAATTGTGCAGGTGGTTCCGATCTGAAAACACGACCAGCTAAGAGAGGTATTCAGATGTTTGCAGTCTGATCAGTCATTGATCTTAGGAGAAAGAGGGATATACTGTAGGTCGCCTCCCACTGAGCACACACGTGTTCACGTCTGTTTAATGTCGATTGTTTCCTATGTACATCGACACCTGATGATACACTTCCTTCTTCGAAATGATCGCACACCTGTGTTTGTCGTAAACACTTGACTCTTTCTTAAGGGTAATCGGCGTCCCTTTGGCAAATTTACTACGGAACTGTAGCACACGGCGAGTTTCTTTCCCCCCACCATCCCCACCCTCCCTATCATCTCCGAAACATCAAAGCTCACCATTGTCTGGAATAGAATCACCATGTCAAATGGTTCGCAATCATTCTGGATAACGTGTTTTGAACTTTCTTTGGGATTATTTGCCACACCATCCATCAAGTTAAGACAAATAAAACACTTTATTGAAGAGCGTTCATTATTTGATACTTCCCACCGAAGTAATTAAAACATTCTGCTATTACTGTAACTCATTTTATACAAATGGGAACATTTTATGTGGGAGGTGCCTAGGAGTCATGACTCGTCCGCATACTCTTGCTTCTTACGAATTGTGTGTGTGTGTGTGTGAGAGAGAGAGAGAGAGAGAGAGAGAGAGAGAGACGTATATGTATATATATAGCGATAGTTGATTCAAATGGCCAATCAGAGGCGACATCATAATCACCAGAGCCTCTGTAGCTCGGTCGGTATAGACGAAGACCTTTCATCGAAAAGACGTGGGTTCGATTCTCGTCCATGACGTGAGGAACCTTTGTCTGGTTTCTTTCGAAAGGTGAGTTATCTCATACGGAGGTAGGGGTTTTTCACCCGGAAATTCGGGTTTTTCGTTTCGCCACAACAGGCAAACCCTCCCCGTGAACACACGCTGATATAGTTAAAAAATACATATTTAATCCTCTCATTAGGAGGGCTCAACCAGTCCTAAGGAGCGGTCGAGGAACGAGGGAACCCCAAATGAATAAAAAAAAAAAGTACACCCTACTCATCAGAATCTTAGGACACTAAAACAAATAGAGACAATTATCTGAAAAAAAAACTTAATTCTTGGTGGGCCAACATGAACTGTAATACTGATATAAATTCTGCAAACTATAGTTTTTTATGCCGATTTCATACCAACAGGAATTGAAATCAATGTATGAGGTAAACTACTCTGTTGTGTACCAAATTAGCAGAGCGATGGCTAATACAGTAAAATCTCTCGTAACCCGCACCCAATTAACCGGCAATACTAAAACAACGGCACTTTCGAAGGTCTATTAAACCCGTTAAGCCTATGAGATAAGAAAAATATGCAATGAGCTTGCATTCTGGCAAGATTTGCCGAGCAACGTTCATCTATGTCAGCACATGATGTTATGAAACTTCATGAAAACACAGTGAATTTTTAAAGCTCCGACGACAATCTTGTAAGCAGACAGACATTCGAAGTTATGTTATGTCGTCCCATTAAGAAATTCTCAACTTTCATGTGATAATAGGTACCGTAATTTTTAAATGCTGTTTAAATTTGATTTTGTGAAATATAAAATGATGTGTATGTGTTTTAGATTTTAAAAAATCCGCGCGATTGTTAATGTTATTTATTTAGTTATGGCCGGCAGATCGAAAAATACGACCAACGAACTTCGCATGCTGTAATTTCTACAGATGGCATCGCAAAACATGAACAAGTAAGTTCTCGAAATATGTATTCGATTATCCAGCAAAATCTCGTATCTGGAATCAGCGAAGTCCCGTTGTTGCCGGTTAAGGGAGATTCTACTGTATTTTGCAGATTAAGCAGTTTTGTATTGTGTGTTTATGAGTTTCTAAATTCGAAGTTCCCTTCATCACAGATCATAGGCTTGAAATAAACACTACCTTCATCGAACATCTCTATGAATACAATATAATCTTCTTATAAAAGGTGTGTGTGTTTTCTGGATTACCGAGATAAAGATATTCACATGTCATTCCATTCATTATTCGAAGTAGTTTCGATGTGACTTATACAGCAATGTCTGCATTTTTGATATTACTAAAAACATCTGCAGAAGTACCGTGTAGAACTCGTCCACGATCTGATTTTTACATGATCACATCATCAATCCTTCATCTTAATGTTACGGGTCAAAATTCTTATAGAACGAAATCAGAATGAGTGGAAGCATTGGCTGCAATCATTGATATCTAAATAGTCTTCAAATCTTTTGACAAATGCTTTGGCATAATCGAAATGCGATTTTATTTGATTAACTAAGCCGGGAATAGTGATGGGTCTATTTTCATCAAAAATTTTCTTGATCTGCCTCACACTTCCATTCGCTTAAGTCATCGATAGACATCACAACATTCCATAACCATTAATAGACGTCCCCTATTTTTGAAGTTGAGAAAAAAAAAATCAAAGCATAAGTTCTGTCCTTTTCTCCTTCGCAAATCAATTTTTAACACCTCGAAAGTTTCTGTGACAATTTCCTCCCCCTTTTGAAGTCCGCCGATTGATGATAACAAACAGTTACTTTTCAACATCTCATTAATGCACGCTGTACGTTTGAAATAAAAAAAAAATAATTGAAATGAGTAGAGGATTATCTACCAACTACAACATCAGTGTCATCTGATAGTCCAGGAATGTTTCCTAGATAACTGTCGATTAACCTTCAACAAATTCGTTGAAGTTTAATCGACATTCACTATTATCAATCAACAAAATCGGTTGATTGATAATAGTGAAGCAGGCAATAGCGAAGTGATTACGCTTCTGATGTTTTCTTTCGGTATTACTGAAACGTTACAAGAATTGGCACGTACTTACAGGGTGTTCGGGATAAATTTGACATATTTATAATTAATTATATTTTTCCGTAAGTTACATGTATTAACACACACTTCTCTTCATTTAAAAGTTTGGACCCTTCTTCATTCATATACAAGATGTCAGAAAGGATGGATAGCTGGAATCCACTTGAATCATGGAAGAGAATAACTTGTATCATGATGATTCGTGCCCGCCATCAAAATAAGGATATTACGACTGCTGCCCAATGCTCCCTGAATACAGTAAAAACAATCAGGCATGAACTAGAGACTTGCAATGGTGACTACGAGGATGTAGCAAGAAGAAAGATCCCTAGCAGACGATCTGATTGCGTTCGTACAGCAGAATTCCTCGCAAATCTGCAGGAACAGGTGTTGAAGAACCCTGGCATTGGAATTCGGGCTTTGTTCGTGGAGTTGCTAACTGTAGTCAAGCCCTGGATAACAAGGGTAGCCAATGGTAGGCCGTATGTATGGCAGCAGGATTCGGCCCCTTGCCACACCTCTGGGAAAAGTCAAAAATGGTTGTCTGAAAATTTCTACGACTTCACCAGTCCAAATGTTTGGCCTCCAAACTCCCCAGACCTTAACCCCATGGATTATTTTGTATGGGGCGCAGTTGAAAAAGACACCAATCGCACTTCCAGTAATACAAAAGCCCAGTTAATGGATAAAATTAAAACAGTTTTTGCGGCCCTTCCCAGGGAGACTGTAGCATCAGCTTGTTCGAGGTTCCGAAGCAGAATTGAAGCTGTGATCGATGCTAATGGTGGTTATTTTGAGTAAATCTTGTTGATAGTATTGTAATTAACTCTGCCTGTAATGTTTTTTTTGTCAATTCATTAAATTTAATAGATACAAAGAAGATTTTCTTTTTCCTTACGAAACTGTCAAATTTATCCCGAACACCCTGTATATGTTTTATATTTTGAATCCAAATATATTACAAAGCGCTGTTTTAGTTTTATTAAAAACTCAAAAGTAATTCCAAGAACATTTAAAGCTATAGACTATCATGGACAACAAAAATTATATGCGCAGTGCTTAAAAAATTGCACCTTCTCTCTGATGTTTATGTCGGAAGCGCCGGAAACATGTTTATTTCGTCATTTTATCAAAATAATAAACAAAAACAATTAAAATATTAAAGCATATGCAGTTGAACTCCTTACAGTTCAAAGCACTTTTATTTGCCAACGATGTTTACCCACGTTCGATTTTTTTTTCTCCATAAAATTATTCAAGTACTGTATATTAAAGTACTTGAATAATTTTATGGAGAAAAAAAAATCGAACGTGGGTAAACATCGTTGGAAAATAAAAGTGCTCTTCAATACTCTTCAATACTATCTTAATATATGGCATTTTTGTTTGTTAGTAAAATTTATTGATTTTTTTTTTTACTAAGACTGGTGTTAAATTTTAACCATAAAAAAATCTTAAAATATGAAGGAGTGGACTGAATCTTAAGTAAGTATAGAAATATTTAAAAAAACGTTTAAAATATTTCGATACTTACATAAAAACTCACTGTTGTAATCCATTTCTTTGTATTTTTGGTTTATACTGTATAACCATGCTTAAGTTTGTTTTAATAATTTTTAACACAGTGCAAAATTTAATGAAAACTATTTAGAAAAAATGCAATCGATATGTTTCTTTTTTAATACTTAATATATATATATATACTAGTGTACTTAACAAACTAATTATAATTTTTGTTATATTTTGCCCAAAAAAAAAAAAGGAAAAGAAAAAAGGATGCGATAAAATCTTGAGAATAAGGATTAACTATCTACTCCGTCGAATCTAGTTTCGGATGCATGGAACAATGTGGCTCTATGTGTAAGCATAAAATATACAACTATATTAGATCACAAATATATTATTATTACACTCTTTTAGAAATTTAATATAACGTTCTGTAGCATAAATAGAATTTTTTTTATTAAATTAAAAAAAGAATGTATATATATTATTACATAAGAATTGATTTTTATAAATAACTGAAATTAACTGGAAAATATTTTTCCAGCGTGAAATATTTTCTATGGTAATTTATATCAAATCCTAATGAATGAATTTATATAAATTACTCATTATGATTTAGCAAATAGACTATTTAGTTTGGTTGGAATGGCTGTTAACCTTGTGTATTCTACGGCTGGCGAGCCTATCGGGAGGGGGGGGGAGGAATCTATCGAATTTATATGAGGCAAACTCTGCTATATTATATATTATATAAAGGCTTTTTTTTGAGTCCTATAACGGGATCGAATCTATCTCTCTCCAACTAAAATGCAAATCTATTTTTTATCTGCTTTTAATTGCATATCGTAAAAATAGTTATCACTTTAATATAACTTTTTTGTGCATAAACATTCACGGGAATAAATTTGTGCATCAAATATTCTCAATTTCTCATATACGTTAATTGTACAATATTTCAGAGATAAAACTTACTATCCAATATATGGTCTGTTGCGATCGTTTCCTATTTAAAAGGGTATTAACTCCTTCGACAACTCCCTTAAATTACAAAAATAAAAATTTTGCGGAAAAAAAAAACTACAATAAATATGAAAAGATTTATTGGAATCATTACATACAAAAGGGATACTAGACTGATACCATTATTCCTAAATCTGATGTTTTCGTTTATTATACATCGCATTTGAAAATCCTACTTAATATTATATTTGGTATTTAAAAGAATAACATCCATTTCCCTGCAGTAAAGTTAATTAATTCGTTAATCTACGCGTTAATATCTAGCTTAATGTATAAAAATAATTAGTTTATAGATATTAATTGTCTTTTAAAAAAACATGAAATATCATATCTTATCTTATTTTAAAAAACTAATTTTAATTTAGAAAGTTAACTTTTACTTTTAAATTTATTTTTAAATACTATTTTAAAGACACCATTAATTCTTTTTCATAGTTTACTATTTTATATGATCAGATGTTACAGAGAGAAATCAATTTCCCCGTGTGGTTGCCGGGATAAGGATAAGAATAGCACCAATGTAGCTAATGCATGTCGTACGAGGCGACTAAAATTGGTACACTTGGAGGGTCACGGATGGCAATGCTGTAGCCAATGAAGTTCTAACTGAAGCTCGGCTATTGCTGTTATCCTCCTGCCATGATCAGAGTTTTATAGCTCAATAACACCTTTTCCTTACACTGTCCTCTACAGACAATGGGGAATATGAAAAGCAATATTGCTTCGCCCCTTTAAGCCAGTCCTTATAAGGATATAAGGAGAAATATAAGGTTAATGAAGAAAAAGCCCTTTTTAGGATTTCCAGGGTAACAAACGGCAATTGTAGCCAATGAAGTTTTAACTGAGGCTGGGCTATTGCCGTTACCCAGCCATTACTAGAGCTTTTTAGTTCAATTCAATAACACTCCATCCACACAGATTTTCTTCATTCAGATGACGGGATAAAGAGTCGAGGACTCAGTCCATCGCCCAGTTCTTTTAAGAACTTTAAGAGAAATATAAATAAAAAGAATCGACCGTGAGATGCGGTGATTAATTAATACTCTTTGAGGGTAATGGATGGCAATGCTGTAGCCGATGACGTTCTAACTGAGGCTCGGCTATTGCTGTTACCTTCCTGCCATGATCAGAACTTTAATAGCTGAATAACACCTTTATCTCTACACTGTCCTCTACAGATAGCGGGGAAGATGAAAAACATTCTTGCTTCGCACCTTTAAGCCAGTCCTTATAAGGATAAGAGAAATATAAATAAAAAGAATCGACCGTAAGATGCGGTGATTAATAATACCCTTGGAGGGTAATGGATGGCAATGCTATAGACAATGACGTTCTAACTGAGGCTCGGCTATTGCTGTTACCCTCCTGTCATGATCAGAACTTTAATAGCTCAATAACACCTTATCCCTACACTTTCCTCTACAGATAACGGGGAAGATGAAAAGCAATCTTGCTTCGCCTCTTTAAGCCAGTCCTTATAAGGACTATTTAACTAAACAAGCTGATTTGGAAGAATCGACCGTGAGATGCGGTGATTAATACCCTTGGAGGATAATGGATGGCAATGCTGTAGCCAAAGAAGTTTTAACTGAGGCTCGGCTATTGCCGTTACCCAGCCATGACTAGAGCTTTTAGCTCAATAACACCCCATTCACACAGATTTTCTTCACTCAGATGACTGGATAAAGAGTCAAGGAATCAGTCTTTTTCTTAAGTTCTTTTAAGAACTTAAGAAAAAAAAAAACGGGTTAAAATGTAGTCTTAAGGTAATGGATGACAATGCTCTAGCCAATGAAGTTTTAACTGTGACTCGGCTAATGACGTTACCCAGTCATGACTAGAGCTTTTAGCTCAATAACAACCCATCCACATATTTTCTTCAATCAGATGAAGGGATAAAGAGTCAAGGACTCAGTCCATCTCCCCCCCCCTCCCCCCAAAAAACAACAACTTTCAATTAGAAGTACTGCAATCGCGTATATTTTCAAATTTCAAATACAGTACAATTACAAGAAACAATGTTCATATTTTTTCGTTATTTATTGGATTGATTAATCAATAGAATTTGTTTTTCGTAATTTATGTTTTGATGCAGCGCATACCCTGATATAGAATAAGGACAATCTAATTCAATATGTGCAAACATTTTACAGCAGATAAATTTCAATAACATACCTTTCGAATATTATAATTTTGAAAGAAATGGCTTATTCTCTTATACCTGAGATATAATATTAATGTTTTAACTAATAAGGAAAGTATACGTTTTGAGCATGACTGTATGTATATTGAAACAGAAGAACATGAAATATAAAATATTTAGCAGATAACTGATATGAAAAGTACACGTATGGGGAATTACTACAATAGAATATAAAATGCAGACAGACAGAAAAAATACATTCTGAGATTAAATATACAGAAACAGGAAGAATGTAATGAAATTAGGACTACTGCAAAAGAACAGAAACAAACACAATTTCAAGGAGAAAGCAAAGAAAAACAATATAGAGATTAGAAATTAGATTAGATCAGAAATGCCTTAACTGGAATAGACATTCACTAGTTGATTTGCGTTGATCAATGGCTATCAAACAGCTAAATTATGTTTCCAACTTCGTCCTAAAATATTAATCTAATAATCTTGTTGTACCTCTTTTCATAATCGACCCGTTTCTGGAAGAAAAAAACGTACTATTATCAAGGGGTGTACACAATGTTTGTGTTGTGCTATTGAATTAATGGACAAAGGATTGTAGTAGCTGGAACTCACGAAATGTGTAAATAGAAAATTATTGTTCAAATCATATTTGAATATTATATACTAGCTGAATAGTAAGGTCTTTTGCACTTTTACCCATTTTCTTGTGAAAAAATGCGTTTCGAATCCCAACATGGACATGGGTGTTTGTGATGGTCCTACTAACTCTGTGTAGAAAGGGCATTTGTGACCCCTACCATTTCTTCTAGCAGAAGGCTTCATTCCCCAAAACTTGGTGAGGTACGGGAGTGACCACACAGCGTCTAAGAATGTCAAATGTTAAATATTAGTAATACACTTGACTTCATGTACAGGTTAAAGGTTGTTCGTATTTAATCCTATAAGATACATGCGAGATTCTCATCAATTTCTAATAGCTCATATATTTAATCCTATATAAGAGACATATATTTAATCCTATATAAGAGACATATATTTAATCCTATATAAGAGACATATATTTAATCCTATATAAGAGACATATATTTAATCCTATAAGATGCATGCGAGATATTCATCAATTTCTAATAGCTCATATTCCATAAAAATGTTCTTCTAAAATAACTTTACGATATTAAATAATATTGTGGGGTTTATCACAAAATGCTGTTTCTAATCATGTGATGAAATATTAAATTTAACCATTTTAAATACAGATATCCCTTGCTTAACGCGGTTTTGCTTAATGCGGGATTTGATTAACGCGGCGAAATTAATTGCGGCAATCCCTTGATGTAAGCGGCAAGAGTTTTGATTAACGCGCCTTTAACTCTGTGGAGTTCGCAGCTGATCTGACAGATACATGCAAAATGTTTAATATAAATATTTTATATAATTCAGTGTATAGCTTGGAAGTCATGAGTAACTGTGCATTTATATGTTACGAGTGATATTCCGCACTGTTATTTGCTGTCAGTTTGGTTTAATACATGAAAAAAGGTTTATAATATTTGATAGTAAATTGTATCTGAGAGATATTCCGCGACCTCCGATGTCAGTATGGTATGGTTTAGTTTTTTTTTTTTAATTCTTTGTTCAATAATTTCTAGATTGTAACTGAAAATAAATAAACCATCATGTATTACTGAAATCAGAGAGTCAGAGGCTTATTAATCATACATGTCCTCTAGGAGATGTGCTTTCCATTATGGAAAATACTAAGGAAAGTGCTCTGGAGCTTACTCCACCTTTACTACCAGTTGCCCATAGGTTTGCTTATGCTTGCATCTGCCGAAACGTTTAGTTTCTATATATCCGGCACGAAACTCTTGTAGTTTCTACATTCGGCTTTGAAATAATGTTGGATTCAATATCCATTTAATTTGTGCCATGATGCATTATATTTGTAGTGTTTTTTCTTTATGTTTTATTGCTTATTTGCCGAGGTCTGGAGAGTCATTTTGCTTGTTATCGTAGAATTTATGCCGATAAAAAAAAAAAACTAAAATTGTTCAAACGACTCTTGATAACTTCTTTTGATAAAAAAATTGCAGTAAATAATGTAGTATTTATTAAACATTTACTTTGCATTCATTTTTTTATCTTTCCTAAAAGAGTACCATATAAAACGAATTATTAATACAGTAATCGATCATGGAAGAATTGTAATTTTTACCATTGATTATTAGATTTGATTAACGCGATTTTGATATACGCGGTAACATCGAGGGATTAATTAACCGCGTTAATCGAGGGATACCTGTATTCAGCAAGATAAATTATGAAATTAAATTACAGAAAACAATTTATTTTAGAAAGAAAGCTTATTTAATATATTTATTTATTATTATTATTATTTATTTATTTTTTTTGGAATAAAGGCGCCTTAAATATTTATTATAATTTATTCTGAACTGTTTCAATTAGGCTTTACTAAATAGATGTATTTCAACAAATTTTATGATAATAATAATAATAATAATAATAATAATAATAATAATAATAATAATAATAAAGGCTTTAGTTCTTTATTCTTTCTTATAAGATCACAAAATTGAAGTGTTCAGTTATGCGCCAAAACTAAAAATGAATTTTAATTAATATTTGATCATAATTGGTGTAGATGATGAAGATAGTTGCGGTTGGTGGAGACAGAGAGTTGTAGAGTAGGTGCCCTCCCTCGATGAGTCTTTGGACTCCTTGGAGGTGTTACGTAATAATAATAATTATTATTATTGTAGACTTACAAAAATCGCAAAGAATTCTGGGATTGTAACAAAATCCTTATCATTAACTGTTATAATTTTTCTAATCTAAAGGTTAAAATTAAAATAATTCATATAAATTCAAATGAATTCTTATTTGGATTCTTATAATAAACAGAGTGCAATTTGTAATGATAAAATATTTGGAATAATAAGTGAGAATTGTGTATCTGTTCTTTTCTAAGGTTACTCTTTAATATCGCTTCAGTAATAGATGAAATTAATTAAAAAACTTTTACGATTAGGCATTAATCCATTAGGTCTGTAGGGTTTATAGTGTTTATGTCATAAACATGAAATTTTCTATTTTTTTTTTTAAGCCAACTTTTTTTTGGACTAAGGACAATAGTATTGTACTATTGAACAACAGACATTCTGGAATTATGCCGAGAAGGTTGGAAGAGATAGGTTAAAGCATGTTATGACATATAGCACTAGCTGAAATGCATATATTATAAAATAAAAACTCCGTCCTATTAGAATTTATTTTAATACTCATGATTACACATAAATGAATATACAAAGTTACTACCAAGTAGTAGACATTGTTCTATTTATTTAAAAATGAAAATGAATAAAAGAACGAGTCGATATCTTGTGATGTTGGTTCGAATGGCTGATTTTCAACTGGAATTAACATTAGTCAAAGTACTTCAAAAGCAACTAAAACTATGAAACGAATGTACTGTCAATTGCGTTTAGGTTGTTGGAGTAGGAGAAATCCTACCATCTCCATACGAGTCCGATAATCAGCTTTCAGAAAAAAAGCACCTTATAATTAGTGAAATACACCGGAACGTGTTTCACTATGGGAGCATATGACACAGTGTTTAGAGTTTGATGCGATAAATAAAAATTCACCAGAGACGCATACAATTCACCTGCGGTTGATTTTACAATTGAAACGCTATTACAGTACATCCAAAGAAGGGAAAAAAACCACAATTGAATGGAATAGTAGAATTATTGTGTATTTAGGATATGTTAATTGTTTTTTTCCCAAAAATCTCATTCAAGGTAGGTTTCAAACCAAGATCTTTCCAACTAGAGATTAAGTAGCACCGCTTCTGAATGCCATTTTTATAAAGATCTTAAATCTAAAGATTATTCATCCAATAGTATTCCTCACAAACTCACAAATGATAAACTGTGTTTAGTAAGTGTGGTACTCTATAGATGGATGAAAGGTTGGAGAGAAAGAAGAAACATATTACATCGGAAAATTCTAAGTCGCGCTTTTTTTAGAAAATACACAGGAAGGAAAATTATTATAAAGATTAGCAACAGAAGAGGTGCATGAAGAGGAATAAAACTTTGTGGCGTTAGTTTGAAGATTAAACTGTAAAGGGTGGTGATTTCCCACTGCTTACATAGTCTTTTAACAGATATATAGGGGTGAGGATTGTCCATGTCAATTCTATAAGCAGTGGAATTGAAATATAAGCAGAAAATGCACGTAGGCAGAAATAATATCTGATTAAAAGAATTCTAAGCGAATTGACGAATTTGAAGAGAATGTTCTCGTCGAATTTTCTAATGTTCTGTGAATAAAGAATTTTAGGGGAGTCTCCCTTAATGTGAGAATAGAATTCGATGGTTGGTCGGATTTTTAATTCGTTGAGGATTAGGTTAGTAGCTGTTCAGAGATAAAATAACGTGAAAGAAAAGCTACTACTAGTCAGAAAATGAAGATAAGAGATAAGACAAAAGAAGAGAACGAACGAAGAATGTTAGCGGCAATAATATTAACAAAATTTGCATCTCTCCCACTAAAGAATGATTTGGAAATATTTCACGTTGTAGAAATAGATTCTGTAGACGTTTCTTCAGATTTATATGGCGCAAACTTTGTCAAATGAGAGAGAGAGAGAGAGAGAGAGAGAGAGAGAGAGAGAGAGAGAAGAGATTACAATATACTGTCATCGAAAAAGCTGTGGATTAGATTCGCAGTAAACTGTAGAACGTTGATGCACGGTATAGATATAAGAGAGTAGATGAAAGACCAGAGTCCTGTAGTACCTCAACATTAGCTACAGAGTTAGAAGATAAAGCAGATAAACCATCACCATCTAAGCTAGAAATTACAAGCATTCAGTTGCAAAAGAGAAGACAAGTAATAAGATGATGTTACTTAACGGATCTTTATGTCAAATCTGCTTTATGTCTTTGAGATATCAACTTTTACTTCTAGAAATCTTTTCCACCATACTTCTGTTATCAAAAGAAAGCAACAGGATTCCTTGTAGATCGGGAACAAAGAGGCTATTTATTAGCCGGAAGTTTCCAGTAGTGCAAATGTTGACTGTTAATGGATTTCTCTATTATTTTTCGAAAAGAAAGTTAAGATTAAAAGACAGTAATTCCACAATAAAGATTTGTCTCTCTTCTCAGTACCGTGTACTTATTTCCATGTAGCTATTATCATATTATCATGACAGAGTTGGATCAATAACTTATGCACTAATTCAGTTTTTAAAATGATTTTCCTGCCGTTTCTTCAACAGTGACTATTCAAATGCACAGCGCACAAAGATGCCTGTTCACTAACATAGCCAATTTATTTATTTGTCTCGCGTTAGCTACATTATCTAATATTTTGATTTGAATCTTTAATAAGTAGAATAATTTAGTAATTTTTCTATTAATCTAAACGAGAAACTCAATTCAGTAGATCATATTTTAAATCCGTAGTATATAATAAGACTCGTTTTGCTATCTTTTGTTCAATATAGATCAGTAAGCACTCTACTAATTTCGTTATTTACTCAGAATTCAATATCTAAAATAAAGGATTACTTGAGTGTCTTTAACTTACCTTTAAGGCATCTTCCCATGTCATAAAATCGTCTTACATTCTTTATTAACCCTGCATTAAGGAAGCTCTTTCAAGATTCCCACCCACAAAAAGTTGTACACGTATAATAAATGTATATTTAGTACCGTGGACGAGCAATGGAGTTTTTCTATTTTATTAATTTTCTCTTCGCTTGTTGGAGGGCACTTGCTGCCTCCAATAAGCGAGGGGGAGAGATGTTCTCCTACCAAGCGATGAAATTCATGTACCTCCTAAGATAATCACAAACAGTCCACAACGGATTAGACCTTACAACTTGTTCGTTGGAAATACGGTAATCACTTGGCCAACCAAGGCCATAATTATCTTAATTTCTATTACCTAGAACAATTTAATATAATAATCAACAAATAGGTTTACATCGGCTATTTCATGAAGAATATCGCATCATCCTAATGTCTTTGCGGTTAAAGTGACATGAAAAAGACTTCATTTCAAGTAACGTTTGTGCTATTCTAGATGGCTAAAATTATATACGTATTTTTCATGTACATGCTACACGACACACTAATGAAACTAAAGCATAGACTATTCTATTGAAATGCTCCTATTAATATAAACTATGATTTTGGAGCATGTCTTAAGCAGTAATTTGCTTCTACATGATGGAAATGTCTCGGTCCTGTCATAGTCAACTCACTTAGCTTCGTATAACCCTAATGAATGCTCTGACAAAGTGATTAATCCATTCTACATTGCCTTCATGGCTGTCATTTGCATGTATTGTACATTCTTTGGTTGATTTGTATGTCCTTGGGAAAAACGAAACTCTAGTTTCCAGTTAGAAATAATCCCTTCACTTTTGCACGAGACCGGCTAACTCACCTTGAGTTAAAAATCTGTTATAAAGTTTCTTAGAGTTCTAACAGACATCGACATCCAGGTCTTTTCAACCAAACGGAGTCGTTGTTAATCCTGAGATAACTCGTGATGGATCCAAATGACAAAAAAAATAAATAAAAAATAAACGCGTTTTTTTAACTGTTGTTGAAATCATTTGACTTAGAGGTGTGAAGTGCGGTGAAATCATAAGACCACAATTAAAACCCAGAATTTAGGCAATTGAGATGGATTTTTCAATAAGATGTTATCATAAAAACAGGATCCAGGAATACTGAAAATAATAGAAATAAACGCGATGTAATAACCAAAATTAATGCTAAGAGATTAAGCATTTTGGACATAGAAACAAATAAGAGATGTGAAGACGCACTAGAATTTAGAAGAAAAAGAGAAAGATTGAAAATAAGATTAATGAATGGAAAAATAACAGCTGTGAATGAATCGGATTTAAAATCCAGTGGAAAGGGAAAATAAATTCGTAGATAGAAAAATCAAATCATTTATAGTACCGTTCAGATTTTTATCTGTCCTTCCTATTCATGCGCGCACATATCACTTCAAAACGTAAACGAAATAATGTTTAGTAGCTGCTGCCTTCAAAATCTGCACAAAAATTGTTTAGTCACAAACTATAACAATGTTTAATAACAAATAGCCAAAATGTTGCATTAATTCTTCTTAATTGTCTTTAAATTTGCTGTCTTAAAATCTCTGGGCAATCCAATTCTTGTCTGTCCGAGATGGGTTGTGCTCCCTGATGAGGAGTTTTAGGGAATGTAATGAGCTGGCTTGCCATTTCTCTGCTGCATATTTCAATGAGTGAGTATTTTATACCTGTAAATATGTCTGTTCAAGAGGGTGTTTGCTGCTTGTGTGATGAAAAACCCGAGTTTCCGAATCCTACAACCCCCGTATGAGACGGGGCTAACTCGCCTTCAGCTGAAATGTCCGATTAGGGTTCTTCGCATCCTAGACGGAAATCAAATCATGTCTTTCCAACCAAAGGGCTTTGTCTGTACTGATTGAACTGCGTAGACTTCTTGGTCTAGGAAACACTCCTGTAATGAATAGATGCAATGCCGAATGGAGACTCGTTCCAGCGTTCTATTCATTACAGTGAAAAAAAAAAAAAAACATACTATAGTAAATCAGACAGATAAAATATATCGCAGGCCTTATCTAATACAGAATAGCACTGTAGTTAAGGAAATTAAAAACAGGCGCAAAATTTTATGCATAATTTCCTGTTTAGTGATTGTTTACTACATCTGTTTTATCATTTATTCTTTTCGTAATTTCTACGTTCATGATTATTTATTAATTTTTCGTCCTTATTCTAACACATATCTGCTAGTGTTCATTTAAAAACGTCCGGTATTTATTTGAAAACAGAAAGATTACTAAAACAAGCTTTAAAGTACAAGCCATTAGGAAAAGGAAAACCAGGACGTCCTCTTAAACGATTCAACCATGATTTAGGCCTAGTATGGCCGGAACAGGCCATGCTAGGCCTAAATCCTTGATACGCATGATGATGATGATGATTTATTTATTTATTATTTTTTTTTACAGTATTATCACCACATCAAGGGCAATAAATGTTAATGATAGTTGCAGAGAAGACAACTTACCCTCAATGCAACATTTCCTGTAAACAAAAACTCATCAAGTTTTCAGAAATCGTTTACATTAATCCGTTTGTTTTTACCTTCAACAGCGCCATCAAAACTTCTCACTCATACCATTCTGATAACAAGAAATAACACCAAATTATTCCCATTTCATTAATCAACAAAGAGATTATTTATCCCATTCTCTTTAGATTATATCTACGAAATCTGCTCTTGTTGCTAGCAGCCAGTCTCCACCTCTCACCATCGTACTAGTTTTACTTGTCTAAGCTATAATTTCATTAGTGAGTTGATATGTACTTTAAGCTACTACAAGTCACTAGTCAATTTGCAGCCTATAACTTAGAAAAGAAGTTATTGTGGCAGCAAGAACTGAAACGTCCAGCAGCAGACTATTTTGAAATGAAAAGTTTGATAATGATTACACAATTAATTTCCAGAAATCTCATAATGGGTAACAACATTATCCTCACCAGTCACTCAGTTGAAAAAAGGTATTGTGCTGCAATCCAACTTGTAACGGTTTTTCTCCTTACAATGTACAGAAAACAAGAAAGAATGTTTGTTCCCTGGAAGCAGTTTGGATTACGAGATATTCTTCCGTGCCTAAAAAAAGCACAGACCTATGAGAGATTTAGTGTAGTTCCAAATATCGTCACTAGATTGCCTATCGAGTTCTATTTCCTATGCTTTTCTAACAGAAATTAAGAAGCACTTTTACGTCTTAACCGAATTCTTTATATAGGCATGTTCAGTAAATCTCATGATCAAAATTAATTAAATTAAAACAAATTCATTCTTTTTATGAAAGAAAATGACTAATTGAATTAGACAAATATTATCATTTTAGCATTAATTTGAATTCTTATTTTACATATGCATTTTTCTTCTTTTAATTATATTATGAAATAGACATTGTGAACTAGAAGATTACATTTACTATGCCATTCAAATCATTTATCAAACAACTTCATTCAGCTTATTCAGCTGACCAAATCGTTTATAATTATACAAAACGAACAGTATTGATCGTAGCGTCCTCTTACAAAGATATCCTATTTTATTCTCAGTATACAAAACGAACAGTATTGATCGTAGCGCCCTCTTACAAAGATATCCTATTTTATTCTCAGTATATTATATATATATATTTTTTGTGAAAAAAAAAAAAAAAAAGAGGGATACTACAGATAAAAATCGCCGTGCACAAATCCATCAGTGATGTTTGTTCCAAAACAATTTCTGAAGAAAATGGAAATTTGGAACAAATTTCCATTTTCTTCAGTTAAGTGAAAGTAGGTAGGAAAGATTGCACTAAATTAGATCGTATAAAAATGATGATATTAAAGAGAGGTATTTATATTTTGAATGAAAAGATCAAGGAATTTAGAAGTGAAGCCGGAACAGTCAAATGCCTTATTAAGAAGAAAATTCTTGATAGTTAGGAAAATTAGAGAAAAAAAAAAAATACTCATTTGTCCGATAATTGGCGAGCAGCTAATGTTCTTAATATATAAATAAATTAAAGCGAACTCTTAGATGAGTTTTATTAGCTTTTCTGATAACAAAAGTCTCATTTTAAGTATGAACTGTTACAATATGAGATTGAATCATCTTAATTTAAATGAAATCTGTAATATTAAGATTCTTTATTTTCCGAATTTTGAAGAAAATTATTGAAAACGTTTACAGGCAAATGTGGCACAGATGTACAGATGGATGGATATTCTGTTTGTTAGATGGGAGTGAAAGAAAAGTGAAGAGATAAATTGGAATATCCTTAGGAAAAAAAGCTTCTCGACACTAACTAGGATTTCTGCTTATAGGACAATAAGGAAAATAAAACGAGAAAATCTAAGCAGACAAAAAATGAGAGAGAGAGAGAGAGAGAGAGAGAGAGAGAGAGAGAGAGAGAGAGAGAGACTAGTCCTTTAAGCTACCACAAGTCACTAGTGAATTTGCAGCGTGAGTGTACACTGGGGGGAGGTTCTGCTGCTGGGTGGTTTCGCCAATGGATATTTTACTGGGACTGTGAAGCAATTCTCGACACCCTTATACATGGAAAGCATCCAGGGTTCATTTTTTCAAGTCTCAAAAGACCTATTTTTCTTCTCCAAGAAGTAGCAGATAAGACCGACCCCTTTATATCATCATAATTAGATCGAACGTTAACAAACTCCACAATCCTATACGTGGGTTTTATATTCGGTTGGTTCGGATAATTGCAATTAAGAAGTTAAAGCAACTACGGTTATGACACACTTCTGTCTGATATGGTTTTCGGCTAGTTTGCCTGCTTTTCAGGATGAAAAATATGTGTTTTCGTAAGGAGGAACTCTGCCACCTAGGTATGGAACCAACTAATTAATCTTCTGTTGAAAAGTATAAATACACTGCATCAACATATGTTGTAGGGCCTATACGGTGTTGACTAAGGAGAAGGTTCGAAGGTTTCATGTAAGGATAATAACATAAAAGAGAAATATTTGCCTCAAAATGTCTAATTTGGATTCTCGATTTGTGAATAAGGATGAGGAGTATGCCTCTTACTGAAGTGGTGGTTAAAATGTTGTGATTTTCGTAGATTTTCGACAATAAAATGTTTCGATTTTTATAAAAATCAAATTTTTATAATTTTGATTTTTAAAATAAAAATTATAAAAATTTTATTTTATAAAAATAAAATAATTTTATAAAAATCAAAATTTTTATAAAATGTCTTTTTATAAATATGGAATAGGTATGGATAAGTATGGAAAACCGGAGTTTCCCAGAAAAAACGATTGCCTTTGTCTTAAGTTCAGTTGAAATCAGCGTCAAGCGAATCTCCCTTATCCATCCCAGCCACACATTTATCCATTCCACGATGTGAATGGTAATGAGAACATTTCTGCTTCGCCAAGTTCATACAGTATCCACCAATAAAAAAACTGGAAATATGATGACGTAATCGTCCCATTTCTCAGCTATTGTATATCATATAATTTGAGCTAAATTTTTTTTCAAAAATTGTCATTAGACTACAAATAATTTAAAATTAAAATTTTTGTTTTATGAAAATTTTGTTAAATATAATTATAATTTAAACTTAATTTAATTAATTAAAAAATTTCTTAAAATTTTCAAAATAAGTTTATATTTAAATATACACTTTATAATAATAGTTATCTTTACCTTATTTAAATTTAGAATAAAAGAAATTAGCCATTCCTAAATATTGGGAAACATTTAATATTTTTTAGATTGCATTGAGAACTTTGTGTTTAAATTGTGATAATTTTTAATAAAATGAGGCAGAAGGGGACCGACTTAAACAACTGTTTTGGTTTTATTATTATTATCATTATTATTATTAATATTACCACTGGATGCTAGCGCTTTTCTCTAAATTGTTTTTAGTGTTATTCCATTTTCAATGAGGCAAAACTACTGAAATATTTTTTCCTTAGCGAAATGATGTTAATTTTAATACATCATAAAGATTTCTATTAAAAATTTCTCAAAAATGCAATGCAGCAATGACATGTTCTATACATAAACTGTCATATTATATAGAACAGTTGTATTTTTCGAGAACAAAAAACCCAAGCACATTTACAAATCCTGTAAGGTTAAAAAAGTGAATGTCAAAATGTAGCTGCCAGTTCCCCCTATTCGTGTGAGTGCTCTACAACTGCAGAATATAATTGTATTGTATCACCTGTCAACTGTGTTTATCTATCAAGTTTATTTAGCGTTTCTATTTTTTTTTTTTTTTTTTTTTTTTTTTACACTTTCCTTTCTCAGTGAGACCCAGTGTAGTTTTCGGAAACCCTAGAAAAGCAAAGCAAAAATTGAATATTCTAAAAACAGAATAAAACCAAACTATGATTAAAAGTAAAGCCATCCATTGTAGTAGCAGATGTGGAGTCACCAGTAAAAGTCATAAAACCTTTTAGAGCATGCATCTAATAGGATACTTTTGTTTTTCTCTTGCAGAACTAAACCGTCGGATTAGTCCAGTGACAGTGACGGTATCATGATCCTTATTTCTTTCATTGCATAATTTATTCATTTAACAGAAGATTGTTTTCTTGTTGAAGAAGTCCTTGATGTTGAAAATAACGCATTATTATCCTTAAAAATAATAATAAGCATTTAAATCAATCTCGGGAATAACTGCAATGTGTCGCCCTATTTCCAACCAGATAGCCATCAAGTTACAGAGTACTGCATATTGAAATCAGAGAGGATGAAACTTAATGTAAACCCATTCGTTCATTTCGTGTGAAAGACTCATAATATCAGCCTGCTCGCTGTGTGAATCGTGTCGCACTCCAATCAACAGGCTATGGATTCAAATCCCAGTGTGGCATGGGGTGTTTGCGAAAGTTCTTAGGTGGGGGAGGATTGTTTTCAAATCTGTATAAAGCCGATCCTGATTACTGGAAGAATGAAGTGTAGAAAAGTTCCATCTTTGGTCTCTAGAATAGAGTTCCTAAATTACTCAAATCCACCGTAATAATGTACAGGTTGGCAACCAGTCTTGGATGGTATTCAATTTAAAGAAAAAAAAACTTCTATCGTTTAAGATTTGGGATCTCCCATGCTTCCTTATCTAGAGTGATTCAAAAATCAGAAAATGATTGCAGGATTAGTCATTTAAAATGGTATTTCTATTAAAAAAACCCTCACACTATGCTCCGAATGTTTTTAAGAAATTCTCTGTGTTTGTATAATTTTATGTCACGAAATCTTATAACTTCCCGAAATGGGACGTGGTTTAGAGTTAACTATCTTCTAGAGAGTTGCAATCATAGGCTACTGTATCACTCATCATTGAGTTTGATGATTGAAATTGTGTAGTTGATCGCGCTTCAATGGCATCAATTTGATTAGGTCATCCGAGATCAACTTTGTCTGGTACGCATTAACAATGAAACAAGGATGGCGAAAACAACCCGAGGAAGAACAGTGTCGGATATTAGATTAAAATTACGGTTTCCTATCTTCGTGCGTCAGTTGATTCCCGTACATGTCAAAGCGTCGCTTACAAATCCATCAGTGATGTTTGTTCCGTAGTTGCTTCTATGGAAACCCAATCGAATATTAATACAACAGTTTACCATTTGATACTACAGCGGTTGTGGCGATATCATTGGAGGAAAAAAGAATACCAAGGTTAAACTGACCCGCACAATGTTCGATCTTAAGCTTCAACACCTTTGAGAAGAATTACATTTGTGAATAGTGGGACCGACTTGTCCAACTACAAAACCACAGGAATCACGGCCAGTTTGGTGTAGAAATGTGACAAAAACACTTATACTGATTTATTAGTTTCTTGAAAAATCCAAGATAATAGCATTTATACTCGTTGCGAAGATGAACTGGGTTTGCAAAAATAAAGAGTTAGCAAAACACTAAGATATGCGCATAATTTTGTGTATATATATTCAAATATATTCAAATTGAATATATTTGATAGTGTTTTTTTTTTTTTTTTTAAATTAACTAAGTTACTTTACTGATAATAATCAGGAAGTAAAACCATATTTTAATCCCCATTCTTAGTAATTTAATTCATTCCCTCGATAAATTTCGTTAGAATTTGGCAAAGTTTATATATCAGTTATAAAGGCATCTTGCCTACTGTTATGTACTATTCCATGTACAATTCAGTTGCATATACTCGCTATTATACTGGCATCGTGTAAAAAATAAAAGAAATCATGCCAAAAAGAAAGAACGTATATGTAGTTATCCTTAGGGTTTCATTAACTTCATGGAGCGTTGCGATCCCATCTTCCAAAAATTTATACAAAACCCAATCCAGTTGAATGGCGAAGGCTGTGGGTGTATGTAAGTTGGATAGATGCTGGTGCCTTCAGAAAAGTCAGTTTATTTACGAACGTTTTCTTCTAAACAGTTTTATTATCAAGATTTAAGGCTGTCTCAAAGAATAATACAATTATTTCAATGTCATTACTGACGAAATTAGCAAGAATTTGATATATATAATAACTTTTCCAACCATTATAAGAACAAAACAAAAAGAAAAGGTATTGTATATTTATCGATTTGTACAAAGACATATTTAAAGAGGTCCACACGAGCGAGTGAAGTGTGGAGTTCTTGAGTTTTTTTAGAGTTGTAGTGTTGATGTTAAGGCAAGAGAAGAAAACGTATTGATATTCATGTGAAAATATCTTTTCAACAATATTTGTTCCTTTCCAAATCATTTCTGGAAAACAAAGAAATGAGATACAACATAGAATACTTGCAATATATTTCTAGGATTTTTTTTTTTTACACGCAGAACAGGTGAAGAACAATAACTCAGAAAGATTGTTGTTGTTATTGTGTGGAAATACTGCATGCTACTAAATGGCGTGTATTTTCTGAGATTTGCTTGTTTAATAGAGCGAGAAAAAGTTCCTGAAATGAAAAAAAACAAAATCTCTTTCTTCATAAGATTAATTCATCTTCAGATTTACAAAAAAAAAAAAAAGTACTCCGTGTCCTAAAAGACATCGAATCCGAGTATTTCCAACCAAAGGACATTGACATTATTGGCTGAGTTACGGTCACTAAAACGATCTTTAATTGAATATTTTTGCTTGCTTCAAGATCCTAGCTTTCTCTTTTTAATATGTCATAAAAACATTACTTGAATATCACATTAAAATCATCAACTTATTAAAAATAATACACAGTAGGCATAGCACCACACTCTTATTCATAAACATTACACGCTTAAAATATATTCCCAAATTCCCTCGCATTGTAAAACAATGGAATTGGGAAGTATGTAAAGAAGGCCGTATAAAGATGGAAAGAAAACAGAACCGCATAATACTAGCCAGTTTTTTGGGGTCGGTTGCGTGAAAAAATACGAGAATTTTGACGGTGATTCGATAGTTAACAAACGATCTGTGGACCAGGAAAAGTGATGGGCACAAATCAACAACCCCTGAAGAATCTGAATAATCTCTGTTGGTACCCACATCTTGGCAATTCTTATGAAGCTTTCCCGTCTCAACACGGTAATGCTGGAGCCTGACTTGCAAGCTCTTTCTTTGTTGGAAAAAAGCGAAAAGTGTGTGCATGTATGTGTATGTGAAGTTTATTTATTTATTTTTTTTTATCGCTAGAATTCACCTAGTCGTTCCAAAGTTCTCATAGGAATGCGCGCGCATTCTTTTACCCCCCCCCCAACCCCGCTTATTTATTTTTATTTTTAATCCGGGCATTGTCACATATCATTTGAAAAATCTATCAACTTATATTCATATAAGAAACTTTTGAACAAATCAACAGAATTAAAAAATGAGTTGTAGAATAAATGGGAGGTTTAGGTGCGAGATAAGTTTCACTGCCCGGGTGTGACTAATACCATCCGCTTACTGGAGGCCTGAAGTGGGTTGAAAAAATAATGAGTGTTTGGTTTCTAGAGCAGGGTTTACGGATTAAGTAAAATACATCTAATTCTCGTTCATCCTAGAGGGATTGAGTCCTCCGATTAGAGGATTTGGGACAATTAATGCAGCTTGACTTGCATTAATTGTCCCACTGCAGTCTCGTATCAAGGAGCCAGTTTTGGTGGGCCAAGAAAAATGAGAGCAGTTTTGAGGAATTAAAAAAAAACGAATTTCTGAGAGAAAAAGGTGAAATTGAAATAAAAAAGACATAGAATTAATAAAAGTATAAAAATTTTTATCTTGTATCCGAAGAAATATGTTATATATTTACAGAATTATATTTAAAATATAACACACTTTTTCATTTTATACATATAATGAAATATGTGTGTCCGCGCGGTTAGCCTAGTGGCTGAGGATGATGGTGAAATGCGGTGATTGGAGGGTAATGGATGGCAATGCTGTAGCCAATGAAGTTCTAACTGAGGCTCAGACATTGCTGTTATCCCCCCCTGCCATGATCAGAGCTTTAAATCGCTCAATAACACCTTATCCCTACACTGTCCTCTACAGATAACCGGGAAGATGAAAAGCAGTCTTGCTTCGCCCCTTTAAGCCAGTCCTTATAAGGACTATAAGGGCCTAGTGGCTGATAGCAGTAAAGTACTTCTCAAAATCATCATGATATTCAAATGAATTAGTTCAACAAGCAGCAAATTATGATAAATCAGAATTATGCAAATATGGAAGACCTAAGGTCATCCTAGTTCCCTTTAAGGATCGATAACCTGCCCAACTCGAGCTAAGCATGTAGCTCATAAATTTTTCCCTACACAGTAACCTTATCAGATAGCAGGGATTATAAAAGCATTATGCTTCACTCTTATAGACAGTAACATTCTGCGTGCCTAGTGGCTGGGAAAGGAGTGTCCTAGATTCGATTCCCGTCGATGACGTAAGGAGCTGAAGGACCTTCCTCAGCTATAGCCAAGTTAGCCGGTATTGGGTGTGGACAGTAGGGTTTCTTCCCCAATTTATCATGGGATTTTTCATCCCGCAAACCAGCCTTGAGAACTCAACACCACTACGGACATAAGATACACCGGGGTATAGGGCTGACCACCATATCCTGCGAACGTTTAGGTCCGATGATTAATAAACCCTCGACACCGCAAGGTAAACAGAAAATGAGATGAAATATGTATTCAGGTATTTGGTGATAACAAAACACGTAAACGTGCTTTTTTTTTCCCCGTCATTGCACACTCCAAATACTGCTCCTTTGATATTTCAAAATTGCAACTGTGAAATTTTGATGCTAAATATTTTTCAAAACTGATCATGTAAGACGTGTAATGTACTCATAGCGCTGGAATAAGTAAACTTTATTCCAGCGCTATGAGCTGTTACTAAACTGAAGATTTTAACCACACGATCCTTCGAAACTAGTTATAAAATCAAAAATAGATATTTCTAAAACTCTCACTTTAAGATTCTGTATAAATAACATTTATAATATGTTGTAACGAAGAATTTTAGCTTCTTACTTTTAATCTATGATATATACAAGTAATGTGAACGAGAATGCAAATAACATGAATATATTTGCTTTTCATCTCTTTTGCTTGTGTGTGTGTGTGTGTGTGTGCGCGCACGTGTTGCTATAAGTAACTCGATGATACAAGGACAATTATATCTTCACTAGAAGATTGTAAAATACAATTTTTCGTTTTAACACGAAAAAACTGCCCTCAGCAAAGCTTTTATTTGTTGTTGTTTTTTCTTGGAAAGAAAAAGAAAGACGGTGCAGGAGCATAGTTGAGTCAAAGTTCCAGGAAGAACAATGTGGCTTTCGTCCTGGTAGAAGCACAACTGACCAAATCTTCACTTTAAGGCAAGTCTTTGAGAAATCTTGGGAATATGCCAAGAATGTCTACACATGTTTTGTGGACTTGGAGAAGGCATATGACCGGGTTCCTCGGGATAAGCTTTGGCAAGTAGTACAGGAGTATGGAGTGGATGGCCAACTATTAGCTGCCATCAAGTCCCTGTATGAATGCCCAGAGTTTTGTGTCAGGGTAAACAGCACAAAGTTCGAACCTTTCACAGTCTCCGTTGGCCTCCGCCAAGGGTGTGTTCTGTCACCCCTCCTTTTCATAATATTTATGGACTGGATTGATGGACACAGCCGAGGCAGTGAGTGTGTCAGAATTGGAAGATGTAGCATGGACGTCTGCTTTTTGCAGATGGCCTAGTTCTGCTTAGCTCTTCCACAGATGACCTCCAGCTGACCCTGGATAGGTTTGTAGCTGTTTGTGCAGACGCCGGAATGAAGATCAGTGTGGTCAAAACTGAAACATTTGTGGTCTCAAGACAACCATCCCGGTGCACTCTACAAGTAAGCGGAGTCCCAATGAGGCAGGTGGAGAAGTTTAAATACCTTGGGTCCATACTCACGAATGATGGAAAATGGGACGTAGAGCTAGATACTCGAATTGGCTTAGCAAGTTCAATATTGCGGGAGCTTGGCCGTTCGGTAGTAGCCAGAAAGCATAGCTGGCTGTCTTCAATACAGTCTATGTCAGAGACAGTGTGTCAGAATTGGAAGATGTAGCCTGGACGTCTGCTTTTTGCAGATGACCTAGTTCTGCTTAGCTCTTCCACAGATCCTATGGTCATGAGAGTTGGGGAATGACCGAAAGAATGCGGACACGAATCCAAGCGGCTGAAATGAGGTTCCTTTGAGGGGTTGCGGGACTGACAAGACTCGACAGAGTCAGAAGCTCTGCAATTCGGGAAACCCTCAATACTCAACCGCTGCTTCTCCGTGTTGAGAGATCACAGTTACGGTGGTACGGGCACCTGGTCAGAATGCCACAAGAGAGGCTCCCTCAGCAGGCTCTCTTTGCCAAGCCAGAGGGTGGGAGGCCACGTGGAAGGCCAAGGACTGGCTGGGTAGATTATATCCAAAATCTTGGGTGGACCCGTTTGGGAATCCCAGAACACCTGAGCTTGGTGGCAGAGGATCGTCACCATTGGAAGTTCCTCTTGCAGCTGTTGCCCCCGCAACCCAATTAGGAAAGGTGGGCCTTGAAGATGTATGTATGTTGTTTTTCCACGTGTATATAAATGTATGTAAATAGTTGAGTGCATCATGTGGAAATGAGTTTTGGATATTTCTTCTTATGAATGCATAATTCCCAATAAATTAGTAAAAGGAGAAACAAAAGGTAGTGAATAATTATTTTAATGGGAGTAAAATGATGATTTACTCCCATTCGTAGATGATTTATATTTAAGACAACATTTAGTTGGAAAGACTTGCGATAGCATCCTGTCTAGGAGGCGAAGAACCATTGCCTGAGCTTTTCAAATGAAGGTGGTCTGAAATCCCTAATTAGAGAAATCAATCTGCCTTGGAGGGATGATAATTAGATGGATGGATGGGATCGTTTCCTAGTGATATTCTTAGGATTACTAAGCTCTTCCCCCCACTGTTTCTATCCTTATGCGTACTTCTTAGCACAAGGCAAACTGGCTGCACGTGTAAGAAATCTGTTTTATCCTGTCTTTTCTTCCGCAGTATTTATTATCACACGAATTTGATATTTGTTCTAAAGTTGATATTTATCTTGTTGATATACAGAACAGAAACAAGAATAAAAAAACTCAGCATGAATTGACATCGCTCATCCAATAGAGAGGGGGACAGAATAGAATTGATAATAATAATAGTGACTGACCTTATTAATTACTTGGAACCCCTTTGTGGTAGCGATCATTTAATCTTGAAAGAGAATTAAAACTAAGGGTGGGTAACGATAATTAGAAAGCATCAAGAGTAGACAAAAAAAAAACTGACTTCGATGGTATGTTAAGACTGGGAGACATTGTTTAATAAAAGAGACACTCTAACGCAAAATGGATAGCACTGAGAGACGTCTTAGGCATAATTTAATGTTTAAATTTGTCTCTCTCTCTCTCTCTCTCTCTACTAAATTTCGTTAAAAACCTGAATTCAGGTAAATAAGTAAGCCAAATTTGAATCATGATTAGTTGGGAATTATAAGATTAATTCAAAAAGAGCTTGTATAATATGTAATAAGGGATAAGGCCAACTGAAACGAATTAAACATAACCAGTTCACCTGAAACAATTGTAAATGATCTAGTTATGGTGGAAGAATAACTTGCTAAGTATTTTACACGTACATATACAACCATTGGTTAATTAGAAGAGAAAATGACTTGAATGACGAGATTTACCGAATGCCATAATAATGTAGGAAGAGGAGGAAATATGTGATATCTTAAATCGCTTGGCAGTTAATAAGGTTGGAGATGAGGATGAAATTCCTCCCTGGATAGTAACAGATGTAAATAAGGTTAAGTTAATCAGGTAAATTGAAGAGATTGGGAATAGCTCCTTCTGACTAAAAGTTTGTAAGGAATAGTCCAATTCATAAGGACAGGTCATCACATAAAGTTAAAATTTATCAGGAATCGTGTACAGGATATTTTCAACAAGAATCATTTGTTGACGACGGCAGAGCATGGCTTCGTTATGACGATATCGATTATGAGAAATATGTATACTTTTTATGAAGAGGTCAAAATGGAAATAGAACAGACCAAGGTAATGGATATAACGTCATTTATTTAGATTTTAGCAGAGCTTCTGACGACGTTTTGGGATAAGATTCTACTGATTAAAATGCCAAACTAGTATTGATGATTAATAGCGATGTTAAGAGCGAGTGCCACTCGGTGTTAGGACCTTTGTTATTTAATATATTCACAAACAATCTAGTTTAAATATTAAGAGTCAAATTTCTTTCTTTGCTGATGAATTAAAGTCAGGCAGAGTCGTTAATTGTTCGGATAATCGGAAAGTTCTTTACTGGATGTTCTCAAGACATTAGAAGAGTGATAAGATAATAGAAAATAAGATAGAAGGTAAGAAGATAATATCAGATGGATATAAGGAGAATGAACGGTCTTTAGAAAAACGTTGAATACAAAGATTTGAGTATTTTGTTTGGTAGGAAATTTAAGTTCAAGAATCGTATTGGAATGCTTCACATCTAAGAGTAAAGATGCAATGAAGCTGTTATACGATATTTAGTCAGGCCATATCGTATTATGATTCCCAATATTATTTTCAAAACTTTTAAATTGATGTCAAGAAAATCGAGGTTATTTAGTAAAGAGACTAATTTGTAGAGGAATTGTGTCATTGTAATTTAATGCATTTATCAAACAGGATACGATGTGGAGATTTAATTGAAGTTTATAAATTAGTTATGGACATATAGAAGATAGCAGAAGTTTCTTGCATTTGGCTGACTCTAGAGGGCATAGTAGAAAGTTATTGAAAATATGGGGAATGGCCTTCCTCGACAGACAGCAGCACCAGATAGTTGTTATGACTTGAAAACAGATTAATTAATATTTAAGTATAACGACTATTTAATTTTGTATTGTGAACATATCGATATTGTTAAAATGTCTGTATATAAATATGTATGAAAAAAATAATTAAAAAAAAGGTGAGAAAATGAATAAGTAAATAGGAGAAGATAAGTTGAGTGAATCTATACAATCCATCCTATACGTTGGTGTGAAATTCGTGGTACGCGTACCGGTATAGCTACAGTAATGATTAGTTAGTACACGGTTCACATGTTGTTCATGTGTTCCCTCAGACTCAAAATGTTAATGTGGGATTGATATCTCCGGGTGCTCCGGTTTTTCTGCACAAACATAAACCCAACTTTTGAACATATGTCAATTTGGATATTTCGTGTAGTTCATGCCATTTTCCATCCTCTCCGATAAAAATGATAATAACAATACTCTGTTTCGATCCTTGACCATTTTTTAATTATTTATTCATTACAGGAGGTAAATAATTTGTATCGCCTGGTATGAAACTGCTACACAATACATAGTAAAGGATTGAAGTAGCTTGAAAACGCCTTGTTTCGTTTCTAGGGGAAAAAAGAAAAAAAAAACATTCGAACAAATATTAATGGAGATAATGACACCCTTTAGGGCAAAAAAAAAAGGAAAAAAAAAGAAAAAAAAAAGCTAAACTGTAGCAAAACGTGTAAATAAATTTAAAAGCCGTCTTTGAATAGAAAATTAAATTTCAGAAGCAATCAGAATAGATAGTCTGGAAAACATGCTAAAGTCTTTTTTCATCACTTTCAAAATATAGTATTGGAGGACTCATTTGGAAGAATCAGACAACAAGAGCTTATCAGTGTAGCCTGAGGGCTATCCAAAACAAATAATATTTCCATGAGTGAGAAGAATATTAAAACCTTGAAGAACACAACTCAAGAACTGTTAAAATCAATACCAGATACTGAACACGAAATTAATGAAAGAAAGGCTAAAGTACAGGACAAGAAAAAGAAACAACACAAGCGACCCAAATATGAATGATACTCATTGACACACTTTTAACACTTAAATTGCTTTAAGTGTTTTGAAAGTATTATCAGTAAAACAAATGAAATGAAATATGGAATTAATGCGCGACACTGCAATTCTACTATGTTCTATTTTTATAAATTATTGTGATTCACACTTCTCTTCCAAAGGACAACTGTATAAATATATACCGCAATTAAACAGTAATGTTATCATTATGAATAGTCAATATTAGTAGTTCATTTTCGTTTTTTATCTAAAATTATTATATAATTTTTAATTTTTTTATTATATAATAATGAAAATGTAATAAAATAAAAATATTTTAATTAACAGTGAAAAATTAATACGTTTTTCTTTATTAAAATAACTATAAATAAACACACCTTATAATAATTATCATCAATGAAGATTATCAATTAATGACCAGCAGTTCTACAGAACATCCAAATGAATTAGTGAAACAAAAAGCAGTTATGATGAAACAGACTTCTCCAAATACAAATATAGAAGACCTAAGGCCATCCTACTTCCAAATGAAGATCTTTAAATCGCACCCACTCAGGCAGAGCACTTAGCTCATAAACTTTTCCCTACACAACAACCTTATCAGATAGCAGGGATTATAAAAGCATTTTGCTTCACCCTTATAGTCAGCAGCGTCTTGCTTTACAGAACAACTTCCCGGGTAAGAATTGGAGAATCGACCGTGAGATGCGGTGATTAATATTCATTCATTGCCATCCATTACCTTTGGAGGGTAATGGATGGCAATGCTGTAACCAATGAAGTTCTAACTGAGGCTCGGCTATTGCTGTTACCCTCTTGCCATGATCAGAGCTTTAATAGCTCAATAACACCTTATCCCTACACTGTCCTCTACAGATAACGGAGAAGATGAAAAGCATTCTTGCTTCGCCCCTTTAAGCCAGTCCTTATAGGGATAAGGATTTTTACAGAACAAGATATAAGCCGTAATCTTCGTGATCTTAGGTTATAAATTTAGGTTGATAGATTTGGTTGGTGCCCGGTCTAAAATTGGAGGATTGTTCTTGCTCTTATTCGTGATTTACGGTATATGCACAAGAGCATTAGTCGACTGTTTATAAGAACGTGTCATACGTTGAATAGCCAAATTAACAATACACGGATCATGCAAGGAGTCATAACAGACGGAAAATATCAGTGGCAGTAAGTATGAAATGATAACTTGAAGAATACGCACATAAAAACAAATACCACATTGCAAAAAAAGTATCTTTCCTCATATATTTTTGCGAAGAGCTCTAGGGGGTTGCTCATTGAAGGAAGAGAGTCTGTATGTGGAAGATTTTTTTTGGTCGGGCCATCCGAAATGTGAGAACGGTATCCTAAATTCAAGCGGGTATGAGATTTATAAACTGTCAGGAATTGAGTTGGAGAATAGTATTGTTTATAACAAAAAAACACTGCTAAGCTTTTTTTTTTAGGCTGAATACGCTAGGATAGGCGCATTTATCCTCACAGTCCTTGCTTGCTGAGCGATGCATGGTCTTACTATCTTATGGGGAAATATGACAGGATTAGGAAATAAAGAGAATTAGTTAGTTCATCAGAAAGCAAAGAATGTACAGGATTAAAAAAAGAAACGGGTGTATGTATAGTATATATCAAGTATATTTTATTCTCTTAAGTACTCAGGTAGCCAATACTTGATCTGTGTGTGCTTAACACACAGTGGAATCCTTACAGATAAGAATAATTTGGAGAAGATTGCCAATAGGAAGTCAGTAATGATGTAAACTTTTCATATAAAACAATTGTAGTATCTTGTACCTCTTCCTTGATGGTAAATATCAGGATATAAATAGAAATCAACTATGGACTAATAAAAAAATAAAGTAGTTCTATAGAGAAATTGTCCTGCGCGGTTAGCCTAGCGTTTTGCAACCATATGCCTGGGGAAGGAGTGTCCTAGGTTCGATTCCGTCGATGACGTGAGGAGCTTAAGGATCTTCCTCAGCCATAGTCAAGTTAGCCGGTCTTGGGCGTGGACAGCAGGGTTTTTCCAGCAGTTTATCTGGGGTTTTTCATCGCGCAACCGGCCCTGTGAACACAAAGGGTACAGTCATAGGATATAGTACAGCAAGTAAGGCAACGGGAAACCACCTGGCTGATAGTGATTTTCCTAGATGGTGGAGTGTTCCTAAATAGCCGAAAGGATATAACCACAACATAAAGAAATTACACATACATTTATTTTATCTTTAGAAGTTGTGTATATAAGCTGAACGGATTTCTGTGAATTTCAACTATTGAGTGTAAGATTTTTTTCTTAACGAAGATAAAAATAAAATTAAGATATATACTTTAAGAAGACGACTTGAAACTTTTGTCGATAGCAAGCAGATTGCTTACTTAAACCTTCAAAAGAACAGAAAGTAATATGCAGTATAGAAATTATTTTAAAATTTCTGAAAGGAATTTTTTTGCTCTCGAAAAATTTTTGTTAATCTAAATATGGGATCCCTTATCTTTGTGTTGAATCTTTCCTGGGTCAATTATCTTTGTGTTGAATCTTTCCTGGGTCAATTATCTTAATGACTCATCGCCTAGGACTCAACTAGTCATGTTCAACTTCTCCTTTTGAATTCTAGAATGGCTGTTGTTTTAAGACAATTTTGAAGGAAATGGATTATATTAAACTGAGGAATTCTGAGTCTGCATGCATACGAGAGAGAGAGAGAGAGAGAGAGAGAGAAGCTGAAAGGGGAGGGTAATTGAGGATTAATGCAAGCAGATCGAGAGAGAGAAAAACTGATTCAGAATTTTTCACCATTCCCTTTACGTAAAACTTCCAGGTGAAGCCTAAGATGACCATAAAAACTAGATTAATTAAGAATTTGAGAACGAAAAAAAAAGGATTTTTTTAAAGAATAACCAACCAGCAGTAAAAAAAAAGGTATTTTTTAACGATCCAAAGAACTCTTCATTTTGTGCGTGTTCAAGAAGGCCGTAATGCGAAAATGTGTGAGGGGACAAATTTTCTTGCTGGAGTGGATGCAAGGCAGGAGAAAGCTAATCATTGGGAAAAAAATAAAGAAAAAAAATCCCATTCTACTAAGAGTGAGATCCAGAAGATACACAACGCAGAGTGGGTAAAAAAAAAAAAAAATCACCACGATGCAAAAACAGCGCCACGCCTAAGTCATAAATAACACAGCCCCTGCAGGAGAAATGGGTTGACGCTGGAGGTCAATTGAAGATTTTTCTAAAAGGTACCAACATTAATTAAGCAGACCTTAACAACAGGCCGATAAGGTAATTACAAAGTATAGAGTTATTCCTTGTGGCAAAGACAATGACCCTGAGCGAATGTTGGCGGTACCTGATGAAAGATGTTCTTTTTTTTTTTCCTTTTCAATTTATTTATTTTTCAAGAGCACACCTTGACAAGATATCCCTTACATACCAGCAAAACACTTTCAGACTTTTTCCCTTATAAAAATCAAAGAAATTCAAAATGTCGCAGTGAACTATCTCGGAACATTAATGAGGGGTGGATGCATGCAGAGAGAGAGGGAAAAAAAACGAAGTTATCTAACGATTAATAAAATTTAATTACTCACTGAGGAATAATCAATAATGGGTTTTCGTAAAGATAAATGATTGCGTTAAAAAATAAAGAAGAGAGAGAGAAAGAGAGAGAAAAAAAAAACAGATTTCGTTGTCTTGGTAACCAAGGCGTGTGTTAGGTGGTGTAGGGACTGTTGAGTTTGAAATCAGTAATTATAATTCGCATTCAAGTAAGCGCTTTACTTTGCCTTGTTGGAAACATTCCACAACTGATATTAATTACTAACTAGTTACTGAGATTTTCATGCAGTATTTGACGAGGAACAGCATTTAATGGGGTGAATGTGATAATTCATTTCTAACAACTAAGCTTCAGAAGCACAGTAGTAGGAAGATAAAGAATTAGGCCCATTCATCTGGGAGAATTAAAACTAGCCAAGTCGATGTAACTAATTAAAAATACTTTCGTTTTTTCTTAACAAAATTATTACTACCCCAGTCCATTGCTGTAGTGTAAAAAAATCGAGGGACCTCCCTGAAAGTATAGTGTTGTGTTCATTTTAAATATAGATATGGTTCAGGAAGATAAAGAACTTTTATGTTATTAAGTAATTCGATATTTTTTAAAAAATTATATAAGGAAAAATATCAGTATTTTTCCTTTGATCAAACTGTTAAATCTGTGCCTGTTCATCAGTGATGATCACCTCGGTTATATTAAATTCTATGAAACGGAACAGTCCGGAATTGCAGAACACGTCATCTCCACCAAACATTGAGTTCTTTTTTTTTTTGTGAAGACTAAGGTCCATCACAACAGAAATGTATTACAGTAACAGTTGTGCAATTATTTTTTTTTTCTTGCTTCTTCAAATTATTTTGGGATGCCCGCAATTTCAAAACTTTGCTAATAGCTAAAAAGTATTTTCACTGTTCACATTGAGCAATCGTCTATAAAAGGACTGTGATACGTAATCAGTATTGTCTCAGAGATGTAATCAGAGCCTTGTCTTCAAAAGTAGCTTCTTAATAAAGTGATACATAAATATAATTTTTGTATGCATCAATAAAAAAAAATATCATTTTCTATAAATAAAATGTCTCACTAACATATTCTTTCGAAATTATTATTAAATTCTGTAGAGTAATAGCCTAGTAAGTTTTTGTTTCTAATTTAATATGTATATAACTGCAGACACACCAAAATAGTTCTTACATCAGGGGAGGGTAATGGATGGCAATGCTTAGCTAATGAAGTTCTAACTGAGGCTCGGCTATTGCTGTTACCCTCCGGCCGTGATCAGAGCTTTAATAGCACTTGGCTTGTGTTACAAGAGAGATAACAAAAAAGTCCTTTTTAGGACTTCCAGGGTAACAAATGGCAATGCTGAACCAAGGAAGTTAACTGAGGTTCGGCTGTTGCTGTTATCCTGGGTGATGAGTTTTTGAGTTCGCTCTCTAAAGGTTTTTGCCTTAAGGGAGCACTTTGAGTCTCCGGGGAAGGTGTTCTCCGGCACGGCCCGCTGAGGGACTTTGTCGGTGATTATTTTCCTCGGATTTGAGCGGTTCTGCTCAGTGGCCGGGGAGCCCATCACTGAGTGGAACCAACGCTGAGATATGGACGGTCTTTCGCCCACTATGGAGTGACCTAGAGATCGTCCGATTTTTTGAGATTTTACCCTTTACTTACTAATCAGGACTTCCAGGGTAACAAATGGCAATGCTGTAGCCAATGAAGTTTTAACTGAGGCTCGGCTATTGCTGTTACCCGGCCATGACTAGAGCTTTTTAGCTCACTAACACCACATCAACACAGATTTTCTTCATTCAGATGACGGGATAAAGAATCAAGGACTCAGTCCATCGCCCAGTTCTTATAAGAACTATAAGAAGCACTTGGCTTAAAAAAGATCCATTCTGGAAGGGTAATGGATGGCAATGCTGTAGCCAATGAAGTTCTAACTAAGGCTCGACTATTGCTGTTATTACCCTCCTGCCATGATCAGGGCTTTAATAGCTCAATAACACCTTATCCCTACACTGTCCTCTACAGATAACGGGGAAGATGAAAAGCATTCTTTGCTTCGCCCCTTTAAGCCAGTCCTTATAAGGATTAAGGTTACAGTTTCAATTTCAGCTTTTCATTTAATATGGATGTTTCAGTTATGTTGCATTTGTATTCAAACAATGAAAAATCATGTCCAAATATGAGTTTGTTGTGTGTGGTTATAGATTAATATAAATATTTAATTGTATATACACATGTACGTAAATATTGCGATTATAGCTAGTATATAATCCTTAAACTTGTTATAGAGAGAATTACTTAAATGTTAAGTTTAGTCTGAGAGTCACACTTTCCAACCTTGCAGTATTTTCAAGGCCGAGTGTAAGCGAAGTGTCAGAATGAAACAACGGTCGGAGAGACCCAGGAAAAGGAATCAGTAAGAAAACGCATAGCCAAACTGAACAGAATCAGTATAACACAACTGAGGAGTTTAGTGTATGATGAAGTATTAGTCAACACCATTAACGATAGCGTGAGGATCCACACTTCACGGAAACCTATGACTGAACAGCTGCAGAATACTTTGGCAACAGTAAAATTTCTAGAAGTACGACAAATTTTGCATTCTTGCAATAATGTCAGAATAAAGAGCAATATTTTGTTTTAAACAGCATTATAAATCACTGTATTTGTCTGTGTTGCAAGAGAGTTTAAAGATCTTAAATCTACGTCATACAACAACCATACAAAGTTTATTTTCATTTTCGAAGGTCATTAACCATCCTCGCGACTGACGACGTATACACATCTTAAAAATGGATGTGAAAAGTCTCATTTGTTATCTGAAATAGGATTTGAAAAAACAGTTGTCATCTAAATGGGTTTCCAGTATTTTTTGTATTCCATCATATAACTTGGAGGAAAAGAAGAATATAATTTCATGTACAGCAAGCATAATATAATGTTCAACAGTCTTAAAATCTTTCTACAGTTTCTAATATCTAGTTCTATATCTAGAAAGTCATGATTGCAATATTAGAAATAATGCTCCATAGAGCAGTGGGTTTGAAACTATGGGGTTGGAGTCTCGAGACTGCATGGTGGGGTGTTGTTACGGACCTAGTGGATCAGCTTCTAGTGACGATGAAAAGCACTGCAAAATCAACCTGATGGGTGCTAAACGAGTAATCGTCAAGGGGTGGCTTTAATTATCCGAACATTGATTGGGTAGCGGTGAAATCCCCTGAGAAGAATGAAACCGAATTTATTGTGTTGTTGGGAGACAGCTTCCTTAAGCTGCGCGTGACAAAAGGAATTCGAGGTCAAAAGAGTGTTAGATCTGATTATAGTGTCAGTGGGAGGGGGTTCAGTTAAAGTCGCAACTGTTCTGTCTCCATTTAGTGACAATGACCAACTGAGGAGAACACGACATTCGATCGTATGGTTGGGTTGCTAGATGGGAAGGATACCGGCAGTGCGCAGGAAGTATTTTAAAAAACTACATCAATGATGCAATATCTGAATGTGATCCCAGAGGTCGAAGAATAAATAGGGTGGAAGTGAAATAGATGTGCGATATTATTAAACAGGAGATTCTTAAAAAGAATATTACGAAGAAAGAATACTGTGTGAATAAGGTGATGTCAATTATGGAAATTATAAGGGGCAAATGTGTGGCAAATTAAAGAAAGAATAACTGTAATAAGGAGGATGGTTTGTAGAGTGTAGATGATGAACAGATTGTTGAACTAGTGAATACCCATTAAAAGCTATAAACCTGGTATACGCAACATGGAGCTCAATGCTACAGAAGGAGGAAACTCGGGTGTATCAGGAGGAGGTACTAGAGCTGTTGTATTAAATGAATATGAAATCGGCAATAGGGACTGACTCAGCAGGTATGCTAAAAGAGTGTTTAGCTGAAGTAGTTGCGTTTTTGACCCGATTCTATAATTTGAGTCTCAGCACAGAGAAGAATTACAGGAGTAGAAAGACTTACGATAATATCATTGCATAAGGAAGGATGGTGCAAAGACTGATGCGCTAACTATCAACCTATCAAGATCTTTGAAATGGAGGTGAAAAGTTTAAGAGCTCGGATATAGAAATTGATTCACAGAGATCTATACATTACGATGAATAACATGGGTTGAATAAGGGTATGTCATGTTTGAGGGGAATGGATACACTATGATGCTTTAGGATTTTGCTATGGCTTTTGACAGATTACAGCATGGAAGACTGTTGCATAAATTGGAGAATATGCGTTTCGATTATAAAATATTAGCGTGGAAAGATTCCCTCCCGCTTCTCTTTACCACTTTTTGACAGATATGAAATGTGGTAAAGAGGGAGGGAATGTGAGTGTGCAAGACTTAAGGTGGACAGGGAACAATTCTTGGTCCATTCTTATTCAGTTTTTATATTAATGATATTGGGAAAGATTGTCAGGCGATATACAGCGTTCTTCTGATGATGCAAAGATAAGTAGGGTAATCAGGAACGCGACTAGCATTCAGTACTTGCAAAATGATTATTTATAAGCTGGAACTGGGGGGGCCTATGAAAATGGCTATCAGTTCAATGTTAGCAAATGGAAAGTTATGCACTTTGGCGAGGTATCCAATGGCGTATTACATTCATGGGATTATGCTACACGAAACTGATCTTAGAATGTTAGTAGATAGAAAGTTATTCAGGGGCCATGTAGCAAAAATTGCAAATACAACTCAGCAGATAACTGCAGTGCTAGAACGAATCTTAAAGTAAGGATAAGGACGTCATTTTGCCTCTATAAGACCTTGATACAGTCTTACTTGGAGTATACTGTTAGGTTGGTCTGATTTCCGTGGTGATGGTAGTGGAAAGTTAAAGATGATATGGGCTGGGAAATGTGGATTATGAGGATAAATTGAGAATTTGTGTTCTGCAGACAGGAGAAAGAGATTGATCGTACAGAACACCAGTATATGGAATTTTTCATTTTATGATTAGTGGGAAGAGGGTGAGTGGGAATTGAAGGAAGTTGAAAATGAATGCAGTCAAGAAAGTGATGAGAGCTAGAGTTTTCTCTTCATACAGCGTGGGTAAAATGTCTTGCCTTTGGAGGTGGTGAATGCAGGTAGTGTGAATGAATTCAAGAAAAGGTACGACAGTTGGGATTCGTGGTAAGTGGCTCCCTCGATGAGTTCTTGACTCCCTGAAGGCCTCTGATAATAATAATAATATTGAAGTATCTGAATCATAGTGTACATTATGCTGTATGGTTGAAATTGAATGAAGAATATAATTTTTACGTATCAAATCCCAGTTTGCGTAGAACACCAAATGTTTCTGAAAAGAAAAGAGTAAATATTGCATACCAAATTGGTTGACAAGATCTGGAAGTTAGAGCGAGACTTCAGTCTCATTCTGTGGCGGAGGATTTTTCAAAAACTCGAGTTTTTTCTCTCTCAGAACATTCAAACTGATCTATGAACGTATATAGCGGGTCGAAGTTGTACTACATTAATGTAAAGTAAGTTTAGCTGTGTAGGCATTACACACACACACACACACACACACACACACACACACACACACACACACACACACACACACACACACACACACACACACACACACACACACACACACACACACACACACACACACACACACACACACACACACACACGCATATCATAAATACATATTAGTAGGAAACGCATATCATAAATACATATTAGTCTGGAAAACCTTAAGGTATATTATAAAATAGGGAAAAATACGATCTTTAGTAGGATATTTGAAAAATAGTTTTGTATACCACTGTGGCATCATACCAACAATTGATTATCACAGGGAAGATTGGACTTTAGTTATGTTTATTGATAATAAGCAAAGAAATATATGAGAATATAACACTCTTATGCCAAGAACTTTATTCTGACAGAAATCAAGTGTCTTTAATCGGGAAACGACAGAAGGTTGCACACATAGCCGTTGCCTGCAAATCACCAACCAGATGCAGCAAAAACATGAAAATTTTTGAGTGTAAAATCAGGACTATGCAGGAAGTGAATCAGGCCCTCTCATTAAGCCAAAATTTCAGAGAACTTCCAGAAATCTCCATTATAATGGTGTCATAATACCAAACTTCTTCTCAGGCATAAAGTTTGTTCCATACAATACAACTAACAATCTATTTTCACGCCGAGTATCTCGAAGTATGGTCATGAATACATTCATCATGTCGTCTGTTGTTTCTTAGGCTCATCTGATGCCATCACGTGGTCATTTAAGGAAACACTTGATGCAGACACTCTTCCTGTATTCAATTTCTCCCCGACATTGCAAACGATGCATTTTCTTACCCTCGTACACAAGCGATTAAGTATTCAGTGTGAAACCAAATCCTTCTTCACAGTAAAGAGCTTCTATTAACGAGGATTTTCGCTAT
Organism: Typopeltis vanoorti; assembly: GCF_054136105.1. Taxonomy (NCBI): domain Eukaryota; kingdom Metazoa; phylum Arthropoda; class Arachnida; order Uropygi; family Thelyphonidae; genus Typopeltis; species Typopeltis vanoorti. The sequence goes on along the minus strand of NC_143559.1, from coordinate 96,733,513 downwards.
ATTATTATTATTATTATTATTATCATCATCATTAAAAGGTGTTTATGGCAAAATAGACAGGTAGGCTGTTGGGAAACACAAACCAAAAATACAATCTTGGTTAAAAAAAAAAAAAGCAGGAAAAACTCATAGGCGCCGACTCTCCATGGGACATTTGCTCTGTGCTTATTTAGACAAAGGAGGTAGAAGTATCCTTTGGATGGATGACATAAAAGACCCAAACCTAACAGCTCAGACACTCACTCAACCATGCACCTAAAGAAGAAGAAGGAACTGTGGCATAATTGAAGCTGTCTCGTCATCTCTTTTAAGAATCTTAGTTTCTTGCTATTCTGCCAATAACTGCTCCTTAAAAAAAAAAAAAAAGAGAAAAAAAAACTCTTTCCTTAGCCATTTCTTTGTTGTTATATTTCCAAATGTTACGAAGCTATTTTATTTTCTATTGATGCCGTCGGATCACATTGTCAATACTGTACTAAGAAACTGGTTAGTGCACAGTCAATTATGATTAACGAAAAGGTAAATAATTTTTTTTCCCGTTTAGAAATGTAAGTTTTTAACAAAAACAACGTTATCCTATAACTTTTCTTGACAATGTGATATCCCAAATTTTCTCCAGCAAACATTTATGTTAGATAAAGCCTTCTTTATTCTTTGCAACATCATTGTTACCAAGACAATAGTATTGTTGTCAGCATTAACAATGTAGAACTAGTACTCGTATCGTATCGTATTACTGCATACAAAGCATTTTTTTTCACTGTTTTTTTAAACATACTTAGAAATGTTGGCGAACGTTAACCACCAAGAATACTTGGTGACAAAAGCTATCCGATTTCATTTCCCCCCTCCCCCTGCTCACCCACGTTTAAGCACTTGCTTTGTTTACTCAAAAGGGAGTTCGAAACTTGCGTGTCTTTTATAGTTAACCACACTTGGTTAGCTTAACTTAAAACTGTTAAATGAAGGCTGAAAAAAATGTGACAAAAAACTCGTAATAATCATATTTCTTAAATAAATTTGAAATAATAATCATATGTATAAAGTAATTAAAAATGCTAATTACATCCCGAAAATAAAAGATGTTCAAATTATTACACAAAGGGGTTTTTTTTTCTATTTCCTTCCGAACCTTGATTTTCTTTTTCGAGGACCTTTTTTTGAAGGACGATGATTTACAATGTTCAACGGTAGCTGTGCCTTCCAAATGAAAATGCCTTTAAATCAATATAGAGTGGCGGTTAAGGCAAAGGCGAGGTTGCAGATAAAAAAGAACTTAGTTATTACATTTTTTTTTCTCCTTTTCATTTTAAGGATATGTCATGAGCTTCATGTCGCGTTGTCTTTCATGGTAACTATGCACGAAATCTATTGCGGCACTTCCAATACTACGACTCTCTCTCTCTCTCTCTCTCAATCTCTCTCTCTCTCTCTCTCTCTCTCTCTCTGTGTTATTTAAACCCCCCATTGCGTTTTTTTCAGAAGTCTATTCAATCTAAGGAACATCACGCTTAAAGATTGCACACAGGATTATAGTAGAGATATCAATGAAACAAAGATTATCACTTACTTTTCATAAGATCATTAGTTTAACGTAATCGAAAGGATTACATTTGAAAATGAATATTTGATGAATTTTCGTAATTGCTTCACATGCTACGAATAACAATATTTCGATTTTAACAAAAACGGGAAATTTATGGCAATTGTATGTACGACCATTTTCTAGAAGACCTCTTCAGATAACACTTTCAATATCCTTAAATGAAGTCCTAGTATAGGTAACTGTAGATAGTATATGCGTTTAGAATGCTGAGTATTCTCCACGCCTACTTTCCGAAAACTCTGGCTGTTCATTCCACAAAACAGCCAGGAAAAATACAAGGGATTGACAGTTACGATACACTGGCCCAGTAGCTTCGCCAGTCCAGTAACTCAAACAATTCTTCTCCTACACTCTCAAACAAGTATTTTAATTACAAATTTTTTTCACTTAATTTATATATATATAAACATACTGGCATGTATTGTAATGATGTACTGAAGTGAATAGAGATATAACTTTTTCATGAAGTATCTATCATAATACTTTGTACACACTCTAATGATACATATTAGGAATTCGATAACGATGATGGCATGTATTGTATTGAACCATTATAATAAAAATGAGATATCTGTAAAATAAAGAAATTAGTTTCTTTACGAACACTGCTTCTTATGTCAATTAGCAATGCTTTTATCAACATTGTGTCATTCCAACGCAAAAATAACACAGCCTCAGACGTTTCACGACAGATATGTCGGTCAGTGAGAACTAAACCAGAATTTCAAATCTGAAATTAAGTCTATTTAGAATATAAATTTTTAATCTTACTTCCTTTCTGGTATTTTACTTCAATTTGTATATGTACTACGACTGTCTCAGGAATATGATTTACTTGACGCAATGTCATTGATAATGAGAATATATATATATATATATCATAGAGATATGTCATTATATATAAGTATAAGGACTGACTTAAAGGGGCGAAGCAAGAATGCTTTTCATCTTCCCCGTTATCTGTAGAGGACAGTGTAGGGATAAGGTGTTATTGAGCTATTAAAGCTCTGATCATGGCAGGAGGGTAGCAGCAATAGCCGAGCCTCAGTTAGAACTTCATTGGCTACAACATTGCCATCTATTACCCTCCAAGGATATTAATCACCGCCTTCTCCCATATATATCATTATAGTCCTTATAAGGACTGGCTTAAAGGGGCGAAGCAAGAATGCTTTTCATCTTCCCCGTTATCTGTAGAGGACAGTGTAGGAATAAGGTGTTATTGAGCAATTAAAGCTCTGATCATGACAGGAGAGTAACAGCAATAGCCGAGCCTCAGTTAGAACTTCACTGGCTACAGCATTGCCATCCATTACCCTCCAAGGGTATTGGATTGAATGAATCAATCACCGACTATGTAAGTAAAGGTGACATCTCAAAAAATCGGACGATCTCTAGGCCACTCCATAGTGGGCGAAAGACCGTCCATATCTCAGCGTTGGTTCCACTCAGTGACGGGCTCCCCGACCACAGAGCAGAACCGCTCAAATTCCGAAGAAAATAATTCACCGACAAAGCCCCCTCAGCGGGCCGTGCCGGAGAACACCTTCCCCGGAGACTCAAAGTGCTCTCTTAGGGCAAAACCTAAGAGAGCGAACTCATTTACCCAGGATAACAGCAACAGCCGACCTCAGTTAAACGTCATTGGTTCAGCATTGCCATCCGTTACCCTATATATGGGCATCTCATATAAAATCAATCACCGACTATGTAAGTAAAGGTGAAATCTCAAAAATACGGACGATCTCTAGGCCACTCCATAGTGGGCGAAAGACCGTCCTAATCTCAGCGTTGGTTCCACTCAGTGACGGGCTCCCCGACCACTGAGCAGAACCGCTCATATTCCGAGGAAAATAATTCACCAGCAAGTACCCCTCAGCGGGCCGTGCCGGAGAACACTTTCCCCGGAGACTCAAAGTGCTCCCTTAAGGCAAAAACCCTAAGAGAGCGAACTCAAAAACTTATCGCCCAAGGGGGTAACAGCAACAGCCGAACTTCAGTTAAACTTCATTGGTACAGCATTGCATTGTTGCCATCCGGTACCCCCAAGGGCATTAATGAATCAATCACCGCATCTCACGGTCGATTCTCCTAATATAAAAAATAAGGTGTATCGTACAAAAAAAATTAAATTCTGTATAGTACACCTTATTTTTATATTATAAAGCTATATTAAAGAGGCTGATAGAGAAACATGAGTTACATATCTTTTAATTAATCATTTATTTGAAGCTTAATAGAAATAGATTATTTTAACTGCGCTGTGTACGAAAGTCACTATGCTTATGAGATGCTGAAATGACTAGTAGAAGGGCATTATTAGTTTCTCTTTCCAAATGGTTTAACCTTTAGCCCGACCTCAGTACTAAATGAACTATAGCTTAAAACTATTTCACGGGATTATCATAAAATAAAAAGTCACAAATATATTTAGAATTCTTGGGAACTTTTCTTAAATTTGTAGATTTTTTCAGAAAAAATTTTGAATCGTTATATAGTACACCTTATTTTTTATAATATAAAACTATATTAAAGTTAGTAGAGGAATATTGGATACATATCCTTTTAATTAATCGTTTATTTATAACTTAATAAAGATGCTTCTTTTAAAAGAAGTTGGGTTTGTTCGTTATATTTTACGAAGTCTATTTTTTTCCCCTCTTGTACGACTTTTTATTTATTCTCCCAAGCTCATGCAGCTATCGCTGGGTGTGTTGTTTCAGCCTATTAGCGAAAGTTTTTATATCGCACTGGGAGTGAGCTAGCTCATTACTGCTGCAAAGTTTTCAGTAAATTTTAACTTGTTCTTGGAGATCCTCAGCTCGTGCTAGTAAATTGCATTTTCGTTTTATAAGTAAAGGCCTCGTACATTCTGTGACCACCACCCTCTTTTCGTCCAGGTAAATCTCTATTCTACTGTATTGTAGCTTTTTTTTTTTTTTTGGTCTTTAAGGTACAGAGATGAATTTTATCTGTTTTTTTTTTTTTTTGTGCATTTTTATATTTGTTCCTATTCAACTCTTTATCTTTTTTCTGTTTTTATATTCCTCGTTTTGTATTTATATCTAGTAGAAATGGAACTATTTAATTATTATTTTTTATAAATTTCATTTCTGTTTCTCCCCCCCCCCCCACTTCCTTAGCAATGTGATCTGCTCTTCTAGTCCAGTGAGGTTTTTGGTACAACTACCTGCCATTATCTGTCATTATCTGATTGCACATCGTAACGAATATTAGAAAAAATTAAATCTTAAGTCTAAAGACTTGGTTTGGTAACAAATTAAATTCTTTATCATGGAATTTTCAAAAGATATAAGGTGATAACATTCTGAACAAATTTCGACGATACCCTATGGTCTTTCCGACCATAGGTATCGTTTTTTCCCCAGCCAAATGTTAATTATCCAACCTCACGATAACTTAGGCTTTTAGCCCCGCAAAAGCAAGCGAAAAAAAAAAAAAAAAAAAAAATAATAATAATAATAATAACATACGTAGACTAGCCTTACTTTATTCGGCCATAGTTTCAACCCTGAATAAATTTCAACATCATGAAGATAATATTAATTATAATAATAATAGTTTATGTTACTTAATGCATTTGGTGTCCACATATTAAAACTACTTATCTGTTTTTCCATCTTATCCCTTCGTGTATATATCTAAATATATTTTTTTGTATCGAGAAATGAATGCCCTTAATAATTATTTTAACATTTCTATCAGAAAAGAAATGTCCTATCAGTGGTTAAAAGTGCTTTAAAAAATAGCTTTTACAACGTGATGCTCATTAGTAGTTTAGTAATATTTCAAAGACGTAGTACTCTGACTTGCAGTCTCAAGCCTAACTACGAAAACATTTGATAATACATACAAACGACGCCTTAAGTTGTTAAGACGATTAATAAAGGATTTCGGGACCATTAGCCAACCATAGCATGACAGTAAACATAATAAGAGAAAAATCCGTAGTATCATTACACAAGATGTAAATAAAAGATCGGAATTAACTCTTCCTCATTTAGCACTATATAATTAAACAAAAGGTGGGAAAAGAAAGGGAAGAAAAAGTAAAATTATTTAAATACTTACAGAAATATATCTGCTTTTTTTTTAATTTTTATATTTCATATTTTTTTTAGTTCTAACTTGAAACAACTGTTAATTTATTTTTAATTCTAATAACATGAGAATACAATAAAATTTCATTTGAGAGCTTGTATAAGTATAAAAATGAATCATTTCATGTTTAGGAAAAATATTTTTTACTTTTTATTTTTTTCTTTTTAATGGGGGAACTAATCCACGAGAGATTGGTCAACCTATACTACGCTAGTACCATGGATGGGAATAAGAAACTCGTTCATATTTAACTTGTGGATTGGATTCCGTGGGAAACATATAAGACGACAGATCCAATGTCGAACTGATTTTACTTTCGTTCCTATTGTTGTTATTCCAAACCTTTAAATTTTAAATCTGGAAAATAAATAGCATAAATTCTTCCCCTTAAACAATTTCTCCTTTGAAATCAGTTTATTATAAAATAATATTAAAATACTGGGATCGCTTTAAGCTTCAAAATATTGATGTTGTTGTTATTATTAATTGTTTATGTTTATTTACTCACTTAATCGTTTATTTATTGTTGATTCAGTCAATGACAAAGAATTTATAGAATTAATTTCATTAAATGCACTTTCTTTTCCTTTTTTTTTTCAATATTGATTTTATATAGCTTATGATTTTTTTAACGTAGTCTACTCTTCAATTAATTGAAGCTAAAAATTCATAAATTATTCCTTCACAGATATGCATCATTGATAAGTAAATGTTAACCTTTCCTATGAAAGTTAAAAATATGAAATATGTTCCTACTCTCTTTCTTTCTTAGGGAAAAAAAAATACAAAAGCCATGTGATATAAATAACACAACTGTGTGAATTTTCAAGCCAACCATTCAAAACTAAATGCAACAATTGAATTTTGCATTTTCCAGCAAATCATTGATATCATTTCAATTTACCTTTCTGCGCCATTGTTTTGTAGTACATAAGAAAGACATTTCAAATCACCACTTAATTAGATAAAAAAAGATGGAACATATCGATGAAAATACTGTAATTCTTTTGGTAATGGGTAAGTAAGACTACATTCTATTTTTTCTACTGTTGGCTACTGTAGCATGACAAGGGATGGTTAAAGTGACATGCGTCACAAATGATGCCAAGGAATGTAGAATGCTGTGCACATGCATCGATGGTATTTAACTGTCTTTAGCTAGACAGCTAGTTATCTGTTTCCTCATGAACGGCATCCATCTTGTTATCAGGGGCTTTTACCCAACTTATTTTCAACGTTCAGTGAAAGTATTCGTATCATCGCTTCATTGAGATATATAGTTTATCCCGAATTAGGTTAATATGGCAGAAAGAGAAAGAAAAACTAGCCACAATCTTTGTATGGGAGAGTAAATCTCCGAACAACATGAAAATAGAGTGGTAGGGATTTAAGAATGTATGTAAATAAGAAGAAAGTGGATATCTTTAATCAAATCATTAACCGTGATAATTGAGAATACTATCCTAGTCTTGTGGCTTAGGATAGAGTTCCATAGGATGTTATTGTTCGGTTATTAAAACGTTATCATAATAATCGTGATAACAATTTGAAATTAAAAAAAAAAATTTAAGTTTCAAATTTCTGAGATTTTTTAATTTTTTGTTTTGCTGAAAAAGCATGCAAAATATAGGTGTTAGAATACATTCAAATATCATATTTATTCTTGCTTATCATTCCTCGTATTTTTTGTGTTTTTACTGTTATGTCTTTGTTGCGTAAGATAATAATATACAATTATAATAATGTCAGATACAATGACAAACGATAAAACACACAGGACGAATATTGACGCATACAAAAAATGAAACAATGAGACTGATACACACTCCAGTGTTAAAAACAAACTATTTACTGAATCTGCGAAGCACGACAGTATATCTGTATGTATGAGTGTGTGTGTTGTGTTTGGAACATAAACTCAATATGCCGATACATTTAAAAGGCAGCAGTTGTTTCAAAGAATGATGAACGGAAAACTACTAGTTGCAAGTAATGCTGGCTTACCACTGTGCCCAGCAGTTAGGAAGATTTTAATATTTATTTAATACGAGTCTACAATAACGCTTCCATTCTATCTATACATTTTTTCCCTTTCCATTCGATTTTTTTTTCTGATAATTAAAAGGTTTAATATTTTTGCTCTTTATAAAAAAAATACTATATAAACGAATGCTAATAAATCATTAAATAATTAGAATATAATTATACAATTACTATAAACGATAATATATTATTTAATACTAATGATATTACTTTAATATTTCTTATTTTCTAATTTTAATTAGACATAACAATAGAAATGTCCGAAAACACCATATTTGTTTTTATATGCACTGAAATAGATTCATCTTAGTGATAACGTTTGTCCCCGTGTGGTTGCCGGGATGAGAATAGTACCAATGTAGCCCATGCATGTCGTACGAGGCGACTAAAATGGGTATCCTGGGAGAGTAATGGATGACAATGCCGTAGCCAGTGAAGTTCTGAGGCTCGGCTAATGCTGTTACCCTTCTGCCATGATCAGAACTTTATATAGCTCAATAACACCCTATCCTTACATTGTCCTCTACAGATGACGGGTAATATGAAAAGCATTCTTGCTTCGCCAGTCTTTTTAAGGACTTTACATTTGTTTCATATACATTGATATAGATGCATTTATTATCTTTATTTATATTAATTTTATTATTATGCTATGTATTTTGTTTTTGTTTGAATATATTATGTTTGAATTTTTAAAATAATTGGAATATAATTTAATGTTAGTAATAATATGTTATTTAATATTAATAAAATTGATTCAGTGTTTCTTATTTTCTAATTTTAATTATAATTTTATAAAAACACCGTTTTCATTTTTGTATGCATTGAAATAGATTTATTGTAGTGATAACTTTGCATTTGTGGGGAGGATTGATTCATCCAATCCAATACCCTTGGAGGGTAATGGATGCCAATGCTGTAGCCAGTGAAGTTCTAACTGAGGCTCGGCTATTGCTTGTTACCCTCCTGACATGATCAGAGCTTTAATTGCTCAATACCACCTTATCCCTACACTGTCCTCTACAGATAACGGGGAATATGAAAAGCATTCTTGCTTCGCCCCTTTAAGCCAGTCCTTATAAGGTTGCATTGTTGATCTAACCAAAAAAGTCCTTTTTAGGACTTCCAGGGTAACAAATGGCAATGAAGTTTTAACTGAGGCTCGGCTATTGCCGTTACCCAGCCATGACTAGAGCTTTTAGCTCAATAACACCCCATCCACACAGATTTTCTTCATTCAGATGACGGGATAAAGAGTCAAGGACTCAATCCATCGCCCAGTTCTTTTAAGAACTTAATTTGCATTTGTTTCATGTACATTGAAATAGATGCATTTATAAATTTATTATTATTATGTTGTATGTATTTCGTTTGTATAATTATGCAAGTAATGCGTTTGTTTATATATATTATTTTTGTATAGATTTGATTTGTTCAAACATGATTTGAACTGATTTTAGCGATAATTATATAACAGGAATAATGATAATATTATAATAGGAATACAATTGCAATAATGGACATTATTAAAAAAGGAATGCAATCAAAGCGGAATGAAGTTATAATGAAAGTGTATCCTTTGATTGATGGATAAAATGTACGAGTGTGTTTTTGGTGATTGCAGTGGCAGAAAAGGAATACCGAACTTCTAGTTGTTGGTGACTGATCATGGTTCTTTTTGCCATGACTCAAAATTCTGAAAATCTGTCACTTCTCAGCGCCTGGTTATAGTCATGATAGCTCAGTGACTTACGCTTCTGAAACGCAACTCCGCGTTTATAAAAATAATGATGAGAACCACCATTTTTGGTTTCTTCCAGAAAACAACATACGTTTTATTAATTTTTCTTTTACAGATATTAAACAGCAGATAAATTGCAAAGAAAACATAGAACAGTAATAATGAAACGGATTTATTACGATCTATTTGCACCATGATTTACTATTAAAAAAAAAAAAACATCTATTTACATCCTAAAATGAAACCTAAAATGAAATATAGTGATATTAAAGGAGTCAATATGAATATTCAATTCTCCACTGGCAATCAAATGGATATTACTACATCATATTTGGTCAATGATCAAAATTAGTTCAAAAGGTAACTCATCAGAATAATCCCCAAAGGTAAAGAGACATTAATTTTATATATGAAGCGATGTGTGTGTGCGCGCTCCACTTCTAGGTGAACTTAAATCTAATGACTGAAGTCAATAAATAAAATCAAATGAATCGCTACGACCATTTTTTATGCTAAAAATGTAATGTCACCGTACTTATACTGAGCTAAACACCTCGAACTCAACCCAGTAATCATGAGATATTTCATAATATTCCCCTTGCTTGTCTTGAATGCTGTCGTTCGTCCGACCTATCCATCTGTCAAGCGTGATGCAAGTCACACCCTTTCTTTGACATGTGGTATGCCATGAGAGTAGGAACAATGCAGTTGTTCTCTTGGGTCATTAGAAGCACTTAGGAATCCTCCATTTCCGGTTTTCTTCTAATTACATAGCACTGTAAACCCGTGGAACAGGTTATAGTTACGATGCCAATACAACAATAGAGTTTACAATAAGTTGTCCAACTTCAATGTATGCTTTCTATCATATCGAACGTTAGAATGCCCTATTGAAAAATTTATTGCCAAGAGAAAGGGGGCAAAAGAATACTTATCACACTTAAGTTTATTCTGTAAGATTCCTTCCTGTATATATTGCGAATTGTTGTAGATAATATTAAAAAATACTGTTTAATCGTACAATAAGAAGGACAAGTAAACAAACCGGGATTTGGAAATGGCTCTCATTTTAAATACGGAAATCAATGGAAAAGTTGCCATGTCGATGTCAGCTATAACAACACACCATCTGTCGATGCAAATGATAAAAACAATGACCTATAAACACGTGCAAATGATTTGGTGTTAAACCTGTCTTGCAAGCATATATTATTTCATCTTTTTTGTACCAAGTGTTTGCCGTCATCTGATTCTTCCTGCTAATTCACCAGATACTGAAGCAATTTTATCATCTTATTTTCACAAAATGAGATGTATATATATATATATATATATATATATATCGATAGGCGTGCGTTTACTAAGCGATAAGCTTAAAGGGGCGAAGCAAGAATGCTTTTCATATTCCCCGTTATCTGTAGAGGACAGTGTAGGGATAAGGTGTTATTGAGCTATATAAAGCTCTAATCATGGCAGGAGGGTAGCAGCAATAGCCGAGCCTCAGTTAGAACTTCATTGGCTACATCATTGCCATTCATCACTCTCAAAGGGTATTAATCATCCCATCTCACGGTCGATTCCTCAACCTTCCTGTCATTCATAATTTTCCTTCGCATTTAATATAATACATATACTAGTTTATAGTGGGTGTATATGTGTATTTGTATTTATAAACTTTGATTTCCGAGCAGGTTTTCGTTCTTTATGATACTTTTTCTTACTGTGATATTTTGTTACTTAATTTATTGATAATTTTTATGTGATTCCACCCACGAAATACTGTAAACCTATAGTACATTAATGCCCTGGATTGGCTAAATGTTTTTTTCGATTTTAAATTTACATTTTGTTTATATTTATATCATTAGGAAATCCTGCTCTAGAGACCAAATATGGAACTTTTTCAAGCCACTTCAGGCCTCCAATAAGCAAGTCGAGAGTTCTCAAACTGGGCGATGAAATTCATCTCACACCTTTAAGAAATCACAATCATCCATGGATGATTGTGATTTGATTTTAAATTATCGCACATCGATTAAAATTGGTTTCATATTATTCTGAGTATTTTTGTTTCCTGAGTTTAGTTTAGCTATTATATATGTATAATAAGAGTATTATATATAATTTGTTATACATAATAAATTATATTAGTTATATTGAATTATGTATATAATTTTATATTTTAAAAAAATATTATCATAATATATATATATATATATTTCTTATTTCTGCTTAAACCTTTAAATTTTTTATATATATACATTCCAAATTATGTTATTTTGCTTACACCTTTCATTTTTTTTATAGAGTATATGTGCATTATAAATTATTTTTCTTTTATTTATATCAAGAAAATCCCCGTGTGGTTGCCGGGATAAGAATAGCACCAATGCAGCTCATACGTGTCGTAAAAGGCGACTAAAATGAGTACCCAGGGAGGGTGATGCTGTAGCCAATGAAGTTCTAACTGAGGCTCGGCTATTGCTGTTTCTTTCTTGCCATGATCACAGCTTTATAGATCAATAACACCTTATCCGTACACTGTCCTCTACAGACAACGAGGAATATCAAAAGCATTCTTGCTTCGCCCCTTTAAGCCATATAAGGAATATATCAAGAAAACTGATGATATTTGTATTTATAATACATCTGCCTACGTAGTCTATAATTCACTTTCATTACATTATTCTTCTCATATTATTAAAGCATGAAAGTGTTCAAAAGTTGTTTTTTTGTGTGTGTGTGTGTGTAGATGAGTGAAGTAAGGATGCTTTTCATATTCCCCGTTATCTGTAGAAAAAATGTATGGATAGGGTGTTATTGAGCTATAAGCTCTGGTCATGGCGGGGTAACGGCAATAGCCGATGCTCAGTTAAAACTTGATTGGCTACAGCACTGCCATCTGCTGCCCTCTGGATTATCAGGGTTCAGAATCACAAAAGTCAATGAACTTTTTTTTGTTTAGAACTGGAATTGCTCTCAAATGATGTGTACAGGTATATGGTGTATCATTATATTTAAATTTTGTAATCTATTATCTAAAATTATGGTATTTCAATTAACTATATTTTGATGAAGATTAGGTTAGCATGCTTTAATATAATCAAACAGACAAAATTAGTAATAAATATGAATATCAAATGTTGTTAATATAACTGTTGATCAGGAAGCACTAACAACATAAATCAAAATACTTCTATAAGTGTGTTAAGTCAAAAACATAAATTCCAAGGTAATAAGAAGAAATCGAAAAATAATCATATTAGAAAACCAACGGAGTGAATTAATCGGGGGAAAAAAAAATTGGGAATGACTTTCTTTATAAGTGCTCTTACTACAAATAAATACTTTCAGTACTTTCTCTAAACGAAATACATTAATGGAGGGGAAACCGTTAATATTACAAATGACATAAATAACAATCGAGTTGGCACATTGCCAGCAGGCTATAAAATGTTTTTATCGATAGGCGCGCGTTTACTAAGCGATAATCCTCCATGTATGTTACTTATAATTGGAGTTCAAAACAAAGGCCTCAGAATGGCTATTAAAGATTTACTCCTCCCATTATGTACAGCGTAATAAAAAATAGATTTGCTTATAGTTAAAAAAAAATGCAATCTCGGTATGTTAAAAGTAAAATGACAAAAGGAACTGAAATATCAAGGATGTTGGTCAAATTAACATCAAAACATACCGAACGAAACGGATCTGAAATTAATTTTCCTATTAGCTTGTAGTCGAGTTGTCACTATTACCCAAACCTTCAACAAACCCATAAAAGATTCGCAATAAAGCAAGATAATCTTATATAAGATGTGCGTGTGTATTCATCAGCAGTTGGTTTATATGATGAATACATAATAGTTGCTCGAGTCTAAAATTGAACAAGTGTCCTGTCGAGTGCTCTGTTTCCCGTCATTGTGTCGAGAACGCTAACAGGGTTAATTAAATCAAATTTGTGGTTACAGTAATACACTTGTTAGACAGTCAGTCTGGAAATCTCACAAGCCACGATCATATTTAATAAAGGCTCCTACTCTACGCATCTTCTCAATGCAAGAGCATGGTTAATGTTAATATCATGCAGATTCTGTCTTTGATCAAACGAATTAGCCAGGTGTTAGGGCTCCATACTCATAGCTAAGCCAAAAAAATAAAATTACGGTACCTCTTTAGGTCCCAGAATTCCCAGCGTTGTTCCAAATGCATTCCCATGGAATGGCATTAATCCCTCTCCCTTAAGAAGAAGAATTAAAAATTAGCTAATTTTTTTTAAATTAAAAATCCGATTGCCTGTGAATTCTAAATATTATTTATAAGTATATGAATGCTAGATTTATGAATAATAAAGAGATTACATGACATATATGAAACTTAGAAAGTATAACTTCTATAGTTATATTATATATATTATATAAAGATATTACTTTTAAGATGTTTCAAAAATTGATAATTTTCTTCATATTTTAAAACACTTTCATTATTTTTTAAAAAATACACCAATAATCTAAAAGCATAATTTAATTATAAGAAAATAAAAGCAGCAATTGAATTTCAGTGTATTTAAATCTTTTTTTTTGTTGTTGTTGTTGGATTGTGAAAATCAACTTGTATGTTTTTTATTTTATATAAAAAGGATTTCAATATATAAAAAGGATTTCAATAGATCGTCATTAATTTAACAACAAAAAACCTTTTTTTGTGTGTGTGTTTTGGCAAGTGAGCAATCACCTGTTCATACCCAGCTATTAAATACAGAAATAGCCATGGAGTAGATCGAAGTGAATCACCACTTTACGACCGTATGAAAGCTCAATACAAAGATATTTAAAATAAAACACCTTTATCGACCAAGTGGTCATTTGTTGTTAGAAGAAGAGGGGGGGGGAAAAAGCAAACAGAAATGTGTATTTGAAGTGAGCGATAGAAATATCCGTTTCGGTATGAGATCTACGCGAAACTGGCTAAGCCTACTCAAACACACAGTTAACAATGTTTAACAAGAGACGTAGGTAATGTTAGGCCTAAACGGGTGACCGCATTGAGAATAACTTACCGGGTGACGGTTAGGGTACATCCTGGGAGAAAGAGCGGGGTCGGTGTCGACAGCTAGGCCGAAGGCAGGAAGGCGTGCGCTGACACGATTCTCTACTCTCTCGAGCTCTTAACACTCCCCTACGTGTAGCTGGGGCAATCGATACAAAACAGCCCTGGCAGTCGGCCTTTTCGCTACGGCGAGCAGAACTTCGCCTTTCTGTGACCGTTAAAACCACCTGCGTCCATTACCGAGCGTCGACGGAAAAGGCTACACCATTGTTCCTTGCTTTATCACTGTGGACAACCCTGTCTTCACACCAGCGTCCCCGTCATGCCGTTTTTAGCAGATATAGCCACCAGCGAACAACTCTCCGCGCGTCAGATACCAACTCCCAAGGTGAACTGCAATGGCCGAGGCGCTATGCCTCCTCAACTTGCGCGCGCAAAAAGATGACGCTTCTCGACGGTCGCCAAGTGAAAACGGCAAAGGTGCCCCGAGGCAGTACTAAATGCCACACACAGAGCGTGAGGTCAAGTCGCCCCGTTGGACCTACTACGGGACAGGAGGAGGAGGGGGGTCCCCCAGTAAATCCTTACACCAAATATGGCCCCACTCAATGATCAGCCTTATCAACAAACATGACCGTCCACAAGCGGTGTCTTCACAATCCCACGTGGTACGACCAGACCGCGAACCTTACGACGGAGAGAGGCCGTCCAATCAAAACCCTGCCGAGAAAGGCGGCAGCGAGAAGCTCCGCCTATGACGTCACCGCTCGGTGGCAGCTGTCACTCAAAACGAGGTGACCCATTGGCCCCGCCTCTTTCTCCGCCGCTTTGCCACACCAGCCAAGCTAAGATCCTCATTATCAAAGGAGTGTAGAACGTTCGTTTTTTGATAACCAGTGGAGTGTGCTTGGTAAATATGACAGGTCAGGAAAAACATGGAGAGAGAGAGAAATCGGTTAACAGGGAAGCTCCCAGTAGCGTTCCAAATCAACTAAACAGTCCTCCCTGCGGGCAGAAGTGGCTCACCAATGCATCTGGCTCGCTTTGAATATAGTCAGTAGAGTGAAGTAAATTGAAGGTGTTGGCCGTAATTAGCGACAAGTTATTTACCCAGCCAAGGCGACGAGCAGTGTCAAATTGTTCTGGAATTAGTTCCACACTACGGCCAGAAACAAAAGTAGCATTAATTACAGCCTGGAAGCGTTGGAGAGTCCAAAGGAAAAAGGCGGCAGTGAATTAAGGCTTTGTTAAACGCTCTGAGGAAATTACGCCTTTTCGCTATGAATAGTGCGATGTTTGTTTTCAACACTCTTTAACAAGTCAAAGTCTGGGGAGTGTGATAACCACCCTAAATAATCTGCTCATTGGAGACGCAATAGAAAATTTAAGAGGAACATAAAATTATTGTAATTCTCAATTAACCAGCTTTAAAACTGTTTTTGTTTTCGTTTTTTTTTTTCTTTCTTTCTTGTGCTTGATGTTTCTTTTTCAGACCACTTTTAAATGCTTAAGGAGCACATTCAGGCAATTACATAATGGGGTCACACGACTCTGAGTTTGATCTTTATTGAAAATTCTTCGATTTTAAGTAAATATTTTGCTATTCGACTGGTCAATACCTTAGTCCATTCTAAGTAGAATATTTATTAATGCATGAAGTGATTGTAAAGATAATGGGATTAATACAAATATCTATTTATGGGAGTTTTATGTTTTTTTTAAGTTTAGGAGTTGGAATTTTGTAAATTTAAAAAAAAATTGTTGATGGTATTAAATACATAAATTAATTAAAATTATTAACATGTATATATGTAATGAAAAAATAATTGATATGTATATATGATATGATATATAATATAAAATAAAATAAAATAAAATTAATACAATGATATAATTTCGTTTTAAACTAAAACACTTATTATCGAATTGTAAAATAACGAATTCTTTTTGCGTCATTTTACAGGAGGAATTAACAATTTAACTGATCAATAGTACATAAAATGTTTTTGCTTACTGTACTAGTTCTTAAAAGAACTGGCAGATGGACTGAGTCCTTGACTCTTTATCCCGTCATCTGAATGAAGAAAATCTGTGTGGATGGGGTGTCATTAAGCTAAAGGCTCTAGTCATGGCTGGGTAGCGGCAATGGTCGATCCTCAATTAAAACTTCATTGGCTACAACATTGCCATTCGTTACCCTGGAAGTCCTAAAAAGGACTTATCAACTACCGTAGCTTTCTCTCTCTCGCTTACTGTACTAGTCCTTATAAGGACTGGCTTAAAGGGGCGAAGCAAAAATGCTTTTCATCTTCCCCGTTATCTGTAGAGGACAGTGTATAGCTAAGGTGTTATTGAGCTATTAGGGCTGTGATCATGGCATGAGGGTAACAGCAATAGTTAGAACTCAGTTAGAACTTCATTGGCTACAGCATTGCCATCCATTACCCTCCAAGGTTATTCGATTGATTGAACTACTACTCACGCAATTTTATAAATAACAATCTCATACTATGTGTAGTAGTGGTGTACAAAGTTTCATATGGATTTGATAACAAACACCTCTCTATATTATCCTATAAATAGTGAATAAATATTTCTTATTTTCTATACTTTAGAATTTTATATTTTTTATTTTAATTTTTTTCTAATATGTGAGCAAATTAATTAATTTTTAAGATGATTTGATTGTTATTTTCTCCTCAAAAAACATTGTTGCCGATTGGCTACAAATAAGACTAATGTTCCATACTCTCGGCTGCAAGTCTCTATAGAATACTCGAAATTTTTCACGAAGAAGATTACTGTAAATAATTGAAAAGGGTTGAAAGTAATAAACTGAAACGAATATAATGGAATAGTCTACAATTCAAGAGAACACAGAAGTGATATTCGCACATTGATGAAAAGAAAACTTTCACAAAGTTTTGAACAAGCTTGTGAAAAGAGGCTTACAAAATGCGAAGAAAAGTGCGCCTATTTGAGAGTACAAGGAACTGAAACTGCCATGCTATAAACAAGGAGACACAAGATTGGGTATAGTGTGAGGATAAGAATAAGGACACTGATAAAGGAAAGGGAATATTCTGAGCACACCAAGGGATATTAATATTCCTTTATATTAAAAAATAATAAAATATTTTTAGAAACATAACTTTCTCCAGAGAAATCGAGTTTAAAAATACTATTTATGTTTGGGAAAAGTGTAATTTAACATAAGTACTGTTAAAATTCCTAATTCTAGTGTTTATTTATTTTTTCTTTTGTCGTGGTCATTCTCACGTATGTGTTATAGATTCATAGACCAATTAATACATGCTCAAAGAGTTGCTTAAATAAATACAGGCAGACTTAGGGGCAGTGATGCATGAAGCACTCTGCGAATCAGTCTTGTGTGTCACTTTTTATGTACACTATTTGCCCAAGAGGTGGTTCACAAAAAAAAAAAAAAAGAAAAACAGAAAAAAAAAGGGCGTAGTATTTCTGACGGACCCACGTGATTTTGATGCGTTCCTGCTAGAGCGAAAAGAGAGAAAGAGAGAGGAGGGGAGGGAGGGACAGGGGAGAGGTTGAAACGCGAGGAGAACCAAACCCAGGCAGATTCTTACACAGAATTAACACAGACAGGAACAATTGCCACTCCCTATATGCGTCCGGCGTGTTTAGCTATTGTACAGCCTTCTGGGGAGGGGGGGGGAGATGCAGCAGAGTTACGCTGTAGGCAGAGGTGCCGATTTAGGCCACAATTCCAGTAACATTATAAAATCACAATGGGAGTGATGGGGGGGGGGGGTTGGCTATTCGCTTTTACTCTCCGATGCCTTGCTTGCTCTTACAGGAGGTATTTTGTTGTATGGGAACTCCGCCAAGAACCAGTTTATGACCAAATTACTACCCGATAAACAGTGTGTATGTGCCAGAGGCAGTAACATACGCACACGTAGTCTAATTATTTACGTCATTTTCCCCATATTTAATGGGAGAACTAATTGGTTGTGGTATATTTATAGCGCTCTAGGTTACCATTTCTTCCTACATTGACTGACCTATTATCGGCATGAATACCTTACTATGAGCCACTTATCTTTTTTTTTTTTTTTTCTTAATAGTCAAAGACTATTATCTTTTTTTTTTTTGTTGTTGTTGCTTTTGAAATTTTGCTTAAGGAATAATTCATACCTTCGTAAATATCATTTATAGGATTACAATAACTGAAAAAAAAAAGAAAGATAATATTAGCTTTAATCATAAAAATATCTCAATTAAAATTAATTAAATTAGTTTTCTTATAAAAACATATGTAAACTATTAAGTTCATTAGAATTTAGTTGACTTTAGTTAAATTTTAGAAAATAAAAAATAAAAATATCACACAAACACACAAACCTTTTTAAAAAATACATGCATAAATAATAATAATATATAAGCATACAAGTAAGAACTTGGGTATTGGCTTCACAGTGTGTAAACGATCCCTTGTTCACAATCAATTGAAGTTGATTTGATATTAGATAGTGCTTGGTAATTTTGATTTTCTAGTGAAATAATAATTATACTGATTTGAATATTATGAATATGCAAATTTTCGTACTAAAGTGGATAAACGCGAAGTATTACGTTTCCCCCCAAAATTGTAAATATCATTGGTTTTTTGCTTAAAAAAAAGTTTGAAACTGCATGCTCGTTTGTGTGCAATAATATTTAATGCACATTTGGACACCAAATAGGCTCAGATATTTTTTCCTGGGCAATTTTATTATCCTCTTCAAATAAACATAAACTGAAAATAATTTCATATTTTTTTAAGAAAATAGACATGATTATCCTAAACATATTGTTAACAATAAACATATATCGTAATTTTGTTTGTAAATTTTATAATAATTTAAAATATAAATATTAAGCTTGCTGCCGATTTGTATGTATCGTAATGTTAATACTAAATAATTTAATGAAAATTATTAATTTTACAATTTTAATAAAAACAATAATTAAATATCAAACAAGATCCCCAAAACATGTTTTGTATCCGGATCTCCTGTACTGATTGGCAAATGATTTGTGGAGAAGTAACATAATAATATCATTTTGTAATTGACTTTATGATGATTATCTGTTAATAAATTAAATGTAGCTGTATATCATATTATGCACTGACCTAATGCTTTTAAATGACATTCCTGAACCAGCACACTCCATACCAATAGACTTTTCAGTTGAAGGTGGGTTAACCGTTCTCACACGGAGGTGGACAGATTCCTTTCGAAAACTCGGATTTTTCAAACAGGCAAACCGAACAGAAGAACACGCGTAATTTACAGACAGAATTCACTGGCTTCAAAACCTTAGTTATTTCAGTATTAATCTAAAAACAACAACCATTATAACCACGAGACAAATAATGTACCAGTGGCGGAATTTGTGAACATGTAGGGAAGAAAGAGAAAAGCATCAGGCAAAATTAAGACCGTAATTTATGAATATATCAAATCCAAATTTGTTAATCGGTGATCCTACAAAGAACTTACTTTTTATCTCATTTTCCTCTTTATGGTATAACTAACTTTCCATAAAATCCTCACTGGAGTCTTAAATAGAGGTTTAGATTTTGGTGTTTCTAACCAAAGGGCATTATCATTATCGATTGAACTACAAAGGCTCAGCTCGTTACGTAACTATTCAAAATGATATCACACGCAAATGTGTAATCACGTGATACACAGAAATCAGTAATTATTCTAACGTAATGTTATCATCACGATGATTGATGTTCTACATCAAGAAAGGTAAGTACTTGTGGCATACCTACTGCTTTAGCTAATCTCATGGTTGATAAACACTAAAGGATTAACAATCAGGTAACCTGTCAGCCACAACATTAGAAAGGCTCACTTTATTATCTATTTCTTAATCTTTTGGAACGGCGATAATCTTTGGCATTTAATGGACAAAAGTCATCTTGCTGAAACGGCCTTCTCAAATCAGAGTTAATGTATATGGTCACTGGTTTCGAAAATTCCTCAATGAATATATGATCGTTATTTTAATTACCAGTATTTTAAATTTTTTTAATGTATAAATAGATTTTATATGTTATTTCAATATTTCCCCTCTTTCATTCAAAAAGGGGCTTTATGCAGGATGCTTCATGCGTTCCCGTGTTCCAAAAAATTTAGCGATAGTTTCAGATTTAGAGTAAAAAGTACTAAAGATACGTATAAATAAAATAAAGTAAACAAATGTTTACTTTCTTTTATTTAATTTTTGTTGCATTGTATTATTTTGCCCTAAAAAACAAACCAACTATAGAACACATTTATTTGATTAATATCACACACGTGTAGTTGTCTTCGGTTGTCGCAATCGCATGATCTAGCATTGCTGAAATTTAAGTTTATTGTACAAACCTATCAGAATTGAATCTCGTAATTTACACTGAGTTTGAAAATTTTAAGTTAATCATTTTATTACTCTATTCCTTAGCTAGTATTCTTATTAGGGATTGTTTTGTCTTTCCTGTAGGTATAACAATGCTGGTCTGAGTGGACTGATTTTGATGAAATTCAGTATACTGAATTCAAATGAGATGATTTTTAATATCCAAATTATACAACTGAGTGCAAGATTAAAGGAACTATTATCATAATAACATTATCTCTCACTATAGTGATAATATTCAGTACATTAGGATTTTAACAAACAACAGGTAATATTTCTCTCGCTATTATTTAGCACCATGACGTGAATATTGATGCTAATAAAGTTTGTGTGTGTGTGTGTGTGTGTGTGTGTGTGTGTGTGTGTGTGTGTGTGTGTGTGTGTGTGTGTGTGGAGACTAAAATAGCATCAGAGTTAGCAAGATTATGTACTTTTTTTAGCTAACTTTCTCTAATTATTCCCATACTAGTTTCAACTGGTCGGACAAAAACGTTCTCATATAATACTGGAAGCTTGGATGAGCTGCGCTTCAAAATATGCAGTTGCATTATCAAGATTACATGTCGCTTTTTATTCTTGACTATTATTTTATTTTATTTTTTACTATAAATAACAGTTCACTAATTACTTCGGTTGGATGCAAATCTCACTTTGATTTTTGTCGGTTATCCTCAGAAACCACCACCTTGCCTACTGGAGGCCTGAAGTGGCATTAAAAGTTCCATGTTTGATCTCTGGAGCAGTGTATCCGAATTATATAACTCTTTTAATACATTCACAGTACTAATTCTAGTATACGTTTACAATCTTTCATGGGTGGCAGTAACATTAAAAAACCATATTAATGACACTAATGTTGTTGGTTCACTATTCTTTGTATTTTTGATTCATCATCACGCACACATCCCCTTCACAGATATCATTTATATCTTTTAACCAGACAGAGCTATGAAAATTATAATAGCAGAGCTTCAATCTGAAGATCATTTCGCTTGCAACCCCTGATGAGGATATTCAAAGGCGAAACACAACTGGTAGAATGTGTACTAGCATCCCAAAGAAAAGGGCGAAAATCACAAAAATACGCAAAAATAACAAATTTCGTTTTAGTTATAGTAGACCAAAAATGTAAAAAAAAAAAAAAAAAATGACGTAAATGTTTTAGAGCTTCACAAACTTAACAAACCAATATATATAATGATTTTATTGTTTCATTGTTACACGAAAGTTCATTTCCTACACCCTCATTTTGTGTTTTGATAGCAAAAAATACAAAACGATGTATTTTCATGAAGATTTGATTTTTTTGGGGAGGGGGGAGGGGAGTGCAAATTTGGGATAAAAAATACGTAAATAGCGGTTTATTTATTTTTTTTTCTCTGTGAAATAAGAATTGTTTAGGTCCTTGTGAAAGAATTTTGTTTCATCGTAAAAAAAATAATCTGGCCTTATTTAGCGCGCGCGCGGGCGCGCGCACGCACACACACACACACACACACACACACACACACACACACACACACACACACACACACACACACACACACACACACACACACACACAAAATGCGAGAAAGAGCGAAAAAAAGGAGAAAACAAACAAAAAAAAAGTAAGGCAAAAATAACACCAAAAATTTCAGTGTCTAGCCATCCAATTATATAAGGGAACGGCATACATTTTGCTGCAATCCAAACGGTTCTAATGGTTGCAAATATTTCGTGCAGTCATGATTAGGGAAGGGCAGTTGTCTTGTACAATAAGCCGAGACAATGCGCTTCTTTCAGGAGGTATAGCGTTTGTCTTTATTATATCCAGCTGTGTTGCCGGGTGTTATCAACAGCCAAATCTCCCTTTCTTAACCTTCTTTCTATCTTACACACGAATCTTCCTCTTGTCTAATACCCTTAACAATAGCACGATACGGCATAGAGAAAAATATTTAATAGGAGTGGCGCCATCTAGTGGTCCGTAGTATTATTGACTAGATGGATGAACCGTTCTTTCTTTTAATCTTTCCAAAAAAAAAAAAAAAAAAAAGGTTGCGTGAACTCTATCGCTTGTAGGTTCTTACAAACCCCGTTCGTTTTTTTTTGTTTTTCCCTAGGGTAAAAATGGGGGGTGCTAATGGAGTGA
The DNA here is from genome assembly GCF_054136105.1 of Typopeltis vanoorti. NCBI lineage: Eukaryota > Metazoa > Arthropoda > Arachnida > Uropygi > Thelyphonidae > Typopeltis > Typopeltis vanoorti. The sequence continues at coordinate 96,710,383 of NC_143559.1, read as the reverse complement.
ACTCTCGGCAGTGATGACGCACGGAAGAAATGAAAAGTCTCCAGTCACGCACTGGATAGAGAAAAGGCGTTCCCAACACGCAAAGCAAGCGACGACTCTCGAATTGTGGTGCTGTTCGCGATAAACATCACGGAGATAGATACATCCTAACACAGCATGGCAACCCAACACGCACTCAGCTCGTAGCGTGCACACGGTCTTAACGTCTTCATGTCACAATACACAATGGACCTGTGGTCGCCGTATTGACCTTCCATCCAGAAATCGGTGTGCCTGATGAATAAATACAGGCCGGCCAAACAGAGCCTTCAACTGACTCATGTACGCGCTGTGGACTCAACCCCTAAAACAAATGTTGACACAGTGTCCGGAGTAGATCTATAACGGCAGGTTGTCTGTAGGCTTTTTGCAATGTGTTCTTGAATTGCCCCGTCAGGAAATTAAATAGTTGCTTTATTAAATTAAGACTGCCGTAACTGATCGTTTTACGACGGAACACAGCAGATACAAACGATAATGAAAGAGGGACCAATGAACAAAAATGCATTCTGCTCTTTGTAAAGATTTTTTTTTTTTAATGACTGTTATGGTGTGCATTAAAAAATCGATGTCCAGTAATTAATATTCAAGGTACACAATTGAAAAACATTGGTGTCAACAGGAAATGATATTTGTTGCCATTACGGTAATGTCAGGTTTGAAGGGATAGTTTATATATTTAAGAATAGTAAAGTGTAATGCAAAGAGGCAGCTTGTAATAGTATATGTATAATTCGAAAGCACAACACTTCATATTGGGCGAATAAATTAAACTAATGATTTTATAACTCAGGGCACACCATTCAAAACTACCGGTTCATAATGCTTCTAATGTGAAAATAATCCGTAAAATTGTAAAAGGTTGAATAAAACAGTCTAATAACTTAAACCGTTTCGAGAATACTTCAAAATGATAAAGGTGCACATTATTATTATTATTATTAAGAGAGACTTCCAGGGAGTTAGAGACTCATCAAGGAAGGCCACATACTACCCACACCAGCTGTCATACTTATTCTTGGATTCATTCACACTGCTTGCACTCACAACATCCAATGGCAGTCCCTTCCAATCAGGAACCCCCCCCCCCTCTGAGAGAAAAATCTAGCCCTCACACCCTTCATTCTCAGCTTCCAAGGATTCCCTCTCGTCCTTTACCCATCCTCCATAAATTGAAAAATTCCATCAACTGAAATTCTGTATGACCCTTTCAGAAGTTTGCAAGTCTCAATCATATCACCCCTCTTTCTCTTGTTTACTAGTGTCTGCAACCTACAAATTCTCAATCTCTCTCTCTTCATAATCAGTATTCCACAATCCTGATATCATTTATAACACTCTCCTTTGTACTATCTCCAATATATCAAAATCGCAACGGAAACCAGGAGACCAGACCTGCGCACAGTAGTCCAAGTGAGATCTCATCAAGGTCTTGTAAAGAGGCAAAATAACATCCTTATCTTTACATGTGAACGTTCGTTTCAGCATTGCAATTATCTTTTGAGTTGTATTTGCAATCTTTGCCACATGGGCCCCTAAACTTCAACTTCATATCTATTAAAACTCAAAGATTCCTAGCCTCATAAGTTTCTTCTAGCCTAATCCCAACAATATAATACGACATTGGATATCTAATCATGCCGAAGTGAATGACTTTATATTTACTGACATTGAACTGATAACTATTTTCCCATGCCCACAGTTCCAGCCTATTTAAATCATTCTGCAAAGACTGCATTTAAACAGCATTCCTGATTATCTTGCCTATCTTTGCATCATCAGATAATAACTGTATGTCGCTTGTCAAATCCTTCCCAATATCTGACTGCAAATCATTCATAATAACAAATTGTATCAGAATAATTCAAGAATCATAATGCATAACTGATCATATTATAATAAATGTACCAAAATAATAATTCAAAAGTTTGCATTAGATATGATTATATAAATTTATTGCATAGAATTATTATTATTACGACATCGTGTCTCCATTGCGTCTCAGGACTCATCGTGGGAGGCCACTATACTAATCTATTTATTGTGTTTACTCCACTATCGAACTCGTCAATACTTTTGTCTATTATTGTGTGGATACACTGAGTGGTGTTTCTGTTTTGTGTATTTACAATTGAAATATATAATACTTCCTCGCGTGTTGAAGAGAATCGAATCCAGGTCTTCCTCTTTCCCGATTGAGCTGCTTTAGCTCAAACTTACATGCAGATCAAAAGCTCACTCAGTAGGTAAATAATTAACACCCCCGACACGTAGATAATAATTCAAAAATACTAAATGCACATTTGATTAAATAATTATTTGGAATAAATAGTGATATAAGTCCCATTAAAGGTTAAATAAAGGAATTTGGCAAATGATTCAAAGAGATTACCGCATTACATAAGTAAATATTAATTCAAAAGTATATTTACACCAGTGGAGATTGAACTTCCCACTCAGTCTCCAAAAGTTAGATAGGGCTAAATGGCCTCGCCTACTCCCCGTATATGGGAATTAAAAGGCGTTAGTTGATTTTTTCCCCAATACATATGACAAGATCAATAGCACAAATCAAACTGATAACAAAGCATAATATTAGATAAACTATTCAAATTGATAAAATGTCCAGTATTAGATAGATAAATCAGATTTACAAAGTTCAAGATAAATATTTTGAATATTTATGGCATCTCAATGATGACAATTTGCAAATAATATTTTTTAGGCTAGATGGGTGAAGCAACAATGCTTTCCATATTCTTATCTGTAGTAGAAAATGTATGGATGGGGTAATATAAGGCTATAAGCGCTGATCGTGGCAGGAGGGTAACAGCAATAGCCGAGCCTTATATCTAAGTAAAGCAGTCTCTAAAAATTCGGACGATCCCTAGACCACTCCATAGTGGCCGAGAGACCGTCCAACTCAGAACCGTTCATATTCCAGGGAAAGGCATCCACCGACAAAGCCCCTCACCGGGCAGTTCCGCAGAACACCCTCCCCGGAGACTCAAAATGCGCGCTCAGGGCAAACCCCACGAAATCAAGCCCTCCCCCTCAGCGGGAGCAAAACTTCGGAAGAAACCTAAGAGAGCGAAACTCATAACAAATAGCCCAGCCTCAGTTAATACTTCTACAGCATTGCCATCCATTATCCTCTCTGATGTAATGTAAAGTAAAAATTGAATAAAACCTATCTAATGATTTTTGTGGTAATAAAAATTTAATTAATACACTTCAAAGCAACAGATTAAATAAATAAATATATGAATATAATAAAATATAAATATAATAAAATAAAATAGGGCTAGAAAATAAATCATCTTAATAATTATAATTAAAAAAACTTACGTGAAAAATATTATTGAATCAAATACTTGAAACCATATGAAAATTTTAACTCTTTCACACACTACGACTGAATATTATAAACGACCGCAATATAAATATTGATAAAAATAACCTATATAATATTATCTAAACTAAAAGAGAGGATAAAATTTAATGAATAATATTCTAACTAGTTCTACTACTAATTCTTACTAATTCTACTAGTAAGCTGACAGAAAAAGATAATCGGATTGAATCTAAAGGAAACGACCCTGGAATGGAAATGGTAAAACAAAAATGGAAACGACAAAATATAATGCACATAGCAAAGTGGAATGTAAGAGGAACAGCATATAAAGAAATAGAATTAGACCAATTATTAAATGAAAGAAATTTTAAAATAGCAGTAATAACTGAAACAAAAAAGAAATTAAAAGGAACCATGAGAACTGAAAATTTTAATATGATATACAGTGGAGTCGACAGAAACCAAAAAGCACAAGCAGGAGTCATGATTTGGATTCATAACTCCCTTTCAAAACAGATAAAGCATTATAAATTATGGAATGAAAGAATACTAGAAGCTAGAATAAAAATAGATAGAGGCTATTTAACAATAATTGGTTTATATGTCCCAGAAGAGGGAAGAGAACAGGATAATATTGATTTTTATAATCAGCTACAAAACATATATAATAAAATAAATAAAAATGATTACGTAATTTTAGCAGGAGACTTAAATGCAAGAATTGGAAACACGAAAATTAATAATAATATAGGAATACATGGAGAACATACTTTAAACAGGAATGGTAAAAAATTGATTGACTTTGTAGTTTATAATAATCTAAAAATAATGAATTCCTTCTATAAATATAAAGATATACATAAATATACTTGGGCAGCAAGAGGATGGAAATCAATATTAGATTATTTTATGTTAAATGAAAAGACATCAAAGTTTTCACTAGATGTTAGAGTTCACAGAGGATATGAAATAAGCAGTGACCACTTCCTTGTTAAAATAAAATTAAGATTACCACCTAAATGGCTACAAGTAACAAGAACAGAAAGAAAAATTGAAACATTTGTTTATAAAACTAGACTATTGAATGACACAAATGTACAATGGCTATATGAACAAAGAATTAACCAATATTTAGATAAAATAAAACAAAATGAAGAAATAGAAAGGCTTAATATAAAAATGATACTAAATGCAGCAGCAAATGCAAGCTTAGGAAAGACAAAAAATTCAATAAAAGGAAACAAACTGAAGATCTGGGATGATACAATGAAAGAAATAATCAAAAAGAAAAAAGAAGCCTATCACAAATGGTTAAGCAGTAAAAGATTAGAAGATGAAATAGAATATAAAAGAATAAGAGCCATAGCTAAAAGAGAAGTCAGAAAAAGACATAGAGAATCATGGAATAAATTTGTTTCTAATTTAGAACATGATTTATATAAAATAAGACCCAATGTATATAAAATTTTGAAACACTTAAATGCAGATACCAAAGAAAACATAAAATTAAACACTCAACTGAAATGAGAAGAATTTCTAAATTACTACACAGAATTGTGCACAGACAAATATTTTAAAAAAGACAACTGGCAAACAATTAACGAAAATGAAAAGGAAATAACTAAAGAAGAATTAGAAATCAGCCTGAAAGAAACAAGAAACGGAAAATCACCCGGAGAAGATAGACTAGGTTCAGAACTGTATAAATATGCAGGAACAAGATTCAAAGAAAGACTCTTATTATTTTTAAATAAAATTTATTCAACTGGCATCCCCCTAATAGAATGGAAAAAAGCAATTGTGATTCCTATCTTTAAAAAAGGTAATAGAGATGGTATTAGTATAATTAGTGTAATTCCTGTTACAAAATATATAGCAGAATCTTAAATAGCAAACTAATGATATATTCCGAAAACTTTATTTTAGAAGTACAGAATGGATTTAGAAAAGGACCATCATGTATAGACCCGGCCTTTTGCCTAAATTTAATAATAGAGAAAAGAAGAGAATACAATTTAGAAACACATATTGCATTTATTGACTTTGAAAAAGCATTTGACAAAATTAAAAGAAACATATTATTTAACATATTAAAAGAAAGACAAATACCAAATAATATCCTAAAAGCTATAACAAGTATATATGAAAATAATCAAATACAAATAAGATTAAATCACGAGCTATCATATACGAGAGAGATAAACCAAGGGGTCCGACAGGGATGTCCCCTCTCAGCAACTCTTTTTAATATCTACTTAAATGAAATAATAATAAAATGGAATAAAAATTTACATCAAGGAATTAAACTTTCTTCTACAGTAAACTTAACACTCTCCTCTTTTCCGACGACCAGATAATAATTACAAATTCTGAAGATAAACTACAGAAAGCTATTTTAGATCTAAATGAGATATCCAAAGATTATGATATGATAATATCAACAGAAAAATCAAAAACTATGGCTTTTAAAGGACAAGATCCAGCAAGAACAAAAATAGTAATAGATAACAAGATCTTAGAACAGGTGAATTCATTTACTACCTAGGATGTATAATCACATATAAAAATGAAAAAGATATTAATGTAAAAATTGCAAAATATTTAAAAATAACAGGTGTAATTAACTCTATATTTAAACCAAACCTAGTTCAAAAACAAACCAGATTAAAATGTATACAATGCATTAGCCCTACCAGTCTTAATGTATGGAAGCGAAATCTGGACAATAAAACAAAAAGACAAACAAAGATTAACAACAGCAGAAATGAAGTTTATGAGAAAAACTGCAAAGTATACCCTATTTGATCACAAAAGAAATGAAGAAATTATGAAAGAATTAAACCAAGAACCAGTAATAGAAAAAATTAAAATATATAAACATAAATGGATGGAACACGTTCAAAGAATGAAAACAGAAAGATTACCAAAACAAGCCTTAAAGTACAAGCCATATAAAAAAGAAAACCAGGATGTCCTCTTTAACGATTCAACGATGACTTCTAAGGCCAGAACAGGCCATGCTAGGCCTAAATCCTTGATACGCATGATGATAATACGGAAATTAAGACATCATTTTAGTACAAAATAGTTGAAAATATTCTTCATCATAAAGTATGTAATGTAAATTAAAAGTTTAATAAAATAAGCAGCAACTGCTCCCGTGTGGTGGCCGGGATAAGAATAGACCTAACATAAATCCATGCGTGTCGTAAAAGGCTACTAAAATGGACGCAGAGTTTCAAGAGTTCGCTCTCTCAGGTTTCTTCCGGCATTTTACTCCCGATGAGAGGGGGGGGGGGGTTGCCCTGAGAGAGCATTTTGAGTCTCTGCGGAGAGTGTTCTCCGGCGTGGCCCGTGAGGGGCCTCGTCGGTGGACGCTTTTCCCTGAAATATGAGCGGTTCTGCTCGGTGATGGTGGTGGGGCCCGTCACTGAGTGGAGCCAACGCCGAGTTAGACGGTCTTTCGGCCACTATTGAGTGGTCGAGAGCAGTGCTTCCCAAACTTCTGGATGTCAGGGTGCCCTTTGGAAAAATTAAATTATTTCACGGGTTTCCCCTCGAAAAAAAATCGCAATATAGACATATATTATTAGAATATTTATGGTATTTATATTCAATACAAAACATACACAGCGAATACTGCAAAAATCAAATGCAAATATTATATTTTTAGCATCTTACATACACATTTGACATGGCAAATTATCTCATATTTTTATATAGATAGATAGATATATTGTTATTGTACATTTGCAGTACAAGCACATGAAACGTAAGTTATTAGTAATAAAGAAAGAATTAAAAACATAAAAGAACTTTAATAACAATTTAATGTGATGGATGTGTTTCAACTACACCAATATCAGGTGAAATATTTCAAACTGCAATTCTTAGATTTCTACTTTGAAATGAAACTTATATGAATCAGCATATATTTACTAATATTCATTAAGCGCCGAAATATGCAGGAAGCAAAATTTGTGAACCCGCAACAATTTGTGATTTTTTCCCCATTAAAATATAAAAAATAACAAAAAAGAAATAATAAATAATAAAAATTAAATACGTTTCTTTTAAGATAAAAAAAATCTACTTAGTCTTAAAAGATTTTAAATTTGTTTTCATTATTTCACGGCTCCCCTCAACGAAACCTACTGCCCGCAAGGGGTCTGCGACCCACAGTTTGGGAAGCGCTGGTCTAGAGGTCGTCTTAATTTTTAGAGTTGGCTTTACTTAAACATCACCAATGTAGCTCATGCATGTCGTATACGAGGCAACTAAAATGGGTACCCTGGGAGGGTAATGGATGGCAATACCATCCGTTACTCTCCCAATAAAGTTCTAACTGAGGCTCAGCTATTACTGTTACCCTCCTGCCATGATCAGAGCTTTATATATATAGCTCAATAACACCTTATCCTTACACTGTCCTCTACAGATAACGGGTAAGATGAAAAGCATTCTTGCTTCACCCCTTTAAGCCAGTACTTATAAGGACTATGGTAGCAACTTTACTGCTAATAAGAATGTTAAAGAATATTCTTCAAAGTAACAGATAAAATACAATAAATAAATATAGTAAAATAAAATAGAGCTAGATAAATAAATCATCTTAATAATAAAAAAAAAACACGTGAAAGATATTATTAAATCAAATACTTCGCTCCATAATAAATATTCCAACTCTTTCAAACACTGAAACTGAATACTATAAACGACTACAATATAATTATTATTAGATTGGTAAGAGTAACCTATATAATATCATATAAACTGAAAAAAAAATTAAAAGTTAATGAATATTATCGAAATTAAAACATTATTTTAATATAAAATAGTGCAAAAATATTCTACACCATAATAATAAATAAATGATTAAAACCAAGAACAATTACAGGTGTAACCATTTTAGATGTAAACCGACTAGCAAATTACGGAAGTGCACTTCATCCAGTGAAAATAAAAAATAAAATTAATACACGAAACCACAGATTAACAGAGCCGACGTCTGCCAATTAACTTTGATCCACGGACAGAGCGACTGATAATTAAACTCTAGTTTGAAGACTATTATAGTTTGAAGACTATTATATCGCTGTATAGAAAAACAGAAAACCGCAATGTTGACTTACAACCATAAAGACGTAAACATCAGTTCTGTATTTCGACAGCTTGAAATAAAATATGTGCGCAGAGAAAAATTGTTGATTAGCAAAATGGGAGAATGTCACTTCATAACTTATTTAAATAATTACAGCAATTGCCACAGTTAGTTAACATTTGGTAGAGTACTTTATAAACGCTAGTCACTTTAGAGAAAAGACAAACAATAGGTAAAGCAACTGATAACAATAAATAAAAATAAACGGTTGAAGATATTTTCCCAGGAAATAAATGTTATAAAGGGATCAATTAAAAGCATTCAGAGTGAAAGTGAAGTTACCCACTGTTTATTTGAGAATATTTCTACGTGTTGCAGTCGTTTGTCCAGATAGAAACAGCTTTTGTAGTAGAATGAAAAAGGAAAAAAAAAGCTTCTACGTTTCCTCCCGATTTCGTAATTACCACAACACAAATCTCCCAAGGGGATCAAGAAAATTGGCCTTTTGATCATTTAAGCGAAATAACTGCGGCGTAAAGTATTTTCAGCCTTCGACCATATTTCGGATGGATAAAAAGCGCCCACACTGTTCGAAGAAGAAGGAATAAAATGCTCGAAGATATAGCGGATAAAGCGAGGGTGACATTTCATGAACAAAGTACACATTTGGTAATTAAATGTTGAGAGACGTTAAAATTTGAGATTGACTTGTTTTATATTCTTTATTATCGTGGATTTCGATGTGATTTCAGAGCGAATTTTAGTTAGATAAAATAAAAATAACTCGTTTAAAAATACTTTGTACATATATTTTATATTTATATATTTTTTATACTTATTTACATATTTTTAAACTTGTTTTTATGCAGTATTTCCTGTTTCTATTCGCCTATCTTATTCACAGCATTCTCACATAAATTAATCCTCTCCATCAAAAAATCTAGTTCACGTTAGAGCTGGGAAATAACAATCAATTACCTTTTCTAGATACACTAATAAAAAAAACAAGAGAAATGGACAAATGAAGCTCACAATCTACCGCAAACCTACAGACACTGGACGTTATCTGCACTTCAAATCTTCTCACCATAATGCACAAAAACTTAGCATTATACATATGCTTAAAAATAGAACAACAAATATTATCTCAGAAGAAAAAGATCTCCTTGATGAACTCTCTCTCATATCTCAAACTTTAGTTAGCAATGGTTACCCAAAAAATATAATCCAAAAGATTCTCCATACAAACAACCCACAGCAACAACCTTCGGTCACGCAGTTTACATCATCTATTGCCATACCTTATGCCTGCTCAGTTTCAACAAAAATAGCCAAACTCATGAGGTCTTTCAACATCAGGGTTGCCTTCAAACCTGTTAAAACCACACGATACATGATAAGATCTCCTAAGGACAGTATTGCCGTCTACAAATACGCAGGTGTATATAACATCCCATGTTCCTGTGGACTGAATTATATAGGTCAAACATCAAGAAGCCTAGAAATCCGAAGGAAAAAAAAGAACATATAGGGGATGTCAACAACAACAAAACAGATATCTCAGGATTAGCCCATCATTTCTCGATTTCGAACCACTCCATCGATTGGGATAACAGCTCCATGCCTTACATTGAAGACGATTTCATGTAGAAACTTTAAAGTAGCTGCAGTGGTACCACGGACAGGAGATAATCTAAACAGAAATCAAGGAATGATACTGAAAGACATTTGGAAAACTTAATAAATTCACTAAGCTTAGTAGAATTTAATTTCACTGAAAATCCTTATCCTTATAAGGACTAGCTTAAAGGGGCGAAGCAAGAATGCTTTTCATCTTCTCCGTTATCTGTAGAGGACAGTGTAGGGATAAGGTGTTATTGAGCTATTAAAGCTCTGATCATGACAGGAGGGTAACAGCAATAGCAGAGCCTCAGTTAGAACTTCATTGGCTACAGCATCGCAATCCGTTACCCTCCAAGGGTATTGGATTGAATGAATCAATCACCGACTATGTAAGTAAAGGTGAAATCTCAAAAATACGGACGATCTCTAGGCCACTCCATAGTAGGCGAAAGACCGTCCTAATCTCAGCGTTGGTTCCACTCAGTGACGGGCTCCCCGGCCACTGAGCAGAACCGCTCAAATTCCGAGGAAAATAATTCACCGACAAAGCCCCTCAGCGGGCCGTGCCGGAGAACACCTTCCCCGGAAACTCAAAGTGCTCCCTTAAGACAAAAACCTTAAGAGAGCGAACTCAAAAACTCGTCGCCCAAGTGGGTAACAGCAACAGCCGAACCTCAGTTAAACTTCATTGGTACAGCATTGCATTGTTGCCATTGCCATCCGTTACCCCCAAGGGCATTAATGAACCAATCGACCGCATCTCACGCTCGATTGATCTCTTTCATTTAACTGAAAAATGCTGAAAACTATAAAACGCGATCAAGACAAGCTTACTTATCTAAAAATTATTATGGTGTATTGTATACTATCTCAAAATAATGTTATTCATTAAATTAAATTAAATTATTTAATAAGTTGAATATTTCAATTTATAAAGCAAATTTAAAAACAATAAAACAAATTATTTAACTTTGTAATTTTTTAATTGTTGTTTATTTTTATATAGCAATTAAAACTGATGTATAAAAGGATCTAAGTAATCGTTATAACGAAGGCCACTGCTTTTAACACGAACCTTGTCAGCTAATAGCACAAGCGTGATAATAATTATTTAATTTTTCTTGCAGTTAGCAAACTTTCAGTTATAGATAACCCAATTAAAGCCCATTGTTTACTGACAATAACTTTCAGACCACAGCGGGATCATGTAGTGAGTATTGTGCTCAAGAAGAATCATTGATTGCCATGGAAACATGAAACACGACGTCACATAGTCAACAAACAAACAAATGAAACCGTTTTATCATACAGAGTTAAATGAAAGATTAGAAGAAAAATTAAAGCTAGTAATAATGTGACCTTAATTATGTAGTACTATCATAGTATTCTGTACATTTGAGAGCTTATTTAGAAGTATCAAGTGCATTCCAAAATGGTTGTTATTTCACCATCTCTGATGTACAGATAATTGGTTTTCAAGGATTGATTTCAGCTGTTCTCTTAAAAGTGAAAAAAAATTCAGTGAAAAATAATTGAATAAATAGAAATAAATAGAATAGTGATAATTTCATTTTTCAGCAACAGAAGTGTTCAAGTTAAACTAAGTTGTGATTTTGGTGAGTCGGGAATCTAATTAAAGGAGACAAAATTATTTTATGCACTTTAACACATTTATTTTATTTAAGTTTCCATGATTATTTCTTTACACTTTTTTTAATGATTTTAACCAATGCAAAGGTAATCCAGCCCAATTATTAATCTGAACCGAACAAAGTGACAACATGCTGATTTATGTGGACCTTTTGCCATTTGACTTTTTGAGGATAATAGGTTTTCGCTAAACCTTTTATAATTATCTCTTTACAGTCAGTTTTTAATTTCAACACTTATTTCTACTTTTATCTTCACCCCCACAAAAAAAAAGAAAAAAAAAGAGAATAGTTGTTATTGTGATGCAGTTCCCGATATATAAAATATTTTCTTTTATTAATATTTGCAAAGCTGATTTGCTTTTTTACAATAAGCACAACAAATAAAAAAATTCAGCTAACCTCAACATAGTTACTATATATGGGTTGTGTTGTTAAGAATTAAGCCTAAAGCGAATAAAGCCTCGAGATTACTTATGTGTCAAATGTGTTTCCACACTGGTTTGTCTTTTTTATTGACCATAAAAACCCAAAGTTTCCTGGAGAACAAAAATAATTTTTTTTTTCCATCGGTCTGAGACCATCCAACCCAGCTTCATTTGAGAAGTCACAGTAAATGTTCCTTTGGTACTTGACCGAATTCGAACCAGGAGTCTTTCTAGTCCAAATTTAGTATTATTCCCTTCTTTCGTATTCCCCCACCCCTCAAAAAAAAAAAAAAAAAAAAAAACACGAAATCGGAGAATGCAAGTAATCGAAGGTTACTTGCAAACATACGAAGAAATAAAAGGCTCATTTATAAACAATACTCCAAACAGACGTTTAGGAATAAAGTTAAAAATTTTAATGTGTAGTACGAAAGAATAGACAAAAATATTCCATAAGAGAAGAAAATATTTTTATAAGAGAGCAAAAAATCGAACTCTTTTTTTCCGATGCTTCCCAAGGACTTTTTTTACGTTTATTATTATTATTATTTTTTTCAGTGATGCAAATGGCATAGCGATATGACGAAGATAGAAAACACCACTTTTCGTCTCTACTGTGCATCTTTGAATAAACATCTCTAATATGCATAATGGAAGGGTGAAGGCATTTTACGGAGATTAGTTCGTAAGAGAAAATTATCTCCTAGCAACGCCCAGGGTGTTTTGTTCCTGAGAGATGCCAATATGGTGACAATGTGCTAAAGTTACAACAGAGTATATATATAAAAAAAAAGCCTGGACGAATATTCGCACAAGAACGAAGAAATAATAATAAAAAAAAAAGCACACACACACGCGCTCACTCACAGAGTCGAGCCAGCCTCTCTCTCCCCCCCCCTTTTTTTAATCAAAGTTAATAAAAATCTTCAGACTAATTTTTGCAGTGGCAAAAACTGCTTTTTTTCGTTCAAACATTTTTTTACCTCGTACGTAATTTCTTTCCCAGTTAATCACAAACTTTGCAAGGTTCTTTGTGACACGTAAAAAATGATTAAACAAGCGAAATCATCATCTCAAAAGTATTCGCTTTAATTTAATTCGAAGCTGCTGCGTTTCTTTGGTGAGTTTTTTCCCCGTTTTTTTTTCTTTTGTCTCTCTCTCTCTCTCTCTCTCTCTCTCTCTCTGGACGATTCTCGTTGCACGCTCTTGGCGAAAGTATTTTTTAAGTAGTCTTGTATTTTGTGCAAGTTCTTTTTTTTTTTTATCCCCCTTCCCTACGTACAGATTAGATTATTTGGTTTTAAAAGAATTAAACGTAATTATATTCAGAGAAATGATGCACAAAGAAATGAGAAAATATTTATTCTCAGTTAAAGGCCCAAGTAGAAGAAGAAAGAAGAAAAAGAAACAAGAAGGGAAAAAAAAACATGGAATTTAATAATTCGTTGCAATATTAGCCGGAGAATTAATGAAAGTTGTTGTGGCAAGATTATAAAGTGCCTTTCGTTTCTATTAATGTAACTCCTTTTGCCTATCTGTACCCATGATGCTGTCTAATGTGTTGGACTTTTCATTTCTACCTAATTGTTTTCTGCATCATTAAATTTCTAGAAGGCTGAACACACGCTTCATTTAGAACATATACACAACGCTGGGTGTGTGTTAGATAATGGTACTGAGGGAGCATCCTGAAAAAAAGAAAACAAATGACAAAAAAGTGTATAATTTTTCTACTGCAAGTATATCCTTCATATTGTGGATTTAAGCTTTCTTGTAGAATCGATAAATTCAATTTTTAGTGAACATCCAGACACATGTTCGTTTGCACTATCATTTATAGCCAGTATAGCTGAATTTATTCTTCATTATTAACAAACTTTCTTAAGAACGATTCATATAAAATAGAGTTTTCATTAAAAAATAAAGAAGATTGAAGCATCTTTATAATGTATTATGATGGAGATTTTTTAAAACTTAACCTAATTTTGTTTGGTGTCTTTGGTATAAACCAAAGACACCAAACAAAATCTTTTATATTCTACATTTATAAATAACACAACATCTGTTGTGTCGAATTTTGGTGAGAATAGACCGTGAGATACGGTGATCAATACCCTTGGAGGGTAAAATTGATAGCAACGCTGTAGCCAATGAAGTTTTAACTGAGATTCAGCTGTTGCTGTTATCCTCCTGCCGTGATCAGAGTCCTAATAGCTCAATAACACCTTATTCATATTCCCCGTTATCTGCCCTTTGTAGATAACGGTGTAGATGAAAAGCATTCTTACTTCGCCCCTCTAAGCCAGTCCTTATAAGGACATTTTTATAAAACACTTTTATCTTGGTTTGGTGTTGTGGACATCAATACCTTTGGAGGGTAATGGATGGCAATGCTGTAGCCAATGAAGTTCTAACTGAGGCTCGGCTATTGCTGTTATTCTCCTGCCATGATCAGAGCTTTAATAGTAGCTCAATAACACCTTATCCCTACACTGTCCTCTATAGATAACGGGGATGATGAGACATTTTTAACATTCTGTGCGAAGCAGTTATCGCAAAATTGCTTTCGTGAATAAGGATATGGAGAAGTTGAGTAAATAATTTATATTCATATTGTCGATATTATTACGTGACGTGACGTTAGCAACGGTTTTATATGATGCTTGTTTGTTCAAGACATGTGTATGTATAATACTTATTTTTAATTTACTACTAATGAAGAAGGAAAAGATAATCCAGGAATATGATACTGTATACAAAAGTCAGTCTATGTGGTAATCGGTAAATCAAGTTACGGTTATCAGTTTGGCACAGACCAAACGAGTCCCGAAATTACTCAGTATAGGGTTCATCCATCATTCGTTTATTTATTTCTTGGACCCAGAAATATAAAACCGATCATCGACGGATTTAGCAATAGTTTGTACTGTGAAGCATATTAATATGAATTTGGAAAATTCGTGTGTGGGGTGTTCTAATTAATCAACGACGAATTGGCTCAATTTTCTACTATAGGACACCACTGCCAGAATCATTCAGCGTCCAAGCTATTTCAAAGCTTAATAACCTTTTCTCAGATTGAAATTGACACTTCAACAGCAACAATGTATTTCATAGCATTCCCAATTTTTTTCCTCTCAGAAGTTGGATATTTCTTTCTTCAACACAGACAAACCGGTCCAGGGAATCCCCCCCCCCTCCAACACACACACACACACACACACACACACACACACACACACACACACACACACACACACACACACACACACACACACACACACACACACACACACACACACACACACACACACACACACACACACACACACACACACACACACACGAGAAGTGGTTTATAAAATTTTGTTTGTGGACGCCACTCACGAAAAATTGAAACCTATAGTACAATGGCACCGTGGTTAGAAAAGTCAGTAAACCTGCATTGCTGACTATGCTATTCTATTCTCCATGAAGTTTTTTTTTTTTTTTTTTTTTTTTTTTTAAGATTCAAATTTATTCAAAGTTGAAAAGCTCTCAATTGATTCAGATTATTTTGAGCTGTAGAATTTTACCTCGAAGGGATAGTTTTACTGAAGGACTTGTTAAAAATATAATGTTTAGCGACTAATTCGGAATATCCTTAATACAGATACATTATTAACGTACTGTAGGTTTTTATATTGCGTGGATAGGATTCAACAGCAACAACATAAAATGGTTCTGAAAATTGCCATCGATCACAGTTAATATTTAATTTTTATTTATGAAGAGTTGCTATGAATTCGTATTTTAAATAAAAAAGATAATCGGCATATATTTATTTGTTCTATTTTTTAACTTAATCTAATATTAAAAAGAGTCATAAAATTAAATAAGCCAAACAGAATATTATATACATTTCTTACACAAGGGAATGTAATGATAAAACAATGTGAATGGCCCCGTGTGGCAGCCGGGGTAAGAATAGTGTCACTGTAACTCATGCATGACGTAAGAGGCGACTAAAATGAGATGAGTTTCGCTCTCTTGGGTTTCTTCCGAAATTTAGCTCCCGGTGAGCGGGATTATTTCTGTGGATTTTCCCTGGGAGAGCAATTTGAGTCTCTGGGGGAGGGTGTTCTCCGGCATGGCCCGTGAGGGGCCTTGTCGGTGGATGCTTTTCCCCTGGAATATGAGCGGTTCTGCTCAGTGGTGGGGTGCCCGTCACTGAGTGGAACCAACGCTGAGTTGGACGGTCTTTCGGCTGCTCGTAGGGAGTGGTCCGGGGAATCGTCTTAATTTTCAGTGAGATCTTTACTTAAAAATCCCCACTGTAGCCCATGCATGTCGTACGAGGCGACTAAAATTGGTACCCGGGGAGGGAAATGGATGGCAATGCTGTAGACAATGAAGTTTTAACTGCGGCTCGGCTATTGCTGTTACCCTCCTGCCATGATCAGAGCTTTAATAGCTCTGTATTATCCCACCCACTACAGATAACGGGGAGTATGAAAAGCATCCTTGCTTCACCCACCTAACAAAACAAAAACAACAAAAAAAAACAATGTAAATATCCATAATTCGATGCTATGTAACTTGCAAAATTATTTCCGCATTGCATGGATGGGATTAAACAACAAAAAAGAAAAAATACATGGTTTTGACCAATTTTCATCGCTCGCTGTTAATATTTAATTCTTATGATAATTTTGCTATGAATTCATATTTTAAATAAAAACAATAATCGAAATATCACCTTTGACCTATTTTATAACCCAATTTAATATTAAAAAGAACAATAAAATAAATACACCAAACAGAATATTATATATATTTCTTCCACAGTGAAAGTAATGATAAAGCGATGTTAATACGTATCGTTTGTCATGTAACTTGCAAAATTGAATGTGTTTTGTAGTGTTATTATGTAGAAGCATTGCAAATCTTTCGTGTTGTGCACTGTTTACAAACTGTTTTTTCACTATTAATTTGGGAAGATAAATGATAATATTTCCACAGGAAATAACATTTCAAGTTGCCCATTTTGTTAAAAATGATCAAAATAAAGTAAAAATCAGTTAAAATAGACAATTGTATAAATGTGCTCCAGGTGGCGCTCTTTACATAACACACAGTCATAATCTTATGTCGAGATTTGTTCAGAATGCGTAACAATTAAAAAAAAAAAAGAAAAAGAAAAGCATCGCATACGAAATAGAACCATTTTTTCCATTGTTGTTACATTAAATGGAAATACAGGAACGCGCCAGCTTATTGTAAAAATTTCCCGCATAAAAGCACACTTGGGCCGAAAATATTGTCTGTAAATTTACATACAATTGTTCGTAAAGATGTCACAACTGCAGGATACATGGTGTCGCGAGAGAATTATTGATATCATTTACATGATTTCTCCTTATGAGCTTCTATGCTACAAGTACAAATACACTTTCCCTCCCTAGCGAGATTTAACGACGCGCAGCGATCACCATATGAAAATGTTTTCTACCCCCCTTTCCTTTTATATTGTTCTTAATGGGCCATTTTTGCATCACTGCGGAACTCCGTGTTCTGTTCGTTGATTACATGTGCCAGGAAATGTGGGCGAATATGCCATTTTCTTACCGTTTCAGATTTTCCCTACGATTCTCTTCAGCAGTGGCCGGCATGCAAACGATCATGAACGAAATAACAAGATGACCATTTTTTTTTCTTTCTTTCTTTGTTTTCTTGGTGAACTAAAGAAACGCACTTTGTTTCCACAGTTTTCTTTTGATGCAAAGGGTGAGTGTGTGTATGTGTGTATAGGTGCGTGCGCTCGATATAGAGAACTGAAGTTTTTTTTATTTATTTTTATTTTTATTTTCTTCATAGGAAGTAGGATTACGTAGAAATCTTTCCTGCCTTCTAAAAGCTTTCATATGCACGCCGGCATCTGAATTTCTTCCAGATCGAAAGAAAAGCAAGGGCAGACTCTCTCTCTCTCTCTCTCTCTCTTCCCTTTCTGTCCTCCGTAGATGCAACCCCAGTCCGTAGTCGCGAGCGTGTCGTCTTTCTTATGCATTTTCTTTCACAGCGCACTTCGATATGAACGCAGCCTATTTATCGAGGCACTTCAATCTACGAAGTTTCTGTAAAAGGCAAGGATCAAATAGTGACAGTTGCAGACTTCGCAGGACGAAATGAGGTAAACAGTCACCCAATGCACATCCTATAAAGCATGCATTCCTTCATCCCCCCCTTTTCCACCCACACACTTTGATTAAGATAAATTTTCTTCGCTATATTTGAATAGTATGAAGATGTGTATTTTCTGTTACGGATGTGTATTCGACTCAAAACTAAACAAAATATGTAACTATGATTGAATTAATTAGCATAAACATTTACGTAGTAAAAAAACAGACATAATTTAGTAATGCAATTAGCAAACAGTCATGTTTTGTATCTGTAATTTTTATGCAATAAAGAAAAACAGTATTTAATATAGCAGTATTTGATAGATTAAAAATCTTTGTTTGAAAACTATCGTTAATTTCAGCGAAATAAACCATCTTTTCGCGAAAATAAACCGCGAAAAATCAATTTCAGAGAAATTAACCACAACAATTTCAATTGCTATTGATAAAAATCGACAACAGTTTAAATTGTTGTCTTTAAGTCATCGTTGTCAATTGAAATTGACAACAATGACTTAAAGCATTAAAATCGAACCATACAACAATAATTATTGTGGTAATGAACTTCAAAATTAACAATAGTTGCTTTATATGGCTACTTAGCTATAACGATGTTGTTATCAAAGATTAAAATCACTTGTTCAATCACAATTAGAAATATTAACAACAAAATGACAAATATCGTCCAATGTTTTAATATATGTATTTATTACGCTGCTTAAATCTAGGGAATGTTATCATGACTTTCTGCGATTGAACATCGGTATCAAAAGAAGCAGATCAAATCTGCTCCCGTTTATTAGTTTTTCTATCATCTTTTTTTACCATTTTTTTATTTTATTTTATTATTTCTTTTTATTTATTATTTATTACATTATACATAAATTCGATTTATTACATTAAGAAATATAGACTTATTTTCTACATTAATAAATAAAATAGCAAGAATACTATTTTACTAAAAAATATTTTTAGATCTATAACTATTTCCTGTAATTTTAATAGAATTCGTAAGATATTTTAAACGCCTATGTATGTCAAAGCGTCTAAATTTTGCACTTCTAAAATAGTCGAAATTCGTATATTATTTCTTGTTATTTTTCATTACATATTTTTATGCACCTAAACCTGTTGCTATTTTATACAAACTTAATAACAATTTACCATTGCGAGTATTGCTCATATTGCAATTCAGAGAAACACCATTTACAGGGGAAATGCAATTTTTTTTTTTTTTTTTTTAACTAGAATGAATTTCAATCAATTCTTTGTCAATAAAGGCTATGCTAACTGACAAGTGCAGCTGTTATTGGTCTGTAAATGATAAATCACTCGGGTTAATAGCACACCTCCCCCAGTCTATCACACAGCCGATGAAGGCACCTATTTATACTGCACCTCCTAACTGTGACCGTCTATCAAGCAATTTATTAAAGAACATGCTGTATGGCTGCACGCAACATTAGGTGACCTGTCTAAACGCCGATAGTAAGTGTATCCGTACCGATCATATTAATTTCGCTCTGAATCCCCACGTTCTACGTAAGTGATTAGACTCTCGTCGTAAAACAATCTCTGTATCCTCATGGAGTTTAATAATTAGTCGTGTTATAACAATGTCGTCAGATGTCACTCGCGTTCGTATAGTGGACACTTAACACACGGAGAATAAACAGCCTTTATAAATGATAACCACCGTGCTAGACTTAAAAGTGTGTTTCAAGAGGTACTCTTCATGTTTGCACAGTCTCTTCCCCTCCCCCCCCAGCTCTTCATGCACAGCCAGACTAATCAGATTCCCGATTCTTAACAGATGAGTTTTACTATTTCCGCTCTTTCTCACTACAGTGCAGAGATTAATGAGACCTCTCCGAAAATAAGGGACTTTCACAATCTCTTCATCAATTCTTATCCTTCCCTACTTACTTCATTTAAATTTCTTGGATTATTTGACAGCAAGTGCTGTCTGGAATAATATTAGCGTGAAAATGGCAGCACCATAAGAGTGAGAGAAACAACTAGAGAATTATGCTATTTTCTCTGTCACACTTTCCACTGGATAATTGTCTAAATCTCTTTCACCGTGTAAAATAACCCTCGTGTTCCCCCCATTTTTAATTAACATTTATTTATTTAAAATCTACCCATCGCAACAAAAACATACATATGATAAAATTTATTTATTTAAAATCTACCCATCGCAACAAAAACACACATATGATTTAAAAAAATTAAATAAATAAATAAATTTAAAACAAGTATATACAAACATACAAACAAGCTATATATTAACTTAACTAAAAACTAGTATTTTTATTTTCTTAATTTGCTTAATTGTACCAATTTCATCTAACTAACACAATCTTGTGATAATTTAAATTATAATATAATGATATGAAAATTATAAAGGTGTGTTACATATTTCTAATATAAAAATAAAAATTTTAGGTTTTAAATTTAAAACTAATAAATCAAATATTAAATTATAACTTAAAACTAAATATATTATATTATTATTAAAATGCTTCAAAATTTGTATATAAAATGAGACTGTGAATATTTGCACATTGTTGTAAAATTCTATTGATGATGGTGGTTACTCTTGGGTATCAAAATTAGCATGATACAGATTTGGTGTTATTGTTTAATAACACACGTATAATGTACCGTAAACATTCGAATTGTTTCGGAAACCAAATCTTTGCGTTCAGAAATGCAATATTGTTTGAGAATTTTCTGTCAGAGAGATATTTCCTCATGAAACCGTTTATTTTTGCTTAATTTGTTTGGAGTTGGATGACTGGAGCGGTCTTTAGAAATAAAAGGAATAATAAATACATGCACTATCCTACGATCCTTAGTTTACCGAGGTGCTCATTATATATTGAATTACATTGCTCAATTTAAACATGTGACCTATTCTAAATATTTCACTATAAATTACATATTTAT
This sequence comes from Typopeltis vanoorti, assembly GCF_054136105.1. NCBI lineage: Eukaryota > Metazoa > Arthropoda > Arachnida > Uropygi > Thelyphonidae > Typopeltis > Typopeltis vanoorti. Next base: position 96,689,075 of record NC_143559.1, on the reverse strand, counting down.
TATAATTGGAGGCATTTATATTATGAGCTATTTATTTTTATATTTACTATATAAGTCCGACACTTGTTGAACTTATAATATTTATATCAAACCACTTTATAAACCTATAGGTTTTTTAAAGCTATAATACATTCATACCATGAGTGAAGCGAAATATATTTGTTTTTTTTTACGATTTTTTTTTTTTTGTATTTTTAGTTGACTGGCTAAATTATTAAAATTAAATAGGTATATAATATATACAATATTACGTATTATTATTATTTACTATTATTAGTTCGGCCTGGTTGGCCGAGTGAATAGTGTATCTGCTCTCCAGCCAAAAGGCTGTGGGCTGCGGTAGATGGCGTTGGTGTGGCGGCAGTGAGTTGGTGATTGAATGGAGACGGAGCTGTAGAGTCAGTGCCCTCCTTCGATGAGTCCTTGGACTCCCTAGAGGTGTCAAATATTAATAATTATTATTGCGGATATTAAGTTGTTCTCATCCAGTTTTCTTAAAAGTAAATATTAATACAAGTCATTACCACAGTTTAAAAATAATAAATAACAATTAATATGTACATGGATTTCTATAGCATTTTCTTAAACCGAACGGCACATCGCTATTCTTTTTTATTGTTTACAATAGCTTTATTAATAAAATAATATAAAGATTAAAAGTCTAAAAAACATATCATCAATAAACTTCTCTATGTTAGATTTAGGCAATCTGATCGGTAGATAAAAAAAATTACGTGAATTGCAGAATTTGGCATTATTAGACAGACTTATCATCTAACTTCCTAAATGCCGGTTGGGTTGGAGGGGGTGGTGAACTCTCCAATCAACATGCTACAGATTCGAATCCGGCGGCGAGCGTGTAGATGTTTGTGGTTGTGTTTAGGGGCTAATAAATTGCATCGACCACAGTGAAACCACTGCCCTGGTTTTCTGGACTATTTGAAAGTAAAAATTCTCCCAGAAATCTACGATCATCAATTATTTATTTGACCAGTCGAAAATAGCAATGACCAATATTCAAGTTACTATATGTAGAATTGCTTTATCGCATTCAAGATGTTACTTGCCACACGATAATCCTTCCAGTTATTTAAAGTTATCATCATATCGTTCAGACTATTTTAGCAAGGATAGAAAAGTGATTATTTTAAAGAAATATGTCTTAGTCACCATGATATACGGTTAAAAAGTTTCGTATATCATACTTGTTTTTTTTGGTCTCAGTAAATAATAAGCTACTAGCTCATATTTTTCTGATTAGCAGAATATTTTTATGTTAGCTGAATATAAACAAGTTTATCATTCAATCCTATATTTTACTTTATTTTGTAATCTTATACAAGTGGAATCAATGAAAAATACTCAATTGCTTGTGATGTAAAATTGGATAACCATGAACGAACGTCATGAAATATTGAAAATGTTGTGCTAGGATTTCAGTCTCGCAAAAGTTATAGTTTCTAAGTTTCATTTTAAAGCGCAGTTCAGAGTGGTGGTGGTGTGGTTTAAGGTGATATCATTATAGGATGGTCTTCTTACATACTTTTAAAACTAGGCTAACTTGAACTTTCGGAAGTGCAGAAAGATGAATGGCCATTTACGAAATATTACTTCGGTCGATTGTATCATATAGGAATTGTCAGATCACTGTATATATCATGAAACAAGTTACGTGACATAACACGCTTGCAATATTTTCCGTAGTCATCTTTTACTTTCATTCGCAAAAACGTAACTTCTTTCAAGTGAAGACGTTCAAATCAGTAGAATAGAATGGCAGTTGAATACTCCCTTGAAGTCTGTATTAGTCCTTATAAGGACTGGCTTAAAGGGGCTAAGCAAGAATGCTTTTCATCTTCCCCGTTATCTGTAGAGGACAGTGTCATTAAGCTATTAAAGCTCTGATCATGGCAGGAGGGTAACAGCAATAGCCAAGCTTCATTCAGAACTTTATTGGCTATAGCATTACCATCCATTACCCTCGAAGAGTTTTAATCACCGCCTCTCACGGTCGATTTATTAATCATGTCCTTATCCTTATAAGGACTGGCTTCAAGGGGCGAAGCAAGAATGCTTTTCATATTCCCCGTTATCTGTAGAGGACAGTGTTATTGAGCAATTAAAGCTCTGATCATGGCAGGAGAGTAACAGCAATAGCTGAGCCTCAGTTAGAACTTCATTAGCTACAGCATTGCCATCCATTACCCTCCAAGGGTATTGGATTGAATGAATCAATAACCGCATCTCACGGTCGATTGTTCAATCCTTATTAATCATAGTCTTTATAAGGACTGGCTTAAAGGGGCGAAGCAAGAATGCTTTTCATATTCCCCGTTATCTGTAAAGGACAGTGTAGGGATAAGGTGTTATTCAGCAATTAAAGCTCTGATCATGGCAGGAGGTTATTAATCATTGACATTGACATTTATGTCTTTAGGGGTGAAGCAAGATGCTTTTCATATTCCCCGCTATCTGTTGTGGTTGCAGTGAAGGTAAAATTTATGAGCAGAATGCTCGCCCTGATTGGGCATGGAGATTATGCATCACTAAAGGAGGCCAATATAGCTTTTGGTCTTCTGTATTTGAACATGTCCGTTGGATCGTATGCTGTAGCTTGTTGAACCAAATCGTTGGGATGTGTGGACGTCTTTAGGAGTTATTAATCATAGTCCTTATAAGGACTGGCTTAAAGGGGCGAAGCAAGAATGCTTTTCATCTTCCCCGTTATCTGTAGAGGACAGTGTAGGGATAAGGTGTTATTGAGCAATTAAAGCTCTGATCATGGCAGGAGGGTAACAGCAATAGCCGAGCCTCAGTTAGAACTTCATTAGCTATAGCATTGCCATCCATTACCCTCCAAGGGTATTGGATTGAATGAATCAATCACCGCATCTCACAGTCGACTGATTCCCCTTATTAATCATGTCGTCTCCATCGGTTAGTTATAGCATTATGATATCAAAAATAGAAAGATGTATAAAGTTCTTTAAGAATAAAGAATGTAAATTTAAAATAACTTAAAATATTAATTTAATTTCAAATATAAAATAAAAGTTAAATTATTGTTTTTAAGAATTTTAAAAACAATCCATAGCAATAAACCATTTAAAATTAGCTCATATGATTTTACATCTCTTTCGAATCACCAATTAGGGAAATATGATTGTAAGCGAGTATCCTTTGAGATTGCTAACATGTAAATCGTTAAAATAAGTGTTTTTTTTATTCTGTTTAGATATTAGTGGGTATATGAGACTATTAATAACAATATGAATCTTTTTTCTATGACGAACAAATATTTAAGACGCTTATTTCTTCCAAAATTATCGAAATTTGATAGACGCTAATTTAAGATAGAGTATTTAAATTTAACCAAAATAATTTTTCTTCTTCGTTCCACGTGATGTGTTAAAAAAAAAAAAAGAGTAATGAATGCAGGCGCGGCCTTTAGAAAGTGTACAACACACGGAGGCACGATCAGAGGGGGGTGGTCACCCCCTCTCTTCCTCACTCCCAGTCAAATCAGAAAAACTTTAAATTCAACTTTTATTGACTTTCCGAAACTAGACTGCGTGTCTTTTGTGTACGAATTCGAAATTCCTTCCTTCTGAATGCACCTTGACTGGCATAGTTAACAGGTCTGCTTTATTGTAATGTAAGAAGCATCCTCACAGTCTGAGACGTACACAGCCATTATCTGAGAAGCGGCTGGCTTCATTTATGAAGTTCAGACGCACACTCTTGTATAACAACCCCCATCAGTATTACTGGCGCGCAACCAGGAGAGCCGATTCCGAGTAGGAAACATCTTCAGAGAGTCGCTGGTATAATGAGCTAGTTTGAATTACAGAGTAGCCTCTTACAGACTCCTGGTAACCAGGCAGCTTCTAATTAGCATAGCCGACTGGGAGCTGATCCCAACGCAGCGGTGATAAAAACAAAGTACCTCCTAAGTGAAATCCGAATCACTCCCAACTAACAGGTTTTTAAACCACCCTCTAGACTGTAGTCCATTTAGCAGATAGGCGCGTTGCTCTCTCTCTCTCTCTCTCTCTCTCTCTGTTGAATAATAATGTGACCTGGTTTAACGATCAGATAAGGGAAACATTACATTAACACGAGGTGCTGCGTGCTCTTTCTACCCTATGACGTAATAACATGTAATTAAACAGAAGACCTGGCAGTTTTTGTTTTTCTGATTGTACGGTGTTTTTAATAGGAAAAAAAACATCATCCTGGTGGCTCCTTAATTCTCTAGTTTTTGTATGACTGTTTTTTTTTTTTTTCTTCTTCAGGCTAAAAGTAATATCGATTTGCCAAGTATTAGCACAGAAAATAGCATATCAAGATAAACTAAAGGTCATGTAGTACTTGAAGTAATCTCCAAATATTTCTGAGTCATTATTTTTCAGAGGTTGCAATTAAGGATGACTCCGGGAGGTACTTTCGAAGTGATCTTCAATGACAAAAGCTTAAAGTGACTACTGCAACCAAACTTCGTTAAAAAAACTAATTAATTAGCTTTCAAGTTATTTTTCTCATTCAAGTCATTTAGATTCACTTGTTGATTGCTGTCATCCCAACATTACACCAAATAGTAACTCTTACACAAGTGATGTCACTGAAAAAAAAATGGCTGAAGAGATGTCGCTAATTTATGCTAAATAAAAATGACCAAAAGTCGTCATTATTTTATGGCAAATAAACGTGTCACTATAAAATGCTTTAATTTGTTTAAAAATCATTATTCTCGTTGATAAATAAGCATTTTATAATATAATATAATATAATAAGATAAACTTAACATATTATTCTTTTAGATTTTAGACAAGTGACGTCAATGAAAAAAATGGCTAAGAGATGGCGCTAATTTATGCTAAAAAATGACCAAAACTTGTCATTATTTTATGGCAAATAAACGTGTCACTATAAAATGCTTTAATTTGTTTAAAAATCATTATTCTTGTTGATAAATAAGCATTTTATAATATAATATAATATAATAAGATAAACTTAACATATTATTCTTTTAGATTTTAGACAAGTGACGTCACTGAAAAAATGGCCAAGAGATGTCGCTAATTTATGCTAAATAAAAATGACCAAAACTCATCACTATTTTATGGCAAATAAACCTGTCACTATAAAATGCTTTAATTTATTTAAAAATCATTATTCTTGTTGAGAAATAAGCATTTTATGTTATTATTATCAATTGCTATAATATCTGATTTTATTCAATACCGCTTTGGATAAACATAACATTTTATTCTTTTAGACCCCTCCCCCCCCTGTGTACTTGTATACAGGTGTTTGTTATTATTATTCAGAATAAATAAATAAATAGCTTCTATGGATGCCAATTTCAGCTAAGTGCATGCTGGGATAGATTATTGCTCTTTGTTGGCTGAGTAAGGTTATCAAGGAGTTGCGGTGGGAGGAGTGATGATTGACAGTTCCACACCAGAGTGGGTTGTCAGCCGCCTTTACGAAATAGTAGAGCATACGTGTGTGTGTGTGTGTGTGCGCGCGCTCGCGGTCACAGCTGAACATTGGAGAGTTAATTGTGATGAATGGTTCTTACAAGGAACAATTGGTCTTAATAAACGTAGGTGGGTTTGGGAGTGTTCGAGAGAATGTCTTAGTTAATAAAGCGAGTAGCAAGAATTACAGATGGGCCGAAGGAAGGAAGGAAAGAATAAAGAAGATTTGAAGCGATAGAAAAGGAAAATACTGGTAGTATGAAAGGATAAAGGCATTGCCATCAATCAATAGTGGAATAGAATAATTTTAGATACACTTAGTTAAATCTATGGACTAAGTGGGAAACGCATCGTTTTAATATACATATCTAATGGAATTCTTATATAATAGTTCATAAAGTGTACGAAAAAATAGATTATATAAGCAAAATATCTAACATTATGCATGACAATAATAAGATTTATATGAATTCACCCAAACTGATAACACATTTCGATAGAATCTGCACAACTATTATTAATATTAATATTTTTTTAATTATTTTTTTTGGGAGATGAACCGAGTCCTTGACTCTTTATCCCTTCATCTGATTGAAGAAAATATGCGGATGGGGTGTTATTGAACTAAAAGCTCTAGTTATGGCTGGGTAATGGCAATAGCCGAGCCTCATTTAAAACTTCATTGGCTACAGCATTGCCATCCGTTAACCTGGTGTCAACTAATTTTTTTTAAATTAATATTTTTCTGCACAATAATTATAAAATTTATTTAGAAAAAATAAAAAAAAGTGTTTTAATGATTCATTATTAAAATTCCAAATTTTGAAAGCTAGTGAAACATTTTTCTTATGATATAATATCTTTTATATTTGTTTTCTTTTATTATATAAGATAAAATTAAATTAGATGGCAACATTATTGAATTGCAGAGATAAATGTTTACATGTCTTGTCTAAACCTACTTTACTATACGGAAGCGAAACATGGACCATAAAAAGGAAAGATGAAAAACGAATTCAAACAGCAGAAATGAAATTTCTTAGAAAAAAATAGCTGGATATTCCAAGTGGGACAAAAATACAAATGAAGAAATTTTAAAATCCCCGAATATAAAATCAGTTAATTACGACATAAAACAGTATAAACAAAAATGGCTAGAACATTTAAATCGAATGGACAACAGCAGACTACCAAAAATATTATGCAAATAAAAAATAAGTGGAAAAAGAAGAATCGGAAGACCACGAAAGAGAGTATTGGCATAAGACCGTAACAGGCCACCTGGCCTAAAATCTGTTAGGAAGAAGAGGAAGAAGAAGAAGAAGAAGGAGGTTTTTTACATAAACATGTTGATAAATATTATAAGGTTGTTATTGAAAGTGTTATAAAAAGTCACAGTAATGATGACGAAGAATTTGAATCACTGAATTTGTTATTTCATTATTTGCTTTTTCTTTACTTTTTGCTGACTTAATAAATAAATAAATAATTAAATAACTCGAAATGCAATAAAATTAAAACCATGAGTAGACCTTTATTTGCATCAGAAAGAGCCGTTTCCCTTTGTGTTTTCATAATGTATTTTTTAAATAAAATTTCATACATTTGCGATTAACCATTTCTAATAATGCTATCAAATAATCATAATGTTTGATTGGGTAAACAAATAAATCATAAACCAAATGTCTACTTCATTCGTTTACTATCGCTCCACTCGATAATGTTTAAAATTAATCACGCTGAATTTATTACTAAGAGCAGAATTTCTTTTCCCACTCTGAATTCAAGTCATCTATTTTCCACATTTACGAGCGACAATCAAAATTTGCATGCCGTAAAAAGAGAAGAAAAAAAAACAAAAAAGGAGCAACGACATTGGCAAACAACAAATATCAGGCTAGCATTATTTCCCGGGAAGAAATTCCTTGAAAGATTCGAAACCAAAAGCTTATTTAAAACAAAACATTTTAATTATCTGCCGCAGGATCTTTACGACAGGAAATGTTTAATTAAATATTAATAATGATATTAGATAATTAGAGTTTTATTTTATTTTTTACCGGAAAGAAGAGAAAGAAAAGAAAAAAGAAACTAATAAAAAAAAAAAGCCTAGCCAAAGGAAGATGAGCTTCAAAATGAACGCTTGAGTCGGGCTCTTGGCAATAACACAACGTTTGAGACTTTCATTACGAACTTTTCTCCTTTCTGATACGGTTGTCATGACGACCGCTTGGAGCTTCGCATCCTTTATTATTCATCTGTCATTTTAGCTGTTCCTAGATTTTAAGTTAAAGACGTACAAAACCATGTCCCGGACTGCTATAAACGAAAATCCATACTTACAAAGACGATACGAACGCTACAGTTTTGTCTTGGCACACGCACGCACGCACGCACACACACATCCATACATGTACATCATGCACATACACACGTGAACGCTTAATTTCCCCGCCGGTAGATTGCACGAGGCCTTAAAACAACGTTACAATCTGTCATCTGGAATGGGCACCATTACGCATGGCTGCTCTCAGCCTCTGAGAATCCCGGTGAAGAGGAAGAAATGAATCACCCTGTAGCTGTTTGTTAGTGTTATAACAAACAAATGAACATACAGTTTCATAACATTAGCTTGCAGCTTCCATCAAAATACAGGGCAGAAATTGGCAGCGAAAGAAACTGCTGAACTACACTATTTTTGATGGCTTAATAATTTCGTTTACACCGTTCGTTTCTTTGCGTGTTTTCTATCTTCACTCTCTCTCCCTCCCTTCTCCTTGTACCCCTCCCTGCACTCCCTCTAAGTCGGTGGCACTGTTAGTGCCTTGATTAGCGCCATGTTTCTGGGTAAGAATGTCTCTCCGTTCAGTTTCTTCCACATTCGTAGTTAGAAAGCAATTAGGACAAATGACATTAAGAGAAAAGAGGGGAAAATGGCCTCTGTTGACCTCAATGGTAATGATTCCGGCAGTTGATGAGAACATCCTCGCAAACGAAATTAATGTAGACGCTACTTTGGCCCCGCGTGCAAAAGAAGTTAGCAGTGGTCCTGGAAAGTCATGATTATCAAAGCTACTTATTTCATTAAGGGTGGATAATGGCACATTTCAGGGCGAGGACACATTTCTGCGATGAATGGTACTTAGTATCACTTAGTTGCCTTACATGGAAGTGACGTAACAATAACTCATTTCTTCACTACCAAGTTCATCGCAAACTTGGTGGAAATGAAAATACGACTCATTCAAGGGTGCTTCTGGTTGCAATTTAGTGCATTTTAGTTTAGAATTTCCCGAAACAAATTACTTGGAGATAAAAATCTTTAACAATTACTAACTTTTTAACTGCGTTTTGTTAAATGAGAAGATTTAATAGCTTTTGCTTTTTGTACGCAATTCTTACTAACACAAATTGAATCGTACAGTTTAGGAGCGATCACTCTCATTTATCTAGTAGAAGCATTTTTTTTTCTCTTAATGTTTTTTTTTTAACTTTTGGTTTTGGTGGATATCATGCAGTTAGATGAAATGGATCATTTTGATTATAGGATGTGAACATTTAGATATCACTTAGTGTCAGCATTTGTAAAAGTTAAAACGAAGTATTTAAACTAATTAAAGCAAATTAACGAAAATTATTCTGTTATTTCAGTCCATGTCTAAATTATTCCAAATTATCATTGATGAACTATACGATGGACTTTTTTTTATTCGTTAATTCAGTAAGGTAATGTTTACATTATGTCTTTCTGATGAAAATGTTTATGAACTAAGCGGATTTTTTTTTTTTTTTTTTTTTTTTTTTTTGAGGGATTGGGAGTTGAGAGAGAATGAACGATTCTGTCATTTGTCCAAGATCAGATAACTTAGCCTTGGCTGAAAAAAAAAAAAAAAAACGTGACAAAAATTTTCATTAGAGACGGGATTTGAACCCTGATTTATTTCTCAGACAGATTAAAGTCTCAGATTAAAATAACCCAGACGTTTGAAAAACTACAGCGTTAGGGAAGAGTTAATTAAAATTACAGTTAAGGGAAAAAATCATGAATCATGATCCCTTTATTAGTAGATCGACTGCGTTTGTAACTCTTTAACAATAGATTATTTAAAGCTAATCATTCATCAAAGTTCAGTTTTTTTTTTTTTTTTTTAATTTTTGGTCCACTTTTCTATATAAAGATATAATATTCAAAAGAGACCATTTTAAAAGAAATTTTGAGTAAATACATAAAAGTTCCGCTTTTAAATTTTCATATGCATTGTACAGTTTTTTATATCAGGATAAATAATCATATTCTGGCAAGAACTTCAAAATATATGTGCCAAGAAACATAACTCAAACATTAATTTAGTTCTTCGGCTATATGTTTTATGGTTTACTCTTCACTTTTTATCTTCAATAATTATAGACGAGAATATCTACATAGTTCCATGAGTATTTCGAAATCACATAATAAATTAATGACAGGATCTCGTTTGTATTCAGAAAGTTTTAGAATTACTGATTACAAACTGTCGAATTCGTCATGGGAATATTTTACAGGAACATTAAATTAAAATATTAAATGCCTTTTTAAGAGCATATTTTCTAATAGCAATCAATGTAAATTAATTTTTTTTATTAATTTACATTAATTAATACAAATGAATATAAGAAAAAAGCCTCACTAAGATTATTAATAAAATAAAAAAAAGAAATTGTTTTAAGTATCAATTTCTTTTCTAATAAATAAAATATTAAATAATTTAAATTTTTTAAAAGTTTATTTGCAAGATATTAACACACCATTTTAATTTTATGTAATAAATTAATAATATCTATCTATCTTTAATTTTAACTGTGTTTCCCGTGTAGTGGCATAGCCCCAATGTAGCTCATGCATGGCGTACGAGGCGATTAAAATGGGTATCCTTGGAGGGTAATGGATGGCAATGCCGTAGCCAATGAAGTTCTAACTGAGGCTCGGCTATTGCTGTTACCCTCCTGCCATGACCAGAGCTTTATATAGCTCAATAAAACCCTATCCTTCACTGTCCTCTTCAGATAACGGGGAATATGAAAAGCATTCTTGCTTCGCCCATCTAGCCAGTCATTTTAAGAACTTAACTGTGTTTTGTCAGTTGATTCAGTAGCTGATATAGTAAAAAGCAGTGAACATTTCTACAAGTGTAAAAGTTGTTTGGTTATAATGATACTTAACTGTCGCTCTCTCTAAATTTAATCGCCACGGTGTGTGAGTACCCTTCTGCTTATTGGAGGTCTGAAGTGGTTTGAAAGTCGCATGTTTGGTCTCTTTAGAAGGGTTTCCGAACTATGTACAAAAATAAGTAAAAATACAACACCTACAATAAAAGTAATGCCTATAAATATATAGGCATTACTTTTATTTATATGAATCAATTTTCCAAACAAATCCCAGAATTTTTTTTTGTGGTGCAATTGTCGTGCTAACTTCAATCCCATAATTGAAGTTAGCACGACAATTGCATGATCTGAAACATTATATAACATTTAATAAGATGTTTTTTAAGTAAAACTGAAATTAATAAGTAAACAAAACTGTCAGTTTATGTATTGCTTAGATTAATGCCATCATTAACCTATAGTTGTGAATCATGATTTTAATAATCTAACCATCCAATCAACTGCAAGCCATTGAAATGAGATTTCTCAGAAAGACAAAAGACAGAAACCGGAAGTGACGTGAAGAAACCACATAACAAGTTTAGAAGTTGAACATTAAAACAACTCAACTGAGTTCAGAGCATGGAGAATATGAGATATCTGATTATATAAAAATTGCTGGCATAGATATATTTTTTATTTTAACTTTAGATTTTTATATAAACATTTTGTTTATAAATAATACTAGATATTTTTCTTTTTATGTTTACAGAAAATGAACTGATGCTTTGCATACATAGGGTTTTATTTATTTACTTATTATTTATTTATTTTTATGGTATACATGTTATTTCTTTTAGTACTAATCATTACGACTGTGGCTATTCGTTGCAATGATGATTGAAGAATTACTGTTTCTTTTCTTTTCCTTTTTTAAAAAATTTTTATTTATTCATTTTTTTTTTATAAAATTCGTTTTTCATACTTGTATACTTTTAATGAATCCGTGTCTCTTATCTAAGTTAGTGACGGGATTAAATCTTTTTTTAAACATTTTTAGAAGCAATTTTATTGACAATTTGCTTATTCGTTTAATTTTTAATTTCCTTATCCAATCATATAATTGCTGTAGATCAGAAATCTTTTGAATTACCCCAAGAACTAAATGCGCGCGTTAAGAAAATCTTCTAAAAAAAAAAAGAAAAAGAAAAAAAAAAAAAGCAATAGGAGAAATATAAGCTGACGATATGAGAAGATAAAGCGGACATGTGATTAAAAGCTTTGGAAAGTGGTGGATGTGTTCAATCAAACTTCGTCTTTCAGTGAAATCACTTGCTGTCTGTACCAGAGTTAATCAGTTGGGCAAACATAAGACACTGGAGAAGATTGACACGGACATCTCTCGAGAATACAGGCTACACTGTCTCTTGAATTCCAGACGTACCTTTTGGGATTCTGGGAAAGGTTTTTTGGCTGAATTACGTACAAATTTTACAGACAGTAGACTTTTCACAAAACACAAAGTTGGTTTATTAATTTAGTTAATTTATATGGAGTTCAGTCGCTATGACAACGATTTTTTTTTTTTTTTTTTGTGAAACGAAGACCCGGTAGAGGGTTGTTCAATAATGAAAGAGGAATTCGACGAAGAAGATTGAAGATAAAAAAAAAATCTCTTTTTTATAATTCCTAGGCATGAAATTTTTTTTTTTTTTGTTAGTTGAATAAATTCCCTTAAATGTTAAAACGATAAGAAAAACCAGCTAGAAAGTTCTACTCAAAAAATGAAAAAAAAAAAGTTAAGTTTTTAGTTGGAATTGTCCATAATGATGGCAAACATGAACACCATTAGTGAGCGCACGCAACAGAAAGTTCATTTTTTTTTTTACTTATTAGTATTACTATTTTAATTCGGATCTCTCTTTCTCTGTAGTCCTGAGCAGTTCTGTTATCTAAAATAACATCAAATTAAGTGAATCAATCAGCTAAACTCCAATTATATAGAGCTCCAGTTATATGCGAGAAAAGTGCAAAATACAAGTGATGTTTCCTACTAATATTTTCTCATCCGTAATGAAACAGTCTTCTGCGTAGTGAGTTATGTTTAAAGTGCTTGGATTACATAGAGATATTTCAACTTAGTGTTTTGCAAGGATATGTAGTTTTAACACCTTCGAAGCCCAACTTCGTTTCTTCGCCAAAGATGATTAATATTATGTTACGTTGTATATTGTGGCGAAAATCAAGATACGAGAATCTTTATGAATGCAACGAAGTTCGCTGGAATATATTACTGTTTCTGAACTAAAAGCTTTTCCTTCCTTGAAAAACATCATGAATAACTACAAGAGCGAACAAAAGTAAGTCTGTAGTCATAAGATTCCAAAGTTTATAAATAGAAAACGGAATGTTCTATTACGAGATCACCGTACCTACATTATCTAGGAACGTTTAGATAACGTTGTCAATCGATAATTAAAATTCGACTCATATCATGCTAGACCTCTCAGCAATCAATAGCTTACCTACCAAAGATTCACAAATCAGATTGTCCCTATGAGCTCAATAATTAATTCTATTGGCAATTCTACTTAAGAATCGCCAAGTTCTTGTCAACATTTTTATTCCTTTCGCGGGTAACTTGTTCGTATAGCAAATATACCGACGATTTTCTTTCAAAATAATTAAAGAACTCGGAATATGTGTCTCAGGATTTTCCTTTGAACATCGTAGAGCTATTCATTTAAATTAAATTTACCTTCGAGAAATAATCGCAACGCATATCCTTTCTAAGATGTTTCTTCAATTATATATATTGGAGAAAGAAAAAGAAATTCACAGTTTTCTTTCTAAGATTTTAATGCAAACCTAATTTCTCTGGATGTTATGCGCCCAGTTCTCCACACACACACACACACACACACACACACACACACACACACACACACACACACACACACACACACACACACACACACACACACACACACACACACACACACACACACACACACACACACACACACACACACACACACACACACACACACACACACACACACACACACACACACAATCTTTCGGTAATTCGATAAAACAGAGATCACAACATATATTCCTTTGAAGCACTTCTCCATCATAAAATCGCATCTATTAAGCAAACAATGCTTTTAAAGGACTAAAGATATTATTCACTGATTCTCTCTCTCTCTCTCTCTATATATATATATATATATCTGCCAAATCAAGATGAAATTCCCATCTCATATTCTCTACGTAAAAGTCCTTTACAAACTTGTCGGTATGTGTTGGGGGAGGGGGGAGTCTAAGCTCATTGCAACCTTCAAACTATTAATAAACGTCTTCATTTGTTGTCCCCTCTCTCTTAAAGATATCTGCCCCATTGTGTCAATCAGATGTTTATGAGTTGCCTACTCTTGTAACCTATTCTATTTTGGTCAAACAGGCAGTTTAGGTGAGAGGCAAATCTATATCTATAAAACCTCATCAACTCGGATTGGCCAAGATGACAAGCGTTTTTGTGATAATACCAAATATTTATCCAGGTAACGTATAAATTGAATGCTTGTTCGAAGTTCTGAAATTGTGTGAAGGCGAACTAACATTAATCGTAATGAAAAAATGGCACGAAACAGATAAAAAATCTCTCAAAATAATCTTTCTTTCTTTATAGTCCTTATAAGGACTGGATTAAAGGGGGCGAAGCAAGATTGCTTTTCATATTCCCCGTTGTCTGTAGAGGACAGTGTAAGGATAAGGTGTTATTGAGCTATAAAGCTCTGATCATGGCAAGAGGGTAACAGCAATAGCAGTGCCTCAGTTAGAACTTCATTGGCTACAGCATTGCCATTGCCATGTCGTAAGAAGTTAGTCGCCTCTTACGACATGCATTAGTGATACGTAAGTAAAGCCAGCCTCTAAAAATTCGGACGATCCCTAAACCACTCAATAGTGGCCAAAAGACCATTCATCTCAGCGTTAGCTCCACTCAATGATGGCCTTCTACCCACACACCACCACCGAGCAGAACCGCTCATATTCCGAAGAAAAGCATTCACCGACAAAGCCCCTCAGTGGGCCGTGCTGGAGAACACTTTTCCCGGAGACTCAAATTGCTCCCTTAAGGCAAAAAACTTAAGAGAGCGAACTCAAACTCTCGAATCTCAGCGTCGATTTAGCCGCCTCTTACAACATGCTTGATTTTCATTGGCGCTATTCTTATCACGGCAACCACACGGGGATCTCAAAATAATCTCGCGGTCGATTGGTACTTCACCCTCTCCGTACCTCTCAAAATAATAATCCCTATAAGGACTGGCTTAAAGGGTCGAAGCAAGAATGCTTTTCATCTTCCCCGTTATCTGTAGAGGACAGTGTAAGGATAAAGTGTTATTGAGCTATTAAAGCTCTGATTATGGCAGGAGGGTATCAGCAATAACCGAGCTTCTGTTAGAACTTCATTGGCTACAGCATTGCCATCGATTACCCTCCCAGGGACGTGAACCTCTCAAAATAATGTTTTCGTATTAATATTTTGTTTCTTAAAAATAGTTTTTAATAAAAGGTTTATCTAAATTGTTAAAAGTTTTAAGAAAATATTTTATAAATATCAAAATTTCACTCTAATATTTAAAACACAATTAAAGTTTCAAAGTTATTTTAGAAAAAAATCTTATTTATCTTAAATTATTTTTATAAAAAAAAGAACACGAAATTAATATTGCAGTAACATCTGTGGACGTAATATATTTCTGAAGAAATAATACAGGACGGAGTTTAATTATTTTTTTAGTCCATCTACAAATAACAATGATGGCAAATCGTTAATATTTGTTTTTCGGTATCTCTGTTTTATCGAAAAGAAAGTGAGATGCAGAAAGCATTTTATCTTAGAGGCAGTGAAGAGTATTATAAAGTGTCTCACCACTAGAGCTTCATACTTTTCTCTTCCTTCCAAAAATGCTTTTATTGGAGGTTTTATAAATGAAGCAGAGACTTTGATTGCTTCTGGGCCAAACAAATCCGCTGGTAATGGGCGGAGTGATAAATTGCTTCCAGATGAGAGAAGACGAAAGGGCAAAGAATCAGTTGGAGAGATTACAAAAGTCGTTCCATTAAAATATGACAGGCCAGCTATGTATTACATTGGAAGAGTACAATATGCAATAAATTTTCTTGGTAATTTCCGTGTTTCTTTTCTCTACAGACTCAAACCGTTGAAGATTTAAAATGTCCGTCTTATCCTTACTGTTAATTAATAGAATCTTTCAGGTAATACTTCGAAAATAAGCGCTGCCATTTTGTTTCATTTAATTTTTTTTTGTTCTATTTTCAATGCTTTGTTGGCTAACTAATCACTAGGGAGAAATGGAAGCGAATGTTAGGCTTAAGAAATAAGAATAATAGATCCAGAAAGTGGTGAAAAATGTTGAATTGGTTTAACAAACCAACCAGATGGATATTTGATGTTGTTTAAAATTATTATATTAATAGTTTGTATGTCGGTTGGAGTATTCGAGCAGAATGCATAGACTTATACATTTTCCTGGAATTTAGCTATTTTTAATTCTTCTTTTGTATCTATCCGATATTAATACAATCTTCTTGAATTGTAGAAAAAAGATAGAGATAAAGTTCGCTGATATAATTATTTTTAACTCGCCGAATAAAGTTATTTTCAACAGTGAAAGTGATTGGGAATTAATGGGGTTTGAGAATGGTTGCTTGTAAACATTTTCGGTGTTGCCGTTAACAATATATCTAATCATTAGTCTAACAAATGAAAAAGAAGCTAATAATTCTCTTTTCATTGCCTCTTTCTTCTGAGATTATTTTAAAGCTCACAAGTATAATGCTTTCGAAAAGAATACCATTGATAGATATTTTGAAGGTATGCATGTTTTGTTTATTGTGAATGTTCCGACCGATTTCGAAAGTGTTTTATAAAAGAAATGCAATGTTACTAACCATAATATTTATTCAAAACCAAAATAATATTATTTATCAGAATTTCAAAGAATATTCCTTAAAAAAAAAGCCAAATTTCTCTGACTGGTTTTAGTCAGACAATAATTGGAAAAGAAATATGTGACCGAAGAAATTCCCACCATGTTTACTATCACAGATCAGGGTGACAAATTCAAAAAAATTCTCAATATTCTGCATACGAAAGCAGCAGACTGACAGAAGGTTCTTACTAAAGATAACCTCGTGGGCATTTATTCTGCAATGTTAAAACACCCTGAAGAAATCTAAAAGGAAAAGTTCTTTGCAGAGCAAAGAACACTTCTGATAATATATAGAAAGAGGTATGAAAACTCATACCTCTTTCTATATAATATCGTTTGTTGTGTTGTTAACTAAAATGATGTGATTAAGCTTTCATGTTCCCATGGAAACAATACATCCTCTTTCTTATAACAGGTGTCTGTAGATAACATCCCGTAGAGCTAAGGACAAGTCATTGACACGTCATCGCATCAAAGTCTTCAGGATTGTTAGTGCTCATGAAAAGAACAATTCCTGATATTGTGTAAAACTCTGAAGTTTTCTAAATCACACTTTTTAATACTGCTAACAGTTTGATGAAGTCATTATTTTTTTTAATAACAAAAGTCATATTGGCACTCTATATTTCCGTCTTTTTGAAAATCAGTATGCAACTGCTTTTCACCTCTTCCCATCCCAGGAAGAAATCCATATGTGACTCATGACTTGTACCAAGACTATGCCGAATGTATGGTACATAATTTGCAGGCTATGGATTCGAATCTCACTCTGGCTTTTAGGTGGTAAATGATGTTCATTGATCGGTGTTAGACCAACATTTCACTTATTTGAAGACTGAAGTGGCTAGAGAAAATCCCACTTATGGTCTCTGACCCTGGAGGTTTTGTTTAGCCTACCCACAATACTATTCGTGAATTGGATTGATATAAAATGTACGTCAGAAAGCTCTACGATCAACTTTGGAGAGAATATGAAGAGAAGTGCAATAATTCATAAACTAAAATTATATACTATATAAAATAAAAAATAAAATAAAATTTTATAATGAATTTAATTATTTTTATGGTTATTTAAAGCAAATATGTAAAGATAAAATAAGTTTCAGAAATACACCTAATTTAATTCTATATATGAAGTGATTAACTCTAAAAAAATTAAAATAAGATAAATAAGATAAGATAAAAATAATAAAATAAGAATACATATATATATTTATATATATATATATATATATATATATATATATATATATATATATATATATATATATATATATATATATATATACTGTATATATATATTTAAATTTAAGATGATTATAATTAGAACAGGGTAATGGATGGCAATGCCGTACCAATGAAGTTTAATTGAGGCTCGGCCATTGTTGTTACTCCCCTGCCATGATCAGAGATTAAATTTAAGATGATTAGAAGCCTTATAGTCTGCCAGTTAGAATAATAATGATAACTTGAAAATTAAATTAAAATGTAATTAATGATGTAATCAAAAATATAATCTAAGAATTTAGTATAATAACATCTTGTCACAACAATATATAGATAATAACTATAATTTAATTAAGACTAGATTCTCAAAATGACTTGGCAGAAGACATTTTCGGAATTCAAGTAATTTGTATTTTCATCCTCCCCCCTCCCCAAAAAGAAAACAATCTACGACGTTTTCTTGATAGTCTTAATGGAGTTTCAAACCAGGTGTAAGAGCAATGCGTTAAAATTAAAAAATTCGTGTAAACCCTATTAACGTATAAATCTGGATGTGTTTGTTATATTTTTCTTATTTGTCAAAAGGAACAAAGGACTCAAAAGAATAAAAAAAAAAAGTCGATAATCTATTTTTGTCGAATAATTTGCCCGTCAAACACACGAACAAAAAAATTGTTATAGTTTCGACCCATGATTAGATTACAAGAAAACATGTTTGTATAACGTCCAAATAAATCAAGGGTTTTATTTAAAGTGGAAAGAGGCACATTTAAAAAGAAATTATCAGGTCGGAATACAGTGAAGAAAATGGGTTTACGTCATCGATTTCAAGTGCGTCGTATAGACGTACGCATAAAAAAAAAGAAGAAAAAAGATGGAAATGAAAGTTAACTAAAGTGCAAATTACAATTATTTATCTGTTTTCTGGGCAATCCTCTCTCCTGTTTTCATCACCAACACCCCTGATGGTATAATTTTCTAGCGCATTGATCGAATCAACATAAACACAGTGGTTAAGGGAACCGCAGAGAAAAATGTGATCAATGGTAGAACCCTGCAATTGGCTGCGAGGATAATAACAAACTGATTCCGTCAATAGTTAGCAGGATAAAGGCTTTTGGCCCAGCAATTACGGAAGCACCAGGTTCTTTAGCTTGGCTTGCAAGCACTATTGAACATATATATTATACTCTCATTACTTCGAGGCAGTCTGTGAGTGCGAGCGAGCGTGTGTGGACTGACCGATTGAACAACCACTGCGTCGTAAATCATTCATCTCAACATCCCCTTTCACTTTTGTACTGTTTTTTTCTTCTTCTTTCTATCTCGGAAGTTACCTGGTGAGAAACATTGCTGTGTGCCGTTGCTATAGTAATTAAGCTCGACTTTGGCTATAATGATAGTGTTTAGGATTCACATAATACTCTACGCAGGAGTGTAGATATAAAGATATTCCCTTGTGTCATACGTCAAAAAAATACCATAATGGTTCTTTTCCTAGAAATATGGTCTATGGATTTTATTCTTGTTTTTTTGTCCTTTTCGACTATTTGTGAATGCTATCCATTGATTATAAAAATCCTTCGAAATGCAACGTATTACCAATAACCATAGCCTACATAAACTGAACATTATTCGAAATCCAACATCTCTTTATCAATTTATTTATTTTAAATTACCTGTTGTTGGATCAAAAGTCATTATTTTTCTCAGGGAGATTATTATTATTGATCCTACCCACGAAAAAGATTTGTAATCCTATAGTATATTAGTACCGTAGGTGGACTAAGGATTTTTCATATTTTTTATTTTATTAAGTTAATATTTTTTGTATTTTATTTATTTTTAGATAGTCCGGACACCCCGCTCTAGAAACTAAACATAGAGAACCTTTTCAAGGCATCCTTAAAAAGGCAAATTATATTTTATTATAATGGTAATTGAACTCATTAGGTTGAGAACAATTTTTTTCAAGTTCAGCAGAAAAAGAGCAAATACATCAAAACTAATTGGGAACATAACTAAATTTGGATAAGATTTATTACTTGGATGTTTAGGCAGAAAATGCTACAAGTTTACTGAGTTTGTTAGTCGTAACTCAATATATTTTAGTTGAGTTGGATTGAGAAATATTAAGTTTAAGATCCCAATGGGTTTTCTTTGGAGTTTATCAGCTGACCTTCTTCTTCTTAGAAGTTAAGATTGATCAACAGACACTGATTAATTATCTTTGATCAAGGTCTGGGATCATCAACTATATTATCCTTTCACTTTTAACTGATCATTACAGAAAGCTTAAACCTTTATATATATTTTAATTATGTTCTTATGACTATTGACCACAACAGAAAAATTTTGCTGAAGATTCATTTACATCTCATATGCGGATTATAATTATTAAGGATAAAATTAGCAGTTACTTTGTTGAAATCCTTAAGAACACCTTCTGACATATGAAATGAAATACAAGATTTGTTAGCTATATAAGAAGAAAATATAAATTCAAACTTTCTTCTTATTTAGCTGACAAATCTTCATATTTTCAGGAAAAGATAATATCTTCAATCCAACAGCCTTATTGAAAATGATCGCGACATGGATGCATGGTAGTTAAAACAGTTTATATAGGTGAATATCGAGAGAGAGAGAGAGAGAGAGAGAGAGAGAGGATGCGTTTACATATACCTAAAGATACACTAACACACACTGACATTTCGAGTATCGACTGTAGCATTGCCTCTCCGAAGCCTTAAGTGTTAAGGCGAGATTCAGAGGATGTGTGTTACTTGTAGATAGCTTTAAGGTATTGGAAAACATATAGCGGCTACGTAAAACCTCCTTCCGAATACTTTATGTTTTTATGCATCCTTCCCTGGCTGTGACATATTTAAGGTTGTTGTCGAAGATATTCCTATATACTATTACTTGGTGCTATCTTCAGCGCTTAAAAAGAGGGGGAGAGATGAAGAGGAGGAGGGTGGAAAAAACAGCTTCTTCGGAGATGATTCGATATATTGTAGCGATGTAGTTAAAATGAGCTGAGGATAGAGTAGTCATTTATCAGCGTGCTGCAGTAGCTGATACGGAAGAGAGAGAGAGAGAGAGAGAGAGAGAGAGAGAGAGAGAGAGAGAAAGAGAGAGAGAGAAAGAGAGAGAGAGATGTTTATCCAGCTAAGCAAGAAGAAAATCTAGGCCATAAACAAGTCACCATTTATGTTACTCTGCAGTGGAAAGCACGGCTCAGTGCCAACTCGGAGAGAATAATTTGTAAGTGCTTTCCACTTGTGGAGAAATAATTCTCCTAGCACACCATTACTACGCATGCTTTTTGATAAACAAACTATCTCCGAAGGGAAGTAAAAACAGCTTCTATTTCATCGGCACAATTTTATTCACTGTGTCATAAAGATGTTGAAATGTTGGCACCAATGTAATTGTAGCTGTGTATAGTGAGGGATAGAGGACACCATTTTGGGGTCTACAGAATATTTTCTCCCTGTTTCCATCTTTATACCACGATAATAATAAAAAAATGTGAAAAATCTTTGTGATGTATACAGTGCGATCACACGGCTCTTTAGCTGGCTTCAGATAAATAACAGTGGGTACGTCTGCATATCTGCTAGCTACTGTGTGCTAAGGCAGAAATCAATTCCGATCCATCAAACATGAATAGCCTTTTTGCATTAGCACAGTAATGAATGATGCTAAGAAGTCAGTTTTCCTGTTTGACAAATGATGCGGAAAATTCGCAGCACAACTCTGATCTATCATCAATAAAAGCGCAGCGAGTGCCGTGAAGAATGTCTCTTTGTACAAACCGAGAATGTTAATACAGTATATAAGTATTAAATAGGTGTCTAGAAGTTTGTGTATTCGTATATGTAATATATCACTATACTAGACAGACACATTTGAATAATATTTTCTTTATAAATCTTCTGTAAATGTTATTACCTATGTTGTGAATATTTTAACTTTTGTTATGGTCCTTTTTTGTCAATATTTGAATAGAATGATAGTCTGTATTACAATTTCAATATGAAGAATATGCATAATAAAAGATAATAGAAATATCGGTTTTCTATAAATTTGAAATCGAAATAAATTTTAAAATATTTGTATTAAGGGATTTGAAATATTCAAATTTTATTCGAATATTTAAATTTTATATACTGAATTTTATTTGATTTTAATTACTTAAAATTTCTTTTATGTAACTATTTTAAAAACACAATGAATAATCAAATATACTGTTAGGAATCTGTAGAAACTTAATTATAAATAAATCGAACAAATATATAAAATATATAAATATATATAAGAGTATTATATATTATCTTAAAAATATTAATTATCTCGAAATTATTGAAAAATATTTTTTAAATAATTCAGTAATATATTTTCAAAATATATTAATTAACAATCGTTAAAAGACACCACTAATAATCTCTAGAAACAATATTATAAATAAAGGAGAAATGAGGTTAATGAATGATGGTTAATCCAACAATTAATCTCCTGCCATGATCAGAGCTTTAATTGCTTAATGAATGATGGAATGATTCATACAATCCAATACCCTTGGAGCAATCCAATACCCTTGGAGGGTAATGGATGGCAATGTTGTAGCCAATGAAGTTCTGAGGCTCGGCTATTGCTGTTACCCTCCTGCCATGATCAGAGCTTCAATAGCTCAATAACACCTTATCCCTACACTATCCTCTGCAGACAACGGGGAAGATGAAAAGCATTCTTGCTTCGTCCCTTTAAGCTAGTCATTATAAGGATGTGAAATGAATGAATTTAACGATCGTTGGAAATAAGAATTTTAATTTTATGAATTATAACGTGAAATATTGGTATTGTTACTGTACTGCAAGTGATGCACAATTTTTAGTTATTATAAATTTCCAACTTAGCTAATTTTCCCCCTCGACCGTCCGTTATTCTAGTTACACAGGAAGTATACCGTTTTCATAAATTTTTCAAAAGTCCCATTAACAAAATTTTTTAAAAATATTTCATAATATTTCTTTGAACTCCTTGAAAACATGCCGCAATTTCTTCACATCACCACGATCTCCACAGTAAATACCATGGATAAGTTAAGCGATCTGAATTCTACTTTCTGTTGTGAATTGCCATGATGAAGTACATTATAGATGGCAGCACAGGACAGATGTGAAAACATCATACAATACATCCACTTCATACTCATTAGAGTACATTTATAAGGATATACAGATAGGTTAAATGTTCGGCAAAAATGTAACAAAGAATAATGAAATTTAATATATTTATTCTCGTATTTTCGTTAATATGCCTATGTGATTGAAATAATGAATGTGTTCATTCATTATTTCAATCGACAAACAAACTTAGATTGAAACAATCAATGTAGCTTAAATAATAGGTAGGCTGACACGCCAAGAAAAAAAAAAAAAGAAAAAAAAAGAAACTATCTAAAGGATCAAAAATCATGTTTTTTTGTTCTTGTTTTCTTGTTTTCCTGATGGTAGAAAGTTTAGGATAGTGTGATAGAGAAACGAAGTCTATCAAAGCAAGAGGAGAATCTACTGTCCTTTGTGTTTTATAGCCTAGTCCAGTATGTGACCAGCCTGAGGGGAATCGATACTCTATTCCCCGAGGTAGTGCCAAACAAAACAAGCAGCTGTTTAGCGGGCTCGTATCTCCTCTTGCACGTCCCATTACCCGCTGCCGGGGTTAAAAAAAAAGAAAAAAAAAAGAAAAAAAGAAAAAAAAAGTCGGGTGAACGAAGTGTTTTCTCCCGTTGGCGTTTGCTTGGCCTCCCTTCCCGCCACGGTACAAATGGCCTAAGTGTTGGCTTTAACAGTGGTCACTCTTCTAGAACGAAGAGTCACAAGGCCGGTGAATCAATGGAGCAGTAACGGGCGTAATTAAAGAGGTATTCCCCACAGACGGAGACTGCTGTTGGGAAAAATTGTCCTGTGATTGGAGTGGCTGTTAGAGGCTGCGTTATATATACTGTATATATATATATGGACCATATTTATTTCTTCTTACTATTCGCCTTTCAAGAAAAAAAAAAAAACGACCCACAGTTGATCGAGTAGGGGCGATCGACTAGCATCCGCCTACCCTGACCACTAGGAGAGCTCTCCCGCCACCCGAGAGGATCGAGTGGGGATCAACTACGAGTCTCTGCGAAGATCGGAGCTTACCAGCGAGAGAGAGGCTTCGGGAATCAATCGGCAGACCATATAGCGAGAAGAATGGGTAGCTTACTAGAGAAAGATGATTCCAGTCTGTAGATCGATTTTTGTATACAGACTGTCATTCTTTCTTTTCTTCGTTTTTTTTTTTTTTTTTTTTTTTTTTTAACGTTTCCTTATGTCCATTGATCCTAAGATTACCTGGCACAGGTTCCCCAGAGGAGAAAAAAAAATACCCGAATAGAACGTCGTAAAGAATGAAAGATTTATGTAACTAAAAGATCTTTAATTATCCCTGTCGTATCGTTTATCTACAAGTAGTGGATATGTTTGTTTCATTATAGGATTGCTAGATGGCGCTTAGTACCCCACTACAGTGAAAAGATCTGATCTCAATTTTTTTGAGATCATATCTATATGACTATTATAATTAATAGTCATATAGTTTTGATACGAAAACTATATGACTATTATTAACATAATACATAAATACAACATAATACCGAATTCATTAAGCTTTTTTAAAGTTTTAATCATTTTTTCCGTTAAATTCAAATAATTTAAATATTTATAAAATAAGATGAATGTAAACAACTATCAGCTCAGTACCTTATTCATGCTAATTTTTAAGACAATTTTGATATTTTTAGGATACTTCTGTCCTCTGTATTCTCTATACAACTCATAAATAAAATCAATCTAAAATAAATAAAACAAAGTATAAAATACTATTATTTTTTCTTAATTTATAAATTATGATAATTTTATTATAAAAAAAAGACATTATTTTCTACTGCCTTTCTAATTTTAAAATGAATTATATACAAAATCCTATTCATGCCACTTGATATTATTAATTATTAACGAAAAATTTATTAATTATTAACGAAAATTAACGAATAAAAATTAATGAATAAAAAACTGCTTTAAAGAGCTAGAGATATATCTCCAATTAGACAAATTAATTTTTTTTAAAAAAATGTATGAATTATGAAGTGGAGAGATAACATCCAAAGATAATTTATAAAAGCAGATTAATTGTTGCATGATGTCAGTATTTTAATGGCCCCCTGTTATTGAGTCGCTGAGTTATATGGCAGAAAGACACATTTTTTGTGAGTATAATGTCTTTCTCTCGTTATCACCTCTCATTAATCGGCCATGCTTACTGCCTATCCTCACTGCTAATTAGAGTTTAATTGCATTCTTTCTTAAGAAACTAGAAAATTGATTTCAATGTAATGTGCTTTTAAGTGGCTGTGGTACATAATGTTGCAGGAAGTAAACCCTCCCCTTATTTTTTTTAAATCTTTCACCACGTACTTGCCCTTAATTCCAGCGCTTGGTTAGGACTAATCACAACATAGTTAGGCTTGCAATAATGCAGTTATGGAAAATTTTCATTTTTTATTTTCTATAATGGAAACATGTTTTAGAGGAGAAATTAGTCGTAGGCAGTTTAAAAAGTCAATATGGTCATTTAACTTTATAAACAAGGCCATATAGTATTGGTTGCCTTTCTTCTATTAATGGTTTAGGGAAATGAATTTTGCTGTTTCCATTAAGTTTCTGTGAGATTTGGTTATTTATTATACAAAATATTTTGAACTAAAAAGTTCTAAATAAATAAAGAAATGATTTTGCTTAAAGAGGAACTAAATGTTTAATAAAGTTTTAAAAGCAACGGCACCTATTTTTATTTCAGTTATTTTAAATATATGAAAAAAAAAAAAAAAAAAGCACTCCGATCAATCGATTTTTTTTTCTATGTATAGAAAAAAAATAGGATGCATTTATGTATGGCTTCAATTATTATATCTTAGATTATGCCTATTAAAATTTTGAATATTTTTCTTTTCTATTATTTGCTATAAAAGTAACTTCGACATATCACCGAAGAAAAATGCAGTATAGCTTTTTTTTTTGCATTTTTTAAAAGTTCTTATTTTTTTATATTCTTAAAATATAAACTATGTGAAATAAATATATGCAAACAGACTTTCTTATGCAGTAATAAAATTCCTTTACATTTTTATTATCAATCTATGATCCTCTTCTCTTTAAGTCATCAAAACAAATAATATTATTTTTATGAAAAGATCTCGAAGTAACTTGAAAGCATTAATTTCTCATTAAAAATGAAATGCAAATGATATTGAAATTTTACGTATAAAAGAAATAAATCCTGTTTACTTATTATATTAGAAAGCGAATCCAAAGCTTATTTTCAAAATAAATAAATAAATAAATAAATAAATAATAATAATAATAATAATAATAATAATAATAATAATAATAATAATAATAATAATAATAATAATAATATTATTATTATTATTATATTTTATTTTATAATATTAATAAAATTTTATATAATATTAATAATAATAATAATAATAATAATAATAATAAACAGAAATACAGAATGAAAAGAAAGCATATGAAAAAACATTTCGAATCGTACTGTTTTAGTGATTATCTATTCAGATGTCATACATCATCATCAAATTTGAAATTCTTACCGCTCAAGAGAGTGTACAGGATACTATATGCTATGATAGTAGTACAAGTTTAAGTTTATGCTATTACTAGCTTCCTCTCAGTAATTTCCACCAAAATAATCGTTATCCAATATGGTAATGTCTGTCCCCTAAGGCACTTTTAATTAATTCCGTCAATTCACCCAGATCATTGCCTTCCTGTGGGTCTTTTTCCCTCCACCCAACACCACCTATTTTACCAATCTTCTCTTATTCTGCTTAAGTGACCATGGCATCTGAAGATTACCTCTTTTCACAATTGTTGAATGCTAACTAACAATTATAAATTCCTTGCTAATATCTTGGTTTTTCATATGATTCTACCAGTCATGCCATCTATTCACTCCCTTAATTTTATTATACTTCTCACATTTGTGGCCTCCGATCAGTTGTTTCTAATCCAAATCTCAGATCCAAAACTAAATTGCACATAGTTTTTTATAATGATATTTTAGTGTTTTGGCTAGTTTCCCTCTTAACCGTATAAATTTTCATCCATCTTGCTTCCACCAGTCAACTTAGCAAATTTTATTAACTACATCGAAATAACACATTTACTGATTCTGTAGGTTTCACCACTGGGAATTACTATTCATATATGGAGGTTAATATCTCCGATGTGGATATCGCGTTTAATGAGACGTTCGTTCATAATATGATCCATATAGAATAAGAATAACAGTGAGTTATGCATCCATATCTCGCAAACATGAAATTATAGACCATCTTCTAGTTCTGTATGATTGTTGTAGTATTTTGAACTTTTCTCTTGGTAATAAGGCAGTGGTATAGCTAGAGCTTTTGCCGCCCGGGGTGGTCCCTGAGTTTGTCGCCCCTCTCAATACACACCGAAAATACTACAAAAAGGCAAAACGACGTATCGGGAAATAAACTAAAACACTATGTTTATTTTTGAAATAAAACTTTAATTTAAACATTCTAAACTGTTATTTTTCTTGCTTTTCTGTTAGGAAAATCGTCAATAACAAAGTCTATTTCATAGTAATGTAGATAATTCTTAATCAATTTTATTTAGAAAAACTCTTCTCACAACTAGCAACACTTACAGCAATTGTGAGGGAAATTCGCTGTAGTATTACGATATTTGGAAATGAGTTCTCGAGACTGTATTTTAGAATTAACTGCAAAAGTTCAAAAAGGTTCAAAGTGTCGCCCGGGGCGGACCGCCCCCCTTCGCCACACCCTAGCTACGCCTCTGTAATAAGGTACCAAGAGAAAAGACGTGGTGGAAGCGATCGAAGACCGGAGACCACAAAATACTATAACAATCACATGGTGTGAATAAGACATACCGATGCAGAACACTATGGCATTCCAATGATTTCTCAACTATTTGCCTTAAAGAAAAAAATGTAATTCTGACAACTCTTATTTAGTCTGAATCATGATCTTGAAGTTTCTCTTCCTAAATTCTGCTCATTCTCTTCGCAATCACATTAGCTTTATTTCCTTTTTTGTTTTTTATAGATGGGTACAATGAGAGCTCTACTCCAATATCGTCTAGAATTCGACCAGTGACTGGGCCATCTGAATTATGCAGTACAGTCACTGTAAAACTTTTATACCTCCATATTTGAGAATTTATATATATATAATTTTTATTTATTTATTTTTTCCGGAAAACAAATTTATTAACTGAAGGTTGTTCATAAACAAATGTTTAAATAAATGTCTGTATATCATTTGGTTTTATGATTTTGTTATTACCTCATCATCATCATCATCATCATGCGTATCAAGGATTTAGGCCTAGCATGACCTGTTCCGGCCTTAGAAGTCATCGTTGAATCGTTAGGAGAACGCCCTGGTTTTCTTTTCCCTAATGACTTGTACTTTAAGGCTTGTTTTGGTAATCTTTCCGTTTTCATTCTTTGAACGTGTTCCATCCATTTATGTTTATATTTTTTAATTTTTTCTATTACTAGTTTTTGGTTTAATTCTTTCATAATTTCTTCATTTCTTTTGTGATCAAATAGGGTATACTTTGCAGTTTTTCTCATAAACTTCATAAACTGCTGTTATTAATCTTTGTTTGTCTTTTTGTTTTATTGTCCAGATTTCACTTCCATACATCAAGACTGGTAGGGCTAATGTATTATCTATTTAATATAATTGAATTGTTATTATCTATTCAATATAAATGATTTTTAACAGTATTTCAAGAAACCAAATTAACAATTTGAGTATGGATGTTATCTGACGCATGCGTTAGTCTTGCAATAATTTGCTATGGTTACGTTCAACTGGGTCTGGAAATTTACACTCTGTTGATTCACCAAATTATTAAGCTAAATTTGTACTTATTTTATGAGAGAGAGAGAGAGAGAGAGAGAGAGAGAGAGAGAGAGAGAGAGAAAGAGAGAATCTCAAAATCCAGAGCGATCTTTAAATGAGACGAATAACTTAGCTATTTTATAGAAAACAAACAAACAACAACAAAAAAAAAAAACTACTGGCGCTATTTACATGAAATACTATTACTTGGTAAGGTACAGTATTCGATAATATAATAAAGAAATACAAACGCTGTTGTATTTCTATAGAACGTGGAATCTTTTTAGTTAATGTTCGCAAACCACTTTTATTCCCAATCTTCCATATTTAATTCTAATAAGAATAAATAACAACTGACTTGATTAATTACACATATCGGGAAGAAGCAACAAAAATATGATGTATTATTTTAATAGCTGAAATATTATCTATTGTTTCGATTACACCAAATGTTTGTACTACAGATCACTCGCATTTTCAAACTCTTACAAACTCCAGTAGAAAATCAAGTGAATTTTCAAAATTATTCTGATTGCAAAATAATGCTAATTACCAATTCTATTTTAAATCCGGCGATGAAATTTAAAAAAAAAATGGTTAAAACTGAATAAATGTTTTATTGATTTTTAAGTTTTTTTTTTGTTATAATAGTGAAAAATTGCAATAAAATATAAAATGACGTAATGTGCAATAAATTCTATATAATTACATATCAATTTATTACAAATAAATTTGAATTTAGTAGATCAAATTAATTTAAAATAAAATATTAAAAGAATCTCAATATAGCTGCTGGCAACATTAAGTTATTAACAATTAAAAAAAAGTCCATAAACTTTGCAGAATTATGTTGCATGTTGTATAAGTGAGCATATGTGCCTGAAAGTATTATATTCTTTCCTGATAATATATTGTGGTCATTAATGTATTAAAACTGTTATATTTTATGTAACCCATGCATGTTGTACGAGGCGAGTAAAATGGGTATCCTGGAAAGATAATGGATAGCAATGCCATAGCCAATGAAGTTCTAACTGAAGTTCGGCTATTGCTGCTACCCTCCTGCCATGATCAGAGCTTTATATAGCTCAATAACACCCTATCCTTCACTGTCCTCTTCAGATAACGGGGAATATGAAAAGCATTATTGCTTCGCCCATCTAGCCAGTCCTTTTAAGGATTAAGGATCATCTAAGTAGTTAGTAAATTAATATTGCTAGTACCTGTAAGCGATGTTTTTTTTAACATTTTATTTTTAATTAATTTGGTGGTCTACTAAATTGAAATTTATTTTTAATAAATTGATATATACATACAGTTTATTTTGCAATTATTAGTTTCCCTAATCGATTTTGCATCAACCTCTAAGTTGTTCATTATACCCACTGCGAAGCTATTCAAATGTTTCCCGAAGCGAACTTATTCTTTATTTCCATGAATGCATTTAGTGGTATTTCTCAGAATAGAAAGGATTTGTTCCTTAGCATAAAAATGCATGACGATAAGCTAGGGCGAACAAGATCCAATTAACATTATTGAAATACCCTTTGACACCATCATGGCTATGCTCTAGTGGCTTCTGAATTTGCTTAATGGGAGTCACGTGACAGACGAAGGGTGTTTATTTGCCGCAAGTATAAGGCACCAAATATTTTAATATGTTTTCTCCAGGAACGTCTGAAGTTTTTGCTTCGTGAATTGCAGCATCTTCCAGAAAAAGAACCTTTAGGAAATTCCAAACTAAAGAAGAGAGAGAGAGAGAGAGAGAGAGAGAGAGAGAGCAGACCAGCTGAGCGTGGAATTATTAGTCAGCTTCCGATAAACGGGCGTCATATTTCAGGTCGCTCGCCTTCCGCTTTGCCTTCGCACATGACAGATGATTCTGAAGTCTGCTAGTTTCCACAATCGTCCCTACCGTGCGTCCGGCTAGGAACCCTCTCTTCCCCCCCCTCCACAAACCTAGGAAATTTCACCCCTTTTATCTTCCCCCCGCCCCAAAATCCTAGCTTCCTGTTGTTGGCGCAGACTGTCACATTACCTAAAGCGTTCGCAGAAATTCATGACTTTTCCTCATCTTTCAAGGCGTAGAATGAATCAAAGAGAGACCGAAGATGCCCAGGGAAAAGAATGAGAGAGAGAGAGAGAGAGAGAGAGAGAGAGAGAGAGAGAGAGAGAGAGAGAGAGAGAGAGAGAGGGAAAAAAAAGCATAGAATCTCTTTGCTGTCTATTACTTCTGTTCAGGGAAACTGAGCAGAGTTCGCAGAAAGAGCCAGCAGTTACAAGACAAGCAGATCAACTCTGGGTATGTCGGAACTTATTATTCTTGTTTAACTTGGCACTCCTGTCACACACACACACACACACACACACACACACACACACACACACACACACACACACACACACACACACACACACACACACACACACACACACACACACACACACACACACACACACACACACACACACACACACGAAGCTGTGAGAAATATCTTTGACTTCTACAACCGTCCATTTTTCTTAATAACAAGAGTGTTTATTAAGAGTGAAGTTTCGTATGCTGTTCGCTGGGTGTGTCACTTAGGACCATTTCAATAGGGAATTATGTTTACAAGACACTCCCTTGTTCTAGGCTATGCTTGACTGGTTATTGTTCCCTTTTGCATTACTTTTTTTATGTACTTTTTTTTTAAAGATAAGTCTATTATTATTTTTTTTTGTATATTGTTTGTTAGAATAAAAATAAGAATAAAAATGTTATTTAAATGAAACTTCTTAAAGAAAAATTATTTGTGTTGTAGTTTATCTTAGCCATCCCAATGGTACAAATACGACAGGGTTACAACCTTTCATGGGAGTGATTTAAAAACAAAAAAGTTAAATTCGTATTCAAATAAATATAAGAAGTTAGCTTTGAATATGTTTTGACTTTAATCCATTGAAGGGACAGAGTTGTAAAACAATCCCTGGTAGCTAACCAGTAATCATATTTCTTCTGTATATTATATTAATGAAATTATTTTTATCCGATTTCAGTTTATAAAATATTACTCTTGCATTACTTTTAGAAAAATACTATTATTAAATTAATTTATAAATATTATTTCGTTTCTTTCTATGTAAATCCACTAGATGGCGCCTCTAATGTTTATCTAATCTGATATGACTGTATTGTCATTTTACAATCTGCCCAGTTTCGATACTGCGTTATTATGCAATAAAACTTCTGACATCTATTATAATTATTTTTAAGCTTCTTAAAGGCAAGAAACGTAGCAGAATATAAAAACCTTGCAAATCTTACATCTCAAACGAGTAACGAACAAACAAACAAAAAGAAGAAAAAAAAACACGCAAATTTAATTAAAGGAAGCTCCAAAAGATAAGAATAGACCACGGAATATTAGCACTTTCTGTAATAACAAATTTCCACACAAAGCCGCTAGATGGAGCCTCTATTGCTTTCTAACGGTTTTGTAATCAGTTATGCAATTTATTAAGTCAATCTTACTGAAGATTAATTCAGACTAAAAAAGAAAAAAAAAAGCCTTTATTATTTTCTTCGTCGTAAAAGCAACCTCACACTCAAAATCTGTTCATAATGAAGAAAACTTAATGGTATTTTACGCCAAGGCGGGATGTTCTTTAGTAATTCGTCAGTAAATTAAATCTTATCTGAAAAAAGAAGTTTTTATACGTCTGCCTAGTTGAAGTAATTTGAGTGCTCCGAATTCATTCGGACTTACGAGGCAAAACCGTTTGATGTGAAGGAAAAAAAAAAAAGCATAAATAGTAACAGAATTTTGC
The DNA here is from genome assembly GCF_054136105.1 of Typopeltis vanoorti. NCBI lineage: Eukaryota > Metazoa > Arthropoda > Arachnida > Uropygi > Thelyphonidae > Typopeltis > Typopeltis vanoorti. The sequence goes on along the minus strand of NC_143559.1, from coordinate 96,656,370 downwards.
TGAATCTTTAACTGAAGGGCTTTTTAGGCAATTAAGGAACTAATGTAAAATTTGGCGATCCTTTAATTTTTTTTTCTAGAAAATTTTAGTCGAGAATTTAGTAATAATCTCTGCAAGAGAGAGAGAGAGTAACTCATTGATCTTCGATTTGTAATGATGTGAATTTCCAATATTTGACGAACATAGTCATTAAGAAATTATCAAAGTAATGTAAATAGTTTGTTTCATAAAATCATCTCAGTAATTTCCCCAAAACGCTCTTTGTATATAATTATATTTTGTATATATTGTTTTTAAAATTGAACAAGTTTCATATCTTCTATACAACTACACGATATCAAAGTAATGTAAATAGTTTGTTTCATAAAATCTTCTCAGTAATTTCCCCAAAACGCTCTTTGTATATAATTATATTTTGTATATATTGTTTTTAAAATTGAACAAGTTTCATATCTTCTATACAACTACACGATATCCACAATTTCACTATATATATTTACTATTTGGCCCTGATTTAATCGGAAAACTTCTCTACGCCATTATTTAAGGACAGAAACAATGCCAGTCCTTTTAAGGACTGGCTTAGAACAGTGTAAGGTTATTGAGGCTCTAGCATGGCAGGAGGATAACAACAAAACTTTACTGCCTACAGGATTCACCCCGTTTATTTCTATTATAGAACAGCTATGAGATATAATTAATGGTGTAGCAAAAACTAACATATTTAAATACCTTTCAGATAATAGCTAGGAGTTATTAAATATTTATATGATTAAGTATTTCGATTGATATTTTCTTCTTAAATTTATATTTGGAAATATTAATGCAGTATACATTTAAATACATTTTTATATATTACAAATAATCCTAATATTTATCTATCTTATTTCAAAATCAGTTTGTTTACTGCTATTGCTAATTCTGAATTCAGGAAGGGAGCCCAGAGTTAGATTATTTAAGGAAACTTAAAAGTAAGTAAAAACTTAAAAACATAGTTCTTTGATGTACCAGATTCAAGGAAGCCGACACATTTTCTTCAATTTCTTTATTTGTAATTTTTTTAAAAATATTTTTTCTTTCGTGGAATGCGAAGACATGAAACATGCATGTGTGGAGGGGAAAATATTGCAAGTGACATTTGTGAAATACTTTTTTTTTTTTTTTTTTGTCAGATGCACTCTAGTACAACCAGTGCCGCACCGTACTACTACGACACTTCTACACACTTGTACTACTGAAGGTACACCACATAATTTATTTGTGATGTGTCAACCTTTTTTAGTTGTTAGCTTTAAAATTTTTAAATTAAAAATTTTTAATTTGTTTCAGTCGAAGGGCGCAATGTACTGTTGTTCTTCCAATTGTGCTACGGAAGGATTTAAATAATATATAATTAAGTATTAATTAAGATTAATATTTGAATTAGTAAATAATATCAACAATATCTTATACTGGTGAAGCATTAACAACATTAGCCAAGAAGTTTTTTTTTTTAATGTATTATCATTAAATAACCTTAGCAGTATTATCTTAAATTTTATTGTTAATTAAAAACTTTATCTCAGAAAGTTTTTCTTATTATCATTTCATTAATTATATTTTATTATATCTAAAATTTTAATTATTAAACAAAGCATTATTTTATTGTTATATTCTTTTATTATATTAAAAAAATTAATTATTAATTAATATTAAAATATTATCTGAAAACTGATTATTAATATTAATATTAGCTATAAAATTATTTTTATAATAATTTATTTAAGCCAGCTTTCACCGTACAATATTTTTTTTTAAAATTAACTTAGTTGCTCAAGATTCAAATTTGTTTTCGCGTTCTTAAAAATGAATATACTATTACAAATTATATATTAGTAACAAACAGAACTAAACTTTTTTTAGCAGCGCTTTGTGTCAAAATAATTAAAACTGTATTTAGTTTTTCTGTAGCTTCGTCTCATGTACAGGAACATCAAAATAGGCCTATTGCAAGGATGTTTTGCTTAGCAAAAATGTTTCTTGAAAAAGATACTTGTCAAAAAATGAACATGAGGGCATTACGTCTTGTCCGATTGTTATTCGGAATTACGATAGAAAGAAGTAATTAATGGGCCTAATTAGTGGGCCATTTAAAGATAATAATTGGAGAGGAATTTACGAGATCGCTGCATCATAGCATAATCGGTTAAGATTATTAATGAGGTCATAAAATGGACTGGGAGATGGACTGAGTCCTTGACCCTTTATCCGAATGAGGAAAATCTATATGGATAGGGTGTTATTGAGCTAAAAGCTCTAGTCGTGGCTGAGTAACGGCAATAGCCGACCTTCAGTTAAACTTTCATTGGCTACAGTGCCATCCGTAACCCTGGAAGTCCTAAAAAGGACTATCACTCTATCCCTTTATCCTCTATCATTATTAATGAAGTTCTTAAAAGAACTGGGAGATGAACTGAGTCCTTGACTCTTTATCCTCTTCATCTGAATGAAGAAAATCTGTGTAGATGGGGTGTTACTGAGCTAAAAGCTCTAGTCATGGCTGGGTAACGATAGCAGAGCCTCAGTTAAAACTTCATTGGCTACAGCATTGCCATTCGTTACCCTGATTAGTAAGTAAAGGGTAAAATCTCAAAAAATCGGACGATCTCTAGGCCACTCCATAGTGGGCGAAAGACCGTCCATATCTCAGCGTTGGTTCCACTCAGTGACGGGCTCCCCGACCACTGAGCAGAACCGCTCAAATTCCGAGGAAAATAATTCACCGGCAAGAACCCCCTCAGCGGGCCGTGCCGGAGAACACCTTCCCCAGAGACTCAAAGTGCTCCCTTAAGGCAAAAACCCTAAGGGAGCGAACTCAAAAACTCATCACCCAGGATAACAGCAACAGCCGAACCTCAGTTTACTTCCTCGGTTCAGCATTGCTAATTGTTACCCTGGAAGTCCTAAAAAGGACTCAAAAATTATTAATGAAGAGTCCTTATAAGGACTGGCTTAAAGGGGCGAAGCAAGAATGCTTCTCATCTTCCCCGTTATCTGTAGAGGACAGTGTAGGGATAAGGTGTTATTGAGCTATTAAAGCTCTGATCATGGCAGGAGGGTAACAGCAATAGCAGAGCCTCAGTTAGAACTTCATTGGCTACAGCATTGCCAATCGTTACCCCCCAAGGGTATTGGATTGAATGAATCAATCACCGCATCTCACGGTCGATTGATTATCATTAATGAAGATGACAAACAATTATTTCAAATAATAAAGTTTTAGATTACTATTAAAGGTGTTAGCGTATGTTATTTATTTATTTATTAAATCTCCAAAACAGTAGCTAATTAAATAAATTTATTATTATTTATTTTTGACTTACATTTTTATATCTATAAATGTTTATTAACATAATAAAGCTTATATTTAAAACTCTTGTAGCCTACAAGAAAGTTTTCAGACAAAAAGCAGTATGTATTTTCCGTATTATTTTTGATACATAACTATTTAATTAGATGAATATATATCGTCATCTAACTATAGAGTTATGTATCAAAAATTTTATATTACTATATGTATATATATATATGACACACACACACACACACCATATTAACTCTCTATGACATTTAGAATGAATTTCGAATCACTTATTTAAACTAATAAGTGATAGAAGCGTGAGCCTAACAGTGGCTTCATCAAAGTCTAAATGATATTTATAATTAATTAATAAAAAAAATATAACATGTGGGATAATTACTGCTTTTTCAAAATTGTGAAACTTTAATTATTTTTGATAAGTTAAAATTTATTAATGAGAGCACTGTTTAGTCTCTGCTCGTAAATTCTAGAGCAGCTATATTTAGTTATAGTTGATTTTTTTTTTATTTTTTAGATTTTTTTTGTCAATCTTGATTTTGTCTTTTTAAAATAAACGTTCTAAGAATTACTCAGAAACTTTACACTATTTGTATTTATTTTTATTTTTCTGCTACAGTACAAGTTGGGATAAGAATTAAAAAAAAAAAAAAAAGACGAGAACATACACGAATTTTGAATTAATCCCCAGTTTTTCTTTCAGCATTCCGAGGTACCCACTGTAGGACAGAAGTAATCAAACGATATTTGTCGAAATTGTGGATTGTCGACATGGGAGTACGAGACACTCAGGATTAGCTGTTTCCTTTTTTGTCTGTGTGTATTGATCCGGATAGCTGTGTAATTCCTTATCACTTTTTTGTGTACTTTAGAGCTTGAAAAAAAAAAAACTTCAAACACTACTGATTTGTTTTCTAAGTGCACAACAAGAATGCGCCTGTAACCGACTTAGTCTTTCTTTCGGTATCTGAGGTTTACTAAAAGTCAATGACCTTCATTGTTTTTTTTTTTATTTTATTTAGATTAATTGTTCCGGATTCTAGATAGTAATTTGAAAAAGAAAAAAAAAACGAATTCTGAAAAAGCAATTTTGTGTACTAAAAAGAAATGACACCAAAGATCGCTGCTAATTGGCTGTGTTTATTACATTTTAAATGTCATGTGACGGTATGCCAATAAAATGTTGCCCATTTCATGACTCGAGCGTATCTATGGTTACCGAAAGAAAGAGAACTCGCTTATTGTTGTATCAGCAGATTTTATTTATCGCTAAAGGAAATATTTATATTTGGTTTTACGCATTCATTAGAAGAAAATTCTTTCGCTTTAACGAGTGGGAATGAAATTTATTTTGCTTTAAATGATTTCCGCGGATAACGTGGCATTAATAAAACGCCGTTACAAATATTCACGCGTTTTCTTTCAATGGCATTCTGAGTGGAGTCTCTGGCAAAGGCCAGTTGCAGTCTGTAATGGCAATGACAGTATCTGTGTGACTTTATTGTCGCCTGCTGAAGGTGTTTTCTCGATCGAAACACTTCTGGTAAGACAGAGAAATTGAGAAACGATTAGGGTTGCTGTCTCCATTTGTCAGTATATTCTGCTGATGGAGAAATGGGCCCCGGCTTGATACTTTTTTTTTTCTCTTTTCTTTTTCTTCTTCTTTCTCCCTTCCTCTGCATGTTTCTTTTTGCTTTGAAAGTTCTTACATTTAAAAACTCCAGCGACAGGACGCGATCGTCCGTGGAGGCTGTTCGGAGAGCGGTGGTTCTATTAGCGGACAAGGTGGGACCGCTTCCTGCTAATGCTGTTTAAATGGGAATTCAATATTGATTCTGGGGAGGATAAAGAAGTCGGGAAGGTGCCGAGTTTCCGCGTGTAGCAGCCGTAGGAGGAAAAAGTGGATCTAAAGGAACGTTTTACCTCCGCGTGGCAGATAGTGGGTGACTCCGCCCCCGCTAACAACAAGAACCGAAATTTCGACGCCCTTGGCTACCTGCCAGGGCGCCAGGCACACGAAAACATCGAGAATGTGACCGCCTTCCTTTTGTTGGTGTTGCCATCGCTTTTTTTTTTTTTTTTTTTTTTTTATTCGCGTGTCTGTCTGTGCGATTGAAAGGCAGCACGGGAAGGATTGTCACGCGAATTGCCAAGCGGTGATGTGACAGCTTTAATCTTCCTCGCTTTCCCTCTTCACGATCCCTCCCAACCCCTCAAATTAGCGACACAAAATGACATCGTGTTCTCTTCAAATGAAGACCCCACTTGTCTCTGTCGGGATCACAGAGTCCATGTAACATGCATTGCATCAGAAGGTTGCCTTCTGTCACCTTCTTTCTATCTGAGCATCGGTCAAAGTCCCGCAAGAGTTGAACTCTCATTCCAAACTAACTGAGTCATTGTTCGGATGTTGTTAAAGTTCATCAGTTACCCAAACAGGTCTAAGAAGATCAGTTTCTCTTCTTCGTTCTCTCTTTTCTATTTTATTTTCCACCCTTTCTCTTCTGGAGTATATCTAGTTTCTTTTCTTTTTATTTGAATAGTTAATTTAAACCAGTCATTATAATTAGTACGAACATTTGAATTTTCTATTATAGTATGACTAGTGAAACCAGCAAAGTTATTTTAGAGTAAAATATATTTAGATTAAAGTAGTTTATTTCAACAGTTCTATATTGTTTGGATGCCGTTATACTCAACTATTGCACAACAATAATATTTATTTGTTGTCTCTAAATTTCCATTAACTATCGGTCCGTTTAGCTACATTATTCACATGACTAAAATCTTATAACAAAATCTTCGAGAAAAAAAAATACCGTTGTCTGTATTTATTCTTTATACTGTTTGTAGTGTTTGCTTTATTTTTTTATTTTTTTTAGTAGTTTGCTGATTCGCAGTTATGCTACATGGAAATTTAGATTAATGGAGGTGTGGAATAACTGCTTCGCCATTTATCTTTCGTATTTTAGTTATTGTTTGGCTTTGTGTTCACGTTAATATTTTCCAGCTATTGTTGTGCAACAACCGTGAATTTTAAATACTGGAATATTGGACTAAGTGATGCCTATCTTGAGTTTTTCTATGCCACTTAGTTCGAGCTCTTCAATCTCATCCTTAGACAAATGAATAACACATGAATAATAATAAGACAAATGAATATTATTCATTTTCCGTCCATTTCTTTGAACGCATCTAATGCAGCTGTAGACGGACGGATTCTGATGAAATTACCGTCATCACTGAAACAAAATGATGCGAAATTATATTCTGCATTTTATGTAGAATATAATTCAATTTATCAATTATTATTTTTCATCATTATTTTTGCATAATAAAATTTGCAAAAGTAAATTAAATTATAATATTACCAAATTATTTTTATATATTATTTTAAAATGTTTAATATTTTTGTCTTATAGAACAGTTTATTCTCCCACTCCATCTTATATGAACTATGATATTTCTTTTATGGACCTTTACTAACGAAGTTGGTTTTGTGTTGTCGACTTATTTGTCGTGTCGTAACTCCCCCTCATTTATGTATTGGCTTTCTAAATAATAATAATAATTAGTATCAAATACGAAAACAAAGAAAGAATACAAAATTCAGAAGCATCGTGTTGTATTGTATTTACTGTTGTGTGATCAAGTGCACCCCCATCCCTAACAATCAAAACGTGTTTAATAACCAAGAATAAAAAATGGAGTTCTATTGAGCACCCAATCTTTTAATCAGTGTGTTAATTTCTCCTTGCGTACTTGAGCTTTAAAAGTTTTTGTCACATTACTGAATGAAATGTTACAGATGAATCTTATGTCGAATATCTCGTAGAAGAAAACATATTTATTTATATGATGTTTCTATATACGTCGAATATCTCATAAAATACATATTTATATGATATTCTGTATATAATATAGTAAAGAACACCCCTTAGATATAATATAATGTATATAATATAATATAGTGAATTGCTCAGGTTTTCCTTCATAGGTCGAATAATCTTTCGCGAAGATCATACTTCACAGGATCATTTCTGTAGTATGGTTAGCGTTCATTTTTGTGAACTTTTCTCATAGGTGATTAGCAAATTGTTTAGCTAAGCGCAAATTGTAGTATATGTTAGTTCATTTATTATTGACAAAGCGTCTCATAGAGGCACGTGATAATAAACTGCAGCAGCAGATACAGAATAAACCCCGGACTGGGGCAAGAATAACACACTCGGTGGTAGGAATAGCTTAGGCCCCCCCCCCCCCCCCTCACCAGCCATGGCTTTACCGCGTACGCGGACCCTTGGAATCGAAGTTGAAGCTGACTTCGATGTTTGGCCAAAGCCCTCATCGAAAGCATCGGCGCTGAGCAGATTTTTGGTTTTACTCCTTTTGGTGGTGGCCGCTTCCAAGTAGTAGTAAGGAGTGAACAAACAAGAGACAAACTACTTGTAGGATTCGAGTGTAATGGAAAAAAACAATAGTTCCATTTTTGGTAGGGAGCATTACCAAACTACTTAGAATCCCCAGATTCCCTTTAGAATATATTGAAACCGATGTAAAGATCATCCACGAAATATTCGGGAAATCGGGCGTTGTACAAAAGGTGGAAGTCCTAAATGACGCAGAAAACCCCAAATGGAAGTCGGGTGAAGTCCACATCTCCCTCGAGATGAAAACGCCCGTTCCCAACTTCATTATTATTGGATCCGCCAGAGTAATGATAAACTACCCTGGTGTAAAAAAACAATGTTTTAGATGTGGTGCCTTCACTCACCTTGGGGCAGACTGTCCTAGAGTGAAATGTAAAAACTGCCTCAAAGCAGGCCACAACCAAGAAAACTGTGAATCAGCTTGCCTGAAATGTGGGGTCATTGACCACAAAGTGGACACATGCCCATTCAGAACCCTTGCTGAGAGGATGGATGGTGCAATCACGCCAGCAACTCCACCAAGCAATGGAAATGACACAGCACAGGAAGCTTCTCCTCCTTTCGAGGCTGCTCATGATATAACAGAAATCCATACCCCCACGTCTAAGAAAAACCGTAAGGAGAAAAAAACTTCCACAAGCAGTAAAATCCAACAAGAAGAAACAGTCGTTATTGAAACCATCAATACTAATATAGATACTAATACTAATACAGATATAGATAGGGAAGAAGGAAAGATGGAGGTGAACACCAACACCTCCAAACGGCCATTAAGCCCACAGGAAGAAGAGTTGGTAACGCCCAAAACAGCAAAAGTATCTGAGACCGCCCACCCAGAAGTCCCTCACGCGAAAGCAGGGGAGACTCTCAGCCATCTCATCAGAGGTATCCCAGGGATGGCGGAAAAATTCAAAGAAGCGATGAAAAAAATAGGAGAACCTGAACTCCTCCTCACAAGGGAACATGGATCTGACATCGTCAGCGCAAAATGGGGTGACATCTTCGTTGATGACATCAGCAAAGTCACCCCTGAGCAGGTGGAGGTAGCCCAGGATTTAGACGAGGAGGCAGCTTCGGCGTTCTTCATAGCTCTCTGCAACTAGACATGGCCAAGGGAAGTGATGTGGCCAAAAGAATAATAACTGCCCACAACAAAAGAAAGACACAGTAACCACCTTGTGGGGTTTCTGTACACAGCTTCACCGGTTTCAGCTATCACAGGTAGGGGAGGACCTGAGAACCCGGGCGAAGGCTTACAGCGAGGCGGTGCAGTTCCTTGTGAGCTGCATCACTCGGGCCAGATCCTTCCTCCACCTCTAAGTTTACCTTTCAATTTTTGCTTTTCTCTGTACTGTTTTTGTTTGTTTTGTTACATGTTTCCTTTTTGTAAAGTGAAAAATCAACGACCGTTTTAGAAACGCCCCTGGGGGGGACAAACAGCTAAAACAGGTCAACTGAGGCCTCTTTCACCTACTCTACCACTATGTATTCTATCTTTATTTCCTCTCCTACTATCTGCTGATTCTCAGCCTGTCTTACTCCACACGCCTATGATGAAGATTTGTTGAACTCACAAATTATTATTATATAATATAGTAAAGAACACCCCTTAGATATTTTATATAATATAGTAAAGAACATCCCTTAGATATTTTATTTATATATTTTATATAATATAATGTATATAATATACTATAGTAAAGAACACCCCTTAGATATATAATATAATATAGTAAAGAACACCCCTTAGATATTTTATATTATATATATATATATATATATATATATATAGATATTTTATATTTTATATAGTAAAGAACACCCCTTAAATATTTTATTTTATAGATATAGTAAAGAACACCCCTTAGATATTTCATATTAATAGATATTTTATATATTTTATATTATAGATATTTTATATAGTAAAGAACACCGCTTAAATATTTAAGGGGTGTTCTACTTCATCATCAACTTAAATTATATTTTATTGATGTAAAAGACTATATGGTAAATTAAACATTCTAACTAAATTTCAATCAAATTTCAAAAATCTTGTATATTATTATCTAATTTTAGATACTATATTAACTTACTATAATATTATATAGACTTTACTATTATAAACAGAGTTTATAACAGCCTAAAGTATTAATATAATTAGTGCGTCATTCCTCAGTGAAAATATAATATGAATCCAGCTTGGAGAATGGCTATGGAATTTGGTAACAAAATAAAAATTACAAAGAATAATTCAGAACAAAGAGTCGAAATAAATGTTATAATTTATTGAATGTACTTTTCACGAGTGCAAATAAAGAGTTTTCTGTTATAATTGGTCACAAGAGAAAAACACTTATAAAACTTGACTTCTGGCTATCTTTTCTTCGATTTGGCTGCATAAGAAGTATTTCTTATCGTTCCTGTTGTAAGATAAGATCCAAATAGAGAACGAAATATATCTCTGTGTTAGTATTCTTAAGTCATTACTGTATACTATAATGTTTGAGATAATAATAGTATATTTCGTTACTTTTTTCTTCAGTCTTTCTTTCTTTTTTGTTTGTTTGTTTGTATTATAAAATTATGTTTGTATTAAATTAATATTAATTTATTATTATTGTTATTTTATAAAAAAATTAATGATAAAAATTAAAATATTTCCAATTGCCCTGGAGTGCATTCTGTTCAAAAGTCCAGTCTATTTAAAAATTTTAAATTTAAAATTATTTTAAATTCCTAAAAAATCTTTCCTTTCACTTTTTATTTTCTTTCTTTCTTTCTTTTTCTCTATCTTCGTCTCTTTTCTAGAATTTGTTAACTTAACCAACTTGAATTACAAACTGCAATGTTTAGAATGCACTGAGGGAATAAGATACGAAAGGTTTTCCCGGCTACGTTTTCTGTATGAATTGGGGGAAACGTTCATTTTATCAATACTCCTATTCCCTTAACAGTATTTGTTAACCAGTCGCCATTCTTGTTGTGGACTCTCTAGGGATGGTGATTACATTTGATCGAAGTCAGCCAAAAGGTCTTTGAGAAATGGAAAGGGAGTGTTTATACTTCAAAGTCATTTCTAACAGGAAAATAGCCCAAAAGCGCTCTTGAAGGTAAGGAGGGGTCAGTTTGCAATGACTTTGGTATTGTAGATACATGCATTATGTACAGCAAAAACTTTTCATGAGTGCTACGTTGAAAATAGAGAAAAGAAATTCAGTTTTTTTTTCGTGCATTTAATAATTAAGATTTAAAGCTCATTTTTTAAAATTCAACAAACCTGAGTAAAATTCACTTTAGTGTGGAAATCTCCAGGCAACTCGCATTTCTAATTTTCTAGATCTAGATGTAGTATGTAAATCTATCCAATAATCAAAACATAAAAATTTATACTTTGAAAGGTGTACTTTCGAAGTATAGATATAAAAAATAACTCACCATCACTAGCATCAAACGGGAGATTATAAGCAAATCGAAATATCATTATATCATTAATATCATTTAACAACTAGAGATCAGTCCATAACTACTTTTATTAATAGTAATGATCTAAAAATTAAAATGGTGTATTAACTACAATCAATATATTTTTAATTAAATAAACTTTATTAATAACTATTATTAATTTAAAACTTCAATTACATAGTAATTATAACTATCATTATTAACACTACAATTGTAAAAATCTAAACAGGATGTTAATAACAACAACAGTTAATTATAATGTCTGAGATAATATCCCACAGGCAAGTATTAATAAATACAAACATGTAAATGGCATTATTATTTTTTAAAACTTTCTAATACTTATGAAAGTATCTACCAAGAGGTCACTAGTGAAATATATAAGTTTCTGGCGCAGGATTGCTTAAGGTTTTGAATGAAGCTTTAAATTAATCCTCTAAGAGTATTTTTTCCCTCATAGGTTTCCATTTGGACTCTGATGAGAACCAACCGTTCAAAACATCTGTGAGGTCAATGAAACCTGAAAGTACTAATAATAGGCTAATATATGGTCTGCAGAGTCCGTCGTGTCTTTAAAGCAACACAAACCAAGGCAACCCCCATGTCACAGGTTATATTCTCATAAACACTTTCTTTAAAACTTTTTTTTAGTTTAGTTTTATATGACTATAATGATAGAGTGTTAAGTATACTAATAATTTTGCTTTCTAGATTGAATTCCTTTCAGGCTCTATATTATAATATATATAAATGGTACATGAATAATGACAATAGTTAATAATAGATCATTATCATAATTACGGCAAAGTATGTCTATTAATATACTTTGCTATATTAATAATAATATGGCAAAGTATATTAATACATATTAATATTAATAATATTAATATAAATAACTATAAATAACAAATAATAATAATAATAATAATAATAATAATAATAATAATTATTATTATTTATATTATATTTTATATATATTTAAATTATGTTATTTATTGCCTATATTATATTATTATTTTTATATTACGTTCTTGTTTTAATTTATATTATATTTTATATCATACTTTTAAATCTTATTATTTTTTACATCATGCCATTATTTCATTTCATTAACTAAAATTTAAATTTAATCATCATTATGTTTATACACAAAAATATGCATGGAGCAATCCCAGGTTAGAAGTTATTTTCCAAATGAATTCAATTAATGAACAATGATAGGCAAAACGACTCAATAATTATTATTACGACGTGCAGATATATTTTTCAGTAGAGAGTAGCCATTTTGGACAAATGCTGCTGATATTGCATTTGCTGATATTGAAACTTGCAGAATGATTTGAAAATAACAAGTTTATCGATTTAAGAATAAGTAATAAGATAATTCTAAAAACGTTTTAGTATCCTCTTAACACTTACTCTTAAAGGGATAATCTTAAAAATGTCTAGTTTAAACTAAACATTTAACAAATCTTTCTATATTTATTTATTTTTTTTTTTTTATAAACAAATAATTACAATATACTGATGCCGGCTAGAAATCAGAGCTATGTTGATTTTCAAGAGTTCACTCCTAAGCTAGCTGTTTTTCTTTGACCAGGCTGTTTAATATGAGTCTCAGAACAGGGAAGAAATGTATGGTAATTCCATCGCACAAGGGTGGTTCAAAGACCGATGTGTCCAACTATCGACCAATTATTATCTCAGGGGTGGTGTTGAAGATTTTGGAAAAACTGGTTAGGGTTCGCATTCAGAAATGGGTTGACAGTGAATCCCCACGTTTCAATGAACATCGTAGGAGAGAAGGTCATGTTTTAGAAACTTGCTCACATTTTGTAACAATGCTACCATTGAACTAGACAAAAGGAATGGATTCACCATGATACTTTTGGATTTTGCTAAGGCTTTTAACAGAATATAGCATGGCAGACTGCTGCATAAATTGGAGAAAATGGGTTTGGATGATAAAATATTGGCAGGGATAAGAGGATGGCTGACTGACAGATATAAAAATACGGGGGATTCGAGTCTGAAAGGTTTAAGATAACAAGTGGTGTACCACAAGAATCAGTTCTTGGTCCACTGTTATTCAATCTGTACATTAATGATATTGGGAAGGATTTGACAAGCGACATCCAGTTATTTGCTGATGATGGAAATATAGGTAGGGTAATCAGGAATGCTGCTGATATGCAGTCTTTGCAGAATGATTTGAATAGGCTGGAATTGTGGGCATGGGAAAATGGGTGTCAGTTCAATGTGAATAAATGTAAAAAATCATTCACTTCGGCGTGATTAGATATCCAATGTCGTATTATTATATTGGTGGAATTATGCTGGAAGAAACTGATGAGGCTAGAGCGCTTGGAGTGTTAATAGGTAGGAAGTTGAAGTTTAGGGGCCATATGGTAAAGATTGCATGGATGTTAAGGATGTTATTTCGCCTCTTTACAAGGCCTTGATAAGACCTCACTTGGACTATTCTGCGCTGGTCTGGTCTCCTGGTTTCTGTCATGATTCTGATATATTGGAGAGAGAGAGAGAGAGAGAGAGAGAGAGAGAGAGAGTGTTAAAATGATATCAGGATTGTGGAATGCTGATTATGAAGAAAGATTTAGAATTTGTAGCCTGTAGACACTAGCAAACAGAAGAAAGAGGGGTGATATGATTCAGACTTACAAACTTCTGAAAGGGTCATACAGGATTTCAGTTGATGGAATTTTTCATTTTATGGAATGTGGGATAAGGACGAGAGGGCATCCTTGGAAGCTGAGAATGAATGCCTCTAAGAAGGGGGGGGGGTGAAGGTTAAAGTTTGCTCTCAGAGGGTGGTGCGTGATTGGAATGGATTGCCTTCGGATGTTGTGAGTGCAAGCAGTGTGAATGAATTCAAGAATAAGTATGATAGCTAGTGTGTGTAGTATATGACCTTCCTCGATGAGTCCCTGACTCCCTAGAGGTCTCTCTTAATAATAATAATAATAATAATAATAATAATAATAATAATAATAATAATAATAATAATAATAATAATAAATATCTTTGCAGATATTACTAATTTACTTTTTTTTGTTCTTATTAACTGTTTTCTATCTTATAACTTATTTCTTACTAATCATTATAACTTTTATAACTTATTCATTAAAATTACAGCTTTTAGTTATTTTCTTATGCTATTATTATCTTAATGTTTTTATTTCTTATTGTTCTTTTTAACTAAAATTGTAGATTTATTGTTATTGTTATTATTATTATTATTATTATTATTATCTTTATATTTTTATTTCTTAAAACTTAACATTTTAATTTATTATTAAATTTTGTATATTTATTGTTATATTTATATTTTAAAATATTAATTAACATCATTTACTTATTTTCATTATTTTTCTTATTAATTTTTCATCATCCTTTATGTTTATTTTCTATTTTATTAATTAAAGTTACATTTTTATTAGTTTTAATTTAATCAATTAAATTGCAGATTTATTATTATCCTTATATATAATATAATTAATTACTTTGTTCATTATTTTTACTTTATTTATTATTTAATGTTATTTTTATTAATTAATAAAATCAATTATTAAAACTTAATTATTGATTTTTAAAAAATATCAAGCTTTAATAATATTTTTTTTACATTCAGAAATCTTAAACACCATTTATATTTCTGAATATTATTCCTTTATATACTGAAATCTAACTAGTGTCCAAGATGCATCATCATTATTTAGAGTGGTGATATCTCGCAATAATGCTTTACTGTTTATGTGGAATTAGAATTTTTTTTTTGTAGTTATTCTTTTCTTATAATGTTCTTACTGCCTTTAATTTCCCGTGTTTTCATATATCAATATTCTAAATTTGTAGTTTATTTATATTTATATTTATTTATTTATTTTTTATTTATTTATATTTTGATAAGGACTTCCAACTGAATCACATCTCTGTTTAACGCATGTTTTGCAATTATGTCTTTTGTCAGAAAATTCTCATATTACCCCTTTAATTCATTTTAAATTGTTGTTGTTCTTGCTACAATCATAATTTTCTCAAATAGTCACAATATTTCTCCATGTTATTTTATACTAAACAATGGTTTCTATTTTTTTGTTTATTCGATAGCGTTTTATTTCCTTTCTCATCTCGACTAAAAGAATGTTTTCCATTGTGATGAGAAATAAATCGGTTGCTATTTTTAGCATCTCATCCAGATGAATTTCTCTGAGCGATATCTCCAAGAAAATTTCTTTGTCATGAAAGATGACACGACATTGAATAAAATTCCTTTTTTCTTCTTTTTTTTTACGCGATATCACCAATCTTGTGTTGAAACTTTAGAGCTATCACAATATGCCATTTTTGATTCAGTCAGATAATCATACTTGGAAATAGAAAGAAACTTTTCATCCTACTCACTCATGCTTATATTAATGAAAAAAAAAAGAACATTACATATAAAAAACTTATTTTTTTAAAGTTAATTAAATTTTTTTAAAAATCTCCGTTCATTCCAATCGGAAAATAAAACAAACTTCATGTATGAATATAACTTGGTGACGTAAATTAGTGGTCAAATAATTTCAAGCCCTTGAAGTAAATATTATTTTGATTTCTCATTAATTCATTAGATCAGAACAGAGAGAGGATGAAACTGTAAAGAAAGTTAAGTTGTCTCGAAATGCAGTTCTTTTATTACCAAATAGATGGCGCCACCATCTTACACAGACTTTTGTCGAACATAGAGATAACAGAATCTGCAAGATTTATTTTTTTTTTATTTTAAGCGATACAAGATCATGTATTCCTGATATCAGATGATAAGAATGGACGATTACGTTTTGCTAATTCCAGAATACATCGATGATTGGTAAATAGGAAACGATGTTTGTATATCGATTTGGGAAGTAGACGATATTCACAGATATCCTGGGATGATGAAGGAACTTAAAAAAAAAAGAGTATCGTTTACTTACAAAATGTAAGACACCTTTATTTGCCGTTTTAATTGATTACCCGTTAGACAGCAACTAAAAACGTCTCCACAGCTCCAAGAAGCTAAGTGTTAATTTGTTATTCTACAGGGGCTGACAGAGCAGATGTGCCAAAAATGCGGACCAGCCGATGTTGCTGTTACTACCACCTCCTTCGAGTTGGCAAAGGAAGAGTTAATTTGTTCTCATCTTCTTGCAGCTATTTAGGTGTGAAGTCAGTAGGAATGAAGTATTTTTAGCTCAGTCTCGAGAAATACGTCCCCCCAAAAGCCCTTTCACTTTTCCCTCCTGAGTCATCCCTAACTGGTAGTACGTTGTTTCTGTATATAGGACTTGTACTTTTTTTCGAAGAATGAGTGGGGGGATATTGAATGATGGGGGAAAAAGGGGGGGAGTTTTCTTCGTAAATGTCTTGCAAAGCCGCAATCCGATCTCTGCTTACTTTGGCTCTCAACACTTACTGAGAACTTGGCTGTCGGTCTCTAATCTTGGCGGAGCTATTTCTTTTGCTCGCTGCGAGAAGGATGGCAGGGAGCACGAGGCCACAAAGAACGCTATTGATCTGTAGGGTTGTCCCTCGGAATATGCGAGAGTGGAATTGGTGTTGACAGTTGGACGCAAGCGGCCCCGACTTCTAAAATTAAACTTTGAAAACGACACTTCGCATTGGGGCGAACGTCTCCTCTCGAGCAGATGTGGAACGGAAATTGCTTTCACTGCGTCGGCTGTGAAACTAGATTTCTCAGCGTAACGAATGCCGGCTGACTTTATTAAGAAGTCGCTTTTCTCGCACTAGCTATGAGGCTCTCTCTGTGTGTAGTAGGAAAAAAAAAGTATATAATAAGACAGCTCTCACGAAGCCTTTTTATTTTTTTTTTGCTACACATAACAACAACGCAATGTCTAGAGCCTTTGTGTAATGGGCTAAAAACTACCCGAGATGTTGTGACATCAGACTGTGCGAGATAAGTGATTGGTATTAGCTGTGTCTCCTCAGATAACACACTGTTGTTATGAAAAATTTATCTTCAGAACAATCTAGGCTCAGTTACATCGCGGCGGAAATAAACTAAGTGTCTGTTTAATGCTTCTTAGTTTTCTTTCTCAGAGGAAATACCTTTGTTAGCTCAAACCAACTCCTTTAAATACACGTGAAAATTATATAACTATAAGTAATACATTCACTTGTCAATGAAATGTAGAATTTGAAGTAAAAAAGTTTTAAACGATAGTTTAAAACTTTTTACTTTTTTTTACTTTTTTTTCATTCAAATAGACAGTTTACACCAAAAATATATACTTAATCTATTTTTATAGTGATATGGTGTCTTTAGCTAATTATAATTAAAACAAAAATATAATTATTATTTTACTATTAAATTTAAATTTAATTAATTAAAATTAACATTAGATAAGATTAGTATTATTTATAGGTAATATTTCATATTTTAAATATAAATTAAATATACTTTATTATGATTATAAAATAAAGATGGTCATTTAATAAAAATAATAACGTTCACTAGATGGCAGCACTAACAGGATTATTAGTATGTTGTAAAACTTCTAGCTATTGATCAGATCTTTTAAAATCTTCATATTTATATTCTGAGAGAAATGAGATTCATCAAAAAAGATTTAAAATCTTATCACTGATCTGACAAAACTATTTCCAATTGTAGGATCTTAGCCAAAATATAAAGGATATAAATAAGAACGTGCAGCTGCATACAGTAATGGATGTTTCTCAGTAAAACATCCAATAGTGATAAAAAAAAAGTGTTTGTTAAGTCTACGAAAGATAGGAAAGTAGAACATCGAAATATATCAGTAGTGACAAGTGGATAGCTGCTGAAAAGTAAAAACGTAAACCTATTTGATAGCGCTTCGCTCTCTTTCTCAGTTTTTTTTATTTTTTTTATATTTTTTCCCCTATTTCTTTGGAGTTGTTATCCTGGTGTCTGTATTGATTGTGAAATAGAAAAGGCTGAAGTGTGAGTAACATAAACTTTACGCAGAAAGAAACAGAAAAAATAGTAAAAGAAGTACGCAGTTAAATTGACAGAACGGGGAGGGGGGAAGAGAAGACTTATTTTTGTGGATTTCGAGCAGTGTTTTTCCTTTTGCTCTTCTAACTAAAGAAATTCTAAGACATAACGAAAGGAAATGCTTGTTAGAATAAAACTTATTTTTATCGTAAAAATAAAAATTATTATACTATTATTATTATACTGAGTATGTCTAATTATATAAAGGCACTTCCGCTATCTTTGAATATAAAAAAATATTATATCATAATTATTTGTATTATTTTTAGATTATTAAGCATATTTCAATGATAGTAATACATTTCATTATCAAGCGAATTTCCATGGCAACTGTACATTTCCATGGCAACCATTCCTTTCGTTTTAATGAATACATGCATTATATTATGGTGTATTGAGATTATTAAGAATAAATAAATTATTGCTAAAATATTATATTTATTTTGAAGAAAAAAATGTTAATAACGTATAATTAATTAAGATATATAATGCTGGTCTTGATGTTTTTTAATCATATAATTAGACAATTCTTTTTATATGAAAGGAGTTTATAGTTGAAAGTCGATTTCCATTGGTAGCTCATAAGCAAACGAATAATGGTAGGATAATTGTAATTAAATACTATTGGCAGACGCCCGTAAACGTAATCAAAGACAAATAGAGAATCCTATTCAAGCAGGAACGATGTTTGTCCAGAGATCACTTGCTTGCTACATTTATCCATATCGGAGATTATTGATTACTTCTCTCTTGTAGCGTCTCCAAGACGCCAGAACATCGTGTTTAGGCAGAACGCGTTTAATTCTCGTGTCTCCTGCCAGCCGCTGTGCATTTACTGCACATTATTACATCGATTACGCTGTAGGTCGACATCTGATTACATGTCGTCCCGGACAGCTGGAACATTCATAGAATAACGATCTCGGCTCAATTAAATCACTCTACACTTTTTTTTACACGTCGTGAACACAGTGACCTCGCTATAGGTTCGGCACGACACTTCAGCTAAGTGAAATCTCTTTCTTTTAGGTCACAGTAGCAAATGCGTTTTGTGTGAGGATTCTTAATTCCTGTTATTATTTTTTTCTTTTATATATATTTCTTTCGGGGGGTCTGGCCGAACAGATTTTGGAGAAAATTAATATTTGCCATCTTTAGAATTTATTGGGTCATTTCAGTTTGGTTATAATAAACCTTTATGCACATATATTATGTAAGATTAAATTATAATATCTAATATATTGAGCACAAATTCGCACGTTACCAAAATGAAGAAGATGTGTTATTTGAAACTTATTTCACGATTTGAGAAATTTGCTTATTGCTTAAGATCTATGGACTTCATTTCCTAATACAGTTAAAAATAATTCTATATTATTTGATGTAATATAATATACTACAAAAATAAATTATATTTTTTCTTGATATTGGAAATTTAATAAGCAGATGTTTAAACACCATTTTTATTTTTATATATTTTATTTTAAATAATACATCAATGTGAATTTTATATATATATATATATGGAGAAGTTATATATTTATTTGGTAGAAATGTTGTATTATATTAAATAGAAATATATATATATATATATATTATATATATATATATATATTATATTAAATAGAAATATATATATATATATATATATATATATATTTATATATATATATTTATTTGGTAGAAATGTTGTATTATATATTTATTTGGTAGAAATGTTGTATTATATATTTATTTGGTAGAAATGTTGTATTATATTAAATAGAAATATATATATATATATATATATATATTTATTTGGTAGAAATGTTGTATTATATTAAATAGAAATATATATATATATATATATATATTTATTTGGTAGAAATGTTGTATTATATTAAATAGAAATATATATATATATATATATATATTTATTTGGTAGAAATGTTGTATTATATTAAATAGAAATATATATATATATATATATATATATATATATATATATATATATATATATATATATATATATATATATATATATATATATATATATATATATATATATATATATATATATGGAGAAGTTATATATATATATTTATTTGGTAGAAATGTTGTATTATATTAAATAGAAATATTTTAGTTGTAATGAAATCAACGTTATTATTATTATTTCTTTCTTGTGCATGACTCGAGATTTGCAATTACCACTCTTGATTGACAATTAGAATCAATACAAACGAATGTGTTGTACTGCTTCGGATCCGACCCACAGTTAATAATCAATACTGTTTTTTTTTTATATTTTTCATTCAATTTGATTTTTATATTTGTTTTAACTTGAGCAACCGAATTGATTCTCTACAGGTATTTTCTCTAGTGCTATAATCTGTCATTTTTTTCTTGCTGTGATGTTTTGTAAAACTTTCCGTTTATTATAAGCATGTATGTGTGTGTGCAAAGTGTCAAAATGTTCTAAGTAGGTGCAGCAAATGTGGGGAAGTAATATTTACATTTATTGTGCTTTTATTATTGTTTATTAATATTGTATTTTTGAAGAAACAATTTGTAATCAAGAATTAAAAATCAAGATTCACTCATTCATTCATTATGATCCTCCCAAAATAATTTTTTGGAAAAGGGGACATAATCAGCACTTGGTTTTAAGCACAAATCTTTAGAGTGGGAAGACATTAGCATTTGTTCTGAGGGCAAAAATACATGGTTACGGCTATGGTGATAGTAAAAAGAATAATAAACATTAATAATAAAAAGGATACTTGAATGGGAATACAGAATTTTGTGAACAACATATATTGACTCCTTTTTCAGTTTTGTTCCCAGTAGGTGTTGACGCCATCTTTGTTCATGTAACTGAGGGGGAAATGTATTCTTGCGTTATTAATTATTACGATAATGCGTTAATTTTATTAGAATATTTGCGTAAAATATTAAATAAGAATACATTTGTTATTACATTATCTAAAATGTATTTCTTTTTCTAATTCATTGCAAATTATTAGTAAAAGTGATACCTTGTTTATTTACAGTAAATTTATTTTAATATAAACAGATTATGAAAGAAAGTAAGATATGAATGAAATATGATTAGGATGAATAAATTGACCGTGAGATGCGGTGATTGATTCATTCAGTCCAATTACCCTTGGAGGGTAATGGATGGCAATGCTGTAGCCAATGAAGTTCTAACTGAGGCTTGGCTATTGTTGTTACCCCTCCTGCCATGATCAGAGCTTTAATTGTACAAAAACATCTTATTCCTACACTGTCCTCTACAGATAACGGGGTAGATAAAAGGCATTCTTGCTTCGCCCCTTTAAGCCAGTCCTTATAAGGACTTATAAGATGGAAAATTGTGATTAAAATGCCGTTGCTTTATCATAAATTACACGGCATGCACCACCCCCACACATTTGCGTACAGACAAATGTAATCCGACTAATAGGTGAACCCTTTTTCACAGGCTACCTTTTCGTCACTTTCTTCAGAGGAGCTCTGTTTCTGCATTGTACTTTTTTGTTGTTCAATTTTTATTTTTAAATATGTATTTCTATGGGCGTTGCTTCGCTTAAAGTCCATCTTCTTTCTTCTAGCGATAAAAGAACACGAGAAGACACTGCGTACATCCGTACACAGTCTAATTCCAAACATAATCATACCAACTTCTCATCCTCTTCCTTCGTTCCATCTACGTCATCTGTTCTTTAGAACTATCTTTCCGGTATTATTTCCCTAATGAAAGCGATGCAATTTAATGTCAATAAATAATTTTTGTTTAGCCTTAACAAAATATCCACCTTTTATAATTTTTTTTTTGCAATATGTCGCGAAATCAACGCGTCATAAATTAAAAAAAAAGTCTATCTTTCTTACGGGAATAGTGAAATGTGTAAAGCGAGGATGGGAACAACAGTTCAACTCATTCGTTCTGAAATAGCAATTGCTCAAATTATTCCTACCACTTTTTATCGTGATATGGTCCTGATGCAAAGTGGTATGATAAACTATGATGGAAACTTAGTCGATAAATGGAACCGCTTACAAAATAGTTTTAATGTATTATTATTGACAGTACACGAGTAAAAACCCCTTAGACTTGGATAAAACAGTTCTCCTGTTTATCAAATGAACACTTCTGAAACATTTGTCAGAATTTCAGAATCTTCATGTTTTTAAAATTTATTATTGAGATTATTGTTATCTAAAAACGTTTTGATTGCAATCCCTTAAATTTATTAAACAAATACCTTTTTTTTAAAAATTAAAACATGTTAATATATAGAATTTAAATCTCAAAAAATTTATTATTCTGAAATTATCACTCATTCTATCTTTGTAATACTTTATGCATCACGCGAACACCCTTTTTATATCAAGAATATCAAAAGAGAACATGCATTATTCTGCATATTAGGGATTTAGTTGAGAGGAGAGACAGAGAGATGCAGATGGCATGCTGTAGCCAATGACGTTTTAACTGAAGTTCGGCTATTGCTGTTATCCCGCCATGACCAGAGCTTATAGCTCAATAACACCCATCCATACATTTTCTTCTACAGATAACGGGGGATATGAAAAGCATTCTTGCTTCACCCATCTAGCCAAAAAAAAAAAAAAAAATCTGCATATTACCTAAAAAGTGTAACACATTTGTTACAACACTGCATCATTTGCTGCTTCAAATGATGAAAAGAAAGTCTCATCAGAAAAATATGTTTTTTGTACTAGGTGTTTATCAGGACTTTTCAGTTCCCCCCTCATAAATAATATATATACAGTATGTATTAAAACTTGTATGATTAATTCCTTGCTTTATTTATATTAAATTAAATCTTGTAGGCTTAATTTTCTTCCTGCAGATGTTCCCAGCCAAATCCGACGGTGTCATTTTATTATTTATCCCTAAGTGTTCTATGTCTGTATATTGCGTGTGTTTTTCTGGCATGTTTGCCTGTTTTGAGGACGAGTTTGCGACATTTTTTTTTATTAACGAAAAATTGCATTTATAATACACCTTTATTGAGAGAGAGAGAGAGAGAGAGAGAGAGAGAGAGAGAGAGAGAGAGAGAGAGAGAGGTTTCTAATTAGGTAAAAAAAATACAAATCAGAATAAAATCCTACTTCATCCACGTTACTAATCTACCAGAAGACTATAACTTTTCGTGGGCTGATATCACGTGAAAACGCGTTTTTATTTCTAGCTTTATTTTAAATTTTTAATGTAGGAAATCCACTGAAATAAAAGAAAACGCCAGTAAAGATATCTCTAAGATTATACTCTTAGAATGCAAATACTTCTGTTTTTTTGTTTTTTTTCCCATCACAAACCAACTTCAACGTAGAATTCAATAGACAATGGAAAATGCGTAGATGCATACACAACACATTAAAACTAAGCCTATAAACAAATAAATCCTATAAATAAGTCTTCTCATGTACAGTCAAGAGGATGCCAGTTTATAAACCGTTATGATATTAGGATAAAAAAATACTAATAACAGTTTTCAAAATTTTTAAGCATCGGTCAGGTTATGATTAGAATAATGAAGAAGAATTTCAAGATTCTGGAAAGGTATTTGCTTCTACGTAGCAACTTTGATTATATCCAAAATTCCATATTCTGCAAGACCAGACTTGTGACGTTTAAGTGGTTTTAGTTATAGGAATTTTATTTTTAGGATAAGATAAAAATAGGCTCATGTATGCTCGTAAAAGTTGAAAGTTTTTAAGGACACTAAACACAACTGAAACGTGCTCTTAATATATGGGAGAGGAATTTTATGGGAGTCATCTCTTCTCGTAGAATTTAAGTATCAAATGATAATCTTGCTGACGACCTCAACGGAGATTTCGACTTCAAGAAGCTTTAAATATAGCTATTAAGATATATTATACTATATGTATAGAAAAATTAGTACAGTGTCTTTATATTTTTCAATTAAGCACTGTTGAATTTCGTGCAAAATATTTATAAGAATGATCTACAATTTACATAACAGAAACCGGATACAGAAGCACTTTTAGGCATAGCTACGTGCTTATATACCTGATGTTTAGGATCAATAATAATAAGAATAATATATGTATATATTTTACTGCTTTTATATACGTATTTATTTATTTTTTTTGCAATGTCTGAAATTCTATGGAATAATCTTTGTATATTCAATAAAAATGTAAACAATCAATAAAACAGTATGAGGTAACATATTCGTTCCAACAATAGGTGTCGCTGCTTTTCCTGCACTTAAAACGAGTAAATAAAATTTTGGAAATGTTAGTTATTCTTTGCGTTGAATGAGGTAAGACTAAAAATATAATTTAAATATGCAAATTGATTTCACTTCTTTCACTCTGACAGGGAATTCACAGTGAAAGAAGAAATCTTGTAGAAAAGTTGGTATAAAATAGAACATCATGATTGATACACTTCGATTTTAACTGATATTATATGAGAAAATATTACACCTTTTATTATTCAGGTATGTGAAGAACGTTGGAATAAGCAACAATCATAATCGGGTTTTTTGTATAATGTGGTTCTTTATTAGCTCAACAATATAAAAAGTCATTAATTTATAGAAAAGTTAATATAACAAATATTCACATTTTTCAAAGAGCTTTATATATATTTCGTACAAGTAGTTTTTTTTATTCGGCCTGTAAATGTTATTTTGCATTTAAACCATTCACTTAATATCATAACTAAATTATTTTAACCCCTCAGTGGCTGATAAAAACAATTTTGAATCCCGTGTGGTGACGGGGATAAGAACAGTTCCACTGCAGCCCATGCATGTCGTACAAGGCGACTAAAATGAGTACCCAGGGAGGGTAATGGATGGCAATGCTGTAGCCAATGAAGTTCTAACTAAGGCTGGGCTATTGCTGTTACCCTCCTGCCATGATCAGAGCTTATATATATATATATATAAACAATTTGGAATACTGTGTGGTGGCTGGGATAAGAATAGCGCCACTGTAGCCCATGCATGTCGTAGGAGGCCACTAAAATGGGACGAGTTTAGAGAGTTTGCTCTCTTAGGTTTCTTCCGGAATTTTGCTCCCGGTGAGGGGGGGGGCTCAGATTTAGGGGGTTTACCCTGAGAGAGCATTTCGAGTCTCTGGGGAGGGTGCTTTCCGACGTGGCCCGTGTGAGGCCATGTCGGTGGATGCCTTTCCCTGGAATATGAGCAGCTCTGCTCGGTGGTAGGGTGATCCTGTCACTGAGTGGGCGGACGCCGAGTTGGACGATCTTTCAGCCACTATGGAGTGGTCTAGGGATCGTTCTAATTTTTAAACAGGGCTTTACTTAAACCCCCCACCTCCCGGTGAGGTGGGGGTTTACCCTGAGAGAGCATTTTGAGTCTCTGGGGAGGGTGTTCTCCGGCGTGGCCCGTGAGGGGCCTCGTCCGTGGACGCTTTTCCCTGGAATATGAGCGGTTCTGCTCAGGGAGGGGGGGCCCGTCACTGAGTGGAACCAACGCTGAGTTGGACGATCTTTCGGCTACTCATAGGGAGTGGTCCGGGGTATCGTCTTAATTTATAGAAAGGGCTTTACTTAAAAATCGCCCCACTGCAGCCCATGCGTGTCGCGCAAGGCGACTAAAATGGGTACCCGGGGAGGATAACGGATGGCAATGCTGTAGACAATGAAGTTATAACTGAGGCTAGACTATTGCTTTTACCCGACTGCCATGATCAGAGCTTATAGCCCTGTATTACCCTATCCATACATTTTCTTCTACAGAAAACGGGGATTACGAAAATCATTCTTGCTTCACCCATCTAGCCAAAAAAAAAAAATTAAAAAAAAATAAAAAAAATAAAAAAAATAAAAAATAAAAAACATTTTTATGTGCGATATGATATAAACCAATTCAGAAAAGAAAAAAAACGTTTTTTTTGGTTTATATTTTAATGGCAATCCAATTTAAAGTATTTAAAAAAATGAAAAACGAGTATATCGTTTTTTAAAACTATAATTTACGTATTTATAAGACTTCCTCATAAAAATAAAACCAATGCAATTATAAGTAATAATTTTTAAACATTTTATTATAATAAAATATATTCCCTTTTAAAAATATATATCTACTAAACAAAGAAGTTATTATTCTTATAAAGTATAATAACTATGTATAGAAAATAAGAAAAATCATACAAAAAAAAAAAAAAAAAAAAAAACCGCAGACCAAAGAAGAAATTTTTGTGATTTTCCCAACAAACTATTGTTAATGTCGAGAAAAATAAATAAATAAATAAATAAATAAATAAATATATATATATATATATATATATATATAATTTTATAAATAAATAAATTTATTTATAAAAAATTCAAAAATAAATAAATAAAACAAATAAAGAAATGTATTTGTAAAAATAAAAGAGAAAAGCAAAAGGAAAAATAAAATATTACAGCAGCTTTATTTACTTTTGCGAAATCAATTTTTATAAAGCTTTATTTTATAAGTATCAAATCATATAAATAATTTATTAATATCGTTTTTAATCAATAAAATTGCAATGTCTGATAAACTGAAATGAAAATTGATCGAACTAATAGCGGGATGGGATGAAATTCAGTTTTTTCACTGATTTCATCATGCTAGATTCGAACTGAACAAGTTTTTCAGGTGAAAAAAAAAATCGTAACAGTTCGTTTTATTTATGTACTCATTTATTTTTGTCCATTGCAGTCCAAACATTTAAAAATAGTAACTTTAGCTGTCTTGGCTCTTATTAACAGATAATAATAATTTAGTTCGTCGAAATGAGATTTGAATTTTGCTTGACATTTATATCTAAAATGAGGAAATATTCCTGTTTGTTACCAATCTCGACAGCTTTCGCTTGTTTTGTAATACTGTTTTGTTTATTATTGTTTTGTAATATTAGTTTGGAAACAGATGATAACCACTAGTTCACTGCAGTTGATTTTCGGTTGTGATATATATAAAATATTATATATAAAACGTTAGCACATGTACATATTACGAAGCAAAAAAAAAAAAAAAGTGCTCAATGTACAAATTAGGGTGTGCCGAGGTGCTCAGATTTTTAATATGATGCATTCGATTTTTAGAAAACAAGAGGCAAAAATACAAATGCATTTAAATTAACACTTATAAAAATTGTTAATTTTAAATATTGATAACAGAAAAAAAACCACGTTATTATTCAAAATATTTTATTTTAAAGCATTTACGAAAGATCTTTATTCTTACTGATATAAAAGCACAATTGTGTAGGCATTTAAAATCTACTTTATGGCGGTCCACATTTCTAATGATCCCTCTCTATTTTCAATATTTAAATTCTAAATGAATTTAAAATCCCAAAATTGCAATGAGAATTCTGTTTATAAAGTGATAAGATAGATACTCTTTTATATCAGATTTCAGATAATATTTTCAATTATTTATTTTATTTTATATATATACTGTATATATATGAAAAAAATTTTTTTCTTTTCTTTTCAAATTTGGTTCTTACGTTAGAAACTCTTAGAAACTATTAATAAAGTTTAGTTTTTATCTCACAGATTACAGCATATGTGTATAGTTTTAATAGAGTTATATGAGTTAAGTCAACAGTTTTGAAGTAAACTAAAATTTTGTTCAGAATACAATTTTTTATGCAACATTGGCACTGACGTCATATAAATCTAAAATATAATTATGATTGTGTTCACTAGATGGCTGCACTATATCGCCGATATTCATCACGCTACACAGTGTTTTGGATCAAATCACCACTTCAATTATAAAAATAAACGGTCTTCAGAAGAATGAAACCTAATTTCCATTTATATTTTAGATATTATATTAAGATGAGTTTGCTTTATACTTATATTTTATTCGTATGTGTTTGTTTTTAGAATTCAAGAATTTTTTCTTGAAAAAACAAAGTTAAGATTTGTGTTTGTATAACAAAATAATAATTACAGAAATTGCGCTTTGGCCATATTGATAAAAATATTATCAATATTTAGTGACAGAAAAATTATTTATCGAATTATTATATAAGTAAAATTGTAAAACTGAATCAATCACTTCATTGATATTTGTAGTGTAGTGTGATTTCTTATCAAGAGATGGCGACACAGTAAAATGAAATTAAAACCAAATTTACGTATTTTATGTTACCTCCATTTTCGATTAGACAAATAAATGAGCATTTGGAAACTGGAAATGCAATCGAAATATTTTTCGAAATTATAGAAAAATAGTTCATATTAAAAATGGGAAAATGTTTAGATGAATATACTCAAGGTATAGCATAAAATACTCGTACTTTTAGTAACATTAGTTTGTTTATAAAAGCAAATTGTATTTTCATTTTATGTATTACTAATGTATTATGTTCTGATGACATGTTTCGCGTAGAACGTTAGGCTGGTTTTAATGTAATTTTATTCATATTTGTGTCTTCATTACCCAACGTTTTTTTTTTTTTTGTGTGTGTGTGAAATTGAAAAAGCATTCATGCTATAATTTTTAATTTATATAATGATAATTAGCACTATGTTGAAAATATCAAAATAAATACAGAGAACTAAAAGCCACACGAATGTCAGTTGTGATAAACCAGTTTATAATTATACACTATTTTATCACTAGGGGGCGTTTTGTTGTCATTTCAGTGGACTGCTGTTTGACGGGCAAAACGTTTGCAGTATTAGTTTTTACTTATATTTGTGTTTATGATAATCGTTTTGTAATTTTAGTTTATACCTTTTTTCACTTTCGGCATATAAATAGATAGAATATAAAAATTAAAAGTACGGTCCAATGAAAGAATCTTCAGAAAAAAATTGCCGTTTTTTTTTTTCAATTCGAAAAAAAAATAATAATAAATTAGAATTATGATTCTTTAAAGACACTTGTGACATTAGGATTATAAAATTGATACTGCTTAAAAAGGAAGGTAAGGAGTCTCTGTATCATTAATATATCTCTGTCTCTCTGTATTTTAAGCAGTATTAATTCCTTTATAAAGGAATTAATACTAATTAATTCCTGTATAAAGTTTACCATGGAGACTGAAAAAGACAACGAGTTATCATTTTTAGACGTCCTCCTCATCCGTTTACCTTCAGGTATTCTTACAACAACAGTTTACAGAAAACCAACTTTCACAGGTCGTTATATTCTCAAAGAATCTGCCCTTGTCAAAAAAACAGGAATCATAAAATATTTAATCCGACGAGCCAAAACTAACTGTTCAACTTCTCATTTATTACAGAAAGAACTTTCGGCTATGAAACATCACATGAAACTAAATGGCTTCTCTGAAAAGAGTACACAACATCTTTTCGATTCTTACAATCCATCACAGAACAGCAAAGATTGAATACGTCGACTTCCAATTCCTTACATTTCCGGGATTTCAGAACCAATTTCAAGAATTTTGAAGAAATAAGATTTAACAGCCACTTATACTCCTATTAACAAATTATCCCCCTATTTTCCTTCTAAAGATAAACGCTCAACTATGTCTCTACCTGGTGTATATCAAGTTCCGTGTAACTGTAATCTTCCCTATTTTGGACAAACTGGATGCTCTATAGAAAAAAGAATTCAAGAGTATCAATCATCCATTCAACACAAGAAACCAGAGAAATCTGGATTAGCTCAGCACGGAATAGAAACAAGCCACAACATTCTTTGGTCCAAGACTCGCCTCCTACACAGATGTCGCTATAAAATTGAACGTTTATTTAAAGAAAGTGTGGAGGCCTTACTTCAACGTCCTAACTTGAATTGTAATGACTGTATATCTGTATCAAAAATTTGGGAAAGTTTAATCAACACATTAATTATTATTTTTATTTATTATTATTTTTTTAAAAAATTTCCAATATTAGTCTAATGTTATTTAAGATTATTACATGAATTTCTGAATTAATATCTTTAATTTAATGATGACTCTGATAAAAAATGTTTACTCTTTTAACACTTAGCGATATGACATCACGCGGCTCGTTCTATGTATGAATGATCAATTGTTCATATTCCACTTTGCTTTTTAAAACTATTCCTATGTAGCCACTGAAGATGGTCTGTAATATTCAACTGAAATATTTGCCAAATTACCGTATTTTCCGGTGTATAAGACGCATTTTTTTACCTTAAAAATTCATCTTAAAAATGGGGTGGGTCTTATATAATGAAGGTAAAGATTGTTTCCTCTTTTGAAAGTCACACGCACTCCCTTTTATGTTCCAAGATCTTTGTAGGCGGTTAATGGTACAATCAAATTGATGCGTGACTTCTAGCGCGTCATTGGCTAAGAACGGGGAGGCCCTATTCAAGTTTCAATAATATCTTATCCGAGTAATCAGTTACCGATGTTTATCAGTATTGAGTTGACGTGTCGAGATATTTTGTGTTCATTTTGATATTTCCCCGTAGATTTTAGTGATGGAAAAAAAAAAACAGGCGACATTCATATTTTTCAAGTTACAAATTGCAGGTTGTAAAATATGCGGAAGAACACGGGAATAGGGAAGCTGAAAGACATTTTGGACCTCCGCCTACAGAAAATTTTTTTTTTTTTAAATCATACTTTAAAGTTTAGGTTTTTTCCATAAAATTGTATTAAATTTCTTGGGTGCGTCTTATACATAGGTGCGTCTTATACACCGGAAAATACGGTAAATAATATTCTCTACTTTGCGGTTACAGATATCCGTCAGTGCAGGTATTTACTTTTTCCTTAGATTTTTTTTACTGTTTTTCAAACTATTCGATGAATTATTAACTTGTAAAATTTATACTGTGCTGACTACTAAGTCACTCGCATTATCGAAAACAAAAATCCATCTGTTTATTTATTAAAGAATAATCGCAACACTTTAATTAATTTTAGTGCATGAATTAAAATAATATGTAAATATTATTGTTAAACATTGGGTTCAGTATAAAAGGATAAGATCCGTTGGCAGTCGTAAATATTTCAATATTTATCACTCACTATTAGAGTATTTATACCTATTGGTACAGTTATCAGTAGTAAATGTTTTTACAGATCTAATAGTTACTATAGTGTTTTTTTTGAATTTATTGAAGCTATTCCAGGATTGATAGAAGTCAACTGTTACATTATGCATGAGTGTATAAAATATGAGCTTGTTTTTTTTTTTTTTTTTGACGCAAAAGCTGTTTTGAGTACACTTAAAGAAAGGCGTTCTAAGTTCGATTCTGGTAGTCGACTAAAGAAAATTTTTCTAATACTTTCTTCGACCCATTTTTCCCCATCTTGGAACCTTGGATTTTTCGTCTCGTAAACCCAAGGAAATCGATCGTAGAGCCTACACTATTTCAGACCCGAATATATTATGTTTGGGTTAGGACTAGTTCCACCACGAGATGGCGGCACTTGTCTGCCCCCTTTTCAGAGGAAATGAGTGATAGTCTTTGGACAGCCAATCTCTGAATGGCTAACGTGGAGCACAATAAAGGCGCCTTTATTAATTGTGCTATAAGAATGCGGTACATTTAGATATTTGTAATATTCAGTAGTTTTTTTTACACTTTCACCCCATGCAAACAAGCTTAGTCAATTTAACGAAATTTATGTTTTCCCCTACGTCTATTGTTCAGATATTTTATATAAAATCTTTTGTTATATTTGTAATATGAAATTTTTATTAAAATTATCGTATTATTTTTTATATATTTCTGTAGTAAACGTTTATTAATATACTTAATAAACGGTATGCTGGACAGTTTTTATTTTCAATTTTTCCTATTATCCAAAAATGATATAAGCACTATATATATTATCTGTATCTGTATATTCTTCGTGTGACTGACGCTTTTTAAAAAACGAATTTGCATAACTTAAACGTATTACGTGTCATCAGTATTAGCCTCAGTCACACTAAGAATATAGGGAAGAATGAAATCCCTTCTCTTATTATTATTCATTATTAGCAATAGACGGCGCTGAACTTTATAATCTCGCTCCGATCACTTTGCTTCAGCTAATATACTGTGCTAAACGCAATCGAACAACTTTTCCTTATTAAGTCGTGTGCATTATTAAAGAGCCAATGCTTAATCAGTTGCGACTGTGACCGTAGTTAGCCTAATTAAAACCTTTCAAATTGTCAAGATGACCCTCATCCGAAATGTTTTTTTTTTTTTTACATCTTCTAAAAAATGAAATCTCTTTCTTAGTTCCATCACACTAATGTGATGGAACTAAGAAAGAGATTCTAACGGAAATAAAATAATAATAAAATTACAAATTTTAGTAATATAATATAACGAAGAAGACAATATTTTGAAATATTGAAACGAAATGAACAAGTGAACGAAAAAATCAGAGAATGAAATGAGACAAAATTACTCTAATAAACATACCTGTTCTTTGGAATATAAGATAATTTATTTAATTTTTATTTGGTGTATATGATTTTTATCTAAATTTTAAATTTAGATTAGTTTTATATTATTAAAACATATTATTTCAATTGTCATTTATTTATATATGATTTTTACGAATCTCAGAAAAATTAGTTACATGTCTCGCGGTATGCATTCAAATAAATAATAAATTTTTGCTACTAATATATATATATATAATTAATAAAGGCAGCAGTTGCTTTGAACGAATGAGTTCCTCATTATACTAACTGATTTAAAATTAAGATCATGAAACTTGAAATTTAAAATCTTTCTAATTTAATAATTTTTTTTCATTATTGATAAATTATATCGATTTTTCTAAGACACTTTATTAATTATATCATATTTTCTTACCACTAGCATGCTCAACGACAATTTACTAACATGTCACTTTATTTTCCATAGTGTTTATCCAGGTAAGTCATTTGTAATTACAAGGGCAATACGCTAGGCCTACAGCCGCCAGTATCGCCTTTGTTTGTTTCTTATAGTGACATTTTATTGCTGGTAGACACCTAAGAGTGTCTATGGGATTTGCTAGTGGACCCTCAAAAGTCCACAGGATTATCTTTCCCTGCTCGGGACACCTGAGAAATCTCTACTCTTTCTCCATCTGTGTCTTGAAATGGCAAAACTTGTGAATGAAACCAGGTTCGAGGATGTATATAAGGAATTTCTCAGACTGGGAAAGCTGCTGAGTGATAATTGGCCGGGAAAAGTGAAACTGTATGACACGTTTCCGCCCGAACGTGTCTCAGACGTTGTCACTGAAGATCATTTAGAATCGGTGTCTTCTACTCCTTCAGACTTTGTAGAAGTGTGCGTGCACGCAAAAAGCGAAGAACAACAGATGAACCGCACAATGACAACAGTGAAATGGAAAAGGATTCTCAGGATTCGGACGCCGCTATTTCTCCCAAAGAAAAAGTGCCTCCGATCATCCTTAGAGAAAAGCATAAGTGGGTAGCTTTAAGACCCACGATGTCCAATTTGCATATTGGCTTCATTAAGGCCAAAAACATGGATGAAGGCATAAAGATCCAGCCAGCAACAGTGACAGACTATAGAAGGTTGTCCAAAGAACTGGACGACAGAGGCATCCAGTATCATACCTTTGCGCTCAGCTCCGAAAAAAACTTAAAATTAGTCCTTCGTGGTGTCTGTGAAGACATTGACACAGCAGAAATAGCTGCTGACCTAAATTCTCAGGATCTGCCCCCAGTCAAAGTGAGCAGAATGTACAAAGCTGACAAGACTCCCATGCCATTGGTCGTTGTTGAGTTTCATAAAATATACAAGGATATCTACAACTTAAAAACAGTCTGTGGTCTCATCGTCACACCGGAACCACTCCGTAAAAGATCATCTTCTGGGCAGTGCCACAGGTGCCAGAAGTTTGGCCATGCCCAGAATCTATGCAGAGCGGAATATAGATGTTTAAAATGTGGAGACAGCCACCCAACCAATACCTGCACAAAGCCGAGGACTACCTCGGCCAAATGTGCCAACTGCAGTGGCCCTCATCCCGCGAACTACAAAGGATGTACTCAGCACCCAAAGAACAGACGGATGGAGGCAATCAATCAGCCCTCCTCCTTCAGCACAAGAACACCAGAGGCCCAGACATCAAAACCGGAGAATCAGCGGCCACAGTCGGAGACCTCCAATAATAGAGACACCCGAAAGCAAACAAGAAGCTATGCTGATGTGACCCGTACAACTAGACCAAATCCAGAACAAAATCAACCAACAGCACCTAAAATCCTAACAGCTGTCATTACGGCCTCGCTAGCAAACATGCTACAAAATTTCAGCCTATCAAACCCTACTGAAACCTCCACTAAAAGATTTCTTCGTGAAACGCTGGTCCTATTCACAGCTCTCATAAATGAATAGAAACAAACTCATTCCAGCATCTCTTCGGATAGTTGCGTAGAACGCAAATGGCCTTAAAAA
The DNA here is from genome assembly GCF_054136105.1 of Typopeltis vanoorti. Taxonomy (NCBI): domain Eukaryota; kingdom Metazoa; phylum Arthropoda; class Arachnida; order Uropygi; family Thelyphonidae; genus Typopeltis; species Typopeltis vanoorti. The sequence continues at coordinate 96,621,696 of NC_143559.1, read as the reverse complement.
CAAAATTCTGGAACTCCGACACTTCACATCTAGGTGTCAACCAGATGTTATTTTAATCAGTGAAACTCATTTAAGACTCTCAGACAATCCTACAATAAGGGGCTATCACCTATACAGAAATGTCAGACTACTCTACAGAGGCGGCGGCACTGCCATCTTCATTAAAAACTACATTAAGCACCACTCTGTGAGCATTCCTTCAACCACTAACCTTGAGATCGCAGGAGTGGAAGTAGTCACCAGCTCCACTGGCAAACTGAAAATCTACTCAGCTTACAACCCTTCCCAAAAATCTCTACTTCACTCCGATCTAAATGCCATCTTATGCACCAGAGAGCCCACCATTATTGCCGGGGATCTGAATTCCAAGCATCCTGCGAGGAATTGTACAACCACAAACAAGAATGGTTGCATCCTTTACAATTACTTAGGATCAAGCAACGCTGTTGTGGCAGGCCCCACCGAACCAACTCATCTCAGTACGTTCGACACTGCTGACATCCTGGATATAGCTATCCTTCAGTATATTAAACTTTAATTCAGCATCATATCTATGGATGAACTATCATCCGATCACAATCCAATTCTACTACAGCTGGGAAATCAAGAATACCTATGTCCTCCTTCTCACTCCTACATTGCATGTGAAAGACTGTCAGCAGCACTGAAGGATTATATTGGACCTGTTCCTCACATACGCACAAAAGAAGAAGTAGAAACTGCAGTTACAAATCTCACACAACAAATTAATTCTGCTATAAAGGTATTTTCCTCTTACAAATCTGCCCGCAAGCCAGATCGTTTGCCTGAAGACATCATGAACTTGATCAGAGACAAAAACAGAGCTAGGAAAAGATACCGTAACACGTGTGCACCACAAGACAAAATAAATCTAAACAGATTAAATGGGGCAGTAAGAGATGCACCCAGAGCCAATAGAGACCAAGTATGGGATGAAAAGTTATCCTCCATTTCTCCTACTGATCACTCCATCTGGAGACTACTGAAAAATATCAAAAACAAAGACAGATCCCTTCCCCCAATATTCTCTGAGCAGGGCCTTGCTCACACAGATGTAGACAAAGCAGAAGTTATAGCACACAACTTAGAGGAGCAATGCAGGCCTTCGTATGGAAACTTTGACTTTGACCACATATATAAGATTCACAGCAAGGTCAGACACTCACTCAAACTTCCTATCTCCAGCACTGACCATATTGCACCAACATCACCTGCTGAGTTATATGACATTATTAAAAAAATAAAGAACAAAAAAGCTCCTGGGCCAGACGGCATTACTAATCGGGTGATTAAACTTCTGCCCCGAAAAGCAGTAGTGCACCTGACCAGTATAATAAATGCAATTTTAAGATTTCAGTATTTTCCTTCCACCTGGAAACTGGCTGACGTAATTCCTATACATAAGCCAGGCAAAGACCCACACCTACCGCAAAATTATCGTCCAATCAGTCTTATCTCAAATCTGGGTAAGGTTGCAGAGAAGGTCATCCTCTCACTACTTCAAACCTCAGTAAATGACCTAAACATCCTCCCTCAAGAACAGTTTGGTTTCAGGCAACACCATAGTACTACCCAGCAAATCCACAGAATTGTGGAATACATCACCACCAGCTACAACTGGCACCAGTGCACAGGCGCTGTTTTCCTAGACTTATACAAAGCATTTGACAAAATCTGGCATTTTGGACTCCTGCACAAACTTATCTCAGCCGGTACCTCACTAAAAATGGTTCACTTAATCCATTCATATCTTCAGAATAGATCAGTGCAAGTAAAAATCAACGGTTCTAGATCCTCCCAGCGCCACATCTTTGCTGGAGTGCAGCAGGGATTTCTACTGGCTCCATTGCTGTTCTCTATATATATGTCAGACATCCAGCACAATCCGAGGACTTCCATTTTGGCCCTGTATGCGGACGATACGGCAATACTAACCAGATCTCTCAGACCCCATTTCATTACCAGAAAGCTTCAAGAAAACCTTTTAAAGCTGGAGGGTTGGTTCTCCAAGTGGATAACTTGGAAGTCAACCCCCAGAAAAGCTCAGCCGTTCTTTTCTCAAAAAGGCCAATGTCTCCTGCAGGAGATGTGTTACTATTCAATACTAAAATTCCCTGGAAGACAGAAACAAATTACCTGGGTGTAATTCCCGACAAAAGGCTATCTTTCAACCAACACATCAAATCTGCGTGCACAAAGGCATCTAAAGCCATAGCTCAGATCTATCCGCTAATTAATAGAAATAGCAAGCTCAGCAACAGAATCAAGTTGTAACTATACCAGATGACGATTCGTCCTATAATCACCTATGCCTCTCTGGCCTGGAGCCACACCTCTAATACTAACATTATCAAAATACAGCGAGTGCAGAACAAGTGCTTGAGAATGATTCTGAACGCCCCGTGGTATGTTAGAAACAATCAACTCCATAGAGACACAAATATTCCCTATATTTTCTCTTTTCTACAATCCTTAGCAACCAAGTTTTTCTTAAAGACGTCCACACAACCAAACGATTTGGTTCAGCAAGCTGCAGCATACGATCCAACGGATATATTCAAATATAGAAGACCAAAAGCTATATTAGCCTCCTATAACGATACATAATTTCCATGCCCATTCAGGGCGAGCAAACTGCTCGTAAATTTTACCCTCACTGTAACCACAACAGATAGCGGGGAATATGAAAAGCATCTTGCTTCACCCCTAAAGACATACATGTCAATTGTCAATTTACTAACATGGGTTGAAAAAGGATTCATTCAATCCAATACCCTTGGAGGGTAATGGATGACAATGCTGTAGCCAATGAAGTTCTAACTGAGGCTCGGCTATTGCTGTTACCCACCTGCCATGATCAGAGCTTTAATTGCTCAATAACACCTTATCCCTACACTGTCCTCTACAGATAACGGGGAATATGAAAAGCATTCTTGCTTCGCCCCTTTAAGCCAGTCCTTATAAGAACTATAAGGATTTACTAACATGTGATCAGCAGTGATCCATGCTTGTGAATGTAACCTTGTATTGTATATATACTGTATATCATTTTATTAGTGCTTAATAATTATAATAACTATATCACTTTATTAGTCTTTAGTAATTATTAGATAATTATTTTATTAGTCTTTAGTAATTATTAAATAATTATAAACGGTCCATTTGGTTTATGAGTGGTTCTCAACAAACAAACAAGATTAAATTGGTTGAACACATTTTGTTTTCGTCATATAACGAAAACCTGATTAACAAATCCCAGTCAGCCATACGGATTATGGGATTTATGAACTCCCAATATTAGACAAAATATTTTTATAATCATCGATTTCTTATACATGATCTATTTCTATTCTGTCAAAGTCATTTGCTGTCCTTATTGCATTCCAACTTTATAAATCACTCAAAATAATAAATGCCCTTGCAAAAATAACAATTGAAAGGGCTCTCGCCATTACATTTATGCATACCGTGTAGGACAGCATATTCTGTCTGCTGCTTCACCGGTGATTAAACCTGGCCGTGTTCCTTAGGAGCCTGTAAATAATATTGATGAATGATATTTATGGAGTTTCATCTTCTGAACCATGTCAATGCTCTCAAGATTGAAAGCACATGATGTTATGTGCACTATCGGCTGCAGGAGAACAGCACCATTTGCATTAATAGATATTAAAAATTAATTACAATAAAATAATTCAGTTAATAAATTGTTTTTACGTATAAACAAAAAAAATTAAAAATTAAGGAACACATGAATGGTGGGTATTAGTCAGTATAACTTCCCAAAATTGATAAAGTTTGAGGCAATCGTTTTTGTAAAGGTTTGAGTTGCGAATGTATGCTTCGCAGCTTTCTTTGTATAGTCTTGCCAGAAGTAAATAACGTTTGTGTAAAACTTTGGTTTTGTTCCATTGAATCCTGTGTTTTGTACATAATACGTGGCTTGCTAAACTGGATTTGTTGGGAGCTTTAAGTGAAATGTAATCCCGATGTTCTTCAAGACGTATTTGTTGAGAACGACCAGTTTGTCCATAATAACATAAGCCACAAGAGCACGGAATTCTGTAAACTCCAGGATAAGAAAGAGGAGGATATTTGTCTTTTGATGAGATAAGGAATGCATTAAATTCGAACTGGATGGACATCACTTTGTAAGTAAGTAAATGGAAGTAGGAAGTAGGATGTGTCTGTATATATATATATACACACACACACACATGTTCTCATGATAAGAGCTTATCATCAGAACATGTGTATATATGTAATCAAAATAATTTCTTCACAGAGTTGTAGCTGCTAATAAACAGGACAACTCCATCAGAGAGAAGCCATTCTTTCTGATGAAAATTTTGAAGAGAATTTTATCAAAGTCATGAAAAAATGTATGAAGTATCTTCTGAAACTGGTCTCCTTGCATAAACACTGACGATCTTCTGAGTCATTAATGAGGACGAGAACAGATGATTCAAGCTACTTTAGACATTCCACAAGGGGGAATGAGAGGTAGCCTCACACCTGCTAATGAAACTCATCTCACACCTAAAAGAGCCATATTTACAGTGGATTTCGAACTGATCCTGTTGGTCAGAGAGCAGAGACACTAATCATTCTTTGGGCCACGAACGATATCTAAACTCAAACAGTCTTTGGAATTTTGAGTTTATTCAGATAAAGGCACTAAATTTTGTCATTAAGTGAAAATACCAAAAATTGTACTAAAAGGAATAATTCGGGAAAGTTCCTCCGATTAAAAAAAAAAAGAAGACAAAAGGAAAATAGAAATATTTTTCTCAATAAAGGGAAACTAGCCTTCTTTTTCATTTACTTATCAATGATTTTAATTATGAACGATATTCTGTGCTTTATTAGAAAGCTGAGAATTCTGTTTGTTGAATGTATCAGCTTACAATTAGAGTTTGTCCCATTGTTTGAATTCAGTGCAATCCTGTTTTCTATTTAAGAGGCAAGCGATTACTGTATTTATCTTTACCTAATGAATTTATTACGTATGCCAAATGACACAACAGATGTCTTTATTTAATAATCGTTTTATACTGTGGAATGAGGCATGCAATTTATTAATGATTCAAAATGATCAATTTGCAACCAGCCTGACTGATTAGCCTATCAGCTCTGCAAGCAACAGCCTGAGTTCGAATCCCACCATGAGAAGTGGACTTTTTTGAATGAATTTCATGTCGTGTACCACCATCTCCTCTTATTGGAAGAATAGAGTGGCTAAATAAAGTTGTCTTTATCTAAATAAAGAATGAAAATACATTTATTGAGTTGTTGCGGGACAACTTCCTCAAGCAGCACGTGACAGAAGGAACTCGAGGTCAAAGAGTGTTAGATTTGATTATAGTGTCAGAGGGTGTTTCAGTTAAACACGTAACTATTCTGCCTCCGGCTGGTGACAGTGATCATGTGGTACTCACTTGGGAAGTGACTAAGTTTTTGAATGTTCCATTCAGAAAAGGATACATTTTGAACTACAAAGCAGGAAATTATGACAAACTGAGGAGTATACTGAGTTCAGTGGAATGGGATCGGTTGATGGATGGGAAGAATATCGACAGTGAATGGGATGCATTTAAACAATACTTAAATGATGCGATATCAGAATGTGAAGCGAGAGTTCGAAGAATAAATAGAGTAGGTGTCAAATGGATGCGTAATCTTATTCAGCAAGAGATTCGTAAGAAAAGGACGATGTGAAAGGAATACCGTTTGCATAAGGATGACGTCCGTTATGAACGTTATAAGCAGCAGGCTAGAATAGTCACAACTGTTGTACGGAAAGCAAAGTCTGATTATGAAACTGGCTTTGCGTGCTAAAGACAACCCACAAGAATTCAATCGATATACTGCAAGTAAAAGAAAGAATGAATATGAAAGAATAACTCTTCTAAATCCAGATGGCGTGAGGGGGTTACAGCTGCAGAAGAGGTTGTTCAGTTAATGAGCGTCAATTTCGTTAAAGCTATCAGCCTGGTGAACGCAACATTGAGCTCACTGTTACCTCTTCACTGGATGAAGAAACGCAGGTGTGGGAGGCCGAGGTATTAGTGTTGTTGCACAAATTGAATAAGAATTCAATTTGTGCAACAAATTGAATAAGAATTCAGCAATAGGGACTGATGAGATATCAGCACGTGTGCTAAAAGAGTGTTCAGCTGAACTGGCCATTCCTTTTATCAGAATGTTTAATATGAGTCTCGGAACAGGGAAGATTCCACAGGAATGGAAGGAATGTATGGTAATTCCGTTGCACAAGGGTGGTGCAAAGACCGATGTATCCAACTATTGACAAATTAGTACCTTAGGAGTGGTGGTGAAGATTTTGAAAAAATTGGTTAGGGCCCGCATTCAGAAATGGGTTGACAGTGAATCTCTACTTTGCAATGAGCAACATGGGCTTACTAAGGGAAGGGCATGTTTTAGCAACTTTCTCACATTCTATAACAATGCTACCATTGAACTAGAGAAGGGGAATGGATACATAATGATACTTTTTGGATTTTGCTAAGGTTTTTGACAGAATACAGCATGGAAGAATGTTGCATAAATTGAAGAATATGGGTTTGGGTTATACAATATTAGCATGGATAAGAGGATGGCTGACTGACAGATATCAAAAAGTGGTATACAGGGGATCCGAGTCTGCAAGGTTTAAGGTAACAAGTGGTGTACCACAAGCTTGGTCCATTGTTATTCAATCTGTACATTAATGATATTGGGAAGGACAAGCGACATACAGTTATTTGATGATGATGCAAAGATAGGTAGGGTAATCAGGAATGCTGCTGATATGCAGTCTTTACAGAATGATTTGAATAGGCTGGAATTTGGGCATGGGAAAATAGGTGTCAGTTCAATGTCAGTAAATGTAAAGTCATTCACTTCGGCATGATTAGATACCCAATACCATATTATATTGGTGGGATTAGGCTAGAAGAAACTGACGAGGCTAGAGAGCTTGGAGTGTTAATAGGTAGGAAGTTTAGGGGCCATATGGTAAAGATCGCAAAAACAACTCAAAAGATAATTGCAATGCTGAAAGGAACATTCACATGTAAAGATAAGGGTGTTATTTTGCCTCTTTAAAAGGCCTTGATAAGACCTCACTTGGACTATTGTGCGCAGGTCTGGTCTCCCGGTGTCCGTTGTGATCCTGATATATTGGACAGAGTACAAAGGAGAGTGTTAAAATGATATCCGGATTGTGGAATACTGATCATGAAGAGAGATTGAGAATTTTTAGACTGCAGACACTAGCAAGCAGGCGAAAGAGGGGTGATATGATTGAGAATTTCAAACTTCTGAAAGAGTCACACAGAATTTCAATTGATGGAATTTTTCAATTTATGGAGGGTGGAGAAAGGACGAGAGGTCATCCTTGAAAGCTGAGAATGAAGGCCCCAAGAAGGGTGTGAGAACTAGATTTTTCTCTCAGAGGGTGGTGCGTGATTGGAATGGATTGCCTTTGGATGTTCTGAGTGCAACCAGTGTGAATGAATTCAAGAATAAGTATGACAGCTGGTGTATGTAGTATGTGGCCTCCCTCGATGAGTCTGTGACTCCCTGGAGTCTGTGACTCTCTCTTAATAATAATAATAATAATTTATTTTTATTTTTATTTATTATTATTTTTTTATTACATTGCATACATTTATTACAGTTATTATATACATTACATACATTTGATTACATATGATACATTACTTATATTTGTTTACATTTGATTACATATGATACATTACTTATATTTGTTTACATGTGATACTTACATTACGTACATTTGTTTACATGTATTACATACATTGGCTTTCATGTGATACGTACATTACATGCATTTGGTTACATATGATACATCTTGTATGAGAACTAATTTCTTTGCTTTCATCCTCGAAGCTTATATGTAGGCTTATCTGAGGATGACACGAGTTGGTTATTATGTATTTTTTTTTTTTTCTTTTTTTTGCTGTGTTGGGAAGCTACGAAATCTATGATTGAGAAATTCGCGCGCGCGCGCGCACGCACGCACGCACGCACGCACACACACACACACACACACACACACACACACACACACACACACACACACACACACACACACACACACACACACACACACACACACACACACACACACACACACACACACACACACACACATGGAAGCCTGAACGAATATATTGTGTTTCATTAAGTTTGTATGGTATTTTGGGTGCGTGTTTCTTGTTTATGTCCTTTAGAGCTCTTTTCAGGCTATTGTAGTTTGTAAGGTTTCTGTATTCAAAAGGTAATTTGTTTATCATGTCTGGGTTGTAGAAGTTTTGTGTGGCCTTTCCGCAGTGATTATTGTATTTATATGTGATATAATTATTAGTAGGCTGAGGTCTTGTTATACGGTATGTATTTCTAACTGTCCTGTAGTTGGCATCGAAATAACGTTTTAGAAAAGCCGCATAGTGACATAAATGTTTTGCTGTCAGTATTCTGTGTTCTGAAATTGCGATGTATATAAGGTCGTTATTTTCTCTTTGTTCCCAAAAGATCAGTTTTGTCATTTTGTACTGTAGCGACATTAATCTATTTAATTTGTAGGGTGCACAGAAAGCATACTTTGTTATAGCGTATCCTAGTATATTTTGGCATAGTGCTTTGTATATTAGTGTTTTTAGGTGTATAGGAACTATGTCTTTAAACCTGTAGAGTTCGCCACTTATTGTTTGGAGTTTGTTGTGTAGATGGTCTATGTGGCTATTCCAGTTCATATCTGCATCGAAGTAAATTCCAAGGTATCGTATTGTTTCAACCTGAGTAATTGTAGTGGTTTTGCTGTTCTGTGTGTTTTTTATGTTGGAAAGTGGGTGTTGGATGGTTATATATTTGTTATCAACTGGTCGAGTCAGTGGATTTCTGAATATCATTAATTTTGTCTTTTCTGAGTTGAGGTGTATGGAGTTTTTCGTGAGCCAGTCTATGATCAGATTTATGTCATGTTGCATATTTGTTTGGGCTATTCTTGCGTTAATGTGGATGGATATTATTGCTGTATCGTCTGCGTATTGGAATATCTTACCATTGAGTGGTAGCTAATTAATATCGTGCGTGTAAATGTTGAATAGAGTTGGGGAGAGTACAGCTCCCTGTGGTACTCCACATGTTACTGGTAGCTCTTTGCTTCGGTTTGACCCGATACGTGTGATATGCTTTCTATTTTGTAGGTAGTTTGTAAACCACCTGTGAAGAGGCCCGTCTATTCCAACATGCCTCAGCTTTTCTAACAAGGTTTGATATGTGAGTGTATCGAATGCTTTAGTTAGATCAATAGACTGCCATGGCAATTTTGTTTTTGTCTAAGACGGTATTAATTACGTCTGTAAAGTCTTCCAAGAGAGATGTTGTTCCTTATTTTTCTGAAAACCATATTGTGTTTTGGTGATAATATGAAAGATCTCAGTGTATGCTGTGAGTTTCTTCAGTATGAACCGCTCCATAATTTGATTGATAATTGGTAATGTTGCTATGGGTCTGTAATTGCTGATTAAATTTATTTTTCCATGTTTGTATATGGGTGTGATTATGGCCGTCTTTAGCATACTTGGTATCTGTCCTGTTTTAGATATTTTATTTATTAGTTTTAGTAGGATATGACTTAAACTAGTTGCATGTTGCTTTGTATCTTTAGGTCTGATACCATCTATTCCTGGGCCTTTGTTTGGTTTGATTTGATGTATTGCAGAGAGAAGTTCTGCTTCTTTTATGGTTGGGAACCATAATGTCTGTTTTGATTGTGGTCCAAGTGGAGGATCTCGTTTTGTGATTGGGGGATTATTTCTGTGCAGTTCTTGAATGGAGTCTGCAAAGTATTGGTTAAAGTCATTTGCTAGTTGTTGGATAGGTTTTGCGTCTTGTGGTTTATGGTTTCGGAGGCGGTGGTGTTGGGAACAAAATCTAGCATCTCATTGATCAGATGCCAGGTTTGTTTCATGTTGTTTTGTGCGGAGGTTAGTTTGTCTCTGTAGTAGCTTCTTTTTGCATTTCTGATTTGTATTGTAAGGCAATTCCTTGTTATCTTATATTCAGTTTTTAAAGCCGTGTTATTTGGATATCGCTTTAATTCTTTCCATAAAGCGTCCTTTCTGTGAATTTCTAGGATTAAGTTTTGTGTTATCCAAGGATTTTGTGTTGTTTTTGAACGAATTCGGACTTTCTTTGTAGCTTTCTTATATATTTCCTCCAGTGCAAGTTTAATGTTGTTGTATAAGATATCTGCTGAATCTGATGCCAGGTGTTCCCAGTCTGCTTTTCTTATTATTGTTTTCTGTCGCTTTTCTCCTGTGGGACATTGCATGGATATTGTCTTGGTGTGCAGGTTTAGAGCGGTGAAATAATGGTCTGCTACTTTGCACTTTATGACTGATGCAGTGTAACTGTATGGTGGTGCTCGGACGTTTATATGATCTAGGCAGGAAGCAGTGATAGTATTTCCGAATATTTCTTCTCTAGTACATGATGTTATTTTAGTATTAGATTGTACATGGGTAGTGTGTCTAGGTATTGTACAGTGTTGTTCTGGTTTTCGTTTGCAATATTTATGTTTATGGCGCCAATTATATATCGCCAATAATAATAATAATAATAATAATAATAATAATAATAATAATAATAATAATAATAATAATAATAATAATAATAATTGTTTAAATAGTAATCGTTTTATTATTATTCACATATAATATTTACAATACATACTTACACACTAATCTGCATACAGGTATTTTCACGTACCGCTAACATATTTTTTAATAATAATAATAATATTTTTTTGTATACAAGTACATTCTGTATATATCCATATACATTTACTTACATATAATTTTTTTACATTTTATTATATCTCAGATATATTACATACATACATACAAACATACAATAATAATGATAATAATAATAATAATTATTTTTCGCGTTTAAACATTTTATCATGTCTCAGATAAAATACAGTAATAATTATAATACATTACAATTGTGAATAACAGATACTTGAACGTTAATAATATTTTAAAATAATAACAATAGTAATATATTTTTTTTCTGTTTAATGTATTATATTCTTTCTTTGGGAGGCATTTCTGATTTATCCCTCGAAGCTTAGCAGAGCTTATCTGAGGAAGATAATAGATGATAGATGGCGATGGTTTCATGGTTATGTTTCTATACTGGTCGCAAGCCAGGTGTTGATTTTACTGTTTGTTGGTACGTGCTTGGAAGACTTCAACTGCTATTACAGTTTAACTTTTTTTTTTTTTTTTTGTAAATAGGGTTGGATTTAGACATGGTGTGTTTGTTTCTTTGTGTTCTTGTAGTGATGGTTTTTGAAAGGAGGTTTGTTATAGGTTGTGTATGTATGTGTGTGTGTGTGAGTGTGTGTGTGTGGGGGGGGAGAGAAACAGGAATTGCTCTAATTTTCATTCTCGCTATAATATTTATATAGCACCTGTTTCAGCTCTCTGTATGTCCCAAGATTTCTGTCGTCGAACAGCAGTTTGTTTATCATGTCAGGTACGTAGAAGTTTCGGGTGGCTTTGCCGTCGTGATTGTTGTACTTATATGTTATGTAGTTTGTTGACTGTGGTCTTGTTATCTGATATGTTGTTCTGGTTACTCTGTAGGTTGGGCTGTAGTAATGTTTTAACATGACTGTGTAGTGGCATAAGTGTTTCACCTCAAATATTTTGTGTTTTGTCCATGCTTCCTGCATAAGAGTGGGTTGTTCCCAGAATATCAGTTTTATCATTTTATCTTGCAACCATTGTAGCCTGTTAAGTCTGTAGTCTGCGCAGAATGCGTATGATGTGATTGCATATCTTAAAATGTTTTCACATAATGCTTTATAGATTCGTATTTTTATTTGTGTTCGGGCAATGTCTTTTAATCTGTATACTTCGCTTGCTATTATTCTAAGCTTGGTATGTAGGCAGTTTGTATGACTATTCCAACTTTGATCAGCATCGAAGTGAAGTCCGAAATAGCGTGTTGTTTTCACCTGTGCGATGGTTGTGGTTTGAGGTTCAGCGCTTTGTGTATAGGTGGGTGAATGTCGGATAGTGAGATATTTAGTTTCTATGGGCAGGGTTTGGGGGTTTATGAATATCATTAGCTTTGTTTTTCCGGGGTTTATATATACGCCATTTTCGGTTAACCAGTTAGTGATTTGATTGATGTTGTGTTGCATATTTGTGTAAGCGATATTTGCGTTGTTGTGCATGGATACTAGGCCGTGTCGTCTGCATACTGGAAGATTTTACTTTTTAGGGGAAGGTGGCTTATGTCGTGTGTGTATATGTTAAATAGAATGGGAGATAGGACAGCTCCTTGTGGTACTCCACAGGTTACATGTACCTCTTTGCTGTATGCTGATCCTATACGTGTGGTGTGCTTTCTGTTTTTCGTGTATGCTTTAAACCACTGGAGTAGACGACCTCCAATTCCGATATGGGTTAGTTTCGTTAACAAGGTTTTGTGTGTTAGTGTGTCAAATGCTTTTGTTAGGTCAATGAATACCACTAATATTATTCTGTTTTTATCCAATACAGAATTTATTAGGTATGTGAAATCTTCCAGGAGTGTTGCTGTTCCTTTATTATTATTTTTTTTTTTTTGAAAGCCATATTGTGTTTTGGGTATGGTTTGAACTTTTTCAACGTATGTGGAGAGTTAGTCATGCACGATGCGCTCCATGATTTGGTTGATTACAGACAACGTGGCGATGGGCCTGTAATTACTTATAATATTTCTTTTTCCATGTTTGCGTATGGGTGTGGTTAATGCAGTCTGTCGTGCTTCAGGTATGTGTCCCGTTTCGAAGATTTTATTTAACAGTTTTTGTATAACTGAAGTAGGTTGGTTGAGTGTTGTCTTTTGGTCTGATTTCGTCTATTTCCGGTCCTTTGTTAGGGTTAATTTGTTGAATTGCCAGTGATAGTTCTTTTGTTACTGGTAATAATAATAATAATAATAATAATAATAATAATAATAATAATAATAATAATAATAATTTTTTTTTAAACAATTTATTATGTTTCAGTATAAGTTACATAATAATAATATTTACAGTATTTACAATAAGGATTACACAGAATTTTTGATTTTAGAATAGACATAATAATAATAATAATAATAATAATTTATTTTATTTTATTTTATTTTATTTTTTTTATTGTTCTTTCAAATATTTACATATGTACAATGATCATCTATTCAGTATATTATTTTACAAGGTTCAGCACTTTGTGCTACATATAATGAGATTTAAATGGTAATGATGATAACAGTTTTTTTTTTTATATAACAGTCATAATAATAATTTACAATTATATTGTTCAGAGTTACGTAAGTTGTATAATATTACATGTTATGGTTTACTATTTTTTTTTGTATAATCACACCTTTTCAAACTTGAAAAGGTGTGATTATACAACAGTATTTACACATATGCAATCTGAATATTATGTGTCCTTATTTTCACAAACATACGGTGTAAACTCATGATTTACTTTTAAAATAATTTCTTTTTTTTTTTTTTACATTGCATACATTTGTTACAGTTATTATATACATTACATACATTTGTTATAATTGTTATATACATTACATACATTTGTTATAATTGTTATATACATTACATTCATTTGTTTACATATGATACATTACTTACATTTGTTTACATATAATATTTACATTACGTACATTGGTTTACATATAATACATACATTGGTTTTCTTGTGATACGTACATTACATGCATTTGGTTACATATGATACATCTTGGATGAGAACTAATTTTTTTTCCTTTCATCCTCGAAGCTTAAATGTAAGCTTATCTGAGGATGACACCAGTTGGTTATTATGTATTGTTTTTTATTTTTTTTGCTGTGTTAGGATGCGACGGAATCTATGATTGAGAAATTTGCGCGCGCGCACTCACACGCACACACGCACGCGCACCCCCCCCCCTCACAATAAATTGGAATGTACTGATGCGTCGCTGAACTGGAAGCCTGAGCGAATATATATTGTGTTTCATTAAGTTTGTATGGTATTTTGGATGCGTGTTTCTTGTTCGTAGTATGTCCTTAGAGCTTTTTTCAGGCTATTGTAGTTTGTAAGGTTTCTATATTCAAAAGGTAATTTGTTTATCATGTCTGGGATGTAGAAGTTTCGCGTGGCCTTTCCGCATTGATTATTGTATTTATATGTGATATAATTATTAGTAGTCTGAGGTCTTGTTATACGGTATGTATTTCTAACTGTCCTGTAGTTGGCATCGAAATAATGTTTTAGGAAGGCTGCATAGTGACATAAATGTTTTGCTGTCAGTATTTTGTGTTCTGCCATTGTAATGTTTATAAGGTCGTGATTTTCTCTTTGTTCCCAAAAGATCAGTTTTGTCATTTTGTACTGTAACGACATTAATCTATTTAATTTGTAGGGTGCACAGAAAGCATACGTTGTTATAGCGTATTTTAGTATATTTTGACATAGTGCTTTGTATATTAGTGTTTTTAGGCGTATGGGAACTATGTCTTTTAATCTGTAGAGTTTATATATTATATAATAATAATAATAATAATAATAATAATAATAATAATAATAATAATAATAATAATAATAATAATAATAATAATAATAATATATTTATTTTATTTATTTATTATAATTATTATTATTTATTTTATTTTTATTTTATTTTTTTTATGTCTCAGATGAATTGCATACACTATGTATGCAATTATATGTAGTAATTATATATATATATATAATATTTATAACGCATTACAAGTGTGTATAACAGATTCTTGCAAGTTAGTAATTTTCTTCCTCGAAGCTAAGCAGAGCTTATCTGAGGAAGATAATAGATGACAGAGGGTGGTGGTTTCATGGTTGTGTTCCTATACTGGTCACAAGCCAGGTGTTGATTTTACTGTTTGTTGGTACGTGCTTGAAAGACTTCGACTGCTATTACAGTTTAACTTAATTAACTAAATTAATAATAATAATAATAATAATAATAATAATAATAATAATAATAATAATAATAATAATAATAATAATAAATAAAGTTGCCTGTAGTTATCTTTTATAGATGTGATTTAGATAAAAAAAAACAAATGCAAAATGGCTACTTTGACTCCTAAATGCTCATTTCGTACGCATGCTTAATAGCCAAGGACGTTTTGTCTCAGAAATGTTACGTAAAATAATATGCTGATGCCGCATACTTCCTGAAAGTGAAAAATAATATATTAACCCTATATGTGGAGTACAACATTCTAATTCTCCACTGAGCGAAATAGTGGAGCTGTCACACTAGTGAGCTATGATATTCATCTACCATTTTGGATTGTTTAAATCTGTGATGTAAGTCAAATGAAAATATGATATTCGTTACTTTTTTCACTGTAATCTAGCTACCAGAGATTGTTCAAACTATTTTTTTTTAGAACCAAGGCCAGGGGAAAGCATCGAAAAGAAGCGAAAGCTAATCATGAATGTGAAGACCTGTAGCGTGCGCTGTTTAGGAAATACACAAAAGAGAAAACTTCAAAAAGACAGTAATAGAAAGAATAAATGAAGAAGCAGAGGAAGAAAAATTTATTATTTGAGCTTGCAGTATTTTAATATATTTTAAAGTAAATTAAAAAAAAATATTGGAAATGGAATCACCAATTGAATTATAGAAAAAGGAGAGTTTGAATCTCAAGGAATTTATTCACAATCTTTAAAAGCGTAAAATCCTAAAACAATATGCTTTAATATTTTTATGAAATATGCACATTTGAAGAAAGCTACTCTGTACATTAGTATTAGTATTGGGTTGACAAACTTTAGATAATCCTGAAGTCCTGCGAGGGATACCAAACACGGAACTTTTCAAATCACTTCAGGCCTCCAATAACTAGGACTGTCTCCTCACACTGGGCAATGAAATTCATGGACCATCTAAAGACTAAACATCCATGCCCACTGTGAAATTATAACTTTTCAGCCTTTTAAAAAGTTGGATATTGCATACATTTCTAAAAGACCAAACGTCTAAATTAAAAACCATTATGCTATTAAATTATTTCTGTATTTTAAATAAATTTATATAATAAAAATATAAGCATTTAAAATAATAGTTTTGATAAAATTGAAAATAAAGTAAATTTTCTTGATTAAAGAATTATTTTTAAGATAAGAGTAATACCCCTTTTATTTGTACAAAACACAGATAAATAACTAAGCCCTGCCTCGGGTAATGAAATGATCATTAATAAATTAAATGATTAATTAAATGATTAATTGTTCACTGACATTTAAACTCTAATCTCGGCCTTTTGGCTAAGATAAAAGTGTAGTATCTGTTTGAGATCCAGTTCCAGTGCTAATCGAGATTGCAGTACCTGTTCATGAACCAGTTAGTGAGAAGTTCCACCGTTCCTGAGAGAGAGTTCCATGTTTGCCAGTCCTGCTACAAGAAGTGTTCCTTGGTTTCCAGAAGTTCCATTGCTTTTTATTTGCATGTATCTGTCTGAGAGATAAGATTTGATCAGTCTTGTGATGTTTATGGGTATGTTGGCTTTTATAAGCTTAGAGTAGACCCTGGTGCCATACGTTATCAAATGCCTTTGCTAGATCCAAGAACACGGCTGCAGAAACGCAGAACGCAGAACATATATGGCGCAAAGGGTGAAGCTTGACGCTTTTTATATTCTCTGTTGTCTGTTTTGGTAGCAGTGATGGGAGAGATTTGTGAGCTATTTTAGTCGCCCTGAGTGGACAGAAGTGGTTATACGTAGTTGAGTGTTAGAATGGCTTTCGGTCTTTTATGTTTCCAGTGATCATTACCGTCATAGTTTCCGGCTTGTTGTATTAGTTGGTTTGGATGCGTAGATGTCTTCATAAAGAATTTTTCTGCAAGGGAGCGTAATAGTAGAGAGATGTAGGGGATATTTATATCCCGGTAGAGTAGAATTTTGTTTCTTGAGCTTAGTTTGCTGTGTCTGTGGATCAAGGGATATAGCTGGGCGATAACTTTTGAAGCTTTGGTGCACGTGCTCTTGATGTGGCTGTTGAAGCATAATCGCTTATCGAGAAGTATTTCTAGGTATTTTGCTTCAGTTTTCCAGGGAATTTTAGAGTTGAACAGGGTGATGTCTCCTTTGGGGGATGCTCGTCTTCTTGTGAAGAGTATCGTTGTGCTTTTCTGGGGGTTTAATTGTAGTCGCCAGTCTATAAACCATTTTTCTAGATTCAGGATGGTGTCTTGTAGTTTTTTAGTTACGAAATGTGGTTGGCGGGATCTGGCTAGTACAGTAGTATCATCTGTATAAAGGGTGATGGTGGATGTGAGAGGATTTAGGGATGTCTGCCATATAAATGTTGAACAGGATCGGGGATAGCAGTGATCCTTGAGGAACTCCAGCGAGGATTTTCCGTTGGGTTGAGACTGTTTCATTGATTTTGACTTGCATCTTCCTGTTTGAGAGGTATGATTTAATCAGGTGTATCATGTTTAATGGAAGGTTTGCGATGATAAGTTTGTAGAGGAGGCCGTGGTGCCAGATCTTATCGAAGGCCTTTGAGATGTCTAGGAAGACTGCTTCAGTGAGCTGATTCCAATTAAATCCTGTGGTGATGTATTCTACCTGTCTATGGATCTGTTAGGTGGTACTGTGATTTTGATGGAAGCCAAATTGTTCTTGTGGAATGATATTTAGTTGGTCGACATGATCTTGGAGTCTGATGAGGATGGTTTTCTCTGCTATATTACCTAAGTTGGATAACAGGCTGATGGAACGGTAATTTTCAGGTAAATATGGGTCTTTGCCTGGTTTGTGAATTGGGATGATGTCAGCTATTTTCCATAACTAGAGGAAGTGCTGCCATTTAAGGATGGAGTTTATGATGTTTGCGAGATGTGCTATGGCTTTGCGTGGTAGTGCCTTGATGACTTTCTTAGTGATGCCGTCAGGATCTGGGACTTTTTTGATCTTGAGATGGTTGATGACGCCGATTATTTCGGTTGGTGAGGTAGGCATTATAGGGCTTGGATTGATTTCTTGATTTCTTGGATTGATTGATCATCGGGACGATTTACTGTGATCCTGACTTTATGATGGATCTTGTATACATGGCTGATGTTTAGGTTCTCATATGCAGAACTGCATTGTTTCTCAAGGTTTCTTGCTATAACTTCAGCTTTGTCAGCATCTGTGTAAGCAAGGTGCTATTCTGCTTTGAGAGGGGGGGGGGAGGGATTTGCGCTTGTTCCTGAGGTTGTTTAGGAATTTCCATATGGAATGATCTGCTGTGGAGATGGAGGTGAGCTTGTTGTCCCATTGGTGATTCCTGTGGTTCTGGAGAGCTTCTCGAACAGATTTGTTTAATCTGTTGAGGGCTGTTTTGTCCTGGGGAGCACGAGTATTGTAGTATATTTTTCTTTGTCTGTTTTGTGCCCTTAATAAATCCATGATTTTTTCAGGGAGACGGTTTTGTTTGTGTGTAATCGTGGATACTGTGACTGCTGTTATGGCTTTAGTGATTTGATTGGTGAGGTTTTTATTTCCGTATCTATTTCTTCGTTGGCTTTTATATGGGGAACCGGACCAATGTGTTCTGGTAGCACTTTCCTAAGTTTCTCCCAGACAATGGAGGTTTGTGGGGGAGGTGACTGGTCTTTGTTCCCTAAGTGAAGTAGAATTGGGTTGTGGTCTGATGATAATTCGTTCAGTGCTTGAATTCTGTACTGGCATTTGATGTTGTGTAGGATGGCAATGTCTAGGATGTCAGCTGTGCCAGTTGGGCTGTGGTGGGTTGGTTCGGTGGGTCCTGTTACGACAGCGTTGCTTAATCCTGTGTAGCTGAAGAGGATACGGCCATTTTTATTTGTGGTTCTGCTGTTCCAGGAGGGATGTTTGGAGTTTACGTCCCCAACGACGATGATGGATTCATTTACGCCCAGTACAGCATCCAAGTCAGAAAATAGTAGGGTCTTAGCAGGGGAGTTGTAGGCGGCGTAAATTTTAAGTCTTCCTATTGAGTTTGTGTGGACTTCGACACCAGTGAGTTCTAGGTTGGAGGTTGGTGGTGGGGGGTGAGTTTTCCATTGTGCCTGATGCAGTTCCTGATAAATATGGCTATACCACCACCTCTGTAGTCAATACGGCTGCAGTGTGCTGGTTCCAATTAATGCCGACTGTGATGTGTTATACCAGACGATGTATTTGTTGTGTGGTACTTTGCTCCTGAAACTAAATTGCTCATTAGGGATGGTTTTAAGTTTCTCTGTCGCATCTTGTTGTCTGGAGAGGATAACTCTCTCTGCGATTTTGCCAAGGCTGGATAGTAGACTGATGGGCCTGTAACTTTGGGGAAGTTATGGGTTATTTCCAGGCTTTTTTATAGGTGTTATATCAGCAATTTTCCAGGCTATGGGAAAATGTTGTAGTCTGATTATTGCATTTGTTATGTTGACTATATGGATTATGGCCTTTCTGGGAAGAAGTTTTAGATTCAGGATGGTTCCATTGGTGATTACATCTGGTCCTCGAGCTTTGTTTGAATTTAAGTGCTTGATGATGTTATATATTTCTGTTGGGGTGGTAGGAGTGATGTGGTCTGGGTAGATCTCTGTTTGCCTTAAAGTATGCCTGACCCGCATATGAATATTATATATATGACTAATATTCAAGTTTTCATACGCAGGTCTGCACTGCGCCTCCAGACTGTCAGCCAGTGCCTCAGCTTTATCTCTATCCATGTGTATTATTCCGTGCTTGGTCTGCATTGGGGGTAAGGGTTGACTTTTTCTACGGAGGATCTTCAAAAATTTCCATAGAGTATGACCAGCTGGGTTTAGGGATGTTAACTTCTTTTCCCATTCCTGGTCTCTATGATTTTGTAGTGCATCTCTTACTTTTCTGTTTAGGTTGTTTAGGATAGTTTTGTTTTGTGGGGGCCCTAGTGTCATGATACCTCTTCCTAGCTTTATTTTTTGAATCGATTAAGTTTGTAATCTCTTCTGGGATTCTGCTGGTTGAATGGATGAGTGTAGATCTGGTGACTGAAGTAATCGCTTTCTTGATTTGGTCTGTTAAGCTTTTTACTGCAGTGTCTATCTCTTCTTTTGTATGTATGATAGGCACTGGACCGATGTGCTCTGGTAGGACTTGAGATAGTTTGTCCCATGCTAAGAATGAGTGTAGGGGGGGGGGAGAATTGATCTAGTGTACATAGTTTGAGTACTAGGGGATTATGATCTGATGACAATTCATTTACTGTTTCCAGCTGGTACTGATATTTGATATTTTTTAAAACAATGATGTCTACCACGTCTGATCTGCCAATTGGACTGTGATGGGTAGGCTCGACAGGTCCCACAACTATGGCTGAGTTGGCTGCTGTGTAGTTGTGTAGAGTGTGGCCACTCATATTAACTGTGGAGCTGTACCAGGCAGTATGATTCGCATTCCAATCTCCTGCCATAAGAATGGGGTTTGTAGAGCCTAGGATGGAATCCAGATCTGATATTAATAGGTGTTTGCTTGGTGGGTTGTAAGCTGCATATATCTTGATACTTCCTGCATTTTTGGTGTGTACGTCTACTCCTGTAATCTCCAGGTTGGCGGGTTGGGTATAGCATTGTGGTTGAGGTAGGGCTTGATGCAGATGGTTGTGCCTCCCCCTATGGTACCTAGTCTGTCTGTTCGGTACATGGTGTACCCCCTTATTTTTGAGTTGTTAGCAGGTCTCAAGTGGGTCTCGCTAATCAGCATAATGTCGGGGTTTCTTCTGAGTGCGAACTCTTGTAGCTCTAGTGTCTTGTTGGTGAGGCCATTGGCATTTAACGCAGTTATCAGGAGTGAGTTTGGTTGTATTTTAGTTTTGCTCATTGAGGGCTGCTAGTATGGAGTGGGTTCCTTGAAGGAATCTCTTCGTTGAGGATGGCGATGGGTTTGTTTGGCTAAATTCTTGCAGCATAGTGGCTAATGAGGAGGTCAGAATGGCTGTTATGTTGGGGCTTTTCTGAGTGGTATGTACTGCATTCTTGGGGCGAGCTGCTTCTGCGTAGGTTTTGGTGGGGGTTTGTGGTCTTTCCGGACTTGTTTGATTTAGTTTTCTTTGATTCATATTTTGATCAGTCTCAATCTGTGATCTTTGGGTGGTAATGGGAGCAGGTGATTGGGGGTGGGGTCTTGTTGCCCACGGTTTTTTGGATGATGAATGCAACCTTTGTAGTTGGCAGGGTGGGGTCCACCGCAGTTGGCACATCTGGCAGGTGTGGTTCTTAGTTTGGAAGGTAATACTGGCTGTTTTTCGTCACATTTGAGGCATCTGTACTCAGCTTTGCAGAGTTTTTTGGGCATGGCCAAACGTTTGGCAGCGATGGCATTGCCCTGCTGATGCTCTCTTTCTTAGTGGTTCTGGGGTTATTCTGATATCGCAGACGGCGGTTATTTCATAGATTTGTTTCTGCATGTTGGGGACTTCCAATAAGACTAGTGGCATTGGTCGCTTGTCTGATCTGGTCATCCTGCTGACCTTGATAGGTGTTAGGCCCTGTTGGGTGAGGTTTGCCGCGATCTCCTCAGAGGTGATGCCTTCTGTGACTCCTCTGAGTACAACTTTAAGATTTTTTTTCGATGCTTAGTGCGAAGGTGTGATAGTGTAGTTTGTTGTTGTCCATCATTTTTGTTATCCCTCTGTAGTCTGTTACTGTTGTTGGTTGTATTTTTACCCCTTCGTCTGCATTTCTGGCCGGAGTAGTCAATATTGTGTTCTCTTAGGTTTTGTGCTACTGTGGTCCATATTTCTTTTTACCGGAGGATTACCGGGGGAATCATTTCCTTCTTTTCCGGGACTGTTTATGAGGGTGCGGCATCTTCCATGTGGTCGTCCGTAGTTCTGCGTCTTTTGCTTGTGTGGCCATCTGTGACGTTTGTCTGTTTAAAGTTCTCGGGTGTGTGTGTGGGGGGGGGGGGTCGTGTTGTTTTTTTTCTGTGATCTCTTCGTCTTCGATGTCTTCTGGTTCATCTATGTCTGTGTACAAGTTTGGGAAGCTTGACCATTCCGTGTCGAATTTTTTAAGGATTACTCTAAATAGGTCTAGAGCTTGATCTCTGTTTAGGTGCTGTAGTAAGTAAAGCTTTCATTATGGCGCGTGTATAGTTTTTCTGCTGTGGTATTGATCCAAATTTCTATATCGCTCAAACTAAAATGACTAAACCTTACCTTGGTAGGTTCTTTCATTCCACTTTAGTCCTTGATCAAGGAGGTCCGTTGTTGTTCCGATCAGGTTACCAGTATAATTCTTTGCGTTTTCTGCCTGCACTTGTTCACAATCCTTTCAGAACACTAGTCTAATAGATTGTCAATCAATCCTCAATATCAATCCTCAATTCCAGCCTTGGTGAGATCTCTTTTAGTTATTACGTAAACACATTTGAGGGAAAAGGACTTTGCAGCCCCCCCGATCATGTCCTCTACTCTACCCCGTACCAGGACTCTGGGTATAGTAGCGGAGGCAAGCATCGCGAAAAGGACGTTAGCGAAAGCTCTAATCGATGCTGTTGGTGCTGACAAGATTTTTGTCTTTACCCCTTATGAGGGCAGGACGATACCAAGTGGTAGTTAAAGACTTCGCCACAAGGGAGAAACTACTGCGAGGATTAGATTGCCAAGGAAAGAGAGTGTTTCCATTTGTAGTAGGGAGTATTCAGAAAACCTTAAAAATGGATAGGTCCCCACTAGAATACCTAGAGGAAGGGATCGACAGGGCCTAACACCTATCATGTCGATCCATTATTATAAAGTTGTTTTAAGTTTGCAGAGTCAAGCTCACTCTGAAAGTCATAGGAATGA
Source organism: Typopeltis vanoorti (assembly GCF_054136105.1). Taxonomy (NCBI): domain Eukaryota; kingdom Metazoa; phylum Arthropoda; class Arachnida; order Uropygi; family Thelyphonidae; genus Typopeltis; species Typopeltis vanoorti. Next base: position 96,598,759 of record NC_143559.1, on the reverse strand, counting down.
GGAATGGTCTGGACTTTGTGAATATGTGGAGTGAATTTCATGGAAGGTTCGATAGAATTGGACGGCTTGCATGTGAATGGATTTGGAGTCAAAATAGGAATAGGATTTCAGTTGCTAATAGCGGTATGAATACGAACGAAGCGGTGGAAGATGAAGAAAATGACCAGATGGTGGTTGAGAGAGCCAACTTATACACAGAGTTTTTCAAAGAACTAAACGTGAGATTAAGTGGTTAGAGAAAGACTTGATGGATGTAACAAACCACGGCTGACTTGCCGTGGTGCGTCGATGACACTCTGCTGTTATAATCAAAAATCTGTCTTCATGCTCTATGGTAGAACGAGGAACACAATCCATTAGTTTGAAACGCTACCCAGAGCCTAGACACACCGCTATGTGAGATTCCAAACTCTCTGACAATATCAGTAATTCTGCGTTCTTCTTCAAGCCTTCCAATAATTCTTCTCCCCGTGAAATCATCTCGATTATGTCTTTGAGACATTACAAAACATCCAAGTTTGTAACTTTATTCCTTCATGAAAAGAGCTTCCTTCAAACACAATTCGCACAGAGCGGGTTTTTGGCCTTTTTACTGTTAAATGCTACCACTCAACTCCTTTGAGCGCTATTCGAAAATTTGAATGTGTACCCACTTTCTACTGTAAATCGTCACTTTTTTTCAAATTTCCGCAAGGTGATACGTCTGAATTTGCTGTTGTAATCGTAAAAAATTTGTGTTCTTTCCTCAAGTTTTGTATTGTAAGTAGTCTTCCCACGCCTGGAATTTTCGGTTCATTTTCTCCATTTAGCAATTAAGTATTTCTTTCACCATGTTTGTAAAATATGGAAAAAAAAACAATTAAATGAAGGTATACAGTGAACTAAAAGAACTGTTATAAATACAATAGTGTATGCAGATGATCAGATTATCGATTTTGTTTAATAAGCCTCGACATTCTTGGCTTATTAAACAAAATAAGTCAAGAATAGAATTTAAAGATTGTACAAAGGAAAACAAAAGTCAAGATTTAAAGGTCAAAATCATGTTAGATCAAACACAGTTATAGAAAATAAAATAAGAGAACAGATAGATTAATTATTAGGCTGCATAATAACATACTCGAAACTAAAAGATAAAAATATGGGGTGGATAAATATAGACCAAAAGGAGAAAGAGGGGGGGGGGAGGCTAGCTATAAGTTGGAAACACACCAGTGAAGCTAGAACAGGCAAATGCTTAAACTTTGAAGAAGAAGAGGAAGATTTATTAATTGGGTAATTTTACATAAATGTACGCCATCTGGTAATCCTAAACCTAACAGGTAGATAAACTGCCTGAAATGCCTCACATAATGTGATATAGGAACAGTTTTCTGAGAAAGGGGTATAAAACAGTAGTTTGTGAGTTTTTCATTTTCAACTGTGATAAAATTCGACTAATTAAATAACGGCTAAATAAATGTCGAAAAACATTAACTTCCCCTACTCGATGACGAAAATTAACCCTATAAAGGATTGGATTTTCCACGCCCAGCGCAAAGTAAGAAAAATCCATTTACGAAACGCTACGCATCCCTAATACTGTAATTATAAACGTACATGTTTCCACTTTTAATAACTCAAATAAAGCAAAACAATTTTCTATGCTAAAAAGTAAAAAAAAAAAAAACATCAATTAACAAACAATATTCCGAAATTGTGGATGTTGCTGTCAGAAATCTTTATGATTCAGCAGTCAAACACTTTCATTTAATTATTTCATCACAAAAAGCATGCGGTAAGCTCAGTAATCTTTAAATATCAATAAATGAACTGATTTGGAGGTGTTTTGCGAAACTATAGTTCGCCAGTTAACACAAGTATAGTTTCACTAGTTCTCTACAATTTTTATTTACAAAGGGCAAAAATGTGCGCTTTGGAATGACTACAAAAATAACTTAAAAAATCGTGTGGAGAATTTGACACTTGATTGTATTGTCTCCATTGCGCTCTTGTTGTGTTAGTTATGTGATATGTGCTATTGGAATTTTGTAAATAATTTGTCTTAGAATGAATAAACATGTTTGTTTTGTTAATAGTTGCCTGATCTTCTTTTTCCAATGCACTGTCTCATAAAAATATCGAACCTGTGTGACCTTAAAATTAGAGAAATTGCCACGACTGACTATTTAAGGTATTATTTTTAAAAGTTTACTATTCTTTAAGTGGTATAACTATTCTTTCTGTGCCATAAATTTAATTCAAGGTAGCGCAGCCGAAAAAAACAAATAAATTTTCTCTGAAATATATCGCGTGGGAAATAGTTAACACTGTATCTGTGAATTGCCTATTCTAGAGGTCTTTTACTAACAGCGCTAACACTTGTAGGTAGTATAAAGAATTACAAGCAGGAACTAAATTAATCGGCTTAAGACAGAAAAAGGTAAAGAGAACTTAACAGAAAGATTTAAACGAGTAGAAGTAAAGTAGACATAAGAAGAATAAGAATAAGAATAAGAAAAATTAAATAAATATTTACAATTGCGCAGTAGAAACACATTATAACTAAAACATTAAGTAAAAAGTAAATAATAATGTCATAAAATGAAAGATATTACAGTGGTCAACTTTAGTGAGGAAATTACACCGACTCGTCTTACAAGTTTGGTTATTGCGAACAAATCATGTGTTCAGTCATAAAGTACTTCGAATAACTGTCCCCGAGATACTCTAATCTAAGCTAATCCGTTCGGTTATCATGTGTATCTCGGTTAATATCCCACACTCACTTAAAACCGAGCATCACCTTCTCTCATTCCACACTACAGCATCTTTTCAACCTGGGTCTGTTGTTCAATGAGACAAGTTCGAATACAGTCATCGCTGGGCTTGTGCGCACAGCATTTCTTCCACAGAAACTGAGGCTATGTGGAATTCAGAATACAATGGTCATAAAGTCTTTGAAGCAGTGCAAGTTTCGGCAATTCCGATGCCGAGAATTGTATTCTCACAAGCTCTCTGGTAATTGTTCGGAAATTTCAAAGTGTCTATTATTGGTAAAGATTGATCCCTAACAGCCACTATTTCAATCAGTGCAGAATGTTTCCTATTGAATTTTCTCGTTGAAAGCATATACATCGCACAGCAAGAGGAGGAGATCTCATGGATAAACTTGCCCATTTCATTTGAAGAATGCATAGCGTAATTTGTCGTAATTTTCCACTCCATACCACAAACGTCCTCCTAATAACCATTACTGTTATTTGATGTGGAATACTTCGTTTGTTTCACTCATTATTTTCCTTTTATGATATCATGTGAGTTACAATTAATCTCAAATTTTCTATGTGAGCTGCATCACATCGCCTAACGAAAAAATGGCAGTCTATTCTCACCTTGCTAAAAGTCAAGCAAAAATGTTGAGCATCAAAACACTTCTAGTATTAATCTTTCCCTATAAACTCATATTGCAAAGATGTTTATAATTTTAATCTTCTACATTATGTGATTAGCACTTATTTATTTCATGCTCTCTAAATAATTCTTTCACTAAAGGGATCAACACCTTTTCAAAATTCCACCATCGATTGGAATTTTATAGAATATATTGGAATTCCTTGGTGATGTACAAGATGTGGACTGTAATTTTTCACTCCATACCAAAATATCCTCCCAATATCTATTACTATTAGTTCCTGTGTGTATTTGATTAGTTTTATTTATTTATTTATTTATTTTTAACTCATTGTTTTCCTTTTACTATATGATGAGAACCGCAGTTAATTCCTTCCTGAGTTGCATGACATCGCTGAACGAACAATATGGAAGTCTATTCTCAACTTGCTAGAAGTCGAGTAAAATTGCTGAGCATTAAATCACTCCTAGTACTACTCTTTCGCTGTAAACGTATATTACAAACATGCTTATAATTTCTTTTAATCGATCTCCTATTTTAATGTGATTAGTGCTTATTTATTTCATGCTTTCTATGTAAATTTCCCCTCAAGGGATCAACACCTTTTCGAAATCCCACTAGAGATTGGAATCTTATAGAGCTTCTTTTGTGTTGTATTTTGTAAATTGCAATTTTATTTTTCTTTGCTTCTGCCATGAGCTCAACAGCATTCTGATTTTCTAACAGAAAGTATAATTAAATGTTTTTCCTCTTTATAAGCAGCATTTGTAATTAATTTTTGTGGAAATGTTTCGGAAATACTTTGCAAATCATGTTTGCATATAATGGTAGAGAAATATATTCTTTTTCGGAACGTTACGTATATGTAGAACAGTTTTTAGAATAATTCAAAATATGTCTTATAAAAGCAACAAATATATTTAATATATATTTATTTATTTATATTTATATTTATTCCGAAAAATAATTTAGTTGCAATTATTATCTTTAATAAACTAAATTATTTCGAATAAAACATAAAACACCTTTCTCAGTTCTATATAAATATCATATAAAATGACTTTTTGTTGATTTTTGATTCAGACGGAAATTTGCAATCGACCGTGAGATGCGGTGATTAAAACTCTTGGAGGGTAATGAATGGCAATGCTGTAGCTAATGACGTTCTAACTGAGGCTCAGCTATATTGCTGTTACCCTCCTGCCATGATCAGAGCCTTAATAGCTGAATAATACCTTATCCCTACACTGTACTCTACAGATAACGGGGAAGATGGAAAGCATTTTTTGCTTGGCCCCTTTAAGCCAGTCCTTATGAGGATTTTGATTAGGAGATGAAAGAATCCTTGATGAAGCTTTCTTCATCACTTTTTTAATGTGTTTCCGACACACAAATTGTTATTTATTTATTTTTATATATTTATATTAATAAACCAATAGTAATTCTGTAGCGTGGGTCAGCTAAGAATAATTCTTCAATTTTTAATCAATTTAAATTTTATTTAAATTTTATTTATTTATTTTTTGTATCGGCGAAGAACTTCTAATATTCTTCATTAAATTGTAAATTCTGGTCTATTCGGTGAGGAGATGATTTTTTTGTACGTTTCAGATGTGATACTTGAATATTTTATCAGGAAATGTATATTTATTTTTGGTCCTCATAGAAAACTAAAACAAATTGGTTTGGTTACAAAAAATGTTGCACCGGGATCTCATGTATAACACTTCTACTACTGTCCACCAGCGCAGCGCATTTGCTGGACAATAATAGATGAAGTCGTATTATGGGCCGCACGATCTAAAGTGTAATGTAAGCTTATTCGTTTCTATGGTAGTGACCATAGGCATTCACGCAGAAATCTGATGTAAGAATCTACCTGCCGTGATATGCAATGAACAACCAGTGAGGAGGACCTGGTCTCAATTCACAAAAGTAAGATGATAGCTTAGTATGCAGGCTTCTGTGCTAGATCCGATTCCAAGCTTATGAAACATCAACAGCAAATGCACGAGTGTCCAAGGGTGGCAAATATCTAAAAAGCATTTAATATTAAAATATATCAATAGATTGAGTAGACCTTCGTATACAAGAAGAAATAAGAAGACACAGAAATTAATGTAGTGATTGAACTCACAGGAAATAATTTTTTATTCATCAGAATCAGCGTCCCCTGGACCACAATATACGATTTGCAACGTGCTGATCTTTCTTGTGTACAGCAAATTGTATCCGGTGTGTGACATGCTCTACAGTTGAGCGTAAGGAGTCGGATTGGATGTTCATAACAGCCCGTTTTATGTTCTCTTTCAAAACATGCAAGTTGGGAACGCCACTAATATACACAACGGATTTCAAACACCCCCACAGCCAAAAGTCACATGGAGTGATGTCCGGGGATCGAGGCGGCCATGACGTCGGAAAGAACTAACTGATAAACCCTCTAATTACTGAAATGCTGGCGTAAAAGGTGCTGTACTGAACGTTCAATGTGTGGCCGTGCTCCATCCTGTATAAACATTATGGAGTCCAAACATTGTCTTTGCCGCAATGTAGGAATGACAAAATTTTCCAGCATTCGTTGATAAATCTCTCCAGTAATGGAGCAGATTAGAGGATCTGTAGGGGTAATACGCTCAAAAACGTATGGTCCTATTATGAAATCGGCTGTGAAGCCACACCACATGGTTACGTTTGGAGAATGAAGTGGTACTTACTGGATCGCTTGGGGATGTTCAGGTGCCCACATTCTGCAGTTGTGAGTGTTGTCCAACCCATTCAGATAAAATCGAGCCTCATCATCCCACACTATTCTCCAAGGCCAATCATTGTCGACCTCCATTCGGGCAAGAAACGTTAGAGCGAAGGTCATGCGCTTATCATAATCTGCAGTAGTTAGTGCTTGCACTCGACAAGCAATTTCCGTAAGATTTTGTACCATAAGCCATATCAAGTTTGCGAGCTATGGCACGAGCGCTTGGACCAGTACTGGTCCCTGTTTCGTCGAACACCGCAGTAGCAACGTCTGTTACTATCTCTTCTTGCACTGCTTTCCGTCCTCTGCCAGGTCTAGCTCCTAGTGATCCAGTTTCTTCCAACTTCTTAATCATAACTCTCACTGCAACAGCTGACATAGGACCTGCACGCAGGTTATGAAGCCTTCTAAATTCCCGAAGGCTCGCTAGGAGCTGCACTGTTTAAGGTAAAACAACTTAACAAGTAAAGCATGCTGAGGCAAGGTAGGACGCATATTGAGCACAATTCGTCAGTCATTCGAATAACTGCCTGAACGTTCCCAATCCCTTAAATGGAATTGGTAGCGCTGTTGTCACGTACTCACAGTAAGATTTGCATAATCCTTTTTACCTGCGTTTACTGCAAATAGATGAGTGCTTTCGGCTGCGTTAACGCCAAACTTTTCCCTATCGGCGACTTTGGCGTTGAATCTTTTTTTTTTTCGCGGAAATCATCTACCCATGCCTTCGAAAGTATCAATATAAAATTTGGTCTCATTCCGTTTATTGGTTTTAGCCAGAGACGCCTCCAAAGAGGGAAAGTTATTTTATGACCTCACCATATTAATTAACATTTAACTGACATGTGTTTCCCCATGACCACCGTTCCAGCCTATTCAAATTATTCTGCAAGCAGTGCAAGTCACGGAACACTTTTGATAGGATAAATTTGGGGAACACCAAAAGCATTAGGGTCATAAAACTAAGAAAAAAACTATGCATGAACCTGCCATTTATAAAAATGGAACTTATTGTAATGAAATACTTGAGCTTGTCTGCTTTTGCAGATTTCAGCAATATCAGGTCTAAAATGTGATATAACTACACCCTCATATCTTTGTGTATATTAGTAAGTCTTTCACTCTTTTTAGTTTTTATATTGGTTAATATTGAGAAACCGAGCTCACACAAGTATGATGTTGAAAACTAACAAAATTTTCACTGCTGTTGTGGAGAGAGCTGGGTATTCGGCTTGGACAAAAATCCAAAATTCCTCAGGAGTTATTTCAAAGAATTTAATTTTTAAAGTATGATCCGTTGATGAAGTAAGTAATTGTTCTTCTTTCTGTAACGCCAATTCACACCTCGATGTATTAACTGTGCCAAATGGATTTCGTCTCCAGTCATAATTGTTGTATTTAAGGAAGGAAAGTAACTTGGAATCTTTTCTTCCAGAATTGTTAAATATTCTGTTAAAATGGAAATAATTCCCTCGACATTTTTATTATGGAGCGAAGCTGACATATCGAAGTATTTTAGTCTGATATGGGGTTTAACAAAGAGATAATTTTTTTTGAAAAAGCTACAACCTTTGACATTCACAGACAATTTGTCAGTGGATGTCAAAATATTTCCATTTTCCCCTTGGATAACTGTATTAACTATTTAAGTAATTAAAAATCGGCTAAATATGCCATTTTAGCACAATAAATATCATTTTGAAGACGTGTTACAAACGCTTCTGTACGTTCATTGCCAATAGGCCAATAATTCATTCTTAATTTCGAAAACTCGTAATAGCACTTTACCCCTGGATAACAAAAGCAAAAAGCAAAGATTCGTACTTGGCTTCTATAGACATGCAACATTTTTTTAAAAAGGCGTGCTTTTAAAGGTCTTAACTTGATGTAATTTACCATAGTTACAACTTGGTCTAGTACAGGTTTTAATATTGCGGGTAATGTTTTTGAAACTACGGATTGTCTATACAAAAATCAATGCGTAGGTATAATATTTGGGTTTACTTTCTTTTCAAGAGTAACAAATCAGTTTAAATCAGTTAATAGAGCCTACCATTGATGGAGCACCGTCTGTACAAATTCGTACACACAGCTCCCATGAAAATTTAAAATGTTCTTAATATGACGTAATAGAGTCAAGAATATCTTGACCTGTTGTACGTTCGGTAAATTCCCTGCAGCATAGAAATTGATTCACGGTTTCGTTCTCATTAATGAAACGAACGAATCCTAGTATACGAGCTTTACCGCTAATGTCAGTGGACTTCAATTTGGAAAGCAAAATGTTGTCTGGAAAGTTTATTGGTAACTGTTTTCTCAATATCATCTGATATACCTTCAATATTATGTTTTATTGTATCGTTCGAATGAGGTATTTTCATAATTTCCTTTTTTGCTTCGTCGCCAAACATGTTTACTATTTCCTAACATGCTGGTAAAATAAGAGACTCTGCTATAGTATGTGGTTTTAGTTTTACAGCAATTAATTCAGCTACCTTATATGATGCAATGTGTGCCTTAAAAATCATTACAACTATTTGGGAGTTGCTCTTAGCATGACGGTCAAAACATTTTATCGCAAAACGAATATGAGCCCTTCTGGTCCAAACGAATTATTTGTACCATCCGTATCATGTACTGGATCTTTCCTGATAACCAAGTTCTTTTCTATTTGCCTGTTCACTCCATTCTGATAACATCATAACCACAATTATGCACTTCAGTATCCTGACCGTCATCGTTAAGACACAGAAATGACCACAGTAAACGGTATGATTTTCCCTGTTACTTGAAATCAAGCATCACCTTTCCTCATTCCACACTCCAGCATCTTTTCAACCTGGTTATCTTGTTCAAGAAAAAATAAATTGCAATTTACAAAATACAAGACAAAATAATTCCAATATATTCTATAAAATTCCAATCGATAGTGGAATTTTGAAAATGCGTTGATCCCTTGAGTGGAAGAATACTTTAGAGAACATGAAATAAATAAGTGCTAATCACGCTAATAAAAGAGAAACATTTTAGTAAAATGACATGGTTTGATGATGAAAAGCTTTAATATATACTGAAACTATCCAACTGCAATATGTAGGTTGTCAGCAACAAGTTGAGGTATATAATTAACGGAACATATTGTGTTAAAATTTGTAAATAGAGCATTTATAAGATGGCTTTACTTTTCTTCGGTAAATATTTCACTGCAATATGCCATCACCTGTTAAGGTGGAGATTAGTGCATCAATCGCTTTCCTTTGATGCGAATTCAAATTGAATAATCCTAGCTATAGCCATTACTGATTTCTTCTGATATTCAACTAGCTTCCTGTTTGTCATTACAGAAACTATCTGTATAATTTTATACTATATGTAAGGAATAACATTATATATTTTCTGTGTATAACGTATTATGGATTATGCTGAGATCGGAACTTGTTAATTTTTCCCAAGCCAAACAGAGAAAATCTTCATGCATCTTTTGAGTTTTAGCAACAAACAGTTATAGCAAACTGCCTAACGAAATAATATCCTTTTTTATGCTTTTTTTATGCTTTCCAAAGAATTCACACAATGACTCGTCGAAGCGAGAAAAATTCTAACAAGGAAGCCCATATTGAAGAAATGATTTCATTCAGATGATTCATCAGAGGTCTCTGTTTCGTAAATTTATCAGAATCATCTAATTTAGCTTTGCGAACTAAGTGTAAAACCAAAAGCAAGCCTCACATCATTTCGACCCATTGCAGTGTCGACACAAGAATCATGAGAATCAGATGCATTCTACCAAATATCCTTCTTCTTGATGCTGAATAATGGTCACTCAATAGTATTATTCACAAAACAAGTACTTAATATATTCGTTAGTTACTTGAAGAATTAGACGTTTTATATGCAAATGTCTTTCGTCCTAAATATAGAACACTGATTTGCAAATGAATATAACAAGCACATTTTAGATGGTAAAATTAAAACTTATACCAAGTACAATAAGCATGAAAAGATGAAAAGTTAATTTCTGAACTGACAAATATTGAAACAGGAACTGGTGTGAAGAGATCGTGTGAAAATCCAGCTCAAAAATGTAGCTTTTTCGAAAACCCCAACACAAAATATATCAATTAAAAGTCATGAACAAAGAGTATACGTTCTCTGATACACGTGGAAATACATTTTTTTCCAACCTTATTTTCTACAAATATTTTTTACGCAGACAATGCAATCTAAGTTTGACATAAATGGTACACTGGTCCCATTATAAAATCTAATAAAAAATAAATTTATTTTTTTTTATTAGATTTTATTTAAATTCAAAATTTCAGGGAGCCTGTGTAGCTCAGTGGATGTGGCGTTTGCACACCACGGCGCTTGACGGCACGAAGGAGACTTGGTTTCGAGTCTATCGGCGGCGAGAGGAAATTTTTCTAAGCCTTTTTTCGACCGGATCCCGAGTTAGTCGATCTCTGGCACGGGCAAGCGGGTTTTTCCTCCCGGAAACTCGGGTTTTTTGTCCCGTAAACTCAAGAAAATCGACCGTAGAACCTACATTAGTTCAGAGATTAAATATATTGTGTTAGGGTTAGGGACCACGAGATGGCGGCACATTTGAGCCGTCTCTCTTCACTGGGTGCCTCTTAATTAGTGATAGCATTGGGCCATCTATCCCTGATTGGTACCAGTGGAGATTGAACTCCCCACTCAGTCTCCAAATGTTAGATAGGGCCAAATGGCCTCGCCTACTCCAGTATACGGGAATAAAATGGCGTTAGCTGATTTTTTTTAAACACATATTTAGTTATTTTATTTCTATGGTCGAATCATTCCAATGAGAAATTATTGATGAACTTGGACTTGTTTTTTTTTCTAATTATCTTATTTGAATTATGTTGGTCTTTACAGTTTGAGGCGGTTCAGTCGCAGGGGACAACAAAAAACATTTTCTACTTACTCTGATGAGTACAAAATGAATGATCATTATGGCAGATTAAATTATCTTAACATTGATTGGGTAGAAGACCAATCTCATGATACGAATCAAGGGAAGCGTTACGAGATGTTGAGAGAAAACTTTGAGAACAAAGAATAGCGTCACAAAAAATCCTAGTTAAGAATAGAACTAATTTGCCACTAGTTGGTGAGAGTGAGATCACCCCGCACATTACTCGGATATAATTAATGTAACTAATACATTTTCGAATCAGGACATGCTCAACTATAAAGCTGAAATTATGCCCAAGTTAGGAGAATACTATCTTCGATATTATGGTATCAAGCAATCTGGGAATCTTGGAAAAGTGTCTAAAGAATGCATTTTATATTAGAATTCAACGAACAATAAAGAACTTATTTATGGTTGATGTAGAGAAAATAAAATTTACATCCTATAAGAAATTTGGAAATGTGAAAAAATTTGAACACAATTTTAAATATTTGAAATTTGAAAAAAATTGAAATTCGATTCTGACGCTTACAGTAATATTTCCAACAGGCAACAGTGTAGGCTAACTCAAAAAAAAAATGAAAATGAAAATAATAAATAAATAATGAAATGAAAATAATTCCTTCCTTTTACGTTTCAAAGGGAATCGTTTTTTTTTTTTTTTTTTCGTAAGATTTTCAGGATGATTCCTGATCGTTTCATCAACAACCTTCTTAAGAGTGAATTTCAATGAAGCTTCTTAAAAATATCTATTTTAAAAGAACGAAAAGACAATATCACAAAATCATTTAAAAGACTTGTAGTTTTGGCTGCATTAGCATTCTATCTAACTCTTTTAACCATTCCATACTTTTATTTTGAAAAAGGTCTGTTTTTATTTACTTACCAGTAATGAAGTTAAAATCATGCGATCGGGAGTTCTCTTGTTGAATAGGTTACAACCTTAGTCTTTTTTTCTTAAATCCCTTGAAAGTTCTAAACCTGTGAAAAGGTGAAAACAATGGTCGTTATCAGTTAGAGTCATTAAATCTTCTCGAATACCGATGACTGTCATTCTTTATCATCAACGCTCTTACTAAACATTTCAAAATGAATTCATCTCATGATTTCTACTTTTTATATTGTTAGGTTTCAAACAATGTTTTTATAAAAATTACTTTACAAGAAATGCATTTAGCACGTTCTCCTATTTATGATGTAATAATGTAATAACCAGAAATTCTGTATATAGAAACGCGAACTTCAGGATGTGATTTGGAAGAAGAGGAAATGATCATCTGTATTGTGGGGGATTTAACCAAGCAATTCAGGGGATGAAGATGCAATTCAGGAAAGTTCTGCATGGGAATGAACTAAAATAATATTTTAGTTTGTTCACATCTGTACTATGAAGGTTTAATCGGCGATTCAGTAAGATTATTGGTTTGAAGTCAGTAATGACATTGAAACTCTTCTGGGAAAAAGTTCTAGTTAGTGTCATGCTAATCTAGGCAAGGGTGGAGGAACCAGAACGGACCACTGAAGACTGACGAAATATCTTAGAAATGGAGTGGAAATAAATACGATGAAATGGGAAGGGCCAGCTCACTCACTGGGACAGAAGCATCAGCTGTTGGCTCATGAGGATGGTAGAAGGCGAAAAGGTTCATGATGCATGGGCAATCAGCGCGTCTACGGCGCATCCTGAAGCCTGTGGAATTATCATCGACAGTACGTGGAGTTGATTAGACGATGATATGACTGGTATGCTCACTTCAGACCAATCACTGTTATTGGCTCAAGAAGTTAGAAGCAGGCGAAAAAGTTGATATATTTAAGGCAAGCAGCGCGTCTTGAAGTGCTTGAAATTATTGACAGAACATGGAGTTCATTACACGATGATATGTCTGACATGCTCCCTCTCTGAGACCGAAGAATTACTATTGGCTCAAGAGGTAAAAGCAGGTGAAAAAGTGGATATATTTCGGGCACTTGTGGCGTCTATGGCGTGACGTGAAGCTTGTACAGTTGTCGACACAACATTGAGTACGTTACTAGTAAAACACGAAGACGTTTGTGGCATGCTCACTCTTTTGGACAAAAGCATCGCTGTTGTCTCAAGAGGATGGAAGCAGGCGAAATTTTGATATTTCGTTGGATAAATCGGGTCGTCTGTTTAAGGATGTTTAAACCTCTGAAAGAAGGTTTAAAGGTCTGGGTTCGGTGGGAAATAATATGAAACGCCATTGCAAACGCGATAGCGACACGAGATATTTGATTAATAAATAGCGAAATAATTGTTCAAAGTCACTCTCAATTTTTTAGAAACATCTACTATGAAAATTCTTTTGTGACGATGCGTCATATTTAATTGGAAACTAATATGTGACATTGCGTAAAAAAATTATATTTCGAAAAAAAACTACGAAACGTCAAAACGACGTATAGGGAAATAAATTAAAAACACTATGTTTTGAAGTAAAACTTTAATTCCAACATTCTAAAATGTTATTGTTTTCGCTTTTCTGTTCGCAAAATCGTCGGTGACATTGTCGATGTCTATTTCATCACTCAGTTGCTGTTTTATAGACAGTATGGAAAAGAATTCTAAAACGCCAAAAAAGTGCCGCCGAGGCTGTATGGTGATCACCATAGCAGCCCCTCTGTAATATAGTGGTCCGTAGAATTGTTTTAGGCATTTTACTGGTCCTTGGGCTAAGGTTGAGAAACGCTGCAATGACATATCCAACAAAAATTAGTTTTATTTACTTCAGGTAATTCATGAAAGTTAAGAAAACAAATAAACGAAGAAAGAAATACATGGTATAAAATTATGACAATTTATAAATTGTGTGTGTAGCTCATTTGGATGTGGTGTTTGCACACCACTGCGCATGACCGCACGAAGGAAGACTTTGTATCAAATGTGGACGTCGAATAGAGTTTATGTTTTGAAGCCCTTTTTGACCGGTTCTTGAGTTAGGCGATCTCTCGCACGGGCAAGTGGATTTTTCTCCCGGAAACTCGGGTTGTTTCGTCCTGTAATCGACTGTAAATTAAATATATTTTGTTAGGGTTAGGGACCACGAGATGGCGGCATTTGTTGGTCCGTCTCTCTTCACTGCATGCCGCTTGATAGCCTTTGGCCTTTCTCTGATAGGCAGCCAGTGGAGATTGAACTGCCCACTCAGTCTCCAAAATTACGTAGGGCTAAACGACCTCGCCTACTCCCTATACGTGAATAAAACGTCGTTAGCACATATTTTTTGATGTAAACGTCATTATAGATAACACATTAATGTTTTAAGCAAAATAATGTAAAGTGTATATTTTAATCGTCATCACTCTCTTCAAAACTAACATTTCATAGATGTTCTTTATTTACGAGTGGCCGGACGTCGTCATCACTTGATATCACTTGGATATCATTTGTATAATTCTCATTGCCTTCTTTGGCTTGTTTATTGATCAAGAAATCAGTAAGAATGTGCTTACCACTATGCTGCAATTTATTATTAAGTTCATAATATGGAGCTTAAGAAATATCCAATTGTCTTGTGAATTTTTGTGATCGCTCCATTGAGGGATCATTATCCATAAAATAAACTTCTTGCCAACTCCAATCCTTCTACTAAATTTCTTTAAACTGAATACTTTAAGCTGATTTATCACAATGATAAATCTTCGGCAGAACGTTTCCTGCATTTGGTTCGAAGTCATCTATTAACTGTACCAGTTAATTCTCATTTAAATCTATTTCACGATCGATGAATTCACTAATTTCGTTTTCAATCATATAGCAAAAGCGCTCTAAGTGGCTATCACTATCAAAATATTTTTTTTTTTACATAAAAAAAAGCAAAAAAGCTTATGATTTTTAGTGGGCTTTCCTAGCAGAAAACAAAGACAATTTTAAACAATACATACCTTATACGTTAAACAATTGATGTACATGCGTGCTGAAGGGTGTTTCCCCTAATATAAATTCGCCACTTATAACTACATGCTCGATACGGGCAGACGCAAATCTAACAAAGATAAAATTTGATTTTTTAGTTGAGCATTTAAAAAATATGGAAAGATAAAGGGTTAATACAGTTTGTAAACCGTCTTATATAAAAACCGCATTGTATAAGTACCGCGTTCCACAAGGGTTACTGCAATTTGTAGACCGCGTTATATCGAAAATGCGTTGCATAAGTATCGCTTTATACGAGGGTTACCTGTATATTGAAAACCATGGGCACATCCTTGTCATACTCCTCTTGATATATATATTTCCATTCTGACATGTGCTTAATTTAACTGCAATTTTATCTGCGGCGTATATTTCTTGAATGGATTGTAAAAGATGTTTTGAGACATTTAAATCGGTTAATATTGTGAACATTTATCGTCTACTAATTTTGATAAAGGCTCTTTCATAATCAATAAAAGCTGGATGTGTTTCTTTTTGAAATCCTTTTCTCTTTTCTGTGAATACTTTTAGAGTAAAATGGATTACCTGCAGGAGCTGCCATTTCGAAAACAGTTTCGTTCTTTTAGTTGTTTGTCCTCTACAATAATGTTTAGCTTCTAATATTCCTGCATATTTTTATATCCTGTACTTAGAAGGCTAATCCGCTAAAGTTATTGCAATCGTATTTATTCCCTTTTCATAGATTGGATTAACCTGCTAATCTATTTGCATTTCTTTGTTTCGTTTTGTTGTTTGTCCTACCAAAATGTTTAGCTTCTAATTTCCTGCTATTGTTTGTATTTTTAACTTTTCCGTATTTCATTTACTAATCCGCTAAAATTGCATGTACTTCTATTCACCTTCTTTTATCTTTTGGATTAATCTAACTGTATTTATTTGTTAATCCTAGCTATTAATCTAATCTATTGTGAGCTTTCTATTTCAACTGTTCGCATTTCTCGTCTACTCACATGGTACATTTATGATTTATTTTTTTCAGTTTGTGAATTTTTGATATTGTTGTCTAAACTAGGGATCCAGTAATGAAGAAAGTAACTAGGTTGATATCAATTTTCAATTTTACCTATTTTTAGCCATTTTGGTTTTAATCGAATTTTTTCTCATATATATTGATCGTACATTTGTGGTTTCTTTTAGTAGTGTGCGATAACGTAGTCAATTGCTTGTTTGCATCCTCTGACAAACTAAACACTGAATTCATTATTCTCAAATTCAATATAAAATAAAATAAAAATATCGGTTGAAAGGATGAATGAAAACTTCGATTTGAAGTCACTAAAGAAGAGTGTTATTATCCTATAAATTTTGATTTTCATCCGTAAATATGCAGTAGAAAATTACTCGCATTAGACGTCTTTTTTAACTCACCTACCTACCACAGAAAAAATCAAATGTATTTCCTGTGACTCCTTCAGAATGCTTGCAGAAATACAGAACACAGAAACTGTGTAGTGGCCACTTCCACACCGCACCTCCGAACGATCAGCTGTTGTTGTTTCGTCTGCCTGAACTAATATTAATAAATACTATTACTTTGACGGGCTTACGTTGTTACCATCCTGAATCAAAGGGTCGACTTCTCTGAAACAGACTGGTAAAAGGCGTAGGTGAAGTGCAAATATAGCCCGGCACTACACGCATTTCAACTAGGCCCTTTTATTAGATCTCGAAAACCTAATTCTCCTTTCTCCACCTCCAGCAAACCAACTACCAACCGTCCTGACACTCTAACTTCTACTGCAACAACGAGGACAGGTTGGTCATCGGGGAACCAACTTCCCCTGGAACCATAACCTTCTTGCAATAACCAGACAGAGTAATCACTGAGCCCGTGATAACAATCCCGCCTTTCATGAAAACATCCAAAATAAGAAACATTTCGTTTGCAAACTTTGAATTGGCTTAGTTTGGGTAGAATTAAAGATTATTATGATGTTTCAAAGAAAGCAAATCAGAAACACCCACTTCATTTCCAGCAAAACTGTACGAATACTCTCATCAACAGTCGTCTGCAAGTAGTTATCATAAATAACACTTTAGATTAATCAATCTGTATGTGAGACACTTGTAGAGATTCTTCTGCTAGTAGCTGTCAGAAATAACACCTACTTCACTATCCGCAAAAACTCTATGAGTGACCCTTAAAAAGAGTCGTCTGCGTTTGCATTCTTTCCACTCCAAACACGAATACAAAGAGAGATTTAGGTCATAAGAAAAATATCTCTTTATAACATTCTTTGCCCCGGGAAGCTTAGATCGAACCCCAATATTTATAATAATTTGAGAGAGAAGTATTAATTTTGAAACCAAGGCTAACTCTTCCTTTATTTTAACACCTAAAGTTTGGAAACGCTATGTAGATGACGTCTTCATTATTTGGAGCCATGGAAATGATTCCCATATGGTTTTCCTCGAACATCTCAATAACCGACAA
This sequence comes from Typopeltis vanoorti, assembly GCF_054136105.1. Taxonomy (NCBI): domain Eukaryota; kingdom Metazoa; phylum Arthropoda; class Arachnida; order Uropygi; family Thelyphonidae; genus Typopeltis; species Typopeltis vanoorti. The sequence continues at coordinate 96,581,279 of NC_143559.1, read as the reverse complement.
CAAAGTAATAAGTTTACTACTGAGCCTGAAACGGATAATTCCTTGCCTTTTCTTGATGTTAAACCGACTCGCTCTTCTGGTAAACTGAAAATATCGATATATAGAAAGCCCACACATACCAACAGATATCTGCATAGTCAGTCCCATCACTTCCGTCCTCACAAGATTGGAATAATTTCCAACTTGGAACATAGAGCCCGCTATCTTCTGGATGACCCAAATGAACTTCTTACAGAAATAAACCATCTGAAAACTTCTTTCGAAGTTAATGCATATTCCAAGAGAATCATTGAAAAAGTTCTTCTTAATCCTGCTAGACATCAGTAAAAAGAAACAAGTAGATTCAAAGGCAATATATCTATTCCTTATATAAGTACAGTTTCACATAAATTAGCAAAAGTTCTAAGAAAATACAATATCAGAACCTTTTCACCCCACTTCCAAAGATCCATTTCTTAATAAGTCATCCAAAACCTTGTCATCATCAATTCAAATACCCTGGTGTATATAAAAATATTGTGTGATTGTGATGTTCCTTATTTTGGGCAGACAGACAAATCTGTCGAATTGCATATGGAAGAACACATGAGGGACATTACTTACAAGAGACAGCAACCCAGTGCATCATCAAGTCATATCCTTTTCTCGGCTAATCCTAATGATGAAAACCAAAGTCACAAAGTCTGCTGGGAAAAATCTACTAACATCTTCCGTTGCAATGATGAACTAGAGAGAAAAATCGTAGAATCTATGGAAATCATCTTAAATCCTATTCATTTAAATAATAACTTGAGCTACAACCTCCCAGATTGTCATTCAGCTGTAATCATGTACTGGCGTTCACGACATGCTACTAGCACGCACTTTCCAAACAATACAACAAACGAAAGAACAGCTTTAAATACAACCACAACGAGTTAGTGTCAGTTATGTATAGAGACTCTCTATGATGTTAATAGTTTATTTAAGCTTCAGTGTTTTAGTGTTTTTTTCTTTCTTTTGTAATGTCACATGATGAAGGCTGTTGCAAAACGAAACTAGTCGTGTTTTTATATTAAAACCTTTTTTTTTCACTTAAATCTCGGTTCTAGTCATTCAATTTTTTACAAATAAATAAATAAATAAATAAATAAATATATATATTTGTATATGATTATCTTAATATCTGTATTACAGGCATATGTCAACCTCGGTGTTGAAGATAGCCTCATGTTTATTATTACTTTGTCGGATCCTAGCAAATTCACGCTTTTGGTTACTTTTTTGAAAATTGACTTCAAATTCAGATTCGGGTGAACTTTCAGATTTATATTTAAAATTCATTAGGTTTTCAAAAAGTAATAATTAATTTACATAAATTGAAAAGAATACGAAAAATGTTTTAAAAAATGCAAGCAATTGCAAAAACATTTAATACACCTTTTAAAAATTAACATAAATTTAATTAAATTTGATTAAATCTGGTTGATGTTTGTGTTGTTAACTTCTGTCTTTTTGTAAATCGGGAATTTCTGGTTGTCTATTTCGGAACTAATTATTCCTATTTTTGGTTGTTTGGAACAAGAAGGTTCCTCTTATTAATCTAATTTGAATTTGAATTTCGAAGTTATATAGATTAAGTAAATCTTTTAATAATATATAGTTTATTTCATTTCTTATTTTTCCGTCCGGTGAAATCCATGCTCTGTCTTTTTCATGTTCCATCTTTTTTTTTCCCTCTTTTCCTAAAGAAGGAATTTCCAACTTTTAGCTGCTGGTTAAAGGCGAATTGTAGGAGTCGCCTTCCTCTGTCGTTCCATTTCTGGCTGCCATGGTTTCCAAGAACTAAATCTTCTGTATTTTAGTGCTTAGTATCTACCTGGGAAACTACGGAACCATTCAGGAACCATTGAAATCTCCCATTATAATGACCTGGAAATCGTGGAGTGTTATTGCTAGTAAAGTTCATCGTAGAACTGCTCTATTCTTCCCTGATCATAGCTTGTGGTGGAAGTATAAACCTTTATTATTGTCAATGATTTGTTTTTTCCCTAATTCTAACTTTAAGGAGGCGATTCTTCTCGTATATCCTCTAAATTTTGCGATATGCATTTTCCATTTGCTCTTAATTAAGAAACCGACTCCATTTAGTCCGTTTTCGCCTTCATTATGCTAAAATAGAAGGCCGTTGTCTCTTTCAATATTTTTTTTAGGTGCCACGTCTCACCTTTGAAAGGCCAATGATGACCCAGTTGATTTATTTCCGGGGCTTCTTAATTAAGAGCAAATGAAAACGCATATCGCAAAATTTAAAGGAGGATATACGAGAAGAACCTCTGATTGTAATGCACGGACATTCAATGAAGCGATTTTTATTGTATACATTTGAGTAGTAGATTTAGTTATAATTTTAGTAGACGTTTTCGTGATGATTTCTCAGTTCTTTTATCAGAGGCGACATTTATATGGACTTCCCTTCAGAGTTTGAGTTCGCATCTTCATTCGCCTAGGAAAAATTTGTCAAAATCGGTAAATGTCCTTGTCAGCCTTGGACAGTGTGGCTTTATCTTTTTTTCTCTTTTCCATGAAACATGGTCTTGTGCAATTGGATTGATGTTGTTGTTATTATTATTATTATTATTATTATTACGGGACACCTCCAATGAGTCCAAGGACTCACGGCTTCAGGGCACTTACTGTGACACACACACACACACACACACACACACACACACACACACACACACACACACACACACACACACACACACACACACACACACACACACACACACACACACACACACACACACACACACACACACACACACACACACACACACACACACACACACACACACACACACACACACACACAATCTCACCATCTTCCTTACTATGTAATTCTCCAACTAAACACAATGATATTCCTACTACCATCAACACAACACTATCTACCGTCCATCCCCACCACAACAACAACAGTATTTTTCCAGGCAAATTGAGTGTATTCTAGGTCTGTCGATTTGCCTGTATGTGCGATGAAAATCCCATGGTTTTATTTTCCCTTTGGGAAAATAAAACCATGCTACCTCCTTATCCGATCTGACTCATCTTCAATTGTAAAAGTCAATATAAAAAATCCTACATTATCATACATTCTTTCAATCCCTGATACAATGGGATTATCATATATTCCCTGTGATGAGAATCAAATTATGCAACCGGGTGAACATTCCTGCTCATATATTCCATCAATTCCTATTGCCGAAATCGTATTCCATTTATGCAAAAGCTCTGGTGCGTCCTCCTCATATACCTGAATTACTTTCTTCAGTATGGAGTAGCTGTGAGATCAATACTGTATACACCAACTTGAAACCATTTATCAAAATGACACTCCTTAGCTGAGCAATCTTTTCTGCATCCAACATCTGCACACCATCCGAATTGAAGGGAGTTATTCTTTCACATTCACGTTTTGTTACTTGTGACATAAGGATAGAATTCCTTTGCAGTGTTTAAGCTTGCAGAGCCAGTTTAATTTCATTGCCAGAGTTTTTCGTACAATATGTCACTCGTTAGGCCTGATAGTTTTCATAGCTGACATCATCCTTATATCAAGAGTATTATTTCCGCATTATCCCCCCCCACCAAGAATTTCTTCCTTAATAAGATGCCATGTCCATTTATACTCAATACCAGTTAATATATTCACATTTGTGAGCCCTTTCTGACTAATGCTAACAAAGTTAGACCCCACTCTATTAAGGCATAGTCTTTTTCCCCTTTGTTCCTGGCACTCTTGGAATTTGTAAGCAGCCATAATAAGATAATTAGTTAAATCCATGTTTTTTCTTTCTTTTTTGTGTACTCTCCTCTATAGTCTGTATGACCAAGTAGGGCACCTTTCAGATTCCGGTTCATATATAATGAGTCCTTTTTCAGACATCCTTGAATATATTTATCAAGTCCGGATCTGACCAATACGCATTCATCTTTTCATCATAATAACCTTAGCCGTTGATCATATTTATATCATTAATACAAGTGAGTACCTCACTCGTTCTTACACATAGATTCTTTCCATCTCCTCGCAACATAATCTAGTTTCGTCTCTCTCTCTTAGTCTTATTGCAATAACTGTTTTCCTGAAGTTCTTGATACCAAATGCACATGTACAGACCACTCCACACATCCAAATACTCGCAATTCTTTTTTCTACATAGATTATGAATCGAATCGTTTATTATCATAACCCTTCATCTTAATTCCGCGTTATCATATCTAAGTATTATATTAACTGTTTTCACTTTCTAGTTCTTCACTCTCGTTTCTTTAAGTAGTCACGTGGTCATTTCACATCTTCTCTCATACTGTATTTATTATCAGTTAACATACCAGAAGAACTATTTCTTTTATTTATTTTTACTTCTTTTCAAGGATTATTAATTCTTTATATACGCACTTTATATATTCGAGAATATACGCAGTCTCAGTTCTTACCATAAAGATGTTCACTTCCGCATCCGTCTGCCCTTTATTTCTCGACAGAAACTTATATTTTAACCCTCTCAAAATACTACTCATCCACATTTCGTTGACTCTGTTCGTCTCTGAGGTGGGGGTTGTGGATATATTCGCTCCACTATACCATGCCATATGGTATCCAAATGGAATCTTCCATTTGTTCTCTCCTCTGGTCACAATATAGTCCTGATTTGTTTGCCTTGTTTTTATTGTTTTATCCGTGTATTAGCGTTCACAGATTTTTATTATTCGTTTTACTGATTTTTATAATATTTTTGATGTTCTCCTTTTTATTATTGCTTAATATTGTGAGGTTGTTCGAGTATTTTCGTTTAGTAACGAAACTACTTTAATGAGATTAAAGTCTAAATTCCATATTTTAAATAATTGCTTATAAAACTATTATTAAATTATTTATGACTAAAATTTGTTTAGGTATTTAGAAATTTTTCTAAATTATTTTATAAAAAATATACTTACCTGACACCAATTTTAATTTTACATAAACGTTATTGAAATAAAATCCTAGAAAAGTGAGTGATCTACTAATGCCCAATATATCTATTTTCAAAATGTCGAGATATCTGAGCAAATGTTGCTCAGATTATACTTTCAACAAAATAAGTGTTTTTCTGATACACGTTCAGACAATTCCCCCCCCCCCATTATTATGAAGTTGTTTTAAATTTGCAGAGTCAATCTAACTCTGAAAGTCATAGGAATGAGGAATGGTATGGACTTTGTGAATGTGTGGAGTGAATTTCATGGAACGAAGGATTTCGATAAAATTGGACGGCTTGCATTTGAATGGATTTGGAGTCAAAAGAGGATTTCAGGTGCTAAAGGCGGTATTCTTCTTCAAGTTCTACTAGAACTTGAAGAAGAAATTCTCTATTGATGCCATCGAAAGCTTGTTTAAAGTCTACAAAACCACAATATAGATCTTTATGGTCTTCCCAGCGGAGTACTGCTAGTTAGTGCAAATAAGTTATATAGAAATAAAAATTTAATTACATATTAAATTATTAGTCAATTATTAGATGTAATTATAATAATTCTACCTTGCAAAACAGAATAAATATAAATAAATACTTCGAAACAATCCATGTGAAAATAATTACATAATATAATTAATACATAAATGCAAAAGAAATAAAGTACATATCATAAACATAACGCATATAATACGTCAAAAGTATATAATATATAATAAATAAAACTAACAGAAATAAAAGGCAAATGCTAGAGAGGCTATCACGAAAAGTGAGTGTACAGTCATCACTGTACAGTACTCATAATCATAACTGGGACGTCGTTCTTGTTATCATTAATTAGCCGCCCTACTTCAAGGACTGAACTTCTCGAGTGTTCTACGCCACTTGCACTTATGTTGAAAAAGGACGTATCTTGTTTATTTTGTGCAAATTATTATTATTTAAAAGATCATTTTTATCTACACTAATGACCGTTGCTGAGATTAAAAATAACGTCTTCACATGCCAGGGTTGCCTGAGGAATTTTCACTTTTCTTGGTTATGGTCTGTCAGTAACTATTTGAAGTATAAGGTAAAGTCCAACACATGCAGATTACAGAGGCAATGTGCCATACGCAGGTTTCGAACTTTCTTGCGATATCTATAAGATTCGGTTAACAAAAGATTAGATCCAGGGTCACAATGGGTTATTCCCCAGAAAGCCAAAAATTTATCCCCAAGAAATTCTTCTCTTCGGTCAGTAACTACGATAATAAGCTACATTTTAACCACGATAGAGATCAGGCAAATAATAAAAACATACTGTATTATGTTTTATTTGAAACAATGTGGGGTAGGGAATGAGGATACATATTTTGGTAGTTGCGGTCTTGAAAAGTGATGCAAACTGTTCATGTTTGAATAAGCAAAATCATCTTGATTTTCACGTAACAATTAGAATGTTTCTTCTAATACAATAACGCCATTGCATAATGCAACAACAACAACAACAACAACAACAACAACAACAACAACAACGTTACTGGCTTGCTGGGTGAAGCATAAAATGCTTTTTGTTTTCCCCTTTGTCTGTGTTGAAAGCCTTCTTTCCTAGGTTGGAAAGAAGGCTTAACGGACAGTAGCTTTGCGGGAGTTGTAGATTGTTTCTTGGCTTTTCTATTGGTATGATGTCGGCTGTTTTCCATGCAGTAGGGAAGTGTTATGTTAACCGGGTGCCCAATAGCCTTTCGAGGAAGTAGTTTGATGATTCTGTTTGTAATTCCATCTGGACCTGGAGCTTTTTTGTTGTTTAGATGTTTCATGATGTTGGTTATTTCTGTTGGAGTAGTGGGAGTGATGCTATCAGGTTTGTCTGTGGTCTGTCGTAAGGTACGCTTGACCTGGTGGACTTTATAAATGTGGGTGATGTTTATGTTGTCATATGATGGGCTACATTGTTTTTCTAGGTTGTCTGCTATTGCTTCTGTTTTTTCTGTATCAGTGTGCGCAGTTCCATGTGCAGTTTGCATGGGGGGGTAGAGGGTTGTGGTTGGTGAGCAGGATCTTCAGAGATTTCCATATTGTGTGATCTTCTGGGTTTAGTGATGACAGTTTATTTTCCCAATCCTGCTTCCTATTGCATAATGCAAAACACTTACAATATTGTATTTAAAATATGCTTAAAAATAATATAAAGGTGTATTAATTAATTCAGAGATTATAATGGAAATTTTGAAAAAAATATTTTTTTTAATATTGTTTGAATTATAAAAATATAAATATATTTTTATAGTGAAATATATTTTATTTTAAAAATGTTTAAATAAAACAGTCGTAGTCATATTAATATTCATAGTTATTAGAAGCAGTTTATGGTTAATACAAAATAATGAAGGCTACATGTCTCAAGAGGACAATGAATAAAATGCCAGATTTTCTTAATTTTGAGACTGTGATGGGGATAAATTGAATTATAGCTCTAATTATAATTAGACACATTTATCTGAAAACTTTAATGTTATGATTAAAAGTAGTATATTTGGGTAAAGTACTTGAGTTTTCCCCAGAGTGTTACTCGGACACAGGTTAAATAACTTGAGTGAGTGAAACTCAGATCCCTTTTGAGTTTTATTTGGCTCTCATTCACAAGTAAGCAGAAAAAGTCAAGAAATCATATATATTTTTAAATTGTAATTTATAAAATTAACGAAACATACTCTAAATCTTTATTCAATTAAAATTTTTTAAAATTGAAATACAACAGTTTCGATTGCACCTATTATTATTATATATATAAAAACTATATATGAATAACATTTATGCATGAACATGAAAATAGGAGGATCAGGGGAATCAATCGACAGTGAGATGTGGTGATTGATTCATTCAATCCAATACCCTTGGATGGTAATGGATGGCAATGCTGTAGTCAGTGAAGTTCTAACTGAGACTCGGCTATTGCTGTTGCTCTCCTTCCATGGTCAGAGCTTTAATATCTCAATAATAACACCTTATCCTTACACTGTCCTCTACAGATAACGGGGAAGATGAAAATCATTCTTGCTTCGCCCCTTTAAGCCAGTCCTTATAACGACTATAAGGAACATGAAAATAAATACCAGAATGGCTTCCATTTCTGGCCATTCGTTTAGAAAAATATGTAAACACTGTTCACTAAAACTTTGATATTATCCAGGTCTACCTACTCACTGATGAGACCTCGATCAACGTCGAAACCGGTCTGGGTGGTGACCCTCCACGATAATGTAAAACGGCAATGTATCCCCTAGGAGCTGCGTTTTGCATTATGAGAAAATATTGACATCGATCGAAGCTTGCTCCACCTTTGCTCCGAGTTGTCCTAGTGTTGTACCACCAGGCGTTGACTTATGCTTGGACTTGCCGGACGTTCTTCGGCATGAAACTCTTAGATTTCGAGTTTCGTATTCGGCTTTGAAATAATGAGGGATTTATTATCCCCTTAATTAAATAACCTGCGTTTGTGAGGCAGACGTAACGTAATTAAGTTAAACAGACGGCAACTTATGCTAAGTGTTAGACCAGCAGAAAACAAAGGAAAGAAGGAACTTAAAATTAAGTGCAGATCAGGATAGCGTTATTAATACTAAGTATAGATGTGGTAACTAGACGTTTATAGGAACATAAGAGAATAAAATATATCATGATGTTATTAAACATTTCTCGAAATTCACCACATATTGGTTTCACCGCATTTCTAGTCCTGGAACAATGGCACTCTTGAATATCGTATTTTATCGAGATTCGTCAGTAGGTATGCAGGCAAAATTTAGTTGAGAAACAAAAGCTACCGTTTCAATTGGATCATTTATAGATCCACAACATTACATCAAAACAAATAATAACTTAACTTTGGGATTGATTACACTGACTTCACCATTCTGCATCGTATTTTAAAGCACGTGAGATACATTTCATTTGGGTTTTAAGGGAATCGTTCTTTTATTTTCATTTTTGCATAATTTTCACTGATGGTTTCATCAACCACCTCCATGAGAGTGAATTTCAGTGAAAATTGTCATAAATATCTTACAATCATTAGTCTCTTTTTTAAATCACTACTTGAAAGGTTGTAAACCTATGAAAGGTTTTAACATCACCGGTGAGAGCTAAAGATTAGATAAATCGTTAGCTCTGCTTTTCTGAGCAAGTTTGGAACACACACACACACTCACGCACGCACGCGCACGCACGCGCACACACACACACACACACACATACAGAGAGTGGGCTCGGACTCGAACGGACGTGCCTGAAATCGCTCCTGCTTTTACCTTGATTTGTGCGGTATCTAACAGAATAACTGGATGTATCTCGTATCGATTGATAGCTTGTACAGTGATCTATCTAACAGTGAGTAATTTACTCTATAGTTTCACAGTTCTAAGCGCGTATGAGTGAATTTTATTTTATCTTTCTGGACTGAATACTGCTGTTCTGATTGTTTGTATCGTTCAGCTTCCATCAAAACAACGACCCGTGCATAATAGGATTAGCTGCTACCCTCCCAACTGCTACCACTGGTAACCTAATTCAATGGAAGCGTCACTTCTAGGAACAAGCTGCAAAACTGTAAGTACATTTTTCTTGAACTTTGTACATTAGAAACGTTAACCGTTCAATAGGAGGATATAATACTACAACTTCGAGTAATATTAAAATTGCGGCACGATACGAATTAGAATTCGAAAAAGCCCTAGATTTGCTTTATAACGTAGCCAAAGTAAGCGGCAATTTAAGGAACGATTTAAAAAAGGACATCCTAACCGCAGTAAGTGAATTAACAAAGGTTTTTAACAAAATAAAAAACGAAACTAAAGTATTGATAGAACAACAGACTAATACACACAACCAGGTAGTAGGGGAGGCACTAGTAACCAAATGCTTCCGGTGGGCGTGGCTTCATGAGTTAGGAATTTCAGGAATTTCCCTGGGGGCATATGTGTCAATGGCTTCAGTTCTTGTGTTTTGGTTCGCATATGAAATTCTGGGGGTTTTTTTTGGTTCGCATATGGAATTGTGGGTGATGGTAGAGATAAGGATTTGTTTTGTGATTGGTGGGACACTTTAAACCAAATGCTTCCGGTGGGCGTGGCTTCATGAGTTAGGAATTTCCCTGAGGGCATATGTGTCAATGGCTTCAGTTCTTGTGTTTTGGTTCGCGTATGGAATTGTGGGGGGTTTTTTTGGTTCGCGTATAGAATTATGGGTAATGGTAGAGATAAGGAATGGTGTCGTGATTGGTGGGACAGTTTAAACCAAATGCTTCCGGTGGGCATGGCTTCATGGGTTTGGAATGTCAGGAATTTCCCTGTAGGCATATGTGTCAACGGCTTCAGTTCTTGTGTTTTGGTTCGCGTATGGAATTATGGGTGATGGTAGAGATAAGGATTCGTGTCATTATTGGTGGACACTTCGAACCAGATGAAGATCAAGATAAGATAAGGAATCGTGACATGATTGTTTGTTGTTATGAGATGTAGATAAGTGACATCATTTGTTAGTTGTAAATAAGTGACGTTGTTGTTTTGAATGGAAAAGGGAGATATATTAGAGATAAGGAATCGTGTCGTGATTGGTGGGACACTACTGACCAGATCAAGATAAGATAAGGAATCGTGATGTGAATGTTTGTTGTTATTGATTTTGGAATTTCGCTGGGGCCCTCGTTTGTCGGGGACATCACGTGAGTAATTTAATTATATATACTAATGTAACTCAAATACACTTTTGTTTTCTTCTATAAATGATTATACTAATTTTCCAATATATTTTTGGGGTATTTCTTTAATGTTAAAGGGTAGGAATTCTTAGAGTACGTCGTGATGGCCATTGTGATTAGGTTTTCTGAATAATTAATTATACTTATGTCCCTTAAACACACACACACACACACACACACACACACACACACACACACACACACACACACACACACACACACACAAACATACACATTAGACATGAAAAGTCGTTAATGTATCCATGTTGGTACTTTAATATGTATCCTATGATTATTCTTATGAAAAAAAACTATTCAGTATTAGAATTACGCTTACCAAAAAACATACGAACAGTGATTATTGTATTACAATTAACAATTGTTATGTTCAAGTTAAAAAAAAAACTTACATTTCTTTCCAGAATGGGAACATCTTGGTACTATCTAGGTTTTCTGAATATTCCATATTGTTGATTAACATATATTCACAGAACACAAACACAAGTCTGAAAAGACATTTCACTTTTTTATTATACGTTACTGTGGCTAACATATATTCACACCACAAAACACACAAAACATAGGAGTTGAAAGATATTTCTGTAAATAACCAGAAAAGCTAGTGGACTACTTAATTTACTTTAGTATCCGATTAGTTCTCTGTATTAATTCTTTCCCACTGTTGCTCAACCTTGGTGGGAAAGTCTATGCGCCGTTTTGTTTAGGATAAGTGTTATTTCCGGTTTTTCGAATTCCGATTGCTGTTAGAGTATGGAATTCTGACAAGTGAAATTATTATTATTTTTTTTTCCCCCTCCCAATTGATTTTATTTTCTGTATTTTACTTTTAAAGGTCATATTCTAACGGAATAACTGAGCAAAATAAATTCTGAATATTCTAAATTGTTGATTAGTAACAGATATTCACAGAACACAAATACAAGTCTGAAAATTGCAGGTCACTTTTTTATTATAGGTTACTGTGGCTAACATATATTCACACCACAAAACATAGGAGTTGAAAGATATTTCTGTAAATAACCAGAAAAGCTAGTGGACTACTTAATTTACATTACTATCCGATTGGTTCTCTTGTATTAAGTCTTTCCCACTCTTACCCAAGCTTGGTGGGAAAGTCTATGCGGCGTTTTGTTTAGGGTAAGTGTTATTTCCGGTTTTGAATTCCGATTGCTGTTAGAGTATGGAATTGTGACAAGTGAAATTATTATTATTATTTTTTTTTTTTCAAATTGATTGGTTATTTTCTGTGTTTTACTTTTAAAGGTCATATTCTAACAGAATAACTGAGCAAAATTAATATATATATATATATATAAAGTGTATGTGAATTTATTTTCCAACACTGTATATTTCTCATTAAGTCTTATCTTAAATATATCTCACTTATCCGCTCGCTGTTTGTTGTATGTAGGTGAGAAATCGTGTGTTTTGGTTCGAACTCTTGGTTTCCGTTGGGAAATTACCAATATAACAATTAATTTTACCTTCGATTCCTTGTGCTTTTAACCTATTTCTGTAAGTGGAATTTATTTATTTTATTTATTTTTTCTTTAGCATTAGTAAATTTTAAGTAACTGATATGAGACAAACAAGGTTTTGAACTCTCTGCAGCATTTTTCTACAGCAATCTTTTTTAGAGTTTTGTAACGTATCGTTGGTTTCAACTAATGGCTCTGTAAAATAACCAAATTCTAACAGTATTGTAACATTTCAGGTGAAATCTTCTCCACTAAAATTCTGGTTATTAATTTAATATACCCGATTTCTTTTGCTTCCAAGAGTTGACAGTTTCTTGATATATTTGAAGGTTTGCATGAACAAATAAGACTTTTAATTCACTGAGTCAAAAAAATAAATAAATAAAATAAAATAACAAAAATCTCGTTAGTTTGTGGCATTAAATTTTACAAGGAGAAAAAAAAATGTTGTGGTCTTACTTAAATTTGTATTTTGACTGTTGTCCTCTCTCCCCCACTCTTTTTTTTACAGTAGGGATATTTATATATTTTAACACAATTATTATATTAGATATTCTTTCCAACACAAAAAATAATTATGTATTCTTATTTCAAATGAATATAGCTCAGAAAGAAAGAAAGAAAATTGTAAAGAAAAAAATGTTTACCTTCAAATAAATATTTTGGAATCACAGTAAGCAAGAAATTCATCACCTTTTCAAAGTTTTGAAATTCCTACCCATATTGTTTTCATCATTTGTTATCCTTTAAATGAAGACCGGTTCTGGCTATAAACTTTGATAATGTTATTGATTCTATTCCAATGGCGGTCATTTTTTTTTTTGATACATTCATGCTGGTTCGTTGTTATCTGCACGCTACGATACCTTTTTATTTTCAACAACAAACGTTTTAAGAGTTTAAGTAACGTGATTGGCTAAAATATCAGCTGCTTGTCTCTGTAAAATAATCAAATTCTAACAGTCGTATTGTTAGAATTTGATACGACTGCTTTTCTAGTCTGGTGAAGGTATTTACAGATGTAGTAACAAATTGTCACTTATCAGTTCATTTTTACTTTATTCACAAAACTACAAATCCGTTATTTGGTATGGTCTCTGTTTTTAATTCCCCCATTACTAGAATGTACGGGTGGTAAAGTTTTGAAATAAGTTTCGACTCGCAAGAAAAATAAAATGTTTACCTTTAAATAAATATTTATGATCACAGTAAGCAAGAAATTCATCAGCTTTTCAAAGTTTGGAAATTCATATCCATATTGTCAAAATGAAAAGAAAGAAAGAAAGTTAGAAAGAAAGAAAAATTGTATAGAAAAATAAAATGTTTACATTCAAATAACTATTTATGATCACAGCAAGCAAGAAATTCATCAGCTTTTCAAAAGTTTGGAAATTCATACCCATATTGTTTTCATCATTTGGTATCATTTAAATGAAGAACGGGTACGGCTATTAAGTTTGTTAATGTTTTTGATTTTTCTCTTCCAAAGGCGAGTATTATTTGATATATAGATGTTGATTCATTTGTTATCTGCATGCTACGATACCATTTTTATTTTCTACAATAAACGTTTTTAGAGTTTAAGTAATGTGATAGGCTAAAATATCAGTTGTCTCTCTGTAAATAACCAAATTCTAACAGTCGTATTGTTTGAATTTGGTACGACTGTTTTTTTCTAGTCTGGTGAAGGTATCTACAGATGTAGTAACAAATTGTCACGTTTCAGTTCATTTGTACTTTATTCACCAAACTACAACTATGTGTTGTCAAGTTTTGAAAAAAAGAAAAAAACTTTCGACTGGCAGTGATATATTTTCAAACTTTTATCATGTACAAATATTTGAAAAGAAAAGAAAACTATACCTTCTTTTCTTTTTTACATCAAGCTTTTTTAAGAGTTTGGTAACGTGATGAGTTAAAATATCTGCACTCTGTAAAATAACCAAATTTTTATCTTACTTTGTGTGGGAAAAGGTAAAATTTGTATTTATGTTATCTGTAGAGTACAAACCTTTTATCTATACCAAACTTTAAGAGTTTAAGTCACATTTTGGGTAAAATTATCTTCTTTCTCTCTGTAAAATCACCGAATTCTAACAGGTAGGATTTTCGAGTATGCGAAAGAAATGTTTACAGATAACTCAAAAAATGTCAATAAGTAGCATTAGACAAATTTCTAAATAATTAATTACAGAATATCAGGTTTCCCACGGAGCCACGCCCACCGGAAGCATTTGGTCACTAGTGCCTTCCCTACTACTCAGCTATACTCGCAAGTGGTTAAAAACAACACTAAAAACAAAGATGAATCCGAAATCTATCCTTACTATAAATTAATAGTCAAACCGATAGCTCAACTAAACAGCGAAGAAACCAAAAATCTTATAAAAGAAAAAATAGACCCAAGAAAAATAAAAATCGGAATCACAAAAATGAAAAGCAATAATAAAGAACGAGTGTTAATTGAATCAAAAGAAAAGGTCGAGATAGACTTGTTACATAACGAAATATCTAAGGAATGCAAAGACACGTTAGTAGCAAATCCCAGTAAGAAACATCTTCCAAGGATACGGACAACGCAATAGACTCAATCAGCATGCATAACGAAGAACTCTTGATCGGCGACACAAAGATGAAATTTATCATGACAAATAAAAAAACGAACAAAAGAAACTTAATTATATAAGTCATTCCAATGGTAAGGACCAAACTGCTGAAAACTGGTGTTAAAATCCTATGGAGAATTTGCCATTGTGAAGACTACATAAGCATACTGAGATGCTTTAACTGCAATAAATTTCAGCATCATACACAACACTGCAGGGGAAAACCCACCTGGTTCTAAAGAACATAAGTTCAGCGAGTGCCCACGAAATAAGTCCGAGATGAATTGCATAAATTGCCAAAATTACAACAAGAATGCCAAAACCAAAATCGACTCCAAACACATGGCATTGAGCAAAGATTGCCCGACGTACAACTACCACAAACAGCTCAAAATTCAAAACATAGATTATGGAAAGCAATAATAAAGCTTGCAGAAACAGCACTACTTCCCTGGCATGTCTTCAAATCTACAACACTCTATCAAGGCTGTTAATAACTTAACAGAACTCATAAATAGAAAAAATATAGGACTGGCATTAAGAAAAGAACCCTACAACATCAACAACAAAATATGCGGCTTTCCAAGTAATTTTAAAATATTTTCCAAAAGAATCTGAAAGAAAGAGAGCTGCAGTACTCGTGGTAAACGCTGAAGTCGAGGTAATATTAATTTCTCAGCACCGCAAAGAGGACTCGGTACTAATTGAAATTACGTACAGAGGATTTAAAACTTTCGCTGCAAGTATGTATCTAAAGTTTAGATTCATATTTTATGTCAGCTTGATAGTTTAGATTCTAAACTATCAAGCTGACATAAAATATGACTTTGAAAAAATGAGCAACATCGTGGATTTTACCATCAACCACAGCTTAATTATGGGAATAGATAGCAACGCCCATTCGGTTTCATGGTTTAACAAGAGCACAAACAATAGAGGTAAAAATTTGGAAGAGTTCATAGCATCAAATTCCCTACACATATAAACGACGACTGTAGCACTCCATCATTCGAAAATACCAGATGAAGTAGCTTCATCGATCTAAAAATGGTAAATAGTGCTATTTTACCCCGGGTTTCTGGATGGAAATACGAAGAAGAGGAAAGCTGTTCTGACCATTGCATAATAAGTTTCATCGTCAGTAACAAAAATTTAAATGGAATAGACAACAAAAACCACCGCATTAACATCACATACTTCACCAAAAAAACTAACCTAGAGAAATTTATAAAAGCATTAAAAAGAGACTTTTCACTCTTAATCTCATCACGTAAATGCGAACAGCGAAAAACAGTTCAACTTAGACAAAAACCTAGCCATCTGGGCATCGGCACAAAGCGATAGAGACTTCCTTGCTTTGCACTCTCATCAGGTCTGAAAAAATCCAGCGACCAAATACTTAGAACAACCAAGAAGCTAAACATCGATGGAAGAAAATCAGTACCGTGGTGGAACGACGAACGAACAGTTCATTTAAGAGAGAGCAGAAGACAGAACTACTATAAAGTCAAATGCAGCTATCAGTCCAAAATTACAAACGAGAAAACAGAATCATGGAAAAAAGTCTTTGTACAGTGTCAACCGTATCGAATCCTTGGAATTGCATATATAAATTAGCAGCAAACAAGAACAAGACAACATCTATACTATCAACTATCAAGAAAACAGACGGCACCTACACTAAAAACTTAGCAGAAACTGCAGCTATTATGATAAAGAAGTTTATTCCCGATGATGATGAATCAACAGATGAAGAAATACACAAAACCTGCAGACAAAGAATGGAAATAGATATAGACTTTCCTGACGACGTCTCATTTGCAACTAATAAAATCGAGTCAATATTAAGATCAATAAATTACGCGTACAACACACGCATGCAGCGTGTATGAAATCAACTGTTGTTGTGTAGGAACGTTCTGTAATTAGCAGCGAGATTTATCTCTGGCGTGCTTAAAGATCTTATGAGGGTCTTCCAAATACCTGCCAGAATTAATCCTTGGCTTCAGTCGAGGTTGTGTTTAGAACGGATTACTGTTATGGCTTCTTTTAAGATTCTGGAGCGGACATCTTTCTTTAAATAGGGCATGGAGCTTTTGTCCCATTCTATGGTATGGTTTGTCCTGGAAAAATGAAGTGCTAACCCTGGATTGTCTTCTCTGTTGTTGATTACATCTCCTACGTGTTCTTTGTTTCTTATTTCCAAAATTCTAGAGGTCTGACCAACATAGTTCAATCCGCATGAACAGGGGATGTTATAGACACCGGCATATTTGAAGAACGCATGACTGTCTTTCGGAGATCTTAAACATTGGCGAATAGTCTTTAAAGGTTTAAACGTCAGTCGTATTTCATATGGATTGAGGAGTGTAGCAATCGTTTTGGAAACTGTCCCAGCATAAGGAATGACGATAGTGGATTTATAACGTTTTTCTTCAGATTGTTGTTGTGGGAGGTTCACAGAAAAGTATCTTATGGATCAATTTTGTTAGGGAACCGTTGTCTGTAAGGTTTTTTGATATGTGGAATAGTTCATCTTTGAGATAGTTATCTTCTGTAGTGAAGTGCAAGTATCGACCTGTGTTGGTTAGTTTGCGATAGACTGCAAGGCTGATACGTCCATCCGTTTGTTTCTTAATTAAAGTATCCAGGAATGGTAATTGTTTGTCCTTCTCAAGTTCTAAGGTAAATTTTATTTTGCGATGGAAGGAGTTGATCTTGGTAAGAAAATCAAAAAGACCTTTTTATGTGTTTTTTTGCATACAATAAAAATGTCATCTACATACTTCCACCGCACTGTGGGTTTAGGGTTTAATTGAGACAAAATTTCATTTTCCAGTTTCTCCATAAAGAGATCTGCACAAGGGGTGGGGGGGGGGAAAGAGGGCTGCCCATTGCGAGGCCTGTTAATTATTCGAAAATCGTTTCATTCCATAAGAAAAAATTAGATTTTAGGCAATGATGGAACAGAGAAGGTTTCTCAAAATGCTGATTACTCCGTCTATTGGAACATTAGTAATTAAGGATGTTACATCCAGGCTTGTAAGAATGTTTGGTTTTATGTAGGTATCCGAATTACGGATATGTGCCTTAAGGAGACCTGCGAGGTGTTTCGATAATACATATGTAGGAGAATTAATTCTATCTACTATAGGGCGCAGTGGGATTCCATTTTTATACACTTTGGGAGAGCCACATAGTCGGCGCGTTAGTGGATGCAACGAATATAATCTTCGTTTTAAGTCTATTGGCCAGCTGTCCACATTACTCAACAAGTTGTTTGTTTCATTGTGACTTTTTCCTGTGGGGTCTGAATCTAAAACACGGTAGGTAGATGAGTCAGAGAGTAAGCCTGTGATCTTTTTCGTGTAATCTCTGGTGTTTAAGACAACTGTAGAGTTTCTTATATCTGTAGATAATTTGATGATAAATTTCTCTAATTTTCTTAAAACTAAACATAGCTTTTTTTCTAATGGCGTGATGTTTTGGTTTCGAGTTCTTGAAGATGAGAGAATTATGGCGCTTTTCAGTCTGAGATCATTTGCTATGGGTTCCGGTAATGATGAAATTGCCTTTTCTATGTTACATATGATGTCTACTTTAGAAATTTGGTCTGGGGGCAATAGCAAAGTTGAACCCTTTCTTAAGTATACTAAATTCCGGTTTTGTTAAAATGTGATCGGAGAAATTGAAGATTACTGCGCTATCTGGCAGATTAGGTTTGATTTATAATGCTTTTCATAAAGAGTGTTGAATTTTTCAATTTGGCTTTGTTTGTGGATTGAAAAGGCCTTTTGAAAACTCGTATTTATCATTCTGTCTAAAAGTGACCATAGGTGTTGATCTATGTTTTGGTTCTATCGCAAACCAACCAACACAGGTCGATACTTGCACTTCACATCTTCGCACCATATTTCTCAAAAACGAGGCATCGTACACATGCTAAAAAATAGGGCCGCTCTCATCACTACAGAAGATAAAGATCTAAAAGATGAACTATCCCACATATCATAAAACCTTATAGACCAAATTGATCCATAAGCTATTTTTCTGTGAACCCCCCACAACAACAATCTGAAGAAATATATTATAAATCTACTATCGTCATTCCTCATGCTGGAACAGTTTCCAAAAAGATTGCTACACTCCTGATGCCACATGAAATATGTATGGCGTTTAAATCTTTAAAGACTATCCGCTGATTTTTAAGATCTCCGAACGACAGTCTTGCCTTCAACACTCTCCTATTTATGACGTAATAATTGAGTATCCAGAAATTCTTTATATATAAACAAGATTCGCGCGATGTGATTTGGAACAAGAGGAAGTGATCATCTTTATTGTACTGGTTTATCCTAGCAATTCAGTAAGATTATTGCGTCGAAGTCAGTAATCGCATTCAAACTCTTCTGAGAAAACAAGGGTAGAGGAACCAAAATGGACCACTGAAGGCTGACGAAATATCTTAGAAAAAAAGAGTGTAAATAAAT
This sequence comes from Typopeltis vanoorti, assembly GCF_054136105.1. Lineage (NCBI taxonomy): Eukaryota > Metazoa > Arthropoda > Arachnida > Uropygi > Thelyphonidae > Typopeltis > Typopeltis vanoorti. The sequence goes on along the minus strand of NC_143559.1, from coordinate 96,561,941 downwards.
AAATACACTATTTTTTCTAATTGCAAATGCAATAGCAACACGTGATATTTGATTAATAAATACGGAAACATTAATTGCTCGATGTTTCTCTCAATTTTTAATAACATTTACTATATTTTGTTTTTAGAAATGAATTAACGCTAATGCTATGAAAATTCTTTTGTAACGATGCGTCATATTTAATTGGAAACTAGTATGTGACGTTGTGGTTGACGCTTCTTCGTCCTGTATGGATTCGTCCTTTAGAATAAGCCAGAAATTATATCACAGACCACTTATCACTCACCCCAGTATCACTAATTACATAACATTTTGATAATAGAAGGGAAATATAAAGGAATCTTTGCTTTCATCCCCTATGTTTGCACTTTTTCGCATTGCGTAATTCACAACGCGATGTATTAACTGTGCCAAATGGATTTCGTCTCCAGTCATAATTGTGTGTATTTAAGGAAGGAAAATAACTTGAAACCTTTTCTTCCAATAATGTTAAATGTTCTGTTATAACGGAAATAATTCCCTCGATATTTTTATTATGGAGCGAAGCTGACATATCGAAGTATTTTATTCTGATATGGGGTTTAACAAAGAGATACTTTTTTTTTTTTGAAAAGCTACAACCTTTGACATCCACAGACAGTTTGTCAGTTAATACCTGTATTAACTATCTGAGTAATTAAAAGTCGGCTAAATTCGCCATTTTAGCACAATAAATATTATTTTGAAGACGTTTCACAAATGCTTCTGTATGTTCATTGTCAAAAGGCCAATAATTCATTCTTAATTTCAAAAATTCAAAAATAGCACTTTACCCCTGGATAACTATCTTATTTCGGTGTGCAAAAACAAAGATTCGTACATGGCTTCCATAGATAAACAAAGTGTTTTTTAAAAAGGCGTGCTTTAAAGGTCTTGACTTGAAGTAATTTACCATATTTACAACTTGGTCTAGTACAGGTTTTAATATTGCCGGTAATATTTTTGAACCCAGGGATTGTTGTACAAAAATCAGTGCGTAGGTATAATATTTGGGTTTACTTTCTTTTCAAGAGTAACAAATCAGTTTAAATCAGTTAATAGAGCCTACCATTGATGGAGCACCGTCTGTGCAAATTGTACACACAGCTCCCATGAAAATTTAAAATGTTCTTAATATGACGTAATAGAGTCAAGAATATCTTGACCTGTTGTACGTTCGGTAAATTCCCTGCAGTATAGAAATTGGATCACTGTTTCGTTTTCATTAATGAAACGAACGAATCCTAGCACATGAGCTTTACCGCTAATGTCAGTGGACCCATCAATTTGGAAAAATGTTGTTTGGAAAGTTTATTGGTAACTGTTTTCTCAATATCATCTGACATATTCTCAACTTTATGTTTTATTGCATCGTCCGAATGAGGAATTTTCATAATTTCCTTTTTTGCTTCGTCGCCAAACATGTTTACTATTTCACAACATGCTGGTAAAATAAGAGACTCTTCTATAGAACGTGGTTTTAATTTTAAGCAATTAATTCAGCTACCTTATATGATGCAAGTCAAGTTGTGCCTTATCGGGAATTTTCAAATGAAAAAAAATCATTACAACTATTTGGGAGTTGCTCTTAGGATGACGGTCTCCAAAATATTTGGCAAATTAAGGCAACCATATTTGTTCAGGTTAGGAGATTTGTTCAAAGGCATTGCTGACTCAAAAAATGATCTTTCAGATCTGTATCAACTCCTAAACAACACATTTGTTTTCGTCCATCTAATCATGTGTGAAGGAGTATCTAAAGTATTACTATGGCAAGTCAGGACTGGCGGACCTCGCTTTGGATACTCGTTCAGACAGGATTAGATAGAAGAAAAATGTGCTATTTAGGAGTTGTTCCGGATCTGAAAGATTATTGTTTGAGTCAGCAATGGCTTTAAAGAATGCTCCTAACCTGAACAAGTATGGTTGCAATAATTTTCCAAATATTTGGGTGACTGGCATCCTGTGAGCAACTCCCACTTTTTCAACATTAAAGGGCACCATAAACATGACTTTAGATCTTTTGCACTGCAATTTTATTGTTTTACTTACTCACTGTCCCTAATACAAGTATGTTGTGCTTTGATGATGTTGATTTGAAATTGAACGAAATATATGCAGCTAATTAAACATTTTTTGATTAAATTGCTTGGTGTTGTTAATACCGTTAAACACTTATGTCAGTCTTTTCAAAATATTTTGCTTGTTCAACTTGCTTGTCTAACAATCTCTTGAAATAATCTTTAGTTTTTGAAGCAAGATTGGCGTGCTTCGTAGTAAATTGTCATGTGACATCCTTCACCGGCGGAACACTTGTAACCATTTCGCGGAACACAAGTGTTCAGAGGAACATCGGTTAAGCACAACTGTGCCAAATTGTGCAGCAAATAAGCCATGGGAAGTTCTTCATTTTTGTCTACTTCGCAATGAAGAAACCAACGTTTATGGCTTTCTTCACATCTCTCGTTCAGCTAACAGTAGCATTTGGGGACACGAGAAATCCCAAGTAATGAAAGTCGTCATAAGCACAGGGGAAAAATGGAATTCCGTTATCGACCATCAGTGTTGCTGCATTCGCTATCCTCATGAAAGACGATAAACGAATCATCTTTTTTCTGACATTTCGAACATCAATTTCCAGGATATTATTTTCCAATATTATCAACAATCATCGATAGACACCAGTTCATAGTAATTTACTGTATAGCATTTTTCAATAGAGAACAGTATTGAAAGCATTCCGCTTCTCTCATTTTTACGATTTCTATAAGAAACATTAGGTTCCTGATATTCTTACACTAATAGAACAACGTTTCCCTCCCTGTGACTTAAAATTAAATTATCTATTCGGTGAACGATGAAAACGCTTATCCAAAACAATGACTTCCGTTGTGCTACAAATCATATCTTTGTTTAGATTTTGTGGTAGCGATCTTGCTGTGAGATCTAATTAGTTAGTCCATTGTCTCTTCCTTACCTCTGTACAGTAGTCATTAAATTCGCTTGAGAATCTTTCCAAGTTTCAATGTAGGTTTTGTATTTACAAATGTGTTGGATGAGAAATGTCATACATTTCGTATTACGAATATGAATGAAATTATATTTACAACGAAGTATAGTGTTATTGTTTTAAAGTTATCAAGATTCTAATACGTTTAAATATTTCTATGTTTTTCTTATTTCTGCTTGATTGCTATCTTGTTGTATTTAAAATGGTTTGTGTCTTTGAGTTCGAGATTTTAGACACCTAAGATATTTTGGACATATCTAATTTGTAATCTGCATGGAAATCTGTCTATTTATTGAAAATAGAATTTGCTCTTACATAAGGAGGAGAAGGCTAACTGACTGTCTTGTGCCCTTGGCAACATCTTCAGTGCCATGGGTTTCTACGCCGTTGAATAGAAACTTCAATGTTTCAATGATTAGAGAACTGTTCTTTTCACTGGTGTATATCAGTCGTCAAACGTTTTCTAAGCCAAACTATTAATTGAAAATTCTCAAACAGTGTTGAATGCTTGAACGTAGACAACACTGAGTTTCTGGATTCACCTCTGCAAAAATCCAAAAGAATATAATAAAAATGCGAACTGAGTAAAGATTCGGGGAAAAGGAAAAGACCAGTACTGATGGTCGACTGGCTCAAGAATTTAACCCAGCTATTGCAAACAAGATCAATCGATCACTAAATGACCATTGAGCAATTTAAATTTGAAAGAAACAAAAGAAGTTGCAAGCAATTACCTCAATAATCTGCAGGTATTACCAAAGAGACCATTCACTGGACATTTGACAACTTCAGTTGCTCAATAGTTATCACGACGATAACTTCTGTTTTTCAAACAAGAGGAATGTTATAGAAAGAAAAATTCACAGGAACAAAAGACAAGTTAATTTACAAAACGATTTTGAAAAATTCGAAAAGAGAAAAGCCAACTTATAAGTGGCGCGGATTTATTACCACAAAGTGTTCGATTCCTTGAACATAATTCGACTTGAACATGACTAGAAATTTGTGGAGGGAGTAAAAGCATCAATTAAAAACAGCTGACATCACCACATAATAAACTCAAAACTATTAAGCAATGGAGACAATCTGGATACAATTAATATAAAGAGAGAAATTTTCAAAAAGGTGACTTACTATAATACTATTCCTCATCCTGTGACTACTTTCTCTAACATCAATTCTAAACCAATCTAATTGTAATTAGCAGACATTAAAGTAAACAATAAACATCTCATTCCGCACACGTGGATGATCGTAAATCAACTGAAAATCATGATCTAGAAGAACTGAGTTACAGCTCAGGACAGTCAGAATCTTCAGCGAAATAATGCGTATGGTATTTGGACTTTATAAATGAGTTTGACTCTCCATAGTTACGGGTTATTCGCATTTCAGATGAGATGTAAAGAAATGGAAATCATAATCTTGTTCCAGAATAATTTCAGATAAGTTTCATTATCCAAAGAAACCAGGCAACAGGTTGACGATGAAGCATACTTTGTTTTCTCCTACATAGCAGGGAAATGTGAAGACGCAGCCATTTATAGGTCAAGTAGTCATTACAAGAAAAAAAAGAGCGTAGATTGATTACAACAGAAGGAAAACACAGAGAAGAAAGATTGAAGATTACAAATTAAAAGTGCGTAATGTACCAAATTCAAAAAAGGAGCACAAGGAGAAAGTAATGGCAAAACGATCACAAGGTTGGTAAAAATAAACACTTCTTGGTCAATGGCTGAAGAATATTGAAGGGTAAGTGCATAGTCATTTAAGGTAGCAATGGTCCCAGCAGGGAAACATCAAGAAAGAGCAGAAGCTCTGATAATCGCTGCTCAACAACAAGTGACATACGAATTTATTCCAGGAGAACATTCAGAACGACTGCAAATGCCTACTGTCGAGGAATATTTGGGCCACCTAATTAGGTCTTTCTGTAAGATGATCTCGTAGCAAAAACTATACACTAGAGTTTGCGAATGAAAATGGATTCACAACTTGGAAAAACCCGATTAGAACAAGCTGTTGAAAACGTTATCGAAAATGAACATTTCAAGATATTACATGGCTTTAAACTTCCGAGAGACAGGCATCACAGAAGTAGAACAACAATATGAATGATTTCTTGATGTGGCAATACCCAGAGGACAACAGAGTAGTAGAAAAGTGCATGAAAATCTGACGAAATATAGAGATCTGGAAATTGAAATTCAGCACGGGTGGAACAAAATTGCAACATTGCAAAATCGGTTTTCATTGCAGCGCAGGGAGCAATAGCAAGATTAGCTGAGCATCCGAGATATAACACCAGCTCAACTCCACAAAACGACACTTTTAGGATTTCGCACATATTTCGAAGATATCTACTCGATTCCTAAACCTTTGGATAAGGCTCGAAGTTGACTAAGTTTTCATATGTTACTCTTTGACTGTGAATTGATAATAATAATAATAAAAATAATAATGATTTTCCAATCGTAAAACGGACATTCCAATCGTACGCCTTCGTAAACTGACCGGTATTTAGCAAATACATTTATCGATTTATGAGTAAATCGTGACGTTGTGCTGTGATCAACATGCGCAGCAGTCTTCTGCTGTGTACAGATTGGTCCTTTCATCCCTGAAGTGAGAAGAAACATTTCTTCTCACTTCAGGGATGAAAGGACTTCACTGACGATTATTCCTTTGAAGTTAATAAAATGCTAAGTAACCAAACAACTTCGTCTCAATTAGTATAGAAGATAACAAAATAAAAATGCTTTTCGCATTGAATATTAGTGAGATGGCTTAAGAAATGCTGATAGGTAATAAACGTCGCAAGGATAATTACCCAATCAAAGCCTGAATATTTCAACCAAGTTCAATAACATCAACAAATTTACTTTGCACTTTTCAACGAACTCTATTGAAGTAGAAAGCAAAGATAACTCAATACAAAAATATGAAGACTATATTAGGATCCTTTCCCAGTCAAACCGATATGTCCAAACTCTGAAAGTCAAATAGTATAATATGTTTCACTTGATAAAACTCAAAAGGTATATTTGCTAAGAATATTCATTAGACAGGTAGATATTTTATTGAATGTTGACATTCATGTTATACCTATAACTGAATAAGTTCTCTAAAACCCCATCTGTTAGAGAAATCATGGATATCATCTTGAAGACCACCACATGATCATAAAACCTTTCTGGTTTCCTTTCTTTCTTTCTTGGTTTGCTCAGCGAAAAAATACAATGCCTACAACTAGAAAGAGGCGATGGCTTCCTTCGTGGAATTTTAAAAATGTGTTGATCTCTTGAGTGGAAGAATTATGTATTCTTAAAAATATCTACTTTAAAAGAACGAAAAGACAATATCACAAAATCATTTAAAAGACTTGTAGTTTTGGCTACATTAGCATTCAATCTAACTCTTTTAACCATTCCATACTTTTATTTTGAAAAAAGGTCTTTTTTATTTACTTACCAGTAATGAAGTTAAAATCAATGCGATCGGGGAGTTCTCTTGTTGAATAGGTTACAACATTAATTATTTTTTTCTTAAACACACACACACACACACACACACACACACACACACACACACACACACAGTGGTAAAGTAATACCTTTACCATCTCCATGGTGAAAACAATGGTCGTTATCAGTAAATTATATCTTCTCGATTACTAATGACCCTCTTTGTTTACAATCAACGCTCATACTAAACAAACATTTCAAAATGAACTAATCTCATGATTTCTATTTGTTACATTGTTAGGTTTGCAAACAATGTTTTTATAAAAAAAGTGAATCTGCGTTGTTACTAATATGCTTATTTACTTTTCAAGAAATGCATTTAGCACGTTCTCCTATTTATGACGTAATAATGTAATAACCAGAAATTCTGTATATATAAACGGGATCTTCAGGATGTGATTTGGAAGAAGAGGAAATGATCATCTGTATTGTGGGGGATTTAACCAAGCAATTCAGAGGATGAAGATGCAATTCAGGGAAGTTAAGCATGGGGATGAACTAAAATAATATTATAGATTGTTCCCATCTGTACTGTGAAGGTTTAATCGGCGATTCAGTAAGATTATTGGTTTGAAGTCAGTAATGACATTGAAACTCTTCTGGGAAAAAGTTCTAGTTAGTTTCATGCTAATCTAGACAAAGTTGGAGGAACCAGAAAGGACCACTGAAGACTGACGAAATATCTTAGAAAAAAGAGTGTAAATACGATGAAATTGGAAGGGCCAGCTCACTCACTGGGAAAGAAGCATCAGCTGTTGGCTCATGAGGATGGTAGAAGGCGAAAAGGTTCATGATACATGGGCAATCAGGGCGTCTACGGCGCATCCTGAAGCCTGTGGAATTATCATCGACAGTACGTGGAGTTGATTAGACGATGAAATGACTGGCATGCTCACTTCAGACAAGTCATTCTTTTTGGCTCAAGAAGTTAGAAGCAGGCGAAAAAGTTGATATATTTAAGGCAAGCAGCGCGTCTTGAAGTGCGTGAAATTATCGACAGAACATGGAGTTCATTACACGATGATATGTGTGGCATGCTCCCTCTCTGAGACCAAAGAATTACTATTGGCTCAAGAGGTAAGAAGCAGGTGAAAAAGTGGACATATTTCGGGCACTTATGGCGTCTATGGCGTGGCGTGAAGCTTGCACAGTTGTCGACACAACATTGAGTACGTAACTAGGAAAACACGAAGATGTTTGTGGCATGCTCACTCTTTGAGACAAAAGCATCGCTGTTGTCTCAAGAGGATGGAAGCAGGCGAAAATTTAATATTTCGTTGGATAAATCGGGTGGTCTGTTTAAGAATGTTTAAACCTCTGAAAGAAGGTTTAAAGGTCTGGGTTCCGTGGGAAATAATATGAAACGCTATTGTAAACGCGATAGCAACACGTGATGTGTGATTAATAAATAGGGAAACATTAATTGTTCGATTCTCTCAATTTTTTTTTTTAATATCTATTATTCGCTGTTTTTAGAAATGCAAATCGTTACAAAAGAATTTTCGCTATGAAAATTCTTTGGTAACGATGCGTCATATTTAATTGAAAACCAGTATGTGATGTTGTGGTTGACGATTCTTCATCCAGTATGGATTAGTACTTTAGAATTATCCTGAAATTATATCACAGAACACTTGTCACTCACCCTAGTGTCACTAATTACATAACATTTCGATAATCGAAGGGAAATATGAAGGAATATTTGCTTTCACAAGGGCAAGAGAAACGGCCCAATTCTCATCCCCAATCTTTGCAATTTTTCCAATTGCGTAACTCTACCACCTTTTATAAACGCTCCGCTAAAACAACATCTATAGGAAATCGAATTATTCTGTTTCGTTATATTTCTTTGAAGATTCAATTTTCTTGTATCCACGCTATCATAAGTTGCAAGCGATCTGCCAAACCTGTGGTTTTTAACCTTTTCGAAGTCACGGAACATTTTTGATTATAATAAAAATTTTGGGAACACCAAAAGCATTAGGGTCATAAAACTAACAAAAAAACTATGCATGAACCTGCCGTTTATAAAAATGGAACTTATTTTAATATGATACTTGAACTTGTAGGCGTTTGTAGATTTCAGCAATATCAGGTCCCATACGTGATATAGCTACCCTCATATCTTTGTGTATATTAGTAAGTCTTTCACCTTTTAAGTTTTGATATTGGTTAATATTGAGAAACCGAGCTCACACAAGTATGATGTTGGAAACTGTAACAAAAGTTTCACTGCTGTTCTGGAGAGAACTGGGCATTCGGCGTGGACAAAAATCCAAACTTCTCAAGAGTTATTTCAGAGAATTTCATTTTTAAAATATGATCTCTGAACGAGGTAAGTAACTGTTCTTCTTGTAAAGAAAATTCACAACTCGACGTATTAACTATGCTAAATGGATTTCGTATACAATCATAATTGTGTGTATTTAAGGAAGGAAAGTAACTTCAAATCTTGAAATCATAGGTACTGTATTTTTTTCTGATAATCCGTTTTTCCAAAGAGATACTTTTTTTTTGAAAAGCTGACAATTTTAAGTGGATGTCAAAATAGTTTCATTTTCCCGTTGGATCCCAGTATTATCGCTATTTACGTAATTAAAAATCGACTAAATATGCCATTTTAGCACACCAAATATCATTTTAGAGACATTTAACAAAAGCAACTGTACCTTCATTGCCAATACGTCAATAATTTATTGACAAAAGGCCAATAATTCATTCTTAAGTTACAAAATTCGGAATAACACTTTATCATGGATAACCATCTTATTTCAGTGTTTAGAAACATAAATTGGTACTTTGCTTCAACAGATATTCAAGTGTTGTTAAAAAGGTGTGCTTTAAAAGGTCTTGACTTGATGTAATTTACAATGGTTAGCACTTGGTCTATTACAGGTTTTAATATGCTGGTAATGTTTTTGAAATTAAGGATTGTCTGTAAAAAAATCAGTGCACAGGTAATAAGGTTTGGGTTTATTTTTTTTTTTGCAATGATAACAAATCCTTTTATAGGGCCTACCATTGATGGAGCACCATCCGTACACATTTCTACACACAGCTCCCATGAAATTTTAAAAGTTTCTAAATATAACGTAATAAGAGTAAAAAATATCCTGATCTGTTGTACGTTCGGTAAATTCCTTGCAGCATAGAAGTTGATTCGCTGTTTCGTTTTGTGTCAATTTGGAAAACAACATTTTGTTTTCCAAATTGACATTAGCGGTAAAGCTAATGTCAATTTGGAAAACAAAATGTTGTTTGGAAATTCATTGGTAACTGTTTTCTCAAAATCATCAACCGACATATCTTCAACTTTATGTTTTATGGTATCGTCAGAATGAGGAATTTTCATAATTTTTCATTTCTTCGTCAAACATGTTTACTATTTCATAACATGCTGGTAAAATAAGAGACTCTGCTATAATATGTGTTTTTAATTTTACAGTAAGTACTTCAGCTGCCTTAAATGATGCAAGTTGTGCATTTTCTGAAATTTTAACAGTCTTATCAAATTTATATTTTACTTGTTTAACTTGCATGTCTAACAATCTCTTGAAATAATATTTAGTTTTTGAAGCAAGATTGTCTTGTTCCGTAGTAAAGTGTCATGTAACATCTTTCACTGGTGCTTGAAACCAATTCGAGGAACACTGGCGTTCCGGGGAACGCGGGTTAAGAACCACTCTGCCAAACTATGCAGCAAATAGCCATGGGAAGTTCTTAATTCTTGTCTACTTCGTAATGAAGAAACCGACATTTATGGCGGTCTAATTTTAGTCTAATTTCTAATCAATCTAATTTTAAGTCACAGACTTAAAATTAAATCATCCATTCAGTGAACGATTAAAGAACTTAACCAACACCATTACTTCACTTGTGCTACCAAAGCATGTCTTTGTTTAGAGTTTGTGGTAGCAATCTTGCTGTAAGATCTAACTAGTTGGTCCATTGTCTCTTCCTTATCTCTGCACAGTCGGCATTGAATTGGGTTAAGAATCTTTTCAAGTTTCAATGTGGGTTTTTGTATTTTCAAACGTGTTGTTCGAGAACTGATGTACGTTTCTTATTACGATTATGAATGAAAGATTCTAATACTTTTAAATGTTTTTCCGTTTTTCTTATTTATGCTTGAATTATTGCTATCTTGTATTTAAAATCGTTTGTATCTTCGAGATTTTAGAGATCTCTGATATTTTGGATATGTCGAATTTATTATCTTCATGAAAATCTGTCGGTTTAGTGAAAATAGAATTTGCTCTTCCATAAGAAGTAGTAGCCTACGTATTACTGACTATCTTGTGCCCTTGGAAACATCTTCAGTGCAATAGGCTCCTACACCCTTAAACAGGAACTTCCATGTTTGAATGATTACAGTACTGTTCTTTTCACTGGTGCATTTCAATCATCAAACGTTTTCTAAGCCAAAATATTAATTTGAAATCCTCAAACAGAATTGAATGCTTCTTCTTCTTCCTAACATGGAAATGTAGGCCATGTGGCCTGTTCAGGTCTCATGCCATCTCTTTCTTGGTCTTCCGATTCTTCTTTTTCCACTTATTTTGTATCTGTATAACATTTTTGGTAGTCTGCTGTTGTCCGATTTAAATGTTCTAGCCATTTTTGTTTATACTGTCTTATGTAGTATAATTAATTGGTTTTATTTTCAGGGATTGTAAGATTTCTTCATTTGTTTTGTGGTCCCGCTTGGTCTATCCAGCTGTTTTTCTGAGGAACTTCATTTCTTCTGTTTGAATTCGTTTTCATCTTTCCTTTTCATGGTCCATGTTTCGCATCCGTATAGTAGAGTTGGTTTTGACAAGACATTATATAGTCTGATTGTAGTGTGTTTTTGTACGAGGGATGGAATGCTTAAACGCAGAAAACAAAACTCAGAATCAGGATTCACATCTGCAATAATCCAAAAGAATATAATAATAATGCGAACTGCATAAAGATCTGGAGAAAAAGAAAAGACCAGTACTGATGGTCGACTGGCTCAAAAATTGGGATCATTTGTTCAGTAGATGACAACTGAGCAATTTTGAATTTCAAAGAAAAGACGTTGCAAGTAATTAACGCAATAATCTGTCTGCTATTGTCAATGAGATCATTCACTGGACGTTTGACAACCTCAATAGTCAAAAGTTATCGCGACGCCCAATTCAGCCTTTTAGAGCGAAAGGAGTGTTGTAGAAAGAAACGTTCAGGGGAACAGAAGACAAGTTAATCGACGAAATGATTTTGAAAAATTTGAAAAGAGGAATCAACTTATAAATTGCGAGAATTGATTATCAGAAAGTATTCGATTCCTTGAACATAATTCGACTAGAACATGACTGGAAATTTCTGGAGTGAGTAAACGTTTAAATGTATAGCAGCTGACATGACCACATGAGAAACTCAAACTATTAGTCAATGGAAATAATCTGGAGAGAATTAATATAAATAGAGAAATTTTCAAACGTGACTCACTATAATTCTGTTGTTCGTCCTATGACTAATTGCTGTAGAATCAATTCTAAACCAGACTATCTTTAGTTAGCAGACATCAAAGTAAGAGGGAAAATATCATTCTTTTTATGGATGATCTTAAACAAACTGTAAAATCATGACCTAGAGCAGAGATTCTCAACCTATGGTACGCGTACACTGGTGATACGTGAGTCACTGCCGGGTGGTATGAGAACAGAGTATAAAATAAAAGGTTACATGAACATATTTTTTATTCACAATATGAGTTGAGAATTAAAAATGTATGCACAAATAGTTAACAGTTCTACTTAAAATAGTTCATGCAACTAAAAGGAAACAATTAGATTTTAGATTATCATTAAAAACATTTGTATATTAATTCTGTAATTATTATAAGAAGTTCAATTTGAATTTAATAAGTATTAATCAAATGACAACAGAAAATATCTGGAATATATTTGATAATTTAGCCGCAGTTACAGTTAAGAAAGTATTGGCGGTAGATTATTGTCTTTGAACGTGAGAATTTATTTGCGAAATTGTCATATTTATATGTAGTTTGTGCCAGAGGATAGAGATCGGATCATGAATACCTGATTAACGAGCGGGTCCTCAAAACGTTCGAAGGGAGAAATGAGTGTAAGCGGGGGAAACAATTCTTCTCTTCCAGAAGCCACTACTTCGAATCCTAACCAACGGACGGAGGACATAGTTGTACAAGAATGCAATAGAAAGCCACGTACAGCACAACGTAAATATAATCTTAGTTATTTATCATATGGTTTCACATATATTGGAGAAGATACGCCACCTGTTCCCCAGTGTGTGACTTGTTATGAAACGCTAACAAAACATTCGATAAAGCCTTCTCTTCTTAAACGTCATTTTGAAACCAAGCAGGGCGATTTAAGCCACAAACCTCTGGAATATTTCCAGAGAAAACTGTCCCATTTGTCACCAAGGAAAAAACAAATATTCCCATTTTCAGGATATAACATGGAGGCTCTGGAGGCATCTTTATGAAGTCAGTTTAAGAATAGCTAAAGCAAGAAAACCCCACACGATCGGAGAGTCATTAATGTTACCAACAGCTACAGATATGGCTAGAATAATGTTTGGGGAAAGGCAGCAAAACAATTTGAAATGATTCCATTATCCAATGACACCGTATCATCACGAAGAATGTCAGATTTGTCTTCAAATGTTAAGGAGCAGTTAATAGAAAAAGCTCAGGTTAGTACATTTTTTTTCCATACAATTGGATGAAACTACTGAAACTACCAGTATGGACCATTTTCTTACGTATAAAAGATTTATAGATGGGAAAACGGTGAAGGAAGAGTTCTTGTTTTGTGAACCACTGTTTTTAGAAATGCAAATCGTTACAAAAGAATTTTCATAGCGAAAATTCCAACAATAGAACTTTAACACGCACTATAGCTCAAGTTCATAATAACTGTAATTCACAGTCGAATATTATAACTTTATAATTGTATAGCTTTAGAGTGTCTCAATGTTATTTTCAGTGTCTTTTAATATCTTTCTATTGTAGCGTACCACAGTATATATATATATATATATATATATATATATATATATTGTGGTACGCCACTGGAAAAGGTTGAGAACCTCTGATCTAGAGAAACTGAGTTACAGCTTTATACAGTACGAATCTTCAATTAATCAGTGTGTATGGAATTTGGACTTCATACATGCGTTCTGTTCTCTATAGTTACGGAATCACATTTGCAGATGGAAAGGAGAGGAAATCACGATCTTGTCCCAGAATAATTCCAGATAAGTTTCAATGTCCAAACGGAATGCAGGCAACAGGTTGACTATGAATCATACCTTGCATTCTCCTAGATGTTTCGGTTGCATAGCATGGATATGCAGTCATTTAGAAGTCAATCAGTCATTACAAATAAATAAAGCGAGTGTTGACTGATTACATCACAATGATAGAACAGAGGATATTGAAGATTGCAAATTTAAAGTACTTAATGTTTTATCCAGATCCAAAAAAACGGAACACAAGGAGAAAGAAATAGCAAAAACGATCAGAAGGATGGTACAAATAAACACTTCTTGGTCAATTGTTGAGGAATTTTGAAGGGAAAAGTCCATAATTACTTATCACCGCAAAGGCTCCAGCAGGGGAACATCAAGAAGAAACAGAAAGTCTTATACTTGCTGCTAAGAACAAGCGACATGCGAAAGCAATCAAAGCAAAGGTTCATAACGATTGCAAATACCTACTGTACAGGAATACTTGGACCATTTAATTAGTACTTTCTGTAAGATGAACTGGTAGCAAAAGCTGTACACTGCAGTTTGTGAGAAAAACTAAATACCCTATTTGAACACACGTTTCAAAAAGTTATTGAAAATGAATATGCAAAGATATTATAGGCTTTGAAAATTCAGAGAGACCGACATTTAGAACACAGTATGGGAGACATCACAGAAGTCGAACAACAATATGTATGAGTTATTGATGTGGCAATACCATAGGACAATAGAGTAGAAGAAAAGTGCATGCAAATATGACCAAATATAGAAATTTAGAAATTGAAATGCAACACATTTGGAATGCAACACATCAGCTGTAGAACAAAATTATAACTTTGCAAAATTACAGACATGTTCAGTTATCATTAGAATGCAAGGAGAAATACCAAGATTAGCTGAGACTCAGAGATATAACATCAACTCAATTCCAGAAAACGGCGCTTTTAGGACATGGCACATTTTTCGAGAATGTCTACTCTAAAGGATGAAACTAAATTTATTTTGATGTCTACTACTGACAAATTAGTCTGAGTTGGACTAATTTGTCATATGTTATTCTTTGACTGTGAACTAAAAAAAATGAAATAAAATAAAAATAAGAATAATGTACAGGATGGCCATAAATTAACTTTCCCTCTTTGGGGGTATCTGTAGCTAAAACTAATACACGGAATGAGACCACATTTTATATTGAGACTTTCGAAGGTATGGGAAGGTGAATTCCGCGAAAAAAAGATTTAGTACTAAAAGTCGCTGATAGGGAAATTCGGCTGGCGGAGCAGAAAGCAATCAAATATTTGCAGTAAACGAAGGCAAAAAAGGATTATGCAAATTTTAATGTGCGTACGTGACAGCGGTGCCACCAATTCCACTTAAAAATGGATTGGAAACGTTCAGGCAGTTATTCGAATGACTGACGAATTGTGCTGACTGACTCCATGTGACGTTTGACTGTGGGGGCATTTGAAATCCGATGCTGGTGACGTTCCCAACTTGCGTCTTTTGAAAGAGAACAAAAAACAGGCTATTGTGAACATCCAATCCGACTCTTTACGTTCAGCTGTAGAACATGTCGCACGCCGGATGCAATTTGTTGTACACAAGAAAGGTCAGCATATTGAAATTCGTGGGACCTTGATTCGGATGAATAAAAAATTATTTCCTGTGAGTTCAATCACTACATAATTTCTGTATCTCTCGCAAGTTGTGGTTTGAGTTTAATTATTATTATTCTTATTATCACGTTGCTACTGCGGTGTTCGACGACACAGGGACGAGTATTGGTTTTATTATTATTATTTATTATCATTATTATTATTCCTATTATCATTGTAACGCGCCACATATCCAGCTGGAATGGGTGACGTGGCTGTCGCTTACACCGTCGAAATGTCATTATTCCATTTTACCTGCCTTTAATGTAATTGTACGCTTGTTTTCGGTTCTTTCAGCGCCAAAATTTCCCCTATCGACTTTTGGTATTAAATCGTTTTTTGCGGAATGCATCTGCCCATGCCTTCAAAGGTCTCAATATAAAATTTGGTCTCATTCCGTTTATTGGTTTTAAATACAGATACCTCCAAATGGGGAAAGTTAATTTATGGCCACCCTGTTTATCAACTCGAGAAAACGGCACTTTTAGTAATAATAATTTTTCATATGTTACTCTCTCAGTGAACTAAAAAAAACAAAAATAAAATAAAAATAATAATTTGTGTTTTTAGTTCACTGTCAGAGAATAACATATGAAAAATTATTATTACTAAAAGTGCCGTTTTCTGGAGTTGAGTTGGTGTTATATCTTGGAGTCACAGCTAATCTCAGCTAACCAGATGCCTCGAAAGAGGGAAAGCAATTTCATGGCCACCCTGTATATAAAAAAGCATTAACCAAAACAAAAATACGCTCCCAAACGAAACAGAATCCATGGATAACAGACAACATATTAACAAACATACAAAGAAAAGATGCCCTATGGAAACAAATTAAGAAGTTGCCAAACAATATGGCTCTAAAAGCCAAATACAAAAGAAAACGGCATCTCTTCACAACACAGATCAGAACGGCAAAAGGAAACTACTACAACAACAAATTAACAACAGCTCAGAATGACATAAAGGAAACCTGACAGCTGATTAATGAAATGCCGGACAATATAGACGGAACCACTGCCTCAGAAACAATAAAACACAGCTTTGCTTGCGAACCTAAATCCCTCAAACAGTTGGCAAACAACTTTAATCAGCACTTCGTGAACTCAGTTCACAAACTACAAGAAACAACCTTTCCCTCACACAAACGAACATTCTCCACTATTTCCACGAGCAACCCAGTCGTTGTGGTTCCCACAGTAACAAAAGAACTATCACTTGCAATTCAACAAATACACACTAACAAAGGACCTGGGATAGACGGAATCAGACCAAAAGACATCAAGAAATACTCAACCAACCTATGTCCAGTTGTACAAAAACTGGTAAATAAATCTTCGAAACGGCACACATACCTGAAACACTTAAGACTGCATTAATCACGCCTTACACAAACATGGAAAAAGAAACAATGTAAGTAATTTCACACCCATCGCCACGTTGTCTGTAATCACATGGAGCGCATCGTGCATTCCAAGCTCTCTATGTACGTTGAAAAATTCCAAATCATTAACCACTCGACCAACCGGCTGGCTGGCTGAGTGGTTAGCGTATCCGCTCTCCAGTTAAAAGGCTGCGGGTTCGAATCCCGCCGTGGGCATGGATGTTTGTGATTGTCTGTGAAAATACTGGTGGTGGTGGTTGCCGATAAATGTCGTTGGTGCAAATGCTGTTCGTTGTAGATGTAGTTTGAGACAGAGTTGTAGAGCAAGTGCCCTCCCTCGATGAGTCCATGGACTCCCTGGAAGTGTCATGTAATAATAATAATAAAATATAATAATAACAAAACACAATATGGATTTCAAAAAAATAAATCAACAGCAACACTCCTGGGAGATTTGACAGATGTAATATATGCAGCATTGAATAAAAACAGAATAGCATTAGTCGTTTTCATTGACCTAACAAAAGCCTTTGACACACTAACAAACAAAGCCTTGTTAACGAAACAAACACATATCGGAATCGGAGGTCGTCCACTCCAGTGGTTTAAAGCATACATGAAAAACAGGAAGCACATCAAACGTATAGGATCAGAGTACAACCAAGACTTATGAGTAACCTGTGGATTACCACGAGGAGCTGTCGTATCTCGCAATATATTTAACACACACACACACACACACACACACACACACACACACGACACGACACGACATAAACCATATTCCCCTAAAAAGTAAAATCTTCCAATACGCAGACGACACGGCCATAGTATCCATTCACAACAACGAAAATATCGCTTACACAAATATGCAACACGACATCAATCAAATCAATGAAGTTTTTCCCAGATTAAACTGATTAAAAATTATTTGCGAACAGCGCCCCCAGAAAGATTGGTTGGTCTAGCAACGCCTATCCGCTTTCCAGCCAAAAGACTGCGGGTTCGAATCCCGCCCTGGGCATGGATGTTTGTGATTGTCTGTGAAAATAGTAGTGGTGATGATCGGCGGTAGATAGCATTGGTGTAAATGATGAACGTAGTTGGGGTTGATGCTGTGCTGGAGACGGAGAATTGTAGAGTAGGTGCCTTCCCGATGAGTCTTTCGACTCCTTGAACGTGTTATGTAATAATAATAATAATAATTTAAATTTAGAAGCCCTTATAAACAATTTTATTATGCAATATCCCCGTAGGGCAATTTTCAATTAAATTATTATGTAATGGTTTTGCATTAATGTTTCTCTTGTAATAAAACCAAAATAGCAGTTGGAGATTTTCTTATATATTTGTCTTAAATCCATCAGGGAAGATAATTAATTGTTTGCCTCAAGGCAAATCTGATCCATTCCTGTCACGCACCATCCTCTGAGAGTAAAATCTAGCCCTTACACCCTTCTTGGCAACCTTCATTCTTAGCTTCCAAGGATGCCTTCTCGTCCTTTCCACACCCTCCATAAATTGAAAAATCCCATCAATTGCAATCCTGTATGACTCTTTCAGCAGAGTGTAAGTCTCAATCGTATCACCCCTCTTTCTACTGTTTACTGGTGTCTACAATCTACAAATTCTCTCAGTCTATCTTTGTAATAAATATTCCACAATCCTGATATCATTTTTAACACTGGCCCTTTTTACTCTCTGCAATATATATCAGAATCACAACGAAAACCAGGAGACCAGACCTGCGCACAATAGTCCCAGTGAGGTCTTATCAAGGCCTTGTAAAGAGGCAAAATAACATCCTTATCTTTACATGTGAATGCTCGTTTCAGCATTGCAATTATCTTTTGAGTTATATTTGCAATCTTTGCAACATGGCCCTTGAACTTCAACCTCCTATATATTAAACTCCAATATCCCTAACCTCACAGGGAAACATTATTTCCTGTGAGTTCAATCACTACATTAATTTCTGTGTCTCTCTCAAGTTGTTGTTTTAGTTTAATTATTCTTATTCTTATTATCATTGTAACGCGCCATATATCCAAGCTGGAATGAATGACGCGGCTGTCGTTGACACCATCAAAATGTTATTATTTCATTTTATCTGCCTTAAATGTAATTATCCACTTGTTTACAGCTCTTCCAGCACAAATATTTCCCCTATCGGCGACTTTTGGTACTAAATCTTTTGTTTCGTGGAAATCATCTCCCACTGCCTCCAAAAGTGTCTCAATATAAAACATGGTTCAGATTCTGTTTATTAGTTTTAGCTACAGATACCTCCAAAGAGGGAAAGTTAATTTATGGCCATCCTGTTCTTACTCCATTGAATGCAATGGCTCTGTTCAAATTAAGAATCTTTTAATTAATAAAATGAAGAAATGATTATTGCCAAATACATTATATATTATTCCGTATTTGTTTATTAATTTCCTGTCTCCCTCTTCCTAATTGACAGTTTTAAAAGATTCGAAGATCTGTGGCAACAATTAACTACAGAATATTAACAGATTATTATTCGAGTTATACAGTGACGCGAGAAGTCATTACGTATTGAATAAGACAAGTATTACAAAGACAATTACGTACTCGAGAGTCCAAAGCAAGGTATTGTACTGGGATAACAGAAAACAACTATTTCTGTAACAAAAGACGCTCCAGCTAGCATCTCAGGTGACGAAATATTTTTCAATCAGAATTTCAATGTTTACTTTGTTTTTCCTAAATAATAATGAACTGATGAGAAATAAGCCGATAGAATATGAATTCTCTAAATTAATGTAAAACATTTTTGTCAATAAAACTGATGGGTATAAAATAATCTCTGATTATCTTTTCAGATGGCGTTTCTGTACCACTGCTAACAAGATCATTGAGTTAATCTTGTAGCATAAATTCGTAACTTACCGAATAAATTTGATTACCAATGTTGCCAAAATGCTCAATTTAACCCCAAATTGAAATTTCTGGCATACAATCGAAACGATTATTAATCTACCAGTTTACTATAGTGGGAATCTTGGAAAAGGTGTCTAAAGAATGCATTTTATATTAAAATTCTATGAACAATAAAGAAATTATTTATGGTTGATGTGGAGAAAATAAAATTCGCATCCTACGAGAAATTTGAAAATTTGAAAAAATTTGAAAAAATTTGAAAACAATTTTAAATATTTTTCAAATTTGAAAAAAATTGAAATTCGATTCTGACGCTTACAGTAATATTTCCAACAGGCAACAGTGTAAGGCTAGCTCAAAAAAAAAAAAGAAAATTAAAATAATAATAAATAAATAATAAAATTAAAATAATTCTTTCCATTTAGGTTTCAAGGGAATCGTTTTTTTCCGTAAGATTTACAGGATGATTCCTGATCGTTTCATCAACAACCTCCTTAAGATCGAATTTCAATGAAGCTTCTTAAAAATATCTATTTTAAAAGAACGAAAAGATAATATCACAAAATCATTTAAAAGTTGTAATATTGGTTGCCTTACCATTCTATCTAACTCTTTTAACCATTCCATACTTTTATTTTGAAAAAGGTCTTTTTTATTTACTTACCAGTAATAAAGTTAAAATCATGCGATCGGGAGTTCTCTTGTTGAATAGGTTACAGCCTTAGTCTTTTTTTCTTAAATCCCATGAAAGATCTAAACCTGTGAAAAGGTGAAAACATTGGTCGTTATCAGTAAGCGTCATTGTCATAAAACTTCTCGATTATTGATGACTCTCTTTTTTTACAATCAACGCTCATGCTAAACATTTCAAAATGAACTAATCTCATGATTTCTAATTGTTATATTGTTAGGTTTGCAAATAATGTTTTTATAAAAAAGTGCTTCTGCTTTGTTATTAATATTCTTAATTACTTTTCCAGAAATGCATTTTAGCACGCTCTCCTATTTATGACGTCATAATGTAATAACCAGAAATTCTGTATATATAAACGCGATCTTCAGGATGTGATTTGGAAGAAGAGGAAATGATCACCTGTATTGTGGGTGATTTAACCAAGCAATTCAGGGGATG
Organism: Typopeltis vanoorti; assembly: GCF_054136105.1. Lineage (NCBI taxonomy): Eukaryota > Metazoa > Arthropoda > Arachnida > Uropygi > Thelyphonidae > Typopeltis > Typopeltis vanoorti. The sequence continues at coordinate 96,541,054 of NC_143559.1, read as the reverse complement.
AACATGCATTTCAGGAAAGTTCAGCATGGGGATGAAGTAAAATAATATTTTAGTTTGTTCTCATATGTACCGTGACGGCGATTCAGTACGATTCAAAACTCTTCTGGGAAAAAGTTCTAGTTAGTGTCATGCTAATCTAGGCAAGGGTGGAGGAACCAGAACGGACCACTGAAGACTGACGAAATATCTGAGAAATGGAGTGGAAATAAATACGATGAAATGGGAAGGGCCAGCTCACTCACTGGGACAGAAGCATCAGCTGTTGGCTCATGAGGATGGTAGAAGGCGAAAAGGTTCATGATGCATGGGCAATCAGCGCGTTTACGGCGCTTCCTGAAGCCTGTGGAATTATCATCGACAGTACGTGGAGTTGAAAACACGATGATATGACTGGCATGCTCACTTCAGACCAATCATTGTTATTGGCTCAAGAAGTTAGAAGCAGGCGAAACAGTTGATATATTTAAGGCAAGCAGCGCGTCTTGAAGAGCGTGAAATTATCGACTGAACATGGAGTTTATTACACGATGATATGTCTGATATGCTCCCTCTCTGAGACCAAAGAATTACTATTGGCTCAAGAGTTGAGAAGCAGGTGAAAAAGTGGATATATTTCGGGCACTTATGGCTCTATGGCGTGGCGTGAAGCTTGTTGAGTTGTCGACACAACATTGAGTACGTAACTAGCAAAACACGAAGATGTTTGTGGCATGCTCACTCTTTGGGACAAAAGCATCGCTGTTGTCTCAAAAGGATGGAAGCAGGCGAAATTTTGATATTTCGTTGGATAAATCGGGTCGTCTGTTTAAGGATGTTTAAACCTCTGAAAGAAGGTTTAAAGGTCTGGGTTCCGTGGGAAATATGAAACGCCATTGCAAACGCGATAGCGACACGAGATATTTGGTTAATAAATAGGGAAATATTAATTGTTCAATGTTACTCAATTTTTTAGAAACATCTATGAAAATTCTTTTGTAACGATGCGTCGCATTTAATTGGAAACTAGTATGTGAGATTGTGGTTGCGATGCTTCGTCTGAAAGTATATCACAGAACAGCGATTACATTATCAATAATTACATAACATTTCGATAAGGGATTGGATATTTAAAGGAATCGTTTATTATATTTACATTTTTTATATTTAAACGATTTCATATAATTAATATTTAAATGATATAAATTATAATAGTTTATACATTAGATATTTTCAAAATATCTGAGATGTCTCAACTCTCGAAGATACAAACGATTTTAAAAATTACCAGTCACGAATAACTCAAGCAGAAATAAGAAAAACGAAAAAATATTTAAAAGTATAAGAATATTGATAACATCAAGAAACAGCACTATATGTCGCTGTAAATATAATTTAATTTATAATCGTAATAAGAAACATTTGTCAGTTTTCGTCTAACACATTTGTAAATACAAAAATTCACACTAAAAACTGAAAAGATTCTTAACGTAATTCAATGTCGACTGTGCAGAGGTAAGAAAGAGACAGTGGACCAACTAATTGGTTCTTACAGTAAAATTGCTGTAAAATCATATCTCTGATTTGGTAGCACAACTGGAATCATTGCAATGGTTAATTTTTTCATCGATAATTCAATAGATTATTTTTTTAAGTCACAGAGCGGTGAATTTTGTTTTATTACTGGAAGAATGTCAAACACCTATTTTGTCTTACAGAAATCATACAGTTGAGAGAAGCGAAGTGCCTCCAATACCGTCCAGTATTGAAAAAGTCCTTACAGTGAATTCCCAGTTTCATCAAATTGCTTACTATGAACTGGTGTCTATCGATGCGTATTGATAACATTGGGAAATAACCTAGAAATTGAGTCCGATATGTCAAAAAAACAATAAAGAGCTTCGGTTAGCCTCTTTCATGAGAATGGTGAATGGAGCTAAACTGATAGTCGATAACGGGATTCCATTTTTTCCCGTGCTTATGACGACTGTCATTACTTGGGATTTGTCGAATCCCCAAATGCTACTTTCAGCTGTACGATGTTAAGAAAGATAAACGACGATTTCTTAATATGAAGTAGACATAAATGAAGAACTTCCCATGGGTTATTTGCGCCACCGTTTGGCAGATCGTTAGCAGTTTATGATAGTGTGTGTATACGCGAAATTTGAATCTTCAGCATGTAACATAACGACACAGGATAATTCCCTTTCCTATAGATGTTGCTTTCGCGGTCAGTTTTTAAAAGATTGTAGTGTTACGCAATTGGAAACATTGCAAACAGTGTGGATAATTACCGCACTCCTCTTGATTTTGTACACTCAATTATTTGGGATATATATATTTAACGTATTATCTACATGGAAATCTGTCTGCTTAGTGAAAATAGAATTTGCTATTAAATAAAGAGACGTAGCATACATATTACTGACTATCTTGTTCCATTGGCAACATCTCCAGGGCCATGGGTTCCTACGCCATTGAATAGAAACTTCAATGTTTGAATGATTAGAGAACTGTTCTCTTCATTTGTGAATATCAATCGCCAAACGTTTTCTAAGCCAGAATACTGATGCGAAATCTCCAAACAGTATCGAATGCTTGAAAGCAGAAGAAATTCAGATTCTGGATTCACCTCTGCAGTTATCCCAAAGAATATAATAAAAATGCAAACTGAATAAAGATCTGGGAAAAGGAAAAGACTAGTACTGATGGTCGATTTTCTTAAGAATTTAACCAGCTATTGCAAATAGGATCATTTGATCAGTGAATGGAAACTGAGCAATTTTGAACTTGAACGAAAAGATGGTTTCAAGTAATTAGTGCAATATCTTGCTTGATATTACCAATGAGATCATTTAATGGACGTTTGACAACTTAACTTAGTCAATATTTATGACGACGCCAACGTCTGATTTCGAACAGAAGGGATATTGTAGGAAGAAAAGTCCAGAGGGAAAAAATAGTTAATTAATTGACAAAACTATTTCGAAAAATTCGAAAAGAGGAAAAACCAACTCATAAATGCATGGATTGATTAGCAGAAAGTACTCGAATCTTTAAACATATTTCGACTAGAACATGCCTAGAAAGTTGTGGAGTGAAGAAAAGCAACAATATACTCACTATCGTTTTATTGTTCATCATATGACTAACATCAATTCTAAACAAAATTAATTTTAGTTAGCAGACATCAAAGTAAACAGGGAAAACATCATATTCGGTACACATGGATGATCACAAAACAACTGGAAAATCACGATCTAGTGAAAAGTAAATTTCCCGAGTTATCTGAAGAAGCATTAAAAATCTTCATGCAGTTCTCTTCAACCTATCTTTGCCTGAAGAGATTTCGATTGCTCCTTCAAATAAAAACAAAATACAGAAATCGTCTTCGAGTGTGGGTGTGTGTGCTGATCTTCTACTGAATTTGACCAATATTGAGCCAGATATGCTGCAACTCTGCATGGGCTCAGAAGCTCAACAATCTCAGTAAATCTAACTAGTAACATAATTATATCATATTATTTATTTGTTTAATAAAAATTAAGACTTTGTTCAATGATGATACACTTTTAATCGTTTACTTTCAATTTAATTAATTATGTTCCTATATTTATTCAAAACATGCTTTCAGATTTATTATGTTATGAATGGCACAGATTTTGCGAAATGTTGATGATTCCTACTTATGTTTTTTAAAAAATTAGGAAACGTCAAAACGACGTATAGGGAAATAAATTAAAAAACACTTATGTTTTGAAGTAAAACTTTAATTCCAACTTTCTGAAATGTTATTTTTTTTTAGTTTTATGTTTGCAAAATCGTCTATAACATTGTCGAAGTCTATTTCATCACCCAGGTGCTGTTTTATAGACAGTATGGCAAGATTTCTAAAACCCCAAAAAAGTGCAGCCCGGGGCGGATCGCGTCCCCCTAGAAACGCCTATGAAACTCAGTGGTCCGTAGAATTGTTTTAGGCATTTTACTGGTCCTTGGGCTTAGAAAGGTTGAGAAACGCTGCAATGACATATCCAACAAAAAATATTTTTATTTAATTCAGGTAATTCATGAAAATTAAGAAAAAAAAATAAACCAAGAAAGAAATACATGGTATAAAATTATGAAAATTTATAAATTGTATGTGTAGCTGAAGTGCATGTGGTGGTTGCACACCACGGCGCATGACCACTCGAAGGGAGACTTTCTATCGAATGTAGTAGTCGACTAGAGTTAATTTTTTGAAGCCTTTTTTGACCGGTTACAGAACTAGGATCTCTCGCAGGGGCAAGTGCGTTTTTTTTTCTCGGAAAATTCGGGTTTATCGTCCCGGAAACTCGGGTTTTTCTTCCAGTACTCGACCGTACATTAAAGATTTGGTGTTAGGGATAGGGACCACGAGATGGCAACATTTGTTGGCCCTCCTTTCTTCACTGCATGCCGATTGATTAGGCCTTGATAGCCTTGGGCCAGCAATCTCTGATTGACAGCCAGTGGAGATAGAACTGCCCACTCAGTCCACAAAATTAGATAGGGCTAAACGACTACTCCCTATATGGGAATAAAAAGGACTGAGATCATATTGTTTTTTTTTTTTTTGACGTAAACTTCATTGCAGATAACACATGAATGTTTTAAGCGTTAATTTTAATCGTCATCACTCTCTTCAAAACTAACATTTCATAGATGTTCTTTATTTACGAGTGACCGGACGTCGTTTCACTTGAAATCTCTTGAACATCATTCGCATAATTCTCATTGAGTACTTCGGCTGGTTTAGTTATCAAGAAGTCAGTAAGAACTTGCTTACCACTAGGCTGCAATTTATTATTAAGTTCATAATATGGAGCGTAACAAATATCCAATTGTCTCGTGAATTTTTGGGATCGCTCCATTGAGAGATCATTATCCAGAAAATAAACTTCTTACCAAGTCCAATCCTCCTACTAAACTTCTTTAAACTGAATACTTTAACGGATTTATCACAATGAGGATCTTCGGCAGAATGTTTCCCTCATTTCAATCATATCACAAAAGCGCTCTAAGTAGCTATTACTATAATTTTTTTGTTTTACATAAAAAAAAAGCAATCCATATTGTATGTAACTCACCAAAATATTAAGTGCTCAGCTTGAGTTTAACACGCTTATGATTTTTAATGCGCTTTCCTGGCAGAAAACAAAGACAATTTTATACAATAAATACTTTATACGGTAAACAATTGAGGTACATGCGTGCTAAAGAGTATTTCCCCTAATATAAATTCGCTACTTATAACTACATGCACGATACAGGCAAACACAAATTTAACGAAGATAAAATTTGATTTTTTAATCGTGTGTTTAAAAATATATGAAAAGATAAAGGGTTACTACAGTTTGTAGACCGTCTTATGTGGAAACCACGTTGTATAAGTATCGAGTTCCACAAGTGTTACTACAATTTGTAGACCGCGTTATATCGAAAATGCATTGTATAAGTATCGCTTTATACGAGGGTTACCTGTATATTGAAAACCATGGGTACATCCTTGTCGTACTCCTCTTGATAAATCTTTCTATTCTGACATGTGCTTAATTTCACTGCAATTTTATCTGCGGCGTAAATTTCTTGAATGGATTGTAAAAGTTGGTTTGGGAGATTTAAATCGGTTAATATTTTGAACAATTATTGTCTACTAATTTTGAAAAAGGCTGTTTCATAATCAATAAAAGCCGGATGTGTTTCTTTTTGAAATCCTTTTCTTTTTTCTATGAATACTTTCAGAGTAAAAATGGTTTATCTGCAGGAGCGGCCTTTTCGAAAATAGTTTCGCTGTTCTAGTTGTTTGTTCTCTCGGGTCGATTAGTTAGGTACATGATACTCCTGAAAAGATCATTGGTCTTATCGATGCAGAGGACGACGTGGAACTAGCACTGCACAGAGGCCTCTACACGCTAAACCACGTCCGTGGAGACAAATTAGCAGATCTCATCATTAAAACCCACAACAATAGACAGCAGGAGGATTTAAACCTCGCTTAACAAGTCAGTCGACTCCTAGTATCGATCTGCCAGAAAAAAAAAATTCTGGATTGTTTTTTCTTCTTTATGTCCTCTTTCAGATTAGAACTTTTGTTGTAAAAAAAGGTCTATGTCTATTCCACACAGGAGGGGGTATCCTGAGAACCTGGGCTGCGAAGGCTTACACCGAGGTGTAAGCCTTCGCTTACACCTCGGTGTAAGCCCATAAGGAGCTTACACCCATAAGGTGCAGCTCCTTATGGGCTGCATCATCCAGGCCAGGCTCTGTCCCCGCTCTTCTCAGTATTAAACTGGTCATTCAGGTTGAAATTTCAGAATTTACCTAGTTTCTTACAAATTGTTATATGTAATTTTTAATGTTATTTACTAGTTCCTCTTTTTCATGTGGTGCTTCTTTCATTTGTTTTTCCCCACTTTCCTCGGGCAGACACCTGAAGAGGTGCCTGACCGAGGAAAGCTGAAAAGAACGGATGGAGGGAGATAATGTCGGAGATCTGCTTGGTGCTGATATTTCAGTCAGGCCAAGTAGATCGACTGAGGCCTCTTTTAACTATCTACTACTATCCACTCTATCTTTTCTCCTCCTCTCTCACTATCAAGCTGACTCTCAGCACAACGTTTTTTTAAATCTAAAGAGGTCAGTGATGAAAGGCATGAACTCCCATTCGACCTCAAAAAAAGGTCGAAACCGGTCTGGGTAGTGCCCTCTTGCCTTTAATACAAAACATCATGCATCCCCTTCTTGGAGATGTGTTTTGGCATTAAGGGTAAATATTAAGATTAGTGATCGGAGCTTATGCCAACTTTACCACGAGTTGCCTTGGTCTTGCACTACCTGTAGGATCAGCTGGACTTGCATCACTTGCAGGCGCAAACTTGACTTGTTTGTCTGCTTGCTTACTTGGGAAATGGAGTAAAACCAGGTTTAAAATTGCTTGGTATTTTTAACATATATATATGTATATATATATATATACATATTCAACTATACATATATTATGTATATATATATATATATATATATATATATATATATATATGTGTACAAAATTTTGAAGAGAAAGCTATTTCCTCAGCTAATTTGAAACCTAAACTGTGGTTACGCTACATTGATGGCATCTTCCTTATCTGGGGACATAGTTTAGAGGAACTGCAAAACTTTCTAAACCATTTAAATAACCAACATCAGAACATTAAATTCACATCAGAACTAGAGATTAACTGCATTCTCTCCTTCTTGCATCTAAAGATCAACAGATTACCTGTGTGTCTTAAATTTTCAATTTTTCGAAAAACCACCCACACTGATAGATATTTACATGGTTCTTCTCATCACTTCCCACCTCAGAAACTGGGCATCATCTCCACCCTCGCCCATCGAGCAAGATGTCTCACTTCCACAGAAGAAGACCTTCAAACAGAGCTTACCTTCCTGAAAAACACCTTCTTAAATAATGGATATTCGTCTCATGACATCACTAAACGTTTGAGTTCACGCCAACATCCTCGACAAGAAGATGAATTCAACCCTATCACTCATATACAGTTACCATTTATCAGCTCTCTTACCCCAAAACTAGCTAAGATTTTGAAGAAATTCAACATAAAGACCGTCTATACTACTCTGCAAAAACTTCGTTCTTTTTTGAGTCGACCAAAACCAAAACGCAACCAACTGCATTTTTCTGGTGTTTGTAAAGTTTTGTGCGACTGTGGTCGACCTTATTTTGGCCAGACAGATAAATCTGTTTCACTTCGTCTTGAGGAACATAGACGTGACGTCTCCTAAAGTAGAACACGAGCGAGCGCCCTTTCCAATCATGCCCTCTTCTCGGCAAACTCTAACCTTGAAGAACAGCCACATCAAGTTGACTGGGAACGCACTACTAATTTATATATATGCAAGGATGAATTCGATAGAAGAATTATCGAATCAAAAGAAATAGTTCTGGACCCTTCACATTTGAAGAAACAATCTAAGCTACAATTTGCCTGATTCCCATAGCGCAGTAATCCTACTGTGCTATGGGAATCAGGGAACCAGTACTGGCGCTCTAAAATTAGCTGTCGCACACATTCAACTCATGCCAACGATAGCACGCGGTCACCTATTGAAATATGACTGTTACTATTCTGCTGTTTATTAAGCTAGAAAGTCCATGTTTTTTACCTTGTGATTTTTATATCTTATGTTTTTTATTTCTCACCTGAAGAAGTCGGAGCACCAATGAAACTAGTCGTGATGTATTAAAGGTTTTTGTTGTACTTTCTCCGGTTCTGGTCAGTTAAATTTATTTTTATAAATATATTTATTTATTTATATATATATTTAGTCATTAAACTTATGTTTTTTTTAAAAAAAAAAATATATATATATATATTTATTTATTTATTTATTTATATATATATTTATTTATATATACAGTATATTTATTTATATTTATTTATTTATATATTTTTTAGTCATTAAACCAATGCTTTTTAAAAAAAAATATATATGAATATATATATATTTACATGCCATGTAAGCTATTAAATCTCTGATCATGGCAGGAGAGTAACAGCAATAGCCGAGCCTCAGTTAGAACTTCATTGGCGACAGCTTTGTCATCCATTATCCTTCAAGGGCAATCCACCTTTTTTCACATGCCATGTAACTTGTTATCCCCATTTCTTTTTATATCTCATATAATAAGAAAATAAAGATTTATAAGTGTGTAGCAAAATATATTTATTATTTTTAAAATAACAAACTTTTTTATAAATTTTTAATATACTATTTATATAATATATATGATTATATATAAATGAAGGTTTAATATGATAGAGACAACACACACAATGTAAAAACCTCTGACAATATGAAGTGTGAGTAACTTGATGTGCGTAAGCAGTGCCTCGATGTTGCAGATGTATGGGTTCTTGTTGCTATAATTAAATGGAATACGGATGCATTCAAAAATGTACGAATGCTATAATATGTCTTGCCGTTTATGAGACGGACGACTCTGAGATTCTGACATGTTGCGATAAATGAGGAATTTTCTATTTAGGTAATATTTAACTGTGAGATGCAATGATAGAGGTGTATGGGGAAAGGAGAAGGTGTTGGTCTACAAATGAAAACAAAATACTGAAAAGAGAAGGCTCAATGATCGCCTGGAGTCGAAATCCGGCACTACAGAGATTTTATTTCTTAAGGAATGTAATATCTGTGGTTTAGGCGACATCCATATTACCCCATCTGTCTGCTGGAATGTTGCAACAGGATTGCGAACCTGGGACAGCACAGCAGTCTGTGAATAACGTTCATCGTAAACGACATAAAAATGCTTAAAAATAGCTCTTGTGAAAACGTGGAAAACAGATGACACATTCCACGTATTAATGATTCATCGCTTCGATTGTTAAAGTCTAACGGTTTATATGAGATATGCTTCTACTTGTAATCCACGTTCCCATTTTCTACCTGAAACTAGTTCCTTTGTTCGAAAGTGCTTAATAAAGTCCAGTTTATTCGTTCGGTAATTTAGCAGTCGTGAAATCATTAAGGAAGAGGATAAGAGTTAGGACTAAAAGACTGCAGTCCCATTCAATATGGGAATGGAAGAACGTTAGCAGATTGGAATTTATTATTTTATTTCCTGTTGTTCTATAAGCAAATATTATTCCAAGATGATTTTAGAACAGTATTTACCAAAGTGCTATCGGCAACCTGATAACAGTCAATGAAAAAAAAAAAAAACTCTTCAGAAGATATAAAGATCGAAATGTAGCGTGTAAGTTGTCGATAGAGAAAATAGAAATATAAAATAAAATATTTTGTTAAAATATAAAATGGGATATAAGAAACAGTAGAAAAATGTCATACTGAAAAATATCCCATCAAATTTTCTTTAAAAAAAATATTAAAAATTTCAAGTAAAAATAGGAAAAGGGGACCTCATCCTAAAGTGCACATTATTTAAGGATTACCCTAACATCATAAAGTATTTGCTATAGTTTAGCATTCACCTGTTTAGCTTCCGTTCAAAAATTGAAACATACTTTTTTTTATCAAAATTTCAATGAAGATAGCTTAAATTAATAAATTGCAATGCTTTAAGGATGACATTTTGTCTCTTTACAAGGCGTTGATAAGACCTCACTTGGACTATTTAGGGCAGGTCTGGTCTCCTGGTTTCAGTTGTGATTCTGATATATTGGAGATAGAGAGAGAGAGAGAGAGAGAGAGAGAGAGAGAGAGAGAGAGAGAGAGAGAGAGAGAGAGAGAGAAAGAGTGCGTGTGTGCGTGTGTCTGTGTGTGTGTGTGTGTGTGCAAAGGAGAGTGTTAAACATGGAGAGTGATATGATTAAGACTTACAAACTTCTGAAAGGATCATACAAAATTACAATTGGTAGGGGTGAGGAAAGGACGAGAGGGCATCCTTGGAAGCTGAGAATGAATGCTAAGAAGGGGGTAAGAGCTAGATTTTTTTTCTCAGAGTGTGGTGCGTAATTGGAATTGATTCCCATTGGATGTTGTGAGTGGAATCAGTGTGAATGGATTCAATAATAAGTATGATAGCTGGCGTGTGTAGTATGTGGCCTCCCTCGATGAGTCTCTGACTCCCTGGAGATCTGTCTTAATACTACTACTACTACTATAATAATAATAATAATAATAATAATAATAATAATAATAATAATGCGATAAGAACGAATGATAAAAAAATGAAACTTTTAAATTTTCGGAATGTGAATACCTTCATATTTTTCAGAAATCTTTCTGATTTCTGGATTTCCATGCGTTGGACCTTTTTAAATATGTTTGTTAATTTTCAATGTTTAAATGGACGCAAAGATATTTCCACAAAAACATGTACTGAAATGGAGAAACATTAAAAATTTAGCTTGTAGAAACTTTTTGAGAATTTCCTTTTGATTGCGTACTTGTAGAAGTAAATGCAAAACACGGCAACTTCCGGAGTGCAGCTTGCGAGTCTAAAAAGATGGCAGGCACGTGATTGATTGGGAAAGGGATTGCTAGCAATTTTTCAGTTTCTGTCCAAGGAGTAACTCCTACTCATAACTTCGGGAGCAACAAATGAATCTATAGGATAAAATGAGATCATTTTGCGTATTTTGTGCAACGCCTCTGGAAAACGAGCATTTATGAATTTTTCATGTTTAAATTGACGCAAAGATATTTCCAAAATAATTTTGGAAATATCTTTCCAAATAATTGATCCCCGTAATCTTTTTCTGCATCTTTCTACTGTAGCCCCTTTAGATGTATCTCCTCTGTAATACTCTGCTGCATAGTGTACCAGAAAGCAATAACTGGAACATCTGTTAAAGAGTAAGTGAAAATTCAAATATCAACATATCAATAATAGCATGGACTGCAATCAGCAATTAAAACATTTTGATTTAAATCCATTTTAAAGGCTCGTATGATTTATTCAAAATTGAATGGCAACATAAATTATATATATTTATTAATACAATTTCTTAATAAATAATTTAGTCAATTTTTCGAAATATATTTTATATCTATGTAAATATATTTAATAAAACTAATTATATTTCAAGTTCAAAGGGAGTTGGTAAATCCCGTTTTATTTTATAGCCGGGTACGAAACTGGGATTGAAATCCATCGAATCCATAGAGTTTCATGCAGAAAAAACTATCAGCGAGCCCAAGTGTAAGTGATCACTTGGGTATTACAACACCAGGGCAACTCCAAGCAAAGGTGGAGCAAGACCCGTTACTAACCTTAATATTCTCTCATAATGTAAAACACAGCTCCTAAGAGATGTATATATACTGTTTTACATTATGAGAAGAGGTCACTACGCAGACCGGTTTCAACCTCAAAAAAGGTTGAAACCAGTCTGGGTAGTGACCTATTCAGTCTTCAGAACAATTTTTTAATTGTTCTGAAGACTACTTCTAGACCAGAAACTACTTCTAGACCGTAAATTTACAAAACTACTTTTATCATAAATATCATTGATTGGTCACACCGCATCACCTGATTTTTCCAAGTGCTGTGATTGATACAAGATGTTGTTTACTACAGTTGGCATGTATCAAAGTTAAAACAACCAGAGAAGATAAAGAGTTTCCTATTGGTATGTGTCAACACCCAGACAGGATATAAAGTTTCCAGTCAGAGGTCAAGTGTCAAAACTATGAGTTTCTTAGGTAGCAATAAAAACCGTTAAATATAACTGCATTTCAGATGAATTAATTAGCACAATTGATTTCTAAATTTATTGTTTACGTTTTATGTATGTTTAATATTTTATTAATGTCCACATATGTTTTTCTTGTTTAGGAAAAATGCATTATTTGGGAGTGATAACCTTGTAGCTTATATGAGCAATGGCATAGCTTGAAGAAACAGGTTCCTTTTGTAAGTGTTTGTATTTTTGTCGTGTGTTAACATTTTTTGCTGATAATCTTTTTTGGTCTTCTCCACTAGGGAATATAGAGTTTCTTGTAGGCTGATATATTATCTGATCATGAAGAAAATTTATATTATACTGTGCCACTCCATGTTCTGAATTGCATGAGCAATTTTGATAAATCAACCTTCAACTGTACAGGTTATTATAAATCTGATTTTAGGCAGAGGTTCTAACTATTAAGCAAAGCTCTCACTTTTGGTTCGAAAAATATTTAATGAGCAGCTCAGTGAAATAAAATTGGGCAAACACTAGATTAATCTTAAATAAAAACTTTTATGCAGTATCACATATAATTACATCATTACACAATGTTCCAACAAGAACATTACAAATTAAATGAATATGAACCTCTCAATAAGATATTGGTGCACTATTCAGCTTAGTTTAAAATTTAAAATTAAACTATATTAGCAGATCTTATTCTTCTTGTTACAAAGAACTTCTATCACAATTTCACTCTGAAAAAGGTTACATCTCAAAACATTTAAATATCAAATCAGTTCAAGATATTCAGAAAGAATACAACTCGTGAACCATCAGACATTGATTTGTAATTCTCTAAGCTCAGTTAATCAAAATTAGTTCTTGTAAGTTCGAGATTCCTAAATTACAACAAATATGCTTCTCAATATTCTCGTTCAGTCAATGAACACTTAATTCAATAATATAGCACTTGTCACTTGAAGAGGGAAAAGTCCTAGCACATCATGGATTAAATCTTGACTCGCTGAATACAGCAACTAGGAATAAATTACTTTCAGCAGAATTAATTTTCATTACTTCACACTAAGTATAGTAAGGTAATCTTACCAGGATATAGCTTCATCACATCATAAGGAGATCGAACAACATCCTTGAAGTCATTGCTGACTTTTACATTGTAGTAACACAAACTTTAAAGAATCTTCTATTTCCGCGATTGAATTATATACTCGGGAGAATATAACCTTTTTGCATTTGGTATAAGTTAACTACCTAATTCTTCCCTTCCTTATTCCCATTATCGTATGTCCTACTCCATTACACTGCTAGGCGTTAGGAGGTTTTGGTAGAAATCCAACTACGAAAAAGGTTCGTTAAAATACCAAGCGATTCCCGGTCTTTTCTATTTTGTTTACGGCACGTCAAAATCCCCCTTCAGTCTCTAGCTACCGTACTCTCTACTCCCCCACTCCATTCTCTTTTTTTTGCTTTCGTTTTCGTCTTCACTCGTTCCTTTTTCCCGCCAATAACTGGTTCTCACCGGTTTAGCTCACACCGAACTTGCTTTTCCCTTCGTATATAATAATTCACGCTCCAACACGAGCTAGGAGAAATTTGTATGATTTCTCACAACAACCAATCAAATGATATCACAAGGAAACTTCTGGATATATTAAAAATTACATACATCACAGTGTCTTATATTATTATTAAAGGAAAAGCAAATAAAATAAATGACACTTTAATACAGAGTCTTTTCGTGTCTATGATATACCCTAAAATTACATAAATAAAATTTAACTAATAAAACTAAAAAGGACTTACACGAATAACATTTTATAAGCGAGAAACTAACAAAATAAATTTAAATAAGTCCAGCTTATGATATGGTAGATGATGTTAATTATGAATGAAGTATTATTACTTTTAATTATCTTCATTCACAATTTAACAAAGGCTTACTCTTTCTCTGAAAAAATTTCTTTAAGGAGAAATGTTTCTTTTCACATAAGATCTCTGGGAGGATTCAAACTTTCTATTTCTTTCTTGAAGTCTCAGATAGTTCCTAGCCTGAATAAAATTTAATTTTTCATTACAGTCTGTGAATCTATTTCTCTCCATTTCCCCATTTGGATTCTTGTTTAATGACTCAATTCTAGTCTGAATTCTAGAATTCAGACTAGAATTGAGTCTTAGTCTTCTCATTACTGGGTGATTAGTTATATTGGTAATCCCTTTGTGATTACTCATTCTTTTGTTAATTCCTTTCTCTTCTCATATTTCTAGTTGTGATATGTAAAGCAGTTACTTTAGCAAAATTAACTTTAACTGACAGTTGGTTTCCAGTACCAATTTCTTGTTCAGGATTGGACGCTTGATGTGTTGATGTTAAGTTGTATTCCAGGCTGATCGAGTACATCAGAGGTTTTAGCACTATCTTTCACAGTTGGTTTATCTACAGATGATTGCACTCTATTAGGAGGTTCTTCTTCATTAGGTATTCAAAATCTTCCTGTTAGTCGTTTCTTTCCTGTGCATAGAGACTTATTGTTTCTTCTGACATTTATTTTTCTGTTCATTAGGGATATTTCACCTCTTGAAAACTCACAAGAGAAGTGATGCTGCTGCATAAAATTTATTCCTAATATTATCTGAGAACCCAAACGAGGTGCAAAAGGGACGATACGTAAGTCTTGGTAGACACACACAGTCTAATATCTGGTAGATAAATTTTTGTGCGAACCTACTCATATGCTGTAGAGTTCGAGTCAGAGAGAGTGGTAATTCTCACGGGGGTCTCCTTAATTTAGTAACCTTTTTCCATAACTCATTTCTTATTTTCAAGAAATACTGCTTACTGATGGTTGAGCCATTACAACCTGTGTCAAACAGAATGTTACATTTTTGAGAATCAATCCTCATCATTGAGAATCAATGATGAGGATTACAGGAAATATCCAAGGTAATCCTCATCATTGATTCTCTCAATCTAGGGAAATTTCGAAACTTATTAAACTCTCTATGAAGAATGTGTCCAAAATTAGAATTCCATTTGTTGTCAGAGTAATTTGTTCTATTAAAGGATCAATTCCTGGTAATGTGTCCAACTTCATTGAAATTAAAGCACTTAGGAGGATCTCTATGATCAGGAAGATATTCTCTCCTTGTCTGAGGTTGAGAGACAATGGACATCTGTTGTTTCACATTCTCTAGAGCTTGCACTACCTTATCCAGATTAGCCAAAATGGGTTTATTTTGTCTTTCTACTTCCAGTTTGATCATCTCGCTAATTTTGTCTGCTGTGGGGTTGTAGTCTTCTTGAGATTTTTCAGTGATTGCTGCTAATTGTTTCATCACTTCATCAAACTATTCGTTATTGGTTGTTGTAACTTCTTTACTTCCTGGTGAACTAAGGTTTGTACTTCTTTCATTAACTTATTGTTGGATTGTTCATTACTCTCAGATAAGCGTTTAACAATTTATGGAATTCTCTTCATTAAGTTTCTTCCCTCCCTCTTTCTTTTTATTCTCTTTTGAGGTTTCATATATATATATAATAGAAATAGAAAATAACTAATTTATTTCCAAAGGCACTATTCGTTTCGTTTTTCTATAAGACTTCTCCGGGTTCATAATATTTTGGAGAAAAAAAGAGAGAGATAAATTAAATAAATATATACAAATAAGAGATAGATGAAAAGCACTGCTTGCGTACCTCACCAAGGCTCTACTTTATTAACGGATTACTCATATTAGAATGAATTCGCGGATTAACAGGCAGGAGTAGGTGAAAAGCATACACCATTTGTTCTAAGTGGATGTTCTTAGGAAAACATAGCGATTCATAAAGAGTTTTCGAGCCACGTGCTCAATCAGCAAAGAGCACTTCAATTTAGTCTTGGATCTGAGGGAAACGGTGCATTTATAAGGATGATAATTCAATATGATGTTAAATTTCTGATTCATCAAAAAGATAATTGATCTGCATTACTTGCTAAATGGTGATCCCACAAAAACCAAAAGTTTTGTGAATCTTAAGCATGCATTTTGCTAGTCAAAGACAAATTAGTTTTATTTCAAATGATGTGCAGTAGTAGTATTCGTATTTTTATCATAATTTATAGGGTTTTGGCTCTTAAGTTGAAATATATCGTAGCAGGTATTAGTATATTAAATCATTTTAAACTGGCATTTGGTGATGACAGTTGCTAGGCTGTCAGAAATATAGAATCCTAATGGGATCAGGATCCTTTCATTCTAAGATTGGTAAATGTGATACTTCTCTCTGTTCGTTTGTCCTTGAACTGAAGAGTTATCCGGTGCGGTCAATGATCTTTCCCATAACAGTTTTCAACAGTTTGGACCATATGAATCACGTCACCTCTGATGTATTAGTGATAAACAGAATGTACCATTTATAAAAAAATCATCAAAAAAGTACAACACATGAAGGTTACAGAGGCAATTTTCCATACGCAGGATTCGGACTTTCGTGCAAGATCTGTAAGATACGTTTATCAAAAGAATTGATCCGAGGTCACAGTGGGTTATTTCACAGACAGCTGAAAAATTATCCCGAAAAAACTCTTCACTTTGGTTAATAACTACGATAATGATCTACTTTATAGCCACGATAGAGGTCAGGAAAATAATAATAATATACGGTATTATGTGTTATTTGAAATACTGTGGAGGAGGGATATGAGTTATGCATGATTTGGTAGTTGAGGTCTTGAAAACAAAGGGAATGCAACCCGTTCTTGTTTGAATGAAAATTCATCTTGCTCTTCACGTAGCAATCAAAACTTTCTATGCGAATAGCACAACAACGACATTCATGACGCAAACGTTTTACAATATATTATCTAAAATATGCTTAAAAATAATATAAATCTGTCCTAATTAATTCTCAGATTATAATGGAAATTTTAGGGAAAAAATTAATAATATTTAAATTATCAAAGATAAATAATTTTGTATAGTAAAATATATTTTATTTTAAAAATTGTAAATAAAACACTCATTAAAATTCATAGTTACTAGAAGCAGTTTATAATTAATACAAAATAATGGACGGTAAATTCCTCAGGAGAACAATGAATAAGATACCAGATTTTCTTAATTTATTGAGAGTGATGGGAATGAAGTGAATTATAGTTCTAATTATAATTAGAAACACATTTTTCTGGAAAGTTTTGCGTTATGATTAGAAGTAGTATATTTGATTAAAGTACTTGAGTTTTCCCCAAACTGTTACTCTGACAGGTGAAATGACTTAGTGAGTGAAATCCCGATTACTTTTGACTTTTATTCGGATCTCATTCATATGTAAGCAGAAAACACTCGCAAAGGGAAGATGGGGGAACCCCATAAATAAATAAATAAATAGTTATATAATTATTACTTTAATAATTTTCATTATGAAATGACATAAGGTATAAATAGCAAAATATCTCTTTTCGTGGATAACGTACATTTGATTGTAATAATAAATTGTTCATAATATTAGCTCAGCTGTTGAACGATTAAAATGTAATAGAAAAGGTAGCATCTTGCATTAAAAAGATGTTAAACAAGAATGAGAAAATTATTAGAGTGATTGTTGTTAATTGATATACTGATGATTATGTGCGATTAGCACTGCTTAATAAATCACTATTGTGCATACATACATACATACATATATTTGAACATTCAAAATTATAAAGGGATATAAGAGCAGATAAAGACGGCAGCTCTTGGTATTTGTTTCATCGTAACGTAGCTCATATGCTCAGGCGCTTTGAGTTTATCAAGACAAATATCAACCCATATTCCAACACATTTGTTAGCGGAATACGTCTATGTTTGGTTGAATATAAGAGTGAAAACTGAATATCATTTGGAGTTGACGCCACTCTGCTAGGGCATCTGAACTGCGTTCAGATAAAAATATATGCGACTACTCAGTTAAGGTTTCTTCTGTACTTTCAGCAACAGAACTTAGCTGCTTATAGCAGTGCAGAATATCTTCAAATTTCTTAATAAAATGACTTAATAAAATGCACTTAACTCGATTTAAATTGTAATCTAACAAATTATACCTCTTGCAGTTTACAAAAAACTATCAAAGCATATACTATTTAATTCATTTCACTATTATCGACAGATAAATAAATAATGAATAATGAAATAATAAACAGCAATATAATAAAATAACACGAATTTTATATAAAATTCGTGTTTATACTTGTACACTATGTATAAGTATAAATATAATATTATAATTTTAAAGTACGTATTATATATTTATATTGTTATTCATATATAATTTTAAATTACTTATTTATATTCCATGTAGAAGAAGAGGAAAAAGGCAAGGTACTGTTTATTTCCTGTGGAAACCACCTTAAAACCATGACACTTGTAACAATCCACATCACGATATACTGTTGTGACTGTCGAATTTTGATGGCCTGCACGGTCTATTTTATATCAGAAAATCTTCAGATTTTTTATACTTTTTGCGATATATATCCCACACAAGATATTCTAGAACTCTGACTCTACAACTGTTTGTCCAGCCGCTATAATATGTATTTTAGTCGGAACATTTGCGGATTAACGAAGAGGAAAAATTTGTCGAAATTATATATTGCAAATACTCTGTTTAAAAGTACGGTTTTATCAGAATACAAATCATCTGATTTCTATGATATCTTCTGAAAAATTGGTTTACAAAATTTGTAAATTTTATAAGCATACAGCTCTCTATAAGCTACTGCTCTCTCTCTCTCTCTCTGTCTCTCTCTCTCTCCCTTTCTCTTTCTCTCGCTCTGACTAACACACACACACACACACACACACACACACACACACACACACACACACACACACACACACACACACACACACACACACACACACACACACACACACACACACACACACACACACACACACACAGAGAGAGAGAGAGAGAGAGAGAGATCCTCAGACTATGCTGTCCGGCAAATTAATTTCGCGATGTTTTTCAAAAATAAGCCAGTTTTATTTATCCCTTTGTAGTAAATATCGCTACGGTATTCTATTTTACGGAATTTAAAAGTCTTCTTGCACAATGTAGTTCTTTTTCCGAGATGAACAAACAGTCTCGTATAAGTCAGGGTATTTTGTGATTACTAACATCATTGGCATAATTATATCTTTGTTATTAGCAACTTCTCAAAGAGTTCCCTTTCCAACAACCTTCTCTTTGCTTCTTGGGAGACGAGTGTGTAGTAAGACCGTAAAAGTAAGAAATATTTTTGAGGTTCTCCTGAGATGACTATTTAATGGTTCTTCAACAGTAACTTATACGCCTGAATTCCTCTAAATCCAGTAGGAGATGGAATAAATTTACACACCTACCTTGTCCCTAAATACCTGAACAAGCTACAATCAAACATTTGGTATAGTTCTTAAATTATTTAAAAAAAAAAAACATTCCAAAGAATATCAAATATCTAAGTCGACAATTGAAGCGTTTTCGCCAAGAATTTATGACTCTCTTATTTACTCTGAATACAACCAAGCACTTACGGCACTGACTTTGGTCACTTTCTTCTCTTAGAAAGGCGACATTTTATTCAAAAAATGTGGTTTATCAATGAGTTCCCCTCTGTCGTCTCCAGTTGCTTACAGGACAACTTTGCGGAATAAGAAAGCTTTGTCACCAACCACATTAAAATACGTATGGTGACAGGATGTAGATATTGCGTGTGTATTATCCGAGAACATTCCCTAAAAGGTGGAATAATGTTTGAATAGTTTCTGAAAAGTCTTTATCCATATGAGACTAGATGTCGAAAACGAAGTAGACTACCATTTTGGACGTTTTATTTAACACAACAGGAAATCGCGTTTTTCAAGCCATTGCATGCCTCAAACAGCGATACGTTGGTCTTACACCGGACGATTAAATTCATGCTCTTCCTAAACACAGTTACAACTTCCATGGCTACGGCGATATTCGAACTTAGAACGTCAACTGCTCTGCGATTGATAGGCTGCGAATTTAAATACCACCAGAAAAATGGATGTTTGTGGTTGTCTCATTAATTCACACACACAAATAGACTGGGTAACTATATAGTCCCTTTCCTAAGATAGACGGGGTCACCATAGGACAAGCAAAACCAACCCTTCCACAATGGGAGAGGCCTTCACCAATAGGGATTTTACATGCTGATCGTCATCATCATCATGTGGAATTTTGGAAAATAGATGGAACTATTTAAAATGTTGAATTATAGGTTACAAGCAAAATATGACTTTCATTTCATGAGGCTTTTAATTTAATATTCTCAAAAATTTTAATAGTTACATAAAATGGTATATTCAAGATTCCAAGCATAATAGTTTAATACATAAAATTCATATTCCCAATCGGATGCAATCAAATACGTTTCTTATCTTTAGACTACAGCTTCTGTTAATACTTTTGCAAAGTTAAAATCTATTATTTCGGTATTATTACAATAGCTGTAATAACGTAATGTAACAAAAAACTTTGTCAAATGTGCATGATTTCTTATGTGTATTAATGTGGTAATACTAGGTCGAAAGGTTAAATTATACCAAATAATTATACCATTTATAAATAAATAAAATTAAAATTTTTCAAATATGATATATAAAATACTAGAAATAAATTTTAAATATTTCAAAAAAGTATATTAAATATGAAATTTAATTAAAACACCTTTTTTTAATTTATTATATTGGCTACCTATTATGACATTAATAGACTATACTTCACATTGCACCTTGTGTGGTGGTCGGGATAAGAATAGCCCCACTGTAGCCCATACATGTCATACGAGGCGACTAAAATTGGTGCACGGGGAGGGTAATGGATGGCAATGCTATAGGACAAAGATAGAAAGAGAAGATACAAAGAAATGTTATACTTGGTTTTAATCCTTAACCCAAGTAAGCAAAACAATGTTCTGCGCGTGAAGTATATTCACGTCTAAGCTACTTGTATATAGAAGCTAATAACTTCGTATCTCTTGTCTTAGCATGTATCCCATTATGCAAAGCACACCCACCCACCCTTTTGGGACGAGTATAATGTAATGCATAATAAGATAATGCGGAGAGCTTTGTATATAATGGGAAATATACAGGGTGTTCGGGATAAATTTGACAGTTTCGTAAGGAAAAAGAAAATCTTCTTTGTATCTATTAAATTTAATGAATTGACAAAAAAACATTACAGGCAGAGTTAATTACAATACTATCAACAAGATTTACTCAAAATAACCACCATTAGCATCGATCACAGCTTCAATTCTGCTTCGGAACCTCGAACAAGCTGATGCTACAGTCTCCCTGGGAAGGGCCGCAAAAACTGTTTTAATTTTATCCATTAACTGGGCTTTTGTATTACTGGAAGTGCGATTGGTGTCTTTTTCAACTGCGCCCCATACAAAATAATCCATGGGGTTAAGGTCTGGGGAGTTTGGAGGCCAAACATTTGGACTGGTGAAGTCGTAGAAATTTTCAGACAACCATTTTTGACTTTTCCCAGAGGTGTGGCAAGGGGCCGAATCCTGCTGCCATACATACGGCCTACCATTGGCTACCCTTGTTATCCAGGGCTTGACTACAGTTAGCAACTCCACGAACAAAGCCCGAATTCCAATGCCAGGGTTCTTCAACACCTGTTCCTGCAGATTTGCGAGGAATTCTGCTGTACGAACGCAATCAGATCGTCTGCTAGGGATCTTTCTTCTTGCTACATCCTCGTAGTCACCATTGCAAGTCTCTAGTTCATGCCTGATTGTTTTTACTGTATTCAGGGAGCATTGGGCAGCAGTCGTAATATCCTTATTTTGATGGCGGGCACGAATCATCATGATACAAGTTATTCTCTTCCATGATTCAGGTGGGTTCCAGCTATCCATCGTTTCTGACATCTTGTATATGAATGAAGATGGGTCCAAACTTTTAAATGAAGAGAAGTGTGTGTTAATACATGTAACTTACGGAAAAATATAATTAATTATAAATATGTCAAATTTATCCCGAACACCCTGTATATATATATATATATATATATATATATATATATATGGAGTTCAAATTGCTAACAAATAGTAATGGAGAATTGTTTTGAACCGACTGAAATTTGGGACATAAAAGGATATCACAAAAAGGAATTTGAGGGAAATGAACAATTATTTTGCTAAGTAAAATGAAACTTAATTATTCACTTTAGTAAAACATTTGTTTAAAAGCTTGTCACCATAGTATCCGCTTATCCGGAAAAAAATGTCTAAATGGGCAATTTGAAAATTCGTTGGTTTCGGTTGGAGTTGCTCAAAACGTCCGTCTTAGTTGCTGCTCAGTTTCAGTCGCTTCCATCTTAGTCGCTGCTAATTAAGACCTGGTTTTCTTCATACGTAGATTTAGCTTGACAATAATTCTTATGATGTAAATAATATAATATATATTAACAATGAAATATTAAAAGAACCTTATATTGGTTTCAATAATACTACTGTGAAAGAGTGATTAAACTGACACTTCAATAATTAGAAAAACGACAGAGTTCATTGCTATTTTAAAGTAGTTCCATTTTTATTATTAATTTCAGTTTAATCCTGAGTTTAGTAGCAGTGCCTTATTGAATACCTCTACCCAATAAATCTGGCTCATCGATAATAGCTGACTGACTTAAGATGAGTTTAAAGCTAGTCGAATTTAGATCATAATGATTCTTTTAGTAGGATGCCTCGGCTGCCTCTTCTACTTCATTCCTTGTAAATGTTTGTTAAAAAACGGTAAAGAAACTATACATTTTGCTTAAATATAAAGAGCCAGTAGGCTTCATTTCGACGATATAAACATTATTCAAATTAAGGGGATATTAAATCCCACATTTGTTTTAAAACCGAATAAGAAACTCAAAGATTGGAATCAGAGAGTTTCATGCCGAATATAGTAAACTATAAAAGTATCAGCGGTTACTAGCGTGAGCTAATGCAAGTAGTCCTAGCGTAGTACAATCTCAAGCAACTCGTTGCAAAGGTGATGAAAGTTCTGATCTCTAATCTTGGTATTTTCCATAATGTAAAAACACATTTCCTGGGAAATGTATGCTGTTATTACTGGTGGGAAGTCACTATCCAGACCGGTTTCAACTTTTTTTGAGGCTTCATCAGTAGCTAGACCAAATAGATTTAAGTAACTTAATGGTTGCACCTGTTTGACAACTCGTATAGCAGAGTATATAAGTTCTTTTCGCTGTACCCTTTGGTATCTAGGTTTAGCGGTGGATTGGTGATTACCAATCAATCGACCGTGAGATGCGGTGATTGATTCATTCAATCCAATACCCTTCGATGGTAATGGATGGCAATGCTGTAGCCAATGAAGTTCTAACTGAGGCTTGGCTATTGCTGTTATCCTCTTGCCATGATTAGAGATTTAATAGCTCAATAGCACCTTATCCCTACACTGTCCTCTACAGATAACGGGGAATATGAAAAGCATTCTTGCTTCGCCCCTTTAAGCCAGTCCTTATAAGGACTATAAGGACCTTTGGTATCTACTTGGTCTAGCTGCTCACTGATGAAGCCTCAAAAAAGATGAAACCGGTCAGGATAGTGACCTCCGATCATAATGTAATAACAGCATACATTTCCTAGGAAATATGTTTTTACATTATGGAAAATACCAAGATTACCGATCAGAACTTTCCCCACCTTTGCAACGAGTTGCCTGAGATTGTATTACGTACTAGGACTACTTGCATTAGCTCACGCTAGTAACCGCCAATACTTTTATAGTTTACTATATTCGGCATGAGACTCTCTGATTCCAATCTTTGAGTTTCTTATTCGGTTTTAAAACAAATGTGGGATTTAATATCCCCTTAATTTGTATACATTTTACAGTAATCATCGATTGGAATTAAAATACGTGGCTTAAATGTGAACCAATATGTCGATGTTCTTAACACTACTTTCATATGTACAATATGGTTTCTACCAACACGTTTTCTCTGATGGTCAGAAAGAAGGATGCTTTATGTGATTTCATTTTAATATATTTTATTATTTATATTTAATGTATATTTAGAGCAATAACCTAATGTCTGCTGGTAGCAATGTTGTTGTTTCGGTAAATAATGGTGGTAGAAGAAAATCTGTTTTGGTTCGATTCTAGCGGCACTGGAACTCTCTGGAACTCTTTCTTAAGCCTACTTAAGGCCTAAAGAATTTTGAGAAAGATCCATGTTTGGTCTATAGAAATACGTTTCCGTATTATGTGAAAAAATATAAACAATTGCAAACAATAAACATATCCCACGCATGAGACTAATAGGTTTACAATCATTTGTGGGAGGGGCGGAGGAGATGACATAGGATAAGATAGCAAAGTAAAGAGAACTAGACAAATACGCTCCAGTGTGCGAGTACAAGTGCAATACTCGACAATCGCACTTGACGCTGATTGATGCCCTGACTGTTCAATAGCAGTAAACACAATCTCTCTCTCTCATTTTACAGAAATGATTAATAAACATCAAAATAGGGTTCTCTAACACAAGAGTATCAATCAACTTTATAACGTAATGTATGAAGCATATTCAGAATGAGTTTGCAATATCAGTTTGGGTTAATGAAAGCTGTTGTAACCATTTCATTTAAAGTGATATTGTAACAAGAATTATAAATAATTCTTGTTAATCAAAATAACAGCAACTAATTGTATTAATTCGATCATTATGGGCTATCACAACAATTAGCAGATAGGGTACCTTTACGTGTTTCGATTGAAAGTGTGAATTTTCATCTCTCTCTCTCTCTCTCTCTCTCTTTTAATAGTAACTACGGAACCTTTCAGAGACTTTTTTTGCTCAAATAATCTGAATATACGTATACTTGTTTCCAAGTTTCATACCTTTATAACGTCAGCGATTACAATTCTTGCAAATACGCGAATCAGTAATAACAATTCACATTAGATTTATGATTTTGAGTATTATTGGTTCATTATTAAAGGGATATGATCATGTAGCAAAATTGATGTGTGATCGATTTTGCTACATGATACATTTAATAACTAATTCAATAAAATAAATTAAAATTAAAAAATACGTTTAAGTATTAAACATAAACGTAGTTTAAGAAAAGATTTTAAAACTGAATATCTTTTTAAATACGAAATTCTCTCAAAACAACATTTTAAAATTTTCATAACTTTAATTAAAAATGATGAAACGTAATAGGCGATAGTGATTCGAGATGGAGAAATTGATTGTCAGATGCGGTGATTGATTTTATATGAGATGCCCATATAGGGTAACGGATGGCAATGCTGAACCAATGAAGTTTAACTGAGGTTCGGCTGTTGCTGTTATCGTGGGTTAATGAGTTCGCTCTCTTAGGTTTGCCCTAAGGGAGCAATTGAGTCTCCGGGGAAAGTGTTCTCCGGCACGGCCCGCTGAGGGGTACTTGCCGGTGAATTATTTTCCTCGGAATATAAGCGGTTCTGCTCAGTGGTCGGGGAGCCCGTCACTGAGTGGAACCAACGCTGAGATTAGGACGGTCTTTCGCCCACTATGGAGTGGCCTAGAGATCGTCCGTATTTTTGAGATTTCACCTTTACTTACATAGTCGGTGATTGATTTTATATGAGATGCCCATATAGGGTAACGGATGGCAATGCTGAACCAATGAAGTTTAACTGAGGTTCGGCTGTTGCTGTTATCCTGGGTTAATGAGTTCGCTCTCTTAAGGTTTTTGCCTTAAGGGAGCACTTTGAGTCTCCGGGGAAAGTGTTCTCCGGCACGGCCCGCTGAGGGGCTTTGTCGGTGAATTATTTTCTTCGGAATTTGAGCGGTTCTGCTCAGTGGTCGGGGAGCCCGTCACTGAGTGGAACCAACGCTGAGATTAGGACGGTCTTTCGCCCACTATGGAGTGGCCTAGAGATCGTCCGTATTTTTGAGATTTCACCTTTACTTACATAGTCGGTGATTAATATCCTTGGAGGATAATTGATGGCAATGCTGTAGCCAATGAAGTTCTAAATGAGACTAGTCTATTGCTGTTACTCTCCTGCCATGATCACAGCTTTATAGCTCAATAATGTCCCTACGCTGTCCTCTACAGCTAACGGGGAAGATGAAAAGCATTATTGCTTCGCCTCTTTAAGCAAGTCCTTATAAGGACTATATCCCTTGGAGGGTAATGGATGGCAATGCTGTAGCATTGTCATCTATCCTTTATTTTTGATGATAATTCCAATGTGTGTGTGTGTGTGTATATATATATATATATATATATGTGTATATATATATATATATATATATATGTGTATATATATATATATATATATATATATATATATATATATATATATACACACACATATATATATATATATATGTGTATATATATATATATATATGTATATATATATATATATATATATATATATATATATATATATATATATATATATATATACACACACATATATATATATATATATATGTGTATATATATATATATATATGTATATATATATATATATATATATATATATATATATATATATATATATATATATATATATATATATATATATATACATACTAAAATTGCAAAGAGTGCAAAACAAATACTTGCGAATGATATCAAATGTTCCGTGGTTCGTCAGAAATTATCAAAATCACGAGGTCACCAATATTCCACATATCTCCTCATTCCTTCGCTCTCTAGTTTTAGTTCTTTTAAAAAGGGACTACGCATCCTAATCAGCTGGTAGTACAAAAGCTCCCGAAACGACTTCTAGAGCACAGATGACTTAAAATTATAAAATCGCATAATCCCTCTGTCCTCACAGGGTGAGCGAAATGCTCATAAATTTTTCCTACGAATGTTTTCTCCGTACTGGACAACGGGGAGTTCAATGCATTTTATATTAGAATTCAATGAACAATAAAGAACTTATTTAGGGATGATGTAGAGAAATTAAAATTCGCATCCTATGAGAAATTTGAAAATGTGAAAAAAATTTGAAAACAATTTAAAATTTTTTGAAATTTGAAAAAAAGAATTTGAAATGAAATTCGATTCTTACGCTTACAGTAATATTTCCAACACGCAACAGTGTAATCTAGCTCAAAGAAAAATAATAATAATTAAAATAACAAATAAATAATAAAATTAAAATAATTCCTTCCATTTACGTTTCAAGTGAATCGTTTTTTTTTTTTTCTTAAGATTTTCAGGATGATTCCTGATCGTTTCATCAACAACCTCCTTAAGAGTGAATTTCAATGAAGCTCCTTAAAAATATCTATTTTAAAAGAACGAAAAGGCAATATCATAAAATCATTTAAAAGAATTGTACTTTTGGCTGCATTAGCATTCTATCTAATTCTTTTAAGCACTCCATACTTTTATTTTGAAAAAGGTCTTTTTTATTTACAGTACTTACCAGTAATGAAGTTAAAATCAATGCGATCGGGAGTTCTCTTGTTGAATAGGTTACAACATTAATTATTTTTTTTCTTAAATCTCTTGAAAGTTCTAAACCTGTGAAAATTTTAGTATTACCGGTTAGCTAAAGCTTAGCTAAATCGTTATCTAAGCTTTGAGCCTCTGAAACCATTCAGCAAACAAAGAAAATAACACACACACACACAGTGGTAAAGTAATACCCGACCATCTCCATGGTGAAAAACAATGGTCGTTATCAGTAAGAGTCATTAAATCTTCTCGATTACTGATGACTGTCTTTCTTTATCATCAACGCTCATAGTAAACATTACAAAATGAATTCAACTCATGATTTCTACTTTTTATATTGTTAGGTTTGCAAATAATGTTTTTATAAAACAAATTGCTTCTGCTTTGTTATTAATATGCTTATTTACTTTTCAAGAAATGCATTTAGCACGCTCTCCTATTTATGACGTAATAATGTAATAACCAGAAATTCTGTATATATAAACGCGATCTTCAGATGTGATTTAGAAGAAGAGGAAATGATCATCTGTATTGTGGGATTTAACCAAGCAATTCAGGGATGAACATGCAATTCAGGGAAGTTCAGCATGAGGATGAACTAAAATAATATTTTAGTTTGTTCCCATCTGTACTGAGAAGGTTTAATCCGCGATTCAGTAAGATTATTGGTTTGAAGTCAGTAATGACATTGAAACTCTTCTGGGAAAAAGTTCTAGTTAGTGTCATGCTAATCTAGACAAGGGTGGAGGAACCAGAACGGACCACTGAAGACTGACGAAATATCTTAGAAATGGAGTGTAAATACGATGAAATGGGAAGGGCCAGCTCACTCACTGGGACAGAAGCATCAGCTGTTGGCTCATGAGGATGGTAGAAGGCGAAAAGGTTCATGATGCATGGGCAATCAGCGCGTCTACGGCGCATCCTGATGCCTGTGGAATTATCATCGACAGTACGTGGAGTTGATTAGACGATGATATGACTGGCATGCTCACTTCAGACCAATCATTGTTATTGGCTCAGGAAGTTAGAAGCAGGCGAAAAAGTTGATATATTTAAGGCAAGCAGCGCGTCTTGAAATGCGGGAAATTATCGACAGAACATGGAGTTCATTACACGATGATATGTCTGACATGCTCCCTCTTTGAGACCAAAGAATTACTATTGGCTCAAGAGATAAGAAGCAGGTGAAAAAGTTGATATATTTTGGGCACTTATGGCGTGGCGTGAAGCTTGTACAGTTGTCGACACAACATTGAGTACGTTACTAGCAAAACACGAAGATGTTTGTGGCATGCTCACTCTTTGGGACAAAAGCATCGCTGTTGTCTCAAGAGGATGGAAGCAGGCGAAAATTTAATATTTCGTTGGATAAATCGGGTCGTCTGTTTAAGGATGTTTAAACCTCTGAAAGGAGGTTTAAAGGTCTGGGTTCCGTGGGAAATAATATGAAACGCCATTGCAAACGCGATAGCGACACGAGATATTTGATTAATAAATAGGGAAATATTATTTGTTCAATGTCACTCTCCATTTTTAGAAACATCTACTATGAAAATTCTTTTGTAACGATGCGTCGCATTTAATTGGAAACTAGTATGTGACATTGTGGTTGCGATTCTTCGTCCAGCATGGATTCGTACTTTGGAATTATTCTGAAAGTATATCACAGAAACACTACTAGCTGATTACATTATCAATAATTACATAACATTTCGATAATCAATTGGAAATTTAAAGGAATCGTTTATTCATTATATTTACATTTTTTATATTTAAACGATTTTATATAATTAATATTTAAATGATTTAAATTATAATAGTTTATACATTAGATATATCCAAATGAGATATCTAAACTCTCGAAGATACAAACGATTTTAAAAATGACAAGTTACCAATAACTCAAGCAGAAATAAGAAAAACGTAAAATATTTAAAAGTATTAGAATATTGATAACATCAAAAAACAGCACTATACGTCGCTATAATTATGTAATTTAATTCATAATCGTAATAAGAAACGTATCTCAGTTTTCGTCCAACACATTTGTAAATACAAAAATTCACACTAAAAAGTGAAAAGATTCTTAACGTAATACAATGTCGACTGTGCAGTGGTAAGGAAGAGATAAATGGACCAACTAACTGGTTCCTACAGCAAGATTGCAACCACAAATCTAAACAGTGATATGATTTCGTAGCACAACTGAAGTTATTGCAATGGTTAATTTTTTTCATCGTTAATTCAATAGATTATTTTATTTTAGGTCACAGAGCGGTGAATGTTGTTTTATTACTGGAAGAATGTCAAACACCTAATTTGTTTTACAGAAATCATACAGTTGAGAGAAGCGAAGTGTCTCCAATACCGTCCTGTATTGAAAACGTCCTTACAGTGAATTCCTAATTTCAAAAAATTCCTCCCTATGAACTGGTGTCTATCGATGAGTGTTGATAACATTGGAAAATAACCTAGAAATTGAGTCCGATCTCTCAAAAAAAAAAAAAAAGCTTCGGTTAGCCTCTTTCATGAGAATGGTGAATGGAGCTAAACTGATAGTCGATAACGGGATTCCATTTTTTTCCCGTGCATATGACGACTGTCATTACTTGGGATTTGTCGTATCCCCAAATGCTACTTTCAGCTGTACGATGTTAAGAAAGATAAACGACAGTTTCTTAATATGAAATAGACAAAAATGAAGAACTTCCCATGGCTTATTTCTGCCACCGTTTGGCAGATCGTTAGCAGTTTATGATAGTGTGTGTATATACAAAATTTGAATCCTCAGCATGTAACATAACGATACAGGATAATCCCGTTTCCTATAGATGTTGCTTTCGCGGTGAGTTTATAAAAGATTGTAATGTTACGCAATTGGAAACATTGCAAACACTGGGGATAGTAGCGCCACTACTCTTGCTTTTGTACATCTCAGATATTTCGGCTATATTTAACGTATTATCTACATGGAAATCTGTCGGCTTAGTGAAAATAGAATTTGCTATTACATAAGGAGGAGTAGCGTACATATTACTGACCGTCGTGTGCCCTTGGCAACATCTCCAGTGCCATGGGCTTCCTACGCCATTGAATAGAAACTTCAATCTTTGAATGATTAGAGAACCGTTCTCTTCATTTGATGGATATCAATCGCCAAACGTTTTCTAAGCCAAAATATTGATGGGAAATCCTCAAACAGTATCGAATGCTTGAAAGCAGAAAAAACTCAGGTTCTGGATTCACCTCTGCAATAATCCAAAAGAATATAATAAAAATGCA
Source organism: Typopeltis vanoorti (assembly GCF_054136105.1). Lineage (NCBI taxonomy): Eukaryota > Metazoa > Arthropoda > Arachnida > Uropygi > Thelyphonidae > Typopeltis > Typopeltis vanoorti. The sequence continues at coordinate 96,510,102 of NC_143559.1, read as the reverse complement.
AACTGAATAAAGATCTGGGAAAAGGAAAAGACCAGTACTGATGGTCGATTGGCTTAAGAATTTAACCAGCTATTGTAAATAGGATCATTTGATCAGTGAATGGAAACTGAGCAATTTTGAACATGAACGAAAACATGTTTTCAAGTAATTAGTGCAATATCTTGCTTCTTATCATCAATGTGATCATTTACTGGACGTTTGACCACTTAACTTAGTCAATATTTATGACGACGCCAACGTCTGCCTTTCGAACAGAAGGGATATTGTAGGAAGAAAAGTCCAGAGGGAAAAAATAGTCAATTAACAAAACTATTTCGAAAAATTCGAAAAGAGGAAAACCCAACTTATAAATGCATGGATTGTTTACCAGAAAGTATCGCATCCTTAAGCATATTTCGACTAGAACATGCCTAGAAAGTTGTGGAGTGAAGAAAAGCAACAATATACTCACTATCGTCTTATTGTTCATCATATGACTAATTGATCTAACATCAATTCTAAACACAACTAATTTTAGTTAGCAGACACCAAAGTAAACAGGGAAAAAACATCACATTCGTAACACATGGATGATCACAAAACAACTGGAAAATCACGATCTAGTGAGAAGTGAATTCCCCGAATTATCTGAAGAAGCATTCAAAATCGTCATGCAGTTCTCTTCAACCTATCTTTGTCAGAAGAGATTTCCATTGCTCCTTCAAATAAAAACAAAATACAGAAATCGTCTTCGGGTGTGTGTGTGTGTGTGTGTGTGCGGATGTTCTACTGAATTTGACCAATATTGAGCCAGATATTCTGCAACTCTACAAGGGCTCAGAAGCTCAACCATCTCTGCAAATGTAGCTAGTAACATAACTAGATTATATTATTTATTTGTTTAATAAAAATTAAAACTTTGTTCAATGATGATACACTTTTAATCGTTTACTTCCAATTTAATTATGTTCCGATATGTATTCAAAACATGCTTTTAGATTTATTGTGTTATAAATGGCACAGATTTTCCGAAATGTTATAAATTTCTACTTATGTGTTTAAAAAAATTACGAAAAGTCAAAACAACGTATAGGGAAATAAATTAAAAACACTATGTTTTGAAGTAAAACTTTAATTCCTTATTCTAAAATGTTATTTGTTTTTGCTTAGCTGGTCATAAAATCGTCGATGACAATGTCGTAGTCTATTTCATCACTCAGGTGCTGTTTTATAGACAGTATGGCAAGATTTATAAAACCACAAAAAAAGTGCCGCCCGGGGTGGATAGCGAATCCCCTAGCAGCGCCTCCGTAACTCAGTGGTCCGTAAAATTGTTTTAGGCATTTTACTGGTCCTTGGACTTAGAAAGGTTGAGAAACGCTGCAGTGACATATCCAACAAAAAATATTTTTATTTAATTCAGGTAATTCATTAAAGTTAAGAAAACAAATAAACTAAGAAACAAATACATAGCATGAAATTATTATGAAAATTTATAAATTGTACGTGTAGCTCAGTGGATGTGGTTTTTGCACACCACTGCGCATGACCGCACGAAGGAAGACTTTGTATCGAATGTGGGCGTCGACTACAGTTAATTTTTTGAAGCGTTTTTTGAACGCTTCCCGAGTTAGTTGATCTCTCGCACTGGCAAGTGGGATTTTCTCCTGGAAACTCGGGTTTTTTCGTCCCGTAATCGACCGTACATTAAATATATGGTGTTAGGGTTAGGGACCACGAAAAGGTGGCATTTGTTGGCCCATCTCTCTTCTCTGCATGCCGATCGATTAGGCCTTGATAGCCTTGGGCCAGCTCTCTGTGATTGGTAGCCAGTGAAGATTGAACTACCCACGCAGTCTCCAAAATTAGATAGGACTAAACGGCCTCGCCCACATCCTATACGGGAATAAAAAGGACTTAGCTCATATTGTTTTTTTTGACGTAAACGTCATTATAGATAACACATTAACGTTTTAAGCACAATAATGTAAAGTGTATATTTTAATCGTCATCACTCTCTTCAAAACTAACATTTCATAGATGTCCTTTATTTACGAGTAGGAGGACGTCATCACTTGATATCTCCTGGACATCATTTGTATAATTCTAGTTGCATTCTTCGGCTTGTGGTGATCAAGCAATCAGTAAGAACGTGCTTACCACTATGGTGAAATTTATTATTAAGTTCATAATATGGAACGTAACAAATATTCAATTGTCTCGTGAATTTTTGGGATTGCTCCAATGAGGGATCATTATCCATAAAATAAACTTCTTGCCAAGTCCAATCCTTCTACTCAATTTCTTTAAACTGAATTCTTTAACGTATTTATCACAATGAGAATCTTCGATAGAACTTTGCCGTATTTGGTTGGACATCATCTATTAACTGTACCAGTTAATTCTCATTTAAATCTATTGCACGATCGATTAATGCACTAATTTCCTTTTCAATCATATCGTAAAAGCGCTCTAATTGGCCATTACTACAAAAATATTCTTTTACATAAAAAAAGCAATAGATATTTGTGTGTGTGTCTGTGTGTGTGTGTGTGTGCGCGCGCGTGCGTGCGTGCGTGCGTGCATGTGTGTGTGTGTGTGCGTGCGTGCGTGTGTTATTACTTTCTTTGTTTGCTGAATGGTTTCAGAGGCTCAAAGCTTAGATAACGATTTATCTAAGCTTTAGCTAACCTGTAGTACTGAAACTTTTCAGAGGTTTCGAACTTTCAAGGGATTTAGGAAAAAAAGACTACGGTTATGATTCTTTCCCTTGGCTATTTAGAGAAATGGAAAACAGCTTAACGCTGTTTTCCATTTCTCTAATGGTCTGCAATACGTCTTCAACGTAACGGTCATTACATTTAATAATTTCCACATATACTTTGAATTTTCAGTAACTTCTGCTGTATGTTTTTCAAATAGTACTCCTACAAAAGTGATTAAACTGCATTTTTGCTTTGTAATCTTTTTGTAGTAATGCATTCAAAGTGGGCTCACCAGAGTTTCTCTTATTGTACGCTTGTTTCTTCCTATGAATTCTCTACAGTGTGGGCATTTCAAGTCGTCACTCTTCGCAATCGATTTTAGTGCCAAGTGTCTTGGGACGATCCCGACCATACAAAATGCATATTTCTCTTGCTGTTCCTGCATGTTATGTAGTTTTCTTTCCTGGTTTGGTTTGCCTGGCATTTGTAGCACATCATATTTCTGGTTTTGGCGATCCTGGTACGAGTGCTAAATTAGGACTTCCTTTGTTCTCCTCTCGTGTGTTTGACCAACCTATACTTCGAACTTGAAAAATGATAACTTACTTATTCCTTTACACATAGTTAAACTTTTACATTAATTTGTTCGACTTGAAGAACGGAATTCATTTTGAATTTTAATCCGCAAGAAAAAAATTTTAGTGTTTACTAATTAAAATATGAGAGCACGAAATGGCGTGCTTGCTTCTGCTTGCTGCTAAAGCGCCCTCTATAATATTACTATAATAATAATAAATTCTCATTTGCTTCTATAACAGTGAGCAGCGTCATTTAGCATTCTAATTTTATTTAGAAGCCAATGGGGTAGATAGAGAGAAATGTTATGTAGGAAAGAATTATTAATTTTCCAAAGAAAAAAAAAAGAATAATGTGTATGCTCCTTCCATACACCTTTTTAAACGGACAAAAATTTAAAAAAATATGTTTTTTAAAAACATCTCGCACTTTCAAGTTATAATTTCATCACTCTCCTATACAATGAATATTTCTTTAAGGCACAGTTTCCGTTTAACTTTTAAATTGTAAAAAAATCAATAAAATAAAAATAAGAAATCAAAAATAAAATTGTCTTCAAATGCATATATTGCGAATCGAGTTCTAAAATTTTATTTTATACAGAATTATTCTATTCTAATTCCAAGAAAAACTTTGTCTGATGTGATAGTTTCACAAGTATCAGTTTAATTTTGATATCGTAAATTTGAACGTTTCGTTGCGAAAATCAAGTGTTTCCCAATCAATAAGGTTTTTTCTAGGTCGTTCCGATTTTCATAGAGACGTCGGGTTGATATTCTGTGAAACTCTCGTCCCACGAGCAAATTTCCGAAGAAATGTCAGAGCACCCATTGTTCTTTTATTGTCCGAACTGGCTAATTGGGATTCCACACCCAGAATCGGTCTCTACCGAAGTGGTTTCGGACAACAAAAGAACAATGGATGCTCTGACACTGCTTTGAAATTTTCTCGTGGAACTTGAAATAATTAGAGTGTGATGTCACTGGCACACGTCATGGGAATTACAAAAAAATTTAAATGGAAAATTCATTCAAAAGCAAATACATTATTATTATGTCAAACACATTATTACGTCACAGTTAATACTTCTCGCTGAAATTAGTGTAAATACTGGGATACGTTCTATGCTTCTTTGGGCGAAGAATGCTCTAAAGAGATATTTTTGTTATGGCTAAATCTCTCTTGGTATTCGTGTTTGGAGTGGAAAGAATGCAAAAGCAGACGACGTTTTTTAAGGGTCACTCATAGAGATTTGCTGATACTGATGTAGGTGTTATTTCTACCACTTACTAGCAGAGGAATCTCTATAAGTGTCTCTCAGTTTGATTAATCTAAAGTAAGTGTTATTTCTGACAACTACTTGCAGACGACTGTTTTTGAGGGTCGTTCATACAGTTCTTATGGAACTGAAATGGGTGTTATTTCTAACTTGCTTTCTTTGAAACATCATCGTAATCTTTAATTCTACCCAAACTAAGCCCATTCAAAGTTTGCAAACGAAATGTTTCTTATTTTGGATGTTTCAATGAAAGGCGGGATTGTTTTTACGGGGCCTCCCGTGATTACCCTCTCGCTATTGCAAGACGGTTATGGTTCCAGGGGCAGTTGTTCCCCCGGTGACCAACCTGTCCTCGTTGTTGCAGTAGAAGTTAGAGTGTCAGGACGGTTGGTAGTTGGTTTGCTGGAGGTGGAGAAGGGAGAATTAGGTTTTCGAGATCTAATAAAAGGGCCTAGTTGAAATGCGTGTAGTGCCGGGCTATATTTGCGCTTCACCTACGCCTTTTTCCAGTCTGTTTCAGAGAAGTCGACCCTTTGATGCAGGATGGTAATCACGTAAGCCCGTCAAAGTAATAGTATTTATTAATATTAGTTCAGGCAGACGAAACAACAACAGCTGATCGTTCGGAGGTGCGGTGTGGAAGTGGCCACTACACAGTTTCTGTGTTCTGTATTTCTGCAAGCATTCTAAAGGAGTCAGAGGAAATACATTTGATTTTTTCTGGGGGTAGGTAGGCGGGTTAAAAAAGACGTATAATGTGAGTAATTTTATACAGCATATTTACGGATGAATCAAACATTGTGGGATATTAAAACTCTTCTTTAGTGACATCAAATCGAAGTTTTCATTCATCCTTGCAACCGATATTTTTATTTTATTTTATTTTATTTTATATTGATTTTGGGAATAATGAATTCAGTGTTTAGTTAGCCAGAGGATGCAAACAAGCAATTGACTACGTTATCGCACACTACTAAAAGAAACCACAAATGTACGAATGCTACGATTGAAACCAAAGTGGCTAAAAATAGGCAAAATTGAAAATTGATATCATTCTAGTTACAAAATTTCTTCATTACTGGATCCCCAGTTTAGACAACCATATCAAAAATTCACAAACTGAAAAAAATAAATCATAAATGTACCATGTGAGTAGAAGAGGAATGCGAACAGTTGAAACTAATTCTCACAAAAGCCACAATAGAAAGCTCAGGAATAAAGTGCAAATAGATTAGATAAATAGAACTACGGGATTGCGACAAACAAATGAAAATCTAATAAAAACAAAAAAATGGACAGTTAGTTACCAGAAATGGCGACATTCCAAAACAATAAAAGCAAAAATTGAATATAAAAAACGGTGTAATTGCAGAAGCAAGAACGAAACATAGACTGAGAAGGAACAATTTTGTAGTACAGAACTAGGAACGGATATATTTAAGCCACAACTCAAAATTTATAAAGAAATAAAATACGAAATAAAAGAAAAGTTAAAAATACAAACAATAGCTTTAGAAAAATGTGTAAACTCATTTCTAAAATATTTAACTGTTGAGAAAAATTAAACAAAATTTTGGAAATCAAAGACCCACCTAACAGAAAATGTCACAATGTTATAACTAAAAACTACTATATAATAGATTAAAATTAGGAAAACACCAGGACACGACAATACACATGTCGAACTATACAATGACAAATTTAATGAAATAATCTGAAAACATAACATGGTTTGGATGCATGGAAAAACACCTAAACCTTGGAGAAAAGCACAGGTTAATCCAATCTATGAAAAGGGAATAAAGACGATTGCAATGACTTTAGCGGAATTAGCCTGCTAAGGACAGGATATAAAAATTGGCCGGAATAGTAAAAGAGAAGCTAAACATTATTGTAGAGGACAAACAACTAGAAGAACGAAACATTTTTCGAAAAGGCCGCTCCTGCAGATAACCCATTTTTACTCTAAAAGAATTCACAGAAAAGAGAAAAAGGTTTCAAAACGAAACACATCTAGCTTGTATTGATTATCAAACAGCCTTTGTCAAAATTAGTAGACAATAATTATTCAAAATAATAACCGATTTAAATATCCTAAACCAACTTTTACAATCCATTCAAGAAATATACGCCGCAGATAAAATTGCAGTTAAAGCACATGTCAGAATGGAAATATATATATCAAGAGGAGTACGCCAAGGATGTACCTATAGTTTTCAATATACAAGTTACCCTCGTATAAAGCGATACTTATGCAATGCATTTTCGATATAACGCGGTCTACAAATTGTAGTAACCCTTGTGGAACGCGGTACTTTATACAACGTGGTTTCCAGATAAGACGGTCTACAAACTGTAGTAACCCTTTATGTTTCATATATTTTTAAACACGCGACTAAAAAAATCAAATTTTATCTTCTTTAAATTTGTGTCTGCCTGTATCGAGCATGTAGTTATAAGTAGCGAATTTATATTAGGGGAATTTTACTCTTTAGCACGCATGTACATCAATTGTTTACCGTATAAAGTATTTATTGTATAAAATTGTCTTTGTTTTCTGCGAGGAAAGCGCATTAACAATCATAATTGTGTTAACCTCAAGCTGAGTACTTCATTTTTTGGTGAGTTACATACAATATGTATTGCTCTTTTTTATGTAAAACAAAATATTTTCGTAGTAATGGCCAATATGTATTATTGGTACACAATACTACCATTACTACACAATATGAGTTACATACAATACGTAGTGCTTTTTTTATGTAAAAAAAAGTATTTTTCTAGTAACGGCCAATTAGAGCGCTTTTTCGGTATGACTGAGAACGAAATTAGTGAATCAATCGACCGTTAAATAGATTTTAATGAGAATTAACTAGTACAATTAATAGATGATGTCCAACCAAATGCGGGGAAAGTTCTGCCGAAGATTCTCATTGTGATAAATCCGTTAAAGTATTCAGTTTAAAGAAATTTAGTAGGAGGATTGGACTTGGCAAGAAGTTTATTTTATGGATAATGATCCCTCAATGGAGCGATCCCAAAAATTCACGAGACAATTGGATATTTGTTACGTTCCATATTATGAACTTAATAATAAATTGCACCATAGTGGTAAGCAGGTTCTTACTGATTGCTTGATCACCACAAGCCAAAGAATGCAACTAGAATTATACAAATGATGTCCAAGAGATATCAAATGATGACGACGTCGGGCCACTCGTAAATAAAGAACATCTATGAAATGTTAGTTTTGAAGAAAGTGATGACGATTAAAATATACACTTTACATTATTTTGCTTAAAACATTTTCATCTGTTATCTGCAATGAAGTTTACGTCAAAAAAAAAACAATATGAGCTAAGTCCTTTTTATTCCCGTGTAGGGAGTAAGCGAGGCCGTTTAGAACTATCTAATTTTGGAGACTGTGTGGGCAGTTCAATCTTCACTGGCTACCAATTACAGATAGTTAGGCCAAGGCTATCAAGGCCTAATAGAGCGGAATGCAGTGAACAGTAACGGGCCAACAAATGCCGCCATCTCGTGGCCTCTAACCCTAACACCATATATTTAATGTACGGTCGATTACGGGACGAAAAAATCGAGTTTCCAGGAGAAAATCCCACTTGCCAGTGCGAGAGATCAACTAACTCGGGAAGAGTTACAAAAACGCTTCAAAAAATTAACTCTAGTCGACGCCCACATTCGATACAAAGTCTTCCTTCGTGCGGTCATGCGCAGTAGTGTGCAAAAACGACATCCACTGAACTACACATACAATTTATAAATTTTCATAATAATTTCATGCTATGTATTTGTTTCTTAGTTTATTTGTTTTCTTAACTTTCATCAATTACCTGAATTAAATAAAAATATTTTTTGCTGGATATATATTTCCAGCGTTTCTCAAACTTTCTAAGCCCAAGGACCAGTAAAATTCCTAAAACAATACTACGGACCACTATGCTACAGAGGTGATGCTGGTGGGATCGCGATTCGACCCGGACATCGCCTTTTTGGGGTTTTAGAAATCTTGCCATGCTGTCTATAAAACAGCAACTGAGTGATGAAATAGACTTCGACAATGTCATTGACAATTTTATGAACAGATAAGCAAAAACAAATAACATTTTAGAATGTTGGAATTAAAGTTTTAATTCAAAACATAGTGTTTATAATTTATTTCTCTATACGTTGTTTTGACTCTTCGTAATTTTTTTAAAAACATAAGTACGAATTTCCAACATTTCGGAAAAACTGTGCTATTTATACCATAATAAATCTGAAAGCATGATTTAAATACATATCGGATAATAATTAATTAAACTGGAAGTAAACGATTAAAAGTGTATCATCATTGAACAAAATTTTAATTTTTATTAAACAAATAAATAATATGATCTAATTATGTTACTAGTTACATTTGCTGAGATGGTTGAGCTTTTGAGCCCTTGCAGAGTTGATGGATATCTGGCTCAGTATTGGTGAAATTCAGTAGACGATCGACACACACACACACACACACACACACACACACACACACACACACACACACACACACACACACACACACACACACACACACACACACACACACACACACACACACACACACACACACACACACACACACACACACACACACACACACACACACCAGAAGACGATTTCTGTATTTTGTTTTTATTTGAGGGAGCAACCGAAATCTCTTCTGATAAAGATAGGTTGAAGAGAACTGCATGACGAATTTTGTCTAATGCATATTAAGAAGCCGTCGTTTATCTTTCTTAACATCGTACAGCTGAAAGTAGCATTTGCGGATTCGACAAATCCCAAGTAATGAAATTCATCATAAGCACTGGAAAAAAAAAACGGAATTCCGTTATCGACTATCAGTTTAGTTCCATTCACCATTCTCATGAAAGAGGCTAACTGAAGCTTTTTTTTTTTTTTTGACAAATCGAACTTAATTTCCAGGTTATTTTCCAATGTTATCAACACTCATCGATAGACACCAGTTCATAGTAAGGAATGTTTTGAAATTAGGAATTCACTATAAGGACTGTTGTCACAACATTCACCGCTCTGTGACCTAAAATAAAATAATCTATTGAATTAACGATGAAAAAAATTAACCATTTCAATGACTTCAGTTGTGCTATGAAATCTTATCTCTGTTTACTTTGTGGTAGCAATCTTGCTGTAAGAACAAATTAGTTGGTCCATTTGTCTCTTCATTATCTCCGCACAGTTGGCGTTGAATCCGTTAAGAAACTTTTCAATATTTAGTGTGAATTTTTGTATTTTTCGAAAACTGACATACGTTTCTTATTACGATTATGAATTAAATTTTATTTACAGCGAAGTATAGTGCTGTTTTTTAATGTTACCAAGATTCCAATACTTTTAAAATTTTTACGTTTTTCTTATTTAAAAGTATTAGAATCTTGGTAACTTTGCATCGTATTTAACTTGATATTTCTAATGTATATACTATTATAATTTAAATCATTTAAATATTAGTTATATAAAATGTAGTTTCCAGTTAAATATACGATGCATCGTTACAAAAGACCATTGAACAATTATTATTTCGCTAAATATTAATCAAATATCTCGTGTCGCTATCGCGTTTGCAATGGCGTTTCATATTATTTCCCACGGAACCCAGACCTTTAAACCTCCTTTCAGATGTTTAAACATCCTTAAACAGACGACTCAATTTATCCAACGAAATATCAAATTTTCGCCTGCTTCCATCCTCTTGAGACAACAGCGATGCTTTTGTCTCAAAGAGTGAGCATGCCACAAACATCTTCGTGTTTTGCTTGCAACGTACTCAATGTTGTGTCGACAACTGTACAAGCTTTACGCCACGCCATAGACGCCATAAGTGTCCGACATATATATCCACTTTTTCACCTGCTTCTCACCTCTTGAGCCAATAATAATTATTTGGTCTCAGAGAGGGAGCATATCAGACATATCATCGTGTAATAAACTCCATGTTCAGTCGATAATTTCACGCACTTCAAGACGCGCTGCTTGCCTTAAATATATCAACTATTTCGCCTGCTTCTAACTTCTTGAGCCAATAACAATGATTGGTCTGAAGTGAGCATGCCAGTCATATCATCGTGTAATCAACTCCACGTACTGTCGATGATAATTCCACAGGCTTCAGGATGCGCCGTAGACGCGCTGATTGCCCATGCATCATGAACCTTTTCGCCTTCTACCATCCTCATGAGCCAACAGCTGATGCTTCTGTCCCAGTGAGTGAGCTGGCCCTTCCCATTTCATCGTATTTATTTCCACTCCATTTCTAAGATATTTCGTCAGTCTTCAGTGGTCCGTTCTGGTTCCTCCACCCTAGCCTAGATTAGCATGACACTAACTAGAACTTTTTCCCAGAAGAGTTTCAATATCATTACTGACTTCAAACCAATAATCTTACTGAATCGCCGATTAAACCTTCATAGTACAGATGTGAACACACTAAAATATTATTTTAGTTCATTCCCATGCTGAACTTCCCTGAATTGCATCTTCTTCCTCAGAATTGCTTGGTTAAATCCCGCACAATACAGATGATCATTTCCTCTTCTTCCAAATCACATCCTGAATATCGCGTTTATATATACAGAATTTCTGGTTATTACATTATTACGTCATAAATAGGAGAGCGCGCTAAATGCATTTCTTGAAAAGTAAATAAGCATATTAGTAACAAAGCAGAAGCACTTTTTTTTACAAAAAACATTGTTTGAAAACCTAACAATATAACAAATAGACATCATGAGATGATGTCTATTTGTTAGACATTAAACACTTTGAAATGTTTAGTATTAGCGTTGATTGTAAACAAAGAGAGTCATCAGTAATCGAGAAGGTTTAATGACTCTTACTGATAACGACCATTGTTTTCACCATGGAGATGGTAAAGGTATTTACTAATAAATGTGTGTGTGTGTGTGTGTGTGTGTGTGTGTGTGTGTGTGTGTGTGTGTGTGTGTGTGTGTGTGTGTGTGTGTTATTTTCTTTGTTTGCTAAATGGTTTCAGAGGCTCAAAGCTTAGATAACCTGTAATACTAAAACGTTTCTGAGGTTTAGAACTTTCAAGGAATTTAAGAAAAAATGACTAAGATTGTAACCTATTCAACAAGAGAACTCCCGATCGCATTGATTTTAACTTCATTACTGGTAAGTAAATAAAAAAGACCTTTTTCAAAATTAAAGTATGGAATGGTTAAAAGATTAGATAGAATGCTAAAGCAGCCAATACTACAAGTCTTTTAAATGATTTTGTGATATTGTCTTTTCGTTCTTTTAAAATAGATATTTTTAAGAAGCTTCATTGAAATTCACTCTTAAGGAGGTTGTTGACGAAACGATCAGGAATCATCCTGAAAATCTTACGAGAAAAAAAAACCGATTCCCTTGAAACCTAAATGGAAAGAATTATGTTAATTTTATTATTATTTTAATTTTCTTTTTTTTTTTTTTTTTTTTTGAGCTAGCCTACACTGTTGCCTGTTGGAAATATTACTGTAAGCGTCAGAATCGAATTTCAATTGTTTTCAAATTTGTAAAAATTTTAAATTGTTTTCAAATTTTTTTAAATTTTCAACTTTCTCATAGGATGCGAATTGTATTTTTTGTATATCAACCATAAAAAGGTTCTTTATTGTTCATTGAATTTTGATGATAAAATGCATTCTTTGGACACTTTTTCCAAGATTCCCAGGCATTTCTGATAGTATCGAAGATAGTATTCTCCTAACGTGGGCATAATTTCAGCTTTGTAGTTGAGCATGTCCTGATTCGAAAATGTATTAGTTACATTAATTATATACCAGTAATGTGCGGGGTGATCTCACTCTCACCAACTGGTGAGAGATTATTTCTATTCTTAACTAGGATTTTTTCTCACGCTATTCTTTGTTCTCAAGGTTTTCTTTCAACATCTCGTAACGCTCCCCTTGATTCGTATCATGAGATTGGTCTTCTACCCAATCAATGTTAAGATAATTTAATCTGCCATAATTATCATTCATTTTGTACTCATCAGAGTAAGTAGAAAATGCTTTTCGTAGACCCCTGCGACTGAACCACCTCAAACTGTAAAGACCAACATAACTCAAATAAGATAATTAGAAACAAAACAAGTCCAAGTTCATCAATAATTTCTCATTGAAATGATTCAACCATAGAAATAAAAAAAACTAAATATGTGTTTCATAAAATAATTATACCCGACATACATCATTTAAATTTTATTAGATCTGTTCAGTATATTAGAGCAGCTTAAAGCTGAATTTAATAACCTCATGTAAGGAAAATCCTACAAAGGATCACATCACGTGAACTTTCATAGACGTGCGGTAACACAAACTGCGCCGGGGAATACACAGCAATAGCAGTTCGGGTTCATACTACAAATATAAACACTATTGTGAACTACATTCACTATTATTAGATTAATAATCGGTTAGAACGTATGCCAGAAATTTCAATTTTGAGTTAAAGTGAGCATTTTGTCAACGTTAGTAATCAAATTTATTCGGTATGTTACGAATTTATGCTACAAGATTAACTCAATGATCTTGTTAGCAGTGGTACAGAAACGCCATCTGAAAAGATAATCTGAGATTATTTTTATACCCATCAGTTTTATTGACAAAAATGTTTTACATTAATTTAGAGAATTCATATTCTATCGGCTTATTTCTCATCAGTTCATTATTATTTAGGAAAAACAAAGTAAACATTGAAATTCTGATTGAAAAATATTTCGTCACCTGAGATGCTAGCTGGAGCGTCTTTTGTTACAGAAATAGTTATTTTCTGTTATCCCAGTTCAATGCTTTGTTTTGGACTTTTGAGTATGTAATTGTCTTTGTAATACTTTTGTTATTCAATACTTAATGACTTCTCGCGTCACTGTTAAAACTCGAATAATAATCTGTTACTATTCTGTAGTTAATTGTTCACACAAATTTCGAATCTTTTAAGACTATCAGTTGGAGAGAGGGAGACAGGAAATTAATAAACAAATACGGAATAATATATAATGTATTTGGCAATAATCATTTCTTCATTTTATTAATTAAAATATTCTTAATTTGAAGAGAGCCATTGCATTCCATGGAGTAAGTACAGGGTGGCCATAAATTAACTTTATCTGTAGCTAAAACTAATAAAAATGAGACCATATTTTATACTAAGACTGTTGAAGGCATGGGGAGATGATTTCCGAGAAAAAAAAAAAAAAAATTTAGTACCAAAATTCGCCGATAGGGGGAATTTTTGTTCTGGAAGAGCCGAAATCAAGCGGATGATTACATTTAAAGAAGATAAAATGGAATAATAACATTTCGATGGTGTCAGCGACAGCCGCCTCACTCATTCCAGCTGGATATATGGCGCGTTACAATGATAATAATAATAATAATAATAATAATAATTAAACTAAAATAACAACTTGAGAGAGACACAGAAATTAATGTAATGATTGAACTCACAGGAAATAATGTTTTCCTGTGAGGTTAGGGATCTTGGAGTGTTAATATATAGGAGGTTGATGTTCAGGGGCCATGTGGCAAAGATTACAAATACAACTCAAAAGATAATTGCAATGCTGAAACGAGCATTCACATGTAAAGATAAGGATGTTATTTTGCCTCTTTACAAGGCCTTGATAAGACCTCACTTGGACTATTGTGCGGAGGTGTGATCTCCTGGTTTTCGTTGTGATTCTGATATATATTGCAGAGAGCACAAAGGGCGAGTGTTAAAAATGATATCAGGATTGTGGAATATTTATTACAAAGACAGACTGAGAATTTGTAGATTGTAGACACAGGCAAACAGTAGAAAGAGGGGTGATATGATTGAGACTTACAAACTGCTGAAAGAGTCATACAGGATTTCATTGATGGGATTTTTCAATTTATGGAGGGTGGGGAAAGAACGCGAGGGCATCCTTGCAAGCTAAGAATGGAGACTGCCAAGAAGGGTATAAGGGCTAGATTTTACTCTCAGAGGATGGTGCGTGATTGGAATGGATTAGATTCGGCCTGAGGCAAATAATTAATTATCTCCTCTGATGGATCATAAGACAAATATATAAGAAAATCTCCAATTGCTATTTTGGTTTTATTACAAGAGAAACATTAATGCAAAGCCATTACATAATAATCTTAATTAAAATTTTCCCTACGGGGATATTGCGCAATAAAACTGTTTATAAGGGCTTCTAACTTATTATTATTTATATTATTATTATTATTATTATTACATAACACCTTCAGGGAGTCGAAAGACTCATCGAGGGAAGGCACCTACTCTACAACTCTCCGTCTCCAGCACTGCACCAACCGCAACTAGGTTCATCATTTACACCAACGCTATCTACCGCCGATCATCACCACTACTATTTTCACAGACAATCACAAACATCCATGCCCACGGCGGGATTCGAACCGGCAGTCTTTTGGCTGGAAAGCGGATAGCACTAAGCCAACCAGTCCGGCTGTGTCCGCCTCTATCGACGAAGTTGCTACACTAACCAATCTTTCTGAGGTCGCTGTTCGCAAATAATTTTTAATCAGTTTAATCTGGGAAAAACTTCTTTGATTTGATTGAAGTCGTGTTGCATATTGGTGTAAGCGGTATGTGCGTCGTTGTGAATGGATACTATGGCCGTGTGGTTTGCGTACTCGAAGAGTTTACTTTTTAGGGGAAGATGGCTTATGTCGTGTGAGTATATGTTAAATACAATGGGAGATACGACAGCTCCTCGTAATAATCCACAGGTTACCAATAACTCTTGGTTGTACTCTGATCCCATACGCGTGGTGTGCTTCCTGTTTTTCATGTATGCTTTAAACCACTGGAGTAGACGACCTCCGATTCCGATATGTGTTTGTTTCGTTAACAAGGCTTTATTTGTTAGTGTGTCAATGGCATTGGTTAAGTCCATGAAAACGACTAATGCTTTTCTGTTTTTTATCCAATGCTGCATTTATTACGTATGTGAAATCTCCCATGAGTGTTGCCGTTGTTTTATTTTTTTGAAACCTACATTGTGTTTTGTTAATTATTATTATTATTATAAATTATTATTATTACATGACACCTCCAGGGAGTCCATGGACTCATTGAGGGAGGGCACTTGCTCTACAACTCTCTGTCTCCAACTACATCTACAACGAACAGCATCGGCACCAACGCCATCTATCGGCAACCACCACCACCACCAGTATTTTCACAGACAATCACAAACATTTATTCCCACGGCGGGATTCGAACCCGCAACCTTTTGACTGGAGATGGATACGCTAACCACTCGGCCAGCCTAAATCCACTCGGATTTAGGTTCGCAAGCAAAGCAGTGTTTTATTGTTTCTGAGGCAGTGGTTCTGTGTAGATTGTCCAGAATTTCATTAATCAGGTGTCAGGTTTCCTTTATGTCATTCTGAGCTGTTGTTGTAGTAGTTTCTTTTTTGCCGTTCTAATCTGGTTTTTACGAGATTCCGTTTTCTTTTGTATTCAGCTTTTAAAGCCATATTGTTTGGCAACTTCTTAATTTGTTTCCATAGGGCATCTTTTCTGTATGTATGTTTGTTTTTTCTTTGTATGTTTGTTAATGTGTTGTCTGTTATCCATGCATTCTGTTTCGTTTAGGAGCGTATTTTTATTTTTGTTAATGCTTTGTTATATACAGGGTGGCAATAAAATAGCTTTCCCTCTTTCGAGGCATCCGGTTATCTGAGATTAGCAGTGACTCCGAGATATAACACCAACTCAACTCCATAAAACGGCACTTTTAGGAATAATAATATTTCATATGTTATTCTTTGACAGTGAACAAAAAAAAACAGATTATTTTTTTTCATTTTATTTTTGTTTTTTTTAGTTCACTGTCAAAGAGTAACATATGAAAAATTATTATTACTAAAAGTGTCGTTATCTGGAGTTGATAAACAGGGTGGCGATAAATTAACTTTCCCCATTTGGGGGTATCTGTAGTTAAAACCAATAAACGGAATGAGACCAAATTTTATATTGAGACTTTTGATGGCATGGTGAGATGCATTCCGCGTAAAAATGATTTAATATCGAAAGTTGATAGTGGAAATTTTCGCGCTGAAAGAGCCGAAATCAAGCGGATAATTACATTAAACGCAGGAAAAATGGAATAATGACATTTCGACGGTGTAAGCGACAGCCCCGTCACTCATTCCAGCTGAATGTGTGGCACGTTACAATGATAATAAGAATAATAATAATGATAATACATAATAATAATAAAAAAAAACCAATACAGGTCCCTGTGTCGCCAAACACCGCAGCTTGATAATAAACTGCGGTGTTCGGCGAACTGATAATAACGTGATAATAAGAATTAAACTCAAACAACAACTTGCGAGAGACACAGAAATTAATGTAGTGATTGAACTCACAGGAAATAATTTTTTATTGATCAGAATCAAGGTCTCCTGGACCACATACACGATTTTCAATGTGCTGACCTTTCTTGTGTACAACAAATTGCATCCGGTGTGCGACATGCTCTACCGCTGAACGTAAGGAGTCGGATTGGATGTTCACAATAGTCTATTGTCCTCTGGTATTGCGACATCAATAAATCATACATATTGTTGTTCTACTTCTGTGATGCCTCCAATATTGTGTTCTAAATGTCGGTCTCTCTGAATTTTCAATCAATTCATTTTCAATAACGTTTGGAAACGTGTGTTCAAATTGTGTATTTCAAGTTGTTAATCCGTGTTTTTCTCACAAACTCCAGTGTACAGCTTTTGCTACCAGTTCATCTTACAGAAAGAACTAATTAGATGGACCACGTATTCCTGCACAGTAGGTATTTACAATCGTTATGAATCTTTGCCTTGATTGCTTTAGTATGTCGCTTGTTCTTAGAACCGAGTATCAGACCTTCTGTTTCTTCTTGATGTTACCCTGCTGGAGCCTTTGCCGTGATAAATAATTATGGACTTTCCCCTTCAAAATTCTTCAACAATTGACCAAGAAGTATTTATTTGTACCAAACGTCTGATCTTGTTTTGTTATTTCTTTCTCCTTGTGCTCCTTTTTTGGATCTCATAAAACATTAAGTACTTTAAATTTGCAATCTTCGATATTCTCTGTTCTATCATTGTGATGTAATCAGTTAGCACTCGCTTTATTTATTTGTAATGACTGATGACCGCATATCCATGCTATGCAATCGATACATCTAGGAGAATGCAAGGTACGATTCATAGTCAACCTGTTGCCTGCATTCCGTTTGGACATTAAAACTTATCTGGAATTATTCTGGGACAAGATCGTGATTTTCTTTCCTTTCCTTTCCATCTGCAAATGTGATTCCGTAACTATGGAGAGCGGAACGCATGTATGAAGTCCAGATTCCATGCACATTGGTTAACTGAAGATTCGTACTGTATAGAGCTGTAACTCAGTTTCTCTAGATCAGAGGTTCTCAACCTTTACCAGTGGCGTACCACAATATATATATTCAGGTTATTAGATGTGCCAGTAAGCAAATTTATTCTGGAAAAACGTGGTTTGTTGCTCCCAGGGGTAAAAGAAACATTTCTCTACAATACTAGCGATTTATTTAGTTATTCATTATTTTATTCAAATATTTATTGGAGAAACGGATACTCTTTGAATCCATTCAATGGATTGTTCTGTAAAATATGCAATTTTTAAAATTTATAACAACAATGAGTGAATGCATAAACAAAGTTTGACAAACACATATTCCTGATAATGGTACTCTAGTTGACAAATAAACTTACAATCAGGACAAGCTATAAATGTAGTATATTTTTAATTACAGAACTCGCATTCTTGTTTCAGTGCGAAGGTTGTGCTTGTTAAGCTAAATACATCGTCTTAATGTATGGTTTCAATTGACTTAATTTGAGTCTTAAATCGGGTTCAACATTTAACTTATTCCTGTACTTGGTTTTTGATATAAATGAGAGAAGAAAACGCATATTCACAAAGGTAAGCAGCTGCACACAAAAACAAATATTTTACAGATTTTTCGAGGATCATTGGATATTCCTTTCTTCTTGCCAACCAGAGGTCTGTTAAATCCATCCTCTTGATCACTTGTCTGACACTTCCGTCGTAGAAGAGCTCGATCAGTTCATCTTTCTAGGAAGGAGTTAACGTTTCTAGTAAGGTGTCATCAATGGAAACGGCTCTTTAATCCAAAATTCTGAAGCCAGGTTTTCAGGGAAGTATTCCTTGAAATCTGTGATTAGACTCCCAATATACTTCTTTATATTCACTGCCAATTCACTGTGAAGAAGAATTTCATTCTCAGTTAAGAAAGCATCCAACAATGGAAAGGAACACATGTTTCCAGTATCGATTTCTTTATTGATGAAACCAAGTATTTTTCTAAGAGCGGCAGTTTTATCCTGTACCAAGAATAAGGAAGCACGCGCACCCTGAAAGCTCGTGTTCAGCTGGTTGAGGTGGCAAAATAAATCTTCCAGGTAAGTCAACCGGGAAAGCCACAGTTCATCAGTGAAATAATTCAAGTCTGAGGATTTGTCAGAGAGACAAATCTGCACTTCTGAACGAAGTTCAAACAGGTGGCTCAATACATTACCACTTAACTTCGGTGTGAAGTAAACGAACATCATGTTAAGCACCCATTTCATCGCACAAAATGGAAACAAGTCGTGAATTCATAGCTCTGGACTTAAGGAAGTTAACAATTCTCACATTTCTCACAATTGTTTCATTCAAATCTGTCTTCAGAGCAACAGGTATATTTCTTGCGACTAAACCGTCGGGATAAATGCTACAATGTTCAAATTTTGCTTATGAAACCACTTCTTTAATTTTTTTCAACAAACAAACGTCGAAGTTTCCCAACCATTACACGTGCTCCATTAGAACAACCACCAACACATTTATTCCATTCCATATCATCCATTTTCATAAATTGGTCCGATTTTGAAAATATTTCATTTGAGGTTGTTCGAGCAGGCAGTGGTTCACAAAACAAGAGCTCTTCCTTCACCGTTTTCCCATCTATAAATCTTTTATACGTAAGAAAATGGGTCATCCTGGTAATGTCAGTAGTTTCATCCAATTGTATGGAAACACATTTACTAGCCTGACCTTTTTCTATTAACTGCTCCTTAACATTTCAAGACAAATCTGAAATTCATTGTGATACGGTGTCATTGGATAATGGAATCATTTCAAATTGTTTTGCTGCCTTTCCCCAAAAATTATTCTAACCATATCTGTAGCTGGTGGTAATATTAATGGCTCTCCGATCGTGTGAGGTTTTCCTGCCTCAACTATTCTGAAAACTGACTTCATAAGATGTGATAAATCCTGAAAAATGGGGATATTTGTTTTTTCCTTTGCTGACAAATCGCACAGTTTTCTCTGGAAATATTCCAAAGGTTTGTGTTTTAAATCGTCCTGCTTGGTTTCAAAATGACGTTTAAGGAGAGAAGGCTTCATCGAATGTTTTGTTAGCGTTTCATAACAAATCACACTGGGGAACAAGCGCGATTTCTTCTCCAATATATGTGAAACCATATGATAAATAACTAAGATTTATTTGCGTTGTGTTGTAACAAGAATGCTTTTGTTGCATTCTTGTATGATGATGTACTCCGTCGGTAGGTTAGGTTTCGAAGTAGTGGCTTCTGACAGAAGAATTGTTTCCCCCGCTTACACTAATTTCTCCCTTCGAACGTTTTGAGGACCCGCTCGTTAACTACATATTCAATTTCCTATTTCTATCGTCTGGCACAAACTACATATAAATATGATAATTTCGCAAATAGAATTTCACATTCAAACAAAATAATCTAACACCACTACTTTCTTAACTGTAAACTGTAAACAAACGCCAACGAGCAATCCGATTCCCATTCTTGTCCGATCAAATATATTTCAGGTATTTTCTGTTGTCATTTGATTAATACTTGTTAAATTCAAATTTAATTATTACACAAACGTTTTAATGATAATCTAAAATCTAATTGATTTCATTTAGTTGCATGAAATATTTTAAGTAGAACTGTTAAATATTTCTGCATACATTTTTAAATCTCAACTCATGTTGTGGGTAAAAATGTTCGTTTAACCTTCTATTTTATACTCTGTTCTCATACCACCCGGCAGTAACTCACGTACCACCAGTGTACGCGTACCATAGGTTGAGAATCTCTGCTCTAGGCCATGATTTTACAGTTTGTTTAAGATCATCCTTAAAAAGAATGAAAATTTCCCTGCTTACTTTAATGTCTGCTAACTAATCGATATTCTGATTTACAATTGATTCTACAGCAATTAGTCATATGACAAGCAATAGAATTATAGTGAGTCACATTTGAAAATTCCTCTATTTATATTAATTCTCTCCAGATTATTTCCATTGACTAATAGTTTGAGTTTCTCATGTGGTCATGTCAGCTGCTATACATTTAAACGTTTACTCCAGAAATTTCCAGTCATGTTCTAGTCGAATTATGTTCAAGGAATCGAATACTTTCTGATAATCAATTCTCGCCATTTATAAGTTGATTCCTCTTTTCAAATTTTTCAAAATCATTTCGTCGATTAACTTTGCTTTTGTTACTCTGAACGTTTCTTACTACAACACTCCTTTCGCTCTAAAAGGCTGAATTGGGCGTCGCGATAACTTTTGACTATTGAGGTTGTCAAACGTCCAGTGAATGATCTCATTGGCAATAGCAGACAGATTATTGCATTAATTACTTGCAACGTCTTTTCTTTGAAATTCAAAATAGCTCAGTTGTCATCTACTGAACAAATGATCCTGTTTGCAATAGCTGGTTAAATTATTGAGCCAGTCGATCATCAGTATTGGTATTTTCTTTTTCCTCAGATCTTTATGCAGTTCGCATTATTGTTATATTCTTTTGGATTATTGCAGATGTGAATCCAGATTCTGAGTTTTTTTTCCTGCGTTTAAGCATTCAATTCTGTTTGAGGATTTCGAATTAATATTTTGGCTTAGAAAACGTTTGACGATTGAAATGCACCAGTGAAAAGAACAGTTCTGTAATCATTCAAACGTGGAAGTTCCTGTTTAAGGATGTAGGATCCCATTGCAATGAAGATGTTGCCAAGAGCAAGACAGTCAGTAATACGTAGGCTACTACTTCTTATGGAAGAGCACATTCTATTTTCACTAAACCGACAGATTTTCATGAAGATAATAAATTAGACATATCCAAAATATCGCAGATGTCTAAACTCTCGAAGATACAAACGATTTTAAATACAAGATAGCAATAATTCAAGTATAAATAAGAAAAACGGAAAACATTTAAAAGTACTAGAATCTTTCATTCATAATTCTAATACGAAGCGTACATCAGTTCTCGACCAACACATTTGAAAATACAAAACTCCACATTGAAACTTGAAAAATTCTTAATCCAATTCAATGCCGACTGTGCAGAGATAAGGAAGAGACAATGGACCAACTAGTTAGATCTTACAGCAAGATTGCTACCAGAAACTCTAAACAAAGACATGCTTTGGTAGGACAAGTGAAGTCATTGTGTTGGTTAAGTTCTTTAATCGTTCACTGAATGGATGATTTAATTTTAAGTCACAGACTTAAAATTAGATTGAATCGTTTAAATTAAATTAAATTGCTTGTGATGACGATTTCAATACTTGGGATTTTTCGCGTCCCCAAATGCTACTGTTAGCTGTATGATTTGAAGAAAGCCATAAATATCGGTTTCTTCATTACGAAGTAGACAAAAATTAAGAACTTCCCATTTCTTATTTGTGGCACAGTTTTGGCAGAGTGGTTCTTAACCCGCTTTCCCAGGAACATCAGTGTTCCTCGAATTGGTTATAAGCACCAGTAAAAGATGTCACATGACACGTTACTACGGAGCACTCCAATCTTGCTTCAAAAACTAAAGATTATTTCAAGAGATTGTTAGACATGCAAGTTAAACAAGTAAAATATTTTGATAAGACTGTTAAAATTTCCGAAAATGCATAACTTGCATCATTTAAGGCAGCTGAAGTACTTACAGCAAAATTAAAACCACATATTATAGCAGAGTCTCTTATTTTACCAGCATGTTATGCAATAGTAAACATGTTTGACGAAGAAACGAAAAATTATGAAAATTCCTCATTCGGACGATACCATAAAACATAAAGTTGAAGTTATGTCAGATGATTTTGAGAAAACAGTTACCAATGAATTTCCAAACGACATTTTGTTTTCCAAATTGACATTAGCGGTAAAGCTGATATACTAGGATTCGTTCTCATTAATCAAAACGAAACAGCGAATCAACTTCTATGCTGCAGGGAATTTACAACGTACCACAAGTCAAGATATTTTTGACTCTTATTACGTCATATTTAGAAACTTTTAAAATTTCATGGGAGCTGTGTGTAGAAATGTGTACGGATGGTGCTCCATCAATGGTAGGCCCTATAAATGGATTTGTTACCCTTGCAAAAAAAATAAACGCAAACCTTATTACCTGTGCACTGAATTTTTTACAGACAATCCTTAATTTCAAAAACATTACCAGCAATATTAAAACCTGTAGTAGACCAAGTGCTAACCATTGTAAATTACATCAAGTCAAGACCTTTCAAAGCACGCCTTTTTAAAACTTGAATATCTGTTGAAGCAAAGGACCATTTTATGTTTCTAAACACCGAAATAAGATGGTTATCCATGGATAAAATATTATTCCGAATTTTGTAACTTAAGAATGAATTATTGTTCTTTTCTCAATAAATTATTGACGTATTGGCAATGAAGGTACAGTTGCTTTTGTAAAATGTCTCCAAAATGATATTTGGCGTGTTAAAATGGCATATTTAGTCGATTTTTAATTACTTAAATAGCGATAATACAGGGATCCAAGGGGAAAATGAAAATATTTTGACATCCACTTAAAATTGTCAGTTTTTCAAAAAATAAGTATCTCTTTGGAAAAACGGATTATCAGAAAAAAATACAGTACCTATGATTTCAAGATTTCAAGTTACTTTCCTTCCTTAAATACACACAATTATGAGTGGATACGAAATCCATTTAGCACAGTTAATACATCGAGTTGTGAAATTTCGTTACTAGAAGAACAGTTACTTACCTCGTTCAGAGATTATATTTTAAAAATGAAATTCTCTGAAATAAGTCTTGAGAAGTTTGAATTTTTGTCCACGCCGAATGCCCAGCTCTCTCCAGAACAGCAGGGACACTTTTGTTACAGTTTCCAACATCATACTTGTGTGAGCTCGGTTTCTCAATATTAACCAATATCAAAACTTAAAAGGTGAAAGACTTACTAATATACACAAAGATATGAGAGTAGCTATATCACGTATTGGATCTGATATTGCTGAAATCTACAAACGCCTACAAGTTCAAGTATCGTATTAAAATAAGTTCATTTTTATAAACGGCATGTTCATGCATAGTTTTGTTGTTAGTTTTATGATCCTAATGCTTTTGGTGTTCCCAAAAGTTTTATTATAATCAAAAGTGTTCGGTGACTTCGAAAAGGTTAAGAACCACTGGTTTGGCAGATCGCTTGCAGCTTTTGATAGCGTGGATACAAGAAAATTGAATCCAAGCAAACATTGCAAACATTGGGGATGAGAATTCGGCCGTTTCTCTTGCCTTTGTAAAAGCAAAGATTCCTTTATATTTCCCTTCGATTATCGAAATGTTATGTAATTAGTGATACTGGGGTGAGTGATAAGTGTTCTGTGACATAATTTCAGGATGATTCTAAAGTACGAATCAATACTGGATGAAGAATCGTCAACCACAACGTCACATACTAGTTTCCAATTAAATCTGACGCATCGTACAAAAGAATTTTCATAGCGAAAATTCTTTTTTTACGATTTGCATTTCTAAAAGCAGCGAATAATAGATATTAAAAAACAAATTGAGAGAGAATCGAACAATTAATGTTTCCCTATTTATTAATCATATATCACCTGTTCCTATCGCGTTTGCAATGGCGTTTCATATTATTTCCCACGGAACCCAGACCTTTAAACCTCCTTTCAGATGTTTAAACATTCTTAAACAGACGACTCGATTTATCCAACGAAATATCAAATTTTCGCCTGCTTTCATCCTCTTGAGACAACAGCGATGCTTTTGTCCCAAAGGGAGAGCATGCCACAAACATCTTCGTGTTTTGCTAGTTTGTACTCAATGTTGTGTCGACAACTGTACAAGCTTCACGCCACGCCATAGACGCCATAAGTACCCAAACATATCAACTTTTTCGCCTGCTTCTTACCTCTTCAGCGAATAGTAATTTTTTGGTCTCAAAGAGGGAGCATACCAGACATATCATCGTGTAATGAACTCCATGTTCTGTCGATAATTTTACGCACTTCAAGACGCGCTGCTTGCCTTAAATATATCAACTTTTTCGCCTGCTTCTAACTTCTTGAGTCAATAACAATGATTGGTCTGAAGTGA
Organism: Typopeltis vanoorti; assembly: GCF_054136105.1. NCBI lineage: Eukaryota > Metazoa > Arthropoda > Arachnida > Uropygi > Thelyphonidae > Typopeltis > Typopeltis vanoorti. Next base: position 96,485,033 of record NC_143559.1, on the reverse strand, counting down.
GCATGCCAGTCATATCATCGTCTAATCAACTCCACGTACTGTCGATGATAATTCCACAGGCTTCAGTATGCGCCGTAGACGCGCTGATTGCCCATGCATCATGAACCTTTTCGCCTTCTACCATCCTCATGAGCCAACAGCTGATGCTTCTGTCCCAGTGAGTGAGCTGGCCCTTCCCATTTCATCGTATTTATTTCCACTCCATTTCTAAGATATTTCGTCAGTGTTCAGTGGTCCTTTCTGGTTCCTCCACCCTTGTCTAGATTAGCACGAAACTAACTAGAACGTTTTCCCAGAAGAATTTCAATGTCATTACTGACTTCAAACCAATAATCGTACTGAATCGCTGGTTAACCCTTCACAGTACAGATGGGAAGAAACTAAAATATTATTTTAATTCATCCCCATGCTGAACTTCCCTGAATTGCATCTTCATCCCCTGAATTGCTTGGTTAAATCCCCCACAATACAGATGATCATTTCCTCTTCTTCCAAATCACATCCTGAAGTTCGCGTTTTTATATACAGAATTTCTGGTTATTACATTATTACCTCATAAATAGGAGAGCGTGCTAAATGCATTTCTTGAAAAGTCAATAAGCATATTAATAATAAAGCAGAAGCACTTTTTCATAGAAACATTGTTTGCAAACCTAACAATATGACAAATAGAAATCATGAGATGAGTTCATTTTGAAATGTTTAGTATGAGCGTTGATTGTAAACATAGAGAGTCATTAGTAATCGATAAGATTTAATGACTGTTACTGATAACGACTATTGTTTTCACCATGGAGATGTCGGGTATTACTTTACTGAAATTGTGTGTGTGTGTGTGTGTGTACACACACACACACACACACACACACACACATGATTGAATGATTTCAGAGGCTCGAAGCTTAGATAACGATTTATCTAATCTTTAGCTAACCTGTAATACTAAAACTTTTCACAGGTTTAGAACTTTCAAGGGATTTAAGCAAAAAGGCTAAGGTTGTAATCTATTCAACAAGAGACCTCCCGATCGCTTTGATTTTAACTTCATTACTGGTAAGTAAATAAAAAGAGACCTTTTTCAAAATAAAAGTATGGAGTGGTTAAAAGAGTTAGATAGAATTCTAATGCAGCCAAAACTACAAGTCTTTTAAATGATTTTGTGATATTGTCTTTTCGTTCTTTTAAAGTAGATATTTTTAAGAATACATAATTCTTCCACTCAAGAGATCAACACATTTTTAAAATTCCGCTATCGATTGGAATTTTATAGAATTTATTGGAATTCTTTTGTCTTGTATTTGGTAAATTGCAATTTATTTTTTCTTGAGCAACAGAACCAGGTTGAAAAGATGCTGTAGTATAGAATGAGGAAAGGTGATGTTTGATTTCAAGTAACTGAAACAATGAAATCGTTTAATGTGGTCATTTCTGTCTTATCGATGACATTCAGGACACTCAAGTGCATAATGGTGATTATAATGTTATCAGAATGGAGTGAACAGGCAAGTAGAAAAGAGCTTACTTATCAAGAAGTCTCTAGTACATGATATGGATGGAACAAAGAATTTGTTTGGACCAGAAGAGCTCAAAATAGAATGCTCATTAAAGCTGTACAGTTCACAGTAAAAGTCTGTTACTGTAGTGAAATATGATATTATTGCATTTTTACTTAAAAGGAAACGGAAATTCAGTGTACTGTGAGTGTGTGATATTAACCAAGGGAATGAAACATATGATAACCGAACGGATTAGCGTAGTTTAGAGTTTCTCGAGGACAGTTATTCGAAGCACTTTATAACTGAGCACATGATTTGTTCTCAATAACCGAACGTGCAAGCCGAGTCGATGTCATTCCCTCAACAAAACTAGCCACCCACTCTGAGAAAGACAGTTTACTGTAAACAGCAGTACAAATGTATCAAGTAAACATAAAAAGGAACGAATTAAATTATATTTTGAATAAACGATTTTCACAACAAGTTACAGGTTTTTGAACAGATTTTCAACTTTCGCTCTATCCCTGTTTCTCTCTCTCTCTCTCTCTCTCTATTTCCTTTTCTGCATAGTTTAGAAGTGATATGTTTTGTACATAATTCATAATTTGTTTGGAATAATATGAACGACAGCTAGACGTAGATCTCTTCTTCGTGATATTGCTCTTATGCGTTCCTGTTTTAATGACAATAGATAGACAGGAAGAGTCACGTTTCTTACTCTTTTCCACAGCACCTCTGAGGTAGAGTATTTGACGCGTTTTTTAACATGGTATCCCCAGTAGGCCTAGTCTACGAAGAGAAAAATAACATTTTTGATAAAATATTTCAAATTAATTCAATTTAAATTTTTTAAACTTGAAAATTTTAAATAAATTAAAATAACGTTTAGCTGCCCTTTTTTCAGTAAATACATTTCACTCCTGTTTTTGACTTCATGGAGTGCCTTTTAGAAAAACTATATTCAACTATAACAAGGTCATTTACGAATATTTTTACAGCTCCAAAGTTCAGGCGATTTGCTCCAATAAATAAACAATAATAAAAGTAAATTTTAAAACATGAAGGAAGCCATCGCCTCTTTCTAGCTGTAGGCACTGTATTGTTTCGCTGAGTAAACCAAGAAAGAAAGAAAGGAAACGGAAACGTTTTATGATCATGTGGTGGTCTTCAAGATGATATCCATAATTTCTCTAACAGATGGGGTTTTAGAGAACATATACTTACCCAAACTAAGCTGTAGGTATAACATGAATGTCAACATTCAATAAAATATTTACCTGTCTCACGAATATTGTTAGCAAATATACCTTTTGAGTTTTATCAAGCGAAATATATTATAATATTTGACTTTCAGACTTTGGACATATCGATTTGACTGGGAAAGGATCCTAATATATTCTTCATATTTTTATATTGAGTTATTTTTACCTATTACTTCAATAGAGTTCATTGGAAAGTGCAAAGTAAATTTGTAAATGTTATTAAACTTGGTTGAAATATTCAGGCTTTGATTGGGTAATTATCCTTGCGACGTTTATTACCTATCAGCACCTCTTAAGCCATCTCACTAATATTCAATGCGAAAAGCATTTTTATTTTGTTATCTTCTATACTAATTGAGACGAAGTTGTTTGGCTTCTTAGCATTATATTATCTTCAAAGGGATAATCATCAGTGAATTCCTTTCATCCATGAAGTGAGAAGAAATGTTGTCAATCTGTACACAGCAGAAGACTGCTGCGCATGTTGATCATAGCACAACGTCACGATTTACTCATAAATCGATAAAAGTATTTGCTAAATACCGGTCAGTTTCCGAAGGCGTACGATTGGAATGTCCGTTTTACGATTGGAAAATCATTATTATTTTTATTATTTTTATTATTATTATTATCAATTCACAGTCAAAGAGTGACATATGAAAACTTAGTCAACTTCGAGCCTTATCCAAAGGTTTAGGAATCGAGTACATATATTCGAAATATGTGCGAAATCCTAAAAGTGTCGTTTTGTGGAGTTGAGCTGGTGTTATATCTGGGATGCTCAGCTAATCTTGCTATTGCTCCCTGCGCTGCAATGAAAACCGATTTTGCAATGTTGCAATTTTGTTCCACCCTTGTTGAATTTCAATTTCCAGATCTCTATATTTCGTCAGATTTTCATGCACTTTTCTGCTACTCTGTTGTCCTCTGGGTATTGCCACATCAATAAATCATTCATATTGTTGTTCTACTTCGGTGATGCCTGTCTCTCGGAAGTTTAAAGCCATGTAATATCCTGACATGCTCATTTTCGATAATGTTTCCAACAGCGTGTTCTAATCGTGTTTTTCCAAGTTGTGAATAAATTCGTATGTCACTTGTTGTTGAGCAGCGATTATCAGAGCTTCTGCTCTTTCTTGATGTTTCCCTGCTGGGACCATTGCTACCTTAAATGACTATGCACTTACCCTTCAATATTCTTCAGCCATTGACCAAGAAGTGTTTATTTTTACCAACCTTGTGATCGTTTTGCCATTACTTTCTCCTTGTGTTCCTTTTTTGAATTTGGTACATTACGCACTTTTAATTTGTAATCTTCAATCTTTCTTCTCTGTGTTTTCCTTCTGTTGTAATCAATCTACGCTCTTTTTTTTCTTGTAATGACTACTTGACCTATAAATGGCTGCGTCTTCACATTTCCCTGCTATGTAGGAGAAAATAAAGTATGCTTCATCGTCAACCTGTTGCCTGGTTTCCTTGGATATTGAAACTTATCCGAAATTATTCTGAAACAAGATTATGATTTCCATTCCTTTACATCTCATCTGAAATGCGAATAATCCGTAACTATGGAGAGTCGAACGCATTTATAAAGTCCAAATACCATACACAGTACTTCGCTGAAGATTCTGACTGTACCGAGCTGTAACTCAGTTCTTCTAGATCAAGATTTCCAGTTGGTTTACGATCATCCACATGTGCGGAATGAGATGTTTATCGTTTACTTTGATGTCTGATAATTACAATAAGTCAAACCTAATCTGCCAGATAACACAGTAATCTTCAATTTCTCCGATCACGTTTTAACAAAACCGGAAGTTAAGAAAGGGTTCAACTTTGCTATTGTCCCCCAGACTAAATTTCTAAAGTAGACATCATATGTAACATAGAAAAGGCAATTTCATCATTACCGGAACCCATAGCAAATGATCTCAGACTGAAAAGCGCCATAATTCTCTCATCTTCAAGAACTCGAAACCAAAACATCACGACATTAGAAAAAAAAGCTATGTTTAATTTGAAGAAAATTAGAGAAATTTATCATCAAATTATCAACAGATAAAAGAAACTCTACAGTTGTCTTAAACAGCAGAGATTACACGAAAAAGATCACAGGCTTACTCTCTGACTCATCTACCTACCGTGTTTTAGATTCAGACCCCACAGGAAAAAGTCACAATGAAACAAACAACTTGTTGAGTAATGTGGACAGCTGGCCAATAGACTTAAAACGAAGATTATATTCGTTGCATCCACTAACGCGCCGACTATGTGGCTCTCCCAAAGTGCATAAAAATGGAATGCCACTGCGCCCTATAGTAGATGGAATTAATTTTCCAGGTCTCCTTAAGGCACACATCCGTAATTCGGATACCTACATAAAACAAGACATTCTTAAAAGCCTGGATGTAACATCCTTAATTACGAACGTTCCAGTAGACGAAGTAATCAGCATTTGAGAAACCTCTTCCCTCAAGATATTACTTCTCTGTTCCATCATTGCCTAAAATCTAATTTTTTTCTTATGGAATGAGACGATTTTCGAACAATTAACAGGCCTCGCAATGGGCAGCCCTCCCCCACCCCTTTTGCAGATCTGTTTATGGAGAAACTGGAAAATGAAATTTTGTCTCAATTAAAGCCTAAATCCAAGGTGGAGGTATGTGGATGACATTTTTATTGTATGGAAAAACACAGAAAAAGGTCTTTTTGATTTTCTTACCAAGATCAACTCCTTCCATCGCAAAATAAAATTTACCTTAGAACTTGAGAAGGACAAACAATTACCATTCCTGGATACTTTAATTAAGAAACAAACGGATGGACGTATCAGCCTTGCAGTCTATCGCAAACTAACCAACACAGGTCGATACTTGCACTTCACTACAGAAGATAACGATCTCAAAGATGAACTATCCCACATATCAAAAAACCATATAGACAACGGTTCCCTAACAAAATTGATCCATAAGATACTTTTCTGTGAACCTCCCATAACAACAATCTGAAGAAATACGTTATAAATCCACCATCGTCATTCCTTATTCTGGGACAGTTTCCAAAGCGATTGCTACACTCCTCAATCCATATGAAATAAGACTGACGTTTAAACCTTTAAAGACTATTCGCCAATGTTTAAGATCTCCGAAAGACAGTCATGCGTTCTTCAAATATGTCGGTGTCTATAACATCCCCTGTTCATGCTGATTGAACTATGTTGGTCAGACCTCTAGAATTTTGGAAATAAGAAACAAAGAACACGTAGGAGATGTAAACAACAACAGAGAAGACAATTCGGGGTTAGCACTTCATTTTTCCAGGACAAACCATACCATAGAATGGGACAAAAGCTCCATGCCCTATTTAAAGAAAGATGTCCGCTCCAGAATCTTAAAAGAAGCCATAACAGTAATCCGTTCTAAACACAACCTCGACTGAAGCCAAGGATTAATTCTGGCAGGTATTTGGAAGACCCTCATAAGATCTTTAAGCACGCCAGAGATAAATCTCGCTGCTAATTACAGAACGTTCCTACACAACAACAGTTGATTTCATACACGCTCCATGCGTGTGTTGTACGCGTAATCTATTGATCTTAATATTGACTCGATTTCATTAGTTGCAAATGAGACGTCGTCAGGAAAGTCTATATCTATTTCCGTTCTTTGTCTGCTAATTTTGTGGATTTCTTCATCTGTTGATTCATCGTCATCGGGAATAAACTTCTTTATCATAATAGCTGCAGTTTCTGCTAAGTCTTTAGTGTAGGTGCCGTCTGTTTTCTCGATAGTTGATAGTATAGATGTTGTCTTGTTCTTGTTTGCTGCTAATTTATATATGCAATTCCAAGGATTCGATACGGTTGACACTGTACAAAATTTTTTCCATGATTCTGTTTTCTCGTTTGTAATTTTGGACTGATAGCTGCATTTGACTTTATAGTAGTGCTGTCTTCTGCTCTCTCTTAAATCTTGGTTATTGTATGTTCTTTGGTATAATCGTCTGAGTGCGTTGACACGTTTTCTTAGGACTGTTCGTTCGTCGTTCCACCACGGTACTGATTTTCTTCCATCGATGTTTAGCTTCTTGGTTGTTCTGAGTATTTGGTCGCTGGATTTTTTCAGACCTGATGAGAGTGCAAAGCAAGGAAGTCTGTATCGCTTTGTGCCGATGCTCAGATGGCTAGGTGTTTATCTAAGTTGAACTGTTTTTCGCTGTTCGCATTTACGTGATGAGATTAAGAGTGAAAAGTCTCTTTTTAATGCTTTTATAAATTTCTCTAGGTTGGTTTTTTTGGTGAAGTATGTGATGTTAATACGGTGGTTTTTGCTGTCTATTCCATTTAAATTTTTGTTACTGACGATGAAACTTATTATGCGATGGTCAGAACAGCTTTCCTCTTCTTCGTATTTCCATTCAGAAACCCCGGGGTAAAATAGTGCTGTTTACCATTTTTAGATCGATGAAGCTGCTTCTTCTGGTATTTTCGAATGATGGAGTGCTACAGTCGTCGTTTATATGTGTACGGAATTTGATGCTATGAACTCTTCCAAATTTTTACCTCTATTGTTTGTGCTCTTGTTAAACCATAAAACCGAATGGGTGTTGCTATCTATTCCCATAATTAAGCTGTGGTTGATGGTAAAATCCACGATGTTGCCCATTTGTTCAAAGTTATATTTTATGTCAGCTTGATAGTTTAGAATCTGAACTATAAAGCTGACATAAAAGATGAATCTTAACTTTAGATACATACTTGCAGCGAAAGTTTTAAATCCTCTGTACGTAATTTCAATTAGCACCGAGTCCTCGTTGCGGTACTGAGAAATTAATATTGCCTCGACTTCAGGATTGACCACGAGTATTGCAGCTCTCTTTCTTTCAGATCCTTTGGAAAATATTTTAAAATTACTTGGAAAGCCGCATATTTTATTGTTGATGTTGTTGGGTTCTTTTCTTAATGCCAGTCCTATATTTTTTCTATTTATGAGTTCTGTTAAGTTATTAACAGCCTTGATAGAGTGTTGTAGATTTGAAGACATGCCAGGGAAGTAGTGCTGTTTCTGCAAGCTTTATTATTGCTTTCCTTCCCGACATACAACTATTCGTAGTTGTATGTCGGGCAATCTTTGCTCAATGCCATGTGTTTGGAGTCGTTTTGGTTTTGGCATACTTGTTGTGATTTTGGCAATTTATGCAATTCATCTCGGATTTATTTCGTGGGCACTCGCTGAACTTATATTCTTTAGAACAGAATGGACAGGTGGTGTTTTTCCCCTGCAGTGTTGTGTATGATGGTGAAATTTATTGCAGTTAAAGCATCTCAGAATTCTTATGTACTCTGTACAATGGCAAATTCTCCATAGGATGTTAACACCAGTTTTCAGCAGTTTGGCCTCACCATTGGAATGTCTTATATAATTAAGTTTCTTTGGTTCGTTTTTTTTTTTATTTGTCATGATAAATTTCATCTTTGTGTCGCCGATCAAAAGTTCTTTGTTCTGCATGCGGATTGAGTCTATTGCGTTGTCCGTATCCTTGGAAGATGTTTCTTACTGAGATTTTGTCTTTGCATTCCTTAGATATTTCGTTATGTAACAAGTCTATGTCGACCTGTTCTTTTGATTCAATTAACACTCCTTCTTTATTATTGCTTTTCATTTTTGTGATTCCGATTTTTATTTTTCTTGGGTCTATTTTTTTCTTTTATAAGATTTTTGGTTTCTTCGCTGTTTAGTTGAGCTATCGGTTTGACTAATAATTTATAGTAAGGATAGTTTTCGGATTCATCTTTGTTTTTGTCGTTGTTTTTAACCACTTGCGAGTATAGCTGAGTAGTCCGAGCTAGGTTAGGCTGTCCCTGGTTGTGTGTATTAGTCTGTTGTTCTATCGATACTTTAGTTTCGTTTTTTATTTTGTTAAAAACCTTTGTTAATTCACTTACTGCGGTTAGCATGTCCTTTTTTAAATCGTTCCTTAAATTGTCGCTTACTTTGGCTACTTTGCGCAGCAAATCTAGGGCTTTTTCGAATTCTAATTCGTATCGTGCCGCCATTTTAATATTACTCGATGTTGTAGTATTATACCTCCTATTGAACGGTTAACGTTTCTAATGTACAAAGTTCAAGAAAAATGTACTTACAGTTTTGCAGCTTGTTCCTAGAAGTGACAATTCCATTGAATTACGTTTCCAATGGTAGCAGTTGGGACGGTAGCAGCTAATCCTATTATGCACGGGTCGTTGTTTTGATGGAAGCTGAACGGTAGATACAATCAGAACTGCAGTATTCAGTCCATAAATATAGAATAAAATTCACACATACGTGCTTAGAACTGTGAAACTATAGAGTAAATTATTCACTGTTAGATAGATCACTGTACAAGATATCAGTGGATACAGATAGATCCAGTTATTCTGTTAGATACCGCGCAAATCAAGGTAAAAGCAGGAGCGATTTCAGGCACGTCCGTTCGAGCCCACTGTGTGTGTGTGTGTGTGTAGTTCCACAGAAAAGCAGAGCTAACGATTTATATAATCTTTAGCTCTCACCGGTGATGTTAAAACCTTTCATAGGTATACAACATTTCAAGTAGTGATTTTAAAAAAAAGACTAATGATTGTAACCTAATTCAGCAGGAGAACTTCCCATCTCATCGATTGAAATTTCATTACTGTTAAATAAATGAAGAGGAAAGAACCCTTTTCAAAATAAAAGAGTGTGGAATGGTTAAAAGTGTTAGAGAGAATGCTAATGCAGCAAACATTATTAAGATTTTAAAGAATTTTGTGATATTGTCTTTTCTTTACGTTGTGGAACAAATTTGAAAATAGATATTTATGAAAATTTTCACTGAAATGCACTCTGTGTGTGTTTTTTAAATGTGCGTCGTATTCTAAATGCACACACGTGCTTTAAAATACGACGCAGAATGGTGAAGTCAGTGTAATAAATCCCAAAGTTAAGTTATTATTTTTTTTGATGTAATGTTGTGGATCTATAAATGATCCAATTGATACGGTAGCTTTTGTTGTTCAACTAAATTTTGCCTGCATACCTACTGACGAATTTCGATAAAATACGATATTCAAGAGTGCCATTGTTCCAGGACTAGAAATGCGGTGAAACCAATACGTGGTGAATTTCGAGAAATGTTTAATAACATAATGATATATTTTATTTTCTTATGTTTCTATAAACGTCTAGTTACCACATCTATACTTAGTATTAATAACGCTATCCTGATCTGCACGTAATTTTAAGTTCCTTCTTTCCTTTGTTTTCTGCTGGTCTAACAGTTAGCAAAAGTTGCGGTCTGTTTAATTTAATTACGTCACGTCTGCCTCACAAACGCAGCTTATTTAATTAAGGGATAATTAATCCCTCATTATTTCAAAGCCGAATACGAAACTCGAAATCTAAGAGTTTCATGCCTAAGAACGTTCGGCGAGTCCAAGCGTAAGTCAACATCTGGTAGTACAACACTAGGGCAACTCGGAGCAAAGGTGGAGCAAGCTTCGTTCACTGTCCTTAATATTTTCTCATAATGCAAAACGCAGCTCCTAGGGGATACATTGCTGTTTTACATTATCAGGGAAGGTCACCACCCAGACCGGTTTCGAGGTTTATCGAGATCTCATGAGTGAATAGGTAGACCTGGATAATACCAAGGTTTTAGTGAACAGAACTTACATATTTTACTAAACGAACTGCCAGAAATGTAAGCCATTCTGGTATTTATTTTCATTCTCATTTCTTAAAGTTCTTAAAAGAACTGGGCGATGGACTGAGTCCTTGACTCTTTATCCCGTCATCTGAATGAAGAGAATCTGTATGGATGAATTGCTATCGAGCTAAAAGCTCTAGTCATGGCTGGGTAACGGGCAATAGCTGAGCCTCAGTTAAAACGTCATTGGCTATAGCATTGCCATTCGTTAACCTGGAAGTCCTAAAAAGGACTCTTTATAATGAAACGAACATAATCAATTCTTGCCGCTCCTTTCATTCTCATGCATAAATGTTATTTATATATAGTTTTACATAAAAAATAATAATAGGTGCAATCGAAACTGTTGTATTTCAATTAAAATTTTAATTGAATAAAGATTTAGAGTATGTTTCTTAAATTTTATAAATTATAATTTAAAAATATATATGATTTCTTGATTTTTTCTGCTTACATATGAATGAGATCCAAATAAACCTCAAAAGGGATCTAAGTTTCACTCACTCAAGTTATATCACCTGTGTCCGAGTAACAGTCTGGAGAAAACTCAAGTACTTTAACCAAATATTCTACTTTTAAGCATAACACAAAAGTTTTCAGATAAATGTGTCTAATTATAATTAGAGCTATAATTCAATTTATCCCCATCACAGTCTCAAAATTAAGAAAATCTGGCATTTTATTCATTGTCCTCTTGAGACATTTAGCCTTCATTATTTTGTATTAACTATAAACTGCTTCTAATAACTATGAATATTAATATGACTACGACTGTTTTATTTAAACATTTTTAAAATAAAATATATTTCACTATAAAAATATATTTATATTTTTATAATTTAAACAACATTAAAAAAATATTTTTTTCAAAATTTCCATTATAATCTGTGAATTAATTAATACACCTTTATATTATTTTTAAGCATATTTTAGATACAATATTGTAAGTATTTTGCATTATGCAATAGGAAGCAGGATTGGGACAATACACTGTCATCACTAAACCCAGAAGATCACGCAATATGGAAATCTCTGAAGATCCTGCGCACTAACCACAACCCTCTACTCCCCATGCAAACTGCACATGGAACTGTGCACACTGATACAGAAAAAGCAGAAGCAATAGCAGACAACCTAGAAAAACAATGTAGCCCATCATATGACAACATAAACATCACCCACATATATAAAGTCCACCAGGTCAAGCGTACCTTACGACAGACTACAGACAAACCTGATAGCATCACTCCCACTACTCCAACGGAAATAACCAACATCATAAAACATATAAACAACAAAAGAGCTCCAGGTCCAGATGGAATTACAAACAGAATCATCAAACTACTTCCTCGAAAGGCTATTGTGCACCTGGTTAACATAACCAATGCAATACTGAGGATACAACACTTCCCCACTGCATGGAAAACAGCCGACATCATACCAATAAAAAAGGCAGGAAATAATCTACAACTCCCGCAAAGCTACTGTCCGTTAAGCCTTCTTTCCAACCTAGGAAAGATTGCTGAAAAAATCATCCTCTCAAGATCACAAGAAAAATCAGAGCAATTAGGAATAATTCCATACGAACAATTTGGCTTGCGCCATGTACACAGCACTGTGCAACAAATACACAGACTAGTGGAGCGCATCACTCAAGAATACAACTGGAACCTTCACACAGCTGCAGTCTTTCTGGATATTGTCAAGGCCTTTGATAAGGTATGGCATCAAGGATTACTCTACAAACTCATACAGGCCAACATTCCAACAAACTTTACCCGCCTAATAAAATCATACCTTACTGACAGATCCATGCAGATAAAAATAAATGGCACCATCTCAACTAGGCGCCAAATTCGGGCAGGAATACCATAGGGATCCCTGTTGTCTCTTTTACTTTTCACAATCTACGTGGCCGACATTCCACAGAACCTGAGGACTACCGTCACTGCCCTATATGCAGATGATACAGCCATAATGACAAGATCTCTCCGCCCACACCTGGCGATCAGTCTTCTCCGTCTTCTCCCGGACACCGTCACAAAGCTAGAGAAATGGTTCTCGGACTGGAGGATACAAGTAAACCCCGTCGAAAGCTCAGCTATACTATTCACCAGACGCAAAGCCTTCATCCAAGATGACATTCAACTTCTCGGGAAAAAAGATACCATGGCAGACAGAAATCAAATACCTTGGAGTACAGCTGGACAAAAAACTGAATTTCAATAGCCACATCAAACTCATAGGCACAAAGACATCCAGAACCATAGCCCAACTCTATCAACCGCTACAGTAAATTGGATACACGCAACAAGCTGTTACTATATCGGATGGTAATACGACCAGTAATCACATTTACATCCCCAGCATGGAGTCACACATCCAAATCTAACATCCTGCAACTACAGAGGATACAAAACAAATGTCTACGGATGATACTGGACGTCTCATGGTTCGTCAGAAACACGCAGATCCACAGAGAAACCGGAACCCCAGACATCAATTCTCTCCTTCATGACCATGCGGAAAAGTTCTTCAGCAAGGCACACTCTCATCCTAACCCACTAATCAGACAAGCTTCCAGTTATAGTAAAAATGACTATCACAAACATAAAAGACCAAAGGCAATCCTGCTCTCAGCAGTACAGTGCTAACTCCGTAGTTCACAAAGTGCGAGCATAAGGCTCATCCCCCCATCAAGCTTCTCGACACAGACAAAGGAGAAAACAAAAAGCATTTTATGCTTACCCCCGGCAAGCCAGTAACGTTGTTTTTGTTGTTGTTGTTGTTGCATTATGCAATGGCTTTATTGTATTAGAAGAAACATTCTAATTGTTACGTGAAAATCAAGATGATGTTGCTTATTCAATCATGAACAGATTGCATCACTTTTCAAGACCGCAACTACCAAAATATGTATCCTCATCCCCTACCCCACATTGTTTCAAATAAAACATAATACAGTATGTTTTTATTATTTGCCTGATCTCTATCGTGGTTAAAATGTAGCTTATTATCGTAGTTACTGACCGAAGTGAAGAATTTCTTGAGGATAAATTTTTGGCTTTCTGGGGAATAACCCATTGTGACCCTGGATCTAATCTTTTGTTAACCGAATCTTATAGATATCGCAAGAAAGTTCGAAACCTGCGTATGGCACATTTCCTCTGTAATCTGCATGTGTTGGACTTTACCTTATACTTCAAATAGTTACTGACAGACGATAACCAAGAAAAGTAAAAATTCCTCAGGCAACCCTGGCATATGACAACGTTATTTTTAAACTCAGCAACGGTCGTTAGTGTAGATTAAAGTAATCTTTTAAATAATAATAATTTGCACAAAATAAACAAGATACGTCCTTTTTCAACATAAGTGCAAGTGGCGTAGAACACTCGAGAAGTTCAGTCCTTGAAGTAGGGCGGCTAATTAATAATAACAAGAACGACGTCCCAGTTATGATTATGAGTAATGTACAGTGATGACTGTACACTGACTTTTCGTGATAGCCTCTCTAGCATTTGCCTTTTATTTCTGTTAGTTTTATTTATTATATATTATATACTTTTGACGTATTATATGCGTTATGTTTATGAGATGTACTTTATTTCTTTTGCATTTATGTATTATAATATGTACTATATTATGTAATTATTTTCACATGTATTATTTCGAAGTATTTATTTATATTTATTCTGTTTTGCATAGTAGAATTATTATAATAACATCTAATAATTGACTAATAATTTAATATGTAATTAAATTTTTATTTCTATATAACTTATTTGCACTAACTAGCAGTACTCCGCTGGGAAGACCATAAAGATCTATATTGTGGTTTTGTGGACTTTAAACAAGCTTTCGATAGCATCAATAGAGAAATTCTTCTTCAAGTTCTAGTAGAACTTGAAGAATACCGCTTTTAGCACCTGAAATCCTCTTTTGACTCCAAATCCATTCAAATGCAAGCCGTCCAATTTTATCGAAATCCTTCGTTCCATGAAATTCACTCCACACATTCACAAAGTCCATACCATTCCTCATTCCTAAGACTTTCAGAGTGAGGTTGGCTCTGCAAATTTAAAACAACTTCATAATAATGGGGGGGGGGGAGAATTGTCTGAATGTGTAACAGATAAACACTTATTTTGTTGAAAGTATAATCTGAGCAACAGTTGCTCAGATATCTCGACATTTTGGAAATAGATATATTGTCATTAGAAGATCACTCACTTTTCTAGGATTTTATTTCAATAACGTTTATGTAAAATTAAAATTGGTGTGAGGTAAGTATTTGTTTTATAAAATAATTTAGAAAAATTTCTAAATATCTAAACAAATTTTAGTCATAAATTTAATAATAGTTTTATAAGCAATTGTTTAAAATATGGAATTTAGACTATAATCTCATTAAAGTAGCTTCGTTACTAAACGAAAATACTCGAACAACCTCACAATAGTAAGCAATAATAAAACGGAGAACATTAAAAATATTATAAAAACCAGTACAACGAATAATAAAAATCTGTGAACGCTAATACACGGATAAAGCAATAAAAACAAGGCAACAAATCAGGACTATATTGTGACCAGAGGAGAGAACAAATGGAAGATTCCATTTGGATACTATATGGCATGGTATAGTGGAGCGAATATATCCACAACCCCCACCTCAGAGACGAAAAGAGTCAAAGAAATGTGGATGAGTAGTATTTTGAGAGGGTTAAAATATAAGTTTCTGTCAGGAAATAAAGGGCAGACGGACGCGGAAGTGAACATCTTTATGGTAAGAACTGAGACTGCGTATATTCTCGAATATATAAAGTGCGTATATAAAGATTTAATAATCCTTGAAAAGAAGAAAAAATAAATAAAAGAGATAGTTCTTCGGGTATGTTGTCTGATAATAAATACAGTATGAGAGAGGATATGAAATGACCACGTGACTACTTAAAGAAACGAGAGTGAAGAAGTAGAAAGTGAAAACAGTTAATATAATACTTAGATATGATAACACGGAATTAAGATGAAGGATTATGATAACAAACGATTCGATTCATAATCTATGTAGAAAAAAGAATTGCGAGTATTTGGATGTGTGGAGTGGTCTGTACATGTGCATTTGGTATCAAGAACTTCAGGAAAACAGTTATTGCAATAAGACTAAGAGAGACAGAGAGAGAGAGAGAGAGAGAGAGAGAGAGAGAGAGAGAGAGAGAGAGAGAGAGAGAGAGAGAGAGACGAAACTAGATTATGTGGTGAAGAGATAGAAAGAATCTATGTGTAAGAACGAGTGAGGTACTCACTTGTATTAATGATATAAATATGAACCACGGCTAAGGTTATTATGATGAAAAGATGAATGCGTATTGGTCAGATCCGGACTTGATAAATATATTCAAGGATGTCTGAAAAAGGAAGCATTATATATGAACCGGAATCTGAAAGGTGCCCTACTTGGTCATACAGATTATAGAGGAGAGTACACAAAAAAGAAAGAAAAAACATGGATTTAACTAATTATCTTATTATGGCTGCTTACAAATTCCAGGAGTGCCAGGAACAAAGAGGATAAAGACTATGCCTTAATAGAGTGCGGACTAACATTGTTAGCATTAGTCAGAAATGGCTCACAAATGCGAATATATTAACTGGTATTGAGTATAAATGGACATGGCATCTTATTAAGGAAGACATTCTTGGGGGGGGGGATAATGCGGAAATAATACTCTTGACATAAGGATAATGTCAGCTATGAAAACTATAAGGCTCAGGCCTAACGAGTGACATATTGTACGAAAAACTGCGGCAATGAAATTAAACTGGCTCTGCAAGCTTAAACACTGCAAAGGAATTCTATCCTTATGTCACAAGTAACAAAACGTGAATGTGAAAGAATAACTCCCTTCAATTTGGATGGTGTGCAGGTGTTGGATGCAGAAAAGATTGCTCAGTTAATGAGTGTCATTTTGATAAATGGTTTCAAGTTGGTGTATACAGTATTGATCTCACAGCTACTCCATACTGAAGAAAGTAATTCAGGTATATGAGGAGGACGCACCAGAGCTTTTGCATAAATGGAATACGATTTCGGCAATAAGGATTGATGCAATATATGAGCAGGGATGTTCACCTGGTTGCATAATTTGAATCTCAGCACAGGGAATATATGATAATCCCATTGTATCAGGGATTGAAAGAATGTATGATAATGTAGGATTTTTTATATGGACTTTTACAATTGAAGTTGAGTCAGATCGGATAAGGAGGTAGCATGGTTTTATTTTCCCAAACACGGAATTTTCATCGCACGTAGAGGCAAATCGACCGACCTAGAATACACTCAGTTTGCCTGGAAAAATACTGTTGTTGTTGGTGATGGACGGTAGATAATGTTGATGGTAGTAGGAGTATCATTGTGTTTAGTTGGAGAATTACATAGTAAGGAAGATGGTGTGTGTGTGTGTGTGTGTGTCCTACAGCCGTGAGCCATTGGACTCATTGGAGGTGTCCCGTAATAATAATAATAATAACAACAATCCAATTGCAAAAGACCATGTTTCATGGCAAAGAGAAAAAAAAAGAAAGGCCACACTGTCTAAGGCCGAAAATGACATTTACCGATTTTGACAAATTTTTTCCAGGCGAATGAAGATGCGAACTCAAACTGTGCAGGGAGGTCCATATAAACGTCCGCCTCTGATAAAAGAACTGAGAAATCATCACGAAAACTTCTACTAAAATTATAACTAAATCTACTACTGAAATGTATACAATAAAAATCGCTTCATTGAATGTCCGTGCATTACAATCAGAGGTTCTTCTCGTATATCCCCCTTTAAATTTTGCGATATGCGTTTTCATTTGCACTTAATTAAGAAGCCCTGGAAATAAATCAACTGGGTCATCATTGGCCTTTCAAAGGTGAGACGTGGCACCTAAAAAAATATTGAAAGAGACAACGGCCTTCTATTTTAGCATAATGAAGGCGAAAACGGACTAAATGGAGTCGGTTTCTTAATTAAGAGCAAATGAAAACGCATATCGCAAAATTTAAAGGAGGATATACGAGAAGAATCGCCTCCTTAAAGTTAGAATTAGGGAAAACACAAATCACTGACAATAATAAAGGTTTATACTTCCACCACAAGCTATGATCAGGGAAGAATAGAGGAGTTCTACGATGAACTTTACTAGAATAACACTCCACGATTTCCAGGTCATTATAATGGGAGATTTCAATGGTTCCTGAATGGTTCCGTAGTTCCCCAGGTAGATACTAAGCACTAAAATACAGAAGATTTAGTTCTTGGAAACCATGGCAGCCAGAAATGGAACGACAGAGGAAAGCGACTCCTACAATGCGCCTTTAACCAGCACCTAAAAATTGGAAAATTGGAAAAGAGAAAAAAAAAGATGGAAAGATAAAAAAAGACAGAGCATGGATTTCACCGGACGGAAAAATAAGAAATGAAATAAACTATATATTATTAAAAGATTTACTTAATCTATATAACTTCGAAATTCAAATTCAAATTAGATTAATAAGAGGAACCTTCTTGTTCCCAACAAACAAAAACAGGAATAATAGTTCATAGTTCAGAAATAGAAAATCAGAAATTCCCTATTTACAAAAAGACAGAAGTTAACAACACAAACATCAACCAGATTTAATCATATTTAATTAAATTTATGTTAATTTTTAAAAGGTGTATTAAATGTTTTAGCAATTGCTTGAACTTTTTAAAACACTTTTATTTTCATATTCTTTTCAATTTATGTAAATTAATTATAACTTTTTGAAAATCTAATGAATTTTAAATATAAATCTGAAAGTTCACCCGAATCGCAATTTGAAGTCAATTTTCAAAACAGAACCAAAAGCGTGAATTTGCTAGGATCCGACAAAGTAATAATAAACGTGAAGCTATCTTCAACACCGAGGTTGACATATGCCTATAATACAGATATTACGATAATCATATACAAATATATATATATATATATATATATATATATAAAGAATTGAATGACTAGAACCGAGATTTAAGTGAAAAAAAAAGGTTTTAATATAAAAACACGACTAGTTTCGGCTTGTAACTGCCTTCATCAGGTTACATTATAAAAGAAAGAAAAAAACACTAAAACACTGAAGCTTAAATAAACTATGAACATTATAGAGAATCTCTATACATAACTGACACTAACTCGTTGTGGTTGTATTTAAAGCTGTTCTTTCGTTAGTTGTATTGTTTGGAAAGTGCGTGCTAGTAGCATCTCGTGAACGCCAGTACATGATTACAGCTGAATGATAATCTGGGAGGTTGTAGCTCAAGTTATTATTTACATGAACAGGATTGACGATGATTTCTCTAAATTCCACAATTTTTCTCTCTAGTTCATCATTGCAACGGAAGATGTTAGTAGATTTTTCCCAGCAGACTTTGTGACTTTGGTTATCATCATTAGGATTAGCCGAGAAAAGGATATGACTCGATAATGCACTGGCTCGCTATCACTTTTAAGTAATGTCCCTCATGTGTTCTTCCATACGCAATTCGACAGATTTGTCTGTCTGCCCAAAATAAGGAATATCACAATCACACAATATTTTATATGAGCCAGGGTATTTGAGTTGATGATGACAGGATTTTGGGTGGCTTATTAAGAAACGGATCTTTGGAAGTGGAGTGAACAAGGTTCTGATATTGTATTTTCTTAGAACGTTTGCTAATTTATGTGATACTGTACTTATATAAGGAATAGATATATTGCCTTTGAATCTACTTGTTTCTTTTTACCGATGTCTAGGAGGATTAAGAAGAACTTTTTCAATGATTCTCTTGAAATATGCATTAACTTCGGAAGAAGTTATGTGATGGTTTATTTTTGTAAGCAGTGCATTTGGATCATCAAGAAGAGAACGGGCTCTATGTCCCAAGGTGGAAATTATTCCAAGCTTGTGAGGAGGGAAGTGATGGGACTGACTGTGCAGATATCTGTTGGTATGTGTGGGCTTTCTATATATCGATATTTTCAGTTTACCAGAAGAGCGAGTCAGTTTGACATCAAGAAAAAGCAGGGAATTATCCGTTTCAAGCTCGGCAGTAAACTTAATACTTTGATGTCGGCTATTGAGATGTTCGAGGAAAACCATAAGGGAATCATGTTCATGGCTCCAAATAATAAAGGTCTAAACTTTATTCCTTCGCCAAAATTAATACCAAAGGAGACACTACTTACAAAAATAGAAAAGGCTGCCGCTTTTCTCCCTCCACAAGATGCAAACCTTCTACGTATTGAATCAATCTTTATTATCAATAACGCAAAACCACCTGCTGATAACATTACTTCAACAGAACGCATAGCTATTAAAAGTTTAAAAAACAACAGAGATATAATTATCCTTCCTGCGGATAAAGGCAATGTAACAGTCATACTCAACTCTGAAGATTACCAGAATAAAATGTTAGAATTACTACATAATGATACCTACACAATACTCGAGAGAGAGAGAGAGAGAGAGAGAGAGAGAGAGAGAGAGAGAGAGAGAGAGAGAGAGAGAGAGAGAGAGAGAGAGAGATCCAACTCGTAAACTTCAAAATCGTACAAACAACTTATTAAAAACAACAACTGAATTATCCCGAAATTTTCGGTTATCTCTACGCTCTCTCCATCCGTTAATTCCTCGTATATATCGTGTTCCTAAAATCCATAAAGAGAATACCCCATCACAACCTTTCAAAATATCTTGCCAAATGCCTAAAGTGTTTTTCAGGCAAGTCACCATCTTTTATCAAGAACACTACAGAATTTGTTACATACATCAAGGCTATTACAGTTAATGAATATGACATCATGGCTAGCTTGTGCATAACTTCTTTGTTCATTAATGTCCCAAAAGATGAAGTCCTAACATTACTCAAGGGCAAGTTATCCAAAAAAATGTTAGCCTTGCTTACACATTGCACCAGGTCTGGTTACTTCAAATTTCAACATAATATATACAAACAAAATCATGAACTGGCTATGGGTAATCCTTTATCCCCTGTACTCGCTTACTTAGAGGATTTTGAAACCAAAGCTATCTCTTGCTTTATTTTAACACCTAAAGTTTGGAAACGCTATGTAGATGATGTCATCATTATTTGGAGCCATGGACATGATTCCCTTATGGTTTTCCTCGAACATCTCAATAGCCGATATCAAAGTATTAAGTTTACTGCCGAGCTCTTGAAACGGATATTTCCCTGCTTTTTCTTGATGTCAAACTGACTCGCTCTTCTGGTAAGCTCAAAATATCGATATATAGAAAGCCCACACATACCAACAAATATCTGCATCGCCAGTCCCATCACTTCCCTTCTCATAAGCTTGGAATAATTTCCAGCTTGGGACATACAGCCCGTTCTCTTCTGGATGAGCCAAATGAACTTCTTACAGAAATAAACCATCTGAAAACTTCTTTCGAAGTTAATGGATATTCCAAGAAAAGCATTGACAAATTCCTTCTCAATCCTCCTAGACATCACTCAGAAGAAACAAATAGATTCAAAGGCGATATATCTATTCCTTACATAAGTACAGTTTCACATAAATTAGCAAAAGTTCTAAGAAAATACAATATCAAAACCTTGTTCATTTTATGTTTATTTTATTTTATCCATAAAATAAACCAAGTTTATTTTATGGATAATGATCCGTCATTCGAGCAATCCCAAACATTCACGAGACAATTGGATATTTGTTACGTTCCATATTATGAACTTAATAATAAATTGCACCATAGTGGTAAGCACGTTCTTACTGATTGCTTGATCACCACAAGCCGAAGAATGCAACTAGAATTATACAAATGATGTCCAGGAGATATCAAGTGATGACGACGTCCTGCCACTCGTAAATAAAGGACATCTATGAAATGTTAGTTTTGAAGAGAGTGATGACGATTAAAATATACACTTTACATTATTGTGCTTAAAACATTAATGTGTTATCTATAATGACGTTTACGTCAAAAAAAACAATATGAGCTAAGTCCTTTTTATTCCCATATAGGGTGTAGGCGAGGCGTTTTGTCCTATCTAATTTTGGAGACTGCGTGGGCAGTTCAATCTTCACTGGCTACCAATCACAGATAGCTGGCCCAAGGCTATCAAGGCCTACTCGATCGGCATGCAGAGAAGAGAGATGGGCCAACAAATGCCGTCATCTCGTGGTCCCTAACCCTAACACCATATATTTAATGTACGGTCGATTACGGGACGAAAAAACCGAGTTTCCAGGAGAAAATCCATCCCACTTGCCAGTGCGAGAGATCAACTAACTCGGGAAGCGTTCAAAAAACGTTTCAAAAAAATTAACTCTAGTCGACGCCCACATTCGATACAAAGTCCTTCTTCGTGCGGTCATGCGCAGTGGTGTGCAAAAACTACATCCACTGAACTACACGTACAATTTATAAATTTTCATAATCATTTCATGCTATGTATTTGTTTCTTAGTTTATTTGTTTTCTTAACTTTCATGAATTACCTGAATTAAATAAAAATATTTTTTGTTGGATATTTCATTGCAGCGTTTCACAACCTTTCTAAGTCCAAGTACCAGTAACGTGCCTAGAACAATTCTACGGACCACTGAGTTACAGAGGCGCTTCTAGAGCATTCGCGATCCACCCCGGGAGGCACTTGTTTTGTGGTTTTAGAAATCTTGGCATACTGTCTAGAAAACAGCAACTGAGTGTGAAATAGACTTCGAAAATGTCATCGACGATTTTATGAACAGACAAGCAAAAACAAATAACATTTTAGAATGTTGGAATTAAAGTTTTACTTCAAAACATAGTGTTTTTAATTTATATCTCTATACGTTGTTTTTACTTTTCGTAATTTTTTTAAAAACATAAGTAGGAATTAATAACATTTCGGGAAATCTGTGCCATTTATAACACAATAAATCTGAAAGCATGTTTTGAATACATATCGGAACATAATTAAATTGGAAGTAAACGATTAAAATTGTATCATCATTGAACAAAGTTTTAATTTTTATAAAAGAAATAAATAATATAATCTAGTTATGTTACTAGCTACATTTGCAGAGATGGTTGAGCTTCTGAGCCCTTGTAGAGTTGCAGAATATCTGGCTCAATATTGGTCAAATTCAGTAGAAGATCAGCGCACACACACACACACCCGAAGATGATTTCTGTATTTTGTTTTTATTTGAAGGAGCAATGGAAATCTCTTCTGACAAAGATAGGTTGAAGAGAACTGCATGACGATTTTGAATGCTTCTTCAGATAATTCGGGAAATTCACTTCTCACTAGATCGTGATTTTCCAGTTGTTTTGTGATCATCCATGTGTAACGAATGTGATGTTTTCCCTGTTTACTTTGGTGTCTGCTAACTAAAATTAGTTTTGTTTAGAATTTATGTTAGATCAATTAGTCATATGATGAACAATAAAACGATAGTGAGTATATTGATGCTCCTCTTCACTCCACAACTTTCTAGGCATGTTCTAGTCGAAATATGCTTAAGGATGCGATACTTTCTGGTAAACAATCCAGGCATTTATAAGTTGGGTTTTCCTCTTTTCGAATTTTTCGAAATAGTTTTGTTAATTGACTATTTTTTCCCTCTGGACTTTTCTTCCTACAATATCCCTTCTGTTCGAAAGGCAGACGTTGGCGTCGTCATAAATATTGACTAAGTTAAGTGGTCAAACGTCCAGTAAATGATCACATTGATAATAAGAAGCAAGATATTGCACTAATTACTTGAAACCATCTTTTCTTTCAAGTTCAAAATTGCTCAGTTTCCATTCACTGATCAAATGATCCTATTTGCAATAGCTGGTTAAATTCTTTAGAAAATCGACCATCAGTACTAGTCTTTTCCTTTTCCCAGATCTTTATTCAGTTTGCATTTTTATTATATTCTTTGGGATTATTGCAGAGGTGAATCCAGAACCTGAGTTTTTTCTGCTTTCAAGCATTCGATACTGTTTGAGGATTTCTCATCAATATTTTGGCTTAGAAAATGTTTGGCGATTGATATACACCAATGAAGAGAACGGTTCTCTAATCATTCAAACATTGACGTTTCTAATCAACGGCGTAGAAACCCATGGCCCTGGAGATGTTACCAAGGGCAGAAGACAGTACGTAATATGTACGCTACTCTTCGTTATGTAATAGCAAATTCTAGTTTCACTAAGCCGCCAGATTTCTATGTAGATAATACGTTAAATATATCCGAAATATCTGAAATGTACAAAAGCAAGAGTAGTGGCGCAATTATCCCCAATGTTTGCAATGTTTCCAATTGCGTAACGCTACAATTTTTTATAAACTCACCGTGAAAGCAAGATCTATAGGAGAGGGAATTATCCTGTATCGTTATGTTACATGCTGAGGATTCACATTTCGCGTATACACACACTATCATAAACTGCTATATATATATATATATATATATATATATATATATATAGACACACACACACATTGGAATTATCATCAAAAATAAAGGATAGATAATGACAATGCTACAGCATTGCCATTACCCTCCAAGGGATATAGTCCTTATAAGGACTTGCTTAATGTGATCATGGCAGGAGGGTAACGGCAATAGACGAATCTCATTTAGAACTTCATTGGCTACAATATTCCCATCAATTATCCTCCAAGGATATTATTCACCGAATATGTAAGTAAAGGTGAAATCTCAAAAATACGGACGATCTCTAGGCCACTCCATAGTGGGCGAAAGACCGTCCTAACCTCAGAGTTGGTTCCACTCAGTGACGGGCTCCCCAACCACCGAGCAGAACCGCTCAAATTCCGAAGAAAATAATTCACCGACAAAGCCCCTCAGCGGGACGTACCGGAGAACACCTTCCCCGGAGACTCAAAGTGCTCCCTTAAGGCAAAAACCCCAAGAGAGCGATCTCAAAAACTCATCGCCCAAAGGGGTAACAGCAACAGCCGAACCTCAGTTAAACTTCATTGGTACAGCATTAGCATTGCCATCCATTACCTCCAAGGGCATTAATGAATCAATCACCGACTATGAAAGTAAAGGTGAAATCTCAAAAATACGGACGATCTCTAGGCCACTCCATAGTGGGCGAAAGACCGTCCTAATCTCAGCGTTGGTTCCACTCACTGACGGGCTCCCCGACCACTGAGCAGAACCGCTCAAATTCCGAAGAAAATAATTCACCAACAAAGCCCCTCAGCGGGCGGTGCCGGAGAAAACTCTCTCCGGAGACTCAAAGTGCTCCCTTAAGGCAAAAACCTTAAGAGTGCGAACTCAAAAACTCATCGCCCAAGGGGGTAAGAGCAACAGCCGAACCTAAGTTAAACTTCATTGGTACAGCATTTCATTGTTGCCCTCCATTACCTCCAAGGGCATTAATGAATCAATCACCGACTATGTAAGTAAAGGTGAAATACAAAAAATACGGACGATCTCTAGGCCACTCCATAGTTTGCGAAAGACCGTCCATATCTCAGCCTTGGTTCCACTCAGTGACGGGCTCTCCGACCACTGAGCAGAACCGCTCAAATTCCGAAAAAAATAATTCACCGACGAAGCCCCACAGCGGGGCGTGCTGGAGAACACCTTCCCTGGAGACTCAAAGTGCTCCCTTAAGGCAAAAACCTTAAGAGAGCGAACTCAAAAACTCATCGCCCAAGGGGGTAACAGCAACAGCCGAACCTCAGTTGTAAAGATTTTTGTCACAAAGACTTGCGAATTCTCTTTAAACTGTGTACTGTGGCGAGGAGGCGCTGCAGTTGTGACAGAAGCAGACGACGCTTGGGACTTCATTAGCAAAGTTTCCGTTGTGTGTGTTATCCATTTTTTTTTAAATGTGCCCGAAGTGAAAGAATAAGTACAACATTAGTGTTTGAAAGCAAGTTATAATGTTTTTGTAGTTTCAAGAATCTTGTAAAGCAAGTTTGTGTCAAGTTTTTCAGAAATAAATAACATCACTAGAGTTACATCAGTGAAATGCGTAGGAATGTGTTCTAAAAGTATACGTATAAGCGAGCATTCATTCTGCGTAATGATCAAGACTTTCACCAGCTTTACCACTCATCACAAGTCCGAGTTCTACTGGCGCAGGCGATAGGACCTACAAGGTGAGAGCAATTCGTTATGTAAATGCATGCTCCCATGTTTTAGAGTTCTATTTTGATTATTTGGGCGAAAGTCTGTTTTAATACAAAAAAAAAATAGTGTTCGGAGTTTGTTCCATCCTGGAACAGTAGTAGTTTTGATTTCTCGCCAGAGAGAGAATACGTCAGGATTCAAATTTTGTTCCATCCTGGAACAGTAGTACAACAGTTTGGATAAATGAAAAACACCCCCGTGTTCAAGCTATATTTTCGACCCAGATAAATCAGAATAGTTGTGTTTTTTTTTTTTCATTTTAAATTTATTTTGTTCTGCCGTTACCGATTTGTCCTGTTTTGCATGTTAGTTCCATCTTGGAACAGTCAGTACTTGTGATTTCTCGCCAGAAAAAGAACACGACAGTTTTATCATAGTTAATTTTTGCATACTGTTTTGATAGTTCTGTTTCGAGATTTCAGTTATTATATAGTAGCGGTGTAAAATCGGAACTATTTTTTTGTTTTTGTTTTGTTTTTTTATATCCACACAGATATATATATATATATATATATATATATATATATATATATATATATATATATATATATATATATATATATATATATATATATATATATATATATATATATATATATATATATATATATATATATATATTTGTGTATTTGAAAGTGTAGTAAATTGTGTAGTTGAAGTTTTTATCTGATAATATTGTAAGATTTATCTATGTTTACAAATGATATGTTGAATTTAATTATGAGTCCCATAATTGCCAAATGTATACATCTCTTTTTGGGCATTTAAAAAAAAAAATTGCAATTGATTCTTTTTTAAGGGTGATTTTTTTTTTGTAAATCAGTAAAGAGAGTTATTGTTTAGCACCATGGCTTATTTAGCTAAAGGTAGAAAGGAAGATTTATGTAAATTGGCTGAAGAATTGGGAGAGAAGCCAACTGTTGAAATGAAAGTGATAGATCTTAAAATGATTATTACGGGAAGTAAATTTTATGAAGAAGAATTTGTTAAAGGGATGTTGGAGACGATTATTAGTACCAGACTCGAGGAAGAAATGATGAAGAAAGAAGAACTAGAAGCCCAATGCCGGAAAGATGAATTGCGAGCCCAACAGAAAAGAGAACAAATGGAGTTCGAGTTGAAGAAACTGGAAATTGAAGCGCGTGTTCAACCAGAGAGTCAGAAGAAAATTGCGAAGATTATGAATATATTAAAACAATTCTACTAAAGAGATTTAGACTGAATCCTGAAAGTTTCAGAAAAACGTTTGTGATGCACCAAAAGGTTGCTGAAAAATCTTGGAGGGATTTCTGTTATGAAATAACCAATTATTTCGAAGAGTGGATTGGTGGCCTTGATATCAAGGAGTTTGAAGGGTTAAAAGATCTAATTATTACGGATCAACTGAAGAAGAAAGTACCACATGAAGTGAGAGAACATCTCTTAGACGACTGGGCAAAATTCGTTTCTCCAACCAAGTTAGCTGACAGATTGGACGAATACGATAGTGTTCGTAGTACATCAAGGAAGCCCATCGGAGCTATTCCGAAGGACAAGGTTACTGAAAAGTTTAGACCTTATACTCCACCTGCTGAGCGAACATTCAAGAATAAGTTATTATCTCCCTCTCAAAGTCCACCGAGATGGTACCAGCCGCGGCGAAATGATGATTCATACAAGCCTCACTACAAACCAACTTGTTTTACTTGTAGAAGGGAAGGTCATATCGCCAAGTTTTGTATGAAAAATAGTCAATCAAAAGGTACTCCTACTACAGCACACAGTAACCTAGTTCAAACGTCTACCACTGGGGATGACGATAAATCAGGTGTGTTGACTGTCAAAATTTCCATTCCAGTATCCAAATCAGTGGACATTGATCGAAACGTAGATGATTTGAAGGTCATCAAAATCAAATGTGGAAGTAGGGTTTTAAATGGAATAATAGATACGGGAGCGCAAATATCGGTAGTGCGCGAAGATTTAGTGACAGATACGCCCCATGATGGAGAAAGTAAGATAGAAATATCTTCTGCTTTCGGAGAAAATGAAATAACACCCTTAAGGATTTTTGAAATGAAAATTGATGATAATTTACATGGTAATGTTCCAGTCACCTGTGCCCTCTCAAGAAGACTGGTTACCGATCTGCTACTGAGCTCCTCTGCCTATGAAATGCTGGTCGAAAGCGCCGAGCTACATGAGAGTAGTCATCATTGGGAGACACCGGTTCTGAAATCAAAAGATTTAAGTGATAAACGGTCAGAAGATGATGAAACCGAAGACATGCCTTCGAAAATAACCAGTACAGCATTGGCAGTAAGTACGACAGAGTCCCCACCAGGTGCAGAAAATGAGTGTATACCAGAAAAAACAAAATTCAAATTTGGCAAACTTCAAATGGATGATGAGACGCTTCGAAGGTGTTTTGAATGGGCAAAAAGGCAGAAAAATTCCTATGCGTTTGACAATGGGGTTCTGCTTCATAACGAACATATTTGTGGCGAGAATATTAGGCAAGTAGTGCTACCGCGTGTGAAACGAGAAAATGTCTTAAAGATGGCACATGAAATCCCTCTTGCTGGCCATCTCGGCGAAAAGAAAACCCGTCAGCGAATCAAATACTCATTCTTTTGGCCTACCATTAAACAAGATGTGAAAAAAATATTGCGAAAGCTGCAAGGAATGTCAAATGAGAAGGACTGCTACATATAGAGATAGAATCCCCATACGACCTATCGTCAGAACAGAAACTCCGTTTGAGGTATGGAGCGTGGATTGTATCGGACCGTTAGAACCTCCATCGGGAAGAGGACATCGATTCATAATATGTGCTGTTGATTTATGCACTAGATGGGCCTAAGCCATACCTGTCAAGGAAATAAGTGCTAAAACCACATGTAACGTTCTAATGAGGATTTTTACTCAGACTGGATTTCCTAAAATGGTCTGTACCGACCAAGGTACGAATTTCACATCTAAACTCACTCAAGCTTTTGAAGATCTGCTAGGCATAGCTCCACGTTTTTCCACTCCAGGACATCCTGAGAGTATGGGCGCTGCTGAACGTTGGAACAGAACTTTAAAAGAGATGATGAATAAGAATATACAGGAACATGGAAGAAATTGGGATTTACATCTTCCCTATCTTCTATTCGCATACCGAGAAGTACCACATAGCACTACTGGGTTATCACCTTTCCAGTTGGTATATGGAAGATTACCTCCAGGCCCCTTATCTTTGTTAAAAGAAATTTGGACTGGTGGACGAGTCATCCCAACCGCTGCCTCTCGCTCGTTCGAAAATTATTTACAAGAGCTTCTTGAAAATCTAAGAAAAGCTCATGAAATTGCATCTGAGAATGCCAAAGGGTCTCAAGAATAATACTCCTCCAGATATAATCTTCGTTCCAAAGAAAAATCCTTCATTGTTGGTGAAAAGGTTTTAGTATTGTTACCTTCATCCTCTCATAAGCTTCTAAATACTTGGACAGGACCTGCTACAGTCGTCCAACTTACTAGACCACATTCTGCGAAGGTTGAGATGAAGGATGGAAGTATCAGGAAGCTCCACATAAATATGCTTCGACCATATATTCAAAGAATTAATCATGTCGGTCTAGTTTTCGAACTAGATGAAGATTTCGGAACACTCCACTATGCACCTGCTGACAAGATGAATAAATCAGTTGAAGATATTAGGAAACACCTTGAGGATATGAAAGCTCTCTTGACGGAAGAACAAAAACAAGAACTTTTTGACATCCTCCGGAAATATGCAGATGTTTTTAGTTCCAAACCTGGTCATGCCAAAGTTGATGGACACTCCATCAAAGTTACAGAGAACTGTTCCCCTAAGAGACTCAAACCCTATAGGGTGCCAATCACTCTACAAAAGGAAGTAGATCGACAAGTCAAAGAACTGTTAGATATGGGTCTCATTGAGCCAAGTGTCAGTGAATGGGCTCATCCCGTGGTTTGTGTGGCTAAGAAAAATGGAAGTGTCAGACTATGCATTGACTTTAGATTGCTGAATAGTTTTACTATTCCAGATGCTTATCCAATAAAAATAGCTAGAGATTTATTATTTGAGGTAGGACAAGCAAGATTTATCACTGTAGTTGACCTCACCAAGGGATATTGGCAAATCCCTATGGAAAAGGAAGCAAAGCCCTTCACCGCATTCGTGACACAATGAAGAATGCTGGAAGCACATTCCAGAAATCATTAGATAAAGCACTAGCTCCTCATAAGGCATACTGCCGATCTTATATCGACGATTTGGCTATATTTTCTAAAACATGGTCTGAACATCTCACCCATATAGATGAAGTCTTCAAAACATTAAGAGAGGTGGGTTTAACAGTAAACCTAGAAAAATGCGAATTCGGGAAAAATCAAGTGAAGTTCCTAGGTCATTTGATTGGATCCGGTCAACATTCCCCGGACCCAGAGAAGGTCGAGGTTATAAAAGGTTTAGCGACACCAGCAACAAAGAAGGAAGTAAGAAGTCTACTTGGACTGGCTAGCTACTACCATCACTACATACCACGATTGCCCAAATTGTATTATCACTGACAAATCTGACTACGAAAAGTGTCCCAAACAACATTCCTTGGACTACTGATGCTAATGAAGCTTTTACGAAACTCAAAGAAGAGCTTATAAAAATGCCTTCTTTGCATACTCCAGATCTCGACAAGCCGTTCCAGTTGTATACGGATGCATCAGCAACAGAAATTGGCGCATGTTTAGCTCAAAACAACGAACAAGGAAAAGAATTGCCCATTGCTTTCTTCAGTGAGAAACTAAATTTCTGTCAAATGAAATGGTCAACCATTGAAAGGGAAGCTTTTTGCGTCTTGGAGGCGTTGAAAACGTTTGACACATGGGTATTTGGTGCTGAAATACAGGTAATTTCAGATCATAACCCTCTGACCTATCTAACTAAAAGTGCCCCTCATGGTGCCAAGTTGTCCCGATGGGCTTTAGCCCTACAACTTTATAATCTGACAGTTACATATAGAAAGGTTAGTCGACATGGTAACGCTGATGCCCTTTCCAGATTAAAAACTGATATAATTAATTAATGTTATTGACTTGTTTCTTAATAATGATTATATATTTTCTTGATGTTCAGTTAATGATAACTATATAGTTTTTTTTTGTGTGTGGGAGCTGCATCGCAGCATAAAGCTCTCACCTCATTTCTTGTATTTTAGAGTCAATTACTCGCCTGAGTTTTTTTTTAGATGCAACATCGACACTCCTGTGACGGATGTGCTTTCCCCAAAGGGAGTTGGAAAGATTTTTGTCACAAAGACTTGCGAATTCTCTTTAAACTGTGTACTGTGGCGAGGAGGCGCAGCAGTCGTGACAGAAGGACGACTCTTGGGACTTCATTAGCAAAGTTTCCATTGTGTGTGGTATCCATTTTTTTTAAATGTGCCCGAAGTGAAAGAATAAGTACAACATTAGTGTTTGAAAGCGAATTATAATGTTTTCGTAGTTTCAAGAAACTTGTAAAGCAAGTTTGTGTCAAGTTTTTCAGAAATAAATAACATCACTAGAGTTACATCAGTGAAATGCGTATGAATGTGTTCTAAAAGTATACGTATAAGCGAGAATTCCTTCTGCGTAATGATCAAGACTTTCACCAGCTTTACCACTCATCACAAGTCCGAGTTCTACTTCATTGGTACAGCATTGTATTGTTGCCATCCATTACCTCCAAGGGCATTAATGAATCAATCACCGACTATGTAAGTAAACGTGAAATCTCAAAAATACGGACGATCTCTAGGCCACTCCATAGTGGGCGAAAGACAGTCCTAATCTCAGCGTTGGTTCCACTCAGTGACGGGTTCCCCGACCACTGAGCAGAACCGCTCAAATTCCGAAGAAAATAATTCACCGAGTAAGCCCTCAGCGGGCCGTGCTGGAGAACACTTTCCCCGGAGACTCAAAGTGCTCCCTTAAGAGAGCGAACTCAAAAACTCATCGCACAAGGGGGTAACAGCAACAGCCGAACCTCAGTTAAACTTAATTGGTACAGCATTGCATTGTTGCCATCCATTACCTCCAAGGGCATTAATGAATCACTCACCGACTATGTAAGTAAAGGTGAAATCTCAAAAAATCGGACGATCTCTAGTCCACTGCATAGTGGGCGAAAGACCGTCCTAATCTCAGCGTTGGTTCCACTCAGTGACGGGCTCCCCGACCACCGAGAAGAACCGCTCAAATTCTGAAGAAAATAATTCATCGACAAAGCCCCTCAGCAGGCCGTGCCAGAGAACACTTTCCCCGGAGACTCAAAGTGCTCCCTTAAGGCAAAAACCTTAAGAGAGCGAACTCAAAAACTCATCACCCAAGGGGGTAACAGCAACAGCCGAACCTCAGTTAAACTTCATTGGTACAGCATTAGCATTGCCATCCATTACGTCCAAGGGCATTGATGAATCAATCACCGACTATGTAAGTAAAGGTGAATTCCCAAAAATACGGACGATCTCTAGGCCACTCCACAGTGGGCAAAAGACCGTCCTAATCTCAGCGTTGGTTCCACTCAGTGACGAGCTCCCCGACCACTGAGCAGAACCACTCATATTCCGAGGAAAATAATTCACCGACAAGTACCCCTCAGCGGGCCGTGCCGGAAAACACCTTCCCCGCAGACACAAAGTGCTCCCTTAGGGCAAAACCTAAGAGAGCGAACTCATTATCCCAGGATAACAGCAACAGCCGAACCTCAGTTAAACTTCATTGGTTCAGCATTGCCATCCGTTACCCTATATGGGCATCTCATATAAAATCACTCACCGCATCTAACGGTCGATATCTTCATCTGGAATCACTATCGCTTATAGTTCTTATAAGAACTGGGTGATGGACTGAGTCCTTGACTTTTTATCCCGTCATCTGAATGAAGAAAATCTGTGTGGATTGAGGGTTATTGAGCTAAAAAGCTCTAGTCTTGGCTGGGTAACGGCAATAGCTGAGCCTCAGTTAAAACTTCATTGGCTACAGCATTGCCATTTGTTACCCTGGTTAGTAAGTAAAGGGTAAAATCTCAAAAAATCGGAAGATCTCTAGGCCACTCCATAGTGGGCGAAAGACCGTCCATGTCTCAGCGTTGGTTCCACTTAGTGACGGCCGCCCCGTCCTAGCACCCCGACGGGCTCCCCGTTTAAGCAGAACCGCTCAGCGTTGGTTCTACTCAGTGTCGGCCACCCCGTCCTAGCACCGCGACTTGCTCCCCAACTACTGAGCAGAACCGCTCAAATTCCGAGGAAAATAATTCACCAACAAGAACCCCTCAGCGGGCCGTGCCGGAGAACACCTTCCCCGGAAACTCGAAGTGCTCCCTTAAGGCAAAAACCCTAAGGGAGCAAACTCAAAAACTCATCACCCAGGATAACAGCAACAGCCGAACCTCAGTTAACTTCCTTGGTTCAGCATTGCTAATTGTTACCCTGATTAGTAAGTAAAGGGTAAAATCTCAAAAAATCGGACGATCTCTAGGCCACTCCATAGTGGGCGAAAGAACGTCCATGTTTCAGCGTTGGTTCCACTTAGTGACCGCCCCAGCCAAGCACCCCGACGGACTCCCCGTTTAAGCAGAACCGCTCAGCATTGGTTCCACTCAGTGTCGGACGCCCCATCCTAGCACCCCGATGGGCTCCCCGACTACTGAGCAGAACCGCTCAAATTCCGAGGAAAATAATTCACCGACAAGAACCCCTCAGCGGGCCATGCCGGAGAACACCTTCCCTGGAGACTCAAGGTGCTCCCTTATGGCAAACCCTAAGGGAGCGAACTCAAAAATTCACACCCAGGATAACAGCAACAGCCGAACCTCAGTTTACTTCCTCGGTTCAGCATTGCTAATTGTTACCCTGGAAGTCCTGATTAGTAAGTAAAGGGTAAAATCTGAAAAAATCTGACGATCTCTAGGCCACTCCATAGTGGGCGAAAGACATCCAAGTCTCAGCGTTGGTTCCACTCATTGACAGCTGCCCCGTCCTAGCACCCCGACGGGCTCCCCGTTTAAGCAGAACCGCTCAGCGTTGGTTCCACTCAGTATCGGCCGCCCCGTCCTAACACCCCGACTACTGAGCAGAACCGCTCAAATTCCGAGGAAAATAATTCACCGACAAGAACCCCTCAGCGGGCCCTGCCGGAGAACACCTCCCCGGAGACTCAAAGTGCTCCCTTAAGGCAAAAACCCTAAGGGAGCGAACTCATCACCCAGGATAACAGCCACAGCCGAACCTCAGTTTACTTCCTCGGTTCTGCATTGCTAATTGTTACCCTGATTAGTAAGTAAAGGGTAAAATCTCAAAAAATCGGACGATCTCTAGGCCACTCCATAGTGGGCGAAAGACCGTCCATATCTCAGCGTTGGTTCCACTCAGTGACGGGATCCCCGACCACTGAGAGAACCGCTCAAATTCCGAGGAAAATAATTCACCGACAAGAACCCCTCAGCGGGCCGTGACGGAGAATACCTTCCCCGGAGACTCAAGGTGCTCCCTTAAGGCAAAAACCCTAAGGGAGCGAACTCAAAAACTCACACCCAGGATAACAGCAACAGCCGAACCTCAGTTTACTTTCTTGGTTCAGCATTGCTAATTGTTACCCTGATTAGTAAGTAAAGGGTAAAATCTCAAAAAATCGGACGATCTCTAGGCCACTCCATAGTGGGCGAAAGTCCTTCCATGTCTCAGCGTTGGTTCCACTTAGTGACGGCCGCCCCATCCTAGCACCTTGACGGGCTCCCCGTTTAAGCAGAACCGCTCAGCTTTGGTTCCACTCAGTGTCTGCCGCGCCGTCCTAGCACCCCGACGGGCTCCCCGACTACTGAGTAGAACCGCTCAAATTCCGAGGAAAATAATTCACCAACAAGAACCCCTCAGAGGGCCGTGACGGAGAACACCTTCCCCAGAGACTTAAGGTGCTCCCTTAAGGCAAAAACCTTAAGAGAGCAAACTCAAAAACTCATCACCCAGGATAACAGCCACAGCCGAACCTCAGTTAACTTCCTTGGTACAGCATTGCTAATTGTTACCCTGATTAGTAAGTAAAGGGTAAAATCTCAAAAAATCGGACGATCTCTGGGCCACTCCATAGTGGGCGAAAGACCGTCCATATCTCAGCGTTGGTTCCACTCAGTGACGGGCTCCCCGACCACTGAGTAGAACCGCTCAAATTCCGAGGAAAATAATTCACCGGCAACAACCCCTCAGCGGGCCGTGCCTGAGAACACCTTCCCCGGAGACTCAAGGTGCTCCCTTAAGGCAAAAACCCTAAGGGAGCGAACTCAAAAACTCACACCCAGGATAACAGCAACAGCCGAACCTCAGTTTACTTCCTTGGTTCAGCATTGCATTTGTTACCCTGATTAGTAAGTAAAGGGTAAAATATCAAAAAATCGGACGATCTCTAGGCCACTCCATAGTGAGCGAAAGATCGTCTATATCTCAGCATTGGTTCCACTCAATAAGGGGCTCCCCGACTACTGAGCAGAACCGCTCAAATTCCGAGGAAAATAATTCACCGGCAAGAACCCCTCAGCGGGCAGTGCCGGAGAACACTTACCCCGGAGACTCAAAGTGCTCCCTTAAGGCAAAAACCTTAAGAGAGCGAACTCAAAAACTCAACACTCAGGATAACAGCAACAGCCGAACCTCAGTTAACTTCCTTGGTTCAGCATTGCTAATTGTTACCCTGATTAGTAAGTAAAGGGTAAAATCTCAAAAAATCGGACGATCTCTAGGCCACTCCATAGTGGGCGAAAGACCGTCCATATCTCAGCGTTGGTTCCACTCAGTGACGGGCTCCCCGACCACTGAGCAGAACCGCTCAAATTCCGAGGAAAATAATTCACCGGCAAGAACCCCTCAGCGGGCAGTGCCGGAGAACACTTACCCCGGAGACTCAAGGTGCTCCCTTAAGGCAAAAACCCTAAGGGAGCGAACTGAAAAACTCACACCCAGGATAACAGCAACCGCCGAACCTCAGTTTACTTCCTCGGTTCAGCATTGCCATTCGTTACCCTGATTAGTAAGTAAAGGGTAAAATCTCAAAAAATCGGACGATCTCTAGGCCACTCCATAGTGGGCGAGAGACCGTCGATGTCTCAGCGTTGGTTCCACTTAGTGACGGCCGCCCCATCCTAGCACCCCGACGGGCTCCCCGTGTAAGCAGAACCGCTCAGCTTTGGTTCCACTCATTGTCGGCTGCCCCGTCCTAGCACCCCGACTACTGAGCAGAACCGCTCAAATTCCGAGGAAAATAATTCACCGAGAACAACCCCTCAGCGGGCCGTGCCGGAGAACACCTTCCCTGGAGACTCAAGGTGCTCGCTTATGGCAAAAACCCTAAAGGAGCGAACTCAAAAACTCACACCCAGGATAACAGCAACAGCCGAACCTCAGTTAACTTCCTTGGTTCAGCATTGCTATTTGTTACCAGGGAAGTCCTGATTAGTAAGTAAAGGGTAAAATCTCAAAAAATCGGACGATCTCTAGGCCACTCCATAATGGGCAAAAGACCGTCCATATCTCAGCGTTGGTTCCACTCAGTGACGGGCTCCCAGACCACTGAGCAGAACCGCTCAAATTCCGAGGAAAATAATTCAGCGGCAAGAACCCCTCAGCGGGCCTTGCTGGAGAATACCTTCCCCGGAGACTCAAAGTGCTCCATTAAGGCAAAAACCTTAAGGGAGCAAACTCAAAAACTCATCACCCAGGATAACAGCAACAGCCGAACCTCAGTTTACTTCCTCGGTTCAGCATTGCTAATTGTTACCCGGGAAGTCCTGATTAGTCAGTAAAGGGTAAAATCTCAAAAAATCGGACGATCTCTAGGCCACTTCATAGTGGGCGAAAGACCGTCCATATCTCAGCGTTGGTTCCACTCAGTGACGGGCTCCCCGACCACTGAGCAGAACCGCTCAAATTCCGAGGAAAATAATTCACCGGCAAGAACCCCTAAGCGGACCGTGCTGGAGAACACCTTCCCCGGAGACTCAAAGTGCTCCCTTAAGGCAAAAACCTTAAGAGAGCGAACTCAAAAACTCATCACCCAGGATAACAGCAACAGCCGAACCTCAGTTAACTTCCTTGGTTCAGCATTGCTAATTGTTACCCTGATTAGTAAGTAAAGGGTAAAATCTCAAAAAATCGGACGATCTCTAGGCCACTCCATATTGGGCGACAGACCGTCCATATCTCAGCGTTGGTTCCACTCAGTGACGGGCTCCCCGACCAGTGAGCAGAACCGCTCAAATTCTGAGGAAAATAATTCACTGGCAAGAACCCCTCAGCGGGCCGTGTTGGAGAACACCTTCCCCAGAGATTCAAAGTGCTCCCTTAAGGCAAAAACCCTAAGGGAGCGAACTCAAAAACTCACACCCAGGATAACAGCAACCGCCGAACCTCAGTTTACTTCCTCAGTTCAGCATTGCCATTTGTTACCCTGATTAGTAAGTAAAGGGTAAAATCTCAAAAAATCGGACGATCTCTAGGCCACTCCATAGTGGGCGAAAGACCGTCCATGTCTCAGCGTTGGTTCCACTTAGTGACGGCCGCCCCGTCCTAGCACCCCGACGGGCTCCCCGTTTAAGCAGAACCGCTCAGCATTGGTTCCACTCAGTGTCGGCAGCCCCGTCCTAGCACCCCGACTACTGAGCAGAACCGCTCAAATTCCGAGGAAAATAATTCACCGACAAGAACCCCTCAGCGGG
The DNA here is from genome assembly GCF_054136105.1 of Typopeltis vanoorti. Lineage (NCBI taxonomy): Eukaryota > Metazoa > Arthropoda > Arachnida > Uropygi > Thelyphonidae > Typopeltis > Typopeltis vanoorti. Next base: position 96,447,637 of record NC_143559.1, on the reverse strand, counting down.
CCGTGCCGGAGAACACCTTCCCTGGAGACTCAAGGTGCTCGCTTATGGCAAAAACCCTAAAGGAGCGAACTCAAAAACTCACACCCAGGATAACAGCAACAGCCGAACCTCAGTTAACTTCCTTGGTTCAGCATTGCTATTTGTTACCCGGGAAGTCCTGATTAGTAAGTAAAGGGTAAAATCTCAAAAAATCGGACGATCTCTAGGCCACTCCATAATGGGCAAAAGACCGTCCATATCTCAGCGTTGGTTCCACTCAGTGACGGGCTCCCAGACCACTGAGCAGAACCGCTCAAATTCCGAGGAAAATAATTCAGCGGCAAGAACCCCTCAGCGGGCCTTGCTGTAGAATACCTTCCCCGGAGACTCAAAGTGCTCCATTAAGGCAAAAACCTTAAGGGAGCAAACTCAAAAACTCATCACCCAGGATAACAGCAACAGCCGAACCTCAGTTTACTTCCTCGGTTCAGCATTGCTAATTGTTACCCGGGAAGTCCTAAAAAGGACTAGCTCCGTCCAATTCATCACTATTGCCTATTATTACGTTTCATCTCTTTTAATTAAGGTTATGAAAATTTTAAAATGGTGTTTTGAGAGAATTTGGTATTTAAAAAGATATTCAAATTTAAAATATTTTCTTAAACTACGTTCATTATGTTTAATACTGAAACTTTTTTTTTTTAATTTTAATTTATTTTATTGAATTAGTTTCTAAATGTATCATGTAGCAAAATCGATCACATATCGATTTTGCTACATGACCATATCCCTTTAATAATGAACCAATAATACTCAAAATCATAAATCTAATGTGAATTGTTTTTACTGAGCCGCGTATTTACAAGAATTGTAATCGCTGACGTTATAAAGGTATGAAACTTGGAAACAAGTATACGTACATTCAGATTATTTAAGCAAAAAGAGTCTCTGAAAGTTCTGTAGTTACTGGTAAAAGAGAGAGAGAGAGACAGAGAGGAAAATTTACACTTTCAATCGAAACATGTAAAGGTACCCTATCTAATTGTTGTGATAGCTCATAATGATCGAATTAATACATTTAGTTGCTGATATTTTGATTAACAAGAATTATTTATAATACTTATCACAATATCACTTTAAATGAAATGGTTACAATAGCTTTCATTAACCCAAACTGATATTGCAAACTCATTCTGAATATGCTTGATACATTACGTTATGAAGTTGATTGATACTCTTGTGTTAGAGATCCCTATTTTGAAGTTTATTACTCATTTCTGTAAAATGAGAGAGAGAGATTGTGTTTACTGCTATTGAACAGTCAGGGCATCAATCAGCGTCAAGTGCGACTGGCGAGTATTGCACTTCTACTCGCACACTGGCGAGCGTATTTGTCTAGTTCTCTTTTCTTTGCAATCTTATCCTATGTCATCTCCTCCTCCCCACCCACAAATGAATGTAAACCTATTAGTCTCATGCGTGGGTTATGTTTATTGTTTGCAATTGTTTATATTTTTTCACATAATACGGAAACGTATTTCTATAAACCAAACATGGATCTTTCTCAAAACTCTTCAAACCTCAAGTAGGCTTAAGAAAGAGTTCCAGAGAGTTCCAGTGCCGCTAGAATCGAACCAAAACAGATTTTCTTCTACCACCATTATTTACCGAAACAACAACATTGCTACCAGCAGACATTAGGTTATTGCTCTAAATATACATTAAATATAAATAATAAAATATATTAAAATGAAATCACATTAAGCATCCTTCTGCCTGACCATCAGAGAAAACGTGTTTGGTAGAAATCATATTGTACATATGAAAGTAGTTTTAAGAACATCGACATATTGGTTCACATTTAAGCCACGTCTTTTAAATTTCCCAATCGATGATTTCTGTAAAATGTATACAAATTAAGGGGATATTAAATCCCACATTTGTTTTAAAACCGAATAAGAAACTCAAAGATTGGAATCAGAGAGTTTCATGCCGAATATAGTAAACTATAAAAGTATCGGCGATTATTAGCGTGAGCTAATGCAAGTAGTCCTAGTACGTAGTACAATCTCAGGCAACTCGTTGCAAAGGTGGGGAAAATTCTGATCGCTAATCTTGGTATTTTCCATAATGTAAAAACACATTTCCTAGGAAATGTATACTGTTATTATATTATGGTGGGAGGTCACTACCCAGACCGGTTTCAGACTTTTTTGAGGCTTCATCAGTGAGCAGCTAGACCAAGTAGATACCAAAGGTCGTTATAGTCCTTATAAGGACTGGCTTAAAGGGGCGAAGCAAGAATGCTTTTCATCTTCCCCGTTATCTGTAGAGGACAGTGTAGGGATAAGGTGTTATTGAGCTATTAAAGCTCTGATCATGGCAGGAGGGTAACAGCAATAGCCGAGCCTCAGTTAGAACTTCATTGGCTACGGAATTGCCATCCCTTACCCTCCAAGGGTATTGGATTGAATGAATCAATCACTGCATCTCACGGTCGATTGATTCCTAATCACCAATCCATCGCCGAACCTAGATACCAAAGGTTCTTATAGTTCTTATAAGAACTGGGCGATGGACTGAGTCCTTGACTCTTTATACCGTCATCTGAATGAAGAAAATCTGTGTGGATGGGGTGTTATTGAGCTAAAAGCTCTAGTCATGGCTGGGTAACGGCAATAGCCGAGCCTCAGTTAAAACTTCATTGGTTACAACATTGCCATTTGTTACCCTGGAAGTCCTAAAAAGGACTTTTCTTCATAAGTCTCATAGCGAAAAGAACTTATATACTCTGCTATACGAGTTGTCAAACAGGTGCAACCATTAAGTTACTTAAATCTATTTGGTCTAGCTACTGATGAAGCCTCAAAAAAAGCTGAAACCGATCTGGGTAGTGACCTCCCACTATATTGTAATAACAGCATACATTTCCTAGGAAATGTGTTTTTACATTATGGAAAATACCAAGATTAGCGATCAGAATTTTCCCCACCTTTGCAACGAGTTACCTGAGGTTGTACTACGTACTAGGACTACTTGCATTAGCTCACGCTAGTAATCGCCGATACTTTTATAGTTTACTATATTCGGCATGAAACTCTCTGATTCCAATCTTTGAGTTTCTTATTCGGTTGTAAAACAAATGTGGGATTTAATATCCCCTTAATTTGAATAATGTTTATATCGCCGAAATGAAGCCTATTGGCTCTTTATATTTAAGCAAAATGTATAATTTCTTTACCGTTTTTCAACAAAAATTTACGAGGAATGAAGTAGAAGAGGCAGCCGAGTCATCCTATTAAAAGAATCATTATGATCTAAATTCGACTTGCTTTAAACTCATCTTAAGTCAGCTATTATCGATGAGCCAGATTTATTGGGTAGAGGTATTCAATAAGGCACTGCTACTAAACTCAGGATTAAACTGAAATGAATAATAAAAAAGGAACTACTTTAAAATAGCAATGAACTCTGTCGTTTTTCTAATTATTGAAGTGTCAGTTTAATCACTCTTTCACTGTCGTATTATTGAATCCAATTTAAGGTTCTTTTAATATTTCATTGTTAATATATATTATATTATTTACATCATAAGAATTATTGTCAAGCTAAATCTATGTATGAAGAAAACCAGGTCTGAATTAGCAGCGACTAAGATGGAAGCGACTGAAACTGAGCAGCAAATAAGACGGTCGTTTTGAGCGACTCCAACCGAAACCAACCAATTTTCAAATTGCCCATTTAGACATTTTTTTCCGGATAAGCGAATACTATGGTGACAAGCTTTTCAACAAATGTTTTACTAAAGTGAATAATTAAGTTTCATTTTACTTAGAAAAATAATTGTTCATTTCCCTCAAATTCCTTTTTGTGATATCCTTTTATGTCCCAAATTTCAATCGGTTCAAAACAATTCTCCATTACTATTTGTTAGCAATTTGAACTACATCAGAACGACTGTGGGACAACCACTGCTATCAACATTGCAAATATTATTCCGGAAATGATATCGCTTGCGAACATTGTTGCTGCAATCTAGTAATTTCATGATACTCGTAAGTAGCCAAAACACTGCCTGTGTTTATAACTGTAACGACTACAATTTGAATTATTTACTTATTGGCTATATGGGTGAAGAATGAATGCATTTCATATTTCCGCGTTATCTGTAGAAGAAAATGTATGGATGCGGTAATATAGGGCTATATTATACGTGAATATACTTCACGCGCAGAACATTGTTTTGCTTACTTGGGATTAAGGATTAAAACCAAGTATAACATTTCTTTGTATCTTATCTTTCTATCTTTGTCCTATAGCATTGCCATCCGTTACCCTCCCTGGGTACCAATTGTAATCGCTTCGTATGATGTGTGGGGGGGGGGGGGGTGGGGGGGGGGGGGGGTGGGGGGGGGGGGGGGTGGGGGGGGGGGGGGGTGGGGGGGGGGGGGGGTGGGGGGGGGGGGGGGTGGGGGGGGGGGGGGGTGGGGGGGGGGGGGGGTGGGGGGGGGGGGGGGTGGGGGGGGGGGGGGGTGGGGGGGGGGGGGGGTGGGGGGGGGGGGGGGTGGGGGGGGGGGGGGGTGGGGGGGGGGGGGGGTGGGGGGGGGGGGGGGTGGGGGGGGGGGGGGGTGGGGGGGGGGGGGGGTGGGGGGGGGGGGGGGTGGGGGGGGGGGGGGGTGGGGGGGGGGGGGGGTGGGGGGGGGGGGGGGTGGGGGGGGGGGGGGGTGGGGGGGGGGGGGGGTGGGGGGGGGGGGGGGTGGGGGGGGGGGGGGGTGGGGGGGGGGGGGGGTGGGGGGGGGGGGGGGTGGGGGGGGGGGGGGGTGGGGGGGGGGGGGGGTGGGGGGGGGGGGGGGTGGGGGGGGGGGGGGGTGGGGGGTTTCAATTTTTGAACGGAAGCTAAACAGGTGAATGCTAAACTATAGCAAATACTTTATGATGTTAGGGTAATCCTTAAATAATGTGCACTTTAGGATGAGGTCCCCTTTTCCTATTTTTACTTGAAATTTTTAATATTTTTTTAAAGAAAATTTGATGGGATATTTTTCAGTATGAGATTTTTCTACTGTTTCTTATATCCCATTTTATATTTTAACAAAATATTTTATTTTATATTTCTATTTTCTCTATCGACAACTTACACGCTACATTTCGATCTTTATATCTTCTGAAGAGTTTTTTTTTTTTTTTCATTGACTGTTATCAGGTTGCCGATAGCACTTTGGTAAATACTGTTCTAAAATCATCTTGGAATAATATTTGCTTATAGAACAACAGGAAATAAAATAATAAATTCCAATCTGCTAACGTTCTTCCATTCCCATATTGAATGGGACTGCAGTCTTTTAGTCCTAACTCTTATCCTCTTCCTTAATGATTTCACGACTGCTAAATTACCGAACGAATAAACTGGACTTTATTAAGCACTTTCGAACAAAGGAACTAGTTTCAGGTAGAAAATGGGAACGTGGATTACAAGTAGAAGCATATCTCATATAAACCGTTAGACTTTAACAATCGAAGCGATGAATCATTAATACGTGGAATGTGTCATCTGTTTTCCACGTTTTCACAAGAGCTATTTTTAAGCATTTTTATGTCGTTTACGATGAACGTTATTCACAGACTGCTGTGCTGTCCCAGGTTCGCAATCCTGTTGCAACATTCCAGCAGACAGATGGGGTAATATAGATGTCGCTTAAACCACAGATATTACATTCCTTAGGAAATAAAATCTATGTAGTGCCGGACTTCGACTCCAGGCGATCATTGAGCCTTCTCTTTTCAGTATTTTGTTTTCATTTGTAGACCAACACCTTCTCCTTTCCCCATACACCTCTATTATTGCATCTCACAGTTAAATATTACCTAAGCAGAACATTCCTTATTCATCGCAAAATGTCAGAATCTCAGAGTCGTCCGTCTCATAAACGGCAAGACATATTATAGTATTCGTACATTTTTGTATGCATCAGTATACCATTTAATTATCGCAACAAGAACCCATACATCTGCAACATCGAGGCACTGCTTACGCACATCAAGTGGCTCACACTTCATATTGTCGGAGGGTTTTACCTTGTGTGTGTTGTCTCTATCATATTAAACCTTCATATTTTCAACTCTTCCTGTAGTTTGTATTTTAAAAGAAAATTAAGACTGTAATATTCTTTTTATTTTCTTTCATGTTACGTTATTAAAAATATTTATTTATATATAATCATATATATTATATAAATAGTATATTAAAAATTTATAAAAAAGTTTGTTATTTTAAAAATAATAAATATATTTTGCCACACACTTATAAACCTTTATTTTCTTATTATATGAGATATGAAAATTAATGGGGATAACAAGTTACATGGCATGTAAATATATATTTTTTAAATAAATAAATAAATATATATATCTATATATATATTTTTTTTTAAAAGCATAGGTTTAATGACTAAATATATATATAAATAAATAAATATATATATATATAATATAAATAAATAAATATATATACATATATATACAGGGTGTTCGGGATAAATTTGACAGTTTCGTAAGGAAAAAGAAAATCTTCTTTGTATCTATTAAATTTAATGAATTGACAAAAAAACATTACAGGCAGAGTTAATTACAATACTATCAACAAGATTTACTCAAAATAACCACCATTAGCATCGATCACAGCTTCAATTCTGCTTCGGAACCTCGAACAAGCTGATGCTACAGTCTCCCTGGGAAGGGCCGCAAAAACTGTTTTAATTTTATCCATTAACTGGGCTTTTGTATTACTGGAAGTGCGATTGATGTCTTTTTCAACTGCGCCCCATACAAAATAATCCATGGGGTTTAAGGTCTGGGGAGTTTGGAGGCCAAACATTTGGACTGGTGAAGTCGTAGAAATTTTCAGACAACCATTTTTGACTTTTCCCAGAGGTGTGGCAAGGGGCCGAATCCTGCTGCCATACATACGGCCTACCATTGGCTACCCTTGTTATCCAGGGCTTGACTACAGTTAGCAACTCCACGAACAATGCCCGAATTCCAATGCCAGGGTTCTTCAACACCTGTTCCTGCAGATTTGCGAGGAATTCTGCTGTACGAACGCAATCAGATCGTCTGCTAGGGATCTTTCTTCTTGCTACATCCTCGTAGTCACCATTGCAAGTCTCTAGTTCATGCCTGATTATTTTTACTGTATTCAGGGAGCATTGGGCAGCAGTCGTAATATCCTTATTTTGATGGCGGGCACGAATCATCATGATACAAGTTATTCTCTTCCATGATTCAGGTGGGTTCCAGCTATCCATCCTTTCTGACATCTTGTATATGAATGAAGAAGGGTCCAAACTTTTAAATGAAGAGAAGTGTGTGTTAATACATGTAACTTACGGAAAAATATAATTAATTATAAATATGTCAAATTTATCCCGAACACCCTGTATATATATTAAAAGCATAGGTTTAATGACTAAATATATATATAAATCTTCTCTTCTTCTTCTTCTTCTTCTTCCTAATATGGAATATAGGCTATGTGGCCTGTTCCGGTCTCATGCCATCTCTTTCTTGGTCTTCCGATTCTTCTTTTTCCACTTATTTTGTATCTGTATAATATTTTTGGTAGTCTGCTGTTGTCCATTCGATTTAAATGTTTTAGCCATTTTTGTTTATACTCTCTTATGCAGTAATTAATTGGTTTGATTTTTAGGGATTGTAAGATTTCTTCATTTGTTTTGTGGTCCCACTTGGTATATCCAGCTGTTTTTCTGAGGAACTTCATTTCTGCTGTTTGAATTCGTTTTTCATCTTTCCTTTTCATGGTCCATGTTTCGCTTCCATATAGTAGAGTTAATTTTGATAAGACATTATATACTCTGATTCTAGTGTGTTTATGTACCAGGGATGGCTTAAATATACTATTTATTATGCCATTTACTTTGACAGATATATATATATATCTGATATATATATAAATAAATAAATATATTTATAAAAATAAATTTAACTGACCAGAACCCGAGAAAGTATAACAAAAATCTTTAATACATCACGACTAGTTTCATTGTGCTCCGACTTCTTCAGGTGAGAAATAAAAAACATAAGATATAAAAATAACAAGGTAAAAATCATGGACTTTCCAGCTTAATAAAAAGCAGAATAGTAACAGTCATATTTGAATAGGTGACAGCGTGCTACCGTTGACATGAGTTGAGTGTGTGCGACAGCTAATTTTAGAGCGCCAGTACTGGATTACTGCGCTATGGGAATCAGGCAAATTGTAGCTTAGATTGTTGTTCAAATGTGAAGGGTCCAGAACTATTTCTTTTGATTCGACAATTCTTCTTTCGAATTCATCCTTGCATATATATAAATTAGTAGTGCGTTCCCAGTCAACTTGATGTGGCTGTTCTTCAAGGTTAGAGTTTGCCGAGAAGAGGGCATGATTGGAAATGGCTCTCGCTCGTGTTCTACTGTAGGAGACGTCACGTCTATGTTCCTCAAGACGAAGTGAAACAAATTTATCTGTCTGGCGAAAATAAGGTCGACCATAGTTGCGCAAAACTTTATAAACACCAGGAAAATGCAGTTGGTTGTGTTTTGGTTTTGGTCGACTCAGAATAGAACGAAGTTTTGGCACAGTAGTATAGTCGGTCTTTATGTTGAATGTCTTCAAAATCTTAGCTAGTTTTGGGGTAAGAGAGCTGATAAATGGTAACTGTATATGAGTGATAGGGTTGGATTCATCTTCTTGTCGAGGATGTTGGCGTGAACTCAAACGTTTAGTGATGTCACGAGACGAATATCCATTATTTAAGAAGGTGTTTTTCAGGAAGTTAAGCTCTGTTTGAAGGTTTTCGTCTGTGGAGGTGAGACATCTTTGCTCGATGGGCGAGGGTGGAGATGATGCCTAGTTTCTGAGGTGGGAAGTGATGAGAAGAACCATGTAAATATCTATCAGTGTGAGTGGTTTTTCGAAAAATTGAAAATTTAAGACAGTCAGGTAATCTGTTGATCTTTAGGTCCAAGAAGGGGAGAATGCCGTTAATCTCTAGTTCTGATGTGAATTTAATGTTCTGATGTTGGTTATTTAAATGGTTTAGAAAGTTTTGCAGTTCCTCTAAACTATGTCCCCAGATAAGGAAGATACCATCAATGTAGCGTAACCACAGTTTAGGTTTCAAAGTAGCTGAGGAAATAGCTTTCTCTTCAAAATCTTCTAGAAAAATGTTGGCTAAGACTGGGGATAGAGGGCTGCCCATAGCTAACCCGCTAGTTTGTTTGTATATTTTATCTTCGTAGCAGAAATAGCCGGAATTGATGCAGTGAGTTAGAAGAGCAAACATTTTTTTAGAAACCTTGTCCTTAAGAAGAGTCACAACTTCATCTGTAGGTACATTCGTAAACAGAGATACGATGTCAAAACTCACCATTCTGTCAGAGTCTAAAAGATTCAAATTTTGTATTTTTGAGATGAAATCTTCAGAGTTTTTGATGAAGGAGGAGGAATTGCCAACTAAATGTTTTAAAGAAGCTGCAACATATTTAGACAGATTGTACGTAGGTGAGTGAATCCCTTCCACAAGAAGTCTTAAAGGAGTGTCAGCCTTATGGATCTTAGGCAAGCAGTACAACCGAGGAATTAATGGGATGGAGAGTGCGGAGAGATCGTCTTGTGTGTCTAGGAAGTTCAGAAGTTGATTTCAGAAGATTGTTTGTACGGTTATGAAGTTCTCTTGTGGGATCACTCTCCAACAAATTAATTCTTATCAGAAAATTCAACCAACTTAAACAGGAACAAACTCGCCAACCCCATATCAACTCACAAAATTTTAAAAATGTTGTGATTAACAAATGCTCTCACACACTTTCTCCTGCAGAAATTAGTGTGCTCTCAAAGGGCCTTAACTTCGTTCCTTCTCCGACCTTCATTCCTAAAGAACTCTTTCTTACGAAAGTTGAAAAGGCAGCCGCACAATTACCAAAACAAACTGCGAATCTACTTAGGATCGATGCCATCTTTACCATAAACAACAGTCGTCGTCCTACAGATAATCTATAGCCGACAGAAAGGAAAGCAATACACCAACTTCGTAACAACAATGACTTTATTATCTTTCCTGCTGATAAAGGGAATGCAACTGTAATCTTAGACAAAGCTGACTACCATTCAAAGATTAACAACTTATTAAGTTCTAATACGTATTCTCTGCTAGAAAGTGATCCCACAAGAGGACTTCATAAGCGTACAAACAATCTTCTGAAATCAACTTCTGAACTTCCTAAACACACAAGACTATCTCTCCCTTTTCTCCATCCCCTCATTCCTCGGTTGTACGGCTTGCCTAAGATCCATAAGGCTGACACTCCTTTAAGACCTATTGTGGAAAGGATCGACTCACTTACGTACAATCTGTCTAAATATCTTGCAGCTTCTTTAAAACATTTAGTTGGCAATTCCTCCTCCTTCATCAAAAACTCTGAAGATTTCATCTCAAAAATACAAAATTTGAATCTTTTAGACTCTGACAGAATGGTGAGTTTTGACATCGTATCTCTGTTTACGAATGTACCTACAGATGAAGTTGTGACTCTTCTTAAGGACAAGGTTTCTAAAAAAATGTTTGCTCTTCTAACTCACTGCATCAATTCCGGCTATTTCTGCTACGAAGATAAAATATACAAACAAACTAGCGGTTTAGCTATGGGCAGCCCTCTATCCCCAGTCTTAGCCAACATTTTTCTAGAAGATTTTGAAGAGAAAGCTATTTCCTCAGCTACTTTGAAACCTAAACTGTGGTTACTCTACATTGATGACATCTTCCTTATCTGGGGACATAGTTTAGAGGAACTGCAAAACTTTCTAAACCATTTAAATAACCAACATAAGAACATTAAATTCACATCAGAACTAGAGATTAACGGCATTCTCCCCTTCTTGGACCTAAAGATCAACAGATTACCTGACTGTCTAAAATTTTCAATTTTTCGAAAAACCACGCACACTGATAGAATTTACATGGTTCTTCTCATCACTTCCCACCTCAGAAACTGGGCACCATCTCCACCCTCGCCCATCAAGCAAGATGTCTCACTTCCACAGAAGAAGACCTTCAAACAGAGCTTAACTTCATGAAAACCACCTTCTTAAATAATGGATATTCGTCTCGTAACATCACTAAACGTTTGAGACCACGCCAACATCCTCGACAAGAAGATGATTCCAACCCTATCAATCATATACAGTTACCATTTATCAGCTCTCTTACCCCAAAAGTAGCTAAGATTTTGAAGAAATTCAACATAAAGACCGACTATACTACTCTGCCAAAACTTCGTTCTGTTCTGAATCGACCAAAACCAAAACACAACCAACTCCATTTTCCTGGTGTTTATAAAGTTTTATGCGACTGTGGTCGACCTTAGTTTGGCCAGACAGATAAATCTGTTTCACTTCGTTTTGAGGAACATAGACGTGACGTCTCTTACAGTATAACACGAGCCAGCGCCCTTTCCAATCATGCCCTCTTCTCGGCAACCTCTATCCTTGAAGAACAGCCACATCAAGTTGACTGGGAACGCAGTACTAATTTATATATATGCAAGGATGAATTCGAAATAAGAATTGTCGAATCAAAAGAAATAGTTCTGGACCCTTCACATTTGAACAACAATCTAAGCTACAATTTGCCTGATTCCCATAGCGCAGTAATCCAATACTGGCGATCTAAAATTAGCTGTCGCACACATTCAACTCATGCCAACGGTAGCACGCGATCACCTATTCAAATTTCCAGGTTTTTATTAAGCTGGAAAGTCCATGTTTTTTACCTTGTTATTTTTATATCTTATGTTTTTTATTTCTTACCTGAAGAAGTCGGAGCACCAATGAAACTAGTCGTGATGTATTAAGGGTTTTTGTTATACTTTCTCGGGTTCTGGTCAGTTAAATTTATTTTTATAAATGTATACATCCCGAGTAAATCCTAAAATCTAATATGTATATATATATATATATATACACATATCTATGCATATATATATATATATATATATATATATATATATATATATATATATATATATATATATATATATATATATATATATATATATATATATATATATATATATATATATATATATATATATATATATATATATATATATATATATATATATATATATATATATATGCATAGATATGTATATATATATATATATATATACTTATATGTTAAGAATACCAAGCAATTTTTAAAGCTGGTTTTACTCCATTTCCCAAGTAAGCAAACAGACAAAAAAGTCAAGTTTGCGCCTGCAAGTGATGCAAGTCTAGCTGATCCTACAGGTAGTGCAAGACCAAGGCAACTCGTGGTAAAGGTGGCATGAGCTCTGATCACTAATCTTTATATTTACCCTTAATGCCAAAACACATCTCCAAGAAGGAGATGCATGATGTTTTGTATTAAAGGCAAGAGGCCACCACCCAGACCGGTTTCGACCTTTATTGAGGTAGAATGGGAGTTCATGCCTTTCATCACTGGCCTCTTTAGATTTAAAAAAAGTTGTGCTGAGAGTCAGCCTGATAGTGAGAGAGGAGGAGAAAAGATAGAGTGTATAGTAGTAGAAAGTTAAAAGAGGCCTCAGTCGATCTACTTGGCCTGACTTAAATGCCAGCACCAAGCAGATCTCCGACATCATCTCCCTCCATCCGTTCTCCGGCCAGCCACCTCTTCAGATGTCTGGCCGATGAAAGAAGTGAAAAGACAAATTCAGGAAGACACACATAAATTAAAAATCAAAAGAACTAAGAATCACATAAACAGAAACGACAAAGGAGCTAGAATACACATAAACAGAACAACAAAAGTCGGTGAATTAACAGAAAAGTACTGCAAGAACGGGGGAAGAGCCTGGCCCGAGTGATGCAGCCCGCAAGGAGCTGCACCGCCTCGCTGTAAGCCTTCGCCGCTCGGGTTCTCAGGTCTGCCCCCTCCTATGTGGATTAAGCGTGAACATACAGAAATAGAACCAAGAAACTTAGAAGGGGCTTTTTTTTTTTTTTTAAAGTCATATTTGCCCTGCTATCTTTTACCGCTACCTCATAGTCTTTTACCACGTTTTCCATCACTGTGAGTACGTGTACTGACTCTTCATCATTAAGTTGCCATATTCTCTTCAAGCATTCATTCCATTCCGCTCGGTCGTAAGTAACTTTCCCAAACTTGAGCCATATTCTAAGACACTCTAGCTCACCTTCACATTGCAAACCCACGTCTCCCTTTTCCTGTACTGCTGTGTGGACTTTGTTTTTTTATCTCGGGTTTATTCCTAAGATAGAATAGGATTCGTTTTGTTACATTTGAATATTCATATCGGGGGTCTTTTCTTTTTACCGGTTTTGTAATGGGGTGAGAAGAACTGGTGTTTGAATCTACTGGTAAAGTTCTTTTTTCAAATTCCCTCATTATCCCTGAGTATCTCTTTTCCAGATCTACTCGTGTCAGCGACTTCAATGTGTCGCATAAGTGTTGTTTTTCTTCCCCTGTTAAGTCCAGGTGACCGTCCAGTTGCTGGGGCTCGACCTTGGTTATATCCTTTACATAGAGTTCTCCCCATATGAGTCTATTGCTCCTCTTAAAGAACAGGAAAGTTGGCTCTACTTTTGTGGTCATTATCTGAAATAGTTTTTCAGACGTTTTAGGAGATCCCTTAAAGTTCTGCAGAATGACAGAGCCGTTTGGAGTCTTGCTTTTAACAGAGTCTGTTCCTTCCTTAATTTCTGGAATGTTTCCTTGCTCTCTGTCTTCTTCTTCTGATGAGGTTTCTTCCTCATTTTCTGAGTTGTTTCGCGATATTATCTCATTTCCTTCCTCATCCTCATCTGAACTTGAGGCTTCTATTTGGCTTTCAGTGTCCTGTTTATTTCGTTTCATTTCTCCTTCTTCTTCCGGCGTGATGGGTCGTTTAGTTGTACTGGTGTTGATTTCCCTTTCCTCTGTTTCTGTGCTGTCATTGTTGCCTTTCGATTTCTTAGTGTTCTGTTTCTTTTTCTTCCTAATTCTCCCTTCTGTTCCTCCCAGTTATTGCCCGATTTCCTAATGTAGTCGTTGCGGTAGCTGGCGGTTGGAGGGCTGGAAACTCTTCTGGTTCAGTTGTTTGTGGTTCGTTTACTGTTTGGCCGGTAGCTCGAGAGTCCCGTGTTGTGAGCTTAGGAAGGGCTACTGCCGCAGGTGTTATGGCGCCTCCTGCTCTATCTGCAAGGGTCCTATTAGGACAAATGTCTATTTTATGGGATGTGTTCCCACATTTACGGCATGGTGACTCACATTGATTCAATGTGTGTTCTGTCGATAAGCAGTTGCGGCATGTGTTGTTTTTCGGGCAGTGAGCGCTAAGGTGACCCAAAGCGGTGCACCGAAAACATTGTTTTCTTACGCCTGGATAATTGACTATTACTCTTGCTGAGCCTAAAAAAATCAAGTTGGGAACCTCGGTTTTCATCTCGATTGAAATGCTCACTTCCCCTGATTTCCACTCTGGGATATCCGCGTCTTGTCCGATTGTTACGTTTCGGACAGTCCCCCACTTGGAGAAAATGGTTTTAATGATTTCCTCCCCTTTCTCTAGATATTCAAGTGGAAACCTGTCAATTATTACGGATTTTAAAATACTCCCGACTAGGAAGGGTAGGTATTTTTTCCCTTCACATTCTACGCCTTTAAGGAGCTCTTGTTTCTATGTTGTTTGTTACTATTTGGAATCTACCCCCCCCCCGTTAGGGGTAAGCCCGTAAATACTTTCTGCTTTGACTACTTTGAGAAGAGCTCTCACAAACGTCCCTTTGTCGATGTTTGGGTCAATTTAGATCCCGAGAGTACGAACTCTTGGCAAGAATTTCGACATTGTTTGAAAGCAAATACCTTATCAACGGAATAGCAAATTTTAGTCCCCGAAAGGAAATACCCTAAAACGGACCTGCACCGATTGGAACGAGGCCGCAAAAAATAAAAACCAACAAAAGAGAAACTAGAAGGGTACTTACCAAACAATACTGGAATAGGGGCTCTCTCCCGGGATCTGGTAACTGGCAACTGAAATCCAAAAGAAGACCGGAACATGGAGCTTTCTCTCGGGGTCTCGTCAGTGAGTAGCTAAACCTGGAATTTCAGTGGGAGCTAGGCTAGAAATACCAAGATTTAACATTAACATTAACATTAACATTTCTGGCTAGATGGGTGAAGCAAAATTGCTTTTCATATTCCCCTTTGTCTTTTAATGGTAGGACTTTAAATGGAATGTTTGTGAGCTTTATGCTCGTCCATTGAGGGCAGTGAAGTTAGTTGTGTTCAGCTGAACTTAAGATAGACTTTGGTCTTTTATATTTGTTGATTTCTTCTTCATTATATTCCGAGGTTTCCTTGATTAAAGGGTTTGGGTGGTTACTTGTCTTGGTAAAGAACTTCTCAGCTAGATTTTTGAGAAGGGAAGAGATATAAGGGATATTAACTTCTCTATGGATCTGGGTGTTTCTTATGTACCAGGGGGCATCCAGAATCATCCTCAGGCTCTTATTCTGTAATCTCTGAAGTTTTAGAATGTTTGAATTTGCGGTGTGGCTCCAAGCTGGGGATGCGTAAGTGATAACCGGTCTAATTGCCATCTTGTAGATTGTTAATTTTGTTTGCATATCCAGTTTACTTTTTCTGTTGATCATAGGGAAGAGCTGTGCTAAGACGTTGGATGTCTTAGAGGTAATGTAACTAATATGTTTGCTGAATAGGAGTTTACTATCAAGAATCACTCCAAGATATTTAACTTCAGTCTGCCATGGAATCTTTACTCCCAATAAATAAATATCCTCCATGGTGTGAATTTTCTTTCTAGTGAACAGTATGGCTGAGCTTTTCTGGGGGTTAACTTGGATCCTCCAGTCTGCCATCCATTTTTCTAAGGTGTGTATGCTATTTTGTAATCTTTTAGTTGCCAGTTTTGGGCTCAGTGATCTTGCCATCAGTGCAGTATCATCTGCATATAATGCAGTGAATGTTGTTCTTGGGTTCAGAGGGATGTCTGCTACATATATTGAAAACAGTAGAGGTGCCAGAAGAGATCCTTGAGGTACGCCTGCCGAGATCCTGCGTCTGGTCGAAACCGTTTCGCCTACCCTGACCTGCATGTATCTGTCTTTCAGGTAAGAATGTATTACCTTTATTAGCCTGACTGGAAAATTAAATTTAATCAGTTTGTAGAGAAGACCTTGATGCCATACTTTATCAAAAGCCTTCTCTGCGTCGATGAAGATGGCAACTGTATTGAGTTTCCAGTTGAAACCTTTAGTAATAATTTCTACCAGCCGGTGCACTTGTTGGGATGTACTATGGGCCCTACGGAAGCCGAACTGTTCATTAGGCAAAATTCCTAACTTATCTGTTTCTGCTTGGAATCTTGAGAGGATCACTTTCTCTGTTATCTTTCCGAGGCAGGATAATAGGCTTATGGGTCTGTAGCTTTCAGGTAGGTGAGCATTTTTTCCTGGCTTCTTCAGTGGCATGATTGTGGCTGTTTTCCATGTAGAAGGGAAATGCTGGAATCTAAAGATGGCATTTGTAATGTTAACGAGATGGACTATGGCCTTTCTTGGAAGTAGTTTTATTATTCTATTAGTTATGCCATCCGGTCCTGGGGCTTTTTTATTGTTTAGATGGGAGATGATATTTATCATTTCTGTTGGATTAGTAGGAGTGATAAGTTCTGAGTTGACATTGTTCTGTCTTAAGGTTGACCTAACATGACGATGAATCTTGTATATAAGGTTGATATTTAAATTAGTATACGATGGGTTGCACTGAGATTCTAGATTATCTACTATTGCCTCGGCTTTCTCTTCATCTTTGTGAACTGTTCCTTTCTTGGTTTGGATAGGGGGTATGAGTTGTTTTTTGGTGCGGATTGCTTTTAAGAATTTCCATACAGAATGATCATCAATGTTAATGTTGGTCAATTTGGTTTCCCATTGTTGGTTTCTGTGTTTTTGAAGAGCTTCTCGGACCTGCCTGTTTAGATTGTTCAATACTTTTTTATCTTGTGGGGCTCTGGTATTGTGGTATCTCTTCCTGGCTCTATTTTTTGCTCTGATTAGATCCATGATTTCTTCAGGGATTCGGTTAGTTGGGTTGAAGGCAGTGGATTGTCTGACTGATTCAATTGCTTTCTGAATTTGCATAGTTAAGTTATTTATTGCTGTGTCAATCTCTTCCTTTTTACTGATATTGGGTACCGGACCAATATGATCAGGAAGAACCTTTGCTAACTTGTCCCATGGTATGAATGTGTGCAGAGGAGAGAATTGATCTGATGAACCTAGATTAAGCACTATTGGACTGTGGTCAGAAGATAATTCGTTGACTGATTCCAATTTGTATTGGTATCTTAAATTTTTAAAGATGACAATGTCCAGCACATCCGAGCCACCCGAAGGGCTGAAATGGGTGGGCTCAGTAGGGCCGGTCACTACAATAGAGTTGAGCATTGCATAGTTGAAAAGTGTGTGACCTTTGGTATTAGTAGATGAGCTGTACCAAGATGTGTGTTTTGAGTTGAAATCTCCTGCTATTATTATGGAGTCATTTGGACTAAGTATGGAGTCCAGATCTGTTGTCAGCAGAGGAATGCTTGGAGGGTTATATGCAGCATAGATCTTGAGACTCCCGGCATTGAAGGTATGCACCTCCACACCAGTCACCTCCAGGTTTACTGTTTTGGGCTTGTCTATTGTGTTATGATTTAAATAACTCTTAATATATATGGCAGTGCCTCCGCCTCTTGTGCCAATTCTGTCGTTTCTGTATATAGTATATCCACGGAGTTTTGGGTTATTAGCTGGTCTTAGGTGTGTTTCACCAATCAAGATGATATCTGCACTGAGACGAGTTGAAAATTCTTTTAGTTCCAGTATCTTGTTCATTAGTCCATTAGCGTTCCATGCTATTATCTTAAGAGCTTTTGGTTTGAATTTATTATTCATGACAGATGGCTGTTATATACCAAGATTTAGTAATACAGAGCTCATAAGTATTTTACCAGAACAAGTTGCCATAAGGTGTTTTAACCTTATTAAATAAAAATCTCTGGAGGAGATATAAATGTAGAAAGTATTTTACCTTGGGTATAATAAATGTTAAGAATACCAAGCAATTTTTAAACCTTATCTCCTCCAGAGATTTTTATTTAATAAGGTTAAAACACCTTATGGCAACTTGTTCTGGTAAAATACTTATGAGCTCTGTATTACTAAATCTTGGTATTTCTAGCCTAGCTCCCACTGATGAGACCTCAATAAAGGTCGAAACCGGTCTGGGTAGTGGCCTCTTGCCTTTAATACAAAACATCATGCATCTCCTTCTTGGAGATGTGTTTTGGCATTAAGGGTAAATATAAAGATTAGTGATCAGAGCTCATGCCACCTTTACCACGAGTTGCCTTGGTCTTGCACTACCTGTAGGATCAGTTAGACTTGCATCACTTGCAGGCGCAAACTTGACTTTTTTGTCTGTTTGCTTACTTGGGAAATGGAGTAAAACCAGGTTTAAAAATTGCTTGGTATTCTTAACATTTATTATACCCAAGGTAAAATACTTTCTACATATACATATATATATATATATATATATATATATATATATACATATATATACATATATGTATACATATATATGTGAATATATATATATATATATATATATATATATATATATATATATATATATATATATATACATATATATACATATATGTATACATATATATGTGAATATATATATATATATATATATATATATATATATATATATATATATATACTGTACATACATATATATATATATATATATATATATATATATATATATATATATATACTGTACATACATATATATATATATATATATATATATATATATATACTGTACATACATATATATATATATGTATATATATGGAAACGCTTTAATGACTGTTACCGAGAGATAAAAAGATGACAAGATATATTTAAAAAGATACTACTAGTTTACTAGTTTCGTTGAATTGATCAACATCCTCAGGTATCACAATCAAAGAAATATATAAAAAATTACAGAGACTTAAAATTGAAATAACAGAAGAAGTATAAAAAGACAGTAGCGTGTTTGATAAACAAATGCGAGTATGAGTTCCAAACAAACGTATACTACGCGCTGTCGCGAGTGCGCCAGTACTGAACAGAAGCAACGTGTGCATCAGAGAGATTGTAACTCAAGCTGTTGTTGATATGAGAGAAATCTAGAGAAATTTCCCTGGATTCGACAATCTTTCTTTCGAGGTCATCGTAGCACACATGGATGTTAGAAGTTTGAGTCCAGTTTACAATTTGTTGGCGGCCTTCGTCTGAGTTAGCTGAAAAGAGAACGTGGCTAGAGAGAGAGCTAGCTCTAGTCCTGTTATAGGAGATATCTCTACAGTGTTCATCCAAACGTAGAAGGATGGATTTGGCAGTCTGCCCATAGTATGGCTTTCCCCAATCACACAAAATCTTGTACACTCCTGGAAACTGAGTAGTAAGATGTTTCTGTTTATGTTTGATAAGTAATGAACGAAGTTTTGGAAGCGTAATGAAGCAAGTTTTGAAGTTAAATTTCTTGAGAATCTTGGCCAGTTTTGGTGAGAGAGAGCTGATGTAAGGCAAGGAGATGAAGGCTCTTGGGGAAGAAGGATCTTCAGAAGTAGTTGAGTGCCTGGGGAAAAGAAATTTGTCAATTTTCTCCTT
The DNA here is from genome assembly GCF_054136105.1 of Typopeltis vanoorti. Lineage (NCBI taxonomy): Eukaryota > Metazoa > Arthropoda > Arachnida > Uropygi > Thelyphonidae > Typopeltis > Typopeltis vanoorti. The sequence goes on along the minus strand of NC_143559.1, from coordinate 96,427,857 downwards.
TTTCAATAAGAAAAAGGAGTTCATTTTCAATTTCTGTTTCTTGGGTAATTTTGGCTCGGTGAGCTAAGGTGGAAATAATACCACATTTTTGTGGGGGATAGTGATGGGAGGAAGCATGAAGGTATCTGTCAGTATGAGTAGGCTTTCTAAAAATTGAGATTTTAATACTCTCAACACATCTGGTAAGTTTGAGGTCAAAAAGGGGAGGCAGTCATCTGATTCCAGTTCGAAGGTGAAAGAGATTTTTTCATGGCACTTGTTTAGGTGGTCTTAAAATAAATAGAGGTTATTGACACCGTCTTCCCAGATGAGAAAAATATCATCAATATAGCGGTACCAGACTTTTGGTATATGTATATATATATATCCATACACACACACACACACACATATATATATATATATACGCATTATAGAAGTAGTCATGTGCACACTTTTCTGGCTTAAACAAGTTAATGACAATGAATAATGACGTTTCTGCTAATAAATGGATGTGATTGCTGATACCTCTGAAGGCAAACAATCTTTGTTCAGTTTGGTGCCAGCACATCAAACATAAGATAATACAGTTGGTTTAATCCATATGAAGAAATTTCATAGGAGTTTTAGACCTATTCAATTACTCTTTGTGATTCATTCACAAAACAATGACCTATTCAATCATTATTATTACAGTTGTGAGCCGTCAGTGTTCTAAGGATCATAACTATAATAATGATGAAAACTTGTTCTTTCATCGAAAACCGAGATCTTCTTTTTTTCCTTGCAGTATTTTGTGTGCGTAATTCTGTTGATTAAGTTAGAATAATAAGAGCGTATTCGCTGGAGTTTGAACTGATAACTGAACAAAATTATAAACATCTAAACAGATTCTTATTTTTGCAAGTCGTCACACTTAAAAATCGAAATTTGATGTTTAAAATTTGCTACTGTTTCAAACAAGATAATCATTTCACGAGTCGTGTCCAGTTTGTTTGGTTTTTACTTTTTGAAACCAAATACTATGCATAGCGCGTGCACATTTTTTAAATTGTTTCTTCTACTTAAGTTTTTTTTTATTGCAAACATACTGAATATTCCATAATTCGAAAAAAAATAGAATATTTAGAAGCGCCTAGCAGTCTGTATCCGATGGAAAAATAAAATACAAAAGAAATAAAACTCGAAGTGCAGGTGTTGAGTTGAACTGCAACCGTTCCCATTGTCCAACTTACTGTAGGTGTTTTTAAAATAATCACTTGAATATATTTAAAGTACTTGCACTATATGCAGTTGTTTGACCGATGTATCATTATTATGCAGTTACTTGGCTTTTTTTTAAGCTCCCCCCACTTGACGTGTTTTAGGTTCGACCGTCTGTGTGTGAAAGCAGTTACTTTTATATCCATTATTCTGAACTGTAGTTTCGAGATTCACGTACATTTTATTTAATTATTCTCGCAATGCCATTTGACTTGCATGCTGTCCACATCGTCAGTGTTATTATTGCGCTAATCTTTGTTACGAGTAATGTCTCCAATATATTGACGTATACATTTGCATTAATGACATCTCCACATACCACTTTAATTTCCTTTTTAGAAAACCTCAAATTTACATTCACCAAACACTTAAATATTTTCCTTTCATGAGTTTAAATGTATCACCACTAGAGGGTGCATTGTTTATCTTCCGGTAATCTTTTTTTTTTTTTTTGTGATTTTCTTTGACTGTAGGAAAGAAAACCAAAATCTGTTTGCACATGAAATAAGCATTTCGATTGACATTTAGTTTTTCTTTACGAAAAGTTCGAAAAATCAGGTCATGGTTAGAATGTGTGGAACTAATGATATCGCTTTATTATTTGGTACAACGTCAATAATGTGATCAACAGTACATATCTAGTGATTACTGGAATTGATAAAAACATTTATTGACCTAAATATATTTCAGCCGTGCATATTAATGGTCATTTAAAAACACTTAGCACCAGTACTGATTTAATCCGATACATTATGACTTCGTAATGCTTAATATTAATAACACAAGCCTGCGACGGAAAAGTTGTCGGGGAAATAATTGATTCGTAAAGATTTTTAGGTGATGAGTTGACGACTCAGAAAAAGAATTTCACAGAAAAAGTTCAAAAAGAAGCTTTAAAGGAAAACGAAAAAGACAGCACAACGAAACATAAAGTATGTACTAAAGATTAATCTTTAATTACTTTAATTAAATTTTTTTCCTCAATATTTTCATTCCACAAATGTTTACGGAAAAGTTTAAATACTTTTATTTTACTTAATATAATGCGTTTTGACGCTGTTTTACTGTAAGATTGAAATCCATTTTGTGAAATATCCTTACGTGATAGAGACAAATGGAAGAGATATTTGAAATCAGCGGTCAAACCACAAATCAGAAACAGTTAATAGTCTCCAGATAACTTTTCATGACACGAATTTTGCAGGCCTGTGTAGTCAGTTGTACAAAAAGTCGGAACGTTCTTTATCCATTTTATGATTTTAAAAGTCAATAAATAGAAAACGGGCGAAAGAAAATATAAACAAATGGAAAGGTAAAGAAGTACATTAAGTAGAAATGGAGATCTTCTATGTAAGGAGTTACATAGTCACCATTGCATAGCTACAGTTCTGACCTGCTTTTTTTCTGCATTTGAATTGGAAATTTCAGTCGACGTGCTGCTCACTGATTGCATTCACTGATTAATGAGAACTTTCATCACAACTTCGTTGTTAGTTTGGTAAACCCATAAAACTTTATTCATCACTAGGAAAAAAAGAACTAACATTATCTAACCATCGATAGCTTTCATTCTTTTTATCTACGTTAAGAGAGGTCACAGGTAAGACAAGGACTGTATGCTAAGGGATATAGAGGTTACTTGAAAAATTGGAAATCGAGAAAACAATATCGGTCTGTGGAGGAATCATTATTCTTGTTAAACCCTGCTTCAGCGATACCAAAAAACGAACATTTTTCAAACTACTTCAGGCCACTAATGAGTGTTGGTCTAACACAAGCAATGAAATTCTAAAGAAATCCACGAACATCCGTGCGAAATTTGATCCCGTAGCTCAAGAGCTCTTAACTTAGCTGATCGGTGGAATACATTCTATTAACATCAATTTTGTTTAGATATTTTGCTTTCATTAAATAAAAATAAAAGCAATAGATCAAACCATACCAGAACATTGACTATACTTAATTATTATTAGAATTCTTAAGTTATATTTATTATGATTTAGGTTTCCCATCGAACTTAAATGCTAGTAACGGATCCTGAATATTCTAACTAGACCAGAGGAACAACAACAGGAAAATTAGCTATTCGAAGTTTTGTATTCTCTATGACTCCTTTTTCAGTCATTTTATTGTGTTATTTTTCACAGTTCAAGTTTTAGTTTCAAGTCGCTTTAGCTTCCAATAAGCAGGGTGGTGGTCTCACACCAGGCAAGGAAATTCATCTAGAACCTAAAGACATTGGTAAACAACCATGATTCCAGGTGGGATTGGAACCCACCGCCCACTAGGTGGAGAACCGAGATATTATTTATTTGAAAAGCCGCTCAAAAGTTATTAATAATTATATTAGCGAACGGATTGAGACCATTCTCTTTAAATAGGCTGTTGTCGTTGTCATTGTTCAGAAAAGTAATTGCGAGTTGTAGTTAATTGCGTGTATTTCTGTGCAGGCTCATGTATGTGTGCAAGGATAAATCCCATCCGTATTATATCTTATATTTGCACCATGAACCTTAATTGCGAAAGACATACTTATTCAGCAAAGCTATTCAAAAATATTCAGCAGGTGGATTGAATCAATAATAAAAACTGGAACACGATACAGCAGAATCACCCTAAGCGTAGAGAAACACAATTCGCAGTGTCGGTATTCACTTGAGCGATGGATAGATTATTCTGTTGCCGGAATTCACTTTCATTGGCGAGTCTACCAATAGAAAGAAATTCACTTTTAGAAATTCACTTCAATAGAAGCATCAGAATACAATGACAATAAGGTAGATGAGCTGTACTATATTGCAATCCAAAAACGTGGGCGCAAACCGCATTAAAATCTTAAAGAAATCCTCTAAAGATTTTTTCATTCTTAGAGAGAGAGAGAGAGAGAGAAAATAGGTGGCAGTCAGTTGGTTCTAACTGCTCCTACATTTAGCCACTAATCTCCTCTTCATTTGTTTAGAGGCAAGTACCATTTTCTAGACATCGGGAACTTACCATGGTCATCTTACGATATACAGACAAATAATATATTCCCCAGAATTAGGAATATGAGATGATGGCAGTTTGATGTAGTACTCTGTGTCCGAAAAACGTAAACATAATTTTCGAAAATCAAATCTCAATAAAGAAATTGTGTTGCTCATAATCGCACAAAATTATTTTAGAAAAATGGTTTAAACTGTAGTTAAAACTACTACTACTATTACTACTACTTGAATAAATGTTCTGATTTATTTAATAGAAAATAAGTATCTATTTATGATTTTTCGTCAACAGAGAAAGAGCACTTTCGTAGTGCATATGCAAAATCCACAAACTGCTTTAGTTGAAAAGCCTTTGAGTTCGAATCCGTGAACTTCCATGAGGGAGGTTGCTAATCTCATGCAGCTATCTCACTTTCGCCATACTCGGAACTCTTGTTTTTGCCGCTACCCCAACGACCAATACTTCAACAGCCATCCAAATTCACCCAAAGCAATGATATTTACAAACCTGCACAAGAACATATACTAGAAAACAAATAAGAGAACTCAAATAAGACACTTGATTTATAGACTTAATTTGTATATTCACAATCATCAGCAAACAGTACGGACAAACTGTGTGATATTTTAATTGGATAAATTGATTTTGAATTTTTTTTAATTTTGCACTTTTAAAATAAATAAATAAATCCTCTAATACCTTTATCCCCAAAAAGTAGATGAGTCGTTTTTACTTCTGTAAAACTTTGGCTGAGGGACAGTAACTTTCCACCTTTAGTTAATCAAAGAGAGCTGACCCAAGATGTCATGCTTTTAACGTAACCGACATAACAGAAATTCAAGAAAATCAACTTTATAACCCAGTAATAGGTTTTTTCTTTAATAATACGAAGCATGAATCTAGGAAAAAATACTTAAAACTTAAAACTAACCAAGGAAAAGTTTCGCTTCTCAGTCGAAAATATTTATACTATGTGAACACATTTAAAATCATACGGAAGGCCTTAAGTTTGAACCACGCATCCGGAACTTTGATTAATTATACTTTCTTGGGCATTTTCTCCCCTACTTTGGGTCCACGGATCATGCTGGTCCTCGCGCAGAGGTCGTGCCCGAGTGGTACTATCCATTATGTAATTACATAAAGAAGTTTACCACAGATGGCATAAATGTTCGTCAATTAAAATCACAAAGGTTGTACTCAGAATTTTTTCGATTTTCTAGATATGGAACTCCGCATCTCGTAACAAATGCAGGGGTATTATTCAACAATATCTAAAATAGTTGGAGACAACCATTTCACAGGGACTTGACCTGGAGAATAGCCTGTGGGCATCTTCCGGTGAAGTGGGTAAAGTCGCTATACAGACCCGGACAGTGCGATCCGTTCTGTGACGTTTGCCAGAACGTTGAAACGGTGGGACATTTCATCTGCTATTCTTCCCCCCACTCAGTGTATGCTGACCTTTGCGGAGGTCGTGTATTTACAGTTCCCGACAACCTCTTAGAAAAACGCAGAAATTCTTAATTTTCGTAGTAAATGTGCTGAATTTCCATATCTGGAAAGTGAGAAAAAAATCCCAGATACGGGATTTTTTTCGGAAAATGGAATATATACATGAGAGTCCTCAGTCGGTTTTATTTTTACTTGCCTAAGTGTTTAGCACAAGGGAGACGTTCGGGATGGAAGGTTCTTCAATAAATGATGAAAACCACCTATTATCTGTTTCATGACACAGGGACAAATTAAACCTTGTCCATTTTTATAAAATAATTCTTTGGTTTTATAGTTCACAAATAGGAGGGGGGGGGTTGACCTGATTAAACCCGAGCTGCGAAGACCAACATCGAGGCGGTGTATCAGCTCCCTGAGAGCTGTACCACTCCGACCAGGTTCTTCTCCAATTTTTTCTGTTGATTTGGTTCTCTAATCAATTTGTTATTACATTATGTCTTCGTGATCATTTCGTCTCTTTGGTTTATTTATTTTGAATAATTTATATTCAGTTTTCATTTTTAGCATTTGTTTTAGGACAGGTGTGATGAGAGTGATGTCTAAAGACCTTTTAGCCACAATCTCACGGTCATATAGCTAAATTGGTCGACTGAGGCCTCTTTTATAACCCCCAACTACATACTCTACCTTTTGACCTTTTCCCCTCTCACTATTTACTGACTCTTAGCGCTCTTTTATATTATAAAAGGCCGATGATGAAGAGACACGAATTCCCAAAATATATCCTTTTACTTTATAGTTCTTAATCCTAATGTTAGATTTCTTTTCAAACATGAACTGGAAAGAAATAATTAACTATACTTGCCGTGGATTAACCCATTCATGGATCTAAACGTTTTGTTAAACTCTGAAACTTTTTATTCGGATGAGAGTTGAATGTTTATTATGTGAAATAGTTTCCTCCCTTTCTCATCTTAATAAATTTCACCCTTCATTTTTAAATAAATTACATACATTCTAGTTAAATCTATTCTCGTATTCATAAACAAAATAAGGAAAAAAAACTATTTTTGGTGTATTAAACTTATCAATAAAATCGATGATTTAAAATAAGAGAAAACTACTCTAGTATTTGAATGGCGTATATTGTCCAATTACGATACTCAAAATATTGATTTAGTATCTTGCTTGACTATTTTAATTAAAAAAAAGTTAACAAGTGTTAGTTATACTTCAAACAAAACGACTCTACAAATCGTATATTAGAACCTAAACCACATGATGCAGCTGTTTTGTGATCTTTTAAACTTTACATTTTTCGATATTGATTTTTGTTAGAAGTTTATGACTGCCTTGTTGGGATTCACTTTAAGCACGAGGTATTATATCTGTCAGCATCGCTACTAGCTTCAATATTGTATGATATTGAAGCTAGTAACGATGTATCATCCGAAAATGTTTAGTTTTCAAATGTGGTCAAGAAAATAATCAAGTAAGAGGGATTTCTAAAGCACCGTAGAGGTACATGGAAAGATTTCTTTCAGTGAAAATAAAATACAAAATGGAGGAGAAACGTGAGTTCGTTTATTTCTTCAAGATTCTCTCAAGATTTTTGTATATTCTCCAGTGAGCCTACTTTTCGAATAAGTCGAAGCACGTTCTCTTCAACCAACCTTCGATACTGTTTGTTGTGTGTGTGTGTGTGTGTGTACGCGAGCAGCAGTATAATGCAATTTTACGATGATAAAGAGACGATTTTCTGACCAAAGTTGTATAGCTCGTGAGATTTAGTAGCACGTCATCATCTGTTTGCTAGTGGTTTGCGTAGAGAGTATAAAACATTGTCGATAATGAGTAGTCAACAATCGTGTGGGCTAATAAAGGAAAATGTAAAAAAATCATAGAATAGTTTATGGAAAACATCAGAAGAACTGCCTTGGAATAGAGCTTAGTCGTTGTTGCACGAAGATTATGCTGTTAACAAACGTCAGGCAGTCATAGCATTATTGCACATAGTGTGACCTAGTCTCCTACAAATTTTTCTGAATTATTAACAGAATTGATACATAACAGTTTATTATCTTATTCATTCGTTCATTCATTCACGAAACAGACTAATAAAGGTTGGTTGAAAATGGCTTTCTCCTTTGTATATTTACATATATCAGCATTTGGCTTGAAATATAATTTATAATCCAGTGTAGATTGGATTCTTCATGTTTCGATCAGAACAATTATCTGTTATCTACTGTAGATTTATTTAGAGATAACAGGCAAATGCATTGTTTGTATGCAAACAACAGAATTACCCTGCTCATCTCATCTATTTTAAATAAGTTACTTTGTTCGCTAACATATGCAGCATTAAGTTGGAAGTATAATCACCATATGCATATTCAGCTAGTCTGAAGAGAGCAAAACGTGATAAATTCATATATGCTGTATACCAACTGGGAATAATAAGGGGCAGATACATTTGGCATCAAACTACTGGATATAATATACGTCCTTTTTGAAGCTTATGACACAACTGAAGCTTATGAAGAGTAGCGATCGTTTGCATGATCTAAGGATATAAATGCAAGTATCTCCAATTTGATAAGAAGATAATATTGCATAGATATACCTTTAGTGGTAAAGAACGTCAGAAACCATTAATGAACACAAAAAAATGTTTAAGTGTTCTATTTCATATGGAATTTAAGTCGAGGAATCATATTATCAAGAAAATTAGTTAAATTGTCTTTAGTTAAAAATTAGTTAAAGTTAAAAAGAAATATTTAATTAAACGAAACTTAACTTGTAGGAGGAAGGAGGTAATGATACCATTATTCGAGTGTTTAGTGAAGAGAATATTGGACTCACCAACCTTTCTCATCGATGTAAAGAAAATTATTTGGAGTATTTGATACATAGCAGAAGTTTTCTGCAACAGGCTGTGATAGGATCTACCAGAGGACACAAGATATCGTGAATAAGAGAACGAATACAAATATAGAGAGTTAAATATTTTATTGTTCGAGTAGAAAATATAAGGAATGGTCTTCAACAAAAGGGTTACAGAAGTGGATAACTGATGCAACTTTAAGAAACATTTCGTTAGCTTCTTATAGCTGGATGATAGATTAATTAAAAAAAGATGTAATGTTTCGTTGAAGTTAAATAACTGTTAACATAGTTAACGGCTATTGCAACGTGTTCCATTATATCATAAACAATCAAATAATTGCACCAAAAATGTGAAATCCTTGAAACGAGAACGTAATCCCTTAATAAAACTTTCTTTTTTTCTCTTTTTGGCTAGATGGGAGAAGCAACAATGCTTTTCATATCCCCCCTTATCTGTATGGGACAATGTAAGAATAGGGTGTTATCGAGCTCTGATCATGGCAGGAGGGTAACAGCAATAGCCGAGCTCAGTTAGAACTTCGCTGGCTACAGCATTACCACCCTCCCTGGGTACCCATTTTAGTCGCCTCATACGACAGACATGGGCTGCAGTGGAGCTATTCTTATCCCGGCCGCCACATGGGGAACCACCCGTTAATAAAACACGACAAATAACATTTCTGGGTAGATGGCTGAATCAAAATTGCTTTTCATATTCCCCTTTGTCTGTAATGAAAGAACTATGATTGGAATATTTATGAGCCACATGCTCGCCCAGTGAGGGCAGTGAAATTAGCTGTGTTCAGCTGAATTTAAAATTGACTTAGGCCTTTTATATTTGTAGCTTTCCGCTTCATTATATTCCGAAGGTTCCTTGATCAGCGGGTTTGCGAGGTAAAGAACTTCTCAGCTGGAACTAGGAGAAAGACGCAGATGTAAGGAATGTTGCCTTCTCTATGGATCTGGAAGGTTCTAATAAACTAAGTGGCATCTACAATCATCCTCAGACACTTATTCTGTAATCTCTGTAGTCCTTAAAAAATACAATTTCTCAAATCCTGAAATATACGCTTTCTTTTAATTTTATGAAAGTGTATTTTTATCCAATAACTTTAATTATTTTGGAAGTTTAATTTATTTTTAACATAATTTTCAAAATTAATTATAAATCCAAATTTTTTCAATATAATTTATTAAAGTATCTTTAGAACGATGGTTACAAGTTTTTGTATGTTCATATATGATATTAACATGTTATATGTCTAATGAATATTAACATTAAAATGAGTTGCGCTATAAATATTAAAAGTCGAAAAAATCACGGAGCAAAATATCTTGTTTATTTTCTGATAACATATTCTCAATAGCTTTAAACTAAATGAAATGAAATTATGTCAAGAAAATCTGTAGACAGGAATAGAAAAGAGCCTCTGCTACTAATGGCTCAAGCAAAAAGTTAAGCAAATTTAAGCGTGTTAGTAGTTGGAAGAGAACAATCGTTCGATGATGTTGGCACACTCCTTTTCGATCAGTCTTTGGACTCCCTGGAGAAGTCACATTTTTTTTAACATTTTATTATTTCTCAGATAAATTACATACATTATATGAACACAATTATGCATAACCAATACTTTCTCGTATATAAAGTTTTTTTTAAAAATAATAATAATAACAACAACTGTTTACAACGTATATTATTATAATATTCATAATGAGGATTATTACAGATGTTTCTTTGCAATTTTACACTCTATATGTATACAATATCAATGGATATAATCACTCTATATTGCATACTGTTGTTCCAGTTATTACATACATTACATATGATACATTACTTACATTTTTATACATATGATACATTACTTACATTTGTTTACATATGATACATACATTACATACATTGGTTTACATGTGATACGTACATTACATGCATTTGGTTAAATATGATGCATCTTGGATGAGAACTAATTTCTTTGCTTTCATCCTCGAAGCTTATATGTAAGCTTATCTGAGGCTGACACCAGTTGGTTATTATTTATTGTTTTTTTTGCTGTGTTCGGAAGTAACGAAATATATGATTGAGAAACATAGATTTGAAATTTGAAAACATAGATGAGAAACACACACACACACACACACACACACACACACACACACACACACACACACACACACACACACACACACACACACACACACACACACACACACACACACACACACACACACACACACACACACACACACACACACACACACACACACACACACACACACACACACACACACACACACACACACACACACACACACACACACACACACACACACACACACACACACACACACACACACACACACACACACACACTAAATTATTAAAATGGGATATATAAGAAAAATAAAAATTAAAACTGCAAAACGAACAATGTGATAAGCATATACTTCAATTGACTTCATAGAAGTACTACGTCTTGATTTTTGTCATTCCGTGTACACGTATTTACTGGTGCCCATTGATGTGTTGTGATATGAGGAACGAAAACAGTATTTTATGATGAACTATGGAAAGAATAATTGAAATTTGACGGAACAAGAGATAAAAAGGTAAAATGTAATTAATTATTGAAGAGAGAAGGCCCTGAATTCTACACGGCTGAAGGCCAAAAATGACAGTTTGCTTTTTAGTATAACATCAAATTCATTCCAAATTAAAAAATCAGAAAAAAAAGCTAATCTTCATCCAAGAAAAATATATATAGTGGAATATAAGCATAAAATTAATTAAGTTGGCTTATATGTATTTTAAAAAACAGCACCACCGTCAACGCAATTTAAAATGCCACGATGCCACGTGACGCTTCTACTGGAAATACCTCAGTTCGAATCTGGCGTCAGAAAGGGCATTTTTATATGGGCTTTCAATTGAAGATGAGTTAGCCGATCTCCTACTGTCTGGTGTGGTTCCATTGATGACATTTAATACTGGGCTTTTTTTAGGGAGTAGGCGAGGCCGTTCTAGCCTATCTAACGTTTGGAGACTGAGTGGACAGTTAATTCTCCACTGGCAGCCAATCAGAGATACCTGGTCCAACACTATCAGTAATTTAATCAGCAAAGAGTGGAGAGACAGCTAACACGTGACACCATATCTTGTGGTCCCTAATCCTAACGCAGTGGCACTTATACTGAGCTGCGCTGGCTCTATTATTCGAAATATAATTTTGAATAACATAATTTTAGTAGAAAATATACCCGAAGGACAATTAAGATATTAGTGTGGGTTCGACGGTCGATTTTCATGAGTTTACTGGACGAAAATCCTGAATTTCTTGGAGACAAAACTATCTTACCCGTGCCAGAGATCGATTAACTCGGAAACTGCTCGAAAAGGGCTTAAAATGTTCCTCTAGTTGATGACTAGATTTGAACCCAAGTCTTCGTTCGTGCGGTCAAGCGTCGTCGAGTGCAAACGTCACTTCTAGTGAGCTGCATAGACTCTATTATTCGAAATATAATTTTAAAATATAATTTTAGTAGAAAATATGCGAAGGACGCATTACCATATTAGAAGAAGAAAATCACCAGTAATTATCAAAGTGATCCAATGATCAAGAAGATTACAGTCTCGGTGATCTTATGTTAATTGATTCACCAGCCTAAATCACTTGAACTACTACGATAAAGAGTCAAGAGGCTATTTTTCCGGCAACATAAATTAAGTTAAGGGGGATAGTAAATCCCGTATTATTTTACAGCCAGTTACGAAACTAGGAGATCGAAATCCATCGAAATCTAAGAGTTTCATGCCGAAGAACTATCGGCAAGTCCAGACATAAGTGAACACTTGGATAGTACAACACTCGGGCAACTCGTTGCAAAGGCGGAGCAAGTTCAATCGCTATCCTTAATATTTTCTCATAATGAAAACCGCAGCTCCTAGAAGATATATTACTGTTTTACATTATGAGGAGAGGTCACTACCCAGACTGGTTTCGACCTTTTTTGAGGTCTCATCAGTGAGTAGGTAGACCTGGAATACCAAAGTTTAAGTGAACCGAACTTACATATACCCCTACTAACGAATTGCCAGACCGGTGTACCCGATGGATTTCGATCTCCGAGTTTCGTACCCGGCTGTAAAATAATACGGGATTTACTATCTCCCTTAACTTAATTCACTTGAACTACGTTGGCGAATCTTTCTCTATAAATTTCAGGATCCAAAAGATCCAAAGATCTCATGCTCATCTATTCTAGATGAATGATGCCCAGCTGAACATGAAAATCATAATATTTTAGGAAATTAATAGGAGTTTTGGTTGTGCTAGAATGCAACCATGTGATTTGTAATACGTTTTCTTTGGGTAGATCGACACCAAAATCTCCCGCCTTCTCTGAAAACTACAAAGAAACTATATCTGATATGCTTTAATAAGTCGAACATTTTAACGATCATTTGTATGAGATTTCAGTAACATATTTAATTATTTCTTACTCTGATCGTTACTTCTCAGACGTTGTGTGTGTGTGTGTGTGTGTGTGTGTGTGTGTGTGTGTGTGTGTGTGTGTGTGTGTGTGTGTGTGATTAGATCCAACATTCAACATATTTGTATAAATAGAGATTGAAAATGCACTCCAGAAAACTAACATATAACAAAACAAAGTATTTAACACCAAATTGCATTTGTTATTTTTTGTGATTAGCAACCCCATTCGTCACGTTCGCATTCCTGTGGAGAGGATTATTGCTGGCTGTAAGTCGGTGAGTCGAAGCGATGTTTTATGCTTCAGCAACATCGCAAATGAGAGATTCTATTAATATCAAATTAATTCTTATAGAGTTTGAGCAGACATGTTTATAAACTAATGACAACACATTAAAGATTTAAGAATGCCTGCATGAGACGCCATGAAAGGGTGGAGCACGACCTGAAAACAGTTGATAACATTCTTGGAATTCATTTCTTATTTTGTACTCACGGTGGAATTCAGAATAGAAAAAAACAACGAGACATCCTCTTTAACATCAGTCGCACAGCTGCAGATTACGTTATTGTAAACGAGAAGAGCATTGATTAATTACATTTATATTTGCATCCTTGATAACAAAACATCGACGAAAATAGTGCGCGTTTAATTACAATGCGTCAGAAGATCCTTCGGATTTACACGTCTCTGACTGCTGCACATTTTATAGAGACACTAAAGTAATTTATCTTATTTCTCAAAAGAATACCTGACAATTCATTCCGTGTTCAGTGCTTCTATGCCAATAACTGCAGAGATAAATTAATTGCTGATATTGAAATTTTTAGTATATTTCTGAGTATATTACCATGTTTATTACTGCGTATACTAGCTAGTAGCATGAAGTTTATAAAAGATAATATAAATTCTGAAATGTATCAGAACAATCCTGTTAACTGTTAACTTCTGTGGCTGGATGGATCTCAATTCCTTGGATTATAATCCCTTCATCTCTCTGGAAAATGGCTTAAATTAATGAGAATTTATCGAGCACCTGGCTCACCCATTTTACGGCAGTGTGGGAGCGTCTGTACTGATGAGCAGAGCCGCTTTCGGACGTTTGTGTTTCCACCTATCGTTTTCATCGTAGTTAGATGACTCGCGAATGAGTTGATTGGGATGACTAGCTCCTTTGGTGAAGTATGTAATGATAGTATCACGGAGAAACGTGAATATCAGGAATGTCAGCATCTCGGTGGAGGAGAGTATTCCTGAAAAACCACGGAGCATTGAATATCATACGGAGACATTCGTGTTGTTCTGGATGACCTGTAGCTTTTTGATGTTGCCAGGGGAGTTGTGACCCCTAGTCGGTGAACCATAGGTCAATGTGGGACTAATGATTGTTTTGTAGATCCCTAGTTTGTTTTCGGTACAGACACGGCTTCTTCGGTTGAGATGAGAGTAAAGTTGTATAATTGCGGAGTTTTTGCCTTGCTGCAGGCATAATCAACGTGAGAGTTAAAGTTGAGGCGGTTATCTAGTTGAATACCTAAATATTTAGCGCTGGATTTCCATGGAATAGCTGTGTTGAAAAGTTTGACTTCGTAGTGGGATGCATTCCGTTTTGTGAAGAGAATGGCAGTACTTTTGTCGGCATTCACAGCTATTTTCCATTTCCTGAGCCATTTAACTAGGTTTTTTGCTGCGGTTTGTAAGCGCTGCCTAGCTAGGTTCGGCCTGAGAGATCTCAAAATTGACATGTTATCCGCATAGTATGCAGTGGTGGTTGATATCGTGTTAAGGACTTCAGCAACGAAGATGTTAAAAAGCAGCGGAGAGAACAACGAACCTTGAGGAACACCTGCACTAATTCTTTTCAAAGAGGATTTGAGTCCTCTCAACTTGACCTAAAATGTTTTCCAGATTTTGGCGAAAGGAGTAAAGAAATAAGAATCCTCAATCTTCAAAATACTGTAGCGTTTATTCATATCTGTGTTAAATATTTATAAAATAGGTGTATTAATATTATTGAAAATATTCAAATAAAATTTTAATAAATTTATAAATTATGAAAAATATTTCAAATTATTATACACTTTCATTTATATTACATTTATGTAATTTGCTTTTCACAAACATAATTCCTATATGACCTTTTATAAAAATCCTATAAACATATAGTTTTGATTGAAAGAATTAATTGTTATTAATAACTTCTATAACAACTGGAACCTTTGCGTTAAACTTAATAATCTTAATTATTGTTTATTACATATTTTAGATTTCTTTTATAATATTATTTTTTATAAAATAATAATTAGCTGGAATGAAAAGGTCGATTTAATCGTTCTTGCTTAACGTATTAATGCGGTTGCTATAAAATAATCATTAATAGCATTCTAGTATTTCTTTCTGATGGAAAAATGTAATTAAATATCTTTTCATGTGGCATGCAATCAAATTAAACTGCAACTGAAAATAATTTCACACTTTACTTCCTTAATACACGTATAGATGAACTTGTGGTTAAGAAACAATTAATTTGTTAGAATCTTTTTTTTTTCAGTTACTTAAAATGTTTTAAATTAAACATATTTGGTCGTTTGATAATTAATAATACAAACTTATTTAATACTGACCATTTACAAACATCTTACATTATAGCCTACCAGTTTAGCTAACAAACAGTCTAGCTTTTTTTATGAAAAAGCTAGACAGTTTCCTAGCGAAACTGGTAGGCTATAATGTAAGATGTTTATTAAATAAGTTTCTATTTTTACTTAAAATGTTTTAATTTATGTGCGAAATATAACAAACAGTTAATTAGGTGGCCAAGATAATAACATTTTTATTACTTACATTTCAAATAATTCTAAGCATATTAGGTTATGCTTAGAATATGCTCTGTAGTTACACACACACACACGCAAAGAGATTTCACTCATCTATCAAATCCGTAAAGAGCGACGTCTTTCTGTAAAAATCTCCACCAATCAATTGCAAGTATGTTTCAGTGAACATACTTCCGCCAGCGATAAGAATTCTACACTTCGTGTATTGGGAAGGAAGATGAGATAAAGAGGGTTCGAACAGCGCACGCTTTTCATCGTGCATATCATCAAGTATTTATACCACTCGATCCACGGATCCACGGAAATCTTATTTAAAGTGCTGTCGAATAGAGATTTGTGAAAGATTTTGGCCTGAAAAGAAAGTGACATAATTTCACACTTTATCAAAGAAGTGGTGAGGAGAAAGGAAGGTAACTAATAGACGTAGAAAGAGAACTTGTCTGATTTTATGTGGAAAGTGTCGTCGAAACGAACGGATGCTAAGGAATATGTCAATTCGACCGAGAAATGGAGGACATTCTTTTCAATTGATGAAGTAATTTATTTGGGAATACGTTTCTTGTGCCACAGAGATGTTTTTATCCCCTTACAAACAAAGCACGTATCATGTTTCAATTCTTCTCTGTCACCAACTGCTGTAATACTATTAGGGGTCATTGCTTGCTATCACAAAATATCCCTTCTACAAACCCTTTAATTTAGGCTCAAGTAGAAGTAGAAGTTTCTACCTATATATTACCACAGTTGATTCAAAAATCTGGAGCAGCGATAAAGGTGTCTGAAGAGAACTTAAAAAAAAGTTTTTTTTTTAAATTATAGAAAGCTATGGTTTAGATTTCAGAATCTGTCACTAAACTCGTGACTATCTATTCGTCACAATGTTGTCATTACAATGACGTGTATTATACATATGCAGTGTGAAATAGAAAAGAATGTGAACCCGTTAAGTAATGTGGCAACAATTCTTATGTCAAAACGAAGAACTATATTTGGAATTGTCAATTACACTGATTCAAAATAATCTCCCTCCAACTCCACATGAGTTTTCATCTGTCGTGCAGGTGTTCGAAGGCAGGGTGGAAGTCCTGAATGGGAACCGTCTTCAGTGTCTGGGTCACACGTGTTGGATGTCCTCAATGTCGCTAAAGATTTCCTCTTCCCAATGACTTTCATCTTTGGGAAGAGGAAAAAATCTGTGGAAGATGAATTTTAAAATTAAAAAAAAAATTAAGTATTTTCTTTCTAGACTGGCGATTCAACTAATAGTGTTGCGCGTACAAGTTTCTGTTTATCTACATGCGGTTCTTCAATAATTATATTCTTAAGAAGGATTCCACTAAAGAATAGAACTAGATGACAAAATATTCCTCTCTTAAGATACTCGTCACTATAAAACCTTTCCACCGAAAAAAGTCAATTAAGGCTGAACAGAGTGCGCAATTAATGAAGGCTTTCATAGCTGATTTCTAGATCTTTGAAAAAAATCTCAATTTTCCATAATTTCAATCATCTTCTTACATCGTGCTCTGGCAAGTAAGTTAACAAAGGAATGAACACAAACATTTCTTTATAGATGCAATAATAGCAACAGCATTACAGCCTGAGACTACTGGACCGTTAAGACAGTGGTTCTGCTTTTGTAACGCCAGAGTACAAACACCAAAAGAAAGCTTTTCTTTAAAAAAATGTCAGATGTGAGATCAATTACTATATAGGGGATCATCTAACGTGTACCAATAAACAATAATCGGCATCCATTTCACCATTGGTGAAATGGATGCCGATTATTGTTTATTGAAGTTTTAAACTTCAGCAACTGAAGTTTTAAACAAGTGATGAACAAATTTAATTTTGTTCTAATTTAAGGAACTTAAAATGCTCGAGATATGTTTGGTGTATAACAAAGGAGGAGAGAACCACTCAGCCATCAAACTATTGGTCCACTGCCATGAACATCTGTTAGTCAACATTCATTCACTGTCTAACTTGAAGCATTTCGAACCAACTTAGTGTTATCCTCTCTCATTTATTCATCTGCTCTGAAGAACCTTCATCATGCCGTATGCCCTAATTACAATAACAATGTCGACAGTTCAGTAGATTGTTCCTTCCTTCACATGAACCATTGCACGTATGCACTCCACCCTGATCGAGTAGATTTTGAAAACTCTAGTGTGGGGTCAATATTAAAATTAAAAATTAACAAATCTTTTGTATTTCTATTCTAATATTTAATTGTTTTCTTGTGTGGTCGAAATAAATGGATCTTAAGCTGAGAGAGAGAGAGAAAGAGAGAGAGCTGGAAATCTACAGCAGACTTGTTTTACAAGGGACGAGAAGTGCGTCCTGTAATTTCCCAGTAAAAGAACAATTACAAGGAATGTAGCAAATAGTTTGGGTGATCGGATATCACTTGTATGTTACCACTTAAAAAAACTCATAACTATCTATAGCACAGTCGAATTTTAATCTACAGGCTGTAGATTGGCGAGCGAATGTCAACTTAGCCAAGAATGTAGACAAGCCTTAATAATACAGGTATCTCGTTGAGAAGTGAACAATTCCAATCTCAAGTGGTATACCAAACTATGATTTAGAGAATTTTCAGTGATGAAATGACAGCAAGAATTAATGCAATATTACTATATGAATGGGCTTAATTTCAGTGAATTGTCATCCATTAAGTGTCTGAACTAGGAAAATTCATTTTCATGACAAACACAGTAGACGATTTATAGAACACTCCACTTTGGACACTGTAGCAATTTCATTATTGATAAAATTTGATAATATGATTGATATATAATATGATAATATAGGATAAAAAAAACGTAAATTATCTAAAAATTGCTTTATATGTGAATTCCCTATTTGTATATTTCTAGCATGAACAAAAGTGATATACGTTTTGTTGTTCCTGTCGAACATTTGCAGAGTTTTAGAAAAGCTAAAGTCGTATATAAATTCAACTTTCGAACATCAAATTATGTTTACCCTTTTTTGTCTTTTAAAAATGTTTCAGGAATCTGATTAATCATTGGATTAAAGTAATTTTCATAAATCAAACATACAATTATATGCAACTACTCTCCAATGTATATGGAAAGATCGACACGATAGACGTATGTATAAGTATGGTCTAAAATCAGTGTCATTGATGTGCGATCGAAGCAAAATAAAATGTATTATAGTAATAGTTATGTGATGTTTTACTAAACAGATCGCACGATAAACGTTAACCGAATTAGGTAACGTTAACTGATGCAACTTCCAATATGTGAAAATATTTTAATATTTTTAATTGTATATATTAAGTGCTTGGAAACAAGTCAATCGACACCGTAGTGTGTGAACAAACAGCCATGGTGCAACCTTAATAAGATGTAAAACTTCCTTTGGATGCGATGACTGCAGCAATTCTACGGGGCATATACTTCCCACAAGCGTACGATAGAGATCAATGGAAATTTTGGACCATTCATCCTATAGTCATGTAAAGAGATCCTGGACTGCTGTGGAGCGGATGTCGCTTGCCCTTTCCCTACGCTTCAGATCATCCCACAGATGTTCAGTAGGCTTGAAATCAGGGTTCTGTGGAGACCAGTCAAGTTCCATCTTTTCTACCTATTTCCGTTCATGGCATCAATTATTGTTGCCGTGGGATGGTCCAATATGTCAACAATCTGCAGATTAAATAGGCCTTGCTGAAAGAAAAAAAAAGTAAACTTTGAGTTACTATATTTCTATGCTAAGTTCTTATTCACACTCCCAATTCACGCACAAGTCTGAAGTTTGTGAAAAAAATTTTTTTTTTCTTCGTATCTCTTCTCAGGAATTTTTTTCTAGTCTAGTTAAAAGATCGGAATAATATTCACCGGTTATTATTTTACTCTTTTCATGATAATTAATACAGAAAATGAATTCAGCATCCCAAAACACCGATGCCATGACCTTTCCTGCTGATGGAACCGACTTTTTCTTTGGGCGCTGAACAACCGGCTTCTGTCCATTGTTTTGACTGCTGTTTGGATTCTGACGTATAACAGTGAATCCAAGTTTCATCCATAGTAATAAATCGACGCATAAAATCCGTTTTATTCTTGTTAAAATGCTCCAAGCACTATTCAGAAATTTTCATGCGAGTGCGTGTTTGATCTGCTGTGAGCAAACGCGGCACCCATCATGCGCCAAGCTTTTTCATATGCAAAATGTATCCTATACGTTCTTTTGAAATGCCTATAGTATCACCAATGTCCCGCACGTTGACTTGCCAGTCATTCAATATCATATCGTGCACTTGATTAATGATTTCCGTACCAGACTTGAAGTGATTAATGATCACTTCAAGTCTGGTACGGCCACGTTTAAACTCCGCAGCCCATTTCTTCATTGTGAAAAACGAAGGAAAAGAGTGCTCATAAACTTTTATGAACTTTGAATGAATTTAGTTTGGCGTTAAACTTTGTTTTATGAAAAATAGTGTAACCGCACCATACTCAATTATGTCCATTTCAAGGGATACAGGCAAAACGATTTCTTCAGACAGCTGTATAAAACAAACTATTTGATAGAATGACTTGAAATTTCACAAGGGTGCTTATGACAGATGTACCACCTTAGAAATAAAATCTTGCCGATAGTGTTGCCATCTATGGTCCAGGCCGAGAACGTTTTCAAACCGCCCTCTGAAAAGTTCTCTGCCGCGACCATAGATGGCATCATTATCGGCAAGATGTCGAAAGTAATAATCTGCATGATGAGATGTCAGTGTAGAAAAAAATAGCCCACTTAAGCGGAGTCCTTCACAGAACAAAATATGAACTAGAATGACTGGTGCGTGGTACAGCAAGAGGAAGAAAAAAAGAAAATGTGAATGAGAAAAGAATAAAAGTACTAGACACTGGGAGAAAAGAGAAAAAAATTGTATGGGGTTTGATGATGTAGTTAATAAGGAAGTGAGAAAAGTGTGTTTTTCCCAGGCGCAAAGATAAAGAATGTCAATGAAGCCTCGTAACATAGTTGGGAGAGTGATTGTTTACTACAAATTATTTACTATAGTGATGTTAATCTGTTTAATATCACTGGAGTAAATAGTTTATAGTCACAACTGAGGATGCAATGTCTATAAATGTCATCACCATTATTAAGAATTAAGAGTATAATTTATTCTCTTCGGGTTGCAGCAAGTAGTCTTTACAAAAAACATGTTGAACGAATAGTAATACTAGAAAAAACCTCATCAATTGGCAATTGATCCCTGCTCGACATTTCATGCATCCAAAAGAAGTGAAGGAAAGAACAGATTCGATCAGTCAATTGTAGCAAATATTATCACTTAACATCATGGATTAAAACCAAAATGACTCAAACCATCCTTGTAGTCCTTTTGAGGACTGGCTTAAAGGGGCGAAGCAAGAATGCTTTTCATCTTCCCCGTTATCTGTAGAGGAGAGTGTAGGGAAAAGGTGTTATTGAGCTATATAAAGCTCTGATCATGGCAGGAGGGTAACAGCAATAGCCAAGCCTCAGTTAGAACTTTATTGGCTACGGCATTGCCATCCATTACACTCCAAGGGCATTAATCACCGCATCTCGCGGTCGATTAATCAAGATCACCTCCCATTTAGCCCTTTTAAGGACTGGCTTAAAAGGGCGAAGCAAGAATGCTTTTCATCTTCCCCGTTATCTGTAGAGGACAGTGTAGGGATAAGGTGGTATTGAGCAATTAAAGCTCTGATCATGGCAGGAGGGTAACAGCAATAGCCGAGCCTCAGTTAGAACTTCTTTGGCTACAGCATTGCCATCCATTACCCTCCAAGGGTTAATCGATCCTGCTGCTGCTGTCCTCTTCCCTTTTATTAAATCTATTATTATTTTCGTATATCCGTTGATAAAAGGTGTATTGTATTATCGAAATCTGAAATAAAAGTTTTATTATTAAAAATTATTACTTAAATATTTAAACGTTTCAAAAATGTATAAATGTAACGTTATTGGTTATACAAATAAGTTAAAATTATATTATTTTATATTTGTCAAATTACTATATTTAAATAATTTTAATATCGCGCAATTATAATATTCTTAAAAGAGCTAATTATTAATGGGTGCATATGATATTCAATGGCGATTCAACTTACTACTGAACACAGACTCGAACAGTAGGACATTAAAAGATTCATGAATAAATTAATGAATTATTTATATCAAAAATTAGAAAAAAAATATAGAAAACTTGGCAAATACTTCTAGAATTCAGAAGTCATTCACTTCGCGTCTACAGTGATACAGTTGAACAAATGTATGAAAGATAGAACCCCGTGTGTTGGCCGGGATAAGAATAGCGTTACTGTAACCCATGAATGTCGTAAGAGGCAACTAAAATGGACGCAGAGTTTCTAGAGTTTCGCTATCTTATGTTTCTTTCGGAATTTTGCTCTCCGTGAGGGGGGAGGTGGCTTAGATTTCGGGGGTTTACTCTGAGAGAGCATTTTGAGTCTCAGTGCGTTTTACTGCGTGGCCGGTGGACGCCTTTCTCTGGACTGTGGAAGCCTCTATTGGTGGACACCTTTCCCTGGAATATGAGCAGCTCTGCTCAGTGGAAGGGTGAGCCTGTAACTGAGTGGGCCAACGCTGAGTTGAACGATCTTTCGGCCACTGTAGAGTGGTCTAAGGATCGTGTTAATTTTTAAACAGGCTTTACTTCAAAATCGCCACTGCAGTCCATGCATGTCGTACGAGGCGACTAAAATGGGTACCCAGGGTAGGTAATGGATGGCAATACTGTAGCCAATGAAGTTTTAACTGAAGCTTGGCTATTGCCGGATACCCCGCCAGGACCAGAGCTTATAGCTCAATAACACCCCATCCACACATTTTCTTCAAAGGGGAATATGAAAAACATTCTTGCTTCATCCATCTAACAAAAAAAAAAAAAAAATGAATTTATTGGAATTTCACTTAATTTCAGATTTACAATTTACAATTTTTAGAATGCAATTTCATATATAAACTGCATCGCTTATTAATACAAATCCTGTATGAGTTCGAACAAGAATAATTCCGCGCATTTTAGTAAAGAATACAAGTACGAAATTTCAGCTACACACACACACACACACACACACACACACACACACACACACACACACACACACACACACACACACACACACACACACACACACACACACACACACACACACACACGTACGTACTTACGTACAATACAACCGCCACAGAACTGATGAACAAACTTAATCTGGCATTTCTTACTCATTATTTCGAAACTATAACCTGAGAACTGGAAAAAAATGATATACGAATATCCTGAAAAATATTTTAGAATTCACTTTATACAACCGGAATTCCTTCTTTTTTTCATCCCCTAAACGTAAGAATAAAAAAACAACAACTTAAGATCATATAGTGACAGCTTTGCTGAATACAAAGTGTTTGTGCTTCTTACCTTCTAAAAAACCTACTTTGAGAATGTGACATGCCAGTGAGTGCTTAGTTGATGTGTGCTGTCACTACTGAGGTTTTCTTTGATTGCATTGTCAGCAAGCGTTTCTTTCACTTGAGACACTTCAAAGATATGAGAAAAGCTCTTTTTACAATGAAGGAATACAAAAATGCAACCAATAGAAACCCAATACTCCGCATGTTTACCTACCACATTGAAAATCCACTTATTTTGAAGGCGTCAGGAAATCGACCAATAAACTCGCAGCGAATCCTTCACAATTAAACTGAGTATAAAAAGTAATGTAAATAAAAAGATATAAATGAATTACTTTTAAATACTAAAGTAAACTAAATTTTTTGGAAATTTTATCAAAATAATTTTATAGATTGCTTTCACACCATTTATAATTTTTAATCTATTTGAATTACATTAAGAGCCAGAAGTGAAACTCCAGTTGATTGTAAAGGGTAAAAAAAAATTCTACCTTTATTAAATGTTCGTGCCATTCAATCGGCCAACCAGGCCGTAACATAATAATGAAATTCCAGCATAATTTATAATTTACACAAAGGGAATTAAGAGAGTTTTCTAAACTCTCATTTATTATAGTCTTGAGTCATCGTGTACTTTTTCACTCATATTTCTTTGTTAACATGGAAAAATGCGTTACTTTGAGAAGCGCTAGTTCACTCCTTAATAATATCCCCACAATGTAGTAATTCTTAAATACGTACTTCCTCGGCTACAAACACATCAAATCTGTTTTACATTCTTTAATCAATGTTTGATATATGTGAATTCAGCAGCTTTCACTATCTCATTTCATGCCACGTTTATGTCTGATTCCAACTTTATAGGGAGATTCATTGAAGTTATTAGCAACTAGAAGGAAGAAATCTACAGCAACATTGCTTGAATTGCCTGCGTATGCTACGTTTCTATAACAACCGTGTTGACTTTACAAATTGTAGCACCGTTAATGACTGTAAGGAAGGTTGCTATCTTTATTATCAACAACATCAGATGCGAGAAAAGCCACCCCGAATGTGTTATCGTTACTGAATCCCTGATGCATCGGCTGGAAATATGGGCAGAGAGTGTTTGATGATGGCTCAGGAAATCTGTGTTGAGGTTGCACAGTTTGCTGTTATCACATTTTCAGATATGCTTTTCATGTCTGTGGACATTTTATTTCCATCAAACTGACACGTTCATCAATACACTGCCAGCATCCTCTTTATTCAATCAACGACTTCTCATTTATATTTTATTGCACTGCTAACTGATTCTGCTTATCAGCTTCGTATAATTCCTGGCCAAAATTCCCCGTCGACTTATTGGGAGAGAACTTTGACCATTCCTCATCGAAAAGTGAATGGAAATGTGCACGAATATGAAATGATACTTGAAAGAATCTTGGATAGCTTTGAGTAACTTTTAATCTCCTTCAGTCAAGTAGCCGTGTTCATTTTGAACAGTATTGAAAGTGGGTTAGAATTAATCATACTTTTCCGAAATTCGCACCATATACTGTATATGTTGGAAACGTTTCCTATGTTTTATATGGCAACGTGTTTCAACCCCAATACTCTAGTATCATATTTAATTAGAAAAAAAAACTTTCCATCAGTGAGTTTAGTTTTTATATATAAGTAAAGTAGGGAATAAATTTTTGTTCTATATTTTATATCAGTATATTATTAATAGTTTTATTTTATTTTATTATAAAGTCATTAGCAGGGCTCAACAAATTATTCGAAATACAACTTGCCACGCAAAAGTTGTATTGGTCAAAGATTCTTCAAGTTTAAACGATATGTCACAATTAGCCAATATGAATTCCATCAAGTGATTAGTCATGCTGAATCATAATATTCTTAAAAATATTTTTTAGAAATATTAAATAAATAACTATAAATACAAATTTAAGTAAAATTTAAATAAATAAATAAAAATACAAATTTAAGTGAATTTTAAATAAATAATTAAAATTTTAAATAAATAAATTTTTAATAAATAATTTATTTAATAAATAAAAAATGAATAATTTTTTGAATAAATAAAATTTTAAATAAATATTTTTTAAATATAAAAATATATTTTAACCAGTCTGCAGTTACCACGATCGAATTTCGAGCCCTTCTCATAAGTTAGGAAATTAATAATTCTACAAATACGAAAGTATCGACCGGAAAGGCTTTATCATTTGGCATTAAGAAGATACTAAAATAGTGGATATTATGGATCCAACCATGTTTTATAGCTAAATATAGAAAGAAAATTAAATATTTCGGAACTTTTATGCTCAGTAATATTTGATTACACACTTATTCAGGGCATTGCTATGCTATTCAACGAAAGGTTTTAAATGGTTTAAAGTTTCTGTCTGTCTGTGATGAGAACTAATAGTTTGAAACGTGAAACGGCTCCTGCATAGCGTTTTCGTGTTTTAAGTAGTGCAAGCCAACGCAACTCTGATATTCTCATCAACTCTCTGGTAAATTCGAAGTTTTACAGTCTCTATATTTGGCTATAAATACTGATGAATTCATTTTCCGTTTTAATATTAATTACGGGTAATTTTTTTCTTATATTTACATTTATTAAAATTTTTCTTTATATTAGTAGTTTTTTTACATGTTATTTCGTATATTATTATTTTAGTTTACAAATGTATACTAAAATGTATGTATGAAAGTGATTTCTATCTCATGAATGCTTTCGAAACCTTCGCGAGAGCAAGTTCGCTTTAGGCGTTATTTCTTATATCAATGTTTCTGTTAGAATTAATTAATGAAACTTCCTTTCCCATCTTAATTTAATTAAGGTCACATGACATCATACGTTGTGCTAGAAGAGAGTAAGTACCATAATGTTACTTATTCTCTTCTAATAAAAAAAAGAAAGAAAGAAAAATAATTTCGACATATAATTAATTAAAGTTTTAACTAGATCTTCCCGATCTAGTTAAAACCATATTTCGTTCTTATCTTAGGAAGGCAAATGAAAATGTATGTGCTCGTATTTAAAATTGAGAAGTCTAATTGAATTTATAAAAATCTTGGATTAATTTTGACAGACTGCCAAACGGAGATGCGTTTCAAACTCATTTAGAATTTACGGGTTAACAATATCATGTGCGTATGCATGAGTATCACTGAAGTTTGTTATAATGGCGATGCTTTATATTTCATAAATGACCAAACGTTGCTACACAATTAACTACCAAGCCATTTTTCACTACGAACTCCACTTTCAGTGAGACTCAGGTGTTCTCTGTTTACATCTGCGAATAATTTCGTAACTCTAAACTTTTCTCAGCTTCGTAATTAAGATTTATCATCAGAATTTCTAGTGCGATAGGAGGTTTACAGACCACTGAGGGACGTTTCAACCATTAACAAGCATGGCCACACTCGACATGTCAACAAAAGATGATCTCAGCGTAAGATATTACATTAGCATAATTAATCATCCCACTGGATATGAGATAAAGATATTTTAATCCTGTCCACATTTAAGCATTCAGAAATTAGAAGTCGCTCCTATTACTACTAGAGAGAGAGAGAGAGAGAGAGAGAGAGAGAGAGAGAGAGAGAGAGAGAGAGAGAGAGAGAGAGAGAGAGCATTTGGGAATTATCAGCGTAATGGAAAATCAAATTACACCTCAGTATGTCACTCTCTCTCTCTCTGTCTATCTAGTTCGAACGTAAAACTACAATGCCAAATGCAGAAGTCGTATGAACTTTTTTTTTCTTCTTCTGGTAATTATCAAACACTCTGCAGTGACTTTACGACTCTTTCAGAATGAACTCATTCTGGTTACACCACTAAATTTATTTCCCGTAATGGAGAACCTAGATTCTTCCATAAATCCTCCTTCGAATTCTTACTTTCATTTCCACGATGGGTGTCCTTGGAATTAACGTAACTCTATCGAAAGAAACGTTTTTTAAAATGTTTTAATGGCTAGATGCAGGGATAGATGACTTGATTTTCGCATAGTAATCTCCATTCTCTGAAATTGTTTCCATTTAGAAACGTTGATTTCAGTGCGATGCAAATGAAGTCCGATAAAACAACGAAAAGGCTACAAAAAAGCTCGCAAAGTGGCATTTAAAAAGTGAATTAAAGGACCTTTTTCACTATATATTAAGTCGCCAATCCGCTTTAAAAGAAAGTAGGACAGAAGAGAGTCACATTTTGTGACTCTCTTCTGTCTTACTTTCACACACACACACACACACACACACACACACACACACACACACACACACACACACACACACACACACACACACACACACACACACACACACACACACACACACACACACACACATACACACACACACACACAAAGCTCACCTGAGAACTCATCGACATTGATAGATAAGCATTAAACACTGACAGCTCATGACATAAGATGTGTATATATTTACTAGCGCTAAACATCTCAACAGACTTCTCGTATTTCTATAAAATATTTTTTTCCTTAAATCTGTGGACAAAATAGAAAAATATCAGATATTGTGTTTTATTCATACTAAGTTTCCGAAATTCTGTTCGGAAACCGGGGCGTTTTTTGTTCGGAAAATATGTTCGGGAACCGAATTGTTCGAGAACAGAGGCGTTCGACAACCGAGGTTCAACTGT
The DNA here is from genome assembly GCF_054136105.1 of Typopeltis vanoorti. NCBI lineage: Eukaryota > Metazoa > Arthropoda > Arachnida > Uropygi > Thelyphonidae > Typopeltis > Typopeltis vanoorti. The sequence continues at coordinate 96,399,834 of NC_143559.1, read as the reverse complement.
ATATTAAAATTGGCGCCTCCGTAGCCCATTCTGTATAGACGAAGTCCTTTGGTCGGAAAGACCTGGGCTTGACTCCCGTCAGTAACATGAGGAACCTTTATCTGGTTTATTTCGATGAAAAGTTAGTTAACCGGTCTCATACGGAGATGGTTTTTTTTTTCATCCGGAAACTCGGGTTTTTTGTCTCCCAGAACAGGCAAACCGGCTACGTCAATACACGCATCTACAGACATAGGACACACCAGGAGGCATAGGGCTAACCATCTTATCCTCGAGACGGTTGCGTTTGAAAGAATAAAAAAAACCTCGATACCGTAAAAGGTGGAAGAGGAGGATTAAGAATGAAAGATGACCACATTAATACTTTAATTAAAAATATTCTCGCCATTTTATTTCTGTATAAATATGTTGATAAAAAGTTTGTATTAATGAGACAAGATGTGTATAAATTAGTTCATAAATTAAAAAAAAAAGGAAATCCACTAAGACCTCTAATTCATCAAAGACAGTATCGATGTTATTTAGTCCTAACTAACTTTTGAGACTTATGAAGATTTAGTTTCCATCTTTAGCCAATCACTCAAAGCTGATCCACAGTTATCAGTGATTTTAATGGAAATGTGGGGAGGAGAACACGGTAGAAAACTGCTTCCATCTCTTGTTCCAAGCCCCCTAACACTATATATACTATATATTGTGTGAGTTTATGGGATGAAAAACCCAAGATTCTGGAGGACATTTTTCGTGCGAGAGATTGACTAACTCTGTAAGTGGTAGAAAAGTCTTTTTCGTACAGTTTTAATATAAAATTTCTCTTCAATCGAATTTAGAACAGGCTTTCTTCGGCTACCTAGCGATATGGATACAAAATGCTATTTCCACAGGTCCTCTAAGAACCCTTTCGATGAGGACTGTTAACTCATTTCTGTATTAAAAATTAATTAATGGTTTTAAACAATCAATTCCATTATTAAAATATTTTCTTACAGACATTGTTGATGAAAAAATGATATTTCAATGTATAAATACCATTTTAATTTCATATTGTTTAAGATAACTAAATCAATATTGTTCGGGTTAACGAAATCTAAAAGATCGTTTAATTTATGATTTTAATACAGAAAGAAAAATAGGTATGCTAAGAGATTCTTAGGACACTCTGGATATAAGAAACTTTTATTATTAAGTTGTTATTAATATTTTGGTGATGGTAGGGATGATTGAATTCTTTTGTTTTACAACAGGTCAAGTCAGGCCACTGCCACAGTGGGAAGATAACATTATATTTATTTCCATTTCAACACGTTCATTTTCATTCTGGCAAAGACATTCTCCCTCTTCATTTTCCTCAGGAGATACAGCTGCCATTATCCATCGATGTTCTTCAGCAACTGTGTGAATTCTCGTAACAAAAAACCACGTAGTATATTGTGTGATTTGATAAAACTGCGGGGAATTATGTGTTGTATTGCAATACAGTATATTCTCTTTTATTTACAGTAAATATATATTTACTTTTATGCATTACAACTCAGATAAGGATGACCCCTTGTCTGACAATTACGAATACTTAAGACCTTCCAAGGTTGCGAATAACGAATCAAACTCCAATCAAAGCAGGTTATCTTAACTTAGGTTCACATAACTACGCATGTGACATTGCAGAAAACTCACCGAACTGTCCTTTCTCGTGTCATTTTCTTAGTAACAAGACCATTTGAGTGAAAGGATCCTTAGTTCTTTCTTGCAATAGTTTATACCAAGATTCTGTTCGATTGCTTGATTTTTTATTCTCACTCGTCTTCTTTTTTTTGGCGATATTGTAAGTAACTCATCCCAATTGTCACTGCTCTTGTTTCCTTATTATATCTGAAGGTACACTTGAAATAGTAGGCAGCTTCTGTTTAATCATTTATTTTCAGTTTAACGCATAAGTAATCTGATAAGATTTAAATATTGAATTGAATAAGAATTGAATAAATAATAAATAATAAATAATAATGATGATCCTGTTTTCTGATTCAGACATAATTATGTCTCATTATGTCTCTTTTCTTTCTATCTTTGTTTTGTTTACATCATTTGTTTTCTTTTTGTTCGTCTATTTGCGATTTATTTGTATAGGTGTACTGCTTGAAAAGAAGTAAATAGATATCCCGATGGGCAAAGTACATCGTGACATGTAACGAGTCACGTGTTTGTAGTCGGTATTAACTGGAGGAAAGTGATGCTCCCAAGTCAGCTTAACCGTGTCCGGGTCAAATGGCTGCGAGGCGGGAACTTACGAAATTTGAAAGAGACGGTGTGATAGGATGCCATGTTTCAGGCCTATTTGTTTGGCAAATTGTTCACAAATTGGGCCATTCCAGGTTAATAATGAGTGATATCATACTGAGATGGAAGTGCAGGGAGTCAATTGCAAGTGCAACCGGCAATGAACGACCCTCCACCAAACGTGCCGCTATTGTACTACGAAGGATAGCATGTAAAAACCACCATTCGTCGGCCGACTTGTTGAATGCTCAGTTCCTAGCATCATCCTCTACTGAGCAGATGAGCAGTGTGGATGTTACGGGTGTTCGGTGAGTGTCTCTTATCAGAATGCGTAATCCTAACGATGAAATTCGGAAATTCAGATACTCCGAAAGGTAACTGAACATTCTGGACAATGCTTCCTACTTGGTGGCGTTTCTACAGAACTGACCACTGTCTCTTTCATAACGCTTCTGCAGCTGGAACTGCGTGGTTTATGGACATGAGCGTCACCACACTTAACTGGCGTTCACAGAGTCCTGATCACAATCCTGTCGAAGATCTGTGGGGTGAAATGAAGCATCGGATGAGATCAAGGGACGTCTACCCGACAACAGTCCAAGACCTTGATATTTGCCTACAGGAAGAACATTCAAATTTCAGCGAAAGGAGGTTCTGCGTCGTATTAAAATGTCTCTGTCACATTGTGGTGTCCATTGACTTCTTTCTAAGCAAGATATTCAATCTGAATTGAAGAATTATTCTCTAATTTGTAAATTAAAACCACATCATCTGAAAACCCAAATCTTAAATATGCGCCAGATTTTCATCTGGCGCTTTCCTCAGTTTTCAGAAAATGAAACGCCAGAGCATCAAATGGAGTGGAATCTTCATCTTCCCGGTAGAAGAAAGTCAGGTTGCAAAAATCACGTGTCAAGACAATCGTCATTGTTTTTTTTTCGACGCTGCTGGAATTATCCACCGCGAATTCGTTCCTGAGGTCACCATAGTGAACCGTCAGTATAATTTAGGAGTAATGCAACGTCTGTGTACGTTCTCATGCAAGGTGTCAGGAAAGAACTGTTTCACAACGCCAATTGGTTTTTTTGCGCAACTACGCGTTCGCGCTCTGTGCGCTGCCGGCGAAGCAGTTTCGGGCTGTGAGGTCTATGGCTTTTTCTCTTCCTAAATATGAGGTCTGCCTTGAAAGGAGAGCGCTTCAGCTATGCTGAGGACATCCATCACGGTGTGACCCAGACACTGAAAGAGGTTCAGGTTCAGGATGTTCAGGACCCATTCAGGACTTCCACCGTGCCTTCGAGCACCTGCACGACAGATGTAAACTTGTGGAGTTAGCGGGAGATTATTTTGAATCTGTGTAATTGAATTCCAATTACACAGATTGAAGTAATTTTATTTGACCGGTAAATGAAGAGTTCTGTACTGGCTGGTAGGAATCAACTTGTATCGAATTTCGATTACCCCATATTTGAGCCTGCGAAATACGAATTCAACTTATTTTCCAGTCATTAAAATCTCATGATTATGTCTTTCTCTTTCTGCCTCTCTACATTCTCTTCCCCCCCCCCCTCTCTCTCTCTGTGTATGTCGCTCTCGGTCTTTCTGTTTTTTTTTCAAATATTTGCTTTTTGTCTGTTAGAAATATTGTTGAACTTGAAAAAAGTGGACTTTAATGCTAACGATAGCGTTACTATTTCGAAATCTTTTGTTTATTAATATCATTACTTCCTCCGGCTGGGAGTATATTAAAAAAAATGTTCAACGTGTAAACTACTTTATACAAAAAAAAAAGATGAAGGGATTAAATACAGGACAGTAAGAAGGGTGATGAGGAGAAAATTATGTAAAAAGACCTGCGCAAATATTTGACTTTGTCTTTTATGGATTACGTTTGCCCCGCAAAGATCGATGAAAGAGAACTCGTAGTAGAGGAATGTTTGCCTTTGTGAACCGGACTCATCGCTACACGTCAACTCTGAGTGTGTGTAAATACTTTTCATTTTTATATTCATGGCGCACAAGATGCCGCTTGTATTGTTCAAAAGAGAAATTTCCATGGCTGAAGATTATCTACGAAATGTTTCAAAATGAATGAAAAGTTAGGGGCAAATTAATCCCATGAAATGACAGTGTATGCCCAGATCTGGTGATTTATTTCAATGAATGTGGATTATAGCCATAAATAGAGGTTTATTATACTATAAATTTAATAGTGATGATATCTACTGCAGCTCTGATTATACAAAAAATACATTTTTCAGTTGTTTTTCCTATAATAGATTATTCAGGTGGTCAGTTAATATTGCTTCTCAAATAAATTTTCAGTTCCTCTTTCCTTCGTGAATACGAAAGAGGTGAAAATAGTCATTTTACACGAAGGTGACAATTTTCGACGAAGGTGTCTTCCTACAGGTATTCCAACATCCAAAGAAACGAAGACCAGCGATGAAAATAAGCCAGTACGGAGATCAACAAGCGGACATTCTGGCTAAAAATTGACTTTATGCGAAGGGAAATGATGGGAAAAATTATATTAATTTCAGTTGGGCAGAAAAGAAAATGGTGTATAAGTATAAAATAAAATCATGTATAAATATATTAAAGCCATAGATTAGAGTAAAAAATTCAAAAATATATTTTAAAAAAATATAACTAAGATTATTTACAGTTTAAAATAAATTCCTTGTATTAATTAATATAAAAGAAATAACAGGTTCGATTCCCGTCGATAACGTGAGGAGCTTAAGGATCTTCCTCAGCCATAACCAAGTTAGCCGGACTTGGCGTGGATAGAAGGGTTTTCCCCCCAGTTTATCTGGGGTTTTTCATCCCGCAATCAGGCAAACCGGCCCCGTGAACACACATTGATTACAGTCATGAACATCGCCCTTAGGGGATGAAGCAGAGGAGTGGCGAACCGGCTGCATTAATAAGCCAGTAATACCCTCATTAGGAAGGGACTCAACCCGTCCTGGACGGATGAGAAGGACAGGATAGGAAATAACGTGTTCAAATTGCTCCATTATAGAAGATTCACTGCTGTTCGATATGGATTTCCGAATAGCTGGGCTGTAAGTCTTTTGCTTTCTGTAGAATTTACGGTTAAACGTCACGAACGAAATTAGGAGGGAATTTATGGGGAACTTACGTCTGCATTTCTTTCAACGGAGTTCCTCCACCTGCCCACATGAAAATCAAATTGGAGGTCACCTGTAAGTGGATTTTTGAAATTAGCATTAGAAATTATATTGTAAATATATAGCTAAAATATTAGTAGAATTTTAATTATAAACTCTAATTATATTTAGCAATTTATTATAAATTATTTGACGCCTAATATTGAATTATATTACATCGTTTTAATTAATATAATATAAACTGTATTAATTTAAGTGCAGGTTGGAACATCCTAGTCCTTTTTAGGACTTCCATGGTAACGGATTCCAGGGTAACAAATGGCAATGCTGTAGCCAATGAAGTTTTAACTGAGGCTCGGCTATTGCTGTTACCCAGCCATGACTAGAGCTTTTTAGCTCAATAACACCCCATCGACATAGATTTTCTTCATTCAGATGACGGGATAAAAATGTCAAGGACTCAGTCCATCTCCCAGTCCTTTTTAGAACTATTAATTAAAGTTAGTTTTTGTGTTCCAAGTTCTGCTATTAGGCTGTTAGTAATAATATGTGACGCATTTGTGATATTTTAGTTCCTCCCCCTGATTATAATCCAGTACTAGATCACCACTATTCAATGGAAGTTTCGCTGTTATAGAGTCTTTTGTCGAGGTGTTTCCTCAGGTGGTGAATTATTGGTTACAAGGCGATGGAAGACTGGTAGAACCTACTTGGGAATTTAAAGTGACCCCAAAAGATGACGGATAACACACATGATCTTGAACATAACCTATATTGAGCCACTGGGTTATCGTTTATACAAATGTGTCAGCAAGAATTACAAGAATGGGAAACTGTTGTATTTTTCACAAGAGTAATTTATAATTACTGTGGAAATCAATGAAATATATTCACTCACAAAAATGAAATTGTTTCTAATCACGAAAATAAATTTGGGGAAAGTTTTCATTTCTTTTTGAAAGAGTTACGCTCAAAATGAAATTTAATATTCATTCATTGTAATTACGTTAGCGATCAAAGTTAAAGTAATATAACTACTTGAAGCAGGTCACAATTATCACAAACAATCATTGGATATTGTAATATAGAAACGATTTTCGGTTGTCAAAGGTGTCAGATTGCGAACGATACAGAACAAATGCCTTAGAATAGCATTTAATCCCGCTTGGTTCGTCAGAAACCTGCACTTACACCAAGAAGCCAACCTTCCTGATATCAAGACCTACATGACAGGCATTGCAATAAAATTCTTCACAATCACCCAAATCAACTAATTCTACAGTCAGCGGACTACAAACCCTCAGATCGTTTCAAATATAAAAAAACGAAATCCGTCATCGCAAGAGAAATCTAATACTGCTTACAACGAGAGGGCAAATTACCCACAATAATCCCCTCACATTCAAGCTAAAATCAGATGAAAGGATGAAGAGTCAAGGACTCGGTCCATCTTCCAAAGAAGTTCCAAGTATAAGAACCACTAATGATAGATGATTGAATTGTTTTGGAGATCGGACGTGTTATCTTAGCCTGTGCCTGACTGAATTTCATACAAGGTTTTTCAGGAAACTCATATTGCACTGGCACGACCACAGTTTGATTCCTACTGTCTCCCCCTCTACATGAAACATGCAAGAGGTCTGATGGTCGTGTAGGCCACACCCTTTATGAGGACCAATGGTGGATGTATGTTATTTTAGGGAGATAGGTTTTCACTCTGTGGCCAAGTGAGTTCTTGACACTCCTTTCCCCATTTAGTAGGGCATTACAAGTTTAAGCATTGCTAGTAGACCACCTCAGTCTACAGGATTTTTGCTGGCAGTCCCCTAGCCCTGTGGGATTATATTTGTAGGCCAACAGGCCTACTTCACTGTAAAGACTCTCACGTTCTTTACTGCACTCAAACACCAGCCGATAGGAGACGCCACCTTGATATGGAAAATATCAAAGAGCAGATCCGGATCCTTAATAAGGAACAGTCCCTAGAGGTACTGAAGCTCATAATGGACACGCTTGAATCCGACTGGCGGGTTTTACTAAGCAATACATTCAAACTAATGAACAGGATGGAGAGGAGGAGGAGGTAACACAAGGAGAATTCATTACTGTTCTGACATCAAAATCCTCCTGTCAAAACAATCACAAGGGAAGCATTCCAACAAAAGACGCAGAACTACAGAGGACCAGATGGATGAAGACTCACCAACACCGGATGTTCCGAGGAACACGGAAAATGTTCTCCCCTGTTATATTAAGGGACAAGGATAAATGGACCGCTGTCTCATCAGCCCGTAGAGCACATAACATGTCATTCTCCTGGGCCAAAAACCAAGACGAAGGAGTCAAAATACATCCAGCCTCAGTAACAGACTACAGACAAATGACAAAGCTAATGGATAACAAAAGTATTCCTTACCACACATTTGCTTTACCCAGTGGAAAGAATTTGAAGGTGGTACTTCGTGGGGTAACCGAAGGTGTCACTTCTGAAGAAATCACTGCAGACTTTATGAGTCAGGGCCTGACCCCAGTCAAAGTAAGTAGGATGCTCAGGTCAGATAAGCGGCCTTTGCCACTGGTTTTGGTAGAGATTGCTATCTGGGCCTCAGAATTTCTACTGAGCCGCTAAGGAAAAATTCGTGAGCGGGGCAGTGCCATAGGTGCCAAAGGTTTGGCCATGCCAAAAACTTTGCAAGGCTAACTTCAGGTGTCTAAAATGCAGCGGAGGCCACCAGACCATCACATGCACCAAACCAAGATTCACGCTAGATAAATGCGCCAACTACAAGGGGTGCATTACACAACCAAAGAACACCCGGGTTAGCAAAGCTGCCCTTCCACCACCACCACCATCACCACTCCGCAGCGATACTCAAGGCAGCCGTGCAGATCGCCCCTCGGTCCAAATAATCTCTAATTCGACAACTCAGGAAGGAACACAAACTGCAGCAGTGACCAAAACTTATGCCGAGGCCGTACGAACTAAGGATGTTTCATCCCATGAACAAATACAGGGTGTTCGGGATAAATTTGACATATTTATAATTAATTATATTTTTCCGTAAGTTACATGTATTAACACACACTTCTCTTCATTTAAAAGTTTGGACCCTTCTTCATTCATATACAAGATGTCAGAAAGGATGGATAGCTGGAACCCACCTGAATCATGGAAGAGAATAACTTGTATCATGATGATTCGTGCCCGCCATCAAAATAAGGATATTACGACTGCTGCCCAATGCTCCCTGAATACAGTAAAAACAATCAGGCATGAACTAGAGACTTGCAATGGTGACTACGAGGATGTAGCAAGAAGAAAGATCCCTAGCAGACGATCTGATTGCGTTCGTACAGCAGAATTCCTCGCAAATCTGCAGGAACAGGTGTTGAAGAACCCTGGCATTGGAATTCGGGCTTTGTTCGTGGAGTTGCTAACTGTAGTCAAGCCCTGGATAACAAGGGTAGGCAATGGTAGGCCGTATGTATGGCAGCAGGATTCGGCCCCTTGCCACACCTCTGGGAAAAGTCAAAAATGGTTGTCTGAAAATTTCTACGACTTCACCAGTCCAAATGTTTGGCCTCCAAACTCCCCAGACCTTAACCCCATGGATTATTTTGTATGGGGCGCAGTTGAAAAAGACACCAATCGCACTTCCAGTAATACAAAAGCCCAGTTAATGGATAAAATTAAAACAGTTTTTGCGGCCCTTCCCAGGGAGACTGTAGCATCAGCTTGTTCGAGGTTCCGAAGCAGAATTGAAGCTGTGATCGATGCTAATGGTGGTTATTTTGTGTAAATCTTGTTGATAGTATTGTAATTAACTCTGCCTGTAATGTTTTTTTGTCAATTCATTAAATTTAATAGATACAAAGAAGATTTTCTTTTTCCTTACGAAACTGTCAAATTTATCCCGAACACCCTGTAAGCTCTAATCTAACGTCAGTATTAACTGCCTCACTAGCTGGCATTTTACAGGAATTCAGAATGACAATTCCTTCGCCATCCTCCACGAAAAGATTCCTGCAAGCCACCGATTCAATTCTGACAGCCTTCAATCATGAATAAAAGAAAATGTGAGCCTAACTCCCTCATTATCATTGCCTGGAACGCAAATGGACTGAGTAACAAAATCTTGGAACTGCAAGAGTTCACTCAAAGATACAACCCTCATATAGTCTTAGTATATGAAACACATCTCAGGCCAGTTAATAGCCCTAAATTACTGGGCCACGTGTTGTACAAAACAGATAGACTCACGGCCAGTGGAGGAGGCACAGCCATATTCATTAAAAACTATCTATGGCACAACGCCCTGACCAATCCGCAAACCAGTAACCTTTAGATAACAGGTATCGAAGTTCATACTAACAATACTGGCAGTATCAAAATCTACGCCGCATACAACCAACCTAGCATCCCATTGTTGGCATCTGATTTGGATTCCATTCTCGGCTCCACGGACTCCATTATTATGGCTGGAGATTTCAACGCAAACATAGAGCTTGGTTCAGCTCCACAATCAACAATAAAGGTCGTACATTAAACAGTTATTCAACACAAAACTATATAGTTATAGCTGGACCTACAGAGCCCACCCATCACAGTCCAGTCGGAAGCTCAGATGTATTTGGCATAGTCGTCCTCAGAAACATTAGATACCAGTATCAACTGGAAACACTAAACGAGCTGTCTTCCGACCACAATACCATCCTGCTTAAACTCGGTACGCCAGAGCAACTCACTCCTTCGCACTCTTCGCAGAACAAACCATCGGACAAACTCTCTAGAATTCTCCCAGAACACATCGACCCTTCCACCGTTATTCACAATAAAGAGGAGATAGACATTGCTGTAAACAGCCTAACCAGCCAAATCAAAAAAGCAATAAAATCAGTTATCCAAACAATAGTCTTTCATCCGATAAGCCGGATCCCAGAGGAAATCATGGGCCTAATAAGAGCAAAAAACAAAGCCCAAAAGAGACACCACAACACAAGAGCCCAACAAGACAAAACAATACTGAACAGATTAAATCGGTAAGTCCGTGAAGCTCTTAAAGAACACCGACACCAAGACTGGGAAACAAATTGACTAATTTAAACCCAGAGGATGGAAATTCTTGAGATCCCTCCGCACCAAAAGGCAACTTATTCCCCCAATCCAGACCAAGAAGGGAACAGCCCACATACACACACAAAAAAAAGACTGAAGCCTAATCAAAGGCTGCAGCTCTAATTTCCAGATTAGAAACTCTAATCTGGAAATACAATGTAACCACTCTTACCAAACTTTAAACATCAACCTTATCTACAAAATTCACCACCGGGTCAAGCAAGCCTTAAGACAACAAAATGATATTTCCGAACCTATCACACCTACTTCTCCAGCAGAAATAACAAGTATTATAACCTACCTTAACAACAGAAAGACTCCAGGGCCAAGCGGCATCATCAACAAATTAATCAAATTACTACCCAGAAAAGCTATAATTCAAGATCATCAACGCTGCTCTTAGATTTCAGCACTTTCCCACAATCTGGAAGACTGCTGACATCATCCCTATCAAAAAGACTGGAAAGAATCCCAAACTCCCAGAAAGCTACAGACCTATCAGTCTTCTACCTTGTCTAGGTAAGGTCAACGAAAAAGTTATTCTCATAAGGCTTCAATCTGAAACGACAAGTTAGGAATCATTCCAAAAGAGCAAATCGCATTCCGTAAAGACCATAATACTGTACAACAGATTGACTGGTTGAGCATATCACAAAAGGCTACAACTAGAACCTCCTTACAGTTACAGTCTTCATATATGTTGCAAAGGCTTTTGACAAGATGTGGAACCAGGGCATGCTTTACAAACTCATAGAATTGAACCTACCAATCAAGCTAATGCAAATGATTGATGAATACCTCAAAGATAGATATATGCAAGCCAAATAAATGAAATTAGATCACCAAAATGCAAACTTTGGGCACTCTCTTGACCTCCGCATTTTATTTTCAATCTACATAGCGCTGATATCCCCCAAAACTCCAGTACAACCATCACTGTATTATATGCAGATGATACCCCTCTGTTAGCAAGATCCCTCAGCCCCAACTGGCAACCACAAGACTCCAAAGCAGTATTCGTATATTAGAAAAGTGGCTGATGGACTGGAGATTTCAAGTAAACCCCCCAAAAAGTTCAGTTATAATGTTTTCCAAAAAGATGGTCCAGAGCAATTTCAGTCTGCCATGGAATCTTAACTCCTAATAGGAGTCAAGATTCCATGGCAGACTGAAATTGCTCTTAATTAAATGAAATTAAATATCTCGGCGTGTTGCTTGACAAACAGAAATTCAATTCAGTCAGCAATCACATAAAACACATTGGCTCGAAGGCATCTAAAGCAATCGCGCAACGCTGCCCCATGATCAACAGCAGAAACAAGTTGGATATGCATAAAAAACTCCTTATATATACGATGGTAATACGCCCAGCCATCACTTACGCATCTCCTGCATGGAGTTATACCTCGAATGCAAGTATTCAAAAACTGCAAAGGACAGAGACCAAATGTCTAAGGATGATTCTGGATGCCCTGTGGTTTATAAGAAACTCCCAGATTCACAGAGAAGTTAACATTCCTTATATCTCCTCCCTTATCCATGATCTATCAGAAACGTTCTTCATAAAGCCCAGTAATCATCCACCACACCCGGATCAAACAAGCTTCGGACTATAATGAAGCGGAATACTACAAATACAAAAGACCCTAATATATCTTATGCTCAGCTGAACACAGTTAATCTCAATGCCCTCACAAGGCGAGCCTAGAGCTCAATAACACTCCATTCAAAGAATTTCCCTCACAGACAAAGGAGAATATGAAAAGCATTAGTGCTTCACCCATCAAACAAGTAATGTTGTGCGTTCTGCGAACGAAAAACAGACGAGGGCTATTTTCCCTCACAATTCCATTGTGCTTCTTTCTTATTCTGCTATCTTCTATCGAAGGTCAGCGACCATCTTGGCGAACAAACTGCACTCTTGTGCTAATCTGAGCAGTTGTGCACTGCTCTTTCCTGTCCGCATCTTGATGTTGTCAAACCATGATATTCTTTTTCTTCCTTTAGTTCCTTTGCCATCAATTCTTCCTACCAAAATAGTTTGTAGAAGTTGGTATTTGCTGTTTCTCATGATGTGGCCAAGATATGATGTTTTTCGTTTCTTGATTATTTGTACAAGATGTTTAGCTTTGCCAATGGATTTTAAGACATCTTCATTGGTAATATTTTCTGTCCATGATATCTTTAGAAGCATTCTTCTGTATAGCCACATCTCAAAAGGCATCGATTTTCTTGATGGTTGTCCATGTTTCAACTTTATAGAGCAGAATAGACCACACGTAGCATTTCAGCATTCGGCATCTGACTTCCATGTTTAGGTCTTTATTGCAGAATAGTGTTCTCATTTTCATGAAGGAGTGCCGTGCAACTTCAATCCTTGTCTTTATATCTATTTCCGGATCCCACCGTTCATTAAACCAGCAACCAAGATATTTATATCTTGACACTTGATCAATATTTTTCCCATTGAGTGTCAGTTTCATTGATGAGGCTGGATGTTTGCTGATGATCATGTATTTTGTCTTGTTGATGTTTATATTTATTCCCATTCTTTGGCTTTCTATGTATGCTCTGTCAGTGAGTTTTTGGAGATCCATAATATTATCTGCAATTAGCACGGTGTCATCTGCATATCGTAGGTTGTTAACAATCTTTCCATTTATTGTGATTCCCTCTGGACATTCTTCCAATGCTTTTTTAAAGATTACCTCTGCATATATGTTGAACACGAGTGGTGAGAGCACACATCCTTGTCTCACTCCTCTTTTGATGTTAATATCACTGGTGGTAATTTTGTATAATTGAACAGTAGCCGACTGATTCCAAGACAGATTTGTTATTAGTCTTATGTCTTGTTCGACTGATTAGCCGACTGATTCCAATACAGATTTGCTATTAGTCTTATGTCTTGTTCGTCTAGCCTTATTTGTTGAAGGACTTCTATTAAGTTAGTGTGTCTGACTTTGTCGAATGCTTTTTCAAAATCTATGAAACACATAAAGACAGATTTCCGTTTTTCTATGCATTTTTGTATCAATATTTGGGTACAGAAAAGGGCCTCTCTAGTACCAAAACCATTCCGAAAGACGAATCGTGTTTCACTTAGGGTTTCTTCACTTTTTCTATAAATGCGATTCTGAATTACTTTCAAAATTATTTTTAATGTTTGGCTCATTAAACTAATAAGTCGGAAGTCACCACAGGAATTCGCTTTGGGTTTCTTTGGGACAGTGATAAATGTAGAGTTGAGCCAATCTGATGGAAAATCATCACTTTCATATATTTTATTAAATAGTTTTTCAAGAAGTTTGATGTTATCTGGTTCTATTAATTTTAAAAATTCTGTTTGCACACCATCTGGTCCACTGGCTTTTCCTGTTTTACTTGTTCGTATAGCATTCTCTATTTCGAATTTCATGATTGCTGGTCCTTGAATGTTATCTTTTATATTTATAGGCTTCTGTCTGGTATCACTGAAAAGTTCTGTTACATATTTTATCCAAATCTGTGCTTTATTCTCTTCTTCTAGAACTATTTTTCCATTTTCGTCTCTTAGAGACACTATTTGCTTTTTCCTCAGTTTTCCGGAAATTTCGTTGATTTTCTTATACAGATTGAAATTATCATGTTTCCTCTGAAGCAGTTCAGTTTCATTACATAAATGTTTTATCCAATTTTCCTTGGCTTCTTTTATTTTTTTCTTGATGATGTTATGTGTTTCTGTATACCTGGCTAGGTCTTTGTTTTCGTACATTCTTCTTGTATCAATAAGAGAAAGAATCTCATCTGTCATCCATTCCTGTTGTTTTATATTATTCACATAACCTACTTCTTCAATACTTGTTGTTACGATGGCATTCTTTAAGCTATTCCAAAGAGATTCCACACTTTTATTTTCTTCTATGTTAATCTGTTGTAATCGCAGGTTAAGCTGTGTCTTGGCACTTTTATTTATGTTCGGGTCTTTCAGTTTTTCTACATCAATTCTTTTTCTTCTTTTGTGATTTTTTAGCTGGTTTTAATCTAAGACGTACTTCTGCAACTATGGGATTGTGGTCTGATGAGATATCTGCTCCAGGATAAGTCTTTACACTCTTTATACTACTGTGGAATCTTTTATTTATCAGTATATAATCAATTTGATTTCTGACAATGTTATGTTGGTTATCTTGAGGTGATTTCCAAGTGTACAGTCATCTGGGTGGAAGTTTAAACCAGCTATTTGCTATTGTTAGATTTTCTTCCTGACAGAACTGGACTAGGCGATCTCCTCTGTCATTTCTGTTGCCTAAGCCATGTTCGCCAACAATTTCTCCATCCCCCCCCTTCCCACTTTTGCATTGAAGTCACCCATCACTATGGTTATATCATGTTTCTTTGTTAGGTTTGTAATCTCTTTTAGGTGTTCATAAAACTCTTCAACATCTTCTTCACTTTTGTCAGCTGTGGGTGCATAAGCTTGGATGATATTTATGTTAACGGGGTTTCCCTTAAGTTGTAACAGCATTATCCTTTCAGAAAATGGAATCCAATTTATTACTGATTTATTGATTTCTTCATCTACTATTATAGCTACACCATGTCGATGTTTGTTCTCATTATTCCCAGAGTAATACATTGTCGTATTATCTTGTTGACACTTCCCAGATCCTGGCCATCTTGTTTCGCAAATTCCCAAAATCCGGATGCCCAGCCTCTTCATTTCTCTTGTGGCATTTCTTAATTTGCCAGCTTCATACAGAGTTCTGACATTCCAAGTTACAATTTTAAAAGTGGACACCATTTTGAGCCCGGAGAATTTTCGCACCCCTGTCCCATTTAAGGGACGCCGGGAACTTGTGGCCAATTGTAAGGGTTTGCTCGACATGGTGGTTGTTCTGGAGATAAGGTAGAGCAGTAGTTTCTCCGTTTGCTTTCTGCTCCGCAGTATTACAGACGTACACAATATAATCATATTGCCATCTGCAAATCTCTGATCACAAGCTTTTCCGTCATCATTTGGCTTCAACCTTATGTCAGTACTGACAATGCTGCTTCCCAATGTCAGGGGCAGTGACTCCAGCAGGTGCTTATTTAATGGACGCACTACTCGCCATGTCACCGAGTTGTCATTGGGCTTTGTGAGGTTTTAAGTGAAACAGAGTTGCCATTTCTGCTCCCCCACGCCCTGATAGCTCAGTCGCTGTTAGTCCACGGCTGCTTATTCGCCAGATTGCTCTGCTTATATCGCAGCTAGCCTCCATATCTGAAGGCTGTTCCCCGATCCGCCACCTGAGGACGCACCCGGTAGTAATCAGTTCTGCCCCGGATCCATGTGCTTAGTCAATGTAAAAAAGACAATCTGGTTGTATTTGTAGTAATAAGAGTTAATAATAGTGAATGTTGCGCATAAGAAAAGAGAAGTTTCTGTAGGATACTTTTGCGACGTTTATAAAATACGACTACATGTGTGTATATGATGAATGCGTATGCAGCACGCATGAAATATAGAATTCTTGGAACTATTATATATTATTATATTATAAAATTACAACTCTTTAAAATATTAGAAAGTAATATTATTAGTTATTTTATGATTAAGATTAAGATAAAGATTAAGATAAATATGAAGTACTCTAATTAGAAAATCATTCGGAGCAATCTCGTTTAGGATTTCCAGGTAAGGACATGGGACTACATTTTGTTATGACGAAAATAAGAGGAAAACCTGAGATTTTAATAAAGTAATGCAAATCTTTCTTTAATTCTCAAGAGACCACATGCAATAAGAAAAACCGAAGAAAAAAATCTCAAAAAATATTTTTTTTGTGGGAAATACAGAACATAAATAAATGCTGAAGAGATTATGTTAGATCGGTTAACGGCGAAGGAATTAATAACAGCTGTTGTTTGATAGTGGCAATATTATTATTATTATCACCCTACTTCTTTTTCTTATTTATGGATAGTATTTTTAATTATTGCAAGCTGAAAGCGAGGAAGTTTAAAGAAGGAATTCAATTACACAATCTTGGCGATACACTATATTACAGTATACATATGAACTCCATTCATCAAACGAAATTTAGTTGTTTTAGAAAAGTAGAGTACATAATTACCCAGTTTTCACTAGTCCAATGAGAACTAAACTCTAAATTAGCTTAAACGTTTGGAATACAAAAACAGCTCTCATTGCTTTATAAAACAGAATAACTTACTTAACACAAAGTGCGATGTCAGCTATAAAGGTTACTTCAGTAAGTGAATTATTTCTTAAACTGAAGACGGTTAAATAAATTAATTTGAATCAAATATATTCGTTGTATCAAATAAACAGAAAATTCAGATAGAAAGATTGAATGAGGAATAATCCAATTTCAACACTCACTGAATAAAACAGTAATTAATTATTAAAATATATTCAATAAGCTACGTTTATTTTTTAACCTATTAAATTATTTTGAGAATTTTAATTACGTAGATGCATTTACGAATGCATAAATTAAATAAATATATAAATAAATAAACCTAGAGATTACATTTCAGATAATTTGTATGTGATTGATGAGAAGCAAAAGTTCCAACACATTTTTACTGAATGGTAAAAAAAAGTGACTAGTGAAGAAAAACGAAGATTTTGGGTGACTAAGGATCTGATCCGAAATCCAAATCTGAAAAGTTCGTTTACGTGAGTGAAGTTTTATGAATCCGATCACGTGAGTAACCTTTTCCCCAACGTTCTACTGTTGTCTCCAAAGGCTATTATAAAGTGGTTGCTTCTTAAGTTAAGGGGATAATAAATTCCTCTTTGTTTTACAGCCGGGTTTCGTTTCGTAACTCGGAGATCGAAATCTAAGAGTTTCATGCCGAAGAACTATCGGCGAGTCCAAGCGTAAGTCATCACTTGGGTAGTACAACACCATGGCAACTCGTGTCAAAGGTGGAGCAAGCTCCGTCACTATCCTTAATTTCTCATAATGTAAAACGCAGCTCCTAGTTGGAGATTACTGTTTTACATTATGAGGAGAGGTCACTACCCAGACCGGTTTCGACCTTTATTGAGGTCTCATCAGTGAGTAGGTAGACCTGGAATACCAAGATTTAAGTGAACCGAACTTACATATACCCCTACTAACGAATTGCCAGTCCGGTGTACCCATATATTATAATTACTATGATAGGGAGCCAAGAGGCTATTTTTCCGATGGCGTAAATTAAGTTCAGGGGATAATAAGTCCCTCATTGTTTTACAGCCGGGTACGAAACTCGGAGATCGAAATCTAAGAGTTTCATGCTTTAGAAATAACTTTCTGAATGAATTAGCAATGACAAAATGATCGAAATTACTTATGAGATTGCCCTAGTAGGTGGTATTAACAATCCACGCTATTTCCCGCTACTCCTGTAAAATAATAATAAGATAGCCAGTACTTAATGCATTGTTTCTAATCAGACAGAATATTCATCCAGTAGCCAGCTTCTCATTAGATCATTTTGGCCTGTTCATATCTGATATATCAAATCGAGTTATAACACATAGTTATATGAAGCATTGAAGACGTCACAAAAGATAAAGCGTTGAGTGGAGTGTCCTATCGTGATAAGCCCTAGCTCTTCTTGTAAGTATCACGTACTACTACTACTCCTATAATAATAATAATAATAATAATAATAATAATAATAATAATTCTCATTTAACAAATGAGAATTATTATTATTATGAAAATTAATTCGCCTTTAACAAACAGTACATACAACGAACATAAAAGTTGGAACCTCTAGCAGTTGATTATCTTAGATCAGGAAAACGCTAAAATTTTCTTTATACTCTCGTTAACAGAGAACTTAACACATAATAACATTCATCGATATTAACGTATTAATGTTAGCATTAATGATGTAACAATATCTGTAACAGTTTTATTGCACAATTTCTATATCCTTGGCAGTGAAATCAGCTATAAAAATATATACCAGGAATTCCTGATTTGCCTTGGAATATCTTTGCGTCTTCTCGGTTCTGATATAGATGGGAAGGAAACTTTTTTTAAAAAAGTTTTTAAGTAGAAATATTTCTTCTTATGATGTGACTTACTCAACTACTAAACAAGCGCAGAAAAGCTAGCGAGTATTAGTGTGGATTTCTCATCTGGTTGTCTCAGAGGCGCAGTTGGTCCACTTGGTCCTTGCGAGCTGAAATTACTGAAATTGGTACAAAAGCAGTATAATTTCATGCACTATTAAACATTCAAAATATATAAAATGACAATATCGCGCACAGTATTAATGGAAATGACAGCAGGAATATATATACAAGACGAACCATAGAGTTACAATAAAGAAGGAATTTTAATTTACGAATCCTTCAGATTTAATTTTATGATATTATGGTAGCAATTATAGTAGGAAAGCTTCGATTGAGATTTACTGATACGAAACGTTTTTTTCATTTTATATATTAAAGCAATTTGATTTCGATTACAAATGTAGATTATTATTTGTAGCATTTCTCTTATATCTATAAAATTTATGCTAATAAATAAAAGGTGTACTTTATAACACATAATTTTCTTAAAAAGTACTTCAAAACTCATTATATTAAAACAAAATATAGATTAAAATATAACATAAATTAAAATCTAATATTTAAAATATAATTTTACTTTATGTTCTACATGATATATTTCTAAAATTAACTTTATTTTGTATCCTGCATAAAATATGCAATAATTATTGATCGAATATTATTTCTCTTTATCACAATTCAAACAGTATCATCAGTATTCCAACTACATTTTTGTCCAGCGAACCACAAGGCAAGCTCATAAGCAGCTTTTTGTCTTTTATCTGCTGATAGATAAACAGAAAGGACCAGCATATCGTTATTTTTACTACTAGCCGATCATGTTTTCCACAGAGTTTAGCTCATATTTTCTTTTAATTCATAATCTTTAAATTCGGATTCTTCTTAATTCTGTTTCATTTATGATTCTATTCCTACCATTTGATATATTCTTATGCTCATATATTCGATTTTCACATTGTTTTCCAAGTTTTCAAATTATCTGATCAAATTTCCATTAAAATCAGTATATATATATACAGGGTGTTCGGGATAAATTTGACAGTTTCGTAAGGAAAAAGAAAATGTTCTTTGTATCTATTAAATTTAATGAATTGACAAAAAAACATTACAGGCAGAGTTAATTACAATACTATCAACAAGATTTACTCAAAATAACCACCATTAGCATCGATCACAGCTTCAATTCTGCTTCGGAACCTCGAACAAGCTGATGCTACAGTCTCCCTGGGAAGTGCCGCAAAAACTGTTTTAATTTTATCCATTAACTGGGCTTTTGTATTACTGGAAGTGCGATTGGTGTCTTTTTCAACTGCGCCCCATACAAAATAATCCATGGGGTTAAGGTCTGGGGAGTTTGGAGGCCAAACATTTGGACTGGTGAAGTCGTAGAAATTTTCAGACAACCATTTTTGACTTTTCCCAGAGGTGTGGCAAGGGGCCGAATCCTGCTGCCATACATACGGCCTACCATTTGGACTGGTGAAGTCGTAGAAATTTTCAGACAACCATTTTTGACTTTTCCCAGAGGTGTGGCAAGGGGCCGAATCCTGCTGCCATACATACGGCCTACCATTGCCTACCCTTGTTATCCAGGGCTTGACTACAGTTAGCAACTCCACGAACAATGCCCGAATTCCAATGCCAGGGTTCTTCAACACCTGTTCCTGCAGATTTGCGAGGAATTCTGCTGTACGAACGCAATCAGATCGTCTGCTAGGGATCTTTCTTCTTGCTACATCCTCGTAGTCACCATTGCAAGTCTCTAGTTCATGCCTGATTGTTTTTACTGTATTCAGGGAGCATTGGGCAGCAGTCGTAATATCCTTATTTTGATGGCGGGCACGAATCATCATGATACAAGTTATTCTCTTCCATGATTCAGGTGGGTTCCAGCTATCCATCCTTTCTGACATCTTGTATGTGAATGAAGAAGGGTCCAAACTTTTAAATGAAGAGAAGTGTGTGTTAATACATGTAACTTACGGAAAAATATAATTAATTATAAAAACATCAAATTTATCCCGAACACCCTGTATATATATATATATATATATATATATATATATAACTTCATGGCCGTTTTCTATATATTCTAATCGGAATCCTTAAAGGCTGCCAATCATTATCAGGATAACCTCAACTCTACCACACTCAACAAATTTTATCTATTTTGGAGATACTTTACGACAACCATATTTCTCTTCTCCCAGTAAGACGAAATCTATAAATATTCTTTGATCCGACTGCGCACTTAGTGCTTTGCAAATCACATGTTTCTCAATTTTTGTTTTGACATCCAAATAAGGTTTTTCACTCTGGTCAGAAATGTGTCATTACTGATTTGTACACTATTTTCATAAAAACAAAGGCAAGAAAATGAAATGTGTTTAGTGTAGAAAGTAACTATAAGTTATTACGCCCTGGTTAAGGCTAACTCAAATACCTCCAGCAAAGGAAATCCCTAAACAGGGATACAAAGAAAAGAGATTCTCGCACTTAATATAATGAATGCCAATAATCAAGCAAAAAATAAACATTTAGGAAGAACTGTGGAGAAAACCCAAACCTACCTATTTTTCCTTTACTGTTAAATTGTTTTCTAACAAGCAGAAAGTTTGTTAAAAAAACTAGACATACATCTCTTTTGGAAACTTCTTTTGGGAGAAATAACTATTTCCTTCGTCACAAATGAAAACAGCATCTATTCTCAACTTCTTTAGTGAAACTTATATTAAATAATTTAAGGTGTTTGTCCTATTTTTAAATTATCAAAAATCTTTTAAAAATTAAAATAAAAAAGTTTTTTTTTATTATTTGCAATAAAGAAAGTTAAATTTAACTGATTAGTTGCGGAATTTCTTTTACACAATGTTACACCCTTTTTAGTTTATATATTTAAGAGCCTCAAATAGAGTTGTATTGTAATTTCCATATGCAGTAACACGTATTTCAAGCGCATTAGTAACAGATGTTTTATTGCGTATGAATTAGATATTTTGTATCAAATCTAATATCACAACGAAATCATTGAAAGGAAATCGTGAAATGGACCAATGTCCAAATCGGAATTCCTGAGGATGTGGTTTGATTTCTCTCTGCTTCCTGAAAAAAACAGATTTAAGTAGCAACCACGAGAGGTGGAGTAGTTACTGTTTAAGACGATTTAACTGAATATTCAAAATTAAGTATATATTATGGTTAAAATGCAAGCAGCATTTTACTGAAGAGGGAAAAAAAGAAAAAAAAGAAAAAATCCTTCCTTTCAGAACTCGTTGTCGTGTTGCATCACTTGAAGCCCATTATTTGAATCATTTTGGGGCTTGGGCAGTGGCATTAACAAACGTGCTTTGAGGTTAGGAATTTATCGACATAGTGCAGTGACCTGAAGCGTTATCGGTAGCCAAGAGTTGCGAAACAGAAATCGGAATATTGAATTCTCAAGAAAAAAAATACAATTTTTTCCTTCTCTTTTTTCTCTCCTGGAAAAAATTTTCCACTTTTTCCAGCTCCATCTCTGCTGGAAAAAGAAAGACGGTGCAAATTATTCGCATTCATTTCTATGAGGATTCTGTTGCCATGGGTTACTTGATCGTTAAAATTCAATTACCACCATTATGCTTCAAACACAGTTGAAACACGATATCTGTCAACATCACTGTAGTGGTTCATGCTAAACTTTATTGTTGCTGTGGTAATCTACTTCCGACAAGTATAATTGATTGCATTTGAAACTGTGGATGGTGTAATGCTGTTACACTTTAATTTATTTGTAAAAATGATGAATGACTTAAATAACGCCGTCTTTGAATTACAAAAATCTAACCTTTGTTTACCTTGAACCCTAATAGTGTATTCTCCTGTTTACTCAACTGTGAGCGTCTTAAGACTCATGTTTTAAAGTTATCAATCCATCTCTCTCTCTCTCTCTCTCTCTCTCTCTGTCGATTTCTTTCTCTGATGATGACCTTGTAGTAAGAAATGTATAGGAGTTAATAAATTCTATTATTCCCTACAGATGTTTAACAGCAACCGTGTAGAAGTCCTTTTGTATTCTATATAAAGCGCTATATCAACAAGGAACCTTTATAGACAACTAAAATCATTTGTTGCTGTTGGTGACCTAACTGAACTATTGTACAATTAATGCTCCCATGCTGTATTCTTGATCAGCTTACTGTATTTTGTATTGTTTTATATATCAGCAACCCACAGAAGGCTGTAAAGCTATACTTAGTTAGTACCATTGGTATTATTATTAAAATATTTTTAATAACTTTATATATATATTTGGATTTTTAACTTTTTTGGATTATTTATTTATTCTTTTGCATTCTTCCTTCTTTTGATTATTACTAATTTACAATTAAATATATATATATCCATAGCTACTCGAGATAACTATGTTTAGATTGTTTTGTTAAAATATTATCAAAATGCATGTAAATGTGAGAGAAGATTCAAATGCTTGCTATTTAAATACCAAGATTGCCAAACATTTCACTCAACTACTTATAAAAATAGGGAAACTATTAAAATAGCATAAACTTTATGTTAAAAATTCCGAATAACTTTTATGATTAAAATCTAAACCAAGATTTAGCAATATTCATTGGTTTAACCACTTTGTTTATAATTTTAGAGAAAAATTATTAGAAATAATCACACTGATCAAAACTGTCATCTCTTTAAGCAATTATTATTATTTTATTACAACTAGATTGTTTAAAATTTCACGGATTTCACGTTAGTGCAATCCCTATTCTATACGAATCGATTATTTTCTAATACTATATATTTCTTTTATCTTATTAAGAAAATAAAAGTAATGAAATAAATTTAACATACAAAAACTAATAGTTCTGTTTTATGCTACATATGTTTCCTATACCTTTAAATATTGTTACAAAGTAAACAGTAACCATTCAACTTTAGAAAACAATTAGAGATTCATAAGAGCATTTAGACGGCCTTCTCTTAGAATGAAAAAAATGGATATTTTCATAATGAATAGATAAACCAAGTCGTATAAACGGATTTCACTGTAAACAAAAAGTGCGAGAGCTTTATTACAGGAATCAAACATATTCGCTTTATTAGAATGGATAGTCTAGAAATTGGAAAAAGCAAAAGTGGTATCCAATTATTACAGTTGACTTGACTCCCCATAGAGTTCAGAAGCAGGTAAACAGTGGCCACTGTTTTACAGCCTAATTCAACACATACGCCTTAAGCTTTTCAAGCAAGTGGAAGAAAACAGAAGCTAACGAAGACTATTAATCGTCAATCGTTAAGGAAAAACAAGGAAAAGAGGACATCTGATGGTTGTTGTACTTATCTCTCAACAACATCACAGCGTAAAAGTAAGAAAGAGAGAGTTAAGAGGATGATGGATGACGCACATAGACAAGATAACTTCTGCACAGTGATCAAGCTACCTAGCCAACCAGTTTCGTCCAAAGCTTTACGAGAAAAAGGATAGCATCAAATTCTAAGATATTATTATTATTATTATTATTATTATTATTATTATTATTATTATTATTATTACGAAATACCTCCAGGGAGTCCAAAGACTCATCGAGGGAGGACACCTACTCTACAACTCTACGACACACCAACCCCAACTATCTTCAAACACCACCGCCATCTACCGCCGACAACCACCACTAGCGTTTGCGCAGACAATCACATTTTGACAGTTATTGTAATCTATCATGTTATTCCTTCATGTCTGAAAGAATTTATGTTAACAAAACAATTAGTGCGTTGCTTGAGCATGACAAATTACTAAATAGAAATAAATTGAATGTTATTTCAATAAATTTTATTATTTTATTATAAATAAAAGATAATTAATAAAGTTTATCATAAAAAATAAATTTAATAAATTAAAATTTTTAAAATGATTAAAAAATTAGTAGTCTAAAAGGACATCTTAAATTATTTTATATATGATTTACTTATGAATGATGTAATGTAAATGAGTTACGTTTATTATGTCGTAGATAATACAACATTACGGATGTTTTGTATATCACGATCAAGCATTGCTTTCACTTTTCTGGTTGGTAGAACACCATTGTGGACGATAATTACCATTAAACTGGGAATTATTATCTTATACTGTAGTGTAGGTAATGAACGCAGATAATTAGCATCGGCTCCGGTGTACTTGGAAACTTTTGTTTCATGGTTCTTGTAAAGCTGGATGTTTTTTTTCATTCGTGGTTGCCAGGACATGGGATGAGACCTGTGTTCTTTTAAATACGTAAGCATATCTCTAGGACTTGGTCCTTTTTCTATGACGTCTCCAACCAATATCTTCAATACTTCGTTGTTCATTGGATTCTCCTCGTGTAATAGTTGAATGAATTCCTTGAAGCAGGAGTGGATATCTCCAAGCACTAATATCTCTTTATATTTTGTTACGTAATCATCATGTAGTACAAGATGGTTTATTTTCTTCTGTCTTTTCTGATCATTTTCATTTTCTTTACCTTAGAAATAATGAAATAAAATATAATATAATATATTATAATATAATATAATATATGTGTGCGTAATAGGGGCTCCATGAAAGATGCCAAACCTTTCAACAACTAGCAAATAACTTGAACTAATATTTTGTAGAGTCTGTTCTAAGAACTTCAGAGAAAGATCCTTCCTCGCTTCATGTTTTTCTTGTGGTATATTTTTCTTTATTTCTTCTTTGGCTTTCTTTAATAATATTTTACTGCATTTCGTTATAGAGATATCGACTCTGAGTTTGAGATTAAATCTAGCATTTAGCTATTTGTACTCTGTCACACTTCATTTTAATGGTCAACTGCAAACAATTTTTCGCATGTTCATTAAGGAATTCCCAGTGTTCCTACAACTAAGGGCTTCCGAAATGAGTATATCAATCTATTAATTCCAAGTTCGCGAGGAGATAAAATCTTGATAGATTAAATCAGTCACTTTAGCAACACGTGGATGATATTCCACAAACTTCAAGATCGTTTAGGCCATTCGGGTCTGAGTGTCTTTGGAATGATTACGTGCATTTAATAACAGAATGAAGGAATCCAACAGCATTGCATTCAATCACGTGATTAAATAAATTAAACATTCATCTTTGTAGCATCAGAGAAAGTTACTCTGGCTACTTCGCACAACTTTACACTCACTAATGTCATGAAATATCCAACATTTTAAATTGCAAATCAACTAACCAAGCTGATTTACAAAAAAAAAAAAAAAAAAAAAAAGGAAAAATATCTTTCATGTTTTAGTGTCGTCCTCCCATTTAAAGTCATCTCTAATAATTGTATGTAATATATTTTCGAATGATTTGCAATGTACTTCGAATACAAAACTAATCTCATTAACAAAGTGAATATATTTAATTTCTCTGGATTTGCATCATAAAGAAATTACGAGACTTATTTAAATTCGTAGGAAAGTGTTTTTTCAATTAAAATCACAAAGGCAACATCTTTTATGCATGCACAACCTTTTCCACTCTTTTTCTAACCCTCATCCATTTTTCGCCTTAATGTTTCACTCTTACTGTTGCGAAGGGCTGTAATTCTAATGCATATTTGTGTCATGAGTGGACTAAGGATTGAATAACCCGAAAGCTCTGGTATATAAACTAAAACGTGGAACATTTTCAAGCCACTTCGGAATACAATGAGGTAACGAAATTCATCACGAACCGGAAAACATTCCCGAAATGCTCATTTCTATAGTGGATTCCAACTCACTGTCTATAGATTTGAGCATGAAATGTAGAAACATTTATAATGGATATGAGCGATCTCCTTGAAAAATGCGATTTTTTCGAATCAATGAAAATCATAATGAACCCACTAATAGAAAAATAAGGATTCAAGAGATAGATATTTTTAAAGAAGTTATAATTTTCTTTCTATATAAAATATTAATCTGGAATATATGTAAGCTTATCATATTTGGAAATAATATTTATCTCTTCAGTATAAAAGCTTTTTTTTCGTTAAATGGCTTGTTTGTTAGATTTTGGAAATGACATTAAATTATTGGATACTAAAAATCGAAAAAAAACATGTACAGCTTTATTGTTATCTGAATATTTATTTATTTCCATAATCAGTTTCCATGTTCACACACTATATTGTAGCTTTTTCTTTCTATTTTCTCATTTAACTTTGCGAACATTTTTTAAACGGTTTTTGACTGTTAAAAAATGTCAGGCAAAATACGAGGGTGGTCTGAAACGTTCTCGGCCTAACAATGTATAAAACGAATTTATGATTTCAAAATTAATTTTTTTTCTACATAATCTCCATTAAGACTAATACATTTATTCCAGGGATGCTCCAGTGCAATTATCCCGTCCCTGTAGCGGTTCTCAGTAAGATCTGCGAAGTACCCCTCTACAGTTGCAATCACCTCTTGATTAGAAGAAAAACGCTGACCAGCAACAGTTTTAGTTTTGGGAAGAGACAGAAGTCAGAGGGAGCCAAATCTGGGGAATAGAGTGGATGTTCCAACAATTCATAGTGCAGATGCCTTAATTTTCCCATTGTCAAAACACTTTCGTGGGCAGGTGCATTGTTCTCATGAAAGATGATGTTTTTCTTCTGCCAAACCGGGTCTTTTATCACGAATTTTTCCTTTAGAAAAATTCGTGTCTGGTTATCTGGTATTTCTGTCTGGTATCGAGCTATGACAGTAATATTCCCAGGTTATTCTTTTACCCTCTTCAATATAATTAATGAACAAAATGCCTTTGGCATCCCAAAACACTGATTACATGTCCTTTCCTGCTGATGGAACCGACTTTGTCTTCTTTGGCGCTGAACAACCGGCTTCTGTCCACTGTTTCGACTGCTGTTTGGATTCTGGTGGGTAATGGGGAATCCAAGTCTCATCTATATTAATACATGGACGCACAAAATCAGTTTTATTCTTGTTAAAACGCTCCAAGCACTGTTCAAAGATTTTCATGCGAGTGCGTTTTTGATCTGCTGTGAGCAAGCGTCCATCTTGCGCAAAGCTTTTTCATATGCAATTCTTCATGTAAAATATATCCTACAAGTTCTTTTGAAATGCCTATAGTCTCAGCAATTTCACGCACTTTGACTCGCGGGTCATCCAATACCATATCGTGCACTTGATCAATGATTTCTGGTGTTGTTACACTTTTTGGACGTACTCCACGTGGATCATCTTCAAGGCTGGTACAGCCACATTTAAACTCGGCAGCACTTTTTCTTAATTGTTGAAGGAGAAGAGTGCTCATAAACTTTTATGAACTTCGAATGAATTTCTTTTGGCGTTAAATCTTATTTTACAAAAAAATTTATAATCGCACGATACTCAATTCTGTCCATTTCACGGGATACAGACAACACTTTTGCTTCAGACAGCTGTATAAAACAAAATACTTGATAGAATGACTTGCAATTTCACATGGATGCTTATGACCGATGTACCAACTTAGAAAAAAAATCTTGCCGATAGTAATGCCATCTATGGTCGAGGCCGAGAACTTTTCAGACCACCCTCTTATTAACCCTTTGAGTGGTACAGGTCTGAAAACAGGCCTATGGCGAGGCTTCTAATTTTCCTTGCCTGACCTAACAGAATTAACCACAGGGCCAATAAAAAGGCCAGTTAAAGAAGTGAGGTAATAATACGTATAGTTCGCATTAAACTTAACTCTGTATGACAAATTAAAGACTAATTTAAATAAATGGACTTCCTTTCTGTCGAAATGAGTGCATTAAAATGTAGCATCCTATCATTGTTTGTAATGTCTGTATATTTTGAAATTGTATTTCAAATTTGTTTCAAAGAACTAAAATACAAATAAAATTTATGCAAATCTGACAGTTCCTAAAGATTTATTTGTTTTTAGATGAATATCGTCAATTTACATTTACGATATTCATCTAAATAAATAATAAAAAAGAATCGCAAATAATTACATTTATTAAATTTTTTCCCATTAATAATAAAAATAATAACAATTTATTTCGGTTTTAAAAATATATTAAAACTTTCCTCTTTGAATAAACTTAAGGTACGTTTGATATATTAATATTATTTCCGCTTTCGTTTGATATGTGCTTAAATTAAATGAAATATTGAAAAGTTCAGAATTTTAAATAAATTTATGTTGCATGAAGACAATATTTAAAATATTATCCAAAAACAAGTAAATGTTGCTGTCTTTCTGCAAGAATATTGCGTGCAACAATGCGTCAGCAGTAACTTGCATAACCACGGTGTTTACATGGCTTCAAGAGCATTTTAACTTCGCTGCTTACATCCTTCTCTGTAACAAAAAACTCAGCACCTGTTTCTTGCTCTCCAGTGGAATTGTAAAATAATAATAATAATTAACCTTTATTTTCACCTCTAAATTCCATCTGACATCGCTTAAAAATATGTGATATATAGAGAAAAGAATGATACTTTGTCCTCTTCTATTCCTTTAGCTAGGATAAAGTGCGTATAGATGTTTATTCCTCATATAGAGAGGGAAAATGTTAGCATTTCAAAGGAAATCATTTTTTTTTCAGTGTGTGGAGAGTAGATTTGGAGACTGAATATCTCAAAGAGTTATAAATCCTTGAAAATATTACTGGACTGAATTACGGAAGTAAAAATCAAGTTGTCCAGAGATATTTCCATTTATTTTCCAAATCTCATTCAAATCACATTCCAAAACTGAACGTGTTTTAATGATTAAAATGAAAAGTATTATTATGAGACCTCCCGGAAGCTCGGACTGATCGATGGAGGTCGTAAAATACCCACATCAGCTGGCATCTTCTCTTGAACTCACTGGATGAACTACACCTCTTCAACATCGAATATTCCACTTACTCACTTCTCCGTTAGAGAAAAATCTAGCTATTACACCCTTCTTCACCACACACAAACTTAATCTTCCGTGGATATCTCCTTGTTCTTTTCTCCCCTCCTATATAATGAAAACGTCCCACAATAAAAATAATTTAGATAACAAAGTCGTCTATTTCTGAGCGTTTACAAGATCAATATCGTTAAACCTTAATGAGACTGCAAATTCAACATTTCTTGTTCACATTAGAAAAGTAAATGTAGGATCCAAGGACATTATAGGATTTATTACTAGGTGTATTATCAATCCCTTATCTGCAGTAGAAAGACAGTTATATGTTTACGTCTAGTGACCAACGAGAGTATTTTCGAAGACTATTCTATTTCTATTCTAATATGGTTCCGATGGTAGTCTTTCTATAATGCAATAAAAGGAAAAAAAAACAGAAAGTTTTCTTCCCGAAATTTTGGACTCACTATTTCAGATAATACTAGTTAGGGTTTAGGGACACGATATGTCGATAACTGTCTTCCGTTCTTCATCGGCGGTGAGTCCACTATTTCACCATTTGTCGGTAAAGGTAATTCAACTACTGGTTCAGAAAAGTGGAAACAAACTCATTTTCAAAATGTATGGCTAAAATCTTATTTCCATTTGGAAATGAAAAGATGGTAGAGGGTTTGTTTATTTATTTTATATACAGGTACATTAACTGAGATGTAATATTGCTTAATCTACACTTGAAATAATGAAACAGCAAGTTTCATTATTTCTGAATGAAAACCTAGATATGTTAAAAACTTTGTTAAAAGGGACAGTTTTTTATTTAACCTAAAATATTTTAAGCAATAACGACACCTTGACTTTCTTCGGATAGTGCATATTATAAGAGGTTCCCTGGTATTTCAACCTGCTTTAATTATGAAATAACTTATAACACGTCAATTATAAATCTTATAATATATAACCATACTCTAGGGACACAGTGTGCATCCCTTGTTATATATTTAAAGAAAATTTCAAGCATTTTTCATTCGCTATACAAATCTTCATCAAATTCTTATTGGAAGATGTCGTTCCCAGTAATCACACATTCACCTTACTACCACTACCACAACCACCAACAAAAATGTATTCAGGCAATGAAATGTATTAGTAAAGAAAAATAATAAAAAAAATAAATACAGAGTCCATCAAAAATGTATACCCATTTCATCAAAAGAAAAACCTGTATAAAAATTGTAATACTAAATTTATACAGACATCAAGGGATGAATACAAGTTGCCTTTGACTTCTACAATACGAGGTGCTCAAAGTGGTTATCATTAGCGTCCAGAAAATTGTTATTACGGAGAACTACTGCTTGAGCAACGTTAGCCAAAGTGTCCAGTAGGATTGCTGCGCATGCCGTTTCAATTCCTTTCCGAAGGGCCACCAGTGTAGCTGGTTTTTTACGATATACTACATCCTTTAGAGTCCTCCCATAGGTAGCAGTCCAAGGATGTTTAATGAGGAGAACGTGGAGGGAATTGAACTGCAGCCCTTCGTCCTATCCATTGTCCCTACAAACTCTCATCGAGGTAAGATCTCACGTCCAGGTGGTAGTGTGGTGGTGGTGGTGCGCTATCTTTTTGGAAGAGAAATTGAACATTCTCATAAAGTGCATGAATGACAGGTAAAATGGATGTGCGTAGTGAGTCTAGGTTGAACTGTTTCAACACCATAGCCGAGGAAGCAGCACTTGTTGCTGTGCGAGGCCTCCAGGATCTTCTCTTGTGCATATCACACACTGTACCATGAGTCTCAAACTAATCACGAACACGTGCAATTTTCAGGCGTGTTGGAGGTTGTGCTGCATACTCACGCCTCCCTTCTCGTTGAACTTCAACAACATTCTCAAATCTGAAATACCACTTTAAAAAGGGTCTTGCGTTCCTAGAACGAGAATCGTGCCTCGGCCAGTTTGTTTGACTCTCCTACCGGTCACGTGTTGATGGTAGTATTCGTGTCAGTAACAATATATTTTGAGAGATCATCATACTACACGTGATTCGATCCAACTTCGAAAAAAAATCCATAGACGATATCTGTTAAAGTCGGTATACATTTTTTGACAGATTCTGTATATTAGTAAAGAAAATTTGAACGATTACTAAAAATATTTTTTCTATTAGACATACTTATAAAGTACGGGGGTGATCTGAAACGTTCTCGGCCTCGACCATAGATGGCAACACTATCGTCAAGAATTTTTTTTTTCTAAAGTTCGTTTCTAAACATGGATGCTTATAACATCTGTTATAAGCATCCATGTGAAATTGCAAGTCATTCTATCAAGTAGTTTGTTTTATACAGCTGTCTGAAGCAAAAGTGTTGTCTGTATCTCTTGAAATGGATAAAATTGAGTATCGTGTGGTGATAAAATTCTTTGTAAAAGAAGGTTTAACGCCAAAAGAAATTCATTCGAAGTTCATGAAAGTTTATGGGCACACTTCCCCTTCGTTTTCGACAATTAAGAAATCGGCTGCCAAGTTTAAACGTGGTCGTACCAGCCTTGAAGATCATCCACGTGAAGGACGTCCAAAAAGTGTAACAACACCAGAAATCATTGATTAAGTAAAAGATGTGATATCGGATGGACGGCGAGTCAAAGTGCGTGAAGTTTTTGAGACTAAAGACATTTCAAAAAAACTTGTAGGATATATTTTGCATGAAGAATTGCATATGAAAAAGATTTGCGCAAGATGGGTGCCGCGCTTTCTTACAGCAGATCAAAAACGCACTCGCATGAAAACCTGTGGACAGTGCTTGGAGAGTTTTAACAAGAATAAAACTTATTTTGTGCGTCGATGTATTATATTGATGAAACCAGGATTCACCCTTACACACCAGAATGCAAACAGCAGTCAAAACAGTGGACAGAAGCCGGTTGTTCAGCGCCAAAAAAGACAAAGTCGGTTCCATAATCAGGAAAGGTCATGGCATCGGTGTTTTGGTGTGCTAAAGGCATTTTGTTTATTAATTATCTTGAATAGGGCAACAGAATAAACGGCGAATATTATTCCGATCTTTTAACCAGACTACTCGAAAAAATTCGTGAGAAAAGACCCGGTTTTCAGAATTAAAAAAATCATCTTTCATCAGTACAATGCATCTACCCATAAAAGTGTTTTGGCAATGTGAAAATTAAGGGGTCTGCACTATGAATTGTTGGAACCTCAAATCTATTCCCAAGATTTGGCTACCCTACCTCTGACTTCTGTCTCTTCCCAAAACTAAAACCCTTCCTTGCTGGTCAGTGTTCTTCTTCTAGTCAAGAGGTGATTGCAGCTGTAGAGGGTTATTTTGCAGATCTTACTGAAAACCACTACAGGGATGGGATGATGTCGCTGGAGCATCGCTGGAATAAATGTATTAGTCTTAAAGGGGATTATGTTAATAAATAAAAATAAGTTTGAAATTATAAATTTGTTTTTTCATTGTTAGGCCGAGAACGTTTCAGACCACTCTCGTAGATATAAAGGTAGATGGTTATTGATAACTAACATCTTTTCAAAGAAATACAGGGTGTTCGGGATAAATTTGACAGTTTCGTAAGGAAAAAGAAAATCTTCTTTGTATCTATTAAATTTAATGAATTGACAAAAAAACATTACAGGCAGAGTTAATTACAATACTATCAACAAGATTTACTCAAAATAACCACCATTAGCATCGATCACAGCTTCAATTCTGCTTCGGAACCTCGAACAAGCTGATGCTACAGTCTCCCTGGGAAGGGCCGCAAAAACTGTTTTAATTTTATCCATTAACTGGGCTTTTGTATTACTGGAAGTGCGATTGGTGTCTTTTTCAACTGCGCCCCATACAAAATAAACCATGGGGTTAAGGTCTGGGGAGTTTGGAGGCCAAACATTTGGACTGGTGAAGTCGTAAAAATTTTCAGACAACCATTTTTGACTTTTCCCAGAGGTGTGGCAAGGGGCCGAATCCTGCTGCCATACATACGGCCTACCATTGGCTACCCTTGTTATCCAGGGCTTGACTACAGTTAGCAACTCCACGAACAAAGCCCGAATTCCAATGCCAGGGTTCTTCAACACCTGTTCCTGCAGATTTGCGAGGAATTCTGCTGTACGAACGCAATCAGATCGTCTGCTAGGGATCTTTCTTTTTGCTACATCCTCGTAGTCACCATTGCAAGTCTCTAGTTCATGCCTGATTGTTTTTACTGTATTCAGGGAGCATTGGGCAGCAGTCGTAATATCCTTATTTTGATGGCGGGCACGAATCATCATGATACAAGTTATTCTCTTCCATGATTCAGGTGGGTTCCAGCTATCCATCCTTTCTGACATCTTGTATATGAATGAAGAAGGGTCCAAACTTTTAAATGAAGAGAAGTGTGTGTTAATACATGTAACTTACGGAAAAATATAATTAATTATAAATATGTCCAATTTATCCCGAACACCCTGTATATAGCTGGAAAAACACTCAGATTGAGTTCTTCTTCATTGAGATTACATAAATCATCTACTTTTTCCGTTTTCCTAGTGAAGATTACGTTTATATAACATTACACACACACACACACACACACACGCACACACACACACGCACACACACACACACACGCACGCACGCACGCACGCACGCACGCACGCACGCACACACACACACACACACACACACACACACACACACACACACACACACACACACACACACACACACACACACACACACACACACACACACACACACACACAGAGAGAGAGAGAGCAAAGTAGAAGACCATATACTTTTCAAGCAGACAGAGATCGATTGACTACATCTCCTTGGAGAGTTAGTTCGAGCAAACCCCGTAGAGGAAATTCATGCTCTTGATGCTCTAAGCAAACTATTGAGAAGCGACTACGAGATTCTATCAAGTAAGCGGTTAGGCATTGTGTCCGCAAGCACGCCTACATACACATACAAGGCTATCAAGATATTTCTTTATTTCCTGGACAGGTAAAGTTATCTCCGAACAAAACTACACACTAGGGCTAATCACTTATGCCGTTTAAGATTTATATTAGAAAAATGAATACGCCAAGTCGTTTAAAAAGCACGTGTGCCCCTGGCTGTATTATAATTTTCATGTTTTCCACTACAGGAGAGCTTAAGGAGGAAGCAAAAATCCATCTTAAGACATTAAAACGGAGACTGCGCTAATAATTTTCCCACACCCAAGGAGAGAGAGAGAGAGAGAGAGAGAGAAAATGGTTAAAAATGAATGCACTGCCGACATAACACACTCAGATTGAGTTTAGCCTTTCTTTGTAATGGGGAAATTATGCGTAATTTACTTCCTCGTGAAGGAGGATGGAATTACTTCAGAGGGGAAGCATAATTCACTTCTGGCTGTCACTAACAATAACAGTTGCCGACGCCCGCGTTCTGTCACCCGGTTCGCTTCTGATTCTGTTTTGCTATCTGAGCTGCTACTTATCAACATTGATTTTTAGAGGATTATTTAATTTAATTCAAGGGTCGACTACCTTTATTAGGTAGTCGACCCTTGGTATCCGCTGTCAGACGATCGCTCGGAAGGCGGCATCAATTTAAACGCAGCATTTGTTTCAAATGCAAGAAGGTAAACTTAAGTGGAATTAGCATTACCGAGCTAGTCTCTTTTGAATCACTCTAAACACTCGAAATATAATGAGCCTTTATTATAATATTTCCTTACGTGCTTTTCTTTTATTACGAAAAAAGAGTGTTTAAAGTTTTTTTTTCGATTAATTATTTCATCCTGAAAAAAAGGGGATTTTGCAGCGAAAATAAAATTGCTCGAACATTAGCATTGATCACTGTTATATATGGATAACGTTATATAAAGTGAGATATGGTTAAACGACAAAGCTGTTATATATTTTGACATCGAATGTGATGACACAACCGCATTAGCGTCCAACATCTATGATCGCATTCTTCGTTAAGACCAATCGATAAATTCCCAAAACGTAGATTTTCAGGCATTTATTATCCTAGTTCCTAAAGTGCATGGAATAGAATCCTACATACCCCATGATTCGCATAAGGACTTTTTTATTCTAACTTTCGGATTATTCAAATTGCTAGTTTGAGAGAACACTATTTTTGCTAACATACTTAGCTGAATATTGTACTATATTATAAACGACAACTGTTTGTTGTCTTAGCAACCGGCCTCTGGCTATTTTTATTTCGATCAGCCGAACCTTAACTACGTTATTTAAATATTATTATGCGATCGATAGAAACCGTATTCTACTTTGTTACATTGATCTTTTGGAGATGATGAAACATACAAATGCTTAAGAATGTATGTAGGAAAAATAAAAGTTTTATTATTTTATTTTTAAGCATTTTAAGAATATCGGAATTGTCTTGAATAGCTTCTGTTATCTCTAAACAAAGTAAATGTGCGAGACATGGGAAGTTAGTTCAAGTAGAACTTCAGAAAAATAACTTACAAGAAACCATCGATGAATTAGCATCGCTGCTGAAATTTTTATATTGGAGTAGCCAAGACAATTTGGAAGTGCATCATCTCAACACAGGTTCGTCTTACAAGCAGAAAATGAACGTTGGTTTAAATCAATGAAGAAAACAGTTGAGTGGTAAACAATAGAAAAAAAAAAGATTGTGGATTGACATATCAGTTTATCTGTTGATGGAGAAACTTAAACGGCCTATAGCAGAAAGGACAAATTAAAAGTGACAACTAACTTGCTGCTGAACATCAGACATCGGTGTAACATGTTTATGACCTATTCCACTCTAGAATTGCTAGGATTGAAAATAAACAAAATAGAATAAAATAAAATGTTTTATGTAAGCGACCAGCTGTAAGATTCCTTGAAAACAATCTAGAAATCCACTCACATTACAGATAAGAAGCGGAACCTAACTAGATTTTTAATATGATTCTGAAATATATGCCAATGTGTGGTTCCTTATGTTTGATCAAGTGTTTTACTTCTAACCACATCGCAGGTGGTAGGATAACATCGATTTGAAATCCGTCTTGTTTTCTGCTAACATAGTGACCAAAAGTTTGCCTGTTATAATTTATTCAACTGACACCAAATCATACCACGCTGCGTATTCGGTTGCCAATTTCAATATTGAATTTGCTGTCTTCATTAAAACCTGAGCCTAAATAGTGGAAATAGTTTATTTGATAAAAATATTGTTAAATGTTTCAATGTGCCGGAGAAACCTCTTAATTTTTGTCTTTATTTCTAATTTTCTTGCCAAATATGTTACAGCATTTATGAAATTTAGTTCAAGAATTGTGAACAGATTTGCACTAAGTTTCCTTAGGACAATATCATTTGCAGAAGTTTGATATCTCGGATTCTAAAATCAACTTCGATACCACTTTCTTTCATAATGCGATCTGATGCAGATCGATGGTGAATAAGATTTATGTGCAAGCGTCTCTTACACTTAATTTTACATCAGCAGCCTTTGCTCTCTTCATTTTTCCAGTTCCGACTTAAATTTAAACATAGACTATATATTGCTCTCTAATATGTTCTATTCATTCTCGTATTACTGTAGTCTGCTCAATAACTTTCCTCTTGGGATCTTAGGGGTATAATGCAACAATTCTCATATGCTTTTTCTTAGATGTAAAACACTAACATACAGTTCTCCGAGTTTCTGTTCCAGAATATTTTAGTCTCTTCTCAATGCAACACTCAGTAGAGAAATTCCTCTGTAATTCTCAAATCACTTTTCTTTCTCCTTGTTAACTGTGCACCAGTCATCTAGAATTTGACATCAGGCCACCTTCTGCATTATGTTGTCAGGCCTGAAATGTGCAGTCTAGCCTTTGAACACATACTAAAATTTGGAATGAAATTCTGAGCATTAGTATATCTTGAAATGTTGTTGCCAGGCTGGTTGGCCTAGTGGTTAGCGTATCCACTCTTCAGCCAAAAGCTGCGGGTTCGAATCCCGTTGTCGGAATGAATGTTTGTGATTATCTGTGAGAATACTAGTGGTGGTGGAAGGTAGATGGCATTGGTGTAGATGGTGTTTGCAGTTCGTTGTGGCTGGAGGCCTGAGAGTTGTAGAGTGGGTACCTTTCCTGGATCAGTCTTTGGACTCCTTTTAGGTGTCAAGTAATAATAGTAATCTCTTCTTCTTCCTTAACGTATTAGGCTTCGTAGCCTATTACGAATTCGAAACCGGAAATCCCACGGAATAGGTGACGGTCACTCCTATTCCAGGAGTTCTATTCTATGTCTGTAGAACGGGGATGGGTTTTCTGTTCTGGGGGGGGGGGACGAGGAACCTGAATTTCTTAGTAAAAAACACCCTACTTCTGTATGAGACCAACTAACTCAACTTTAGTCGAAAGAGATCAGATAAAGGCTCTCCACGTCACTGACGGGAATCGAACCCAGGTGTTTCCGACCAAAGAGCTTCATCTTACCGACTGAGCCACGAAGGCTCAGTAATAGTAATAATAATAGAATAATAAATCCTTAAACGTTAAATTGCCGTAATATTGTGCGATCGATAATAATTTATTAGTTAACATTAAGTTACATGAATGTTATTAATGGAATTCTGGTTGATTTTGTCGGTCTCATCAGCAATCACATTGCAATGACGATAAGCCTGTATTTCCTCTATAGTTCCAGAAACCTGACGAGCCAATTGCCTATCCCTGACATTCACGTGATATACTGCAGTCCATCAGACATATCGAAGTCACCAAGTAATTGTTTCTTAGAGTGCACACCGTCTCTCAGAAGACCAACTTTGTGGAATGTCGCTGAGTCATCAGAAATCCATCTGAAATGATATCAGTCGTACTTAGGTGTATATTAAAAAAAAGTTTATTTTAAAACTCATTTATTTATCTTTATTATTAAAATTGAAATTTATATGAAATAAAATCACAGTAATGCATCTAGATTATCAGATAAAAATTGTTCTCACACTTTTCATTTTACTGTAATTTAAGAAAAACATACATAAGTTCTCTTTTTTAATGAACCCGATATATTTCATGTGGGTAGTATAAATTAAATTTACAGCTTACACATGAAACAAAAAAATTATTAGAATTTTATTTAAAAACTCATAATTCACCAAATGTAAGGTGAACATCGTCAGGGAGATTTACTGTTAACACATTCAAACGATGAAGCATAATAATGAATCATGCATATAGTATATGTTACTGCTGGAAATGTCCTCTACTCTTATGAAAGATTTCTATTAACTAACAGAAGTAGAGCAGTCAGTGAATTTACAGCTTCGATAACCCCACCCCTTCATTTTCCAATTCTTGACAGTCTGAGGCATTCTGCATTCCCGTTTCTTCTTCTGACGATCAATATTGTATTGTGTGGCCATTTTATTGATGGAAGTTTGACTGATAGATTGCATGATTCTTGTAACCCTCAACTAGTTTCTTATGAAGTTATTTTCAGCCATAGAATTGACTCTGCCCAGAGGTTTGCTCCTCCATTCTAGGCTCATTCCAGAGATGTTGTGTTAACACTGTAGTGATGCTTACATTGTCACATTAGACAAGTCAGTCACTAAAACCACATTGTGAATCCATTGGTACATTAAATTTTGCAAACTCTTCTTGATTGATTTATATAGTCTAAAATACACGTGAATTCCACAGATGAATTCATGTGTTAAGATATTGCTTTTTTATTCATCTGTATAAAGATTGTTTTTATACTGCGAGTGTTTAGTATTTTCACAAGGGACCAATTATGATTTGTGCAATGACTTTAACTGTTTCTAGTAATTAAGGGGATACAAATCCCTTGTTGTTCAACTGCCAGTAAGCAAAACTCTAAGATCGAGAACTACGAATCTATGAGTTTCATATATACCGAAAAACTATCGGCGAATCCAAGAGTAAATGACCACTTGGTAGTACAACACCAAGGTAACTCGAAGCAAAAGTGGAGTAAGCTTCCTCACTATCCTTGATATCGGCGAATCCAAGTGTAAATGACCACTTGGTTGTACAACACCAAGGCAACTCGAAGCAAAGGTGGAGCAAGATCCCTCACTATCCTTGATATCGGCGAATCTAAGTGTAAAAAGTGTAAATGACCACTTGGTTGTACAACACTAAGGCAACTCGGAGCAAAGGTGGAGAAGATCCCTCACTATCCTTGATATTTTCTCATAATGTAAAACGCAGCTCCTAGGAGATGTATTACTGTTTTACATTATGAGAAGAGGTCACTACCCATACCGGTTTCAACCTTTTTTTGAAGTATCATTAGTGAGTAGGTAGACCTGGAAGATAACAAGGTCCTTATAAGGACTGGTTTAAAGGGGCGAAGCAAGAATGCTTTTCATCTTCCCCGTTATCTGTAGAGGACAGTGTAGGGATAAGGTGTTATTGAGCTATTAAAGCTCTGATCATGGCAGGAGGGTAACAGCAATAGCCGAGCCTCAGTTAGAACTTCATTGGCTACAGCATTGCCATCCATTACCCTCCAAGGGTATTAATCACCGCCGAAGATAACTAGGACGCAGGACATATATGGCGCAGAGGATGAAGCTTGACGTTTTTCATATTCCCTATTGTCTGTTTCCGGAACAGTGATGGGAGAGATCGTTGAGTGTTAGGATGGCTTTCGGTCTTTTATGTTTCCAGTGGTCATTACTGTCATAGTTTCCGGCTTGCTGAATTAGTTGGTTTGGATGCGTAGATGTCTTCATAAAGAATTTTTCTGCTAGGGAGCGTAGTAGTGGAGAGATGTAGGGGATATTTATGTCCTAGTGCAAAGATAGTGGAGAGATGTAGGGAATATTTATGTTTATGTCCCGGTGGAAAGATAAAGTTCTTAAAAGAACTGGGCGATGGACTGAGTCCTTGACTCTTTATCCCGTCATCTGAATGAAGAAAATCTGTGTGGATGGAGTGTTATTGAGCTAAAAAGCTCTAGTCATGGCTGGGTTACGGCAATAGCCGAGCCTCAGTTAAAACTTCATTGGCTACAGCATTGACATTTGCTACCCTGGAAGTCCTAAAAAGAAATGTTTCATAATTCGCTACAGCATGTTTACCTGTTTTGCTACCAGATAACAAAGTTTAAGTGCAAAGAACTTACATACCT
The DNA here is from genome assembly GCF_054136105.1 of Typopeltis vanoorti. Taxonomy (NCBI): domain Eukaryota; kingdom Metazoa; phylum Arthropoda; class Arachnida; order Uropygi; family Thelyphonidae; genus Typopeltis; species Typopeltis vanoorti. The sequence continues at coordinate 96,359,257 of NC_143559.1, read as the reverse complement.
TTACTATACGAATGCCGTAAAGGTGTGCTTGTATATTTTAACATAAATTGAAAGCCAAACAGTTATTTTTCTGGCATCCTTAATAATAATTAAGGGGATACAAATCCCTTGTTGTTCAACTGCCAGTAAATAAAACTCTAAGATCGAGAACTACGAATCTATGAGTTTCATATATACCGAAAAACTATCGGCGAATCCAAGTGGTCATTTACACTTGGATTACACTTAGTGGTCATTTACACTTGGATTCGCCGATAGTTTTTCAGTATATATGAAACTCATAGATTCGTAGTTCTCGATCTTAGAGTTTTGCTTACTGGCAGTTGAACAACAAGGGATTTGTATCCCCTTAATTATTATTAAGGATGCCAGAAAAATAGCCGTTTGGCTTTCAATTTATGTTTAACTGTTTCTTTTAGAATCCGGAAAATCATTGACTCTAGGCCAAATACAAAAAATATATACATTTAATAAAACTAAAGCAACATATACACTTTAGATAAAATTACATAACTACAAGATATTGGATCCAAGGCCTTTTAAATTAAATCTACACTCTAGAGATTTTGTTATCCAAAATATTAAAATCATTCATTCTCTGACTCATTCTGTTATTGGGTTGTGGGACATATACTTAATCACGTGTGCTAGACTAAACACCTTATTGTATGTGAGGTTTCTGTGATTTATCCGTTCATAAGAAAGATTCTGGTAATTGGACCACATGTTTATTACGATAAATAACAATAAAACAACCCGACGAGTTTCGTAAGTCGCATGACTTACATCTTCAGGGGTCAAAGGTAACTAAAAGTTAAAACACACGACATGAGAAATTACTCAAAATAGTTCATTCTATGCAGTTGTCTAACTGTTCATTAAATTGAATATCCGAATGTAGATTCAGTGCATTGCTAAGTTAGAACAATGCTGGATGCTGTCACATTCACATTGTCCGAGGTCTGACTTGGGTATATTTTTTATTAATGCTGTCCAAACGGGGCATAGAATTAGGCCCTGGTTTTTGATGAATTGCGTTTGAATTCGTTGAATGTTTGCAGCTTCTTTAAATTTCCTTATGTAACACTTTTTTTCAATGTAAGACATGTTTGTTTTTTGCCAGAGTACATTGTGGCCGTTGGAAGTTGAATGGTATGCTAAACCTGATTTGTGTTCTCTTCTTTTTTGCACGTCTTTTTGGTGATTCATTCATGCAAATTTCTCCTGATCTTCCGGTCTGGCCTGCATAGCAAATGCCACAGGAACAATAAATATTATATACACCTGTTTTTTTTAAAGGATGACGTGAAGGTTTTGTTAGATTAAAAAAAAGACAACATTGTAAATAATATTTCAGTGAAATAAAATGTGTAAACTTAAATGAACAACTGGGTGTCATTGATGTGTTATGCAAATTTAAATTTGGAATTTGGTAACATTGAAATTAATAAAGTATACTACTGAGCTATTATTCATTGAAATAAGAATAAATAATTATTTATTTGTGTTGGAAAAAATACAATAAATATAATAAGTGTGTTAAAATATATATAAAGATCCCTAGTGTGAAATAAATGCTCGGCTGAGAGGACAACTCTGAATGTTAGATTCAAAAAAAAACGAAGAAAAAAAGATAACATTGTAAATAATATTTCAGTCAAATAAAATGTGTAAACTTAAATGAACAAATGGGTGTCATTGATGTGTTATGCAATTTAAGTAAGAAAATATATATATATGGTCTTAATTAATTTTTTTCTCTTGTGAAATTTCTTGACACAAACTAACCAGAGGCTTTTTTTTGAAAATCCACTCAGTTAATTAAAAGTCTTATTTGTTCATGCAAGCCCTCAAATATTTCAACAAATTGTGTCAACTCTTGGAAGCAAAAGGAATAGGTTATTAAATTAATAGCCAGAATTTTTAGTAGAGAAGATTTTACCTGAAAAGTGATATAGACAATTTTGCTAGTATATCTGTAGATTACTGCCACCAGACCAGAAAAAAAATGGTTAAAGTACGACTGTTAGAATTTGGTTCTTTTACATTATTAGACTAGATATTTTAACCCATCACATTACCAAACTCTTAAAAAAGCTTGGTGTAGAAAAGAAGAAAAAAAACTGGGGAAACTGATATCCTGTAATTAATTATTTTAGAAAATTGTCTAATGCTACCTACTGACAATGTTTGAGTTATCTGTAAACATTTCTTTCACATACTCAAACCCCAAAGAGATAATCTCTAATAGACTGTTGGTGTCATAAGAACACAGAAGGACCATGCAAAACATCAAAATGAGTCATGAAAACACAACACGTTGGAACTTGGTAACATGGAAATTAAACTAATTGCAAAGTATACTATAGAACTAATATTCATTTGAAATATAAGAAAACGCTAACGAAGAGGTCCAATCCAAACACACGATTTTTCACCTAGGTACAATAAAATAGCGACCGGTGATGAGACACATCTTTAAGATAAGATAAATGTCACACACACAATTTATTTATTTATTTGCTCAGTTATTCTGTTAGAATATGTGAGAATATTCTGTTAGTTAACTGAATTTTAAAAGTAAAATAGAGAAAAATAACCAATCAATTTGAAAAAGATATATATATAGAGAGAGCCATATCAAAAACTCCACATCAAGAGATGTGAAGTTACCGGTCGCCAGCGGATGTTACTACAGGAAGTAACATGTACCCATAATACAATGGCGCTTAGACTTCAACTCTATGATGTTATTTTGGACAGAACTGGTGGGAAAACATAGTTTGAGACAAAATGCGAAAAAATTAATTAAACATAGAGTAACTATAAGGAAAAAAGAGTCAACTGCATTTTCAGAGCTTTGTGTGTGTGTATATGTGTGTGTGTGTGTGTCTTAATAATTACTTTACTTATTAATTAAATATATTAATGTTAACATGTGATTTCTGTTATTTCATCACTTATCATTTGATCTAAAAGAAAATTCTGAAGCATATTTGTGAAACGCCAAAGAACTCTTCTGTTTGATGCATTAGTGTATGCACATATGTCTAAATGATTTACACAAGCAAGAACGTGTCTACTCTAGTTTACTTTCATAAATAATACAAATCAATAGCCTGTTTCGTTTGATTTACTTTCAAACAAGCAACAAATTTATGTTTTTATCATAATCAGTTTGAATAGTTAATCACATGGATGTTGCTAGTGATTTGACTGCTGCAGTAATATATCTTGAATACAGTAATTATATCGCTACTTCTAATGTCGGGCACAACAAGCTAAACTGGTGTAGTCCATATCAGGTGAGCAGGAATTATTTTGGTAAAACCTTGCTCAACTAATACGATTCAGTGAATGATAATTAGAGTGACGAAGTGGGTTTGGTCGGCTATTCTCTTTCTCTTTCTATTGTACAGTTCAATCAGAGATTTAATAATTTGGCATTAGTCACTTACCGGTATCCTGGATGGCTGGGTAGGCTGGGGTTTCAGAAAGAATTCCATGCTGAGATCTTGTCTTCAGTACATTGTGTTGGCGTGGGTATCGCCAAATACTGCGCTTAACTCTAGCTGACGGAGGTGCGTGTGTCGAAGATAATCGCACATCCTTCATAATAAGTGCACTAAATTATTTTGCCCGATTCCAGGCGGAGTGCCAAGAGCTGGCTACATTGCAGTCTCTCTCGCTACCACTCCGCGTTTGTGTGGCAGCTGCGTCAAGTGGTTTGCCGTTCGTCTGCTTCACCAGTACGGGCGTTGTCGTCGACAGAGACGAACGCTGGCATTCGCTAGTCACTTGTGTGCACACCACTAGAGATTTCACCACATATACGCACTCCCGTATTGCTATCTAGAATGCGGAGGGTGGAGTAAATATCCACGAAGAGATCCACCGTACAGAAGTCCGACTAGAACATACCCAAGCTTCAAAAGGGTAAAGAATCAGTCGAATGCCGAGCTTCCTGCCATGTTGACAGCGACGGCCACGTGGTCTGTCCTGCATCGTGCCTTATTTCCTGCAAACTTTATGCCAATGAACGAACATGCGTCCCCCACGTCATGGCACCTAACAAAAGGTCTCTGCTTACCCCAAATCATTAGTTCGTTTGTTTTAAACTCTCGCAAGTAACTGGCAGGAACCATTTGTAGTGAAAATGGATGAAGTTCTGGAAGAAACTTAATAGGAGTCCACACTGTTGAACGTAACACACAGAAGACGTTAACGCACACATACCGCGCGTGAGTTATTTCTTTTGTGTCTCTTACATAATGTAATTCCTTAAAATATATACATTGCAAGCATGTCAGCTCCGCTTTGGTAAACGCGAGAATTTTAAGAAACTTCGTGTTTCGTAACGTTGCTCCAGTTAAAAAAGAAAAGAAAATCGGGAAGTCTGAGTAACATATCGTTGCTAGTACATACGAGAAAGAAGAGTGAGGAAGAAAAAGTTGTGAGTCAGTTGTCACAGAATGACAGAGGTGAGCTGAGAGTGAGAACTATGATTACTAATGAGTCGGTGTGCAGATTGTACAGCAGATCCAGTGCAGGGTTATGGATGTGTGACGCTGATGGAGAGAATGGCTTATATAAGGTGGATGGCTTGCATGTGAATAAATTTGGGGTCAGAAGTCTTGAGAAAGTTCTGTTCAATGAAATTTCGATAGTGAAAATGGAATTTTTTAAGTGGGGGGAAAGAGTGTAGGTGATTGTAAATCCAGGAAACCTAGAAGTTGATAAGTGGAAGAATGATTACATGATGGAGAATGTTGCTCCTCAGGTTTCAATCTTAGTGATCTACACAATACAAGGTGAAAAGGATGTTGTGGCCTGAATTAAATATCGCAGATTAGGAATACTAATGCCAGAGGTCTTCGGAATAGGGGCGAGGAGTTTGTTGTCATAGGTTTGTTCAACTTAGCCAAAGGTTACAGGAATCAGTGAGATTTGGTTGACCTAGAATGATACAGTCATTGGAATACAAGGCAAGGGATATGCTGTCTTTCCCGAGGATAGAAAGAACATGATGAGAGGGGATTGCTAATGATAGCCGAGGAACAGAAGCCAAAAAGAGTAGAAGTGCATCAGGAGGATAGGATGCAGAGGGCAGTTCACTTGAGACTATTTGATGTGAAGAGGACAATGGGGCGAAATATATAATTGGTTACTGCTATAATACAGGGAGTATAAAAGAAATTGTAAATGACATCCATCAGCAAATTAGAATGATTGATGAGTAATTACGAGAGATTTCAAAGTATGGAGTGGTGTAGCCTGTGAAGAGGAATGCTCGCATGGAGATAATCAACTAAGCCAGCATGTAATGGAAGGGACACGAAGTTCGAGAGTCTCGATCTGGTCATAGCACCAGAGAACTTAAGAGTAACCAATCTAACTACTCTACTTCCTCTTGGAGAAAGTGATCATGTGGTCTTGACCTGGAAATTACCAGCCATCCAGAATTTTCTGCTAAGAAGAGACATATGTGGAATTATATAACAAGTGATTAGGACAAGGTGAGGAGTCAGCTTTCAGCAGTGCCATGGCATAAGAATTTGGAGATTAGAAATGTATGGGAGATGGTCAGGGGATGTATTAAAAAACAGTATCAGACTGTATACCTAGTGTTAGAAGGAAAAGTCAGGTAGGAGTTAGATGGATGAATGGTTTCATTAAGGAGTAGTTGCAGACAAAGAAAAGTTGTGGAAAGGGTATAAAGAAAAAGGCGATCAGCGTTTCTACGAGAAGTATAAGGCACATCTATGGTGAGGAGGCCAAAACTGATTATTTGAGAATGCTAGCTGTTGAGGTCAAGAGAATACTAAGGAGTTCTTTCGCCGTGTTACGCCGTGTGGTAAGTAAAAAGAGAATGACTATGGAAGGATGACTTTAAAAGTGCTGATGTTATGGAGGTAACATGAGCAAACCAAATAATTTAAATTAACGAGTGATCATTTTGCAGGTTTCTACCATCTAGGTGGTGATATTGCATGTAAAATTGATTGATTGGAGAATAGAAGTTGATCAGGAACTTATAATATTGCAGAACCTCAACCTGAACAAGGTCATTGGAGTTTATACGTATTGGATTGTGTATTACAAGAATGCGCAATTATTACCTCTTTTACTACTGGAGTGAAAAGAGGACAAAAGAGTCCCAATGGATAAAACGGCTCCACAACACAGGCAGAAAATTATAGGCCAATGTGTATCTGTGGTGGTTAAGGTATGAGAGAAATTGGTAAAAGAGTGTTTCAGTACTATCATATTACTGGATAGTAATATGATACTTTATAAGGGGAAACATGATTTTGTGGAGCGAATGCCTTGCACTTTTATAATAAATGACAAAATAAAATGAGAATGGAGTTGGATAAGGGAAATGGTTATTCAGTGGTCCTGCTGGAATTTTCAAGAACATTTTTTCGGGATTCTACATGGAATTATGCTACATAAATTGAAGCACACGGGGGATGAATAAGTATCTGGTGATTTGGATTAGAGGATAGCTGAGGGACAAATATATCAAAGAGTGATTTTTGGAGGAAATTGACTGGTGGTGTACCACAGGGCTCAGTACTTGGTCATCTGTTGTTTAATTTGTAGTCAATGATATGAGAAAGTTTATGGCATTAAACATTCAGCTGTTTGCTGATGATGCAAGCCAGGAAGAGCGATAGTAAATGAAGGTGACGGACTAAGGTAAATGGCTACCAGGGATTTGAGGGTGATTGTGGACTGGAAGTTGAAGTTTAGAGGTCATATTGCAAAGGTAGCCAAAATATCATATTGTGTGGATTTTAAAGAACACACTAAGAAGCAAGGAAATATAAGTTATCTTTTTCCCCTTTATTAGGGTTCAATAGGTGATGAAGTAATGTGAGCAGATCTGGTCATCTGCATCAAGAAGCAAGTGTCAAAGATTGTGACAGTTCTATGGAGTGCTTCCTAGGATAATAAATTGAAGGTGTGTTGGCTTCAAAAAATAGCTGAGAGGCAAAAAAGAGGAGACACGAAAAAAGAATTCAAGTTATTAATGGTGATTTTATAGGACTGACATTGAAGACCTATTTTAGTACCCCCCCCCTCCATTCATATTTGGTTACAATCAAAGAATCGTCAGGATATATTGCGCGTCCACGATACTCAGGCAGAAATTTGCCGTGGGATAAGGTCTTTCTCTTGACACGCCAGGTGATTAGGATGGCAACGATAGATTTCTGATCATCCCGTATTTATAAGATTTATTAGTATGATTCAAAGATTATAGCATATAAAGAAATAATGCGCTTATGTATACATTTATTAAAGAAATAACAGTATGATGTTATATTTGTTGAAATAAAATGAATAATACAAATCCACAAAACAAACTGTTGATATCATTTATCAACAGTCTGTATCATGTTCAGTCCACGTTTAATTTTGATTATTTATAACCAGTTATTTTTATTTTCTTCCAGAAAATCAGGGAGACAGATGAATGGTTTTTAAATATTTTCCCGTCAAAAAGTTAATAAAATTAGTGTTTTCAGATTTTTTTTTCTCTTTCGGATTTATTAGCGGACCATAGTTATTCACAAATATAATTTAACTGTTATTCCATTCTTCTTTTTTATCAGTAAAAGTTAGTGTTTACTTTTCTAATTTTTTAAGAATATTTCACTTTTCATGACGTTGTGTTATAATTTTTAACTATCTTCATCAATAAGCATGTTAAAACATTTGTAATAAATTTTCAATAATCTTTTTTTTTTGTCTTCACGGAAAAACAATTTTATCGCCAACAACACTGCATAGAGTCAAAAAAAGGAAAGATTAAATAAAATTTAAGTGTGAAGATATTTTAGAGATAATAATACAACCCATAATTTATCATTTTTTTTAAAAAAGAGAGAAATGTTTTCTGAAAGAAAAAAAAAACACGATTTTTACACATGATATAAGAGGTGAATCAAAAGCAGTAGCCAAAGTTACATTACATGATAAAACAACATTCCTCTCTCAAGGGATGTCTGATGTATGGTAGTGATTATATTTCATTAGATAATATTTGCACAGAATGAAGAACGGGGAAATAAGAACGTGAAATACTTCCAGAAAAAAATGAGCCAGTATAATCAGAGTTTAATAGCATCATGCAATCAATTATAAAAATAAGTATTAACTTTCCAAATAAAATCCTATTTTTCATATATAAAACAATAGAAATTATAAACGAAAATAAATTATTTTTTAAAGAACTAAGAAATTTAAAAGCTCAGAAATTTTCAAGGAATTTTATAAACAAACCATTTATTTTTTATTATTTCCTATATTATTTAAAGCCAAAAGAAGTTTGTTATTTACTGCACTTTGCTATATTCAGTGCACTTTGTTGTAACGTCAGATTTTTAACCTTAGGGAGATTGCTGGATTTTGCAGGTTTTCCTTTTAAATCCTTTTAAAACAAATTAAAACAGAGAATAAAAGTATATTCTCTGTTATACTTCATATATATTCTCTGTTATTCTTCATTTAGAATATGTTTATTTGAAGGAGCGGATTACGAACTGCATGTGCTCTTTTTTATTGTTCAAAACTGACTCATTTTATAAACCCATTTAAGGTACACTTAGTTACCATTATTGCTTTTTTGCTTTAAGATAAACCCAGACATGAATAAAAATAAGTTTTTCTACTAATGACCAAAGCTGAAGCATAAATAATGGAAGAAAAAACAGCTTACTAAATGAAACCCAAGAGATGTCGTTTGACAGGAAGACACAAACAGCAGAAATTTTATATTAGAAATATAACTTCAGTCGAGTAGAAAATCAAAGCGCTGATAGAATACAAAATATTACGTGAAGGAACGAAATATTTGGTAGAAAAATTAACTGACAGCTGAAGGTAATATTTTAAAGTTAAACATAAGAGAGTAACAATAGATAAATATGCAAAGTGCAGAAGAACACAAAATTACATGTTAAAACAAAACAGACTATAAATTCCCTAAAATATAGTACCAATTACTTTATTTCAGTATTGATGTTTTCACGGTATCCGGAGAGTTCAGCGAAAAACAGTTAACCGAAAGACAATTCATCAAACGCAATTCATCGAACGACAATTTATCGAGAAAGCAATTGTCTTTCGATTAACTGTTTTTCGATGAATTTGTCTGTAACCGTTTTCACTAATGTTCATTTTCATTAGTCCAAAGGAATGAAGAATTGTGAGCAACCTTTTCTCACAATACCTTTTAAGAAAATTGAGTCCATATGTTCATATTCAATTTCTGTTTCATCTGTTAATAAAGATCTGGCTCGATGTGCCAGGGTAGAAATAATACCAAACTTTTGTTGAGGGTAGTGATAGGAAGACGCATGAAGGTATATGGCTGTGTGAGTGGGTTTTCTAAAAATGGAGATTTTGATATTTTCAGCTCATCTCGTAAGTTTTAAGTCCAGACAGTCGTTGGATTCCAGTTCACAGGTAAAATTGATATTCTGATGAAATTTGTTGAGGTGGTCCAGAAAAAAGTTGAGGTTGTTAACACTGACACAGACAGATTCCTTCATGCGTCTTCCCATCACTACCCTCTACAAAAGTTTGGTATTATTTCTACCCTGGCACATCGAGCCAGATCTTTATTAACAGATGAAACAGAAATTGAATATGAACTCAGTTTTCTTAAAAGGTCTTTTGTGAACAATGGATTCTCTCTTAAAAAGATTAATAAATTTCTCTCTGTCCACCGCTCAACTGCTTCTGAAGATTCTTCTCCACCAAGAGCTTTTATTTCGTTACCATACATCAGTTCTCTCTCCCCCAAACTAGCCAAAATGCTTCAGAAATTCAACATTATAACTTCCTTGACTACGTTTCCCACACTTCGCTCCATACTAAGTAGACTTAAAATGAAGCATCTTCTGATTCAGTATCCAGGAGTCTACAAGATTTTGTATGATTGTGGCAAACCACACTAAGGCCAGACAGCTAAATCCATCTTTTTTCGCATGGACAAACACCAAAGAGACATTTCCTACAACAGAACCAGGGCCAGCACTCTTTCTAGCCAAGTTCTCTTCTCTGTCAACTCGGATGAAGGCCTCCAACACCTCGTAGACTGGCCACAAACTTCTAATATCCATGTGTGCTATGATGAACTTAAAAGAAGAATAATTGAATATCGAGAAATATCGCTTGATTCATCTTATATTAATAACAGCCTTAGCTACAATATTTCTGATGTACATATTACCACTGTCCAATACTGGCGCACTCGTGTCAGCTCACGCACGTAGTCAACTTCAGTTGGACCTCAAGCACGTGTTTCTGTTTTTAAATGTACTTGAATGTTTTGTACTAGATCTGTTAAAGTATTTTATCATGTTTATACACACTGCAAAGTCAGAACACAAAATACTGACAGCAAAACATTTATGTCACTATGCAGCTTTGCTAAAACATTATTTCGATGCCAACTACAGGATAGTTAGAAATACATACCGTATAACAAGACCTCAGACTACTAATTATATCACATATAAATACAATAATCATTACGGAAAGGCCTCACGAAATTTCTATATCCCAGACATGATAAACAAATTACCTTTTGAATACAGAAACCTTACAAACTACAATAGCCCTGAAAAGAGCTTTAAGGACATAACTATGAATAAGAAACACGCACCCAAAATACCATACAAACGCAATGAAACACAATATATTCGTTCAGGCTTCCAGTTCAGTGAAGCATCAATACATTCCAAGTTATCGTGTGTGTGTGTGCGTGTGTGCGCGTGCGTGCGTGTGTGTGTGCGTGCGTGCGTGGCGTGCGCGAATTTCACGGCTGCAGTGGAAATCAAACCCATTAAACATCTCAACACAGCAAACAAACCAATAAATAATAACTAACTGGTGTCATCCTCAGATAAGCTTATAAATAAGCTTCGAGGATGAATGCTGAGAAATTATATCTCACCCAAGATTTAAAAAAAAAAAATCCAAACCCATAATATCACGTTTATCACTGTTAAATGCATTAATGCCGTATTATTATTATTATTATTATTATTATTATTATTATTATTAATACATTATACTGGGGAAAAAAGAAAATAAAGAAAAAAAATTGTTACAAAAAAAATAATAATTAAACCTGTTGTAAAAGGTAATCTTATGTTGTGAATATGTAATCACAATATTAATCATAATTTTAATAAAAAAGGATTGCATTTTTTTAAAAGAAAAATATGTAATCAAGTATGTAACATATGTAAACAAATGTATATAATGTATGTATCATACGTAATAAAAATTAATAAAATATAATAATAATAATAATAATATTATTATTATTATTATTAGTAGTAGTAGTATGACATATGACAGATCCTTGTGCATATGTCCATTTATATTTAAAAAAAATCACTGTACTCTACAATTTGTACTGAACAGAAAATGTAATAGTATGCTTTATTGCATATATATGTAAATACCCTGTATGATGATAAATAAAATGTAATTACAGTTAAAAAATTATTTCATCGCTCTTCAGTTTTGCGGTGATTTTTCTACATTTAACCACTACCGTGTCAACCTGTGTCCTATGTAAATGCGTGTGTTTACGGGCCGCTTTGCCTGTTCTGGGGGACGAAAAAAAACCCCTACCTTCGCCTTTAGTCGAAAGAGACCAGACAAAGGTTCCTCATGTCGCTGGCGGGAGTCGTACCCAGGTCTTTCTGAATAAAATACAAAGAAATTCAAATTCAGAATACAAAGAAATTCGCTATTCTTTAAATAATCTTACTCAATCAGTTCTGTTTCATAAACTTAATTCTTATTCTCTCTTCCCTAGTCTTGTTATGACTTGAAGTTTGACTCTAGACTGTTCTCGAATCTTCATCGAGAACAATTTCTCATTTAGAAAAGTTTATTTCTTAAGTAAGTATAATTTTCCTATATTTTCAGATGAAGAAAAATTATCCGAGAAAGCAGACAGATAGACTCCCTAGTTAGGAGAATACAGAGTGATTGTATCTTCTAATTTATACTCACATCAGGTTATAGTGACCTAACTAGATTCTTATTCTGACCTTTTGCTTATATTTTGTTACTACGTTAACTCATTTTATTTTATACGAGAACGTCTTTCAGATTCTTTTAAAAACACTTTCTTAAGTAGCTTTATTTCACTAGTTTTTTTTATATATCGTATTATTACTTGATTATCTTTAACATTCTTGGCGAATAGCTTCGAGAATCATTTTGATTTTCAAATTCTGCTAACCACTTGGGTGATTCATGTAGAGAAAAGAAAATTCGTTCCTGTAGTAATATTATCCCAAACTATTTATTTATATTAAATTATATTAAGATTGATAAGGTGTATTTAGATTATTTCATTTATATCATTCAGATTTAATTAAACTAAACAAATAAGAAATAAATTATTATTATTTAATTTATTCTAAGATATGTAATATTATAAGAATTAGTACAGTAAGAATTTTAAAAAAAAATTATGTGTGTGTGTGTGAGATGTTCTATTGAGTCGTTTTCGACTCCTGGTGATTCTATTAACATACACTCTCCATTCAGATCTGTCCCTGGCCATATCTTTCAGAATTTCCAAGCGCATTCCAGTTTCTTCTTAAACTCCATTCATCCACCTAATTCTTGGTCTTCCTCTTCTACTGCTTCCAGCAACTTTAGCAAGCATTATCATCATCATCATCTTCTTCTTCTTCTTCTCCAGACTGTCATTTGCTCGCACAATATGTCCGAAGTGTCACAATTTTTGCTTAATGGTCATAGCTTTGAGGAAGCAATCTGGCTTTATTCTGTCTATCACTGATTTATTGGTTTGCTTTGCAGTCCATGGTATTCTTAGTATGCGTTTTAAAACCCATAATTGAAATGCATCTACCTTCCTTTTTTCACTCTTTCTCAGGGTCCAATTTTCATATCCACACCACAGGGAATACCATTGCTTTCACGATTCTGATTTTTGTTGCGATGCTAATATGTTTAAGGATCTTGCTGAAATTTGTCATTGCTTTCTTTCCGAGTAATAATCTTCTTCTAATTTCTTCAGTACAATACCATCGTTATTAATTCGGGATCCTAGGAGCACAAAATTGTTAACTACTTCCATTTTCTTTCAATCTACTTCAAAATCATTAATTTCACATGTTGCCATAATGTTTGGCTTTTTGAGGTTAAGTTTAAGGCCATATTTAGTACTTTCTTCTTTAACTTTCATAATAGGTTCCTCTGAATCTTCTTTGTATTCTGCTAGCAAAGTGGAATCATCTGCATACCTCAAATTATTAATATTTCTTCTACCAATTTTAATTCCAACTAAAGATTCCTCCAACCCTGCCATTCTTAAAATGTATTCGCTGCACAAGTTAAACAGGTGCGGATATAAAATACATCCTTGTCGCATCCCTTTACCTATTTTGAAATACTTAGTTTCTCCAATATCTGTTAGAACAATAGCTTCTTGTTCATAATAAAGATTCCTCAGAAGGATAATGAAACGCTCTGTTACTCCTATTGTTCTTAACACATTCCACAGTTCCACATGATCTACAGAGTCAAAAGCCTTACTATAGTCAAGGAAACAAAGGTAGACGTTCTTGTGATATTCCTGTGCTCTTTCTATTATCCGTCTCACATTGGTGATCTGATCTCTGGTTCCTCTGCCTTTTCGAAATCCTGCCTGTTCATCTGGCATTTCTCTATTTCTCTCCTCATGAATGACTCCAGTCTTTTCTAAAGATCTTACTGATCTTGAGAAAAAATCTTACTCTTAAGTAAGATCAGTAAGCCTTTACGTGCATGAGAAATCAGTGCTATAGTTCTGTAATTTTCTCACTCTCTTTCATCGTCTTTCTTCAATAAAGGTATATAAACTGATTGATTTTTTCCCCATTCCCTAGGCCATGCAGTTGTGATCCGAATTCGCTGACATAGAGCTGATAAAATTTTAACTGACTCTTCTCCCAGAGCTTTGAACAGCTCAATAGGTATTCCATCCCCTCCTGTTGCTTTCTTAGGATAGATGTTGCAGTGCACACCTCACTACATTCTCCAGTGGCACTGGATACTGTGTATAATCCTGCTCTTCAAATTTCCCAGTTAGTTTGGAGTCCTTACTGTAAAGGGCTTCTGTATACTCTTTCCATCTTTCTTTAATGTCTACATCTTTTGTATAACATCCTTTGTGTTTCCTTTTCAATATTTTCACCTTGACACTTAACTTCCCTGTCAGTTCCCTGATCTTTCTGAAAAGATCTCTCTTGTTTTTCCTTTCTTGTTTTGGTCTTCTATTTGTTGGCATTCCTGATTAAAGTCCTTGTCTCTTCTGGCTTGTCGTTGAAGCTCTGCATTCAAATGCCGTACTTCCTGCAAATTTCCTGTGGCCTTAATGTTTCTCCCTTCCTGAGCAGTTTTGATGGCATCTTCGGACATCCATTGAAATTTATTTTTCTTAAAAACTATTGGAATATTCTTCTTTGCTTCTGTTTTAATTACTATATATCTTTAATCTCTTCCCGTAGTTCATCTGGTTCTCTTTCACACAAATTGAGTGTGTTGAATCTGTTCTGTATAATAATATTGTATTCAGTTGGTATGTTTCCAACAAAATTAATGCAAGTATTTCTATTATGATTATATTAACACTAAAAGTATATATTAATATTAATGGATGCAGTGAATATTAATAAAATATCTAGAATAAATAAATAATAATGTTATTAATTTTTATATTAATATGTGTGTCTGTTGCACTCTTGAAAGTAAATACCTTGTTAAGAAACAGATAGACAGAAATAACTTTTTGTTTTAAACGTATATTATATATTCAATATATAAATAAAACTGTTTTATAAAATACAGAATATGCAAATTTATATTATATTATATTTCAACTTTTCGAGGTTGCTTTGGTTACAATTGTCACTCATGAATAAATTCTCGGCTAAAACATTATATCATGTTTAAGAAAAAAAAATGAAATTGAGAGACTTCAATTTTTAGCAATTGTTTATCAATTGAACTCAATCAAATGAATAATTATAATATTTTCGTGAATTGTTTCATGTTGAATTCTTTATAATCAATGTGTATTTTTTAAATCTCTAGTAGAAGAAATGTTAGATTTTGTTGACGGTGAAATGTACTGAAAATTGTGAAACCCCAATGGTTTATCGTAGATAGTGATTCAAATTACTCTACAGTTTCAGGTTGGGTTGATAATAATTTTATAACAGTTTATAATTTTACAACGAATTTTCTCTGTGTGCTTAGCTTATTAATTTACCTCTCTTTAGTGAACGAACAACGGTCATACAACAAATATAATATTGGAAATATAAGCATTAATCAAACGATAACCAATTATTTTACTAGTTATTTGCCTCCAAAATATTTCGAATATTTACATTGTTTAGAAAGAAGTCAGAGGGCACCATAGTGCCAGGAAAAAACAGCCGTAGCCCCATCTTAATAAGATGTAAAACCTTCTTTCCGTGCGATGACTGCATCTGTCCTATGGGATATACCTTCCACAAGTTTACGACAGCCTGGACTGTTGTGAGGAGGATATCCCTTGACCTCACTAAACGCTCCAGTTCATCTAACAGATATTCAATAGGGTTGTGATCAAGGATATATGGAAGCCAATCAACTGTGGTGATGTTCATTTCACAAACCACACAGGTTCAACAGTAGCCTTATGACACGGTGCATTGTCTTGTTGAAAGAAACCATGGCTAGTTCTGGTCGAGACGCCACAAAGTAGGAAGCATCGAATTGTTCAGAATGTTCAGATACCTCTTGGAGTTTAATATTTGTGGAATCATAAACAGAAGACCGAGGCCAAACCGGAAAAAGAGGACCATACCATCGCACCGCCACCTCCGAAAATTATAGTCGTTGTTACGCAGTTTGGTAAGAGGCATTCAAGAGGATTTACTGGGAATCCTCTACACCCACACCCCGTAGAGGACATATGCGATTCGTCGCTCAATAACACAGCTTTCCAAGTTTACACGTTCCACTTTGGAAACTTGGAAACACGGTTTTGGCACCACTGAAGATGACGCTGCATGTTGGTTCAGGTAATGTGGAGCTTGCAAACTGCGGTAATATGTAAACACTATCATTCATCTACCTACGAATGATAGATTTACATATTATCCTTAGTCGCATCCTACAGTCACTTTCGGTGAATGTGATGGGTCTTCCACTGCTGGTAGCCCTTGCTGTTGACTCCCTGCGCTTTTATTTCAGTATAGTATCATCGATTGGTGACCTGGGGTGACTTATGTTGTCAACAATGTGCCGAACAGATAGGCCTGCAACATAACTTCCTATCACAACGTGTCTTTCAAACTAGGTCAGGTCCTTTTTGCAGTCATTTGACTTGTTTCCAAGCAGTTTGTTTGCAAATTATGACATTAGGAGGCAGATTTGGGACATTCCTGAGCATCGTAATCACTTATAAAGACTTCTACTATCCTGAAATAAAACACAAATAGTTAGTAATTAAATTAATGATATAATTCTATTTTCTTCCAAGCAAATTAACAAACAAGACATGCTCACTAAATTCAAAACGAAAAAAAAAAAAAGATTATCACTTTAATTTGATCTAAATAATTTGTGAATGATGTTCGAAAAGTGAAAGAAAATACTGTAAGTATGCTCGCAGTTAGTTTTTTAGATGTTTAAAATATGTAGAACTATTCACTCTCTTCCAAGTACGTGTTTCCATTTCGAATACTTTTAAAGTGTGTAGCAAAAAGTATATTTAAAGTGTGTAACGTTGTAGCAAAAAATTAGAATAGAAATAAAAACGAAAAACACTTATTTAACAGATATTGATTAGCCGAATTGTCTGTCCAATTTTGACCATATTCAGTTAAACAACTGCAAAGTCAAATAACACCTGTAAAAATGAATTACATTAAAAAAATCAAGAAAACACGATATGTTACGATCGTTTATATACCAATATAGTCTAAGGGGAAAAAGAAATTTGTTTATAGAGGAAAGATTAAAAAAATTATAATAATATTTAGTATTAGCAAAATTCCTTCTCATAAGAGGGAACGATTTAGAAAGTCGTTATTATTTAAATTAGGTTTATGAATCAAAGTGTTCAACTTTACAAACTATCTTTACAAACATTCTATGGTATAGCGCAAAAACGTACTGAATAACTATAACGATATATATTATAGAATAAACTAGTTTATTAACAAAGAAATATGTGTTTACAGATGATGATATGTACTCTCACAACTATGGGTGGAATCTTGGTCGAATAAAGCATTCACGATGATCGATTACGAGATTACGTGATCAAAATGGGCACTTTGTCTTTCAAGACAGGTCGCAACGTATGCGAAGGTTTCTCTGTCATCTTGGAGAACAAGGGTTGGGACATCTACTAGACATATCGCGTAATTTTATCCTTGGTTCATCAAGGTTTGAAAGCGGGTCATGCTGCAATAACCATTCCTTCAACATACTCCAAAGGAAGGCATCAAGTGATGCGAGATCAGGAGAACTGGAAAGGCAGGAATCCTATACACCTGAAAAAAAAACCTCCCGGGAATGTGTTCCGATAAATAAGCTCTAGAACCAGGTGATATGTTACAGGTTGCTCCGTCCGAAATGGCATTTTTTTTACGACTCTTTCGCTATTCTAGGTCATCACGATTACAACACCCTCTTCAATGAAGTGGGACCCAATTATGTCATGGTTGCAAACTGCACACCATGCGGTGATCTTCTCTCTGTGAACAGGTTTCTATTGAACAAATGCAGGTCTCGAGAAACCAGGAATGCTGTGAATTCGAAAGGCGCGTCGTCCGAGAACCAGACATTATGGAGAAAGGAAGAGCCTGAATGACGTACGAAAAGGCATCCAGCTCTTTAAGGATTTTCTGTAGTGACCGCCTCGGTATCTCACGTTTTACCGGTGTGTCGACGTTGTCGGCATTTCAGAGAGAGAGACTATAACACTTGCTCCAGCACACGCCCGTGATTCTCATTTGTATTAACAATTCGTGGTATCTCCCGAATGCCTTTTCCATTGCCACAGAACACTTCCGGTACATCTCGATTAAGGCAATGATGATACTATTGCTTGGGGCACGTTTACGGAAACGACGAACAAACTGCTCATAATCATGTCGTAGGCTTGGACAGTTTGCTCTACCAACTCCTTATGAATTAAAATAATGCTCAACAATAAACGTCTTTTCTTCCAACATCAACACCATTGCTAAATGTAATGCTTGGACTCTATTCCTGCTCTTCAATTAATGAGCGTGCAGCCGAACGGCATATTTCATAGTCCGTGTGCTGAAGGGAGGATGTCAAAGTTCAATACTCCCTATTTTTGTTGCTTACGGCATACCACATTATAAATCGGGTTTCATAATACACTTTAGTCTTTTTTCTTATGTACTCTTGTGTCTGGTAAATATACGGTGATCTACAAAACCTGATGTTTTTGACTCGGGTCACTATACGTAATCTTGACGCCCTTTTTAGCTTATCATCGCAGATCTACATGTCTGTTAATAATGGGAAATACTACAAGAGCAAGTAACTTGATATACCCCCGGATGAAACAAATGAAACATTCATCTTTGAGGTCATTTGTTCGACGATGTTTATATATCATCATGAGTTTGCCAACAGAATGTAGGAAGACACTTATAGGTTTAGGGTGTGAATAAGTCTGGACAGTTTTTTCCCCTAAAGGTTTGACGTAGAAATGGAAATTAAAAATTCCTCTCAAGAAGAACGAGAGCCAACTCATATGAAATCTAACTTTCTGGTAGAGAAATCTTTGCCATCTTCGTATTAGACTGGCTAATTCCCCTTCAGTTGGAAATTTAGATCATTCCGACAAAAGGGTATTTTTGAAAGCTACTGAACTAAGAAGGATAAGCGCATTTAGGCGTTATATAAGTTTCATCGCCAGGTGGGATCCCAGTAGTCTGCTTATTCTAAATTTGAAAGGACTTCAATAAATTTCCATCTTTGTTCTGTGGAGTAGGGTTCGTCCCAGAGAACAGAGTTTACAACTTTCCTTGATTTACCTTAAAACAATAGTTCTCTTAAGCGATTAAGGAAAGATATTAGATTATTAATTTTCTGTGGAAAGGATTCTTTCGTTTCTATTTTTCAAGTATAAATGGTCGTAGTTCTTCGATACTTTCCATATTAGGCTCCTCAATTATCATTTTTGTTCCTTAAGATGTAAAACTTGTCGAAATGGAAAGGATTTATGAAGTTTCTAAGATGCAGAAAGAATCACAGGCAGGGCTGAATGTAATCTCAAATGATGACTACCAGGAAAGCTTTTAGCAGCGACAGAAATTTTCGCAAACTTCATGAGGACTACTCCGAACTACTACTACGTGGCGTTGATTTTAAACTGATAGCATATCATTGCCGGATACCCACAGTTGTCCTGAACATCATCGTAGGATCGAGTATTCACAGTTTTATTCAGTAAAAGCAGTGAACCTAATGTAGACCATGCAAAATAACCCTGCACCATCACATTGTTTCAAGTTCAATTCTGGGACAATGAATTCAGGAAAAAAAAAATGCATTTTCCGGTCATCATCGTTAACGAAAGCATCCTTCCCCCGTGGTAGCGCTAAGCGTGACTCGTCTCTCCATAGGACTGATTGCTATCGTATCAGAATCAATTTTATATTTGGCTCATGCCTCCTGATTACGTGCATTGATTCTTGCTGAAAACGACTTGTAGGCTACACCTATTCTGTTAAAATTCCTCTTATTCAAGGTTTGAAGTACCATGAAAATCTTGTGGTATTGGATGTGGCTGCATTCTTCTCTAAGAAAATAGATCGTTTTAGTCTGATAGTGAAATTCACGAAGAGCGTCATCTCTATTATTAACAAGAATTTCATCTCGAGCACAGTGTCAACTTTGGATTTTCAATTCTTAAGCATGTTGCAAATGTTGACTTTTGAATACTTGCTAGCTGCACAATGCTACTTACAGATATATTTTTCAGAATAACATCTTGCTATCATTTCCAATGTGAAACTCAAATTCTGTGCATTCAACGTTACATAAAAATCAAAATGATTCCGGAGTGAACTGCCGATGTATTTTATAAGACACAAAAATTGTTTATTGTGTAACAGAATTCATTTTCATGCAGTCAGAGGAGCATACCACCGTGGCTCTTTGTGCAGCACTACATTATAGCAAGAAGTGTCAAAATAGCCTTGCTTCCAGAAATGTGTGACATGAAATATTTTTTTAAATACAACATTATTCTTTTATTACCAGGGAAAGACTACCATCTTATTCTAGGATGGAGTGTAAACATAGCAGAATATATAACAAGAATGCTTAATCTAGCATTTAAAATAGCTCATCATCATTACCACCAGATTCGTTATACATATCCTCTAGGGGTTTCTAGAAGATAGTGTACTTCTATAGTACTAAATGAAAAATTTACAGTATTATTTACTTCATATCAACAGTTTTCCTCTAGATTAGTCTTATATGTCAGGTCTCCGATATCGTCAATTCGTATATTTCGGTTCTCCAAGGCTATTCTAACGGTAACAAACCACATTCATCTTTGTCTTCTACTACATTTTTTCCTGCAATCCTGGCATTAGACATTTGTTTCTGTTAACAGTTTTTTTCTCACATTCTGTTTAAGTGACCATATCACTTGAGATTGGAATCTGCTCAAACATTGTTAAATGTTACAAATGCGAAGTTTCTTCCTAATATTCTCATTTTTATTACGATTCCGCTTTTGATGGAATCCTACTGTACACTCCCCTAATCTTTCTCAAAACTCCTATCTCTGTAGTCTCTAGCCTTGGATTAACGGTTCATATAGGTTTACATAGCCTAATTTAATGTTCCGATTAACTTCTCTCTTATTCCTTTTTTTACGTAGGTTGTGTTGATTATCTTGTCAGTTTTGAAATTTATCTTTTATCTTCACTAAAATTGTGGCTAAGTAGTTGAAATGTTTTACATGTTCTACAGTTTCTCCAATCAGGATTCAGCTGATGGGTTCAATATTCCTGCCTGTTTTCATAAATTTTATATTTTGCCTTTTATATTTTCATTCTGAATTTGTTATGGCAATTATTCCAATTAGTTAAAAAATCTTGTAAACATCTGTAGTTATTTAGGAGTATAACATCGTTTGAATAAAGTAAAGAGTTGAGAACCTCTCCAATATTGATTTCGGGTTTAATCATTTGATTAATAACTGCGGAAATAGTGTGCATTCTATATAATATAGAACGCACATTATTTCCAGTTATTGAAGTCGTTGAAGATCTAAAATGTCTTAAATGTTATTTCTTTAGCCACTGGCATAAGTATTTTGATCTATATAAAAATATAAGAAAACAAAATACAAACTAAAAGGAAATAAAAAAAGTATTTAAAAAAAACTATAGTTCGTTCATGCTACTGCTGTGTTATATAGGTGAGCAACCTTTCATAGATGGGAGACCGATAAAAATTGCTTGAGATAAAAAATATTTCCTTTCCAGATTCGTGTGATCTAGATCTCCACAAAAGCTAGTTTATGGTGCATAAAAGAACATGATCCTTCACCGTCACAGACAACGGTCAACAGTATTGTGAAGATATTCCAAAACAACATACATACTCATTTAACCTTTGCAATGTAGACACGTAATTCATTTCAAAGCTGCTCCAATGACACATATCAGCTTTTAAATTAATAAAATTATTAACTTTCATTAAGAATATGTAAATAATAATTTATGATAAATTTTATCGTTTTTGGTAAATTGTACTGTATAAAAATTCAATAATTTTAAAACACCATTTCTTCTCTTAGCTGATATTGTTATAAGAAAGATTATGTATTAATATGTAGGCTTTTTTGATGAGGTGAAGAAGGGGAATCAATCGACCGTGAGATGCGGTTATTGATTCATTCAATCCAATACCCTTGGAGGGTAATGGATGGTAATGCTGTAGCCAATGAAGTTCTAACTTAGGCTCGGCTATTGCTGTTACCCTCCTGCCATGATCAGAGCTTTAATAGCTCAATAACAGCTTATCCCTGCACTGTCCTCTACAGATAACGGGGAATGTGAAAAGCATTCTTGCTTCGCCCCTTTAAGCCAGTCCTTATAAGGACTATAAGGACTATGTAGACTTTAGATTCTTGAAAAACACGGATGAATGGAAACCCTGCGAGGCTAATGGATGGCAATGTTGTAGCCAATGAAGTTCTAACTGAGGCTCGGCTATTGCTGTTACCCTCCTGCCATGATCAGAGATTTAATAGCTCAATAACACCTTATCCCGACACTGTTCTCTACAGATAACGGGGAAGATGCAAAGCATTCTTGCTTCGCCCATCTAGTCAGTCCTTTTAAGGAGGCTTTGATAGGTAATGATAACCCAGGAGAACGGACGGAAATGCTGTAGCCAATGAAGTTTTAACTCATGCTTGGCTAATTTCGTTACCCCGCCATGACCAGAGCTTATAGCTCAATGACACCCTATCCATATATTTTCTTCTACAGATAACGGGGAATATGAAAAGCATTCTTCCTTCACCCATCTAGCCATAAAAAATTAATATGTATGTTATCACCTAACGAAGGTATGAAAATATGTATATTATCACCTCCAGCAGATTATTGTCAAATCCCATTAGTTTAAAAGATCGGATTCAACAGATTAAAATGGAAAGGAATCCCCCTATCAGTCTTCAGAGGAGTTAGGAGAGTTAGTCAGTTTCATGATGAGATGAGAGGCTTAAGCTGCATTCAGAAAAACATGTAATTTTCACACAAGATTCATTTAGGCGTCGTCAGTCGTAAGCTTTAAGTGCTCTTCAAAATCACTGATTATTAACCGTAACTAAAATAGCACATTAAAGCTGTGCATAAATGAAAGATAATTAAGCATCACAGTATTAAAATGTACATTTATTGAAAGATTTCAATGTAACATTATTAATTGGTACACGTTCCATATACATTATTGCGTAGCCATAGAAAGTTCATATCATTGCACAATAATAGAAATCTGTAAACCATTTCTTTATTTAATTTTTATTTTATTAAATTTTTTACGTACAGAAATTCTGCTGTGTAGACTAGCATAGAACTTTTTTAAGGTTCAGGTTTTAATAAAAGGAGGAAATGGTCTCACAACGGGCGATCAAAGTCATTTCCCACCTAAAGACAATCACAAACATTCATGTCCATGACGAGATTCGAACCAGCAGTCTATTAGATAGAGAGTGGATGTATTAACTTACCAGAATGAGCGATTAATTAATGATGATAATTATTGACAATACTTAATGAAATTAACGACTTTATCTGTGAAAAATGGATGTCGACATCATGTAAGTGCCCAAGATATATATTTAAAAAAAAATGAATGTTTATTTATGATATATAAATTTGAAGAGCTAAGCTGTTCATCATCAAATTTTGTACAGTAGAATATCGTACATTATGCACAAAGTCAAAAATCTGACCACACCCCTTAAGGGTTAATTTGTATGCCGGTAAATGATCAACCTATCACCATTCAAATATTGCATTAGAACTAAAACTCCACTTTGTTTCGAGTTATTAAGATGCGATCTATATAGATACGTTTGTATTTAGATGCGTCCGTTCTGGGGATTCTTGTTCATATGCATTTTCCTGAAAAAAAAACAAAACTGCCCGTGGGTCTTAGGATTTCCATAATTTTCCATAATGGGTGATTGTAAAGATTAAAGAAATTTAAAAAGTTTTTTTTTTAGTTCGCTTTCCAATAACTATCAGCCATCCTCTCCGCTTTGCTCTTGTTATTGTAATTTCACCTGTTACCGAATTTATCCATATTTTCCTTCATATATCTATTAGAGTTGTTCTCATGTCACGTAAGAGTTTGAAATGTTTTTTGTTACCAGAGTAGTCATAATATTGATGATGACGTAAATATAACTGACGCGATCATATTTCTGTTTAAAAAAAACTAACCATTGGATATGTACTTCGTGCACTTTAAAAATATTCACATGGATTGTAACGTTGAACAGAATTATTGAGAAATTTCTTTAGAGTATTTCTAACATTCTTATTAATAAACATCACGAATGATCTTTATTGATAAGAATGAAGGTCTGCGACAAGATTAATTTTATATTTTCACTTATAATGTATACGACAGTAAGATACACATACCGGCCACTGAATTAAAAACGTTTATTTAATATCGTGTTGGACCTTCTTTAGCATGAATTCCAGCACATATGCCGTTTAGTATAAATTCCACAAGATGCTGGATTGCATCTATGTCTGCAACTTACCAGGCGTCTACCAGTATTTTAATTGGCTCAGATTTGACGAAAGAGGGATTTGCTCCTGCATCTGGTTTTCTAACGTGTGCCATGCATTTCCGGGCCTTTGTGGTGACCAGGGGACCGGTTCCATACCAACAGAACATGCTTCACACCATGACGCCACCAACAGAACCTTGAGTTATGTTAACAAGGGAATCTGGGTTCATTTGCTTCATGAGGCTTCCGCCACACTCCCTGCCTACTGCCGGTACAGAATAAGGTGACCCGTTCACATATGACTATACACTTTTTTTTAGTCTTCTACTGTCCAATCGTCCACGCGGTTAGCCAAGTGTCTATGCGCTTTGCAACCATATGCCTGGGAAAGGAGTGTCCTTGGTTCGATTCCGGTCCCCGATGTGAGGTGCTTAAGGATCATTCTCAGACATAGGGTTTTTCTCCCCAGTTTATCAGGGGGTTTTCCTTCCGCAAGCAGGCAAACCGGCCCCGGAAACACACGCATCTACAGACATAGGACACATCGGGAGGCATAGGGATAGCCACCTTATCCTCGCGACGGGTATGGCTTAGAAGGGCTAAGGATAGTCCTGTAACAGGCCACTAGGCCTAATACGTGAAGGGAAGAAGAAGGTGTCCAGTCACAGTGTTCCTGATTCCCTACTCATAGTTCCGTGAGATATTGGTCGGGAACAGCCTTCCTTAAATGCTTCGGTCAATTGCTGCACAGAGGAAGTTCACTTTGTCGGTATAAGCCTTTTCAGATGACGGCGTTTTTCAACCTGACAGTTGAAAAACGATGACCACAAGTTAAGTCTCTTAGATAAGCGATGTAGGTTATGTTTACGCTGATTAAATACCTGGGATATCTCACCCTTTGGGAAACTAGTGAGTCTACTTTTTTTTCAAAACTTTGGCTTACCACAGACGGACACCCATACACAAGGCCTTCATCGAACTTCGAAAGATCCTTTGTTTTTTCCTTTGTGATCAACACTGTTCACGATTACTGACCAGTGTTGATCACAAGGGAAAAACAAAGGATACGTAGCCTTTGTTTTTCATTTCTTCTCCCAATTAATTTTAAATATAAATTTAGTATTACCAGCTTAAAATAGCGTCATGTACACATTTAACAAAGTGCTCCCGTTGAAAATAGCAATATTTTATATAAATTTAAATTTTAGTATCTATTTCTATACTTAAATTTTTCCCATACAACTAATATTAATGAAACACGGATGCAGTTGCCATTTAGTCTAAAGTTTGAATTTTAATGATTCTGTTTAACGATGTCTCGTGGGAAAGCAGAAAATGGTCTAGAAAAAGAATTCTTTCTGCATTTCTTCCCAAAAGTTATTTGGGAGAGGTTTATTTATTTAAAAATCAATGTATATTTATCATTTGCCGAACTAGTAAATGACGCTTACTATGCTATGCTATAGAATATAGTAGTAATTGAATTAACGTATAAAACCACGAAGATGTCACTATACAAAAGAAATCAGGCAGTGACGCTTCATTTCATCAAGTTTCTAAATGATTGCTGTTCTAAAACGTTTAGCCGATTAAGGGATCGATTAGAAAAGTTGATTATCGATCTTTGATATTTAAACAATCTAAATAAATTATAAAAAGTAAATAAGTGAAATATATTTTGTAAATTTATAATTTTATTGCTTTATTCGTTAGTTAAGTATTTGATGAATTTATTTCTTTATGAATTTTACTAAATTTTCTAGCTATAAGTGGTAAACATAAACTGCCGTATAAACTGCGCTTTAATATATGGAAAAAGGAGCGCTGACTACAGTGATGAATACATCAGGAGGAAGCCCATCTTGTGTTCGAAAATGGGTTTGTACAGGCTCCACTTGCTTTTCCATTCTTTGTGAACTTCGCTACAAAAGACTGATTTTTAAGTCGCATAAATCTCTTTGTATCTTTTGAAAGTCTCATCTCTTATCTTCCCTAAAGGCAACACCTCCTGTCTGTCGAATAGGTGACGTGATAATCAAGTTTTCTCAGAACGAACACGTGTTCTTTCTTTCTTTATTCGATCAAGTGCGATGTCGCTTTAGACGTCATGAATGTTCACGTGTTTTTGAGTGAGTTCCCCTGCGTCGATGAAAGTAATAGGAAATGGGTAGAGAACGTTTTTCTTCTCAATAGTTGAAAGTTTTTTCTACTTTTATTATTGAGGTAAAACCACGGATGATTCTTTTTAACTCTTCTTAGCTGTCGATTGTTTTTTAAAGGATGAAGATAAAAAAAGGTGGCTGCTGCTGTGCGAGGTCTCTATACTAAGAAAAAAAGGCCTAGTTGAAGTCTATGTAGTGCCGGGCTATATTTGCACTTCACCTTTACCCTTTTCCAGTTTGTTTCAAAGAAGTCAACCCTTTGATGCAGCATGGTAATCACGTAAGCTCGTGATTACCATCCTGTTTATATTGAATATGAGAATAATGAATTCAGTGTTTAAACACAAGGAAGCATATCGAGGCTGTGAATTAAATTAAACTCTGATCATTGTATGGTATCAGCAAAAACTCGACTTAAACCAAAGTGGCTAAAAATACATACACGTGAAAATTCTTATCAACCAAGTTAAAAAAATTTCTTCATTAGAGAATTCCCATATTAGACAAGAATTTCAAAAATGCACAAACCTGAAACAAGAAACCGCAAATGAATCAAGTGATATAGAAGAGGAATGGGAACATTTGAAACAACTTCTCACAAAAGGAGCAACAGAAAGCTTAGGAATAAATCGGAAATGGATTAGAAAAAGAGGACTACTAGACCGGAAGAAAGAAATAGCAATTATAATAAATATAAAAAAGAACAGTTATCAGAAATGACTAAATTCCAAAACAATAGAAACAGAAATAGAGTATAAATAAAATATTGCAATTGCAAAACAAGAATTAATGATAAAAACATAGAGCAAGAGGGAACAATTTCGGAACATAACTAGAAAATAATATATTTAACCCACAACGTAAATTTATGAAGTAATAAAATACATGAATAAAGAAATAAGGGAAAAGACAAAAAATACAAACAATAGCTTTAGGAAAATGGATGACTTATTTCCAAAATCTCCGACAGATGAGAACAATGAAACAATATTTTATAAAACTAAGAACGTCCTAACAGAAAATATCACGATGTGAGAACTGCGAAATACAATAAAGAAGAAGAAAATAGGAAAACACCAGGAGAAGACAATATAAACATTAATGAAAGAATTCTGAAATTTTTTAGTATGGTGTGGATGTCTTAAAAAATTCCCAACTCTTGCAGAGAAGTGCTAGTTATACTAGCATATTACAAAGGAATAAAGATTGCAATAATTATAGGGGAATTAATCTGCTAAATACAGGATATAAAGTGTATGCGGGAATATTAAAAGAGAAGCTAAACAGCATTGTAGAGGACAAACTACTAGAAGAACAAAACGGTTTCCAAAAAGGCCGATCCTGCATAGATCTTATTTTTACTCTAAAATTATTAATAGAAAAGAAAAGAGAATTTCAAATAGAAACACATGTGGCTTTTATGGATTATGAAAACGCCTTTGACAAAATTAGTAGACAAAAATTCTTTAAAATATTAACCGATTTTAGTATACCAAATCAGCTTTTATACAATCCATGCAAGCAATATAAACAGGAAATAAAAAGGTAGTTACATTAGAACACATATCAGAATGGAAAGATATATTAAGAGGAGTACGATAAGGATGTACCCTCTCACCTCTGCCTTTCAATATTTCATAACTTTTCAATATTTATACGAAGAAGAAATATACATAGACACTAAAATATCAAACATTTAAAATGGCATAATAAATAGTATAATTAAGCCATCCCTCGTACAATCAGATTATATAATGTCTTATCCAAACCAACTCTATTATATGGAAGCAAAACATGGAACATAAAAAGGAAAGATGAAAAATAAATTTTCAAACAGCAGAAATGAAATTTCTCCGAAGAAATAGGTGGATATACAAGAGAGAGCAATTAAACAAATGGAAAATTTTACAATCCCTCAATATAAAGCCAATTAATCATTACATAAGACAGTACAAACAAAAAAGGATAGAACCCTAAATCGAATGGACAACGACAGTCTACCGAAAATATTATACAAACATAAAATAAGTGGAAAAAGAAGAATCGGAGGACCAAGAGAGATATGGCATGAGAACGGAAGAGGCCACCTGGCCTAAACTCCATGTTAGAAAGAAGAAAAGGAAGATTTTATATTGCTATTTTGTCATATGTCTCCACCCTAATTAGGCCACCGTATGATGGGAAGCACACATCACAATAAGAAATAAATACTCGACGAAAGGCCGAGTTCCGACGTATACCTTTCCGGAATGTTGTTCAGAATAAACGCATCCGATCATGTTGATATGTGTGTAAGCGTTTAACTTCAATAAAGGAAACAAAATTTACGGTGTTATTTTGTTTTTATTGTATTTTCGCACATATTCTGGACAGATAGAAAATCCGTTCTTTAGGAAATTTATTTTCACATGTTAGATCCTTGGACATTTCTTTAAAAATTCCTAATCATCCAACCTAGTGATCGTGAATTCCAATTCCGCCAAGGGTAATTATAATATCATCATTATAATTTAATAAATCGTTATTATTATAATAATATATTTTTTATTATTTTTGTTTATTTCAGTGGAATAAGTAAAACATCATTCTTTTCTAATACAACGGACCATTTAATAACATTGGTGTGTGTGTGTGTGTGACTTTTTATGTGATCTGATATAATCTACAGATGTCAATGTTTAACCTTTCTGTCTGGAAACATCTACAAGGAATTTAATGAAAATTGTGATTATGTTTGAACGGCAGAGGTAGATTGTATGACAAGTAAAGCATTCTTACTCAAAAATGTTGCTAGGGTTATTCAGATTTGATTCGACAGCATAGCGGAAAAAGGAAATAATCTTGTTTTTAATGCGTGACAATTTTTCTCAAATTTTGTTATCCTGTAAGATAACTGACTTTTGATATTAAGCCATTCAAAGTAATTATAAAACAATAATTATAATTACTGGATTTAGCATACTGGCTACAATTCCCACAAAGTCGAGAAGATGAGTTTCGATCGAAAATTAAAAATAGTTTCTTTCTAACTGCAGCTGAGATGTGAAACAACCTCAGGGATGGAAAAGAAACTCCATTCTCTTGTCAAAAATCTGTAGACATGTTTCCAATGTGCCGTGTATCTCTCTTGACTTTTATGTGATCTGATATAATATCTACAGGTGTCACTGTTTAATCTTTCTGTCTGGAAACATCTCCATGATTAAAATTAATTACTATTTCGAATATCGCACTAATTTCTGTATTTTCTTTGATGAATTTGTTAATCAGGATATTATAGAAGGATTATACGGATTGTGGGAAAATGATATGATACTAATATTGAAGCCTTCTATAAACAATACCTTCAATACCGATTTTCATTCGTAAGGTTGGCTGTAGATAATCGACTGATCATCGGGCAACAACGCGGCGACCTAAAGAATTTTTGATTAGATCCAAAAGAGGTTTAATTGAAGTACGTGGAACAGCCGCAATTTCCAAAAGAATATGCTTTTGAATATTGTCATTTCTACATGCATATTAAAGAATGATATCACTGATGTGACTATTTCTGTGGAAAATTTTCTAATTAGCTACACAGCGACAAGAACTGGGATGTCTAGCAACTTATTGAAGTTGCTAGACATCATTTAGCATCATTTAGCATTTTAATTTGTAAACGGACCAAAATACTAAATTATCTCAGATTTTTTAATCCTCTAAGAAAAACTGTCTTTTGATATTAAGATATTCGAAGCAATTATAAAACAATAATTATTATTATTGGGATTTAGCACACTGCTACAATTCCCAGAACGTCTTTCGTAATTCTCCAGAAGAGCCGTTTCCATATAAAATTTTAAATACGCTTCAGTTCATAACTGGAGCTGAAATGTGAAACAACAAACTCAGGAATGGAAATGATACTCATTTCTCCGGTCAATGGGCTATAGACATGTTGGCAATGTTCCTTCTGTGTATCTCTCTTGATTGCTATGTGATTAAATATAATCTACAGATGAAAATATTTTGAATTTGTTGTCTGGAAACATATCCATGATTAATAATAATAATTACTCGAATACAGCACTAACTTTTGTCTTTTCGTTGATGAATTTGTTAAGAATGATATTATAGAAGGATTATACGGACTGTAGGGAGGAAAGGATGTTTTACTAATATTGAAGCCTTTTATAACTAATACCTTCAACAACAATTTTGTTCTGTTTGTAAGGTTGTGGATAATCAACTAAAAGACTTTAGATACTGTCAACTGGAGAAAAGAACATGTCTACCTTTCTATCACGTTTGAGAAGAGCTCACTCGCTAGGTAAGATAAGTTACTTCTCTTCACTTACGTTCACGAATCTTGCTACCCTGGAAGAAACATATGACTCCGTTGTATTGCAACAATACAGCGACATCAAGTGTTTTTGATTAGAACCAAAAGAGGTTTAAATGAAGTACGTACAGCAACGGCAATTTCAAACAGAATATGCTTATGAATATTGTCTTCTCTACATGCATTTTTAAAGAATAATCTCACCGATGTGACTAAAAAAACACACACAAAAAATAAGGGAAACATTTTCATGATAATTTTAAAAAAGATAAACTGGAATCTAAAATCTCCGAAAATTTGCAAATTGGTAAAAATTGCACTACTCTGATGCCATATGAAGTTTCCATGATCGTATAGCATAAAATTCAAGTGAATAAATCACTGAATTATAAACAAGAGTACGTCGTTCAACCTCGCTTAAGTGCACCTAAATTAAACTTCACCTGATCTGAGAGCTGATTTTATTTTTAATATGCTTGTTGGCGTTCTGTATAAATTCCGTAAGAATCTAAATTTGACATTAATTTTCCGAAACGGAGGTTACTTTTCCTCCCATGTGATATTGCCGCTGAATAATCAGTCCTAGCCATTACATTTCTTATTGAAATAATAATAATATACGTTAAATTCTTATATGTTTTCATTCAGTGCATAGCGTCATTTAGGATTTTTAGTTTATTTAGCAGCTAATGCAGTAGACAAAAGAGGAGCTATGCAGAAAAACATTATTATTTTCCAATGAAAAAAGAAAATTTTATAACGTATCGGGTCGTTCAACATACCTTTGTAAACGGACAAAAATTAAAAAAAACGTTTTTAAAAAAATCTTGCAGGTTTATGTTATAAGTTCATTACTCTCTTATTTATCATGGTTTGCTAAATACTCGTAAGTTGCTGTGACCAGATCCTGGCCCTGACAACACAGATTGAAGCAGGCTCCCATCAGCTTATGACACAGTCTGGATTAGCCTCATCCTAAAGCTACATGAAAGATTAATTCAATTCTGTGAAACCAATGATCTAATAATTGCAAAGACACTACTTAAACATCCTCCCAGAAGACTATATACATGGAAAAGCCGTGGGGACATATAGGAAACCAAATTGACTAAATAATAATAAGCAAAAGATTCCGAAATGCAATAACACAAACAAAAACATATCCTGGAGCAGTAGGATCGGACCATAATCCACCAATTTCAAAAACCAAAATAAAACCTAAGATACCAAGCCAACCATTCATAAGAGAAACTTATAATTCAGACTCACTTAATAACGAAGAAGTTAAAGACTGCTTTATAAAAGAATTGAAAAAATCCCTTAAGAAGTCTGACACCACATCTCACACAGAAAATAGAACACCAGTTGATGAAATTAACATGAAGTGGAAAACATTCAAGAATAGCATCAATGAAGCAGTGAATAATACACTCCCACAATTAAAAAGGAAAAGGAATAAACCTTGGATGAATGAAAAAATATTAAAGTTGATGGAACAAAGAAAAAAGTTAAAGAACAAACCAGAATATAAAAGCATGAATAAAGAAATAAAAAAAGAATGCAGGAAAGCCAAAGAGGAAGGATTAAGAATAAATGCACACACATAGAAAATCTTGATAGAAACACAGAAGCAAAGAAATGTATGAAAAGATCAGAGAAACGACCAGCAAGACAAACACAGTAAATCATGCAAGTGTCATTATAGACTCAAGAGACCATATTCTAATGGATAAAAAAGAAATCAAGGAAAGATGGGTTGAATACACAAGGAAATTATACGAGCAACAAAGAAATAATATTCCCGAACAGACTGATTTAGAAGGACCACCCATTTTACTTTGTGAAGTTGAAAACGCCGTCAGATAAAACCACATAAAGCTGCAGGAATAGATAATATCTTGGCAGAATGGTTGAGGGCTCTCGATGAAGTAGGATTGAAATTTCTAACAACTTTATGGAATAAGATAATCGAGACTGGATTTCTACCAAAATATATTAATCCCTCAATTTTCGTACCAGTTCCAAAAAAAACAAAAGCTACAAGATGTGAAGAGTTCAGGACAATTAGCCTCATCAGTCAAGTATCAAAAGTCCTCATATTTGTTATTCTTGAAAGAAATAACAGAAAAATAAACAGAAATAACTGATACACAAAGTGGCGTCAAGGAAAATGTAGGTACAAGAGAAAGTATTTTCAACATCAGAACCATCATAGAAAGATATCTAATAAAACAAAAAGATGTCTACCTCAGCTTCATAGATTACAAAAAGGCATTCAACAATGTTCAACATGAGTAATTAATTGAAATCCTTTCAAAACTAGGCATGGACGGAAAAGACATTAGGCTAATAACTAATCTTTACTGGGAACGGACTGTATCTTTGAGAATAAATAGAGAGACCTCAGAAGAATTCCCAGTTCGGAAAGGTGTGAGACAAGGGGGTGTCTCTTGTCCCTGATTCTCTTTAACCTGTACACAGAAGAAATATTTAATAAAATTAGTAACCTCAAAGGAATCACTGTAGGGACAGAAATATTAATAACCTAAGATATGCAGATGACACTGTTCTTCCAGCTGAAACCAAATATGATCTCAAGACTCTTGTAGAGGAAACCCACAAGTACAGCGAACAGTATGGCTTCAGTTTACTGCCTAAAATCAAGAAACCCTTTCTGCTCCATGGCCAAACTCTCTTCAGCTACCTCACCATCAACACCTGACATGTGGAGATAACACTGATCCAACAATCTTCCAAAAAGTTGAAGATCCTTGTACTCCGCAGGTTGGTTTTTCTCTTCCTTGAAAGATTTTCTCATCTGTCAACAGGATCAGAACTAACGAGGGCAGTGTGGCTATGTTCTACATAAATGGAGACTGTAAGACCACCATTATTGTGACTGTCCCCGTGACTTAGACGATCACTCATATTGTGAATGATTGCCCAAGGGGTCAGTTTCGTGGTGGTGGTGGTGGTCTCCAGGACATCCAAGAAGTGACGAATGAGGTCCTGGATTGGCTTTCTGGACTGCGTATTGACCTGTAGCTGCTTTGTATTCCCTTTGCCATAAGAATAAATAAATAAATTGCTCTCTTATATATTCATATTTCTTTAAGACGTGGTTTGCACCTTTACTTGTAAATAGGAAAGAAATCACTAATTGGGAATCCACACTCTGTATTAGTGGCTGCCTAAGTTTACAAAACCTAGTAATTTGAAATAATAACGTGTGACGTCATTGGTACACGTCATGGGTATTGCGAAGCAATTTAAATAGAAAATTTCATTCGAAATTAAATACATTATTTATATTGTCAACCAAATTATTACGTCACAATTAATACTTCTCACTGAAATTAGTAAAAATATGGGGTTTGTACTGGGCTTCTTTGGGAGAAGAATGCTCGAAAGCAGGGGTGTCCAACCTTTTAGCTTGCCTGGGCCACATTGGAAGAAGACGAGTTGTTTTGGGCCACATATAAAATACACTAACGATAGCTGATGAGCAACATGAAATTAGTGAGATGTTTGACATTGTTTTTGAGACACTAATGCTTCGATATTTGGTTCGATGGAAGTAGTTGCAATTCTCAGTGAGTTCTCAAGGTGCTCATCAGATATTTTGATTCTAATTTTATTCTTCGTGTGTTTCATCCTTTAAAACAGCTGCTCACAAATGTCAGCGCTTCCAAATAGCGATGACATGAATAAGGCATGATTGTGAAGCGAGGAATATTTTTCTCTGGGAATATATCTTATAGAAATCCAGTAAAGAGACATGATTAAAATTTTCTTTAAGTTGAATGTCAGATTGTAGCTCTATGCATTCCATTTGAAAATTGGCTGGTAATATGTTTATATCGACTGAAAATGGAATAGCAAATATACCAAAAGATTGATGATTTTTCTGGAAATCTTGAAACCTCTTCTCAAATTCCTGTATCAAATCGAAAAGCAAGGCTGCATATTTTTTGTTCACAGGACTGTGTTTAGCTAACGTGTCGAAATACATAAAATTGTTTGCCTTAATTTGAGATTGCCATAGTTTCAGTTTCATTTCGAATGCTGTTATAGTTTGAAACATTGTATTGATCAGTTGTGTCTTCAAGGTTTTCACCTTGAAGACACATGTGTAACTCATTTAAATGAGCGGTCAAGTCTACTAAAAATGCCAAATCTGTGAGCCAGTTTTCATCGTCAAGTTCTGGAACTAATTTTGTTTTTGATTCCATAAAAGACTTGATTTAATTTCACAAATCATAAAATCTTTTCAACATTTTAACTCGGCTTAACCATCTTACTTCCGAAAAGTAAATGATGTCCCCATAGTCAGCATCCATAAATTTAAGGAATTCCTGAAATTAGTGATGATTCAATCCCTTGGCCCTTATGAAATTTACAGCCCTGATGACAATCTGCATGACGTTATCCATCTTTAAAGCTTTTGCGCATAAATTTTCTTGGTGTACTATGCAGTGATATTTCATCATACGTAAATTTTGGGAGGCAATTGCATCGTCTTCTATTAATTTTAAAAGTCCATCTCTTTTACCTATCATCGCCGGGGCACCATCAGTAGCTATACCAGATATGTTCACAATGGACAAGGAAAATCGCTTTAACGTATTTTTCACTGCTTCGTATAAACCTCTTGATTTAGTTGTGTCTTTTAATGGCACTAAAGAACCCATTTCTTAAGTGATATTATATTCGTCATCAATACTTCTAATAAAAATTGCCAATTGAGCTGTCTTAGTAGCATCAGTACTTTCGTCTATCGTCAAAGCATAAAATTTAAAATTAGCAGCTCTATTCTCCAAACCTTTTTCGATAGATTTTCCAATTTCACCAATTCGCCTGGCTATAGTTTGGTGAGACAAACCGATTTTAGAAAAATCCCATTTTTTATCAGGGCAAATTATATCTGCCACGCTTTCCATACATTGCTTATTAAACTCACCATCGGCATGCGGTTTTGATTTTTTTACTATCAAGTTTGCAACCACATAACTAGCTTTTACAATAGAATCTGCTACAGTTGTTATTTTTTTTTTTAAAAAACTTTGTTGAGATGATAGATTTTTTCAGTTCGCTATTTTGTCTTTACGACACATTCCTTGATACGCACTAAATTTCGCAGCATGTGTTTGCGTGTAATGCCTTTTCAAATTGTAGTCTTTGAAAACTGGCACAAATTCCCTATAAAATAAGCAGATTGCCTTAGTATTTGCCTCGACAAAAAAGTAGTCGTCTGTCCACTTTTCGTTGAACAATCTTCCTTCTTCTATAATTTTTCTTTTTCTTTTTTCGGTTTTCTATTGAGACGCTGTGGAAGCCATGCTGGAATTAAAAAAAAAGATTGAAAATTAGAAAGCAAGGTTTAATAATCACCAAATCGCCAATTTTTTACTACTAAAAAAATTACTCGCCAAATCGCCACAAACACACGTAACGTGTGCACCTTTCTTCGGTGACAATTCGACTGTTTACAATTGCACATTGAACGCCGTACCAGCGTACCCATGGCGCACATAGAGAGACATTTATTGTGTTTAAAAGTAGGAAGCAAGAGCGATAGAGCACCATTTATTATGTCGAGAAGTAACTACTCGCATGGGCGGCAATTTTGAATAAATGCAATTATTTGAGAATGATTTTATGAATCTCTCGTTGCTAAAGAATGTGTTGAATTCAAACATTCATCGCTTATAAATTAATAGCATGTTAAAATTGTATTTGTAGTATTAGTGATGGTATTTTTAGTCGCAATCTCATAACGTTTGTAAGTTTACGATTTTTTGTTGGGTCTCATTCATAGCTATCTTGGGCCGCGGGTTGGACAAACGGGCTCTAAAGGAATATTTTTCTTATGGCTAAATCTCTCTTGGTATTCGTGTTTGGAGTGGAAAGAATGCAATAGCAGACGACGTTTTTTAAGGGTCACTCATAGAGTTTTGCGGATAGTGAAGTAGGTGTAATTTCTGACAGCTACTAGCAGAAGAATCTCTATAAGCGTCTTTCATACAGTTTGATTAATCTAAAGTAAGTGTTATTTCTGACAACTACTTGCAGACGACTGTTCAAGAGGGTCGTTCATACAGTTTTGCTGAAACTGAAGTGGGTGTTATTTCTAACTTGCTTTCTTTGAAACATCATCATAATCTTTAATTCTACCCAAACTAAGTCCATTCAAAGTTTGCAAACGAAATGTTTCTTATTTTGGATGTTTCAATGAAAGGCGGGATTTTTTTACGGGGCTTCCCGTGATTACCCTCTCGTTATTGCAAGACGGTTATGGTTCCAGGGGCAGTTGGTCCCCCGGTGACCAACCTGTCCTCGTTGTTACAGTAGAAGTTAGAGTGTCAGGACGGTTGGTAGTTGGTTTGCTGGAGGTGGAGAAGGGAGAATTAGGTTTTCGAGATTTAATAAAAGGGCCTAGTTGAAATGCGTGTAGTGCAGAGCTGATGCAGGATGGTAATCACGTAAGCCTGTCAAAGTAATGGTATTTGTTATTATTTGTTCATGCAGACGAAACAACAACAGCTGATCGTTCGGAGGTGTGGTGTGGAAGTGGCCACTACACAGTTTCTGTGTTCTGTATTTCTGCAAGCATTCTTAAGGAGACAGAGGAAATACATTTGATTTTCTCTGGGGTAGGTAGGTGGATAAAAAAAAAGACGTATAATGCGAGTAATTTTCTACAGCATATTTACGGATTAATCTAAAATTATGAGATAATAAAAGTTTTTAATGACATCAAATCAAAGATTTTCTTGAACTATTTTTTGAAATTTTGCGTTGTGATATTGTCACATATCCCAAGCAATATTATAACTATTAATTTTTAACAATTATTTTTATTGTTATTACTTTTCTATTATATATATATATATATATATATATATATATATATATATATATATATATATATATATATATATATATATATATATATATTAATTCTAGCAATTAATTTTATTCAGTTATGCCATACAACCGACTGGCGGATGAGTGACGTATGGCAGTTGTCTGGAGGAGAGTTTTATTTTAAATACATCATTTTAACTGTAAAGTTCCAGAATTGGTTTAACTGAGTACCTTGGTTTCTGATACAGTGAGATATCTGGAAGGCCTCCAGATTTCTATATACCATATTTAAATTCGAAAACGGCAGTTGTGGAGGCCTGATTAATAAACATCTGAGTAGCGAAATCATATGACCAAATATGCATAGACAGCTTTTTCAATGATTCCATAGTAATTTCAAACTGATTGCTCGATGCTAATTTTAATAAAATCTAGTTTTTAATTGTGAAACTGTTGCAGGCGTACTACTCAGTAAATCTACAAAATCATATTTACCAGAATCTCTTGGTAAAGTGAATCACATCTCCTTTGAACTCTCAGCATCCATTTTTCTTTTTGACAGAATGAAATTTAAAGATTTCTACGTAATCTAGAAACTAAAACATTTTGCTCGAATATCAATTCCCGATTGTTCTATACGTTTTTATCTAAAGTCGAATCAATCTTCTGTGCCCTCCAATTTTTATTTTTTTTTATTTTATGCAGCTCGGAAATCATCCCGTGTTGGATTTATCCATCTGTCCAGAGGCAGATATTTATCTTCAGATTACCACGCAGCCGCTTTTTCTTTAGTTTTTTAAAGTAATAGAATAAATCTCTGCACTGCCAGCCATTGAAAGTCAGTCAGAAACCTCTGAACTAAAAACAAGTGCTACTATTAATACCTCCCTTGTCAATTATCAGTTGGATTATCTTGCTTGTTTCATCTCTTATCTCTGAAAAAGCGGCACGGAAAGATTAGAGAAATACAAGCAAATTCTGTTTCTATGTGAAGGAGAAAATCGCAAATAAATTTCATCGCCATTGGGGATAATAATTTGAAAACGGTTTATGTTTGATCGTTAGGACAGAATTTTCTAATTATGTAATTGTTACACGAGCCATGCTGCTAAGGTTAGATATATTGGACACAAATAAAAATGAGTAAAGTTGGATCATTCTTTTTATTCACATTTCCAACTCTATTTTGCCTACCATTTTTCTTATATATATATATATATATCCTTTTCATACCGACTGATGATCAATTCCATAATTATTCTTTAGAGCAGACATCTCAAAACTTTTTCAACCGTTTACCACTCTATATTACCTGAAAATGCTAATTTTTCACCATCGTGATTTGACACCTTAAAGATTTATGTGTATAGTGATGGTGGTTGCGTGGTCAGTGCAACGCTGTTTCCTCGCCGTATTTATCTGGTTATATGGACGGAAATGACATGATATAAAATAATAGATGAAATACGAATCGAGTATGAAGTGCTAGTAATTAAAATACATGATATAACACCCGTACCTTATTCAGGACTATAACAGGGAACCATAGTTATCAATAACTTAACATTCTGTATCTGCTATTTCTGATATTCTACCAGTAAGTTGTCAATTCTAACCACTCAGTCATTGAGTCAGGCTTTCGGGATGGAGATGTGAATATAAAAATAAAATGAACAAACAAAAGAAAAAAGCTTATTAAAAGGAAAAATAACATTATAACCAAACTGGTAATAATGTTATTTTAGTTATTAACAAAACGTAATATAAGTCTTTAAATACCCAACCAACCAAACGGTTATGGTTGGTTGGACAAACCAAATATACAAGTTGTATATTTGGATCGATTTGACTTAATCTCAGCTGTAAATCGGGTTCAATGTTTAGTTTACTCCTGAATATATTTTTATATACATCATTGATGAAAATTCCGACTTGCACAAGTATGCTGTAATTCAATGGTAACAAAAATTACCTCCTTATCAACGATGAACAGATATTAATTTCTCCTTGCTATCCAAAAATCTGCACACCATTTTCTTAAGTTTTTGGGAGAGACTGACATCAGAAGTGAGTTCTATTAGCTCTTCTTTTTCTTGCAAAGACTCTGGTGACATCATAAGCAAAGGGAACCCTAATCCAAAATTCCACCGACAAGTTTTTAGAAAAATTGTCGCATTGTCTTTGTACATGTTATATTTTCTATTAATCGATCGCGTACCACTCAGCAGCGGTTTGCGTGCGACCTTTCGTACACTTACCGTACATTGGAAACCTCTGCTTTAGAGGGTTGAACGTATATCCCTCCTTATCGGACAATGCTTGGCTTACCCAAATCACCAGAATATCTAGAATATCTATTTATACAGCCTCAAGCTCTGATCTACAAATCTCTCTTCATAGAGATTCAACAAATCCTGTTAACTTGAATGCTTATGAACAGTCTTCTTATCACGAAAAAATTCTTTCTGTTAAAAAGAACTGGATTCGAATCAGGTCTACGATGACGAAGAGATTTTATAAAGGGTTTTCAACTGTAGTTGATTTGGCCTCCTTTTTTTATGGAGACGACAGACATTTCTCGCCAATAAATTCAGGTTTTTCATAACGTTTATCAGAAAAAATGGAGAAAAGACAAACCAAAAACGGCTTCGTAAGCGTTTAGTTGCTTCCATCGTTATTCCACAGAAGAACAAAGAAGAGGAACATAGAAAGAAATGCCTACATTTTATGGAAAACAAAATCCAGCTCCATATAAGTAGTTTATAGTCAGAGATAAAAGCAGTACTCGTATGCGTACAGTTTCGTATTTGGTTTCATCGCCTCACTAGGAAGAGAATCAATCTTTTGATTTCCAATGATATCGCAATATAACTAAATGTTTGTGTTTCTTTTGGAATTATCAACATATTAATGCGGGATTGTTGTTCTTTTTTCTTACTTTTTAAATTCAAAATAATCATTGTGTTATTTCCTTCCTTTGGCTGGAAACGACATGTTACATCTGCGTATTGTATCCAATAAAATCTAATTCTACAGTCTCCCTTTCTTTCAAAGTGGTTTGAGGACTTCATATGTATAGTGGAAACTTTTCGAAATTCCTATTATGAATACCACTTAGCTAGCTTTTTGTTTTGTTTCACATCGCACTGAAATCAACTTTTCTGAATGCCAATAAATGGAAATAATTCCAGATAAACCAGATTCCAGAAATCAAATTTAATATCGAAACATTCTAAGGAACTTTTCTTTCGATATTCTTATGTTAATTCCAACAAACGACATTGTGAAAACGAAAGTAAGAATTGAAATGAGGATTTGGAGAAGAACGTACGTTTCCCATTACGGGAAATAAACTTAGGAATATTACGAAATGAGTT
This sequence comes from Typopeltis vanoorti, assembly GCF_054136105.1. Lineage (NCBI taxonomy): Eukaryota > Metazoa > Arthropoda > Arachnida > Uropygi > Thelyphonidae > Typopeltis > Typopeltis vanoorti. The sequence goes on along the minus strand of NC_143559.1, from coordinate 96,318,163 downwards.
CATTCTTCAAGAATCATAAATTCCGCTAAAGCACGTTTTATAGTTCCGAGATAAAGAGAATAATTTATTCCATCTTGCATTTTACATTCAAAATCCAACAAGAGAACCATTCACGTTCAATACAATTCACTGAAAGTCTATAAACCGCCAATTGCATTAGAAATCCTAATTCCAAATTTAATTAAGAAGCGTAGAAACGTCCAGAGTTACGAAATTATTCTCAGTACAAACAGGGAACACGTGTCATACTGAAAGTGGAGTCAGTGGTGAAAAGACATATCAGACATGTCAATTCCTTCATGATGATTATCACAACTTTTCAGCACACCCTGATGGTTTGTATTCGCAAGAACATTTATTTCTAACTTATGTGTATGTAATACAGTATAATTAAACGATGAACAAAGTACCAAATATTAAACGAAAACAATTAATTTTCTATGTTATTTGTATATAAAAACAAATCCTAACTGATGAAAAGATTTTTTGCTATTTTAATACAACTTAATACTTTTGTATTTATTTTATAGAAGGAGTTAAAATAAAGTTTGAAACACGTTGTGACATAAAACACCATGAAACGTTTCATATATATAAGGTATCAATTCGAAAAAAAAAAGAATTATAATCTACTTGTTTCTGCAACTCAGAAAATGAAAAATCATTGACCTAATAAACAGGATGATGGTAGTGTATTGATGAATCTGACAGCTTAATTGGAGTAAAATATCTGCAGAGATTAAACGCATATCTGATAACTGTGATAATACCAAACTGTGTAACCTTAATCACAAAATTCCTGGGCTATCATCAAACACTTTCTGCCTATATTTCCAGCAAGATGTATTAGCTATTCAGTAAAGCTAACACATTCATGATGGCTTTGCTCGCATCTTATGTAATCAAAAGATATCAACCTTCCTTACAGTTATTTCGACCCGGGTTGAATTTGTTTAGGAAAGACTGTTGTCATGGAAACGAGATACAACAGATTTCTTCCATCTAGGGGCGAATAACTTCGATAAGTCACCTTGTAAAGTTCGAAGCATGCATAAAAAGTTCATGAAATAAGAGAGAAAGCTACTTGATTCATATAGATCAAATATCGGTAAAGAATATAAAGCTAGTTTGATGAGGTTGTAGGGATGAAAGTGCTTATTTACGGAATGACACGTTATGAGGTGGTTATTTAGGCAGCGAACTCACGGTTCTCAAAGTAACAAATGTGTCCAAGTTAACAAAGAAATATGAATGAGTAAATATTGTATGGTGACTCAAGAATATAATAAATGAGAGTTTACAAAGCCTTGCTAAGCCAGCCCCTCTGTGTAAATTACGCTGGCATCTCATTAATCATGGGCCTTTGATCCTCCTTGTAATTATGTTTGCCAAGTGTGGTAAAGATTTTGCAAAAACACTAAATACTTGGTATTAGCTGCTCTATTCTTAAAATTTGTTGTTGCAATCTTGTAATGCTTCCTAACTTATATAGTCTGAAACAAAAGTTGTAATCGCTAGTATAAGTCTGATTAAAACTAAAAATTCGGAGTGTTGTAAAATGTTCATTTTAGTTTTAACGCTTTAGTTTTCATAATATTTTTCCCAAATCACAGGATGAGAAAGTTTCGTTTTGATTCCAACATGGCAAAGCAATCAACGAATGATATAAACGAAGTAATAAAGTATGTCTCTTATGTGCTAGTCTTAACTCTATAAAGGGTTAATGCATCGTGACAATCACTCCGAGAAGAAAGCGCATCTTCTTAAGTTCGAGTTTCATTAAGTTTACCTGACACAAAGACGCTTGATGAAGTAGAGAATCTTTCACTATTTAGAGTTAACTTGAATCTCTTCTTACTAAGTTTAATGCGCGTGAAAAGCACATAATTAACGTTATCCACTGAAATTAATTCCACACGACACACACGCACTGACACCTCCACCGTAATTTGCTGTTGGGGGATTTTTTTAAAGCACATGCAGTCGGTACTTATTCGTGGTAACCAATGTGGAATACTCACAGGGCTCCGGTTTAACGAAAGGAAAACAAAATTAATTAGCCTGTTTATAATTGCAATACTTCGGAATGTTTTTAGATAATTTATATTGATTGAAAATGATAAATAGTGAAGCAAGTATCACTAAAATATATAGCGCTATCCAAGACAAAAAATAATTAAAAGCAATATATTTTGCTTTTAATTATTTTTAGAGTGAAATGAAAGTTATTAGCTATTTCGTTTTATATTTAAAATGTTCATTGCAAAGGACTGTGAATTTATTGGCCAATTTCGTGACGCCTTGAAAACAAGTTGTTCTCTATTCTGGTAGGCAACAAGAGTATTGGGTTTCTGTTGGTTGCATTTTTGTATTCTTTCTTTGTGGAAAGAGCTTCTGTCATGTCTTCGTAGTGTCTCAAGGGAAATGATTGTTGTCAATACAACCGAAGATAAACTCAGTAGTGACAGCACCCATTGTGCATCAGAAAATCACTCAATGTGGCTGACTTGCATCACTTTCTCAAAGGAGTTTTGTTAGTCTGCAAGAAATGCAAATCCGATGTATTCATTCAGAGCTGTCACTACGCGATGTTAAGATCGTTTTTTATTTTTTTTCCTTTCTTCATCATAACCGTTAGGGGATAAAAGGATAAAAAAAGGAAGGACTTCGATAATATATTCTCTCCCTTTAAAGTCTATTTCTTGATGTTACTTTTTATTGCAAAAAGAGAAAATGATTAAGATGTGTGTGTGTGTGTGTGTGTGTGTGTGTGTGTGTGTGTGTGTGTGTGTGTGTGTGTGTGTGTGTGTGTGTGTGTGTGGATTTTGCTACAATTGTATTCTTGTGGTTTTTACTACAGTGTGTGGAATGATCTCAGTTTCCATTGAAACATGAATTGTATTAATAAATAACGTAATTTATTACGAAATTCTAAAGTATTTCCCCAGTCTTTTGGTTTATATTGTATATTCAGAAAATACAAAGTTGGTGAATTGAGTCAAGAATTTCTTCATGCGTACTCTTTATCTCTGTTATTGAAGTCTGAGCGTGTAGACTCCAGAGAACTCGCTGTTCAGGTCTCGAAGTACATTTAAGAGAAGTAAGGGAAATGTTTTTTGCATTAACATTTAATATTATTGACAAACATTAATAATAGTATAATAGCCAAGTTAAAACTGTCTAAATATGGCTCTGCAAAATATAAAATGAAATATAAATAATACAAAATAATATAAATTTTAATACCAAATAATATGGTTTTATATTATTTTACAATGAGAATAATAATGTCAGTTTTTACTTTTTTTTTTTAAATTTTTAATTGTTCCATTTTAATAATAATAATATTAATAATAATTTATAAACACTTTATTATATCTTGCATACAATTAATGATTACATTATAAAATCTAGAAGTTACAAAATTTAAAAATTATAAAAATTACATATAATAATAATAATAATAATAATAATAATAATAATAATAATTTTTTTTTTAACATTTTATTATGTCTCAGTATAAATTACACACAATAATAATATTTACAATATTTACAATAAGGTTTATACAGAATTTTTGAATTTAGAATATAATAATAATAATAATAATAATGATTTTATTTTTTTTTTTTTTTTTTTTTTTATAAACGACTTATTCGTTTTTGTTTTTACAATGAAAATGATAAGGTTTACTATCACACAGAGTATCTGCACACACACAATGAAAAACATATTATCTTTTCTGTACAGTACGAAAATTCGATATACAAAATGCAGAGTACATTTTATAAATATGAATATACATTTTTTTAAACTAGCTAAATATGGATTGGCACCTATGTGCACACAATTCACGATACAATGCAGTAATGCAGCATACACACACAATTCAATAATAATAATAATAATTTTTTTTTTTTTACATTTTATTATGTCTCAGTATAAGTTACATACAATAATAATATTTACAGTATTTACAATAAGGATTATACAGAATTGTTTTATTTTATTTATTTTTTTTTATGTCTCAGATGAATTGCGTACATAGTTGCTGTAGTAATTATATGTATATAATATTTATAACGCATTACAAGTGTGTATAACAGATACTTGCAAGTTAGTAATTTCTTCCTCGAAGCTTAGCAGAGCTTATCTGAGGAAGATAATAGATGACAGAGGGTGGTGGTTTCATGGTTGTGTTCCTATAGTGGTCACAAGCCAGGTGTTGATTTTACTGTTTGTTGGTACGTGCTTGAAAGACTTCGACTGCTATTACAGTTTAACTTTTTTTTTTTTTTGTGAAAATAGTGTTGGATTTAGACATGGTGTGTTTGTTTCTTTGTGTTCTTGTAGTGGTAGTTTTTTGAGAGGGGGGTTGTCGTAGGTTTGTGTGTGTGTGTATGTGTGGTGGGGGAAAGAGAAACAGGAATTGCTCTAATTTTCATTCACGTTATAATATTTATATAGTGCCTGTTTCAGCTCTCTGTATGTTCCTAGGTTTCTGTTGTCGAACGGCAGTTTGTTTATCATGTCAGGTATAATAATAATAATGATAATAATAATGATAATAATTTTTTTTACACAATTACAATAATCGTCTTTAATGACATTCCAGCTTGCAAGTTTTACAAAATTCAGCACTGAGTGCTGCATATGTGATTCATTTTCTACATGGCTTTTCAATTAAAATTTTGATAATAATACTTTTTTGCATCTCTGTTTACAACACGTGTTCTTCTAATATAACAATGAAGATTACACGGAATTTTTGAATAATAGATAAAAAAATAATAATTCGAGAATGTCTCAGTTAAATTACATACATATGATTATTACAGATATTTTTTGAATGTTTACAAATTATGTATAAAATAGCAATTTTTCTAATTTCATCGTACAGAGTATTTACATATTTTCAATTAATAAATATTACACTTAATGCTTTGTACATTATACTGTACGCAGTTTAAGGCACATTATTTCTTTTCAGTATTTTTTCCTTTGGATACAAATTCATGTACTTTTTTTTTAATTATCTGTATCTTCGTTATTATTATACACCGTACAGACTGTTTTGTAACATAATTTGCAGTCTTTGATGATGAGGATTACGTGTGGATGAGTGAGGCATATTAATCCCACCTACTTCGAAGATTGGGTTAGCTTTTATGAAGGGAGTGGGATTAGCCTTCACTATTTTTGTTATTGTTACTGTTTATGAATGGGATGTAGGCAATGGATGCTGGTGATTTGTGATGTGTATACTAGTGTTAATGGTATATTAACTTTGTTGGTATATTTTCCAGAGTTCGTGTTTTAATGTTCTGTAGTTATCTATGTGCTCTCAGGGGATTTCACATTGGTGAGTACGGGCGTCGCAAACCCGAGATACCCAAGCTAGACATGATCTTACTTCATATAATATACACTTGGTATATCATATCTGGAGGCTGGTCTTCTACTCTTCTTTCCCTCTACTCTCTCTCTCTCTCTCTCTCTCTCTCTCTCACCTCTTACTCCTTCACCCCCAGTGCTATTAGAGCAACTCGACGGCGAGGGAGTGACTCTTTCCTCTCAAACTGTAGTTTCCACTATCCACTAAAACACCAGCTGAATTCAGGTCGAGTGGTGATTGATACTTGACGAAAATTTAACCATTGAAACTGAATGAACTCTAACCAACCTAAAGATACATGCCGGCTCGAACGTCGCCCAGTCAAACAAGGGTCGCGCCCGCTATTAGGGAACCGAGATAGTGAAGGCGAAAAATATGCTATTGGAACAAAACTTTAACTAATAGACAGGAAAAACCTTAACAAGCATAGGAACATGGAATGTAAGAACTCTTCACCAGGAAGGAGCATTGGAAATACTACTGCATGAATTTGACAACAGCCGATGGGAAGTGATTGGACTCTGCGAAACCAGATGGACTGGAAAAGGAGAATTCCTCCATGGACAGTACAAAATCTTAACTTCAGGCAGGGAGGACAACAAACACCAAGAAGGAGTAGCGCTTATTTTAAAACCAAACGCTCAAAACTCTCTATTGTCCTACGATCCTATCTCACCTAGGCTAATTAAAGCAAGATTTAAAACATCAATCGGATCACTAACAATTTTTCAAGTCTACTCACCAACTTCGACATCATCAGAAGAAGACATTGAGGAACTCTATATAGATTTGCAAAAAGCAGTAAAGCAGACATCAAGTAAAGATCTTCTAATTGTAATGGGGGACTTAAACGCAAAAGTAGGCAAAGACTGGGATACCTGGCCTAGAGTAATCGGAAAGTTCGGGTATGGAGAAAGCAATGAACTGGCGAAAGACTGCTAAACTTCTGCTCAAATAATAGACTAACAATAACCAATACTCTCTTTAAACATCCAAAACCCCAAAGAAAATGGACATGGATATCACCAGATAGACAAACCAAGAATATGATAGACTATATTATTGTAAACCAAAGATGTAAATCAAGTATCCTAAATTGCAGATCCTTCTCTGCAGATTTGGATCAGACCATAAGCTAGTATTAGCAAACCTAAGAATAAAGTTAAAATCTGGAAGCACTTTTAGAGTCAAAAGGAGACTGAATGTAAAAAAAAAACTGCAAGACAACAATATTGTAAGAAAATATCAACTAGAACTAGATAAAAATCTGAAGGAACTACCAAAACAGAACATAAACATCGAAGAACATTGGTGCAAATTAAAGGAAATAATATTAAATTCGGCAGAAAAAACAATAGGTTACACAGAAAGAGAAAGTAAAAAGGATTGAATCTGGAATGAAGTAAAAAGGTTAAGCGATCGCAGGAAAAGCATGAAACTAAAACAGAACTATAACAGAAATGAATATAATAGATTAACCAGAGAAATTAGAAAACTAATTAAAAGAGACAAGAATAACTGGTTAGAAGAAAAATGCAAAATGGCAGAAAAGCTATCAAAAGAAAATAACCTTCATGAATTATATAAAAAAATAGACCAAATTAGTAAGACACGGACAACAAAATTATAATGATCGAAAAGAGAGAGGGACAACTAATTGAAAGTAAAACAAAAAGAATGACCAGATGGGAAGAATGCCTCAAAGATTTATATAATAAAGAGAGTTCCTCCCAGGATATTACGATTCCAGCCACTGAAATGGAAGAGGAAACAAATATCTTTACCGAAGAAATAATAGCACATAGCATAGAAAAACTAGGAAAGCACCGGGAATTGATCAAATACATGTAGAATTCGTAAAAGCAGGAAAGGAACAACTTTTGGAACCATTATAAACATTATTTGAAAGGATCTACAAAAACGAAGCAGTGCCTACTGATTGGACCAAATCAGTCATAACTCCTATATACAAAAAAGGAGATAAAACAGAATGCAATAATTACAGAGGCATTAGCCTCCTCAGTATTCCAAGTAAGGTTTTTACGAAAGTACTCCAAAAACAAATTAAGCCATATATAGAACAAGCAGTTTTCAGACCAGGGCGTAGCACAATTGATTAACTAATCACCTTAAGACATCTGATAGAAAATACACTAGAGTACAACCAAAGTTGCTACATAAATTTCGTAGACTTTCGTCAGGCATTTGATTCAATCCGTAGAAGAGAACTATGGAAGAATTTGGAATTCCCAACAAAATCATAAGAATAATAAAGAATCTGTATGAGAATTCTGAAAGTGCAGAACGAATGAAGAACACCTTAACCAACTGGTTACACACAGAGAACGGAGTAAGACAGGGATGCAATCTGTCACCAGACCTGTTCAATCTTACACTGGAAGAAGCAACCAACAAGGCCTTAAACAATGAAGACTCCGGAATCAAAATAAATGGGAAAAATGTGACAAATTTAAAATTTGCAGACGAAATTGCATTACTTGCAAACACAGAAGAAAATCTATAGCGAATTTCTGATTAAAATAAAGGAGCAGTGTATAAACTCTGGATTAAACATAAATATAGACAAAACAAAAATTATGCAAATAGAAAAAGAAGCACCAATCTGAAAATTGAAAGTGATAGTAAGAATCTAGAGCAGGTAGAAAGCTTCACCTACTTTGGGGGAGTTATTGAGTACAATGGTGAAATTATAAAAGATATAAACAGACGAATCAGTCAAGTATCCCAAACGTTTGGACGACTTAATAAAATAAGGAAGTGACGAGAAATCAAACAAGTAACAAAAGTAAGAATCTATGAAACAATGGACCTTCCAGTACTCCTCTATGGAAGTGAATGCTGGAATCTCAAAAAGGCTGAAGAGAAAAACTTATTAGTTACTGAGATGCGTTGGCTAAGAAGATTACTTGTAGTATCTCTGCTGATCGACTAAGAAACGAACACATAAGGAAACAACTAAAACAAGAAATAACAATAATAGACAAAATCCAAGAAAGAAAACTGCGATAGTTTGGCCATGTAACCAGAATGGGAACAGAAGGACTACATCTAAAGCCCTGAATACAACGATGGAAGGTAAAAGATCCAAAGGACGACCCAGAATTTGATGGATAGACAAAATTAAGGAGGACCTGAAAACCAAATCACAACAAGCGACACCAAACTGGACATATTTGTTCGGACTCTCTGGGACAGATAGAAGTGGAAAGAGTTTATTCGGCCTCATCATCATCCACATAGATGATGGAAGAGAGAAGAAGAAGTTATCTATGTGTTTTTAAATTTCTTGGTAGGTTATTGAGTAGCGTGGGTATCTGATGGGATCTTACAAAACAAACAGTATGAGTTGTTGAAGGGTGAAGATGTAGAGAGTTGTTGTAGGTCGTGTTATACGATATGTGTCTCTGTTGTTTCGATAGGTGATGTTGAAGTAATTCCTTATTAATGATATGTAGTGTTTCAGATTTTTAATGCTCAGGATTCTGTGTATCGCCATGTGCTGATTAGATATTGATTGTTGCTTATAAGGTGTCCAAATCACTGTTGACACAATTTTCCTATGTACTATTTCTAATTTTGTTTGATGGCTGTTTGATGTGTTTGTATAGACTGTTATACCGTATCTCATTAGGGATTCTCAGATACCGTGATATAAGTTTTTTTTTTATGTTGGGTGGAATAATGTCTTCTACTTGGAAGAGTTTTTCTGCGATGATCTGGAGTTTGGTAGGTATTCTATATGTTTTGTCCATTTAATATGAAATCTATGTAGAGAGCAAGGTATTTTGCATGTGTTACAGGTTTGATTTCGGGACATTGGCAGGTTTTTGTTGTTGTTAATGTAGCGGTATATGTGACAGTGTATCGATAGTGGTGCGGGGCGCAGGATTCTTGGGTTGTGTATTATCATCATCTGTGTTTTGATGCCGTTGATTACAATTGCGTTTTGGTAGAAGTATGTTGTGATTTCATTTAGGTCTTGTTGTGCTTTGGAGAGAGCCGTGTTGATGGCTGTGTGGATTGTTAGTAGTGCGGTGTCATCTGCATACTGAAATATTTGACTTCTTATGGCCATGTTATGAACATCGTTAATGTATATGTTGAATAGAGTGGGTGATAATATGACGCCTTGAGGGACACCGTGTTTTATTTGTATACCCCGGCTGTGACATGTACCTATTTTTGTTACTTGTGTTCTGTTTGAGAGGTAGTTCCTGAACCATTTCTGCAGTGTTCCTCTTATACCAAGTGAGTATAGTTTGGTGAGTAGTATGTCATGTTCAAGTGTGTCAAATGCTTTGGTTAGGTCCAGCAGTACAGGGACGGCATACTTGTTTTTGTCAAGAGCTTTATTGCGTCAGCGATGTCCTTCTAATAATGTGATGGTGCTTTTTGTTTTCTGAAAGCCGTATTGGTTTTGTGAGATGATGTTGTACTTCTGTAAATAGTTCTGTAGTCTCGTATGTATTGTTTAATTAGTGATCGCCTTGGGCCAGCTATCTGTGATTTGCTACCAGTGGAGATTTAACTGTCCACTCATTATCCAAAAGTTAGACGGGGCTAAAACCGGCCTCACTCACTTCCTATACGGGAACAAAAAAGGTATTAGCTGATTTTTTTTAAATAGTTAATTTATAAAATACACGACTATGTAATACGACTCCATAGTTTACTTATTACTTAAATATATAATTAAGATATACATCACCAGACTCTCTAATATATTACCGCTTCGAACATTTTTTATGGAACCAAACTTTATGGCTTAAGTTGGACTCGAATGCGAAGTGTATGAAAATACTAAGGAGCGTATTACTATTGACTTTCTATATATGCAGAACAAACCGTGCTACTCAGTGCTTTCATGTGAGTATCATAAATATCACTGGGTGTGTACAATACACATGAAAACAATGGCACTGCTGCCATCCACCATCACACACACACACACACACACACACACACACACACACACACACACACACACACACACACACACACACACACACACACACACACACACACACACACACACACACACACACACACACACACACACACACACACACACACACACACACACACACACACACACACACACACACACACACACACACACACACACACACACGCTTATCTCTTGTCTATTCCAGGTTATATACGAGTAAAACTGACCCTAAGTTTATGGGACCTTTGCGTGACTGTATCGGCTGTCCAACGTACAAGTTATCAAGATTCTTATCTAACCTTCTCCGCCCTCACATAGGCCACTCAGTCTCTTCAATCAAAAATTCTACTGAGTTTCACACAAAAATTAAAGACATTCAATATCAAAAACTGACTTGTTAATCAGCTACGACATTGTCTCCCTCTTCACTAACATTCCCCATAAAGAAACAATAGAATTACTAACTCAAAAATTTCCGTCTGATATAGTTGAATTGTTCAAGTTTGTTATTGCATCAGGTTACTTCACCTGGAAAGGTCAAATTTACAAGCAAGCGGAAGGAACAGCAATGGGATCTCCTTTATCACCAAACCTAGCAAATTTGTTTCTAGAACACCTTGAGGAAAAAATATTCACTTTTGAGCCCAAATATTCAAAACTTTGGCTAAGATATGTCGATGACGTATTTGCAGTATGGAATCATCCCGAACCTGAATTACAACTGTTTCTAGATAAAATTAACCTTCTTCATCATCGCATCAACTTTACGTTAGAAAAAGAATCTCCACAGGGTATCTCTTTTTTGGATTTACACATCAAAAGAAAAGAAGACGGTTCCATCGCCACTTCCGTCTTTCGCAAGCCTACATTCTCAGGTCGCTACATTCACAATTCTTCTGCTCATCATCCATCTAAGAAATCTGGCATTATTAAATCACTAGTTTCCAGAGCACACAAATTCTGCTCCTCTGAAGAATCTTTAAACCAGGAATTAGAAGTTATCAAAAATACAGCCATCCTAAATGGATATAATCCCAAAACAACTCAAAAAATCGGCAGTCACTTGTGCATACATCAAACCAGATAGGAAGAAGTGCATAGGATTCCCATACCTTACGTTAAAGGCATCTCAGAACGTCTTTCTAAAATTATGAAGAAATACAATTTTGTCACTACTTACAAACCTATCAACCAAATTTACAACTTATTACCTTCTCCTAAGGACAAATTCTCACCCTTGATGTTACCTGGTGTTTATGAGATTCCATGCTCATGCAAATTATCTTACTTTGGACAGACAGGTAGGTCTGTTCAGAAACGCATCTCGGAACATCAAGACCACATTCGTCTTCTTAAACCGCAGAAATCTGGCCTCTCTCAACACAGAATTGAAAATCCAAACCATAGGATCCATTGAGAAAAGGCTAAACTTTTACATAGATCTTTATTTAAACATGAACGTTTATACAAAGAAAGTTCTGAAGCCCTACTACACAGATCAAACTTAAACCGCAACGATGTTCTTACTATTCCTAAAGTATGGGAAATTATCATACAAAACTGTGTTAAATAATTAACGTTTTTTTTTTTGTACTACTTTAGCACGTTATGCACGTTTTCATGAGATTCTATTGTAATCATGCGCCCTAATTGTATGTTATTCCTAATTTTTGTTTAAATACTGTACTGATGATGTCCTAAGATACTTAGGATGAAATATTTACAATTAAATAATTTTCACTGTGTTTCTTCTAATTATGAACGCACCACAGGTTTCGTTATTTAAAAAAGTGACTCTAAGATGTTCCACAACTATGCGTTTGCTGATAAAGATGAATAACTTAAAATGCTATTTCTTTCATAAGAAGTAAAAATATGTAGTTACTTCCCCTACCACTAAGAATTCTGATTTCAGCAATTAATCAGTCATTGCAATTATTGGCTAATAATCATCAAGAAAACTATGAACACGCAAGGAACTGTCAGGTATTTTCCTCTGAGAAATAACAGAAATTACTTCAGTGTCTATAGAGCATGCCCTCCAGAGATAGTGGGACGAGTTCAGCTGATAAATACAAAGAATCTCATGGGGCATTGTAATTAGTGTTTCGCTCTTCCAATCTTTCTCATTAAAGTTGTAATTGCCCCGAATATTATGGCAAGAATGCTGCTTGCTTTATCTTCAACTGTCAGAAGGCATCGATTAGAGGCTATTATATAAGCTGACGTCCATGACACAAGACAGGGATATTAACAATGGTTCCATACGCCTGAGAAACGATGAATTTCCCCTTTGTGAGTGAGATGTGTAAAAATGAAGCTTGATGAACTTGCAGATCTTTGACTTATTTCAACTTCAAAATGCCGGTCTTGGAATATAGATGACAGTGATAAACAAACCATGAGTTCTGTTCACCCAGCGAGCAACATTTAAGCCAAATTTTTTTCGAGAGTGAATTATGCTTCGGTGTTTTAAAGGTTTGCTACTTTAACAATTTGCTGTCGCCTGATAGAATTGAAAACTAAACATTCTTCTGACTTGAGAGAAGTGCAGCATATTTGATCATTTCAATATGACTAATGGTTGGACATAGGATTGAAAAATGTCTAACAATGCAGAGAGAGAGAGAGAGAGTGAAATAGAAAGAAGAAATATAAAAAAGACAAAGAATAAGAAGAATATCGAGTACGAGAGAACAAATGAAGAGGATGTTGAAAATAGAAAGATCGTTAGAAAAATGAGGAAGGCATATAAAAGGAGAGAGAGAGAGAGAGAGAGAGAGAGAGAGATTGAAGGAAGAGATTATGAGGAATCTAGGGCGTAAACAAAAAATAAGATAGAGGAAAATAAAATGAAATAAAAAAATGACCGAAAGTGAAGGATCGGAAAAAAAAATCAGGAGGATGAACACATTTCAATAAATCATTCTTAATTCATTTACTTCAACATGAATTAACATTTATTTACTTTAAATCACAAGATGCACGATGGAACCTCCACATTTTGAAAGTGAGGCGTGTTGTTGAGAATGCCACAGAACCTTTTTTGTGCATGTTCGAAAACTTATTTTTCCCTGAAAACGCAATAAAAATAAATATAAACAATCTTGACTTGTGGGGAAGAGAAACCAAATTTATTACTGGATCTTAGAAAAGCTGTAGTACGCTAAAAATTGCTGTGTGCTTTTTTTCCATATAGCTTGTGTTAAAAATAACTGCATTAGAAATTACTTCTGTTGTTTCCATTATATTTCCCACATTGAGACAACAGTAATACCTTCAATAAGCATTTTAATAACACACCATTTTCTCATGTTAAGAATCAATATTATTCCGGTTAACCAATCTAGACAAATCAAAATTAAAATTAAATTAATTTTAATATATATATTTTTTTCGTGGGGGGGATGGAGAGGTGGACCGAGTACTTGACTCATTATCCCTTCATCTGATTGAAGGGAGGATTGAGACAACCTTCTCCTGGCTCCCCGCCAGTAGTTTTACCTTGTGGTACATTGCTGGTGCTTCAGACAAAATAAGCCCCAGAGATGAATCACAGGTAACATGAAGCTAATGTCTCAAACAAGGCGTCCAAAAGGTACCAAACCTCCTGGACCATTTAAAGCAACTATGATGAATACAAAACCTAAAAAGCTCCATGCCAGCTCGATCGTCGCCCGGAATAACAAGGAAAACGTTGTTTGTTTAGGTGGAGGGCAAGCTTCGAAAAATAAGTTACAGTCCCCTAAAAGCACTCTCTCAAGATATGTTCCTTAAAAATACAAGGACTATCTAAATCCAAACCAAATCATTGGCAAAATAGCCATAGACAAAGCAATTGACGTCTTGGCTCTCTAGGAATCCCATGTGCCTGACACAGCCCTCAATAGACTAAAGATCCCAGACCTAATTTTCGTGTCTTACAACTGTCACCCCAAGCTTGGCGTGGCAACCTATATCCGGCCTGGCCTCAAGGACATAACCCAATGTCTACCTGATGCAGAATACTCCATATGTATTAAAGTTCGAAATAGCACCATCTGCATTGTCTACAAACCACCACCGCAATCCTGGCCTGATTAGATGGACCGGCAACCACCTCACCCTGCTATCGATGTTGGTGACTTCAACCCTCATCACACCATGTGGGCTATTCCTCTAACAACTGGAACGGTAATAATCTAGTTAACTCGATGGATACATATAACCTGTATTTGATTTACGATGCCAAGCAGGAAGACATTCTCCACTCAGCTAGATGGAACAGAACCTACACACCAAATCTGTGCAGTCTAAAGACTCTGAAGACCATCTTCTGCCAACAACCAGAAGCATCCTATTATTAGTACAAAATCCTTTCCCTACAATCAGTATTTTCCTACTATGCTATTCTGTTTAACAAATGCATGAACAAAAAGGCAGAAGTTAGTGCGATATTCGAAATAGCAATTAATATTAATCATGAAGATGTTTTCAGATAAAAAAATTCAAATATTTACATCTGTATACACGGAAGAAAAATTGGCAAAATGCCTACAGCTATTAAAACGTTTAATAGCATGGAGTGGAGTGTTTTATCCAATAAGGAAAAAAAGATCACAATACAATAACAAGCTGTGCAAGGCCCTGAGTCTTACCTATTTAAGATTTAAAATTAATTTAGGCTGTTTACGCCATTAAACTGAGACCGTGCCCAACTTGAAGAATGACCTCCTTGCAAGTGGGGAAGCCTCTCTTTGGATTAGTTTGTTTTTTATTTAACTTCAGCATAAAACGAAAGACTCTTATTAGAAGAAACGAATTACTGTGTGTAAATATATAGGTTTACAGAAGAAATCATTCTTCTAAAATTGAGACCAAGAAGATACGAAGGATATCAATATAGATTTGCCAAATTGTTATAAACACCCCATTAATTAATCGAAGTCAGATATCTACTTAATCCGATTCGACAATTTTTGTAAATAGAATGCATTGGAAATATTTTTCTAATATTTACAAATAGCAAATATTTGTACTATTTCATTACCCAACAGAGATGAAAAAAAAATTAAAACAATTACTCTGTATGACTTGCAAATAGGAAATTAATTCTGAATATAACAAAAATTCCAATAACCCGAACGCTGAAGACTTATATGTCAATAATTCTCAAGAAATTCTTATATAATAAAAATATATCATATAATAAATATAATAAAATAATATATAATGATAAATATATAATATAATATTAAATAAGTGCATAATAATTAATGTGTAATAAATAATAAATAATATAAGATATAATACAAGTATTTGCGTGTTGATTTTTTGTTACATTATTATTATTATTATTATTATTATGATTATTTTGTACAAAAATGAAAAAATTAAAAATCTGAAATAATAATAATACAATATTGAAACATTTGTGCTATTTTTATTTATGAAATCGATGATAATATATATAATAATAATAGAAATCTATAATAATATATATTAAAGCATCTATAATTATTGGAAATATGAAACCCGAATGGAGGAGTTGAAACTTAATCACACCAAAAAGGGGATTTTTACTCCCCAGTCTGAATTAGGACAAAATCCTATTTTGTTAATACTCAAAACCACACACCAGAGACCTTAATCTTGAACAACACAGCTGACATTTTGTAAATTTATTTTTAGATCATTTTTAGTTTTTATTTTTAGATCATTTTTAGTTTTTATTTTTAGATCATTTTTAGTTTTTATTTTTAGGTCATTTTTATTTTTTATTTTTAATTCCCAATTTGCTTTGGGATCGCTGACTATGCTGGTTCCGGCGCAGAATTTGTGCTTGAGTGGTATAAGCTTTTATGTAATCTGATAAGACAGTTTACGGCAGATTGGATTTAAGTTACGCGGTTAACCTCAAAACTTCAAAACAATTATACTGGTAGTTTTTTGACTTCTTTGGATATGGCATTCCAGAATTGGGAAAAAACTCAGATGTACTATTAACAAATATATAAAAAAATAGCTTTGGAAAACTATTTTATCGTGATTTAGGCTGGTGAATAGCTTATAGGAATCTTCCCGCAAAAGTCGACAAAGTCACATTATAGTCTTAACCCCATTTTGTCATGTTTACGAGAACATTGAGATGATAGACCATTTTTTCTATTTTTATACGCTTCTGCAGCATGTCTGGCGCAGGTAATGTGTTAAGAATCCGAATGCTTCGGAGAAGTTATTTTTTAAATCAATTGTTTTCATTTATTTCCTTCATTTCTAATTTTTTCATTAATTTAAATCAATGTTCTAAAATATCATATTTGAAATTAAATAAAAAATCTCAGGCATGTGGCCTAAACAGAATAAATGCATGAGTCATTACTTGGTTTTAACTTTCATTTGCCTAGCAGAAAATAAAAGAGTTATGCGTCAAACCCTGTTCTTATAAAAGTATATATTTTTTTAACTCAGAAAAGAAATTTCATGCTTTCTTATGTATTAATAGAAGGGGATTGATCTGAATAGATAAGTGCACCAAAGGCGATTTTTTAAGCTCCCTAAGGGCTGCACTGCTGAGGCTAGGTCTTTTCCCCATTTTTTTGTACATGATTCTCTTGTATTTTAAAGTGATGTTTTCTTATGTTAATTACTCCTTTATGATTTTCATGACTTCACTTGAATATCATAAAGGAGTTACTTTATTCAGTTTTAGGAAAGTTATATGTAAGAATAAAAAAGTCTAACCACCGTTTTAGCCACTACTTAGAGGTCGTATAGGTACATTGGTCGACTGAGGCCTCTTTATATCCTTCTACTATTATTTTTAACCTTTATTCTTCCTCCAGTCTGATTTCTTGCTGACTCTCAGTAGTGTTTTTGTAATATAAAGGCCAATGATGAGAAACTTGAACAAAAATTATCAATAATAATAAAAGTATTAAAATATTTCTTCTCTTATTTCCTTGTACAAAACATTTATTTCAGTTTTATTTTATTTAAACTCTGAAATAATTAAATTATTTATGTTTTAATTTTATTTTAATAGTACATTACAGTTTTCAGCAAAGTATATTCTGCTTCTTCCCCATTCTGAGAACAATTTTCGTTGGAAATTAAGAAAAAATCTACAACAGCTGCTGCATCAATAGAAACCTAGGAACTTGTTTCTATTTTGTGCTCGCGAATATTTTATTCCCTAAAGTTTCGGTGTGTTGGAGTTTATTGCTTCCTGTTTCATTTCGTCTTTCTTCTTTTCTGCGAAGTCAAACCATCTTGTATTCCAACCTGTCTTCATTCTCTTGTCGCTTGATGCACAGATGTGTAGCGCCACATTGCTACACGCAAGATAAGTAAACTTTTTTGCTTTATCTTCTAAGACGTTTCATTCAAATTGGAGAAATGAGACAGCCACAGTGTCACTGAACTTGTCATTACTCTTTCTTTGTTCGTCGCTAAAGATGCCATAGGAAGGGGAGGGGGAAACAAGTGAAATGCATCTTTGAATCGCGCGAATTTTTACGAGGTCATGAAACAAAATAAAAACAACTGAGTTTTTTTTTTATATGTATATTTGCATATTGGATTCATGCGATAGCGGTGATATATGTATTATAAACATAAGAGCATGCTAACTGCGCATGTTCATGATTAGAATGAGTTCAAATATAGTTCCAGAAGTAAACTGACATAATTAAAACTAGTTTATAAACACGTTTGATTTATAAATACATCGTCCATGCATACAATGAAAAAATAATACCGAATATCTAAAGTAATACTCGATTCAAGAGATAGAGGATGAAAATAACTGTTTGTATCCTCCATTTGTTTAATTATGTTTCTGTGAAATACCCCTATCAATTAGCATTTCATCTACATTCTAAACGCGTTTTAATCCTTATTCCAATTACACTATTAAACATAGATTTATCCAAACGATATATACATGTATATGTGTGTAGAAAGTATTTTACCTTGGGTATAATAAATGTTAAAAATACCAAGCAATTTTAGACCTGGTTTTACTCCATTTCCCAAGTAAGCAAACAGACAAACAAGTCAAGTTTGCGCCTGCAAGTGATGCAAGTCTAGCTGATCCTACAGGTAGTGCAAGACCAAGGCAACTCGTGGTGAAGGTGGCATAAGCTCTGATCACTAATCTTAATATTTACCCTTAATGCCAAAACACATCTCTTAGAGGAGATGTATGATGTTTTGTATTTAAGGCAAGGGGGGCCACTACCCAGACCGGTTTCGACCTTTATTGAGGTCTCATCAGTGGGAGCTAGGCTAGAAATACCAAGATTTAGTAATACAGAGCTCATAAGTATTTTACCAGAACAAGTTGCCATAAGGTGTTTTAACCTTATTAAATAAAAATCTCTAGAGGAGATAAATGTAAAAATGTGGTAAAATACTTATGAGCTCTATATTACTAAATCTTGGTATTTCTAGCCTAGCTCCCACTGATGAGACCTCAATAAAGGTCGAAACCTGTCTGGGTAGTGGCCGCTTGCCTTTAATACAAAACATCATGCGTCTCCTTCTTGGAGATGTGTTTTGGCATTAAAGGTAAATATTAAGATTAATCAGAGCTTATGCCACCTTTACCACGAGTTGCCTTGGTCTTGCACCACCTGTAGGATCAGCTAGACTTGCATCACTTGCAGGCGCAAACTTGACTTTTGTCTGTTTGCTTACTTGGGAAATGGAGTAAAACCAGCTTTAAAATTGCTTGGTATTTTTAACATATATATATATATATATATATATATGTTATATGTTAAAGATACCAAGCAATTTTAAACCTGGTTTTACTCCATTTCCCAAGTAAGCAAACAGACTAAAAGTCAAGTTTGCGCCTGCAATTGATGCAAGTCTAGCTGATCCCACAGGTAGTGCAGGATCAGGGCAACTCGTGGTAAAGGTGGAACAAGCTCCGATCACTAATCTTAATATTTACCCTTAATGCCAAAACACATCACCAAGAAGGGGATGTATGATGTTTTGTATTAAAGGCAAGAGGCCACTACCCAGAC
Source organism: Typopeltis vanoorti (assembly GCF_054136105.1). Taxonomy (NCBI): domain Eukaryota; kingdom Metazoa; phylum Arthropoda; class Arachnida; order Uropygi; family Thelyphonidae; genus Typopeltis; species Typopeltis vanoorti. The sequence continues at coordinate 96,298,782 of NC_143559.1, read as the reverse complement.
CGGTTTCGACCTTTATTGAGGTCTCGTCAGTGGGAGCTAGGCTAGAAATATCAAGATTTAGTAATACTGAGCTTGTAAGTATTTTGCCAAAACAAGTTACCATAAGGTGTTTTAACCTTATTAAATAAAAATCTCTGGAGGAGATATAAATGTAGAAAGTATTTTTACCTTGGGTATAAATATGTTAAAGATACCAAGCAATTTTAAACCTGGTTTTACTCCATTTCCCAAGTAAGCAAACAGACTAAAAGTCAAGTTTGCGCCTGCAATTGATGCAAGTCTAGCTGATCCCACAGGTAGTGCAGGATCAGGGCAACTCGTGGTAAAGGTGGAACAAGATCCGATCACTAATCTTAATATTTACCCTTAATGCCAAAACACATCACCAAGAAGGGGATGTATGATGTTTTGTATTAAAGGCAAGAGGCCACTACCCAGACCGGTTTCGACCTTTATTGAGGTCTCGTCAGTGGGAGCTAGGCTAGAAATATCAAGATTTAGTAATACTGAGCTTGTAAGTATTTTGCCAAAACAAGTTACCATAAGGTGTTTTAACCTTATTAAATAAAAATCTATATAGTGGCCTCTTGCCTTTAATACAAAACATCATACATCCCCTTCTTGGTGATGTGTTTTGGCATTAAGGGTAAATATTAAGATTAGTGATCGGAGCTTGTTCCACCTTTACCACGAGTTGCCCTGATCCTGCACTACCTGTGGGATCAGCTAGACTTGCATCAATTGCAGGCGCAAACTTGACTTTTAGTCTGTTTGCTTACTTGGGAAATGGAGTAAAACCAGGTTTAAAATTGCTTGGTATCTTTAACATATTTATACCCAAGGTAAAAATACTTTCTACATATATATATATATATGTATATCAATTAATGGTTAGATAAATTAATGATAAAGAAATTAACACAATTGCTATGTAATCATAATTTAGGTTTTGATATTGATATAAAAATAAAAAAAGACTTATAAAAGCAAGTTACTTTCGAAGAGTGACCAGAATTATATGTATTAATATAATACATATCATAGTGATGCTTTGCTATTATATGTATGAATCTGATTACTCTCCTGAAAGGCGATTCTATTAAACGGATCCGACACCTGTAAATCTACAAAAAAAAACAAAGTGTTTGCGCATATTAAAATATTTTATCCGTTACATACGTATAACTGATGATATGGTATATAAACAAACAAAACATAATACTATTACCAGTGAAATAAAAAGACCCAGATGGAAATTGATAGGGAGATAATTTATAATATAATAAGGGATGTTTTAAAACATTATATTTATATTTTTATAAATATAAATGTAATAGAAATAAATATAAATATTATTTCTACCTTTACGACTTTATCCAGCCTCCAATTTCGGGGATAAAAAAACCCCCCTACCACCGTATGAGATCAGCTAACTCACCTTTCATCCAAAGAGACCAGATAAAGGTTCATTCCTCACGTCACCGACGGGAATGATATCCTGGATTTTTTGACCAAAGGGCTTCGTATATACTGCCTGACCTACGGATGCTTTAAATATATATAAATAATAAAAAACTTGTAGTTTCAGAAATATTAAATTGATAATATATTTTTCATGTAAAACTAATAATCGAAGAATGAAGTCTCATTCTTCAATTACAATTGTTACTTTACAAATTTAATCAAATTCATATTAAGTTCCTTTTAATTTTTTATAAAAAAATTCTCTAACACCATTTATTTCAGTATAGGGAATAAAAGAACTCGATTTTCTTGAGTTTACGGAATGAAAATAACCGATGTTTTCCAGAGGAAAAACCTGCTTGCGAATGCCAGAGATTGAATGAATCGGGAACAGGTAGGGGAAAAAAACTTATAGAAAGTTCCTTTACTAAGCAATGAGAATCGAACTTTCGACGCTCTTTCTGTGCGTAGTTTTTTACCACATACAACCCATTTCTACTGAACTACACTGCTTGTTAAATTTATTAATGGTAACATAAATAATCGGCAAAGTTGTTAATGCACCCTTTTCAGCTAACTATAATGATGATTATTTAAAGTGTATCAAAGTACACGAGAGAGAGAGAGAGAGAGAGGAATGTCAACGAACAATTCATTAGTTCGCCACTACCTCATTAACCACACGATTATCGTGTCTACAATTCCCGAACTTCAATCCTGTGACTGCATTATCTCAGTGTGAACACGAGGCTTGATTTTTTTTTTCCCTGCAGAAATAATCATGAAGGAATCGTTTACTATTTCAACAGAACACAACACATAAAAAAGTGCCGCTTGATAATTCTTGTTATTAGTGCTTCTAGAAAGATGTCCGAAAGAGGAAGTAAAATTCATCCCTGCAACACTGAAGAAATTTCAAGACATCGTTAAAAACGTAATATTTCTTTAGAGAACTAATCAGGCTATCTTACGCTTTGTCACGACTCTCTTGGTTTGCACAAAAAACATAAACTGAATAATCTTTTAGTAGTTTTACTTCTTCCTTAATCTAAAGTGGGGAATGTCATCTTCAAAATATGTACTCACGGCGTCGAGGATAATCTCTTTGCGATCGATAATCTCAAGTACGTTGTCGAAGTTGGGTTATTACCTGTGTATATTGACTACGAAATACTCCAAATATTCCTGACTAATAGTTTCCTTACTGAGTGTTTTACACGTCTCAAGTGTTTATGGTAACACGATTTCGTTTATGATAACATAATTTAGTTCGAATGAATTCAAATTTATTTCAATTTATAAGAGCAAACAGCAACTCCTGATAAATATGTCGGATTAGTTTTCAATAAAATAGTTCTTATACTGATCATTTGCAAGATAGTATATTTATGGTAACGTAATTTTATTAGTTTGTTTTAAGTGCTATGATCGATTGGAGATAATTGTAGTACGCTATGGGATTTAGAAGTAATTTCCTCCAATTCAGTACAGTATAGAATTGTAAGTCGAAATATAATAATAATTCGAAGCCCATTTGAAATGAATATAGAGAATGCAGACATATAATATGCAAACTGTTACACACGCCACAAAGATTTCTTCTATACATAATAATACCAATAAAAATTCTCATATCAAGTAGTACGCTTGTAATTAAAAAAAAAACAAATACTTTTGAACTCAATCTTGTTATATATTTCTACTAATCTAGCTAATAACAGCGACTAAAGTTCACCAAAAATCGGACCCAAGCTGATATTTTCCTGCTTCCACTTCTCCACAAGTTTCGTTTTTGATAATACAGACTGGTCAAAGAAAAATAATTGGTACCCCTTAATCTGTACTAATGCAGTAAATTGATCTGGATCAAGTGTCGTAAAAATTGGGAAGATTAGAGAGAGAATACTTTTAGTGCTCTTCAGAGTCTGTTCTTACATTTTAACGAAAGGATTCCATCGTATAAGATCAAATGGATCAAGTGAAACTCACTCTGTACATTAAAATGAAATGGCACCGTATATCTCATAAAAACGTAAGCAGGCAGTATTTAGATACGTCAGGTGTTGGCTACGATGCAGAAGTGGTTACTTTACTAAAAAAATAATTACTTATTTTAATTGGTGGTTGTTTTTAAGGTATTGCTTGAATTTCAGAATCACAAATAGTCGTTTCTAAATTTTTTTTTGAATACCCTTTCTAATACTAGGCACTTTTATACTTTTGCGACGAGTGTTGATGAAATGTATTAAAAAGTTCACTTGAAAAGAAGAACCTCCGTAGCTTAGTCGGTATAGACTAAGACCTTTGGTCGTAAAGACCTGGGACCGATTCCAGTCTATGACGTGAGGAATCTTTATCTGGTCTCTTTCGATTACAGGTGAGTTAGCTGGTCTCATACTGAGCTAGAGGGATTTTTCTCCTGGAAATTCGGGTTTTTCGTCCCTCAGAGCAGGCAGACCTACCCTGGAACATACAAGGATCTACAATCGAAAATAGATACTTAGAAGTCCCTCATTGTAAGGGCAAAACCTCAACCGATCCTAAGGGACGGTTGAAAAAATTGGGGGAAACCCCAAATGACAACAAGACTTGAAAAGAAGAAGAGATTAAATCCTTAGGTGAAGAAACGAATGTCTCCAAATGAATATAAAAAATACACAGTATTTCATAAACAAAATTAAAAACATCACACTCAACGACGAAGATTTATAGATCAGCTTTGACATAACTAACCTTTTCACTAATGTCCAGATCATTGATACTATTCTTCTCCTACAGAACATATTTCCGCCAGAATCACGGCCCTCTTTGCCCACGTACTCCGGGTATTTCGCGTTGCAAAATAATTTTTACCTACAAAAAGAAGGTACGCCACAGGCTCCCCACTCCCCACTAGTACCTAACTTTTGCATGGAGCAGCGAGCTCTAGAATCGGCCAGCCTGGCTCGGTTATGTTGATGATATTTTCCATTTGGCCCCACTGCCGCCAAACGTTAAATACAATCCTAAACAAATATCACAAACGTATCCAATTCACCATCGACATCAAAAACAAAATCTCTCTTCCATTTCTAGAAACATTTGCCACACATCGTTCCTCAGGCTGCCTCTCCTTCACAGTTTACCACAAACCTACACACACCGGCTAATATATACATAAAAATTCATACCACCATCCAACACAAAAAAATCAGGGTCATTTGCACCCTAAAATACAGAGCCCTCTATTTATTCTCTATCTGTCTTCATAATCAGTATGATTATGAAGACAGATAGAGAATTTGTATGACTGCAGACACTAGCAAGCAGGAGAAAGAGGGGTGATATGATTGAGACTTACAGACATCTGAAAAGTGTCATACAGGATTTCAATTGATGGAATTTTTCAATTTATGGAGGGTGGGGAAAAAAGGAAGGTCATCCTTGGAAGATGAGAATGAAGGCCGCCAAGAAGGGTGTGAGGGCTAGATGTTTCTCTCAGAGGGTGGTGCGTGATTGGAATGGATTGCCTTTGGATGTTGTGAGTGCAAGCAGTGTGAATGAATGCATGAATAAGTATGATAGCTGGTACGTGTAATATATGGCCTCCCTCGATGAGTCTCTTACTCCCTGGAGGCCTCTATTAATAACAATAATAATAATTATTTTTTTCTCGATATATTTTCGAAGTTTTAGTACTTAACTTTGTAATTTATTATTGAATTCAGGAAGCAATTACAAATGTATAGTCACAGACACACTCTCTACTTAACCATGCAGAAGGTGACACAGTGTTTATTGTACTCCAGGTTCATATATTCAGGAAGGTAATGCATATTTATTACAAATAATGCTTAGCTAACACCATTAAATTAATCGCCAAGACTTTATGTCTTTTTAAGCTTGTTTAAACTAGTTCACAGGACAGACGTTCCAGTATACAACATTAAAGGCAGTGCTGTAATTTTTAGTCTTTACGTTTTACTTCAGAGTTCGACTCATTCTTGATGAACAGTTTTGTCATTAAATGTTTTATAAATTTTTATAGAAAAAGAGGCATAAACGTACTCTGTAAAACATATCGATATGTATTATTACCCTATAATCCAAAAGATATTGATGTGGAAGAAGTCAAAGTTATAGATGTGAGAAAAGAGGGTGATGAATTGGAGGTACTTAGCATATTGCATAATCTGAATTAAAATGCGGCTGTGAAATTGGATGGGATATCGGCTCACGTTTATAGAGGGTGTGCAGAGGAACTGGCGATGCCTTTGACTATGCTGTTTATTTTAAGTCTCAGCTCTGGCAAAGTCCAAATACAGTGAAAAGAGGGAATTACAATTCCTTTCCACGTGAGGAACTAACTCTGTGGTAGAAAATTATAGTCCAATCGATATTTCCAGTGTGGTGATAAAATTATTGGAAATGTCGATCAAAAAGAGAATTCAGGAATGGGTGGATAAGAATATGATATAATACTCCTGCTTGTGCACCAAAGAGCACAAGCAGAAGTCATAATTTGGATTCATAACTCCCTTTCAAAACAGTTAAAATATTATAAATTATGGAATGAAAGAATATTAGAAGCTAGAATAAAAATAGATACAGGCTATTTAACAATAATTGGTTTATATGCCCCAGAAGAAGGAAGAGAACAGGATATTATTGATTTTTATAATCAGCTACAAAACAACCTGAGAGTGCTTGACCTAGTAATTGCATCTGAGGATTTGGCTGTAACGAAGCTGTATGACCGCATTGCCACCTATTGGTGAGAGTGATCATAGGGTCTTGACTTGGGAGGTGGCTAAAGGTGTGGAATTTACAATTAAGACAGGGTACATGTGGAATTATCAAGCTGGTAAGTATGACAAATTTAGGAGTTTGATTGGTACAGTGCCATGGCATGTACAAGGGCTAGAAGTTGATAGTGCATGGGAGGCAGTTAAGAAGTGTTTGTATGAAGCAATGGCTGAATGTATACCTAGAGTCCGAATACTAAATCAAGTAGGGGTTAAATGGATGAATAACACCATTAAGCTTGAGCTGCAAAAAAAGAAACAACTATGGAGGGAATTTAAGGAGAAAGGTGACCTGCAGGCACATGAACGGTATAAAGCGCAGGCCAGAAGGGTAACGAGTGTGGTAAGAAAACCAAAAGCGGTTTATGAAAGAACATTAACCATGCAGGCTAAAGAGAATTCCAAGCAGTTTTATGGATATGTTGCAAGTAAAATAAAAAATGTATATGGGAGAATGATTTTAAAGAATGCCGATGGTAGGGAGGTAACCGAATCAGTTGATATAGTAGAATTATTGAGTGAGCATTTTGCAAGAATATATCATCCAGATGGTGACATTGCAGAAATGAATGAACCAATAGATTAAACGGGAATTGTGGTGAATGAAGTGGAGGTGAGTAGTCTATTGCATAACCTCAATGTCAATACATCTGTGGGATTGGATGGTATACCAGCTCGTGTCGTATGTGAAGCGGCTAAAGAATTGTCAGTACCCTTGACCATTTTGTGTAATTTGAGTCTCGGGTCTGGGTTTGTCTCTAGGGGTGGAAAGAGGGGAAAATAGTTGCACTGCATAAAGGAGGTTCCAAGACTGCTGTTGCAAATTACCTACCGATTAGTATATCAGGAATCGTTGTCATGGTCTTGGAAAAATTAGTCAAGAAAAGAATACAGGATTGGATAGTTGAAAATGGGATACTGTATGGGGAACAACATGGTTTTGTGAAGGGTAGATCTTGCCTCAGTAACTTGCTCACGTTTTATAACACAGTGACGGTTGAACTGGATAAGGGTAATGGGTTTACAGTGATTCCACTGGACCTTGCCAAGGTCTTTGACAGGATACCACATGGAACTATAATCAGTAAACTGGAGCATATGGGGATGGATATAGGGTTGGTGAGATGGATAGGAGGGCGGTTGATGGAGAGATACCAGAGTGGTTTATTCAGGAGTGGAGTCCAAAAGACGGCTTGTGACTAGTGGTGTGCCGCAGGACTCTGTTCTTGGACCACTGCTTTTCAATTTGTTCATCAATGATATAGGAAAAGATCTGAGAGGAAGTAATCACTTGTTTGTTGATGATGCAAAGTTGTGTACAGCAATTGTGAGTGCATAGGATGTCAAAATTTTACAGGATGATTTGGATAGTTTAGAGGACTGGGCTAGGGAAAATTGATGTCAGTTTAATGTGGCAAAGTGTAAGGTTATGCATTTTGGGATGAAAAGAATAGCAGCAGTATACCACATTGGTGGAACCGTACTCCAGCTGATTGATAAGGCCAGGGATTTGGGAGTGTTGGTGGAAAGGGAATTGAAGTTCAGGGACACATCGCAAACATGGCAACATCAGCTCATCAAGTCACTTGATTGCTGAAAAATACTTTAACGAGCAGAGACAAACAGGTTATTGTTCTTCTGTATCGAGTCTTGATAAGACACCATCTAGACTACTCTGCCCAGATATGGGCGCCAGGGTTTCTTATCGATGGGGAGGAGGTAGAGAGGATCCAGAGACGAGTGACCAAGATAATAGCAGGACAATGGAATGAACCTTATGAGAACAGGTTGAAGATTTGTGGGCTGCAAAAATTGGTCGATAGGCGGAAAAGGGGTGATATGATTGAGACATTCAAATTACTGAAGGGTTTCTATAAGATTAATCCAGAAGATATGCTTGGAATAGGACTGGTGGTTGGAGGACTAGGGGCAATACATGGAAGCTGGGCAAGAATGTGGTTAGCAGGGGTGTTAGAGCTAGGTTTTTTACTTCGAGAGTGGTGAATGAGTGGAATAAGCTGCCAGAGTATGTTGTGGGTGCTATGACCGTGAATGGGTTCAACGCGAGGTATGATAGGTACTGTGTGAATATCGAATAGTTGTTCGTGACATGATGTTAGGGCCTCCGTCGATGAGTCTGTCGACTCCTTGGAGTTGTCTGGAATAATAATAATAATAATAAATATATAATAAAAGAAATAAAAATGATTACATAATTTTAGCAGGAGACTTAAATGCAAGAATTGGAACACAAAAATTAATAATAATATAGGAATACATGGAGAACATACTCAAAACAGGAATGGTAAAAAATTGATTGACTTTGTAGTTTATAATAACCTAAAATAATGAATCTCTTCTATAAACATAAAGACATACACATATATACTTGGGAAGCAAGAGGATGGAAATCAATATTAGATTATTTTATATTAAATGAAAAGACATCAAAATTTTCAGTAGATGTCAGAGTTCACAGAGGATATGAAATAAGCAGTGACCACTTCCTTGTTAAAATAAAATTAAGATTACCATCTAAATGGCTGCAAGTAAAAAGAAAGAAAATTTGAAACATTTGTTTATAAAACTACACTATTGAATGATACAAATGTACAATGGCTATATGAACAATGAATTAATCAATATCTAGATAAAATAAAACAAAATGAAGAAATAGAACGGCTTAATATAAAAACGATACTAAATGCTGCAGCAAATGAAATCTTAGGAAAGACTAAAAAATTCAATAAAAGGAAAAAACTGAAGATCTGAGATGATACAATCAAAGAAATAATCAAAAAGAAAAAAGAAGCCTATCACAAATCTTTAAGCACTAAAAGATTAGAGGATGAAATAGAATATAAAAGAATAAGAGCCACAGCTAAAAGAGAAGTCAGAAAAAGACATAGAGAATCATGGAACAATTTTGTTTCTAATTTAGAACATGATTAATATAAAATAAGACCCAATATATATACGATTTTGAAACAGTTAAATGCAGATACCAGAGAAAACATAAAATTAAACATCGAATTGAGTTGGAAGAATTTCTAAATTACTACACAGAATTGTGGACAGACAAATATTTTAATAAAGACAACTGGCAAACAATTAACGAAATTGAAAAGGAAATAACCAAAGAAGAATTAGAAATCAGCCTGAAAGAAACAAGAAACGGAAATTCACCTGGAGAAGATAAGCTAGGTTCAGAACTATATAAATACGCAGGAACAAGATTCAAAGAAAGACTCTTATTATTTTTAAATAAAATTTATTCAGCTGGTATCCCCCCAATAGAATGAAAAAAAAAGCAATTGTGATTCCTATCTTTAAAAAAGGTAATAGAGATGCCCCTAAAAACTATAGAGGTATCAGTATACTAAATTCCTGTTACAAAATATACAGCAGAATCTTAAATAGCAAACTAATGAAATATTCCGAAAACTTTAGAAGTACAGAATGGATTTAGAAAAGGACGATCATGTATAGACCCGGCCTTTTGCCTAAAATTAATAATACAGAAAACAAGAGAATACAATTTAGAAACACATATTGCATTTATTGACTTTGAAAAAGCATTTGACAAAGTTCAAAGAAACATATTGTTTAACATATTAGAAGAAAGACAAATATCAAATAATATCCTAAAAGCTATCACAAGTATATATGAAAATAATCAAATACAAATAAAATTAAATCACGAGCTATCGTATACTAGAGAGATAAACCAAGAGGTCCGACAGGGATGTCCCCTCTCAGCAACTCTTTTTAATATCTACTTAAATGAAATAATAATAAAATGGAATAACAAAATTACATCAAGGAATTAAACTTTCTCCTACACTGAACTTAAACACTCTCCTTTTTGCCGACGACCAAATAATAATTACAAATTCTGAAGATAACTTACAGAAAGCTATTTTAGATCTAAATGAGATAGGCAAAGATTATAGTATGATAATTTAACAGAAAAATCAAAAACTATGGCCTTTAAATGACTGGGGGGACATCTGTCATTGACATCATGTTGTGTCTTTGGTTCATATGTGGCATTGTGGGTAATGGTCAGAGCATGGAATTCGGGGTGATTGTTAGAGTATGGAATTAGGAATTTCCCGGGGGAACACATTTGTCTGTGACATCATGTTGTATCTTTTTGTTTGCATATGGCATTCTGGGTAATTCCATGTAGGGAATTGTGGGTGATGGTTAGAAATAATATCGACTAAGGAATCCTTGGAATTTCCCTGGGGGGAACATCTACCTGTGACATGACGTTGTGTGTTTTGATTCACATATGGAATTCTGGGTAATGGTTAAAGTATGGAATTCTGACAATCTTGTCAGAATTCCATACTCTAACCATACTCTAACACGCACGCGCACACACACACACACACACACACACACACACACACACACACACACACACACACACACACACACACACACACACACACACACACACACACACACACACACACACACACACACACACACACACACACACACACACACACACACACAAAGATGCTCTGTGGCCTGAAAGAAAGAATTGCAGTAAATAAACTGAAAATGCACTCCATTATTGTTTCTGTAGGTTTCTGTCCAATGTGAAGTCATTGAGTTGAAGTGGAAATGGACGTTATTATCGTGGGTATGACTTCCTGTGTATAGAATTCTGGGTGTTAGTTAGAGTATGGAATTCTGACAAGTGAAATGAGTTTCTTTTTATTTGTTTGTTTGTCTGATGTGGCATTATGGCTTTTTTTTCCGTTCACGGTATTAATTTCACAGTAGTGATATTTTTTTAAAACTCATTTTTTATGTCAGGTATTTTTTCCAACACAAATAAATACTTGTTATTCTTATTTCAACTGAATATAAGCTCTGGTTCTATTATTTTCAACTTAATACCTGTATTATAACTTCCAAAGATTATATTTTATACTCCTGTATTTTTCTTTTGCATTGGTAATGCTGACTGAAAGGAAATGAGACAAACAAGGATTTGAAGTAAAGTAAAGTCACCGCTATCCTCTTCTGTTAATTTTCCCACTGTAGTGTGACAGATTGCACTAAGACTTGGTAATTTGCATTCGTAATTTTTTTTCCTCATTCATAACTAAACAGAAATTAACTCTTTAAACTTAACAAGTGTCTGAAAGTAGGGTTATCATATTTCTTGAAAGCAATATGCGACATCAATGTTTACCATAAAAAATTGTAAATAAAAATAAAATATTTTCCTACAAATAAATATATATGATCACAGCAAACAAGAAATTCATCAGCTTTTTAAAGTTTTGACATTCATACCCCATACTGTTTTCATCATTTGGAAAACTGCAACCCCTGAAAATTCCCTCCACACCTAATGCTATTTCCCCCCCCCCCCCAACAATTTCGGACATATGAGTGACAGACTTAGTCACTTGCTCTTACATCAAAAATCCTGTTTAAGCAAGTAATATTAGTAACTCTCAATGGTGTTTTAAAAATAAAGAGAAGGAATAATTTCTGTTCTTTTCACACAGTTGTACATGATAAAAGTTTAAAAGCATGTGATTGACAGTTGAAACTTATTTCAAAACTTTACGACCTTACTATTCCATATGCAGAACAAAAAAACACAGAGCTAGCAAATAACGTGATTGTGGGTTTTTAATGGATAAAGTACTATGAATAAAATGCATGAATGAATAAAATAGCGACAACTTTTTACTATAGTAGATGTATCCATCAGATTAGAATAGAAAAATACTGAAAGCAATTTGCAAGTTTGCAAACAAATCTTGTGAAATGTCTTGCGACAAACTAATCAGAGACTTTTTTGAAAATCCACTCAGAGAATTATTAGTCTTATTTGTTCATGAAAACCTTCAAATATTTCAAGAAACTGTGTCAACCTTTTGGAAAAAAAAAACAATCAGCTTCTGCTCCCAACAGAAACAGAAACAGAAGGAATTGGATGTTAAATTAATAGCCAGAATTTTTAGTGGAGAAGATTTAACATGAAAAGTGTCCTTATAGTCCTTATAAGGACTGGCTTAAAGGGGCGAAGCAAGAATGCTTTTTATCTTCCCCGTTATCTGTAGAGGACGGTGTAGGGATAAGGTGTTATTGAGCTATTAAAGCTCTGATCATGGCAAGAGGGCAACAGCAATAGATTTTACCATTTATATTGGTTCTTGTGCCAATGACGTCACACGTTAATTATTTAAAGTTACTGGGAAGTAAACTTAGGCAGACACTGATCCAGGGTGTCTGCCTATTTGATCCCACTAATTGTTCCCAATTAGTCAGTTCGTGCAATGATAGCACATTGCTATGATACTTCTTTGGAATTTTGTTCGTGGAACCACAGTTTCACAGAATGTGAACCCCACGTCTCCCTGAGATATCGTAACGACCTAGAAGAAATCATATATAATACAAAACCCTTACCGATTTTCCCATCGAAACATTCTACTTTAAGATATAAAAATTGAATGGATACTTGTAAGATACTCACAGTAGTATTTCGAAAGTTTGCAGCTAAAATTAAGTAGAATAATTCTTTATAAAATGCTATTTTAGAACTACGTTTGCAAAACTAGCATTTAAAAACATTTTTAATTTCGATTTGGTATTTTGTTTTTATTGATTTCTTTTATATCCATAAGTTACGCTGCAAACCACGTCTTATAGAAATATTAAATATATACGACAATAATAAACCGATAACCTAAACGCTCAAAATGTTTTTTTTTTTTTAATTCTATCGATCGAACCGATACATTATTGAATTTACCTTTTTCCTTGTAAAAGTAACAATTCTCTCCTACACAGCTCGTCCCTCTCTGTGCTCCAATCGCTGCTAAATAAAATTAAAATACTAAATGACGCTGCCCAATGGAATGGAAACACGTGAGAATTTAACGTATATTATGATTATTGTTATTATTATTATTATTATCCTTTTCAAATAATATACTGAATGTTACTCATTTCGTATATTATTTGAGTGAATACTTTTAAAATGTATACACACTTCAGCAAATTTTATACAGGTTTTCTTTTGCTGAAGTGTGTATACATTTTTTGACGGACTCTGATACAATGATATGGCCACCTGTACAGAATCCGTCAAAAATGTATACACATTTTAAAAGATATCATCTATGGGCTTTTTTCGAAGTTGCATCGAATTACATAGCAATGTGTAGTATGATATTCTCTCAAAAGAGGGAGTCATTCACATAAATACTAGCATCAACAAGTGACCCGCAGGATAGTCAAACAATATGGCCAAGGCACTACTGTCGTTCGAATAACGCATTCAAGCATTCAGAACTGTTTGAGGATTTCCAATTAATATTTTGGCTTATAAAACGTTTGACGATTGATATACACCAGTGAAAAGAACAGTTCTCAAATCATTCAAGCACTGAAGTTTCTGTTCAATGGCGTAGGAACCCATGGCACTGAAGATGTTCCCAAGGGCACAAGACAGTCAGTAATATGTAGGCTACTCCTCCTCATGTAAGAGAAAATACTATACAGATTTTCATGCTGATTATAAATCTCAGATATATCCAAAATATCTGAGATGTCTAAAATCTGAAAGGCATAAACGATTTTAAATACGACAAGATAGCAATAACTCAAGCAGAAATAAGAAAAACGTAAAAATATTTAAAAGTATTAGAATCTTGATAACATTAAAAAAACAGCACCAAACGTCGCTGTAAATATAATTTCATTCATAATCGTAATAGGAATTGTATGACATTTCTCATCCAACACATTTGTAAATACAAAAACCCACATTGAAACTTGAAAAGATTCGCATCCGAATTTAATGCCAACTGTGCAGAGGTAAGGAAGAGACAATGGGCCAACTAGTCAGATCTCACAGCAAGATTGCTACCACAAACTCTAAACAAAGCTATGATTTGGTAGCACAACACAACTGAAGTCGCTGTGTTGGTTAAGTTCTTTCGTCGTTCACTGAATGGATGATTTCATTTTAAGTCACAGAGCGTGGAATGTTGTGGTATTAGTGTAAGAATATCAGGAACCTAATGTTTCTTATAGAAATCGTAAAAATGAGAGAAGCGGAATGCTTTCAATACTGTTCTCTATTGAAGAATGCTATACAACAAATTATTATGAACTAGTGTCTATCGATGACTGTTGATAATATTGGAAAATAATAACTTGGAAATTGATGTTCGAAATGTCAGAAAAAAGATGATTCGTTTATCTTCTTTCATCAGGATAGAGAATGCAGCAACACTGATGGTCGATAACGGAATTCCATTTTTTTTCCCCTGTGCATATGACGACTTTCATTACTTAGGATTTCTCGTGACCCCAAATGCTAATGTTAGCTGAAACGAGAGATGTGAAGAAAGCCATAAACTTTGGTTTCTTCATTACGAAATAGACAAAAATTAAGAACTTCCCATTTCTTATTTGTGGCAGAGTTTTGGCAGAGTGGTTCTTAACCGGTGTTCACTGGAGCATTTGTGTTTTGCGAACTGGTTACAAATGTTCAGCCGGTGAAGGATGTCACATGACACTTTGCTACGAAGCACGCCAATCTTGCTTCAAAAACTAAAGATTATTTCAAGAGATTGTTAGACATGCAAGTTAAACAAGTAAAATATTTTGAAAAGACTGTTAAAATTTCCGATAAGGCACAACTTGAATCCTATAAGGTAGCTGAATTAATTGCTGTCATATTAAAACCACATTCCACAGCAGAGTTTCTTATTTTACCAGCATGTTGAGAAATAGTAAACATGTTTGGCGACGAAGCAAAAAAGAAAATTATGAAAATTACTCATTCGGACGATACAATAAAACATAAAATTGAAGATATGTCAGAAGATACAGAAGAAACAGTTAAGAATACACTTTCCAAACAACATTTTGCTTTCCAAATTGACGAGCCCACTGCCATTAGCGTAAAGCTCATATGCTAAGATTCATTCGTGTCATTAATGAAAACGAAACCGTGAATCAATTTCTATGCTGCAGGGAATTTACCGAACGTACAACAGGTCAAGATATTATTGACTCTATTACGTCATATTCAGAACATTTTAAAATTTCATGGGAGCTGTGTGTAGGAATTTGTACAGACGATGCTCCATCAATGGTAGGCTCTATTAACTGATTTGTTACCCTTGAAAAGAAAATAAACGCAAATATTATATCTACGCACTGATTTTTGTAGAGAATCCCTAGTTTACAAAACATTATCGGCAATATTAAAATCTGTACTAGACCAAGTTGTAAATATTGTAAATTACATCAAGACAAGACCTTTAAAAGCACGCCTTTTTAAAAAAAAGTTGCATATCTATGGAAGCCAGTACGAATCTCTGGTTTTTGCACACTGAAATAAGATGATAATCCAGGGGTAAAGTGCCTATTTTTGAATTTTTGAACTTAAGAATGAATTATTGGCCTTTTGACAATGAAGGTATAGATGCCTTTTTAAAATATCTTGAAAATGATATTTCATGTGCTAAGATGGCATATTTAGACGTGTTTCATTACTTAAATATCGATAATACAAGTATCCAAGGGAAAAATCAAAATATTTTGTTATTCACTGACAAATTGTCAGCTTTTCTTTGGAAATCTGCATATATGAAAAAAAAAAAAAAACACTGTAGATACGTTTCCTTCGCTCCATAATAAAATGTCGAGGGAATTATTTCCATTTAGAACGTTTAACAATATTGGAAGAAAAGATTTCAAGTTACTTTCCTTCCTTAAATACACACAATTATCACTGGATACCAATTCCATTTGGCACAGTTAACACATCGAGTTGTGAGTTTTCGTTACAAGAAGAAGAACAATTAGTTACCTTGTCAACGGATCGTACTTTAGAAATGAAATTCTCTGAAATAACTCTTCAGGAATTTTGGATTTTTATCCAAGCCGAATACCCAGCTCTCTCCAGAAGGGCACTGAAAATTTTGTTAGTTTTCAACATCATATTACTGATATAGACGAGACATGAGGATAGCTATATGACGTATTAAACCTGATATTACTGAACTCTGCAATGACAAGTTCAAGTATCGTATTAAAATAAGTTCCATTTTTATAAATGGCAAGTTCGTGCACAGTTTTGTTGTTAGTTTTATGTTCCTAATGCTTTTGGTGTTCCCCAAATTTTTCTTATAATCAAAAATGTTCCGTGACTTCGAAAAGGTTAACCACTGGTTTGGCAGATCGCTTGCCGCTTATGATAGCGTGGATACACGAAAATTGAATCTTCAGCATGAAATATAACGACACAGAATAATTCTCTTCCTTATAGATGTTGCTTTCGGGGGAGTTTATAAAAGGAAAAATTGCAAACATTGGGGATGAGAATTGGGCCGTTTCTCTTGCCTTTGTGAAAGCAAAGATTCCTTTATATTTCCCTTCGATTATCGAAATGTTAGGTAATTAGTGATACTGGGGTGAGTGATAAGTGTTCTGTGATATAATTTCTGACTTATTCTAAAGTACGAATCAATACAGGACGAAGAATCGTCAACCACAACTTCACATACTAGTTTCCAATTAAATATAACGCATCGTTACAAAAGATTTTTCATAGCATTAACGTTAATTCATTTCTAAAAACAAAATATAGTAGATGTTATTAAAAAATTGAGAGAGAGTCGAACAATTGTTTCCCTATTTATTAATCAAATATCACGTGTTGCTATCGCGTTTGCAATGGCGTTTCATATTATTTCCCACGGAACCCAGACCTTTAAACCTCCTTTCAGAGGTTTAAACATCCTTAACAGACGAACAGATTTATCCAACGAAATATCAAATTTTCGCCTGCTTCCATCCTCTTGAGACAACAGCGATGCTTTTGTCCCAAAGGGAGAGCATGCCACAAAAATCTTCCTGTTTTGCTAGTAACGTACTCAATGTTGTGTCGATAACTGTACAAGCTTCACGACACGCCATAGACGCCATTAGTACCCACAATATATCAACTTTTTCGCCTGCTTCTTACCTCTTGAGCCAATAGTAATTCTTTGGTCTCAAAGAGGGAGCATGCCAGACATATCATTGTGTAATGAACTCCATGTTCTGTCGATAATTTCACGCACTTCAAGACGCGCTGCTTGCCTTAAATATATCAACTTTTTCGCCTGCTTCTAACTTCTTGAGTCAATAACAATGATTGGTCTCAAGTGAGCATGCCAATCATATCATCGTCTAATCAACTCCACGTAGTGTCGATGATAATTCCACAGGCTTCAGGATGCGCCGTAGACGCGCTGATTGCCCATGCATCATGAACCTTTTCGCCTTCTACCATCCCCATGAGCCAACAGCTGATGCTTCTGTCCCAGTGAGTGAGCTGGCCCTTCCCATTTCATCGTTTTTACACTCCATTTCTAAGATATTTCGTCAGTCTTCAGTGGTCCGTTCTGGTTCCTCCACCCTTGTCTAGATTAGCACGAAACTAACTAGAACTTTTTCCCAGAAGAGTTTCAATGTCATTACTGACATCAAATCAATAATCGTACTGAATCTCCGGTTTAGGTTTAAACCTCCACAGTACAGATGAACTAAAATATTATTTTAATTAAACTGAATTGCTGGGTTAAACCCCCACAGTACAGATGATCATTTCCTCTTCTTCCAAATCCCATCGTGGAAATCGCGTTTATATATACAGAATTTCTGGTTACTTCATTATTACGTCATAAATAGGAGAGCTTGCCAAACGGATTTCTTGAAAAGCAAATAAGCATATCAGCAACAAAGAAGAAGCAGTTTTTTTTCATAAAAATATTGTTTGCAAACCTAACAATATAACAAATAGAAATCATGAGGAGATGAGTTCATTTTGAAATGTTTAGTATGAGTGTGGATTGTAAAGGAAAAGACTCATCAGTATTTGAGAAGATTTAATGACTCTTACTGATAATGAATAGAGTTTCACCATGCAGCTATTGTGTATTACATTACCACCACGCGCGCGCGCGTGTATGTGTGTGTGTGTGTGTGTGTGTGTGTGTGTGTGCGTGAGTGTGTGTGTGTGTGTGTGTGTGTTTCAAAACTATATTGACAAGTCAATTGAATCTATAAGCAACAATGAAGATGGATTATTTAAAAATTGTAGATTCCAACTCTAGCACATGGAAATCGTAAGACTCTGCCAATAGCATTGCACAGGCGCCGTGTTGTACTCAATATTTGTCCAATTCCTCCCTTTTTCATCACAACATCGATTAAACCAGTGACAGAATTTCCACTCATGTAACGTGTATGCAATGATTAAAAGACTTAGACGGAAGTCTGATGCAGCCAATTTAATTGGCTGCATCAGTCTTTAACCAGCAACAATATATTATAGTTGAATGCCCTAAAAACAGGGGAAAGGAGTGTCAAGAACTCACTTGGCCACAGTGCGGAAACCTACCTCCTTAAAGTACCATTCATCACCACTGGTCCTCTTTGCTGGTGGGGCCTATGCGGCCATCAGACCTCGTGCATTTTTCATGCAGAGGTGGGGACAGTAGGTTTCAAACTGTGTTAACTCCAGTGCAATGTGAGTATCCCGAAAAACCTCATATAAAATTCAGCCAGGTAAACCCTAAAATAACACGTCCGATCACATCAAAATCAATAGCCGACATTCTCTCTTTTGTGTAGTGTTTGAATCCAATATCCTTATAAAGCTTTTTCGATTAAAATAAGAAAGGTGAATTAATTTCTCTTTGAAAATTTTACGAATTTTTAAGAACCATTTATAAATTGATCCAAAGAACTGCTGATCCAAAGAACAGAGATAGATGGAATGAAAGAGGGAGAGACGTTAGATCAGTGAATTTGAAGTTGGATTATAAATCAGTCCATGGAGAGGAACCTGATCATGTTTGGTATTTGGGATTTTCCAAAGTTTAAACAAGCAGGTGTTTCTTACCTGTCAGGAGGAAGAAACCGGATCAAACTATTAAACCATGGGTACATCTCCACTGGTGTGGAAATCTGAGAAGAGAAACTAATCTACCATAACACGTCTTGAGTCACAGTGGGAGAATACTGTGAGTCCACGTTGCAACCAGTACGAGGAAGACAGAAAGATTATAGTTAGCTGAGAAGGCCGCTATGTCAGACCCGATCAAATTCCTTAGAAATATTGAGTGCAATCACGAGTGTCTCCAAACTTCTCCATAGCTGGGGAAGATATCAGCTGTAGATCGAGAGTAAAGAAGTACGTATTTGTGCAGATGTTTGTGGTTTTTAAGAGAACTGAAGTGAGAGCAATTGAATTGTCTGACTATATATATTGTTTACGTAGTCCGGAATACCTGTTCTAAAGAAAAACCTAGACAATATTTCCCCCTCAAGGTTGGATTCTTACCCACAGCCTATCGGGTGAAGGGCGGATGCGAAGCGATAATATTAAGCCATACCGGCAAGAAATTAAGGCTTAATTCTGTCATGTTTCGCATACACATCAGTACAATTTTTCAGAAGAAATATACACATAGACATGGCGAAAATTCAGGAAGCAATTACAACATTCAAACTAAGTACAGTATAAGAAAGAACGATTATAGGCACATATTAGTCTCATATATGAGGCTTGTACTGGTAAAAACACAAAAAAAACAACAACAACAACAAAAACATTAATGCCCATCGTGCTCCGTTAGTTTGTTGATGATGAGATATTTTATGGTAATTTAATAACTAACTTATGGTAATTTTGAGAATAATATGTCCCAAATTTAAATGCGATTTTTTATCACAATGAAATTTGTACTAAAATGCACTCAATTATTAACAAATTTCTGTTTGTGTGATATTAATTTAATAATTAATTCAAAGTCTTTCCAAAACCCTTTCTAAGTGTGTATTGTATACAAAATTCACAAAACGAGTCAAACAATGAATCGATATATTGATATTGTTTGTTTATCAACAGTAATAGTAGATTTTCATTATTAGTGTATAACGGACCATAATCAAAGAAGCATTTTTTACAAATCCTTTTGATTGTACTGCATAAACGAAAGAAACAAACTAAATTTCTACAGTAAAAAAAGATTCTTTCACCTAACCCATCAGATCGATCAATTATTTTTTCTTTATTTCCAATTTTTTAATGTTGAGTTTATGGTTGACAGAATAGGCATACTAAGTTGATGATGTATAGGCTAAAATTAGGTAAAAAGGTTATTGCTTTTATTTGTTTTAAAAATATGTACACGAAATAGTGTTAAAAACGATATCAAGTTAATAATAAATAATAATATAACATGATACAATACTACTAAAATTTTAAAAAATAGCAAATAAAATAACAAAATTTAAAACACCACTTTTATTTTATAATAATATTCTTTAAAATATTATTATTCAGTGGGAACGATTATTGGGAATTCTAAAGTCCTTTTTAGGACTTCCAGGGTAACAAATGGCAATGCCGTAGCCTATGAAGTTTTAACTGAGGCCCGGCTATTGCCGTTACCCAGCCATGACTAGAGCTTTTTAGCTCAATAATACTCCATCCACACAGATTTTCTTCATTCAGATGACGGGATAAAGATTCAAGGACTCAGTCCATCGCCCAGTTCTTTTAAGAACTTTAAGAACGATTATTGGCTGGAGAGTGATCAATCGACCGTGAGATGCAGTGATTGATTCATTCAATCCAATAACCTTGGAGGGTAATGGATGGCAATGCTGTAGCCAGTGAAGTTCTAACTGAGGCTCGGCTAGTGCTGTTACCCTCCTGCCATGATCAGAGCTTTAATTGCTCAATATAAGGAACGATTATTGAATGGAGGGTGTGACTTTAGGATTGATTCATTCAATCCAATATCCTTGGAGGGTAATGGATGGCAATGCTGTAGCTAATGAAGTTCTAACTGAGGCTCGGCTATTGCTGTTACTCTCCTGCCATGAACAGAGCTTTAATTGCTTAAAATAACACCTTATCCGTACACTGTCCTCTACAGATAACGGGGAAGATGAAAAGCATTCTTGCTTCGCCCCTTTAAGCCAGTCCTTATAAGGAACGATTATTATGGACAAATTACTGACAAAGTATCCAATGACACTCTCCTTATAAGGATAAGGAGTGTGTCATTGGATACTTTGTCGGTAATAATTGTTTCGAAACTGCATGTTACGTTATAAATTTGTAAGGCAATGACAAGTGGGTATTATGAATTATTTTATTCAACCAAGAAAAGGAATAAGCAATATTATTTTTATTCAGTGTCCAAGTGATGAAATCCTATTATCATAAAGAACGGATGCAACGCAGAACCTCGAAAAAAGTCAGTTGTTTTGTGACATATCGTTTCTTTCTTTTTTTAATCTTCTTTTTAAACATCAATGATATCAGAGGTTAATAAAGGATTAGTGCTCAGGAAAATGTGGAGGAAGTATTGAAGAGAGAAGATTGTAATCACTGGAGAAAGCAGTATGGCCAAGGTATTCAAAAGGAACAGATATAGACAGAATGAAAGAAGAAGATGATATAAGGTGCAATAAATTTGGGGTTGAAGTGATTATGGATGTCGATTTATGGCTACCATGTTCGTAAATGATTAGGGAAACCAGAGGAATGGTAGCGCCCATAACAATTCCTATAAAAATGACATAATGCAGAAGCATAAGGGCTGTGAGAAAGCTAATGGAGAGAGTTTCACTTTTATTAAAGTTATAAAACATAAAGAATATGAAATAAGATTTCTCTTCCCATGAATAACATTGTATTGTGTTTTGGTATCGCTGAAATATTAGATTATCCCCCGCCCCGAACTCACTTTAAAATGGTGAAGATAGGCTTTGGTTAGAGAAGATTCTGAGGAATCATTTGAGCGTTACAAAAGAGAAGAGGAATGGGATAGACTGTACTATCATTGGAAAATCTATAGATAGAATTTGGAGTTAGTGAGAGAAGGTCCTTGATATACTCGTATAAAGGAAAGAGAAGGTGAAATACAGAGCATTGAGGTAGACTTGAATTGACAGAGAAATTCAATAAGTGCACAGAAACCCCTGTGATATGCAGTGAAAGACCAGAGAGGAAGCTGGCAACTCAGTCTCCTTCCCACCTCTCGCCACCTCTGCCAGAAAGTCCAATGGGTTCTCTGAAAGAAGGATGGAATCCATGCTGCTGATCAATAATTAAATTTCACTGAAAAAAAAAGTTTCTGATAAGAGTTTCTCTTACATTCGAGAGTGTGAGGCGAGAAGAATCGGAAGACTTCGAAGACTGACTTTTGTTTCCCTTTTTTTAAGGACATGCGGGATAAATCCTTGCTTTCATGCACGAAAGTAGATGGCAGATGAATATGACCACTTGTACCAGTGGAAAAATTTGTGTGTGTGTGTGTGTGTGTGTGTGTGTGTGTGTGTGTGTGTGTGTGTGTGTGTGTGTGTGTGTGTGTGTGTCTACAGGATTTGCCACTGTACCCTCAAAAGTCCACGGGATTGTCTGTAATTTGCTCGGTACGCCTGAGTGATCTTTATTATTTCTCTGTCGGTGTCTTTACACAGTTTGACTTATTACTATCATGGCAAAAACTTCAGTGCTTTTTCTGAATGAGGCTAAATTTGAGGAGGTATATAAGGAATTTCTCAGGCTGGGAAAACTGCTGAGTGACAAATGACCAGGAAAAGTTAAGCTTTTTGAAAAGAACCTGAAGGTGGTTCTTCGTGGGGTTGCCGAAAACATCACCCCTGAGGATGTGATCACCGACCTCTTCGGCCAGAGCCTGTCCCCAGGTAAAGTGGGAAGGATGCTCAGGTCAGATAAAAGACCAATGCCTTTGGTGCTGGTAGAAATCAGCAATACACAAAAACAAATCTATGAAGTGACAGTTGTATGCTGAATCAAAATATCAACTGAGCCGCTCAGGAAGAAAGCATCAGATCAGGAGGACAGTGTGATAGGTGCCAAATGTTCGGGCATGCCCAAAATGTGTGTCAGGTAGTCTACAGGTGATTGAAGTGCGCCGAGGGACACCAGACCAACACCTGCACGAAGCCACGATCTCTGCTGCCTTCTGGGCTAACTGCAGAGACCTCACCCTGCCAGCAACAAGGGATTCCTTTTAAATCCAAAAAATCGAGGGTCAGCAAGAGTCAATCTTGCACCTCCTCGCAACGACGCTAAAACAACCATGTAGGTCGCCCGCAGTTCGAAACACCTCACCTTCAACCATACAGGAAGGAACACGATACACAACCACGACCAAAACATATGCCCAGGCTGCAAGAACTAAGATTCTTACATCTCTCGAGCAGCAAGCTCAAACCTAACATCAGTTTTCACTGCTTCACTTTCACCCATGATGGTGGAATTCAGCAAAACGAGCTCTTCACTATCTTCCAGAAAGAGATTCCTGCAAGGGACTCAAACCATTATAACAGCCATCTGTTGTGAGTAAAAATTCAAACCAAAGTCACTCATGATAGTAGCATGAAATTCAAATGGATTAATAAACAAGGTCCTGGAACTTCAAGAATTTGCAACTCGTCTCAGTGCTGATATCATCTTGATTGGTGAAATACACCTAAGACCAGCTAATAACCCTAGAATACGTAACTTACAATGTACAGAAATTATATACTTGGTTCAAAAGGTGGAGGCACAGCCATATATGTCAAGAGTTACCTGAATCATAATACAATACCCAACCCCTAAACCGTAAACCTGGAGGTGACCGGTGTGGAGGTGCATACCATCAATACTGGCAGTCTCAAAATCTATGCTGCTGTTAATCCTCCGAGCATTCCTCTGGATCAAATGACTCCATAATAATAGCAGGAGACCGCAATTCAAAACACACAACTTCTTGGTACAGCTTTTCAATTAACACCAAAGGCTACATGCTATCCAACTACGCAATGCTGAATTCTGCTGTTATGGCTGGACCTACAGCATCCGAACTACCCATCAGGTAGTTCGGATGTGCTAGACATCGTTATTTTTAAAAATATAAGATACCAATACAAATTGGAAACAGTTAATGAATTATCTTCTGACCACAGTCCCATAGTGCTTAATTTATGTTTCATCAGATCAATTCTATCCCCCGCATTCATTCATACCACGAATGAATGTAAGCTAGCAAAGGTTCTTCTGGATTATATTGGTCCATCCCCAACATCAGTAAAAAGGAAGAGATAGACTCACCAGAAAATAACTTAACCATACAAATTCAGAAAACTATAGAATCAGTAAGGCAAATCACTTTCTTCCACGCAACCAACCGTATCCCAGAGGAAATCATGGATCTAACTAAAGCAAAAAATAGATCCAGAAAGAGACACCATAATACTAGGGCCCCACAAGATAAAATAGTCCTGAACAACCTAAATAGACAAGCACGTGAAGCTCTTCAAAAACACAGAAACCATCAATAGGAAACCAAATTCACTAACATCAATACTGAAGATCACTTTGTCTGAAATTCTTAAGAGCCATCCGCACCAAAAAGCAGCTCCTACCCCCAATACAAAGGGATTGTTCACACAGATGAAGAGAAAGCTGAAGCACTAATAGATAACCTTGAATCACAGTGCAATCCATCTTACGCAAATCTAAACATTAGCCTTATATACAAGATTCACCGTCATGTTAGGACAACTTTACGACAGCATATTGATAATTCAGAACATATCACTCCCACTACTCTGACAGAAATAATAAATATCTTCACTCACTTAAACAGTAAAAAGGCTCCAGGCCTAGATGGCATAACCAACCGAATAATAAAACTACTTCCAAGAAAGGCCATAGTCCATGTCGTCAACATTACCAATGCCATTTTTAGATACCATCATTTTCCCACTGCTTGGAAGACAGCCAACATCAAGAACTGCCATTGAAGAAGCCAGGAAAAAACCCTCAACTCGTCGAATGCTACAGACCTATCAACCTCGGAAAGGGTGACAGACAAAGTGATCCTCACAAGGCTTCAAGCAGAAACATATAAGTTAGGAATTTTGCCCAACGATCAGTTTCGCTTCGGCAAGGCCCATGGCACAATTCAACAAGCACATCGGCTAGTGGAGATCATCACAAAAGGCTATAATTAGAAACTGCATACAGCTGCCATCTTCATAGATGCTGATAAGGCGTTTGACAAAGTATGGCATCAAGGCCTTCTTTACAAACTCATAAAATTTAACTTGCCAATCACGTTAATGAAAATAATCCACTCATACCTGAAAAGAAAATATATACCTGAAATGATAGCTACTAGATGCATTATTGTTTTGTGAGGGAGTGCTTTTATAATTTTGTTTGAAATCTGATCAGGACCTGGTGCTTTTCTGTTGTTGAGGTTCTTGATGAATTGATATATTTCCTTTTGCGTAGTATAGCTTATGTTGTCACTGCTGGTGGGATGATGAAGTGCACAGCGTATTTGTCTGTGGATTTTTTCTATGAAGCGCAAGTCCGCATGAGTGTAGTTCGCTTGAAATTGCAGCTCCAGGGTGTCTGCATAGGCTTCTACTTTTTCATCGTCTCGGTAGATTATGCCTCTTTCTCCACGGATTAGTTGTATGTTGGGGTAATCGCTGCGAAGGTATTTAGTCATTTTCCATAATGAGTTATCCTCAGTGTTTAAGGAGCTTAGTTTCCTCTCCCATAGTTAACTCTTGTGGCCTTTGATCGCATATCGGACTAGGTTTGTTTGTCTGTTTGTTGCTCTTGTTTATCTTGGGGTGATAGTGTTGCATGGTGTCGACGTCTGATCCTGTTTTTGTTGCGGATAAGCTTTAGAATATCTTCTGGGAGCAGGTTAGTTTGAGCTGGAGCTGTAACGGTGGAGGCTGTTACAAGGCCAGTGCTTTGTAACAGCACTGGCCGTTGATCTTTGTTGATGACTTTATTGATCGTTGTGTCTATTTCTTTGGGAGAGGAGATGGCTAGGACAGGGCCTGTGATGTTGCAGAGAGTTGCGTTGAGCTTCTTGAGATTTGTGTAGGATTGTCCGGGGATGGTTTCTGTTTCTCCGCTTAGGCTGAGCAGAACCGGATTGTGGCCGGAGCTAAGATCATTAACAACCTGCAACTGGAACTCGTGCGGGATGTTCCTGAAAATGGCTATATCCAGCACGTCAGGTTTGCTAAGTGGTCTGTAGTGTGTTGGTTCAACAGAACCTGCTATGGTGATGTTTCTTGTCATAGCGAATTTGTGTAGGTTCTTCCCATTATTATTGGTGTTTCTACTGTTCCACGCGGGATGTTTTGCGTTTAGGTCTCCCACCACTATTGTTGCTTCGTTTGTGTCAAGCAGCTGGGAGAGATCTGGGGCTAGGAGTGGTTTCCCTGGAGGGTTGTAGACTGGATGTAGTTGTACACTACCTGTGTTGTTGGTTTGTATTTCAATTCCAGTTTCTTCCAGGTTTGTAGTTGCTGTTTTCTTGATCTCATTGTATCTTATGCTTTTTTTTAACAAAGATAGCCGTTCCGCCCCCTCTGGCATTGGGCCTGTCTGTCCCAAGTAGTGTGTAGTACCTTATTTTGGGGTTGTCGTAAGGCCGAAGGTACGTCTCGTTGACTAAAAGGATGTCTATCTTATATCTTTCAGCAAATTCTTTTAGTTTTAGGAGGTTGTTGACTAAACAACACCCTCCTAGAACTTTCCAATATGCGATCAGTATTGAGTTAGCTATGGTAATCGTATTATCCATTAATCATGGAGAAGATGACTTGTGTGTTTTTGAGGAATTCGTTGGTGTTGGTGGCCTGATTGGGATTTGTTTTGCTAAAGGCCGTTAACATCTCTCCTAGAGTGGCAGCTAGGATTGCTGCGGGGCTTTGGTTGCAAGATGCCGGTTTGTTACTTGTAGAGACCGCAGATGCTGATGATTTCTCGAGAGTAACAGCCCGTGTTCTGATTTCTGGTGTGGTTTGCTTCTGAGTCGATGGGGGTAGTGCCTCTCTCTAGCCTTCCGCAAATTAGATGGGTGGATTGAACATCACTTGTAGTTGGCTGGGTGTGGGACGTCACAGTTTGCACACTTAGCGGGCGTGGTTCGCGGTTTGACGCAAGTGTGCGAGGGATGGTTGTCACTGCACTTGTAATCCGCTTTACATAGTTTTTGTGCATGCCCATATTTTTGGCAGCGATGGCATTGACCAACTGAAGCCTTTCTTCTGAGAGGTTCGGTCTTGATGTCTAAGCCGCAGGCTTTTTAAGGTCGTAAATTTCTCTATCTTCTTTTCTGATCGCGACTAAGACCAGAGGCATGGGGCTTGTCTGCTCGGTACATGCGTGATATCTTAATTGGCTCTAGGCCTTGTGATCTGAGGTCAGTAGCTATTTCTTCAGCTGGTATGGTTTCAGCCAGACCTCTCATGATCACTTAGATTAGATTTTTTCCACTCTTATGCTGAAACGTGTGATATGGGACTTTCAGTTCATCCATAAGTCTGGTGAGCCGGCGGTAGCCCGAAGTTCCTTCCGGTTGAATTCGGATTCCTTCATCTGTACTCTTGGCTGATGTTAATTTGATGTTGTGTTCTTCACCGTCTCTGTAATTAAAGACCATTTTTCTTTTGTTCTTAAAATTACTGGTTGAATCCTCTCTTTGGGTTGTGCTCTGGAATCAGTCTCTATTCTTTCATCAGGTTGTGCTGTTAAGTCCATTGGGCTATTCTTTCCAAGAGTTGAGGTATTATTTCAGGTTCTGCAGCTGGCGACTCCTTCTTGCGCTTCTTTCTGCTGACAACCTGATAGTCTGTAGAATCATCTGAGTCCACTAGGGGCTGGTCGTTAACTGGCGACATAATCTCTCTGGTTTTATCTTGAGAAGTGCTGGGGAGAGGGTCAGGGAATTGATAGTCCTCTGTTTCAACCTCTGTTATTTGGTGTATTGCTGCCTTTCCTGGCCATTTTCTTTGTTACAGGCCACCTACAGTATATGCTTGAATACTGCCAATAGCTGTTTGAAGTCTAGATCATCATGTAGTCTCCATGAAGTCTCCATTAAGTGGATTAATTTGTGACTAGAAGAGAGAACACTGGTTGCTCAGGTGTCCCGAGCAACTTGCAAGTAATCCTGTGGAATTTTGAGGGTCCACCAGCAAATCATGTAGACACTTTCGGCCTCCACCAGCAATAAAATACAACTAGCTGTCCTATAGTAGGGAAAAGGAGTGTCACGAATCACTTAGCCACAGATTGATATCCTACCTCCCTAATAAAACCATAAATTCACCACTGGTCCTCATTGCGGGTGGTCCCTGCCGGCCATTAGACCTCTTGCATGTTTCATGCAAAGGGGGAGACAGTAGGAAACAAACTGTGTCTGCACCAGTGCAATATGCGTTTCGTGAAAAACCTTGTAAACAAATTAATCAGGCTCAGTCTAAAATAAAACGTCCGTTCACATCAAAAGCTCTATCCGACTCTTTCAATCTGTATCTTATCCTTATAAGGACTGGCTCAAAGGGGCGAAGAAGAATTCTTTTCATCTTCACCATTATCTGTAGAGGACAGTGTAGGGACAAGGTGTTATTGAGGAGGGTAACAGCAATAGCAGAGCCTCAGTTAGAACTTCATTGGCTACAGCAATGCCATCCATTACCCTCCCAGGTTTCATCCATCACTCACATAGCTTCTCAACTCTCAATCTATATCTTAAAGTTCTTAAAAGAACTGGGTGATGGACTGAGTCCTTGACTCTTTATTCCGTCATCTGAATGAAGAAAAATCTGTGTGGATGGGGGGTACAATTGAGCTAAAAGCTCTAGTCACGGCTGAGTAACGGCAATAGCCGAGCCTCCGTTAAAATTTCATTGGCTACGGCATTGCCATTTGTTACCCTGGAAGTCCTAAAAAGGACTTGATTCACTCAACCATTTCCCCTATCTCAATCTGTATCTTATATCCTTATCCCTATAAGGACTGGATTTAAGGAGTGAAGCAAGGATGCTTTTCTTCCCCGTTATCTGTAGAGGAAAGTGTAGGGATAACGTGTTATTGTGATATTAAAGCTCTGATCATGGCAGGAGGGTAACAGCAATAGCCGAGCCTCGGTTAAAACTTCATAGGCTACAGCATTGCCATCTATCACCCTCCAAAGAAATCCTTTTCCTCAATCTGTATCTACTTATAAGGACTGGCTTAAAGGGGCGAAGCAAGAATGCTTTTCGTCTTCCGTGTTATCTGTAGAGGACAGTGTTGGGATAAGTTGTTATTGAGCTATTAAAGCTCTAATCATGGCAGGAGGGTAACAGCAATAGACGAGCCTCAGTTAGAACTTCATTGGTTACAGCATTGCTATCCATTACCCTCCAAGGGTATTAATTGCTGCATCTCACGGTCGATTAACATCCATGTGTATCTCCAGATCCTTATAAGGATTGGCTTAAAGGGGCCAAGCAAGAATACTTTTCATCTTCCTCGTTATCTGTAGAGGACAGTGTAGGGATAAGGTCTTATTGAGCAATTAAAGCTCTGATCATGGCAGTAGAGTAACAGCAATAGCCGAGTCTCAGTTAGAACTTCATTGGCTACAGCATTGCCATCCATTACCCTCCAAGGGTAATTCCTCTCTGTTTTTTTCATGCTTCATTATTTTAATTAAAGTAATGAAAAATTTAAAATGGTGTTTTGAGAGATATTTCATATTTTAAAAATATATTAATTTTTAAAAATTTTTCTGATATTAAACTCATTATCTTTAATAATAAAACGTAATTTTTTAATTGTATTTATTTTGTTAAACCATGAATTTTTATTAAACCAGAGATCACACATCGAATTTTCTAAATGGCCATTATGCCTTTAATTATAAACCAATAACACACAAAAGTAGAATTCCAATACGAAATATGTTTTTAGTGATCAGCGTATTTTCAAGAATTGTAATCGCTGAGAATAGCACATTATAACGTCATTAGAAAGGTATGAACTTCGGAACAGTTATCCGGAAATTCAGGTTATGTAAACGAAAAGTTTCTTTAAAATTCCGTAGTTTTCGTAAAGGACAAAAGTGCTTACTCTTTGTGAAAAAAAAAAAAAAAAAGGAAAATTCACACTTTCGACCAACAGACGTAAATTAAGTTTCCCTATCTGCAAATTGTTGTAATAGTCCATAATGATCAAATTAATACAATTAATTGTTGTCATTTTGATTAACAAGAATTATTTATACGAACAATATTACTTTAAATGAAATGGTTACAATAACTTTCATTAACCTAAACTGCTATTGAAACGCATTCTGAATGCTTGATGGATTACATTATGAAGCAGATTAATATTATTGTGTTAGAGAACCCTATTTTGATTTTTTGTATTAATCATTTTTGTAAAAGGAGAAATTGTTTTAACGCTATTGAACATTCAGGGCATCGCTCAGCGTCAAGTGAGATAGTCGAGTATTGCATTTGTACTCGCATACTGGCGAGCGTATTTGTCGAGTCCTCTTTACTTTGCCATACTCGCTATGCTGTTGGTTCGAGTACAACTAATTCGGGAACTTGTCTCATCCCTCCGCTCCCCTCCACTAATGATTGTAAACCTATTAGTTTCATGCATGGGATATGTTTATTGTTTTAAATTTTTTTATATTTTTTACATAATATGGAAGCATTTTTCTAAACATGGATCTTTCTCAAAACTCTTCTGGCCTGAAGGAGTCTTAAGAAAGAGTTCCAGAGAGTTCCAGTGCTACTAGAATCGAACCAATATCAGATATTATTCTACCGCTCCACCGTTATTGTGCAGAAACAACATTGCTACATGCAGACATTACGTTATTGTTCTAAATACAGGGTGTTCGGGATAAATTTGACATATTTATAATTAATTATATTTTTCCGTAAGTTACATGTATTAACACACACTTCTCTTCATTTAAAAGTTTGGACCCTTCTTCATTCATATACGAGATGTCAGAAAGGATGGATAGCTGGAACCCACCTGAATCATGGAAGAGAATAACTTGTATCATGATGATTCGTGCCCGCCATCAAAATAAGGATATTACGACTGCTGCCCAGTGCTCCCTGAATACAGTAAAAACAATCAGGCATGAACTAGAGACTTGCAATGGTGACTACGAGGATGTAGCAAGAAGAAAGATCCCTAGCAGACGATCTGATTGCGTTCGTACAGCAGAATTCCTCGCAAATCTGCAGGAACAGGTGTTGAAGAACCCTGGCATTGGAATTCGGGCTTTGTTCGTGGAGTTGCTAACTGTAGTCAAGCCCTGGATAACAAGGGTAGTCAATGGTAGGCCGTATGTATGGCAGCAGGATTCGGCCCCTTGCCACACCTCTGGGAAAAGTCAAAAATGGTTGTCTGAAAATTTCTACGACTTCACCAGTCCAAATGTTTGGCCTCCAAACTCCCCAGACCTTAACCCCATGGATTATTTTGTATGGGGCGCAGTTGAAAAAGACACCAATCGCACTTCCAGTAATACAAAAGCCCAGTTAATGGATAAAATTAAAACAGTTTTTGCGGCCCTTCCCAGGGAGACTGTAGCATCAGCTTGTTCGAGGTTCCGAAGCAGAATTGAAGCTGTGATCGATGCTAATGGTGGTTATTTTGAGTAAATCTTGTTGATAGTATTGTAATTAACTCGGCCTGTAATGTTTTTTTGTCAATTCATTAAATTTAATAGATACAAAGAAAATTTTCTTTTTCCTTACGAAACTGTCAAATTTATCCCGAACACCCTGTATATATTAAATATAAATAATAAAATATATTAAAATGAAATCATATTAAGCATCCTTCTTCCTGACCATCAGAGAAAACGTGCTTGTAGAAACCATTTGCCCATATGAAAGTAGTTTTAAGAACATCGACATATTGGTTTACATTTAAGACACGTAGTTTAATTCAAATCGATCATTTCTGTAAAATGTGCGGTTTCTTTACCGTTTTTTACATTTACGAGGAATGAAGTAGAAGAGGCAGCCGAGTCATCCTATTAAAATAATCATTACGGTCTAAATTCCACTAGCTTTTAATTGTCATCTTAAGTAAGCTATTATCGATCCACCAGATTTATTGGGTAGAGGTATTGAATAACACACTGCTATTAAACTCAGGATTAAACTGAAATTAATAATGAAAAAGGAACTACTTTAAAATTGGAATGAACTCTGTGGTTTTTCTAATTACTGAAGTGTATCGTTTTAATCACTCTTTCACAGGCGTATTATTCAAACCGATTTAAAGTTCTTTTAATATTTCATTGTTAATATATATTATATTATTTACATCATAAGAATTATTGTCAAGCTAAACCTACATATGACGAAAATCAGGTTTGATGTAGCAGTGACTCCAACCGAAACCAATGAATTTTATCATATCCCATTTATACTTTTTTCCCGCGCATAAGCGGCTGCTATGGTGACATGCATTTTAAACAAGAGTTTACGAAATTGAATAATAAGTTTCATTTTATTTAGCAAAATAATTGTTCATTTCTTTCAAAATTCGTTTTGCTATACCCTTTTAGGTCCCAAATTTCAATCGGTTCAAAACAATTCTCCATTACTATTTGTTAGCAATTTGAACTACATCACAACGACAGTGAGACAGCCATTGGTATCAAAATTGCAAATATTACTTCCTTAAATGAAGTTGCTAATAACTGCAATGCTTGCAATTAGTCCTTATAAGGAATGGCTTAAAGGGGCGAAGCAAGAATGCTTTCCATCTTCCCCGTTATCTGTAGAGGACAGTGTAGGATAAGGTGTTATTGAGCTATTAAAGCTCTGATCATGGCAGGAGGGTAACAGCAATAGCCGAGCCTTAGTTAAAACTTCATTTGGCTATAGCATTGCCATCCATTACCTTCCAAGGTATATTAATCACCGTATCTCACCTTTAATCGCTCTGCTTGCAATTAGAATTATAGTAATATCATAACAAATAGCTAATATAATATATTAAAAAAAGGTATTTTGATTAAATTTCATATTTAATTAAACTTTTTGAAACATTTAATATTTATTTCTACATTTTTATATGTTATAATTGATGAAATGTAATTTTATTTATTTGAGAATGATATGATTATTTCGAATGATTCAACCTTTTTATTGTAGTATTAGCACATTAATACACATAAAAATACATACCTGACAAGGTTTTTCTTACATTACTTTATTACAGCTATTGTAATAATGTGGAAGTAACAGTTTTGGACTTTACAAAAGTAAGAACAGAAGCTGTAGTCTAAAGATAAGAAAAGTATTAGATTGCAATCCGAATTTTATGTCTTAAACATGTTCATAGATTTTAATTAACGATTATTCTTGGAATCGTGAGTATACCATTTTATATATGCATCAAACTTCTTGAGAGTAGTAAATTAAACATTAATACTCTCATTAAACGAAAGTCATATTTTGATTCTAACCTGTAATTCAACATTTTAATAGTTCCATCTATTTTCTAAAATTCCACATGAAGATGATGATGATCAACCTGTAGAATTCCCCGTTGCTGAGTGAAGGCCTCTCCCATTGTGGGAGCGTTGGGTTTACGTCTCCCATGGTGATGCAGTCTATCGTGGGGAGAGTGATATTTGTGTGTATGAATTAGTGAGACAATCACAAACATTGATGCTCACGGCGGTATTTAAACCCATAGCCTACCACTTGCAGGGAGATACGCTAACCACGCGGACAAACAGGACAGTAAAATTCAAATTTCGAATCCCACACTTGCCATGGATGTTTGTAACTGTCTTTAGGAGGTAGATGAATTTCATGGTCTTGTGTGTGTGATCAACGTCCCGCTATTAGAGGCCTGCAATGGCTTAAAAAAGCCCAATACTTGGCTTAATCTACTCTATAATATAAAATGATAAGCTTTTTTTTTGTAAAGTTTTGGTGTCACGGTTTTGTGTCACGTTTTTTGTCAAGTTATTTGAAACTTTTTGAAACTCAAGGACTACTCTGAGTGTCGAGTCTTCAAAATTCGAGTCATCAGAATTCAAGGAGAACCGGCCTACCAGTCCGGAACTCGGGGGGTTGGGCGCCGTAGGCGTCAGGGGGATGGTGCCCCCCTAGTATTTATATAATTGAATAAAAATTTTAAAAATATATATAATATATAGACATTCTTAGCTCTATGGGTTAGATTTTGTACAGATGTTTGAAGATATTCCACCATCTATTATCGGATATAGAGGAATTCAGGCTTATAAGTTAATGTTGAAAGAACCACTAAATAATCATCTCAGGAGAATGACAAAAAATATTTCTTGCTCTTACGTCTTCCAAGAATCAAAAAGATGAGTTTTGGAATGGAAGCTCTTAAGAAGTTAGCTAATAATGAAGATATAATCATACTCGTAACAGACAAAAAGGAATTGCGCAGTTATCACGAACACAGCTGAGTATGATGAAGTCGTCATTGTTTTATCTGACTCATTTGGGTATTAAAGAATGCACAGCGATCCTACTTGATCCTTAAACAAAACATTATATTAGTAATCACAAAATATCCTGACTTATACGAGACTGTTTGTTCATCTCGGAAAAAATCTACATTGTACAAAGTGGAAGAATTTTAAATTCCATAAAATAGAGTACCGTAGCGATATTTACTACAAAAGGATAAATAAAACTGGCCTATTTTTGAAAAACATCGTGAAATGAATTAGTCAACCACCCTAGTGTGTGTATGTGTGTGTGTGTGTGTGTGTGTGTGTGTGTGTGTGTGTGTGACCGAAAGCGAGCGAGAGAGAGAGAACAGCTGTATGCTTATACAATATACTCTCTACTTCTTTAAATTATATTTTATTTACGTGAAGAATTATTAATTTCGATGGAAATCGTTTTATCAAATTTTGTTGGAAGATGTCATCTAATTGTAACCAAAACTGAGCGATAAAACAGAGTAATTGCAATATATACGCACTTTTGACATATGTTTGCCTCTTCGTGTATCCGTAAATGTTCTGACTAGAATACAAATTATGGTGACTGGACAAATAGAGTCAATGTCCTGGGATATCTTGTGAACGGAAGAATAGAGAAAAAGAACTAATATGAGCTTATGCATATTCGCAAAAAAGTATAAAAATTCGAAGTCTTTTTGATATCAAATGGACCATGCGGACCATCAAAATTCGACAGTTAGAGCATTACAGCATATCTTGATGTGGATTGTTACAAGTGCCATGATTGTAACGTAGTTCCCATAGGAAATGAATAATACATTGCCTTTTTCCTCGTACATGAAATATAAATTAATAATTT
Organism: Typopeltis vanoorti; assembly: GCF_054136105.1. Lineage (NCBI taxonomy): Eukaryota > Metazoa > Arthropoda > Arachnida > Uropygi > Thelyphonidae > Typopeltis > Typopeltis vanoorti. The sequence goes on along the minus strand of NC_143559.1, from coordinate 96,263,287 downwards.
AAAATTATATATAAATATAAATATATCAATATAAATATATAATACGTACTTCAAAATTATAATAGTACATGTATATAGTCTTCGGTTATATACATATACTATTATGTATGCAGTTATATACATATGCTATATGTATACAGTCTTCGTATAACCGATTATATTTATTATATTAGTATTTATATTACTTATTATTATTTTATTAATCATTATTTATTTAACTGTCAATAATAGTGAAATAATTAAATCATATCTGCTCTGATTGCTATTGCCTAAACTGCAAGAGATATACGAGGGCGATCTGAAACGTTCTCGGCCTAACACTGAAAAAACGAATTTATAATTTCAAAATAATTTTTGTTGTTCAACATAATCTCCCGTAAGGCTAATACATTTATTCTGGGGATGATCCAGTACCATTATCCCGTCCCTATAGTGGTTCTCAGTAAAATCTGCAAAATACCCCTCTACAGCTGCAATCTCCTCTTGATTCGAAGAAAAACGCTGACCAGCAAGGAAGAGTTTAAGTTTTGGGAAGAGACAGAAGTCGGAGGGTGCCAAATCTGGGGTATAGGCTGGATGTTACAACAATTCATAGGGCAGATCCCTTAATTTTGCCATTGCCAAAACACCTTTGTGGGCAGATGCATTGTCCTGATGAAAGATGATTTTTTTCTTCTGCAAACCGGGTCTTTTCTCACAAATTTTTTCGTCTAGTCTGGTTAAAAGATCGGAATATTATTCCCCGGTTATTGCTTTACCCTTTTCAAGATAATTAAGAAACAATATGTCTTTAGCATCCCAAAACACCGATGCCATGACCTTTCCTGCTGATGAAACCGACTTTGTCTTCTTTGGCACTGAACAACCGGGTTCTGTCCACTATTTTGACTGCTCTTTGGATTCTGGTGTGTACTAGTGAATCTAAGTCTCATCCCTATAATAAATCGACGCACAAAATCAGTTGTATTCTCCTTGAAACGTTCGAAGCAGAGTTCAGAGATTTTCATGCGAGTGCGTTTTTGATCTGCCAGGCACCCATCTTGCGAAGTGTTTTCATATGTAATTCTTCATGCAAAATATATCCTACACGTTCTTTTGTAATGCCAATAGTCTCAGCAATTTCACGCAGTTTGACTCGCCGGTCATTATCATGCACTTGATCAATGAATTCTGGTGTTGTTACACTTTTCGGACTTTCTTCACGTGGGTCATCTTCAAGGCTGGTACGGCCAAGTTTAAACTCGGCAGCCCATTTCTTAATTGGAGACAACGAAGGAGAAGAGTGCATTATAAAGTTTTATGAACTTCGAACGAATTTCATTTGGCGTTAAACCTTCTTTTACAAAGAATTTTATAACTGCACGCAATACCAGATTTACGTAGAAGTTAAAAAAGCTACAGCTTAGGGCCTGGCTATCTGCCGGGGCCTCAAATAAAATTTTCATATATTAAAAAGGCGTATATATTTTAAATTTTTCTGAGACCAGCTGATGTAATTTAAAACAGTAGGGCGGGGAGCCTCTGGGTTTTGTATAGCCTTAGCCTAAATCCGCCCTGACTGCATGATACTCAATTTTATTAATTTCAAGGTATACACACAACACGTTTGCTTCAGACAGCAGTACAAAAAATACTCAAAACAAACTACTTGATAGAATGACTTGCAATTTCACAAGGATGCTTATGACAGATGTACTAACTTAGAAAAAAAAAACATTTTTCCGGAGTGTTTTCATCTTTTATGGTAACAGTATCGGCAAATCGAGGCAGAGAACTTTTCAGACCACCTTCGTATTGTATAAATCAAGTGGATATTATTACGGAACATTATTAGTTATTATTATTAATATTGTTATGAATATTAATATTATTAGTAATAACATTTTATTAAGTAAGTGCCTTAAACGGACTTACAAAACGAATATGTTAAAAATAATATAAATATATTCAAAATGAAAGCAAATATATTCAGAAATTCAGAACAAATATATTCAAAGGAAATTTAATTAGCAAACATTTCCCACAGATGACTTCTTTTGTGGTTATGTGTTTCAATAATGAGCTTAATAGAAACATGACACCTTCCTGTCCTCTCATATCCTTTTCACCACATACGTCCCATTCTTAATCTCATTGAAGCAATTCGAACCATGCCTGACTTTGCACCCAATCCCAAACTTTAATGTCAACATTACTCTGCATCTTTTTTTTTTAATTTTAAGAAACGAAAACTGCTCCTCATCTTCCTTGTAGTTATCTATAGTACTTACCCGACGTTTCCAGTGGAAGAAACATTCAGAAAATTAATTATAGCTGTTAGCTTCCTATTTTAGGGTTGACTCGTAAATTTCCAACTAATAACTCCCAGTATGAGGGTATCTTTAATCATATAGCAATAATAAATTAGAGGAAGGGTTCGCTTGTATTTATTTTAATAGTGAATCCATCATGTCACCCACTTTCCGATAAAGTCGGAAATATAAAAGTGCATTGCTTTCGGGGTAACTATTTGCATTTCTGTGTAATCTAATCAAATAAACAAAGAAAGAAACAGAGAAAGCTCATTTCAATAATTGCTAAGCATAGTATTTTTTGAATGCGACGTTGTTTTGAAGAATCTTATTTCTTTGGATTTTAATTAAAATTCTTCTATTGCCATCCCACATTTTTAAATGACTTCACTTTAAAAATGATTTAAAAAGAAGGTTTTTCCTTTTGTATTTCTACCCTCATGAAACGTGAATAGAAACACGAGGATATTTCGAAGATAGGTTGCACTGCTATAAGCAATTTAATTCTGTTGCTGAAAGTACAGAAAAAATTTCACTGAGTAGTCGCATATATTTTTATATGACGCCGTTTTACATCCGTTGCGACGCTGTCAGTCTTTAAAGATTAGTTACTATTGCAGCTTAACCCACTAACTAATGTGTTAGAATACTGTTTGATGTTCATCTTGAGAAAATCAAAGCGCCAAAGCATCTGAACTACGTTACGCTAAAACAAGTACTAAGAGCTGTTATCTTTATCTCATCTATTATCCCTTTATATCTTTTTGAATGTTCACGTGTATATATGCACAATAGCGATTTATGAAGCAGCGCTAATGATATATAACCACCCGTATATCAAGTAATAACAATCACTCAGTTTTCTCATTCTTTCTTAAAGGTACTAACATCGCCTACTTCTAGATACAAAACGTAATGCTTGATCATCGTATATTCGATTGAAGTCTCTTCATTGATATTTTATTATGCTTCTCTTTCGTTAGCCTTAGTTTAGAAATAAAAAAATAACAGAATCCTACTGTTGGCTTTTTTCTGAACTAAAGCTAATGAGAAAGAAACATAATAAAAAAAACCTAACCTGAATGCTTCAGCTACTTGTGCGCTCTGTCGTGTATTAATTAAAGTCAAAATACCACCAACTAACAAAATTCTAGCTCTCCCATGAAGAAACAGTTGGATAGAATCCCGCTTTAGCTTTGGATGTTTGCGAATTGCGAATGTTTCACTCTTTTTGAGTTTTCATTAAATACCCCCCCCCCGTTCTTGATATGGAATAAAATACCACTCAGCAAATTTCTGAATCGTAAGCTAGTACTGGCGTAACTAATTTCTTATGCGTCACTCATTACATCTTTGCTATGCAAGATGTTATCTTTCCTATTACACTTTAATCGTACAACAGATGAATAAACAAACTTGTAAACAATTTATTATTTCAACCAACTATACGTAATCAACATAAAGAGATATTTCGATATTTATATCTTACGTCATTTCTTAATGACACCAATAATTATTAGTAATTGCTATTTTTAAAAACTATCACACTCATATATAATCAAATGTATTTTATTGTACATAGATTTACATCAAATATAAACCAGTTAATACATTTTAATACACATGCATATTAACAATTTTAGTTTCTAGTTCTTCTACAATATTAATATTTTAGAATTGTAAAGTTTTTTTCTTAATCTTTCCTGCACAAAGATCATAGATAAACTGAGGGCATGCAAACTGCAGAGTTGTTAGATAGAAGACGGAAGAATGATATCATTGAAATATTTTAAATGTTTACAAGATTCACACTGTGAACATTTTCCGTATAGTTGAATATGGGGAAGAATAAGGAGCCCTGGAAGTTTTGAATGCATTGCCCGATAAAAAAAAGTGCAGAGAGATAAAAGGTTTTAAGGAATGGTACGCCGGGTAGTGTGCCGTATAACATGGGCCTCCCACGATGCATTTTGAGACTCCATGGAGGTAGTGAATAATATATTTTTTCCAAACTAAGACTGAAGGATATTCATACTATTTACAATATATACATGATCACGAATGCGTACACAAGTGAATATATATATGTATAACGTACTAATATTATGTATATGTATAATCTACTAATGTTATGTACATTATACATGCACATATTGCGTAGTTAACATGTTTATGCAGAGTAGTGATATATATATATATATATATATATATATATATATATATATATATATATATATATACATGCAATTAAAATGTTATAATTATTACCTTTTCTGATTCACTTATATATGTAAAATAAATTATAACAAAACTCTTAGCCATTCCAACAATAGTAATATACTATTTACTATAAGCTTATAATCTTTCGTTTCGTTGGTGGGAAAAACACACACTCCATTACAAAAAGTACAAATGAATATCAGCAACACCTTTTATTCACAATAATAAATTATATTAATTTTCATATTCATTCATGCATAAATGTTATTTATATATAGTTTTTATATATAAAATAATAATAGGTGCAATCGAAACTGTCGTATTTCAATTAAAATTATCATTGAATAGAGATTTAGAGTGTTCACATTAATTTTATAAATTATAATATTTAAGATATATATATATATATATATATATATATGATATCTTGATTTTTTCTGCTTACATGTGAATGAGATCCATATAAAAGTCAAAAGTTTCACTCACCCAAGTTATATCACTTGTGTCCGAGTAACAGTTTGCGGAAAACTCAAGTACTTTAACAAAATATACTACTTCTAATCATAACACAAAAGTTTCCATATAAATGTGTTTCTAATTATAATTAGAGCTATAATTCACTTTATCTCCATCACGGTCTCTAAATTAAGAAAATCTGGCTTTTTATTCATTTTCCTCTTGAGACATTTAGCATTAATTATTTTGTATTAACTATAAACTGCTTTTAATAACTATGAATATTAATACGACTATGACTATTTTATTTAATTTTTTAAATAAAATATATTTCACTATAAAAATATATTTATACTTTTATAATTTAAACAATATTTTAAAAAATTTGTTGTTATTTTTCAAAATTTCTATTATAATCTGAATTAATTAATACAACTTTATATTATTTTTAAGCATATTTTAGATAAAGTATTGTAAGAATTTCACATCATGTAATGGCGCTGTTGTATTACAAAGAACTTTCATTGTTACGTGAAAATCAAGATGATTTTACTTATTGAAACATAAACGGATTGTATCACTTTTCAATACCGCAACTACCAAAATACCAAAATATGCATACGTTATCCCCCAATATTGTTTCAAATAAAACATAATACAGTATGTTATTTTTATTATTTTCCTGATCTCTATCGTGGTTAGAAAGTAGTTTATTATCGTAGTTACTGACTGAAGTGAAGAATTTCTTGGGGATAAATTTTTGGCTTTCTGGGGAATAACCCATTGTGACCCTGGTATAATCTTTTGTTAATCGTCCGAAACCCGCGAATGGCAGATTGCCTCTGTAATCTGCATGTGTTGGACCTTACGCTTCAAATAGTTACTGCCACCATAGTCACATAAAGTGAAAATTCCTCATGACACTCTGGCATGTGACGACGTTGTTTTTAAACTCAGCAACGGTCACTAGTGTAGATTAAAGTAATCTTTTAAATAATAATAATTTGCACAAAATAAACAAGATACGTCCTTTTTCAACATAAGTGCAAGTGGCGTAGAACACTCGAGAAGTTCAGTCCTTGAAGTAGGGCGGCTAATTAATAATAACAAGAACGACGTCCCAGTTATGATTATGAGTAATGTACAGTGATGTATGTACACTGACTTTTCGTGATAGCCTCTCTAGCATTTGCCTTTTATTTCTGTTAGTTTTATTTATTATATATTATATAATTTTGACGTATTATATGCGTTATGTTTATGAGATGTACTTTATTTATTTTGCATTTATGTATTATAATATGTATTATATTATGTAATTATTTTCAAATGTATTGTCTCGGAGTATTTATTTATATTTATTCTGTTTTTCCAGGTAGAATTATTATAATAACATCTAATAACTGACTAATAATTAATATGTAATGAAATTTTTAATTCTATATAATTTATTTGCACCAACTAGCAGAATTCAGCTGGGAAGACCATAAAGACCTATATTGTGGTTTTGTGGATTTAAACAAGCTTTCGATAACATCAATGGAACAATTCTTAACGTTCTACCAGAAAAAGCATTAGATGAATACATAATACAGTTTCTGATAAAATATTATTCTAAAACAAATGCACTAATTAAAAAGGACACACTCACAACAGAACCCATAGAGATCCAAAAAGGAGTAATGCAAGGATGCCCATTAACCCCATGGCTATTCAACATACATCTAGAGGAAGTTGGAAAGGATGCAATAGACAATGTGCCTGGAATCAAGATCAAAGGTTTAAATATAAATAATATCAAATATGCAGATGATCTTACTGTTATTGCAAGAACCCCAAACGAACTACAAAGATTGATAAACAAACTAAACGAAATCTGTAAAATAAAATGCAATGCAATAAAACACAGAACAGCGATAGGATGGACCACCATGGGAAAATTACAGAAAATCTGGAAAACAAACACATAGATATCTAAACAAGCCAAAATCAAATTATACGAATCAATAATTATATTGTCCATAGTTAATTGTATGGACAATTAAGAAAAGAGATGAGAAAAACCTGTAGGCATTTGAAATGAAATGCTTAAGAAAAATAAATAAAACAAGTTGGAAAGAAAAGAAAACAGAGTTAGAAAGAATTATCGTATAAAAAGGCAATATTAGCAAACAATTAGAAAACAACAACTGAGATCGTTCGACAACGCTGCACGCATAGACGCAGACAGACGACCTAACATCCCAATAAATACTTTTACAACCGAAAGAAGAAGACCCGGAAGACCAAGAAAAACCGGCTCAAATCAATAATAAACATTTCAGGATACAGAATTTATAACGAACTTTTTTGGACAGCAAGGAATAAAAAAGACTGGATGATCTTGCTCAATGGAGGATTCAACCCGTCTTAGACGGAAGAGAAGAAGAAGATAACTTATTTTAATAATTACTTTATATTTAAATAAACACCTCACTTTGTGAGAAGTTTATATATTTTTTTCTACGTACTTGGTTGAGTGTTAGCATACCCACTTAGCAACCTGTGGTAAGTATGCTGATAGACTGTGGGTTCGAATCGCAATTTTGCACGTAGAATGATGGTTTCACAAAATATGAAGCACAGGACTCCCTGAGAAATCGTATGGACCAAGAAAAAATCGAATTCAAATTTGAGAATGTTGGTGAAGTTCAACCACAATGGAGGCGTGAGTTTGCAACACAACCTCCAATACGCCTGACAATTGTACGTATTCGTGATAAGTTTCAGACCCATGGTACTGTGTGTGATGTGAACAAGGAAAGATTCGGGAGTTTCGCACAACAAGTCTTGCTTCTTCGGCTATGGTGTAAAACTGTTCACAAGCTCTGCCACACAATGTGCACGTGACACAGGAGTCAGCAATGGAAGCATACGGCGCATTCTTAAGCAGCTAAATGGAAAGTCTACATCCCAAAATTATTACATGCAATGAATGAAGCCGATCCTGACCGAAGAATGCAGAATTGTGAGTGGTTTAAACACATGGCGGATGTGGATGAGGAGTTGCGCAATTTAAGCTTAATGGAAGAGTTAATCGGTATAATACTGTGTTTACTGAGCTCAAGAAAATCCGGGCTTTCATCATATGGTTATATCCGGTGTCGATTGTCATCAGAGGCAGTTTTATATCATTGTTAATTCATTTTACACCATAATTAACCGCTTGAATGTTATTCATCAGACAAGTTTCAATGCGATGCTCACCATTTAAAATACATTTATAATTACAGTATTTCTCAGTTATTAGACGAATCGGTGTATTGCACGCATCGCATTGTTTAGGACGAATTTTTTGAAAAAAAAACCTTTGCAGTGTGAGGCACACGAAGGCTTAAGAATAATATTTTTTTTAACTTCAAGATCAATAGTCTTGTTCGAAGGCACACAAAATGTCAGAGGCTCTTCTTCCATATTAGTTTTCTGTGAAGGTTCAAAATTGGCTTGTTTTCAAGCATTTATGATGAAGCTGAAAACTGAATAATTCTCTTTTCGAATTTGTCGGGCTTTTTTCTTTTTGGATATTTTACTTTTGGCGCGCATGCATTAATCAATTCTCTTCATAAATCCAAACCACCATGATGGTGACCCTGTAAAATCTATGATAACTCTTTCTGTTGCCAATAATTTTGCTCATAGAATAATCATTTTTGTAGATACGCAGCAGCGCGATCTTCTTTGATCCATTATCCATTATCCAGGTTTTTAATTTATTTTCAATTTCTGGCCATTTTACCGGTTTTGTGTGGAGATTGAGTTTTTGAGAATTAGCTTCTATTAATTGCTGCTCTTGTTTCCTTCATGTTCGAACCATAATTACATTATCAGTTTCTTTTCTGTCAGCAAACAACAGGAATTCTCCCTGCTTTCATTCTACATTTTCACAATCCTATTTTTAATTTTTTACAGTAATTTTACAGTATTTATATAATAATAACAAATGATATATATTTACAATTTACACTTCTCTTTACTGTACTTGAATGATATACAGTAGTTGTAATAAATGGATTTTTTCTCTTCGTGTTGATCATGGTTGAGGTGCAATGCGTCGACATTCATCCTTGAGACATGTTATTAAGCTTATCTGAGGATGACATCGGTTAGTTGTTGGTTTTATTGATTTGATTGCTGTGTTCAATGTACATAGGGCAAAGCAGATTAATAAATTGAAATTGTTTCCTCACTCCCAATTCTAGTTGAAAGAAAAGGAAAAAATAAATTATTATTATCAAATTAATAAATTGGTATTTGTTGTTTTTTTAGATATTTTTACAAGACATTCTAAGAAAGTAACTTCAGTTACGAATCTTTCAACTAGATTATGGTTCATTCTGACCCACGTTTGCCTATCAATAGGAAAAATGTTCTTTCGAACTTCTCAACAATTCTGCTGTATCTTCATCTAATTTTTTGTCATAATTTATTCACCAATCAGCATCTTTTCTCTCTCCATTTGCAGTGAATATCGCATCATCTCATTACTACTAATTATTATATTACACATAATCAATGTAATAATTGATTATTCAATAGAAAACCGCAATTGCTTTTTGATAACAAAAATTCATTATTAATATGGTAATTTTATATTTATTATATCTAAATAAAAAATTATGTTTATATATAATTGTACATATTTATTATATATTATTATGCTATAATATTATATTAAGTTTCATTGTCTACTTGTCCATTTTCATGTTCGCAACACATAACTTTTCGAGAAATTGATATTAATTAAGAGATTTATCGTCGTGTACGGTGTTAATTACTATCTTTACGGTTATAAATAGATATTTAATGATTCAGCATACAGAGCCTGCAAGCCCACTTCCAGATATAAAAAACCCAAGCCCGAAAATGTTCAAAGAAATAGCCGCAGGGTACACATATATATAACGAAACAATCAGATACCAAAAACTTAGTGACAATCAAACCAAGAAAACTACATAAAACGTCAAGTTACATTCCGCCTCCTCAACACAGGAAAATAAAAAAAGGAGAAATTAGGCTAAGTCCGGTGCTTAACAAAGTTTTCCGACTGCCAATATCACCAAAATACAAAACATTCTTCTATAAAGTACATCATGATAGTCTCTCCACAAAAATGTGGTGTGTAGCAAAAAAAAATCCCATTACAAGGCCCAGCGAAGTGTCATTTCTGTCCCAACCCAGAAACAGTATATCATATTATGATGTTCTTTAGCAAAACGTCCTCAGTATGAACACCATACAGAAACTCCTACATGAGACACAGCCATTCTCTGAAAACACATTATTTTGGTTGGAAGACCAAAAAATGAAAAAAAAAAAACAGAAATAATAATCATAATAATAACAATGTATTCAAAATGGTCCAACAGATGTGACAAAATACAGGGAAGAGACACCAGAGCAGTAATACTTGCAAAAATTAACAATTATTTAAAGGAAATTATCATAAACACAACACAAACCATAAGCATAACAAGACAGCAATTGGAGAAACTCCGCCTAATTGAAGAAGGAGAAGAAGAAGGAAAAATAAAACTCTATACCGATAATGGAACCGCCGTAGTTAGTGGTAAACAATAATGATAACCCACTATGTGGACTAAAAGCATAAGCTCAGACAAAGGTGCTGTTAACCTAGGCCCATTCGTCACAGTGAGAGGAATAATGACAACAAGATATCAAATCTAATAAAAAATAAAATAAACATAAATAAATTTAAAAAAAAATATATATATATAATTAAAATAAATAAATAAATAAAAGTTTAAAAAAATAATAAAATATTAATAACAATACATAGCTACGCCTATATATAAGAGATAAGAATGTTATATATATATGTATATCTAATTGTGTAAGGGAAAAAATGTAAATGTAAATTGTAAATTACTCCTTAAGATAAGTCAATACTATTCTAGTAATAGATATGTAGATTAAGATATATTTCCACAAATATGTATTTGTTCTTGTATATACAGAAAAAGGGACGGTAGAAGTATCAATTGTAAGAAATGCAGATAACATAAGTTCATAACATGATAATAACCCAAAATGTTAATAGGATATATTTTCCATCTATAGACCTGTATCTAATTCTGCAATTCAGAAAACTTTGTAAAAAAGAATTACAGATTTACCTCTTAAGTTAAGCAAACAATACAATGTTAAAACAAGCATGGAATTCATTTTTGTAAAAATAAAAGTGCCTACAAAAAAATAAAATCTGCCTGAGATATAGAGATACTATCAAAATATATGAATATATAAATGTAAATAAAAACTTAAGCAATGAATGTATTTTAAGAATAAGATGTGCATTTTAATTAAGTTAATAAAACAATCATCCAAAATATGTGAACAAAGATATAAAATGAAGATATATGTATAAGGAATTGTACATATGGAAAATGTCAATGCTAACATATATATGTATGTGGATGTATATGTATATATATATATATAAACGAGAATAGACTGCTCTGATAATGGAACTTATAAATAGACTGAAATCACTATGTAACATATACCAACAAAAATAACAGCTCAAATAATTCAATAGGACCATAAGGAAAATAGAAATTGAGCAAGTGACATGTTGAAGCTTATTTAAACAGTGATTGTAAAACAGGTGTCATAAGTATATTGTAACGAGTAAATGAAAATGCCTAAAAGTATTAGCAGCCAATGTACAAATTGTTAATAGCTTTATATATATTTATTTTTAAATGTACACAGCTGCTGTTCTTGATACAAATGAACTCAGTAAAAGTGACGTGTGCACTCAACAGAGCTTGTCCGCACGAAGAAAGGCGTTCGATTCTAGTCGCCGACTAGAGGAACTTTATTTATTTTTAAATGTACACAGCTGCTGTTCTTGATACAAATGAACTCAGTAAAAGTGACGTGTGCACTCAACAGAGCTTGTCCGCACGAAGAAAGGCGTTCGATTCTAGTCGCCGACTAGAGGAACTTTTTCTAAGCCTTTTCACAACCGGTTCTCGAGTTAGTCGATCTCTGGCACGGGCTAGCGGATTTTTTCTCTAAGAAACTCGGGATCTTCGTCTGGGAAACTCAGAACATCGACGAATCCACACTATTTTCAGACATTAAAATTTATTGAGTTAGGATTAGCTACCACGAGATGGCGGCACTTGTTAGCCGCCTTCTTCAATGCGTACCGATTAATTAGTGATTGCCTTGGGCCAGCTATTTCTGAATGGGTACCAGTGGAGATTGACCTGGCCACTCAGTCTCCAAATGTTAGATACGGCTAAACGGCCTCGCCTACCACCTTATATATGAGTAAACAAAAAGGCGTTAGCAGATTTTTTTAAAAAAAGATGTGTGCTAATGTTGCAGCTGATTGATGGCCTAAAGTGGATGAAAAGTGACAATATAAAAAAATAGTTGAAAAAATGAAGCAAAACTTCGATTTGATGTTATTAAAGACTTTTATTATTTCAGAATCTTAGATTCATCGGTTAATATCCTGTAAAAATTACACGCATTATGCTTGTGTTTTTACCCACCATCCTACCCCAGAGAAATTTACCCTGACTCCTTAAAAAAAGAATGCTTACAGAAATACAGAACACAGAAACTGTGTAATGGCAAATTCCGCACCACACCTCCGAACGATCAACAGTTGTTTCGTCTACATGGAAAAATAATAATAAATACTATTACTATGATGGGCTTACGTGATTACCATCCTGCATCAAAGGGTCGACTCTTTGAAACAGTCTGGGAAAAGGCGTCGGTGAAGTGCAAATATAGCTCGGCACTACACAGACGTCACCTAGGCCTTTTTATTAGATCCCGAAAACCTAATTCTCCCTTCACCCACCTCCAGCAAACCAACTTCCAACCGTCCATAACGTGTTGGAGTGGAAAGAATGCAAAAGCAGACGACTCTTTATAAGGGTCACTCATAGAGTTTTGCATTCTTTCCACTCCAATCACGAATACCAAGAGAGATATAGCCATAAGAAAATATTTCTTTAGAACATTCATGGGCGAGGAATGCGCAAAATTAACCACATATTTATACGAATTTCAGCGAGAAGTATTAATTATGACGTAATAATGTGGTTGACATTAAAATAATGTATTTACTTTTGAATGAATTTCAGCATTTAAATTGTTTGGAATTCCCATGACGTGTACCAATGACGTCACACGTTAATTATTTCAAGTTGCTAAGAAGTATACTTAGGCAGACACTGATTTAGGCTGTGTATTCATAATGAGTGGTTCGTACAATAATAGAACATTGGATGCTCTGATACTTCTTTGCAATTTTGCTCGTAGAATTACCGTTTCACAAAATGTGAAGCCCAGGACTCGCTGAGAAATCGTATCGACCAAGAAGATATCGAATTCAAATTTGATAATGTTGGTGAAGTTCAACCACAATGGAGGCGTGAGTTTGCAACACAACATCCAATACGCCTGACAATTGTACGTATTCGTTTCAGACCCATGGTACTGTCCGTGATGTGCACAAGGGAAGATTCGGGAGTTACGCACAAAAAGTCCTCCTTCTTCGGCTATGGTGTAAAACTATTCACAAGCTCTGCGACACAATGTGCACGTGCCACAGAAGTTAGCAGTGGAAACATACGGCGCATTCTTAAACAGCTAAATGGGAAGTCTACATCCCAAGATTATTACATGCAATGAATGAAGACGATCCTGACCGAAGAATGCAGAATGGTGAGTGGTTTAAACACATGGCGGATGAGGATGAGGAGTTTGTGCAATTTAAGCTTAATGGTACAGTGAATCGGCATAATGCTGTGTTTACTGGGCTCAAGAAAATCCGGGCTTTCATGATGTGGAGAAGGGTCAATTTACTGGGGCTCAATGTCCGGTGTGGATTTTCATCAGTGGCAGTTTTATATCATGGTTAATTCATTTTACACCATAATTAACCCCTTGAATGTTATTCATCAGAGAAGATTCAATGCGATGCTCGCCATTTAAAATACAATTATAGTTACAGTATTTTTCAGCTAATAAGACGAATTGGTGTATTGGACGCATCGCATTGTTTAGGTCGAATTGTTTTTAAAAAAACCTTTGCAGTTGTGAGGCACACGAAGGCTTAGAATTATATTTTTTTTAACTTCAGGATCAATAGTCTTGTTCGAAGGCACATCGAATGTCAGAGGCCCTTCATCCATATTAGTTTTCTGTGAATGTTCAAAATTGGCTTGTTTTCAAGCATTTATGATGAAGCGGTAAAACTGAATAATTCGTTTTTCGAATTTGTCGGGCTTTTTTTTTGGATATTTTACTTTTGGCGCGCATGCATAAATCATTTCTCTTCATAAATCCAAATAACATGATGGCGATCCTGTAAAATCTATTATAACTCTTTCTGTTGCCAATAATTTTGCTCGTGGAATAATAATTTTTGTAGATACGCAGCAGCCCGATCTTCTTTGATCCATTATCCATTATCCAAGTTTTTAATTTATTTTCAAATTCTGACCATTTTACCGGTTTTCTGAGAAGATTGTGTTTTTGAGAATTAGCTTCTATTAATTGCTGCTCTTGTTTCCTCCACGTTCGTACCATAATTTACATTATCAGTTTTTTCTTTTCTGTCAGAAAACAACACGAATTCTGCATGCATTCATTCTACATTTTCGCAGTCCTATTTTTAATTTTTTACAGTAATTTTACAGTATTTATATAACAATAATAAATGATATATATTTACAATTACACTTTTCTTTACTGTATTTGAATAATATTGTTTAATAAATGGATTTTCTGTCTTCGTGTTGATCATGGTTGAGGTGTAATGTCTCAACTTTCATCCTTGAGGCATGTTATTAAGCTTATCTGAGGATGACATCGGTTAGTTGTTGTTTTTATTGATTTGATTGATGTGTTCAATGTACATAGGGCAAAGCAGATTAGTAAATTGAAATTGTTTCCTCACTCTCAATTCTAGTTGAGAGAAAGGGAAAAAATAAATTATTATTATCAAATTAATAAAATGGTATTTCTTGTTGGTTTTAGGTATTTTTACAAGATATTCTAAGAAAGTAACTTCAGTTAAGAATCTGTCAACTAGATTATGGTTCATTCTGACCAAAGTTTGACTATCAATAGGAAAAATGTTCTTTCGAACTTCTCAAAAATTCTGCGTATCTTCATCTAATTTTTTGTTATACTTTATTCAGCCATCAGCATCTTTTCTCTCTCAATTTCCAGTGAATATCGCATCATCTCATTACTCATAATTATTATATTACACATAATCAATGTAATAATTGATTATTCAATAGAAAACCGCAATTGCTTTTTGATAACAAAAATGCATTATTAATATGGTATTTTTATATTTATTATATCTAAATAAAAATTATGTTTATATATAATTGTATATATTTATTATATATTATATATTATTATGTTATAATATTATAATAAGTTTCATTGACCATTTGTCCATTTTCATATTCGCAACTCATAACTCTTCGAGAAATTGCCTTCTAATTAACACATTTATCGTAGTGTACGGTGTTAATTACTATCTTTACGGTTATAAATAGATATTTAATGTTTCAGCATACAGAGCCTGCAAGCTCACTTCCAGATATAAAAAACCCAAGCCCGAGAATGTTCAAAGAAATAGTCGCAGGGTACACATATATAACGAAACACCCAGATACCAAAAACTTAGTGACAATCAAACCAAGAAAACTATATAAAACGTCAAGTTACATTCCGCCTCCTCAACACAGGAAAATAAAAAAAGGAGAAATTAGGCTATGTCCGGTGCTTAACAAAGTTTTCCGACTTCCAATATCACCAAAATACAAAACATTCCTGTATAAAGTACATCATGCCTGTCTCCCCACAAAAATGTGGTGTGTAGCAAATAAAAATCCCATTACAAGGCCCAGCGAAGTGTCATTTCTGTCCCAACCCAGTAACAGTATATCATATTATGATGTTCTGTAGCAAAACGTCGACAGTATGAACACCATACAGAAACTCCTGCATAAGAAACAACCATTCTCTGAAAACACATTATTTTGGTTGGAAGACAAAAAAATGAAAAAAAAAACAGAAATAATAATCATAATAATCACAATATATGCAAAATGGTCCCACAGATGTGACAAAATACACGGAAGAGACACCAGAGCAGACATACTAGCAACAATTAACAATTATTTAAAGTTAATTATCATAAACACAACACAAATCAAAAGCAGAACAAGACAGAAATGGAAGAAACTCTCCCTAATTGAAGACGGAGAAGGAGAAGGAAAAATAAAACTCTATACCGATAATGGAACCGCCGTTGTTGGTGGTAAAGAATAATGATAACCCACTATCTGGACAAAAAGCAAAAGCTCAGACAAAGGTTCTAGGCCCATTCGCCGCAATGAGAGGAATAATGACAACAAGATATCAAATCTAATAAAAAATAAAATAAACATAAATAAATTTAAAACAAAAATATATGTATATATAGTAATTAAAATAAATAAATAAATAAAAGTTTAAAAAATAATAAAATATTAATAATAATACATAACTACGCCTATATATAAGGGATAAGAATGTTATATATATATGTATATCTAATTCTGTAAGGAAAAAAATGGAAATGTAAATTACTCCTTAAGATAAGTCAATACTATTCTAGTAATAGGTATGTAGATTAAGATATATTTCCACAAATATGTATTTGTTGTTGTATATACAGACAAAGGGACGGTAGAAATGTCAATTGTAAGAAATGCAGATAACATAAGTTCATAACATGATAATAACCCAAAATGTTAATAGGATATATTTTCCATCTATAGACCTGTATCTAATTCTGCAATTCAGAAAACTTTGTATATAAGAAACTACAGATTTACCTCTTAAGTTAAGCAAACAATATAATGTTAAAGCAAGATGGAATTCATTTTTGTAAAAATAAGAGTGCCTACAAAAAAATAAAATCTGCGTGAGATATAGAGATACTATCAAAATATATGCATATATAAATGTAAATAAAAACATAAGCAATTAATGTATTTTAAGAATAAGATGTGCATTTAAATTGAGTTAATAAAACAATCATTCAAAATATGTGGGCAAAGATATAAAATGAAGATATATGTAAAACGAATTGTACATATGGAAAATGTCAATGCTAACGTATATATATATATGTGGATTTATATGTATATATACAGGGTGTTCGGGATAAATTTGACAGTTTCGTAAGGAAAAAGAAAATCTTCTTTGTATCTATTAAATTTGATGAATTGACAAAAAACATTACAGGCAGAGTTAATTACAATACTATCAACAAGATTTACTCAAAATAACCACCATTAGCATCGATCACAGCTTCAATTCTGCTTCGGAACCTCGAACAAGCTGATGCTACAGTCTCCCTGGGAAGGGCCGCAAAAACTGTTTTAATTTTATCCATTAACTGGGCTTTTGTATTACTGGAAGTGCGATTGTGTCTTTTTCAACTGCGCCCCATACAAAATAATCCATGGGGTTAAGGTCTGGGGAGTTTGGAGGCCAAACATTTGGACTGGTGAAGTCGTAGAAATTTTCAGACAACCATTTTTGACTTTTCCCAGAGGTGTGGCAAGGGGCCGAATCCTGCTGCCATACATACGGCCTACCATTGGCTACCCTTGTTATCCAGGGCTTGACTACAGTTAGCAACTCCACGAACAAAGCCCGAATTCCAATGCCAGGGTTCTTCAACACCTGTTCCTGCAGATTTGCGAGGAATTCTGCTGTACGAACGCAATCAGATCGTCTGCTAGGGATCTTTCTTCTTGCTACATCCTCGTAGTCACCATTGCAAGTCTCTAGTTCATGCCTGATTGTTTTTACTGTATTCAGGGAGCATTGGGCAGCAGTCGTAATATCCTTATTTTGATGGCGGGCACGAATCATCATGATACAAGTTATTCTCTTCCATGATTCAGGTGGGTTCCAGCTATCCATCCTTTCTGACATCTTGTATATGAATGAAGAAGGGTCCAATCTTTTAAATGAAGAGAAGTGTGTGTTAATACATCTAACTTACGGAAAAATATAATTAATTATAAATATGTCAAATTTATCCCGAACACCCTGTATATAAACGAGAATAGACTGGTCTGATAATGGAACGTATAAATAGACTGCAATCACTATGTAACATATACCAACAAACATAACAGCTCAAACAATTCAACAGGACAATAAGTAAAATAGAAATTGAGCAAGTGATATGTTGTATCTTATTTAAACAGTGATTGTAAAACATGAGTCATAAGTATATTGTAAGGAGTAAATGAAAATGCCTAAAAGTATTAGCAGCAAATGTAGAAATTGTAAATAGCTTTATATATATTTATTTTTAAATGTACACAGCTGCTGTTCTTGATACAGATGAACTCAATAAAAGTGGCGTGTGCACTCAACAGAGCTTGTCAGCACGAAGAAAGGCGTGCGAATCTAGTCGCCGACTAGAGGAACTTTTTCTAAGCCTTTTCACAACCGGTTCTCGAGTTAGTCGATCTCTGGCACGGGCTAGCGGATTTTTTCTCTAAGAAACTCGGGATCTTCGTCCAGGAAACTCAAGAACATCGAGTTAGGATTAGCTACCACGAGATGGCGGCACTTGTTAGCCGCCTTCTTCAATGCGTACCGATTAATTAGTGATTGCCTTGGGCCAGCTATTTCTGATTGGGTACCAGTGGAGATTGACTTGCCCACTCAGTCTCCAAATGTTAGATATGGCTAAACGGCCTCGCCTACCACCTTATATATGATATAAATAAACAAAAAGGCGTTAGCAGATTTTTTTTCATAAAGATGTGTGCTCATGTTGCAGCTTATTGATGACATAAAGTGGATGAAAAGTGACAATGAAAATATAAAAAAAATAGTTGAAAAAATGAAGCAAAACTTCGATTTGATGTTATTAAAGACTTTTATTATTTCAGAATCTTAGATTCATCGGTAAATATCCTGTAAAAATTATACGCATTATGCTTGTGTTTTTACCCACCATCCTACCCCAGAGAAATTTACCCTGACTCCTTAAAAAAAGAATGCTTACAGAAATACAGAACACAGAAACTGTGTAATGGCAAATTCCGCACCACACCTCCGAACGATCAACAGTTGTTTCGTCTACATGGAAAAATAATAATAAATACTATTACTATGATGGGCGTACGTGATTACCATCCTGCATCAAAGGGTCGACTCTTTGAAACAGTCTGGGAAAAGGCGTCGGTGAAGTGCAAATATAGCTCGGTACTACACAGACTTCACCTTGACCTTTTTATTAGATCTCGAAAACCTAATTCACCCTTCTCCCACCTCCAGCAAACCAACATGCAACCGTCCTGATAACGTGTTTGGAGTGGAAAGAATGCAAAACTCTATGAGTGACCCTTATAAAAGGTCATCTGCTTTTGCATTCTTTCCCCTCCAAACACGAATACCAAGAGAGATATAGCCATAAGAAAATATTTCTTTAGAACATTCTTTGGCGAGGAATGCACAGAATGAAACCCATATTTATACGAATTTCAGCGAGAAGCATTAATTATGACGTAATAATGTGGTTGACATTAAAATAATGTATTTACTTTTGAATGAATTTCAGCATTTAAATTGCTTTGGAATTCCCATGACGTGTACCAATGACGTCGCACGTTAATTATTTCAAGTTGCTAAGAAATAAACTTAGGCAGACACTGATCTAGGCTGTGTATTCCCAATGAGTGGTTCGTACAATAATAGAACATTGGATGCTCTGATACCTCTTTGCAATTTTGCTCGTACAATGACCGTTTCACAAAATGTGAAGCCCAGGACTCGCTGAGAAATCGTATCGACCAAGAAGATATCGAATTCAAATTTGATAATGTTGGTGAAGTTCAACCACAATGGAGGCGTGAGTTTGCAACACAACCTCCAATACGCCTGACAATTGTACGTATTCGTGATAAGTTTCAGACCCATGGTACTGTGTGTGATGTGCACAAGGGTAGATTCTGGAGTTTTGCACAACAAGTCCTGCTTCTACTGCTATGGTGTAAAACTGTTCACAAGCTCTGCCACACAATGTGCACGTGACACAGGAGTTAGCAGTGGAAGCATACGGCCATTCTTAAGCAGCTAAATTGAAAGTCTACATCCCAAGATTATTACATGCAATGAATGAAGACGATCCTGATCGTAGAATGCAGAATTGTGAGTGGTTTCAACACATGGCTGATGAGGATGAAGAGTTTGTGAGGAAAATGGTTTGGTCTTATGAAGCACAATTTAAGCTTATTGGAACAGTGAATCGCCATAATACTGTGTTTACTGGGCTCATCAAAATCAGCGCTTTCATTATGTGGACAAGGCAGTCAATTAACTGGGGCTCAATGTCCGGTGTGGATTGTCATCAGTAGCAGTTGTATATCATTGTTAATTCATTTTACACCATAATTAACCGCTTGAATATTATTCATCAGACAAGTTTCAATGCGATGCTCACCATTTAAAAGACATTTATAATTACAGTATTTTTCAGCTTATAAGACAAATCGGTGTATTGGACGCATCGCATTGTTTATGTCGAATTTTTAAAAAAAAATCTTTGCAGTGTGAGGCACACGAAGATTTAAGAATAATATTTTTTTACCTTCAGAATCGTTAGTCTTGTTCGAAGGCGCATCAAACGTCAGAGGCCCTTCATCCATATTAGTTATTTGTGAGGGTTCAAAATTGGCTTGTTTTCAAGCATTTATCATGAAGCTGTATAACGGAATAATTCTCTTTTCGAGTTTGTCTGGTTTTTTTTTTTTTTCTGATATTTTACTTTTTCTCTTCATAAATCCAAACCACCATGATGGCGACACTGTAAAATCTATGATAACTCTTTCTGTTGCCAATACTTTTGCTAGTAGAATAATCTTATTTGTAGAAACGCAGCAGCCCGATCTTCTTTGATCCATCATAGAAGTTTTTAATTTATTTTCAATTTCTGGTATTTTGCCGGTTTTCTGAGAAGATTGTGTTTTTGAGAATTTGCTTCTATTAATTGCTGCTCTTGTTTATTCCAAGTTCCTACCATAAGTTACATTATCAGTTTCTTTTCTGTCAGCAAACAACAGGAATTCTGCATGCATTCATTCTACATTTTCACATTCCTATTTTCAATTTTTTACAGTAATTTTACAGTATTTATATAATAATAATAAATGATATATATTTACAATTTACACTTTTCTCTACTGTATTTAATGCTATAGTTGTAATAAATGGATTATTTTTTCTTCGTGTTGATCCTGGTTGAGGTGTAATGTCTCAACTTTCATCCTTAAGGCATGGTATTACGCTTATCTGAGTTTGACATCGGTTATTTGTTTTTTTCTTGGTTTGATTGCTGTGTTGGATTTACATAAGGGAAAGGCAGTTTAATAAATTGAAAATGTTTCCTCTCTCTCTCAATTCTAGTTGAGAGAAAGGGAAAAAAATAAATGATTATTATTATTGTCAAATTTTCATGTTCAGAACACATTACTCTTCGAGAAATTGCCTTCTAATTAAGACATTTATCGTCGTGTACAGTGTTAAATACTATCTCTACCATTTCCTTTGCTTGATCGTTATTGTAAAAATAGGATCCTATAATTATTATTTAGATTATTATTATTATCTCAATTATAATTATTATTATCTTAATTATTATTTTATCTAGGTTTTGTTCTTGGTCTCAGTAATGCTATTATACTTTCGTAGTATGTTTATAGTTCTTGTGGAAATTCGATTTCTTTTCTATTAAGAATTCATGTATTGATGGTTCCATCTTCAGTTCTTTTGATGATGGATTTGATATTCTTCTTCTTCTTCTTGTTGTTGTTGTTGAGTTGGTTTTTATTTTGATTTAAGTAATTAGAATAAAATTTGTTTGGCTAAGTCTGAAATAGCCAAATTATCTAACGTTCCAGCAAGGAAAGAAATATGTAAAAAAAAAACAATTACACACACACACACACACACACACACACACACAGAAATTTCCTTTCTTTATATTTGAGCTGCACTTTCCGAATTCATCGGTAATTCAGCTCATTACTAGTAATGATTGGAAAACGTCCGGTTAACGAACGTATGACAGTATGACAGACAGTTGTCCCCACTTCAGAAAAGGAATGCACAAAAATTGGGCAGTGAAATTTAAATAATTTCTTCAAATCTGGATTGCAAAATCTCACGAATGATAACATAAAGGATAGTGGTCACTGTATTTATTATTTATGTATTTATACTTATCCTTCAGTTCGCTAGCATTGTACGAATACCTGCTGTCAACAACAATTAAATTCGTTTCAATTAGTCTTGATGTTTGCTATTTTTATTTGATTGACTCCGACAAAAAAGGTGCCGACCTATGCCGCTTTAATACCATAGATGAAGCAAGAGATATTCTCTAGAGATCAGCGATGATAGTTTTAAGCCATTTCGAACATCTGATAGCGGTATACTGACCAATGGATTTTTTTAAATAATATATCTGACTGCTGCCTGTGAAATGTTAGCTTTAGTACATTAGTATCACAGGTGGGCTAAAGTATTTTTTATTATATTTTTATTATTATTATTTTTTTGCATAATCCTGCAACGCTGGTCTAGAAAGAACACAGGGAGATCTCATCCCCCCCATGATGAAAATCACCTGACAATTAAACTTGCCATCCGTTTAATTGTACGAAAATCGTATCTATCACCTGAAGCAAATTCTTGATCAGAGCCAAGAATAGAGGCAACTTAACTATTACAGGTTTCACAGAAATATAACAGATTAGTAGAAGACAGGAACGAGAATAAAAATGCAGCTGTCAAAATATTTGATATTTTAATATAAAACTTGAGTCCCACAAATATTCGTTGGCAACAATGAATCACGGAGTATGAGTAGATAGGCTCACTTCAGTTGCTCGAAGTTTTCAGACGGTTGCCTAACAATATGGGTTGTCTCTCATAGTGTGAACTAAGTTCAATGCACAAAATAGGAAGAACAATGACTTCTAATCTCTAACGTGATGTTTTTATTGGTAATTTTTATTTTTGTTGAATAAAAACAACCGCATTTAAAATTAAAAGCAGGCAAATTACTTGAACACTAATATTACTGTACAACGCTTAGTTTAATGTTTATTGACTTCCATGTCCCCTACTTCCAAATAGTAAATCCACGTGTATGTAATCAATCACAAACGCTAAATATTGACTCTGTTTCTGCGTCCAATAAGAATTCAATGTTTCGTCGTTTTAATGTTCCACACATTTTCAGTATATCAATGTTTTCCTGATATGAAAAATATTGATATTTTTAGAACAAACTAAGGGAAAACGATTATCATATTACGTTATGTATTAACAAATTTATGATATGGGCTATACCTTGGTTGAAAAAATTATTCAGCTGACTATGGAGTGTTTTTTTACTAATAAAAAAAAATTAAATTCTCAAAGAAAAACCCATTCAAGTTTTTTCGAAGGTCAGATGAATTTATTAAGGGAGTTAATACGAAATAACTCAAACAATTTTTTTTTCCTTTTGTGAAATACCAAAGGAAAACCTCCCCATTTAGGAACTCGGGGAGGTGTACTGAATAAATTGGTCACACAGTCTATACTACATTCTTTCCAGTGTCTGGTGGAAAAAATATCATTTCCTCCTTTTTTATTACGCCAGTAATGTGGAAATATGTGGAATAAATTGCTTGGAGCAGTACTGGGGGACAATGGACTTCAGGGAAAAGATGTTAGTAGTGCATAGCAGTGGTAAAGAGATGTCTGAAGGAAGAATGAATCTTCCTTCAAATGATTCTGAAGAATCACATCCCTAACAATTAGGGATGTGATTAAATCAGACGAACGAAATTAATTATTCTGCGATCATTTTGCAAGCGTGTATCATCCTGGCGAAGATGTTACAGTAATAGATATACCGCATGGAATTCTTACATTAAGTGGCTATTGGCATAAAGCTGGTAATGTGGAAAGAAGTGGCTGCTAGAGAGATACAAGAGGGTGGTTTACACAGCACTGGAGTCCTGTAGAAGGCCTATGGCAAGCAGCGTGCCAAAGTGATCTGTACATACAAAAGAAAGTAGAGCAATGGTCAATAAAATTATGTTGATATTTTACAGGATGATTTTAATAGACTAGCAATATGGGCAGAGAAGATTAGATATCAATGTAAAGTTGTATAATGTAAGATTATGCATTCGGGAGTGACTATGGATGGAACTGTACTCCAGGTAATCGATGAAGCCAGAGATTTAGATGTGTTGGTGGACAAGGAGTTGAAATTCAGGGTGCATGTTGCACAAGTGACTAAAACAGCACATATGATTACCTAGTTATTGAAGAACACCTGAACATGCAGAGATAAGCAGGTTGTTATTCCTCTTTAAAAGGCTTTGTTAAGGACTCAGCTGGATTCTTCTTCTTCTTCTGTAGCTTTTCCCACTTAAGTAGGGTAGCCACTTAAGAAGGCCTCAGCTGGATTACTGTGCACATATCTGGTAGCCTGGGTGGAGCTGATTTAGAGGCGAGTGAAGAAGATGGTAGCAGATCTGTGTGATGGTCCATATGAAGTGAGAGATTCAAGAACTGGGGTTACAAAAGATAGCTGACCGGTGGATAAGGGGGGATATGATAGACATAAGTTTCTCAGCGGGAAGTTTATAGGATTGATGTCAGTAAATATTTCAATACATGAATTATAGGATGAAAATGAGAGGTCATCCATGAGTGAGAGTGTGGTTAGCAAGCGAGTGAGGATTAGATTTTGTGGTTGGAGATTGGGGAATGAGTTTAATAGATTGCCAGTCAGTTGAGTTTACGCTTGTGATGACAGGTTTCACTGCAGTATATGACAAGTATTGGTAACTGTTGATTAATGTGTTTGAAATGGACCCCCCGCAATGAGTCTAAGGATTCCACAGAGGTGCCCATATGTAATAATAATAATAATAATAATAATAATAATAATAATAATAATATAATAAACTATCCATTATCAATAACACATAACTTCTCCTGAGAGCTTGAATTATTTTACTTTTAGACTGGATGATGTTACATTTCTTCATTTTCATGGACTGAACTATTGTTTTTAAATTTCTTATTCAAAAATCACTTAACGCATATTTAGAAGGACGAATGCATCCGCCTTGTATTCTACGTGTTAGTTATTTTGACCTCATCTAAACTTGTGTTTTCCAGCAGATCCATTTAGGTCGTTGAATTTATCAGAGTAACTGAATTGCATCACAAATGTCTACTTTTCTGCTTGTAACAGTTTTGGAAGAATTTACTATTTGCCTTTCTTTCTCACCCCCGAAAACGAAACACACAGAACTCGTTTGGCATTTTATACTATTATCCATAACTGCTGAAACTTGTGGATAATAGTGTCAAATGAAAAGATGTTATATTCCGTTAAAATTATTAAACGTTTTGTTACGACCCTAATAGAACCTTTTGTTAGCTACGATTACACTATCACAAAACTTTCAAAAAGCATTGTTTTTTATTTTTTCCATATGTGTTTAGGAAGATAACACTGTGTTAAAGTAGCACATTTTACTTCATTTTATTTTAATTAGCAGTTGTTGCTGAAGAACAATCTGATAAAAGAACCTTTCACATAATAAGAAATTACACTCAACAGTCCTTTTAAGGACAGGCTTAAAGGGGCGAAGCAAGGATGCTTTTTATCTTCCCCGTTATCTGTAGAGGACAGTGTAACGATAAGGTGTTATTGAGCTATAAAGCTCTGATCATGGCAGGAGGGTAACAAAAATAGTCAGGCCTCAGTTAGAACTTCATTGGCTGCTGCATTGCCATCCATTAACTTCCAAGGATATTAATTAATCACAGCATCTGACGGTCGATTACCACCCCACCGTCCACCTACAATCAACACTGATAACTGATGTGGCTTGATGGATATCAGTCCCGTGGACTCTGATCCCTTCATCGTTATGAATGATTCCCGGGTTAAAGGAAGAAAGTTTTGAGCACTTGGCTCGCCCTAACTAGGGCTGTGTTGAAAAATTTCGATCAGGCACGCCTTTGGGTTTCCATCTATCTTTTTCATCGTAATCTGATGACTCACGAATGAGTAGGTTGGAATGGAGTGATGCTTGAGTAAAGTACTTGGTTGCGATCTGGAGGAGAAACGTAGGTATGTCTGGCAGGTTTCCGTCTTGATAGAGGGTGGTGTTCCTTACAAACCGCGGGGCATAGAAGATCATCCCGAGGCATTTAGTTTGGATTATTTGTAATATTTTGATGTTGCTAGGAGAGGTGTGGCTCCACGCTGGTGAACCATAAGTCAGTATGGGTCTGATGATTGCTTTCTATATTTTTAATTTGTTTTCTGGGCTGACTTTGCTTCTACGATTGAGCAGGGGGTAGAGCTGAGCAATTGCTGAGTTTGCTTTGCTGCAGACATGAGAGATGTGAGAGTTATAGTTGAGGCGGTTGTCTAGTTTAATACCTAAATATTTGGTGCTGGATTTCCATGGAATAGTTGTGTTGAGAAGTTTGACTTCTCCGCAGTGGGATGCTTTCCGTCTTGTAAAGAGAATGGTAGTACTTTTGTCTGCATTCACAGCTATTCTCCATTTCCTGAGATATCTGTCCAGGTTTGCTGCTGCGGTCTCCAAGAGCTGGGTAGCTAAGTTCGGCCTAAGAAATCTACTCAAAATTGCCATGTCATCCGCATAGTAAGCTGTGGTGGTTGATGTTGTGTTAGAGGCGTCAGCAACGAAGATGTTAAAAAGCAGCGGGGAGAGCAACGAACCTTGAGGAACACCTGCAGTGATTCTTTTCAAAGAGGATTTGAGTCCTCTTAACTTGACCTGACATTTCCGGTTTTTTAGAAAGGAGTCGATAAATCTGATAAGGTAAAGCGGAACTTTGGCCATAAGTAATTTATAGATGAGGCCTTTATGCCAAACCTTATCTACATCCAGATGTAGCCTTTACTACATCCAGAAAAACAGCACCTTTATGTTGACGCCAATTGAATCTAGTAGTGATGAATTCGACCAGTCTGCGAACTTGATGTGTAATACTGTGTCCGGTTCTAAATCCAAACTACTCCTTCGGTATTATGTTGTTATTGTTCACCACATCCTGAAATCGATTGAGGACGATTTTTTCTGCAATCTTTCCCAAGCATGAAAGGAGACTGATGGGTCTGTAAATTTGCGGCAACTGAGCCTCTTTTCCCGGATTATGAATCAGGATTATATCTGCTTGTTTCCATCGGGTTGAAAAATAGTTTAGTCTGAGCATTGCATTTATGATTGCTACCAAGTGCATGACAGCTTTGTGTGGAAGGGCCTTGATTGTTTTGTTGTTAATTTCATCTGGTACAGGGGCTTTTTGTTGTTGATCTTCCTAATGATTGAGTAGACCTCTTTAGGTGAGGTGGGACAGTTGTTTTCACAGATATTTTCACAGTTGTTTGGCTGCTGGAGCGCAGTACGGACTCTACGATGAATTTTCTCTATGAAGACCAAATCCACATGTGCATAATTAGGACTTCACTGAAGTTGAAGAGCTTCTGCGAGGTCTTCTGCCTTTTCATCGTCCCTATAAACTATACCTCTTTCTCTGAATGGGGTGGATATTGGAACGGTCTGTACGGATTGTCTTTGCCAACTTCCACAAAGGTTTATCTTCAGTTTTCAGGGAACAAAGTTTTCTTTCCCATTGTAGATTTCTGTGGTCCTTTAGTGCATAGAGAAGTAAGTTTGATGCTCTGTTCCGCTCTTGGCGATCTTGAGGAGATAGCGTGTTATGAAAGCGACGTCTGATTTTATTTTTGTTTTTCATTAGAGCAAGTATTTCTTCTGGAAGTAGGTTTACTTGAGCTGGAGTGGAGATAGAAGAGGCTGCAGTTAATCTAGTTTGAATTTTGCTTTCCAGGTTGTTGACTGCTGCGTCAATTTCTTCACAAGTGGAGATCTTCGGCAATGAATCCATGATAGTGTTTATTGTAGCCTTGGATTTTGTGAAGTTAGTAAATGACTGACTGGGAATAAGTTCCGGATCCTCTCCCAGTTAGAAGTACTGGGTTGTGGTCCGAACTGAGGTCATTAGCTACTTGCAGCTGGAATTGAGATGTTTTTGAATATGGCTATATCTAATACATCGGGCCTGCGATGATAGTATTTCTCAGCTTAACAAAATTTGAAAGGATTTTTCCGTTGTAATTGGTACACCTGCTATTCCATAAGGGATGTTTTGAGTTTAGATCACCTGCTACTATTGTTGCTTCCGTAGTGTCAAGCAGCTGAGAAAGATTAGAGGATAGCAGAGTCCTGCCTGGAGGGTTATAAACAGAATATATTTTTAAGTTGCCTGCATTAATGGTGTACATTTCTATGCCAGTTTTTTCCAGATTAGTTGTAGGAATCTTTTTTATCTCATTATAACGGATGTTTTTCTTGATAAAGATTGCAATACCTCCACCTCTGGCATTAGGTCTGTCATTTCTAATTAATGAGTAATTTCGTAGCTTAGGATTATCACATGGCCGCAGATGGGTCTCATTAACTAACATGATATCAATTTTGTAGTGGGTAGCAAATTCTTGGAGTTCTAGAATGTTATTGCTGAGTCCATTAGCATTGCAGAATGCAACCTGTACAGAATTTATTGTGATGGTCAAATTATCCATTAATCAATGAAAATATGACTTAGGTATTTTTGAGGAATCTGTTTGTGTCAGCCTGGTTTGGATTAGATTTGCTAAAGTTGATAGCATTTCTCCCAAAGTGGCAGCAAGCATTGCAGTAGAGGTTTGGCTGCTTGGTGTAGTTTCTGCCGATTTTTTGCATAAGGATACTACAGAGGCATATGATGTATCAGGTATAATATTCCGCACTTTAATTTCCGATTTGAGATGTGCGACTCGCTTCTGAGTGGCCGGGGTTACTGCCTCCCTAGTCCTTGTCAGGTTAGATGGGTGGAGTGAACAGCCCTTGTAATTAGCTCGATGTTGGCCGCCACAGTTCGCACACTTAGCGGGCGTGGTTCGTGGTTTAACGCAAGTGCGCGAGGGATGGTTGTCACCGGACTTGACGTACTTGTAATCAGCTTTACATAGTTTTTGTGCATGCCCATATTTTTGGCAGTGATGGCTTTCACCAGCTGAAGCCTTCCATCTGAGAGGTTCGGTCTTGATGACTAGGCTGCAGACTATTTTAAGGTCGTAAATTTCTCTATGGTCATTACTGATCTCGATCAAGACCAGAGGCATAGGGCGCTTGTCTGCTCAGTACATGCGCGATATCTTAATCGGCTCTAGGCCTTGTGATCTGAGGTCAATAGTTATTTCTTCAGCTGGTATGGTCTCAGCCAGCCCTCTAATTACCACCTTAAATTCTTTTTGCTTTTAAGCTGAAATGTGTGGTATGGAACTTTCAGTTCATCCATATGTCTGGTGAGCTGACGGTAGTCTGAAGTTCCTTTAGGTTGAATCCGGATTCCTTCATCTGTACTCTTGGCTGATGTAAATTTGATTTTGCGTTCTTCGTCGTCGCTGTAATTAAAGATCATTTTTCTTTTGTTCTTAATATTACTAGTGGAATCCTCTCTTTGGGTTGTGCCCTGGAGTCAGTCTCTATTCTTTCACCAGGTTGTACTGTTAAGTCCATTGGAATTGTTTTTTTCCAAGGGTTGATGTATTATTTCAGGATCTGCTGCTGGCAAACCCTTCTTTCTACTGACAACCTGATAGTATTTAGAGTTATCTGTGTCCACTACGAGCTGGTCGTTAACCGGTGACATAATCTCTCTGGTGGTATCTTGAGAAGTGCTGGGGAGAGGTTCAGGGGATTGACAGTCCTCTGTTTCAACCTCTTCTATTTGGTGGATTGCCACCTTTTCTGGCCATTTCCTTTGTAGTAGGCCTCAAACATGCCTAAAGATTGCTAATAGCTGCTTAAAATCGAGCTCATCGTATGGAGAGTCCATAGTTTGGCGTGATAGAAAAATAGCGGTTTCTCGGGTTTCCCGAGTAATCCTGTAGATTGACAGTCTACTAGCAAATCCCGTAGACAGCTTAGAGTGAGCGTCTACCAGCAAAACGTTAGTTTGTTATAGGTGACTATCCTAAAAACGAGGATAAAGGAGTTTCGGGAACTTACTTGGACACAGTGCAGCGACCTACCTCCCTAAAAAACCATTCAACCACCATTGGTCCTCATTGCGGGTGGAGCCTGCCGGCCATTAGACCTCTGCGTGTGTCATACAGAAGGGGAGATAGTAATTCACGAACTGTGTTAATTCCAGTGCAATACGAGTTTCCCGAAAAACCTTATATAAAATTCAACTAGGCAGAGTCTAAAGGAATACGTCCGATCACAATGACAGGTAATCAAAAAACCATAATCAAATGTCAAAATCACGGATTACACACACACACACACATTATATATAAACTTGGCAACCGCCAACACCCCTTGAACAAAACCAATATATTTATAAGGCTTACTTATAAATATAAATATAAATATATTGACAATTGACAATTGACATTTATGTCTTTAAGGGTGAAGCAAGATGCTTTTCATATTCCCCGCTATCTGTCGTGGTTACAGTGAGGGTAAAATTTACGAGCAGTTTGCTCGCCCTGAATGGGCATGGAGATTATGCATCGTTATAGGAGGCTAATATAGTTTTTGGTCTTCTATATTTGAATATGTCCGTTGGCTCATATGCTGCAGCTTGTTGAATCAAATCATTGGGGTGTGTGGACGTCTTTAGAAAAAACGTGGAAGCTAAGGATTGTAGATAAGAGAGAATATATGGAATATTTGTGTCTCTATGGAGCTGGCTGTTTCTAACATACCACGGGGCGTTCAGAATCATTCTCAAGCACTTGTTCTGCACACGCTGAATCTTGATAATGTTAGCGTTAGAGGTGTGGCTCCAGGCTGGAGAGGCATAGGTGATTATGGGACGAATCGTCATCTGGTAAAGTTGCAATTTGATTCTGTTGCTGAGCTTGCTATTTCTATTAATTAGCGGGTAAATCTGAGCTATGGCTTTAGATGCTTTTGCACATGCAGACTTGATATAAATATATTGGCTTTTCATCTTAATTATAAGGCTTACTTATATTAAAATTTGAAGGGTGTGTTAATTTTTCTTTGAAAATTCGAAGAACTTTTAAGAATCATTTATAAATATCAACAGATTAATAAGAAATATTTTATTTTATTTAATAATATGAATTTTTAATAAAAATAATTATTTAAATTAGAAAAAAATAAGAATGAGGTTTGCATTATTTTAGACAGTAATAGAACTTTTTATTAGTACGATTAAACTATCAGTTCTAAAAAAATAATTAAATTAACTCACCCATTTTTGATGGGTGAGTAAATTTAACACACACACACACACACACACACACACACACACACCAGTCATTAAAGAGAGCGAAACCATAAAACCGGGGTTAAAGAGTAGAAATGGAAATGCGAAGACGATCACAGTAGATCACAAACGGATATTTGTTATTTGGTTTTTAGGGTTTAAAGATTTTATTTCATACTAAAATTAATATTTCTACAACACGAGAGTCTTTATATTTCTAGAGTGATCCGATACGACTTATGCTCTCTCTCTCTCTCTCTCTCTCTCCGTTTAAGTGATGCTATTTAGGCTTATGTAAAAAATGGTGTGATGCGATACTCAATAGAATTTTACTTACAGTAAGAAATAAAAAATGCTGACGTTTATCTATTTGGAATTCTCGGATTTTCTCTTTATTCTTCATATTGTAGCAAATTTCTTTGTTTGAATTATTCGGCATTTTCTAGTTTTCAGCGTTTCCTTCTGAATCAATGAGGCATTTATGATATGGATCCAAAGATACTAACTTTCTCAATCAGCATCCTTCTTTTCGTAGGACCAATAACCTGGTATAGGTAAGTAACTTGGAATTTAGAACTTTTCTATCACTGGATTCATCCCGAAAATACATTTATCCTCTTCAGTATCTCATGGCTAAAGACAAATAGTAGGGTGCGACTAGAATAGTGACAGAAGAATATCTACATGCTATACTTTTTGGTGAATTAAGAGAGAGAGAGAGAGAAAGAGAGAGAGAGAGAGAGAGAGAGAGAGAGAAAGAGAGAGAGAGAGAGAGAGAGAGATGGAAAGAGATCTGAATCCCAGTGACTTCGAACGTAAGAAGTGATAACAAAATCTGTAAGGTAATATTATCTCGGAAACGTATCCTGTTGAGATGTTTACATGAATTAGTCGTTCCAGTTTCTAGTATTTCTAGTACAGCGAATAGCGTGATGACAAGTATCACGAAGGAAGGAAATCCTATTAACTTATAAGGACTGGCTTTAAGGGGAGAAGCAAGAATGCTTTTCATATTCCCCGTTGTCTGAAGAGGACAGTGAAGGATAGGGTGTTATTGAGCTACAAAGCTCTGATCATGGCAAGAGAATAACAGCAATAGCCGAGCCTCAGTTAGAACTTCATTGACTACAGCATTGCCATCCATTACCCTCCCTGGGTACCAATTTTAGTCGGCTCGTACGACATGCATTAGCTACATTGATGCTATTTTGGTGCTATTCATATCCCGACAACCACACGGGTAGATCCTATTAACTTTCTCCCAACGAATATTGTAAACAAAATTATTAGAAAATTAAAAAGGTGTTTTAATTTTTGTTACCATGTATGCTAAAACTTTAAATTTTATTAGTATCATAACAAACATTACTTTTATTTATTATTAATTTGATATTGTTTTTAACATTATTTCTTATATAGATTTTAAACAAATACAATTAATACAAATGATAACATATTTACATAATTTTAGCCCATTCATGAACTTAGTATGCCTATGATGTCAACCATAAACTCAATATTAAAAAATTGGAAAGAAAGAAGAAATAATTAAGCATATTTTTACTCCAGAAATTTAGTTTGTTTCTTTCTTTTGTCCAGTATAAGCAAAAAAGATTTGTAAAAATCGTTTCTCTTACTGTGGTCCGTTAGATGCTAACAATGAAAATCTACTATTACTTTTGATAAACAAACAAATCAATATATCGATTCATTGCCTGACTCGTTTTGTGAATTTTGTATGCAATACGCATTTAGAAAGACAATACTTAGGAGCATTTTAGACAGATTTCACAGAAATCTCGTTTTAATTTCGGTTATGTTTTTCGCAAAATTGCCACAACTTAGTTATGGATTAGTTGAGTAGGAATAGAGGTGGAAAGTTATATTATTAAATTAGAAACAAAAAGAACAAATTAAAATAAAATAATTTTTTTCATAGAACGACACTAGAAACAGAAGGTAAATTTCTCCATTTCAGTGAAGGGGAGTGAGTATAGAAAAATCTTCTACTCCTGAGGTATCCGCTAAGTGGAAATGATAGGACGCATTAAAGATTCTGACATACCAATACTATCCACAGTTACATCTGCAGATTTAAAGAGGCATCCGGAATCTATTTCGCGTTCCTGTGTATTACAAACAAAAACTCATTTCACCTTGAATCTGATCTTCTGTTATAAAATATCTCAAACTCCCTGAACAACTTAGTAGAGCAGCACGATGGGCATTAAAGTTTTATATATCAGTACAAGCATCATACATGAGACAAATTTGTGCGTATTATCGTTCTCAGTTATGCTTAGTTTGAATGTTGCAATTTTCTACTGAATTTCCACCATCTCTATCTGTATATTATGAAAAATTGTACTGATGTGTATGCGAAACATGGCAGAATTAAGCCGTAATTACTTGCCTGCATGGCTTAATATTATCGCATCGCATCCGTTCTCCACCCAATAAGCTGCGGGTTCGAATCTTCAAGCGGGCATAGACGTCTGTGTTTGTCTTTAGAATGGGGATTACGGACTACGTAAACAATATATATATAGTCAGACAACCGATTTAGTTCAGTTGCTCTCACTTCAGTTCTTTTAAAAGCCTCAAACATGAGGAGGCAAACTGGAGGTAAATTGAATAATTATAGTTCGTCCACAGTGTTGGTCTCTGCTTGATGTCTTGCAAAGAATAGTCGATTCATGCTGAAGGGAAGAAAGAAATGAAGGACGTATGAATTGGTCGCCAACACGCGAAAATAACGTGCTTTATAGGTAAAACTTTCCAACTGTTATACAAGCAACATAGTTAACTACAATAATCATAAAAAGAAGTTAATTTTCCGACCTGTAATAACAAACAACTCATCCCACAATATGGACTGATTACCCTATTATCAGAATGGATTCTCCTTTTTCTGTCATGCGCAGAAGTGTCAAAGGATCTCTAATCGGTGGGCGAACTAACTATACCAACAATACATATTTCTTTACTCTCGAGACAATCCACAGCTATCTTCCTCTTTATCGCTTATCTTTGAAAAGCTATGGAGATGTTTAGAGAAACTCACTCAAGCTTTCTAACACTCAAGATTTCTAAGGAATCGGGTCTGACACAGCTGCCTGCTCAGCTAACTATAATTCTGTGGTCTGCCTCATACTGGTTGCAACTAGGGCCCCAGTATTCTCTCCTGTGACTCAAGACGTATCATGGTAGATTAGTTTCTCTGCTCAAATTTCTCAGATTTACCTTGACCCAGTTTCTTCCTCCTGCCCAGTTTCTTCCTACAAAAATGTCCTGCACTTACAGTGTACAAATCCTATTCATAGCTTCGAATATGACATGTAATATGACATACCCATAACCTTATCTTGCGTGTTCAAACTTTGGATAATCCCAGATACCAAACATTATCAGGTTCCTCTCCCTGGACTGATTTATAATCGAGCTTTAAATTCACTGAACCGATGTCTCTCCCTCTTTCATTCCATCTATCTTCGTTCTTTGGTTCAGCTTCCTTTATTCGAACTTCCTCAAAGACTAGCCTTTAGCTATTCAAGAAATACGCCGACTGATTCCGTTTTTTTTCATACACCGTTAACGAGCATACCCACAAATGTCAACAGTTTTTCTGTTTTCTGCTTTATCGCTTATCCAAATAGTGCACTAATGCGTTTTGTATATTTTCACTTCCTGCGTGTTTCTTTGCATTATAAATGATAAACAAATTATTAAAAAAAACAATTTATGATGGAAATTAATCATTTCACAGGCTGGTAATAAATATAAACAAAAGCAATTCATTTTAAAAAAGAAATTAAATTAGCCACGAAAATCAATGAAGTTTTTTGAAAAATCCTAAAGTACAAATATAATAATTCAAACGCCCGTTGAAAATACTAATGAGAGAATACAGTAATTTGAGATAAGTGATAGTCTTTGTTATTTGTTTGGTCCACGGAAAATGCTATTTTTTTTTCTTTTCTCAACTAATTTATAAAACTTGGTAAAGAAAGACTCAGCCAGAATGGAAAGAATCGCAAAATTAGGCCTACCCAGTATTATAACAATCTGATAACATGCTATGGCTGTGCAACTTTGGAGCTATCTTCACTTCAATTCTTAATCCAATGAACAGAAAATAATAAATAAATTTCACATACAGGAATCACAGAGAAAATTTCACATTCCACAGGTATTCTACACTTGTACATAATGAAATTCTGCTGTCCCATTAAATTTACAATCAAGGGGTCAATTACATTTCACTATATAAAAATATATTCTCCATATCGCATCACACCATTTTTTAAATAAACCAAAATAACACCACTTAAAAGGAGAGTGAGAGAGAGAGAGAGAGAGAGAGAGAGAGAGATAGCAGAAGTCGTATCGGATTACTCTAGAAATATAAAGACTCTCGTGTTGTAGAAATATTAATTTAATATGAAATAAAATCTTTAAAACCTAACAAAACCAAATAAAGATATCTGTTTGTTTTTCGAATTAAATATCTGATTATTATTACAAACGGATATGTTAGTATAGAACTATTTTTGTAACGCTTATTTGCAGTAATTATTTGAAGCGAATTATATGATTTTGTTATCATATTTAAAAAAAGGGAATAAATGTGACGATCTAAATAACCTGCAAGATGATTAAAGTTTCAATAATAATTTTCAACAAAGCATATAGTACAAAGTTTACAATTTTAGAAATAAAATTAATCAATACCTTGATCCTATAGAGAAGTATCATTTCTCCTTTAGATATCTTCGCCTTATGTTGTGTCAGTGCAATGCCCTGCTTTCTGGGTGTGTAATTATCATTTTGAAAATTTTTTATACGTCAACAATAAAAGTCCGCATTATTACTACAGCTCACTAACAATCTGAGTGTTATGTCCGTTGTTGATTGTTGAACTGGCTGTTTGAATTTCTTTCCAAATAACGGTTGGGATGGGGGAACACAGTAGTGAATTATAATCTTTAAAACTTTTGTAATTAACTCACTCAACTGTGTTTGTCTTCGCATTTCCATTCTCTTCAACCTATGTTTTACGGTTTCTCTCTTCAAAAACTGGTGTGTGTGTGTGTGTGTGTGTGTGCGTGCGCGCATCAGAAATGGGTGAGTTAATTTTTTTTTTCCTTACAACTAATAGTGAAATCGTAGCCAATAAAAAGTTCCATTACTGTTGGAAACTAATGCAAACCATTGTCGTATTTTTTCTTCTAATTTAAATAAGTACTTTATTTAAAATTTTCATATTATTAAATAAAATAAAACATTTCTTATTAAGCTGGTGACTTTTATAAATGATTCTTAAAAGTTCTTCAAATTTTTTAAGAAAAATTAATCCACCCTTCAAATTTTAATATAAGTAAGTATATTGTTTTAAGGTAATTTGATTTAATTACGTTTAATTAGGTAATTTCGTATTATCAGATTGGTAAAACTGCTAATGGATTGATATAAAATGAAGTAAAATGTGCTTCTTTAAAAACAGTGTTATCTTCCTAAACATACGGAAAAATGAAAAACAAAGGTTTTTGAAAGATATACGATGTTTCAGAAGTTGCGGATAATAGTGTAAAGTGCCAAACAAATTCTCTATGTTTTGTTTTCGGGGGAAGAGGAGGGGGAGAAAGGCAAATAATTAATTCTTCCAACTGTTAGAAGCAGAGAAGTAGACATTTGTGATGCTATTCAGTTACTCTGATAAATTCAACTGCCTAAATGGATCTGTTGGAAAACTCAAGTTTAGATGAGGTCAAAATAACTAACACGTAGAATGCAAGGCGGATGCATTCGTCCTTCTAAATATGCATTAAGTGATTTTTGAATAAGAAATTTAAAAACAATAGTTCAGCCCATGAAAATGAAGAAATGTAACATCATCCAGTCTAAAAGTAAAATAATTCAAGCTGTCAGGAGAAGTTATGTGTTAGTGATAATGGATAATTTATTATTATTATTAATATTATTATTATTATTATTATTATTATTATTATTATTATTATATATGAGCACCTCCATGGAATCCGTAGACCCATTGCGGGGGGTCCATTTCAAACACATTAATCAACAGTTATCAATAATTGTCATATACTGCATTGAAATCTTTCATCACCAGCGCACACTCAACTGACTGGCAATCTATTAATCTCATTCCCCAATCTCCAACCACAAAACCAAGTCACTCTCTTGCTGACCACACTCTCACTCGCTTTCATGGATGACCTCTAATTTTCGTCCTATTATTCATGTACTGAAATATTTACTCACATCAATCCTATAAACTCCCCGCTGAGAAACTTATGTGTCTATCATCCCCCCCCTATCCACCGATCAGCCAGTATTTGTAACCGCAGTTCTTCAATCTCTCTCTCTCTCTCTCTCTCTCTCTCTCTTCATATGGAGCATCACACAGATCTACCACCATCTTCATCACTTGCTTTACATCATCTCCACCGAGGCTACCAGATATGTGCACAGCAATCCAGCTGAGGCCTTCTTTAGTGGCTCCCTACTTAAGTGGGAAAAGCTACAGAAGAAGAAAAAGATTCCAGCTGAGTCCTTAACAAAGCCTTTTAAAGAGGAATAACAACCAGCTTATCTCTGCATGTTCAGGTGTTCTTCAATAACTAGGTAATCATATGTGCTGTTTTAGCCACTTGTGCAACATGCACCCTGAATTTCAACTCCTTGTCCACCAACACATCTAAATCTCTGGCTTCATCGATTACCTGCAGTACAGTTCCATCCATATTCACTCCCGAATGCATAATCTTACATTATACAACATTACATTGATATCTAATCTTCTATGCCCATATTGCTAGTCTATTAAAATCATCCTGTAAAATATCAACATAATTTTATTGACCATTGCTCTACTTACTTTTGTATGTAAAGATCACTTTGGCACGCTGCTTGCCATAGGCCTTCTACAGGACTCCAGTGCTGTGTAAACTACCCTCTGGTATCTCTCTAACAGCCACTTCTTTCCACATTACCAGCTTTATGCCCATACCCACTTAATGTAAGGATTTCATGCGGTATCCTATTATTGTAATTGTAATTCCATGCAGTATATCTATTACTGTAATATCTGCTTCTGGATGATACACTCTTGCAAAATGATTGCACAATAATTAAACTAGTTCCTGTGATTCAGTCACATCCCTACCACCTGCATTCTTCAAAATCATTTTTCCTTCAAACATCTATTTACCTCTGCCATGCACTACTAACACCTTTTCCCTGAAGTCCGTTGTCCCACAGTACTGCTCCAAGTAATTTATTCCACATATTTCCACATTACGGCATTATAAACAAGGAGGAAAAGATGTTTTGCCGCCATATTCTGGAATGAATGTAATATACACTGTGTGACCAATTTATTCAGTACATCTCCACGCGTTCCTGAATGAGGAGGTTTTCCTTTGGTATTTCACAAAACGGAAAAAATATTGTGTGATGTATTTCGTGTTAACTCCCTTACTCAGTACATGTGACCTTCGAAAAAACTTGAATCACTTGTTTCTTTTTTCAACCTAATTAGAACTTTTAGAACCTAATATCAATGTTTTTCGCATCAGGAAAACATCGATATACTGAACATGATATCAGAAAATGTGTGGAACATTAAAATGACGAAACATTGAATTCCTATTTAGCATTGGACGCAGAAACAGTGTCAATATTTAGCGTGGGTGATTGATTACATACACGTAGATTTCCTCTTTGGAAGTAGGGGGCATCGAAGTCAATAAACATTAAACTAAGTGTTGTACAGTAATATTAGTGTTCAAGTAATTAACCTGCTTTTAAATTTTAATGCGGTTGTTTTTATTCAAATAAAATAAAAATTAACAAGAAAAACATCACGTTAGAGATTAGAAGTCATTGTTCCTCCCATTTTGTGCATTGAACCTAGTTCATACTATAAGAGGCAACCCATATTGTTAGGCATCCGTCTGCAAACTTCGGGCAATTGAAGTGAGCTTATCTAGTCCTACGTGAACATGTTGGATTCATTGTTGACAACGAACATTTGGGACTCAAGTTTTATATTAAAATATCAAATATTATGACAGCTGCATTTTTATTCTCGTTCCTGTCTTCTACTATTCTGTTATATTTCTATGCAACATGTAATAGTTAAGTTGCCTCTATTCTTGGCTCTGATCAAGAATTTGCTTCAGGTGTAGATACGTTTTTCGTTCATTCTTTCTCGCAATGAACGGATGGCAAGTTTAATTGTCAGGTGATTTTCATCATGGGGGGGGGTGAGATCTCCCTGTGTCCTTTCTAGACCAGCGTTTCAGGATTATTCAAAATAATAATAATAATATAAATATAATAAAAAATACGCGCTCTCAGGGGACTCTGTGGTCTTAAAAAAGTATTTTTTAAGACCACAGGGTCCCCTGAGAGCGCATAATTTGAGAGCGCGTAATCTGAGAGCGCGTAAATACTTTAGCCCACCTGTGGTGGGATAAAGTATTTTTTATTTATTTTTATTTTTTTAATATATATGCTGCCTGTGAAATGTCAGCTAAAGCTGACATTTCACAGGCAGCATATACATTAAAAAAATTCATTGGTCAGTATACCGCTATCGGATGTCCGAAATGGCTTAAAACCACCATAGTTGATCTCCAGAGAATAACCTTTGCTTCAGCTATGGTATAAAAGCGGTATAGGTCTGCATTTTTTTGTCGGTATCAATCACATAAAAATAGCAAACATCAAGAGTACTTTAAAATAATTTAATTGCCACTGACACAGGTATTCGTACAATGCTAGCGAACTGAAGGATTAGTATAAATACACAAATAATAAATACAGTGACCATTATTGATTATCATTCGTGAGATTTTGCAATCCTGATTTGAAGAAATGATTTATATTTCCCTGCCCAATTTTTGTGCATCCCTTTTCTGAAATGGGGACTACTGTCTGTCATACGTTCGTAAATTGTAAGTTTGCAAATCATTACTAGAAGCGAGCTAAACTTCCGATGAAATCAGAAAGTGCAGATCGAATGAAAAGAAAGAAAATTTGTAGGTGTGTGTGTGTGTGTGTGTGTGATGAATTCGATGGATATTCTTTTAAAAACCTGCAAAATGGTTTGGGTCTATGAAGGAGTACCAGCGGAACTGTTTGTGAAAATTAAAATTCACACTGAGTATTTCCATGTGTTGATTTATATGCCTCAAGACCATTTCTTATGGTAATAACTTCGGAATGGCTTAATGCGTTTTTGTCTTCTCTTTAACTTCCAGATGATCTACCCTTTATGACTTAAAGAGAAGGGAAAAGGGTAGATAAAAAGTTCCTCTAAATGGCGACTAGTATCTAGACTAACATCATGTTGGCCTGGACGGCCGAGTGGTTAGCGAATCCTCTCCCTAACGAACGGGTTGCCAGTTCAAATCCAGCTGGGACCATGGATGTTGGCGGTCTGTAGGTAGGAGAGAATATGATCGCCTAGTATCCGATCATATCCACGCTTACTGGTGGCATAAAATGGCTTGAAAATGTTTCATGGGTCTCTAGACCAAGATTTTCGAACTATGTACTAATAAGTAAAAATGGAAATGGTGGGAAATCCTTAGCCATCCGAACGTACGGATGTACTATAGTTTTAAAATAAAGCTTTCGTGGGTGGAAGCCACATAAAAATATAAGAAACGCTTTTTCTTCTGAAGATATAGAAATATGGAACCAAAACATTTGCAGACTTGGCACCATCTTCAGATTAATTATAAAATAAGTAGTTTTGCAGAACGTTTTTATGTATTTTAATATGTATCCTATATATTATTTTAGTTTATTAATATACTTCGTGTATATTTTTTGCATATTTCTTATGCATCATATATTTTTAAAAAATTGTTTCTTCTCTGTTTCATAAGTGTTACTATATACTATAATATTAAACGAAATGCAGTAATATCACGAGATTATTAATGTTTGTTTAATTATAAAATGAATATTTTGCAAAATTTTTATGAATGTCAATCCACCTGATGTGATCTCTTTAGTGCTAATTAAAATATAAATATAAAATAATATGTATATTATATTAAGTTAAACTAAATCATAACAATTTTTATAAACTTTTAAGACTAAATTAACTAAATAAAAATTTGCAATAACACCCTATTAATTTTAGTAAAATTAAAATATTAAGAAGTAATTTTGAGGAAATCATTGGGAAACAAAACTCATCTCCTCGA
Organism: Typopeltis vanoorti; assembly: GCF_054136105.1. Classification (NCBI taxonomy): domain Eukaryota; kingdom Metazoa; phylum Arthropoda; class Arachnida; order Uropygi; family Thelyphonidae; genus Typopeltis; species Typopeltis vanoorti. Next base: position 96,221,585 of record NC_143559.1, on the reverse strand, counting down.
TAGTATTCTTGATTGTAATAACATAAGTTTTTGACAATTGGCTGTTTTGAACAAATTGAATTGCCTCCATTATTATATTTCCAAACAGCAGTACTCGGAAAAATTAAAAATTTCCAAACAGCAGTACTGGGAAAAAATAAAAACTGAGAGTTTTGCGTTAAGTGTACGGCAATAGTTTCAATGATAACAAAGTATTAATTACGATATTCATATAATTACTGGCAGGCGCTCATTTCAGTAGCTTTAACTATTCTTCCTTCCAAGTCAAATAACGAAAATAAATTTTACTAATTGGATGACTAAATAAAGACATTGCAAAAAAAAAAAAAAATACCGAGTTCCATTTTGGTCAAAAATTGAGTTACAGGTTGTACAGCTCCAATTAAGCAGTATATAATTATGATGATTATAATACTTACACCGTACACTTTTGCAAATAATATCCATTTCTCGTAATTTTCATAAAACTGTGTTGTGTGATATTTTCCATTTATATTCCCATGTAATAATAAAGTTTTGTAACAGTATTTTGTTACTATTTTAATTATGTACATAAACATCATATGTTTATGTAATTTGGTGCCAAAGGGGGGCAGCTTGATGAATTTTACCCAATTGAACCCAATCATAGAATATTTTGTATCATTCAATAATGTACACACTTCTGTTTTTCACTTGTAATTTAACACTTCGTAATTCCAAGGATTATTGCTAATTGTTTTAGATTACTAGCTAAACTTTTGAGAAGGATGTCTTAAAATATTCAGCGAATTTGCTATGGCCATGTGAGTTCAGAACATGATAAAACAGCGGAAAATATCTTATCTTTCCTCTTTTAAGTTATTTAAAAAAGGTGAAAAAATGGAAAAGTTAATTTTTAGATTACAATTTTTATATGTGGCGCATCTGCGACAGATTATAACTCTAAATTACATAAATATTGTAAGTAGACTAATGATTTTTATTATATATATATATATACAGGGTGTTCGGGATAAATTTGACAGTTTCGTAAGGAAAAAGAAAATCTTCTTTGTATCTATTAAATTTAATGAATTGACAAAAAAACATTACAAGCAGAGTTAATTACAATACTATCAACAAGATTTACTCAAAATAACCACCATTAGCATCGATCACAGCTTCAATTCTGCTTCGGAACCTCGAACAAGCTGATGCTACAGTCTCCCTGGGAAGGGCCGCAAAAACTGTTTTAATTTTATCCATTAACTGGGCTTTTGTATTACTGGAAGTGCGATTGGTGTCTTTTTCAACTGCGCCCCATACAAAATAATCCATGGGGTTAAGGTCTGGGGAGTTTGGAGGCCAAACATTTGGACTGGTGAAGTCGTAGAAATTTTCAGACAACCATTTTTGACTTTTCCCAGAGGTGTGGCAAGGGGCCGAATCCTGCTGCCATACATACGGCCTACCATTGGCTACCCTTGTTATCCAGGGCTTGACTACAGTTAGCAACTCCACGAACAAAGCCCGAATTCCAATGCCAGGGTTCTTCAACACCTGTTCCTGCAGATTTGCGAGGAATTCTGCTGTACGAACGCAATCAGATCGTCTGCTAGGGATC